>NC_083324.2:99026514-100251786 GCF_963455315.2 Globicephala melas
GACTAATGAGAAAATCAAATTGAAAAGGGACCAGTGACTTGTAGGCCTATCTGGAGACCAAGGCAACCGTGTAAGAGAGAACGCTGAAGGCCTCAACTAGAAGTTATGGTAGCTGACGGAAGAGGAAATGAACAGAGCCGTGTCAGAAATCTGTCAACTGACTGGAGGTGAAGGACGATCAAAAGAGATCACTCACATCTGACTACTGGGAGGGTCATGATACTATTAAAATGTCACCTTCCCAGGGAGGCATCTGCAGGCTTTCCTATTTTAGATGGAAACACCAGCCCCTCTAATCAGAACTTCCCACCCTTCTTCCCTGCTTCATTTTCACAACACCATTTACAATCCTGTGACGCTAGATAATATAGTTTACTCATTCACCTTGTTGACTGTCTACTCCTACCAAACTATAGGCTCCAGAAAGCAGAGTTTTGTCCTATTTTATTGACTGCTGTATACCCAGTGTCTAGAAAAGCACCTGTTATGTAGGAAGAGCTCAATAAATATTTACTGAATGAATCGAATAAAAACATTAAAAGAAATAAGAGAATCAGGAATATAAACGGGTGTGAGTGTACGTGTGTTTGAGGAGAGTAAGAGAAATGATGGGTTTGGGTTTAGATATTCAGAGTTTGAGCTATTCCACTAACCTATTTTTTCAGATATAAGTTCACCACACACAAAATGCGAAACACAAAATGCAAAAGGAGGGCCAGAGGCTGCAGCGGGAAGCCAGGGTCAGTGCTTTTTCCTAAGATGATGGCTGAAGCTCTGCAAAAAGATGAGCTCTCCTAGAGGCACCTCAAATCCCAGCCCACAACCAAGCACTTATGCTCCATTAGACCTGCTGTCTTTCAGCAGGGATCTACGGCAGACAAACACACACCTAAAACATTTTCTTTGGCGCTGGACTTCACTGTGCCGCAGAAGCATTCATCTCTCTGAGTGTGGAGATAACAGACACTTTATGATGTGTGATGATGACTGTGATTGTCAGATATCATTACAGAGTAAGTAACTCTGTCCGTGGAACCAAACGTAAGCACATGAGGTCGGAAGAAATATTTAGGCAGTGCGACGGTAGACTTCAACCCTCCTGACTCTTCAAGCCCCAAAAGACTAGCTGGTAGAAGCCAGGGTGCCTGATATACACAGAACCAGTGAAAAGGTTCTTTGCGAGGAACAGAATCACAGCCTGACTGCAGACAGCCTCGTAAACACCACCACAAACGTACAGCTGGGCTTTACCCTGGAAGCTTGAGCATTTCAACCACTGCTGTTTGAGGGAAGATGGAGTGGAGGTGTGGGCAGGATCCAGAGGGACCCTTAAAGGAAAGGTCAGGGCCCAGCACAAAAGCTAAAGGTTGACTCCGGGGCACAGGAACTAACACATTTGTCCCAGGACACAGCTGACCCTGACACCTATTTCCCAGCAGAAAAGAAAGCCTTGAAGAAAGCGTGACAGATGCTGCCCAAGGAGAGACTGTTCTCCAGTAGGCACTGCCCCGGCGGCCGCTCCCGCAGCCCTGCCACCATGGAGGAGCAGAGTGTCGTTCACTCAGTCGCTACTCCCGGAGCCTCATTGTGTGCCAGACAGACAGCGCACGTGCCCTCCCAGGGCTCGTCCTACAGGACTGAGCGTCCCCTACGATGCTGGGATTTAAAAAGCTCACAGCCTGGCGACGACCAAAGGGGCCAGAACAGTCTAGTCAAACCACTCACTGTCCAGACGAGGAGACGAGGCCCAGAGGGTGAGCCGAGCATGGGCACAGTCCGTGCGGGGACGAGGGAAGAGAAGCACGTGCCAGGAAGAGTGGGGACCTGTGCCAGACCACCGGGGGCTGAACCCAGCTCCCCCCGATGGACACGAGCGACTTGGGGCGGTCACCTTCTCCAGGGCTCCCCTCTGGCATCGGGGAGGCGGGAACCGCAGCAGGAGTGCCTGGTGGGTCGCTGCAAATACTGAACAAGGTCTCTGCGGTGTGTTTCTGCCTTGTACCAGCACAGGCTGCCGAGCACTCGTGTCTGTCGGCGCTTCCAGAGCTGGTCGGTACTGCTACTGCCCTGATTGTTTTATCCACTAGGCACTGAGGACTGATCCTTATAAACTCTGTTCCAGGATTTAGAGACACTGAGTTACTGTGTCTAACTTGCTTCCTGAACCTGTCAACCTAGATTCCTTGGTTCCTAAGACTTCAGCTCCCCACCTAAGGGCTGGTCCCTAAGTGCTCTAGCACCCTGCACGGAGGGCCCCTTTTCTGGCTCCCATCCATCAGCAGTCAACACTTCTCCACCCCACGCTCCCCAGGCGGAGACACCACCTCTGACTCCTGAGGCCAGGAAGTTCCTGGCGGGGCCCCGCTCCGTCCCGCCATCTCCCCACCCCTCCCCCACCCATGAAAAGGGATCCATCCGTGTGGTGGCCCAGCAGCTCAGGCACACACGCAGGACCGCATGTCTCAGAGGGGAAATGGGATGCCTCGATGTGCATACTGAAAAACAACCAACCAAAACAACTTCTCTATGTAAGCACTGTTATTTCAGCTGAGCCCGTCTTTGAATACACACCTCACTCTGTAACTTCTCTGAAATAATCACCAATATCCCTGGACATAAACAACCAAGATCTAGCCGCTTCATTTCTATCAGTGACGGGGCCCTTCGAGGATGCTAACAGTATGATGCATACAGCGCGCGCACACACAAGACTGAGTTATAAGTCACACAACTCAATCAATCATTTGGGATTACTAACAGTATTACCATTACCAGCTGCTATCAGCTGGTAAAGACCATGCTTTCGGTCCAGTGAGGACACAGGCAGATCACTCTACATGGAAAGGGCTGGCTCTCAGCAGCCTGTTCACACATTCACATGATGTAAATGGGGCTGACAGGTGCCCACGGGGAGGGACAGGAAGCAACGCGGGCTGAAGAAGCCCACGACCCCCGGGCTGGCCCCGACATCGCACTGGGCTCAGGGCACTGGATGAAAGAAGTCTCGTTGCTCAGCAACAAGTAATACACTAGCCTTGAAGGAGAGCTAATCAATACAGTGTCGGCTGGAACTCCTTCATAAGCAAAACAATAATTTACTCTGCAATTCTGATTGAGGGGCACTGTCCTCTGCGAGCTAACCTTTATCTCTACCCCACCACTGAGCTGAACAAATATTTAGCACGGATTTTTCACAAAACTACTGTAGGATGAGCACCAACCGGAACAGAAGGTTAAGCTGAAAACAAGTCATAGGAATGAACAGACAAGAGGCACCCGCTGTGTGTGGCACTGCAGTTCAGGGCCCAGAGAACATCTTCTTCACAGGGCAACTGTTAACCAAACTCAGTCTCATACTTCACGAACGTCCTGTAAAAAGGATGATGATCACTTCTTCCAAATAAAATTTTTAGAAGTGGAGCTTTATTCAAATTAACAGTAAAGAACTGCAGCTGCTTCTGTAATATTCGCAGTGAACAGTGAGTGTGGCCAGGCCCCGTGCTAAGGACTTCGGATTCACTGACTCTTTACCGCGTCCTCGAGGGGGGCAATGCTCTCATTTCCATTTTACGGTTTCATGAACAGAGGCTCAAAAGAATAAATAACTAGTCTCGGGCCATCAGGCTAGTTAGTGGCAAAGTTAGGATCCGACCGAACTCTAGAACAGGGTTGCCCAACGGAGCTTCCCGTGTGCTGGGAATACTCTGCCCTTCTACCCAGGTCAGCAGCCACCAGGCACGTGTGGCAACGAGGCACCTGGGATGTGACTGACATGAGCGGGAACTGAATTTCACCTTTAATTAGGTTAGGTTAAATATATGCAGCCCTGGGCAGGTAGCGGCCACCATGCTGGGCCGGACAGAACAGCTCGGGAGCAGGGGGTGTGAAATCTGGCTAGGGCCTGCTTCCATATAACCATGAGCTAAGAATGTGCTTTATATTTTTTACAGGTTTTTGGACAAGAAGAAGAAGCAACAGAGACAGCATATGGCCCACAGAACCACTAAAATATTGACAACCCTTTACAGAACAAGTCAGTGGCCCCTGGCCCCGAGCTGTTCTCTCGACCACAATCGCTGTCCCTGGGAAAAGAGATTTCAAACCAGTTCCCCAGTTTAAATCTTAACAGTAAGAAGACGGCATTAAAAAATCGCATCACGTGCGTGTTTTCCTATTTTCATTCTTGTGTTTAAGCGATCCGGGCCTGAGCAAAGGCAAAAATGCTGACCAAGATCCGGCCTAATCAAGTCCTGTACAGTCAGCCACCAAAACAACGCTTCACGCCTACAAACTGCTTCCGCGTTCATTATCTCGTGCTCGATTGAAAACAAGCTCAGGAGCGAGGATGCGCATCTCGTAAAGGACAAAACGGAGACCTACCGGGACTCGGAAGACGTGGTAACTCCAAGTCCAGTGACCGACTTACGAACCAAGATGCCTAAAGAAGCTGCAGAAGATGCCACAAGACGAGCACCCGTGAGCTCCACCGATTCAGGCGGGACAGCTCAGGCCACGGGTGTTCTGCCTCTGCGGGAGAAACGTTTCTGTTCTTCCACCAAGAAGGTGGATGCAAAGGGAGCGGTCGGGAGAGGCATCTTCCCGGGCCACTTCCCGTTTCTGGAACATGAGCAGAGTCTCTGGAGGATACGGTGGCTTCTTCGCAGGGGGTCTTAAAAATCAACAGGAACACGGCTCTCATGAGTTGAGGACCCTCAAAGTCTAATCAGCTCTGCCCCTCCTACCGGGGCCTCAGGTCGTGCTCGCATTAAGGACGCCCGCCCCTACTACCAGCCAGTGGTCTTCCCGCTGGCACCCTTCACCCCACTCCAGGGGTCCTGGGGCTCCAAGCGTGTGACAGACGACACTCTTTTGCCCTGGGCCTGCTGACTGTCCCCCGATTTTCCTGTGGGTTACATTCGACCCTTCAGTATTTTGTATCCCTTTCTTATGCTCTATACAGAGCCATCCAATAAGGAAGTCGATAGCTGCAGGTGGCTCCTTCAATTTAAGCTAATTAGAGCTAAATAATATTAAAAATCGAGTTCTGGGACTTCCCTGGAGGTCCAGTGGTTAGGACTCTGCGTTTTCACTGCCCTGGTCCAGGTTTAATCCCCGGCTGGGGAACTACACGTGGTGCAACCAAAAAATAAATAAAAAATAAAAAAATAAAAATCTAGCTTCTCAGTTACGTTCAGGTGCAACTTCAGCTCAACAGCCACATGTGGCCAGGCTACCACACTGGACAGCATACAGAACATTTCCGTCAGCACCGGAAGTTCTGGTAGACCCTACACTCACACAACTCTGACCAATGCAAATACACGATGAGGGAGATCACGCTTTCCTCCCGACTCCTGACTGGTTACACTCCAGGGCCGTACCACCATCACCAAATTATTTCTATCCATGACTCATCCCTTCACAGCGCCACAAATTCAACTCCCTCGTGATTATTTTTTGAACACTTCCCTCCACAAGTTCCCTTTGCCCATCTCACAGTGGAGTCATTTATTCACGTGCCTGAAAGTTTTACTTGGCAACATAAACTTCCAAATCTTCTTTCTCACCTGGGGTTCACTAGCCTTGATGGTTTGCATTAGACCTACTGAAGGTGTATGTTCCATGTATGTCTCTAAGCTGGGAAATGCACGTGTATATTTATCTTCGGTCCAGTCAGCTCTTGGTCGCCTCTGCTGGGCAGCTTCTGTGACCCACCCATCCTTCCCTCCACCTCGTGGGCCCACTATGTCAGCCAGTTTTACCACATATGCTTACACCTCCTTGACACAAGCCTTAGATAATTACTGTAGAAATAGTTTCAGTGGTGAATTAGCTTGGGTTGCTCAAAGCTGAGCCTGAGACGAGGACTTTGTCACAGGTAGGAGTTTAGAAGAGTTGATCCCAGGAAGACGGAGTGAGGATGCAGGGAGAGCGATGAGAGGAGAACAGCTAACAAAGAGGTATGTTAGGAGGTGGTTCCTGTGAGCAGTAGGGTCTCAAAGCCACCACGCAGAAGCCCCGCGGGAACTGTTGACCTGGAACATCAACACACCAGCTCCCCCTCCCTGAGCTGAGGGCTGCACTTCAAGGGAGCTCTTGGATGGGCCCTGGTGAGTACCTACGGCGCCAAAGTCTCCAGGCAAAAGGTGCAAAGGGGAGCCCGGCAGCAGAAGGGAGTCTGAGCTTGTGCGACTCTTTCCACTGCAGCTGGGGCTGTAGCAGAGCTGGGCAGAGACGTGGTGAGGCAGCTGCCCGAGGCAGGCTTCTCTGCAGATGAGACAAGCACTCTGTGCCCCACTGCAGTTTCTTAAAAGCGCCATCTGGGAACTTGCCCGGCTAACCGTTCATCATCCTGTAGGACTGAGCCAGAGTGGCTTCCTCCTTGAAGCTAACCCCGCTCCCCACACCTGCAGCACTAATCATGGTCACGTGTAAGAGTGTGTTCACAGACTCTCTCTCCCTCTGCTAGACTCTGAACTCCCTCAGAGCGCTGCTGGCCTTCACCTCTGGGAATCCTGCTTCCTGCACACCGCCAGGCACACTGGAGCTCAGTACCTGAACGCCCATCAGACGGAAGGAGGAAAAGAAGGAGACGAGCACGCGCAGACGCCACTCAGGGAGGAAGGGGTGTAGTCTCTGCCCACGTTGGCACCCTGCACTCCTGAAGCGTAAGGTAAAGGGCCCCGAGTACCAACCAAGGCCACAGGCCTTTGCATAGCTTCACACTCCTCAGGTTACTTCATTTAACCCACCAACAGCCCTGCTCAGTTAAACCATATTTCATCCAACTTGAGACACCACTGACTATAAGATGCTGCACGATTTTATTTACCATTAGGAAACGCTGCCAAAATAATTGAAAGATGATACTGGTTGTAAGACAAACGCTGACTTCAGAAACATAAAAATGTGGGGAAAACAACCTCTTTATTTCCTAGAATTTTTGAAAATGTGATATTTATCTCCCATCTGATTCCAAAAAAGATTTAAGTTGGCAATCCTTTGAGACAGATACTATAATTCACATCTACCAGTTAAAGAAATGGAGGGTTCTAAGGAAGACAGTCTGGATTTCCTTGGCATCCTCCGTCTCCATTTCATGAGGCTCACTCCTCACTCTGGCAAGACCTCCACTCGAGAAAGCCTCTGATGACCTCATTCATGCTGGGAAGGAGCTTACAGGATAGTCTCCCAGGAATGGCCAGGGATCCTTCCTCTTCTTACACTTGGAACAGAGGAGCCAGAAGCCATCACTGAGGCCACACCTCCAGGTGGGAAAATGCAGGGCCGTGAAGGCGACCTGGACAGTGTATTTGGAAGCAGGGGAGTGTTTCTGAGAGAGAGTCCTCCACGCCAGCCCCGCCTAAAGCATCTCCGTCACAATGTGTACTAACACAGACACTCCAAATTCGCAGGGAGAGATGACTGCATACGCTGAAATAACTAGTGAGAAATGGAAAAGGAAATCCTGGCAAAGCTGTGCACAGCTAACGCAACAAGCAAGGTTGCGATTCTGAAAAACAGTGGAACTGGTGGAAGGAGATGACATCATAGTTTTGCTTTCTTTTGAAGAGTCAACCGAATCGGTACGCATCCTGGCTACTGACGACCAACAACGGTTGGAGTCACCTTCCCATCTTGAAGACGAACAGTGATGAGCTCAGGGGGACTCAAGGAAGAGGAAGAAGGAAAAGAAACCATGGTCGTAATTACAACTTGCACCCTGCTTGCAACTGCTTGCGGTGTGCCCCAAGCCTTTTATCCCCCTCCTAACACCACAGGCGGCCTTAACCAGCTAATAAAGAGGGCCTGGGGCTGGATGCTTCCTGAAGCTTGGCGCTCCCCCACACACTCCCCCCTCCCTGGCCTATTGGCAAGCAGGCCTGGCACAGGGGCCACGTCACCGTGTGGCTCTCGGGCAGCAGCACACAGGGCTCCCCTGGGCTGTGGAAGCAGGTGGCACCCGATCCAAACAGAGACGATGAGAAGATGCTCGTGCCAGAACACTTTCCTTTCCAGGGCACAGAGATGGAATTGAAAGGGAGGTGTAAGACATGCATAAAGGCCTGACTGCCTTTTCCTGCTGCCAAGAAACACCATGCTGCAGGCTAACTGCAAAAGAGAATTGTTTAAAGAGCGCTTTCATTCTTAATTTTGCAAGATGGATTCAACCAACAGACCGGCACATGCATGCACGCAATACAATGCTGTTTTCATTTTTTCAGTCCTCTACAGAGGCTGCAGAAGTCTATTCTACAGAGCGAACTATTAAAAAAAAAAAAAAACTCCTTAAATTCACCATAGAGTTACCTCTGCATAAAGATTTCAGTCAGTAAGAAGACCGATTGGGGAGCTTTGTTTTAGGTAAAAGTGGCAGCAGAGGTTCTAATTTCAGGGTTGGGGGGAGGGTGGCAGAGAGCCGGGAAGGAGAGAACAAGGGCTGGGCTTTTTCTAGATTTTTAACAATTTCCCAAGATGTCTTTTGAAGTAGTTATTTCTCCATGTCAAAGAGTTTATCTGAAAGTTCTGTATCTCACTTTGCAAGTAAATATTTTCACTTAACTCATAAAAATAGGCATACCGCTTGGTAATCTCTGGGTTCTAGTATATCCCCGGTAAGGCAGAGATGATTCGATACAATAATCCACATGGCCTCTCAGTGTTAATGCTTTTCTGGAACTGCACACTCTGCTTCTATCACATCATCTACATTTTCCAACTGCCTTATCATAAGTTAACTCATACTGAATTTGTGACAAATTATATCTTCCACTTCTCCCCACGCTGGAGCTGTGCAATCCACCTTTTAAACCTATTTTAAAGGCTTTATATTTATCTTTACTATTTTTCACCCTGTTATTTTTGGCACGTCATTTTAGATTATCAAGCTTTTCTTGACTCAAGACCAAGTCACTAATCATATCAGCTGTCGCTCTGAGCCTTGTGTCAACTGCAAATTTGATACGCACGTCTTCATCAAAGTCATTGGTAAAACTTGTGAGCAACGCAAGTCTGAAGGCAGAGCTCAGCACGGCTCCACTGTGAACATTCCTGCAGGTTAACAGTAAGCGGATAATCCACACCTGGACAGATGTGTCCAAATAAATACCGATCTAAGTAAGGGCATTATTCGTCTGCCAACCCACGAATCTCCACGTTACTCACAAGGGCCGCTGGGGATGTTTACCAAAAGCCTGTGGATATCCAGATGCACAGTATCCTACATGGTCTCTGTCTGCTGTCAGATAGATGGAGGGACTAAGGTCAGCGGGAAGCGGGAGGAGTTTTCGGCTGAGTCCTGGCAGCACTGTGGACTTGACGACCTGGTCACAGCTAACGAGGCATCCCCAACCCAAACAATAGTCAATAACTATATCCCCTTTTCACCCAGAACTTCATCCTCTCTACATCAGGGAATGATAATCTGATGGGTTATATACTCCATTTTTGCATATTGGTGGGTTAAAAACCTGAGGTTAACACAGAAGAAATAAAACAAATTAAATGCAAAACCTGAACTTAACTTTTAAAAAACCTGCCTCAAACAGTGAAAGCCTACAAGATGAGCCCTTGGTAATGTCCTCTTCACCATGTGCTTGAGCTGTTCTCCCGGAGGAGACCCGTCCCTGGAGCCACCAGTAGATGCTGTGACCCTGGTCCTGTGGTTTGTCTTCCAGGCAGTTCACCCCCCTTCCTGTGAACAGAGGGAGCTGCCTGGGAGTCTCCCAGCTGCAGGCCGCCTTCCTTCTTGCCCTTATTCAGCCTGGTCCCTCTTTTAGGTGCGGGAGCTGGGGCCTAACCTGCTAGAGACAAAAAAACTCAACATAGCGTGTGTGTGTGTGTGTGTGTGTGTACACGTGTATGTGTGCACGTGTCTATGTCTGTGTGTGCATGTGTGTGCGTCTTCTGTCAGTGTATGTTTGCTTTCACTCCAGCGGGGAGCAAGCTACACAGATCTGAGAGAACAGACTGCTGGCCCCCGATCCTCACAACTGTCCTTCCCCGTCCCATTCCTCAGGAGCAGAGGGCTGCATTAGGACAGGTGCATCCACGTGGCAAGCTGATGTCCACCTGAGGTCACTAGACTCAGGTGTAGCTGTGGAGGTTCTGGCTTAACTGCTTTACATTTGTTAACCTTTAAAATTAAGTTGTAAGGTGGTCAGTGCTATTAGCTCAAAACAGAATGCTTTGATTTTTGTTTTTGTTTTTTTTTTTACTTTTCTGGAATTTTATATTAACAATACCATCTGAACTGGGTCACTGCACAGGGCTTTGACAATTGTTTTATTATGCAGAGACTTGAGCTGAAACAGCATCTGCTACAAGAGGCGATGACTTTTATAGATATATATGCAAAAGCAGAAGCTGGGAATCAGAAAAGTGAATAAAATTTAAAAGATAAACAGCTACATATAAAAATGGTTTTATCCTGCTGGGAGACAAAACTGCATGAGTATCTGGAGGCCTCCCTGTCCCTGTGTCTTCAAGGAGAGACCACCCAACGGTGACACATGAGCACAATCCCCGGTCCAGACTCCTAAGACGCATCCTGTCATGTCGCTTCTCCGGTGGTGAAATTAATCTCCTGGAGTAGAAGATAACGGATTTTGAACAGAATAAGTAAATATAACTATGCCGCCAAGAAAGAGCAGACAAACCTAGTCAATTCTGTAGGCAGCATGCTAAACACTAGGTACCACAAGTGAAGCCCAGACATCTTTGATGTGGGTATGGGGCATGTCCAAGTACGCCCAGCAAATGCAGATTCACAGGTTAAGCATGATGGAATTCTCAAAAGCCACCATTTTATTATATGACAACCTTAAGTGCTTTTACATATTAAAGTAAACATGAATACACGATGGTTTCAACAGTTTGTATATTTTATAGTCAAGAAAAGACAGGAAGCTTCTAGAAATATCCACCCTTGCAGCCAGCACTGGGGACTCTGTCTCACTCACCTGAGGGCCTAAGCTCCCTCTCCTGGGCCGAGAATGGGGGCAATCCTGGGGCACTGCCACGTGGCCAGCAAGAGTACATGATCAAACTGCCCCCAGCTGGCCATCCACAGTCGCTCACAGCAGGTCAAGACAGCCCAACCAGCACCGAGCTGGGATGAACCCAAGTTACCTACCACCAAAACCAACCATTTCAGCGGTGACGGCTGTCTTCCCTTTGCAAGTTGGGAGCCCTCAGTCAACCTGAGAGAACCGCAGAGGTCGGAACACTTCCACCTCACGCAGCTTCTGGGCATTTATTCTACTTGGCGTTGGTAGCAGAGACTGGCATTAGCAGATGAGCAGCTCCAGTCAGGGGTTAGGAACGGCTATCAGGTATCAGGACACTTAGCCACGCCATCCCTAGGCTTCTTGTTTGATAAAATGGGAATGATATTCCCTGCCTATTCCCCAAACAGGCCAAGATCAGAGGGCAAGTGAGAAAATAATCTGTAAAAGTACCACACAAGTGGAAGATATATTATCGTCACCTAGAAAATTATTTCTAACATTCTCGAATTTTACCTACTATAGGAAGAGGCTACCAATGGACCAACAGGCTAGAGGGCATCTGGTCACAGAACAGACTAATGAGATTACTGGAGACTCTGCTGCTGCCACAACAATCGGTGTTCTTGCAATTAGATTCCACACATGTTTTTTCATGGTTTTCTTTTTTTTTTCCCTTCCCCCCCATCTTTAAAGTGTTATAATTCACAAATAAACATTGTATATATTTAATGTGTATGACCTGATGTTTTGATACATGTATACATTGTGAAAGGATAACCACAGTTAAGCTAATTAACATATACATCAGCCCTCATAGTTGTGTGTGTGTGTGTGTGTGTGTGTGTGTGTGTGTGGGAGGGGGGGTTGAGAACACTTAAGATGATCTACCCACTTAGCAAATTTCAAGTATACAACACAGAACTGTTAACTACAGTCACCATGCTGTACATCACCTCCCCTGACTTATTATTCATCTTGTGTAACTAAAACTTTGTACCCCTTGACCAACATCTCCCCATTTTCCCCTCCCCTCAGCCTCTGGTATAACCACCATTCTATTCTCTGCTTCCATGAGTTTGACCCTTTAAATTCTACACATAAGTCAAGATGGGCAGTATTTGTCTTTCTGTGTCTGGCTTATTTCACTTAGCATGATGTCCTCCAGGTTCATCCATGTTGTCCTAAGTATCAGGATTTCTTTCTTTTTAATACTATTCCATTGTAAACCACATTTTCTCTATCAATTCATTCACCAATAGATATTTGTTTCCATATTTTGGCTACTGTGAATAATACTGCAATAAACATGGCCATGCAGAGATCTCTCTGAGATACTGATTTCATTTCCTTTGGATACACACCCAGAAGTAAGATTGCCGGATCATATGGTAGTTTTATTTTTAATTCTTTGAGGAACCTCATACTTTTATCCATAATGGCTGCACCAATTTACATTCCCACCAACAGTGCATAAGGGATTCCTTGTCTTTGCATCCTTGCCAGCACTTACCTTTTTTTTTCCTTTATTTTTTTAAAACAATAGCCATTCTAACAGGTATGAGGTGAGATCTCACCGTGGTTTTGATATATATTCCCCTGAGGATTAGTGATGCTGAAGCCATCGTATGTCTTCTTTAAAGAAATGTCTATTCAGGTCCTTTGCCCATTTAAAAAACCAGATTATTTGTTTTTTTTTTTTTGCTATTGAGTTGTATGAACTTTTTATACTTTGGATATTAACCCTTTATCAGATATGTGGTTTGCAAATTATTTTTGCCAATTCCATAGGTTGCCTTTTCACTTTGCTGATGGCTTCCTTTGCTGTACAGAAGCTTTTTATTTTGATATAGCCCCACTCGTCTGTTTTCGCCATTGCTGTCTATGCTTTTGGTGTCATATCTGAAAAGTCACTGCCCAGAGCAATGCCAAGGAGCTTTTTCCCTATGCTTTCTTCTAATAGTTTAACAGTTTCAGGTCTTATGTTTATATCCTTAATCCATTTTGAATTGACTTTTGTATATGGTGTGAGATAAAGATCCAATTTCATCCTTCTGCATATGGATATCTACCTTCTCCAACAACATTTACTAAAGAGACTATCCCTTCCACACTGTGTGTTCTCGGTATCCTTGCTGAAGATCAGTCAACCATAGATGTGTGTATTTATTCCTGGGTTCTCTATTCTGTTCCACTCTAGTCTGTATGTCTGTTTTTATACCAGTACCATACTGTTTTAATAACTGTAGCTTTGTAATAAAGTTGGAAATCAGGAAGTGTGATGCTTTCATCTTTGTTCCTCTTGCTCAAGATTGCTGTGACTATTCAGGAGGGTCTTTTGTGGTTCATTTGAAGTTTAGAATTTTTTTTTTCTAATTCTGCAAAGAATGCCATTGAGGGGCTTCCCTGGTGGCACTGTGGTTAAGAATCTGCCTGCCAATGCAGGCGACACGGGTTCGAGCCCTGGTCCGGGAAGATCCCACGTGCTGCAGAGCAACTAAGCCTGTGCACCACAACTACTGAGCCTGCGCTCTAGAGCCCGCAAGCCACAACTACTGAGCCCACGTGCCACAACTGCTGAAGGCTGCATGCCTAGAGCCCGTGCTCCGCAACAAGAGAAGCCACTGCAATGCGAAGCCCGCGCACTGCAACAAAGAGTAGCCCCCGCTCGCCACAACTAGAGAAAGCCCACGTGCAACAACGAAGACCCAATGCAGCCAAAAATAAAATAAATTAATTTTAAAAAAAAAGAATGCCATTGAAATTCTGATGGAGATTGCACTGAATCTGCAGTTAATTTTAAGTGATATAGATATTTTCACAATATTAATTCTTCCAATCCATGAGCAAAGAATGTCTTTCCATCTACCTGTATCTTCTTTAATTTTCTTCATCAATTTTTTATATTTTCAGTATACAACTCTTTTGCTTCTTTAGTTAAGGTTATCCCTAAGTGTTTCATTCTTTTTGTTGCTATTGCTAATGGGATTGTCTTCATTTCCTTTTCAAATAGCTCATTGTTTGTGTATAGAAACATGACTGATTTTTGTATGTTGATTTTGTATACTGCAACTTTGCTGTAGTTTGCTACCTGAGCAAACTCAAGGAAGAGAACAAAAAGAGGGGGCACTGGCCAGTGTCCAATACAGCAAGCCACTTAGGGTCAGGGTGCAGGGAGGGAAACCGGAGGTTGGGAAATAGGTGAACAGTGAAAGAGCTGCAGCCTGAATGATGAGAAAGAGGTGGGCTTGCAAAGCCCGAGGTAAAGAGTGTTTCAGACAAGGAGACCAGTAAGAGTAGAGACGCATGCACCCTCTATGTTCACAGCAGCAGTATTCACAACTGCCAAGACACGGAAGCAACCTCAATGTCCGTTGACAAAGGAATGGATAAAGAAGATGCGGTACATATGTATACAGTGGAATACTACTCAGCCATAAAAAAGAACAAGATAATGCCGTTTGCAGCAACATAGTTGGACCTAGAGATGACCATACTAAGTGACGGAAGTCAGAAAGAGAAAGGCAAATACCATGTGATATCACTTACATGCAGAATCTAAAATATGATGCAAATGAACCTATCTATGAAACAGAATAACAAACATAGAGAACAGACTGGTGGTTGTCAAGGGGGAGGGGGTTAGGGGAGGGATGGAGTGGGAGTTTGGGGTTAGCAGATGTAAGCTTTTATATACAGAATGGATAAACAACAAGGTCCTACTGTATAGCACAGGGAACTATGTACAATATTCTATGATAAGCCATAAAGGAAAAGAATATGAAAAAAGAATGTATATATATGTATAACTGAATCACTTTGCTCTAGAGCAGAAATTAACACATTGTAAATCAACTATACTTCAACTAAAAAAAAATTGATATTGAAAACAAACAAACAAGGTCAGCCTGTTCAGAAAACAGAGACCAGTGTGACCACAGTGCAGGGAAGGAAGGAGAGAGTGGCCAAGGAAATCAGAGCAACAGGCAGAGGCCAGATGGGCAGGGTCTCGAAGGTTCTGGACAGGAGTTGCCGATCTGCCTGCAGCTTCATGAGAAGCTTGCAGAGTGTGGTCAGGAGAATGACCTGGTCTGAAACACACGTGCTTCACGAAATGTCTTCTCATACTCTTATTATGACTCAATTCATGGACTAGAATATGAAGTACAAACTCTTTGGCTAAGCATCTAAGGCCCTCCATGATCCGGGTGCAACAACTGTTTCCATATCATGCATTCAAATTAGATTCTGTTCTCTTGTTATGTCCAAAGCGGTACTACAAACACACTCTCGCACATACCTAGAATATACTTCTCTTCAAGCCTACACACCCAACTCGACACTGCAACAAATGCCATAAAACCTTCCAATACCCAGGCAGAAGTCATTTCTCCCATCTGCAAACAACCACATCACTTCGCCCAGTTTTCCTCAAGTGGCACTTGCCAACTTCTACCTTGCATATGGTTTTTTGGAATAAGATTACAGAAATGAGATGATGGCTCAAGAAGTGTGCAGGTACTTTAGTTTGGTGAGTATGAAGAATATTTCATGAATGAAGTGTTTTTCTGCCTTGCTATTAGCACCTGGTATAACTGAAGAGCTATTAGGAGGCTGACGTGGAGACTACAAATTTGGCACCAGGAGGGATCCTGAGATTCCTAAATCATCCACAATTAGACTGGGTTTCTTGGTTGCTGTTCTAAAAAGTGGTGATGCCAGCAATTAGGGATGCAAGTTTCCAGGGGTATCTAACAGGGCAGCGTCTGTGCCGTGCCACCAACCCAGTAAGATCTCTGCTTTGTTGATGATAGTCCTGTACACTGCTGCCCACACCGCAAACAGATCCTCTGTCTTTACAGGCCTGGGTAGATCAGGCTAAAATTCAAGTGACAAAGATAATCCACTTTAGTCTGCAAATTAAAAAACTGGGTCTTCCGCAAAATTCACTTTAAGCAAGCAATGGAATCAGCCGAAGGAACACTGAAAGCAGAAAAACCATGCCTGTGTGTGTAACTTGTGTCTCCTAGAGCTTTCGATGCCCTCTCTTGAATGAGGAATGGGATATTCTTAACTTACACATGCGTACAACAGACACGAGTTACAAACCACGAGGCTCTGCTCGGGTTGCTTTGTTCACCACCTCCCTGGCATTATTTAAACGCAATGTTTTGTACACAGATATGAATAACACCAGAAATAACAACTAAAACAAAAACAATAAGAAAGCTACATACTGGTTCAAAGTAACCCCACATATGAACATGTCTGTGGGCTGCAGGCATTACCCTTTAATGCTATGAATATATATTGGCAGATACTTCATCCAAGTTAAGTGTTTTTTCTTGTGCACAAAATTTTGTATTTGTGCTCCTCTCATTTAACAAAAAATGTGTGTTTGTGTGTGTGCATTCTCATTTCTTCCACCCAAATAAACAAGCAGACTGACATCACAAGGCTTCTTTTTTTGCTTAGGCAGAATATTGAGCAAACAAATATTTATTCTGGGTTACTCAGCTGTGAGACATAAGGGGATTCATGACACGCTGTGTCTGCTGCCTGCTTAGCTTTTACAAGATAATTGCACTTTGGACCACCTAGAACATCACATTAAATGCAGAGACCTGATTTTAAAATTTAAAAAACATGGAATGGGCAGAATTTAATCAGTCATGCCTCCATAAAATTGTGGGAGATATAAATAAATGGGCAATAGAAAGTTGCAATAAACCAGCATTAATCAAACTGTGATTAATTCAGGATCAGATTAAAACCCACAGTGGCAGCTGCATCAGGCCCGTTCTGCAGCGCTATTCTCTTCTGCTCCTTTCTGTTTGCCCCTCCTTCCCCCTTCTCATTCCCTTCTGCTCTCACCCCTAGGGCATCCTCCTTGGTGGATAAACCTGCAGGAGAGTTAATTGTCACATACATGGATTTAATCACATTGTCCATCACATTTGGGGGCCCTGCCTTTAGCGATCCGTGACTAATTGTTGTGGTAATTTTTCAATCATTAACAGCAGCACATATGCTGCAGACAAATCCCAAGGTGCCTGCTAAACCCCAGTGACAAGCGACACACAGGCTCCAGAAGGGCCAGCACACGCCTGGTCCCAGCCCTCACCCCCAATCCTATTAGTCATGCAGCATCATTAATATACATCCATTCCAAGGATGTGTCAGGCTGCAAGAAACTCAGAGGGGCCCGACTGTGCTTTGTAACATAGCCGCGTCTTCAATCTATTCTTTGAAAAAGGAAGAAGAAGGCGGAGGGGGGTGGGGAGGAAATTAAAACTCCGTGTGGGACAAGTAGCTGAGGGCCTATTCTAAGTTCCGCTTGTTTCTCATTCATTTTCAGGCAGGCTCCTGAGCTGCCGCAAGTTCCCTTTCTTGTAGTTTCAGCAGTATTAGCAATCTCCATGGCAACCACCGGTGCTCATCTGCGGTGCACACTGCAGCTTCCTGGGGCTCAATTCTCAAGCCGTGCTGGTGTCAGACGGGGCAGGCCATGTGCACTAGTGGGACCAGACCCTGCCCTGGGGAATCCTCTCGCTGATTGAAGCCCTGCTCTAATCACCACAGGATATGAGCCAGCAAGATCACACGGAATCTCAGCTGCCCGCACGGGATCCAGGAATGCTGTTTAGTTTTCATTTTCCTTTTTCTAAGGGTCTTTGTTGGTTAAAAGTATAGAGCCACTATCTTACAAAAAGGATTCAATTTAAAATAGGTGGCATAACAGGGAACTCTACTCAATATTCTGTAACAACCTACATGGGGAAAGAATCTGAAAAAGAATACATACATGTGTATGTATAACTGAAGCACTTTGCTGTACACCTGAAGCTAAGACAACATCGTAAATCAACTATACTCCAATATAAAATAAAATTTAAATTAAATTTTAAAAATAAACTAAAAAAACAGGCGGTATATATAACGTTGTGGGTAACTGATTTATTTGAGGCATACATCTCATACACCTTGCATGAAAGGGAAATTTCCTACTCGGGAGGAAATTAAAGCTCCCGAGCTCTCCCTGTGGTTCTTCCTAAATGAAGGAACATTTGGGATATTGGCCAGAAAAGCAAGAGGAGGATTCCTGGGTTATTACTGAAATTCTGGCTCTTCCTATGGAGGCTTAGGAAATTCCCTCTTGTACCTAGTTTCCCCAAGATTAAAATAAGATCTACTTATTTTAGGCACTTAGCAGTGGATCACTGCACAAGGTCTCGGCAAGACTTAATTAGTATGTGCAATTTATTTTTAGCTCCTTAAACGAGAGATGTTTGGTGCGGCTCCATTATGGGGAAATGAAAGGCCGAGCGCCCTCTACTGCTACTTCTGGGTCAGCCTCCGGGTTACCTGAAACCCCACGCTGGGGTTCCCTTATTGCTCACAAGTATCCTGGCTTGGAAGGCATTTAATGGTAAGAGCAGGAAGAAAGAAAACAGACAATAGGCTGACTGTTAAAAATGGAATATCTCACATCAAGGTGACTCACAGTACCTACATCTACTCAGAGCAGGGTGAGAAAGGTCTGGGAAAATTCAGAGTGCCCAACCCTGCCTCATGAACAAACTTTAAAGGATAAAAAAGTAGGCTCTTACTTTCTGCTCACATTCTTTCAGGACAAGGAGGGGGAAAAAGGAGGATAACGACAGGATCTCACTGACTGATCTGTTCTCTAGAAAAGTCAGGGGAAAAAGAAAACCTCCTTTTTCCTGATTTTTTTTAACATTCACAGCACTAATTAGTTCCTGACTTTGTTTCTGAGTTTAGTTTGAACCCAGATCCATACTCCATAACACTATATGAACAAATCCACTTTAGAGCCTAGATGTTCTTATTAGTTATCACCATGAACAAAAAGTTATACAGATGAAAAAGAAAACAATTTGACATGACTTTTATTCTTTTCTCCATTATGTAAATAATGACCCTTAAACAACATTTAAACAACTGCAAATACAAGTTCAGCTTGGAGCTGAAGCTGGACAGCATATGATGAAATTCTGTTTCTTTATTAAAAATTAACTCTCTTTGGAAAGGTGTTGGTAATAATAATAGTAATAATAACAATACACTAAATAAAAATATATTAAAGTCTAAAATTCGTTGAACTCTTTCTGTGTCAGAAACTGTTCTAAGTGCTCTACATGCAATATTCTTTAATCTGTATAGCTCTTCAAGGTCAGTACCAATATTATTACCATTTCTGAGTTAGGAGAATGAGACACAGAGAGAATTAGTATCTTGTCACAGATACTGTCACACAACTGACAAGTAACAAAGCCAGAATTCAAATCCAGGCCCTTGAAATCCTAAACCCACCAAGCTAACCAATAAACTATGTTGAAGGACACAGTAGAATCAAATTCTGGGGAGACGGAACCCAAGCTGTTCATCATGGAATCTAGTTCCTTTAAAGAAAAGCCAAAATTACGAAAGCTCTATCCAGCTTACATATTTCCTCCTCTAAACCCAGACCTTATCTTGTTAGAAGCCAAGACCACATATTTTTCCATCACCTTTGATTTTTTCATGGGACGTCATCAGTTTACCCTTGAACTGAGTCAGTGTCCCCGACAGAAACGCGCTCCGATAAGGACACCAGGGCCGGTGTTCAGCACACAGTGGGCGTGAGCAGCTGCAGGGGCTGCGGACAGCCAGCGCGGGGCTTCGACCTGCTGCGCGGGGAGAGGGCTTCTCTCAGCCCTGGGCAGTTGACTATCCAGTCGTGGGATCAGCTATTCATCACCCCCCCGGGTCCTCTCAGCTGATGGCAGGAGGGCCGCAGAGCAGCGGAGTGGGGGAGATGGAGAGCAGGAACCCAGCAGGAGCGCAGCTCTGCCACGAAAGAGCCTCGCAGGCTGTGGAGAGCGAGGGCCCAGATGGGCAGCTGACCGTGGGGCTGCCACCGGGCGCCCCCAAGGAGCGGTCAGAGTGCAGGCAGCAATGGCTGAAGACAGGTTTCCATCAAGGCCTTCATGTGAAGGCTTCACATCAGTCTCTGGCTCTTTTCAAGGACCCAAATCCCATCAGACTTGAAATGACTGGACTCCAGCAAACTGAGATTGTCAGGAAGACATATTTTCAAAATTTCCCTGTCAAATAGCTGGAAAAGGGGGTTATGACATGCCACGTCGAATACACATCTACATTTGTATCCACAAATTCCAGATACAGAAATCCTGAACTTTATCCTTCTGAAAGGGCTGTGGACTACACACAAGGACATCTCCCACACACTACCCTGCAAAGGCAATGAAATGGTCTCTCCATTCTTATCTCATTACGATTCTCCAATCAATCTGTCTGAGAACAGTAAATGACTGCAGCATCCCAGGCATCCCACTCATACAAAAGTGTGAATAATTTGCTCAATGTGAGGAAATGAGATAGTTTACAGATCACGCAGGGAATCCATAACAGGAAAAAGTTGCAATATCAAACACTAGCATTTCTAATTATGTCATTACATTTGATGAGTGAAATGGCCCCCTTTGAAATAGATTTAAAGATTTCTGGTCAAACTATATTTTATAAAATGAGTATTCTTTCTGTAATGTTATGGATTATCCTTAAATAGTTCTCTCTTTAAATATGAAATGCTTGAGGAGACTGTGAAAGGGAATTCAGTTATTACAAGATACAGCGTTACTTTACCATCACACAAATTCTCCTTTCATTATGTGGTTAATTTCTTTTTTTCCTATTAGCAGCCAGGGAAAAAAGATGTAATTGGCATGCTCTGAAATATTAAGCTAACTCTGGTACTAAAGATATGCAATCTCTCACAGCTTAAGAATTTTATTTTGCAATGCATTGCAGGATGAGAAATACCACTTAGAAAAGTATCAGCTTTGATGTTGCCGACCCTAGGGTTTCCATGACGTTGTAGCTCTTAAAAGAGTTTACCTTGATGTGTTTAATAGCACCAGAAATCCTGGGTTGAGACCATACCCCAGACTCTGCGGGGGACGGTTAAGACACTCCTTCTGGCCCTTCCAGCTCTGACGTTTGGTGACTGTAGGTTTTTACTGCTGGCCTCACTCTCTCTGTAAGGAAAATGGATGCTAAACATTGCACCAGTGCATATTCTATGTAATGGAATTCTGAAGTAAATCACATTATTAAGAAAATATATGTTTTGAAACATGGTTTATTCCCTTCTGATAACGTTAAGGCAATGGACACATATAACCATCAAAGTGTGTATCTAAAATCACGGAACTACAAAAATGGTGACGGCATAAGGAATCTTAGAAATAATCTTTTAGTGCAAACCCATTTATTTTACTGATAAGGAAACAGAGAAGTCTGGAGAAATATACTAATAACAATAATACTAATAAAAATATCCTTTCAAACTAACATCTACCAAGAGGTAATTACGGGCCAGAAACTATTGTGTTTTCCATACATCATCTTCTTTCATCTTTTTAAGAAGGCTAAGAGATAAACATTAGTATTATCAACCTCATTTTGACAAATAAGGAGACCGAGGCTCAGAGAGGTTATACCACATGTCCAAGTGTGTCCAGACGGCAAGGACAGAGCAAACACCGGGACCTAGCGGTGTGACCCCATGGCCCTGCTCTTAATCTCACAAGAACACGAGAAATCATGGCTTAAGTTCACGGCAAAGTTCTTACAACAGTTAAAATTCATAGAATTAATGAAGGTAAGACTGACTGTACATTTCAGGATTTCCATGCCCATATTTTTAGGAACGGTGCCAGGTGCTAGAAGTACATAGAAGATGAAGACACTGCCCTCTGAACAAGGAGCTAAGGAGAACGCCCCCCCACGAGGATGTGACAGTCCAGAGGAAGATGCAGACAGCACGTGCTAGGAGCAGGGTGGTAACTCCACGAAGAGAAGCCCACTCTCAAGCCAGGCAGAACCTAGGAGAGCAGCCCTTCCTGTGAGCACCTGGGCCTCAAAAGCCGCCACAGCTGTGAAGTGGGACTCACCAGTGGGCAACCCGGCAGTGTGAGCTCAGCAGACGGGAGGGAGAAAGGTCAAACTGTATTTGACAGTTATCTTATATATAACAGAGACACTTTCTTCTTCTGGTATTCTACCTCACTGGGAGATCCCAGAACACCATGTGAATATTCACAGCCTCCAAAAGCATGTAGATGGCAATGCTCACTCTCATTTTTTTATGATGAGAAAATCTGGCTGTGAAGTGGTTGAGTGATTTGCTAGATGCCTCCAGAGGGGAACGTGGAAGCTACTGGAAAAAATTAGACTGCTCAACTACCAGATGTAGCACGTGAAGCAAAAATCAGCCTGTCGATACCAGAAACCTACACTTTGAAAAGCTGGCAGAGGAAGAGGATCTAGCAAAGGTGACTGACAAAGTAGATCAGCCAAGAACACGTGAGGAACATTTCAGATCTACTGTACTTTATCATCAGCTGAGAATTCCTCGTGGATAAACGTTGTCGGTTCACAAGCGGGTAGCAATGGTTTCAGGCATTACATGAGAAGCGGCTAGGGCAAGTGTCACGAAGAACTTCTCAGAAATGGAACAGCCCCTGAATTAGGGCTTCTGAACCTCAAAAGCAATTCTTCAACAGCGGCAAAACGTTTTTACTTAAAGCTTAACCTATCCATGTAAGGATCGGTTAACAACAGGTGACCACCTGGGGAAAAAAATCATTATTAAATTCATACAGCCAAAAAAACTGAAGCCACATACAGAAACATCTCATTTAATTTAAACAAACTAATGCTTTAAAATGTACATCTTAAAAACCAATAAATTAGGGAGTGACTATTCAACTTATAAAAGAATTCACTACCTGCTTTCCTTTCATAAACCTTTAATTTATTCAGCTTTTCCGGGGCACACCTCTTGCGTGAACTGGGGACTATGTGCCTCTTACTGTTACTGCCACACGGTCACAGGCCGTGTCAGTGGAGAAAGAAGCCACTGCAGCTTACAGCCTAGGTGTCCCTGTCCTCACGGGAGGCATGGAACCCAGAGAGGAGCCAGCACAAACCACTCCCGAACCCGGCATCTCCCAGAGGATGGTCACAGCCCCCAGCACCAGAATCACCGGGACACTGCTTCAGACCACAGACCCTGGACACCCCACACAGCCAGAGCCGGATCTCGGGGGACCTGAATTTGCACCAAGCTCCCCAAATTTGAGAGTCACTCGCTAAGAGGCAGGCCTGAGAAAGAGCTCTCGCTGGATGCGTGGGGGACACTGGGGCCATTATGAAGGTTGACATCCTCTGGATTGATCTGAAACTGAAATAAGCAAAACCTCTGTGGAGGAATGTAACCCACGGCCTCACTTTCCTCCACCAAACATTTGTTGATGGTGTTTTCAGAGTTAAGCCTGGGGGACCAGGGTCGACTGAGACCCAGCTCTTGCCTTGAAGGAGCTCAAAATCTCATTGGGGAATAGTAGAGAAACTCAGAAATCACTGAAGAATGGCAATGGCAGTGAAGAGAGATACGCAGAGCATTTTCGGAAAGAGAGGCCACATCCTGGCCAGGGTTGGGGAGAGGAATGGAAATGGGAGGCAGATACAGGATCTTTGAGGACTTTGCAAATAAGGGGTTAAATGAGGGGCTGAGGTTAACTCTTCCAGGACGAGCAGAAATTACAGGGAGGAAGTGGAAAAGGGGAAGGGGATAGAAGGAAAGGCCTGTGTCAAGTTACAGAAGCCAGGAGAGGAGAAGCATTCGGGGGCTATTATCCGTCACATTATTTGAAGGGAAAGGACCATATGGAGATGCGTGTAACAAATGAGGCTTCCGAATATGCAGGGGACAGAAACCAGAGGCAGGAACAGTCTGCAGGGCTCCTTACTGCAGGGCTACTCACTGCAGGGTTAACGAGCTCCGTGGACAATAGGGTAAGGTTTGTTCCTCTACTTCAGAAGCATTAGAGACCTGGGAAGAGTCTGAAAGGCGTCAGTAATAATTTTTTAAGGATATGGCTGTGAGAGGTCTTAGTGACATTTTAAGTTGGAACTGAAAAAATTAAAATGCTAATCTTGTTTACACCGAAACCCTCCCAATATGAAAGAAAAAAGGTATCTCCTAGTGCTTGTCAAATAACTTCCAACAAATACAGCTGAAGGACTCGTTTTCATAGGAGCACTGATGCTGAAACGGCTCTTAGGAGGTACCAGGGGATGGACAGCCAGTTGTGCCCATCTGTTAAGAGTTCACAGTAATGAAACACACAAATGGGAAGACGTGCCAGGGGTCTTTAAAAAGTCATAAGTAAGAACAGAAAATGAACTGCGGGTGTATTCCGAAGCTAGCACAATAGCTCTGCTGCCAAAGCAAGACGCTCAGCTGGTCTAGTTTTGGTGAGATGTCAATGAGCAAAATTATGAATAAGCTGTAATGTGTAGACAAGACTGGAAGGCTGCCCAGGCCAGGTTAACTTTAAATGATGACCATTAACATAAAATAAAGAAACAAACAAAGAAAACGCACGCACACCCAAACACACACACCCAACAACCACCTTTCTATCCATTCTCTCAGAATCCTTCTCATTGCTTCGACTTTTTCAAATGACAGAGGACTAACTGACAGTCACTGAAGACGAAGAATGTATGTTCAATTTCCATCCTAACACAACTACCAAAAAAAAAAGTTGTTAAAATCGGGATTTTTTTCACCTCTTTTTTGCATTTAAATAGAGTTGAGAGACACTTGGGGTTAGAACTGTCTTGCCAGAGGATGTG
Source organism: Globicephala melas (assembly GCF_963455315.2). NCBI lineage: Eukaryota > Metazoa > Chordata > Mammalia > Artiodactyla > Delphinidae > Globicephala > Globicephala melas. The sequence continues at coordinate 99,051,252 of NC_083324.2, forward strand.
CTAAAGATCTTTACATTCCCAGGAAGCAGCACACAGCTGGTACTCAGTAAGTGTTGCTGAATAAATTAATAAATTGGTTAATAAATTAATGAAGGAACAAATGAACAGCGGTCGCTAAAATTAGCCTCCAAGAGACGTAACCAAGTAAACCAAGCCTGTGGTTCACTATCACAGGCTTCACAGAAAGGTGAATAGCAACCAGAAGCGATGCTTAAGGTCACAGGCTGAATCTTGACCACTTCACAGGCCTGGTATGAATTCCCTGCACTAGGGCGCCTTACAAAACCCCCTTCACCTTAATATAGTAACATGACTGCACTGCCTTATTAGCACCTTATTTAAGACTTTTCTATTCCTCCCCATTAACAAGGCATTTCCCAACTTGATATTACTGGGCAGAGGGGAAGGAAGGAGGAAATCAGTAACGGAAACCAAAAGAAAAATGAAAGCAGTCCAGAGCTAAAACATGCTGTGAAGGGATTCCACCATGCAGAATCAGTAAAGTATTTTTCATGCACAGAAGCAACAAAACATGGCATGTGTGATGTGTCTTAACCCAGCATTTTTTGAAAACAAATCTGCTCATAAATAGTACACACAGGGCTTCTCTGGTGGCGCAGTGGTTGAGAGTCCGCCTGCCGATGCAGGGTACACGGGTTCGTGCCCCGGTCCGGGAAGATCCCACATGCCGCGGAGCAGCTGGGCCCGTGAGCCATGGCCGCTGAGCCTGTGCTCCACAACGGGAGAGGCCGCAGCAGTGAGAGGCCCACGTACCGCAAAAAAAAAAAAAAAAAAAAAAAGTACACACAGAAGCAACCATACTGTGCAAACATTGTTTATATATTTATGCCACAAACACAAGAAATGAAATCTACGGATAATCTGTATTATTAAAGTCTTATCACATCTATTATCATTGTAAATTTGTCCTATGATATTTTCAGCAGAGATATAATAACATAACTGTGCTGTTTTACTTTTCCTTACAAAGGCAGGCAACAAAATAAATCCTCTAAACTCAAGAAAAGAATTTCTCTGTTAGTTCTGTTACAGACGACAGGAAAGTCAGCTCAATACGATGGATCAAGTGGGTCCAGGCCAAGGTATATCATGTGAAGTTTCAGAATACAGGGACAAAATGAGGTTCCTAAAAAGTCCCAGGAATCCAAAAAGCCTTCTAGAACCAATAAACAAGTTCAGCAAGGTGAGAGAATACAAGATCAACATACAAAAATCAAACGTATTTCTATTTACTAGCAATGTAAAATCTGAAAATGAAATTAAGAAGGCAATTCCATTTACAATACCATTAAGAAGCATAAAATACTTAGAATAAATTTCATAAAATACATACAAGACTGTGTACTGAAAACTACAAAACACTGCTGAGAGAAGGTAAAGACGATCAGGTCAGAGGCCCACAGTCTATGGCCCACAGTCCAGCCTCCCATTTTCGCAAATCAAGTGTTACTGGGACACAGCCTCTGCTCGCTGACCATAACATGTTCCACTACAATGGCAGAGTTAAGGAGGTGTGACAGAGACCCACAGGATAAAATGTTTACCACCTGGCCCTTCAAGGAAAGGTTCAGCAATCTCTGATCTAAGTAAATGGAGAGACATCCCACGTTAACACAATACCGTTAAGACGGCAATTTTTCTCAAAATGATCTACAGTCAGTGTAATTACTATCAAAATCTGAACAGACTTTTTTTTTGTACAATTGACAAGCCGATTCTAAAATTTATACTGAAATACAAAGGAGCTAGAATAGCCAAAAGAATTTCGAAAAAAAGAACAGAACTTGAGAACTCACACCACCCCATTTCAAATATGTTCTAAAGCTACAATGATCAAGTCTGTGTGCTACTGTAGACAAATTTTTAACAGAGACACCAAGGCAATTCAATGAGGAAGAAACAGTCTTCTCAAAAGCAGATCTGGGACAAATAAATGGCCACATTCAAAGAGATGAATTTAGAATATGTCCTTACATCATATACAAAATTTAAATCAAAATGGATCATACACCTAAATGCAACAAATAAAACAAAAAACTTCCAGAAGAAAATATAGGAAAAAAATCTTCAGGATTTGGGTTAGTCAAAGAGTTCTTAGATACAATACCAAAAGCACGATTCACAAAAGAAAACAACAATTGATAAACCAGGTTTCATCAAAATTAAAAACTATTCCACTTCAAAAGACACCATTAAGTAATTAAAAAGATAAGCCACACACTAGGAGAAAATATAGGCAAATCATATGATAGAGATCTTATATCCAGGGGCTTCCCTGGTGGCGCAGTGATTGAGAGCCCGCCTGCCGATACAGGGGACACGGGTTCGTGCCCGGGTCCGGGAAGATCCCACATGCCGCGGAGCGGCTGGGCCCGTGAGCCATGGCCGCTGAGCCTGCGCGTCCGGAGTCTGTGCTCCGCAACGGGAGAGGCCACAACAGTGAGAGGCCCGCGTACCGCAAAAAAAAAAAAAAAAAAAAAATCTTATATCCAGACTACATAAAGAATTTTGCAACTAAATAATAAGACAAACACCCAATTAAAAATGGGCAAAATATCTGAATAAACACTTCCCCAGAGAAGATACACAAGTGGTTCTAAGCACATTAAAAAATGCTAAATGTCATTACTCATGAGAAAAATATAAATTAAAACTATAATGAGATATCGCTACACACTCACTGAAATGGCTATAATCAAAAAGACAAACAATACAAAGTGTTGGTGAAGATGTAGAAAAACTAGAACCTTATACATCGCTGGTGGGGAAGTAAAATGGTACAGTCACTTGAGAAACCAGTTTGGAATAAGCTTACCTACAACCCAGCAATTGTATTCCTGGGAACCATCAAAGAGAAAGGAAATCATGTGTCCACACAAACACTTTGACGTGAAAGTGCACAGCAGCATGACTCAGCCCCAAACTGAAAACAATCTAAATGCCCATCAACTGGCAAATGGATAAACAAAGTGTATATAATACTCCTCAACAAGAATAAAAAGCAAACAGCTGAGACACACTAAAAGGATGAACCTCAAAACATTATGCTGAGTGAAAGAAGCCAGGTACAAAAGGCGACATACACACATACATCGCATTTACATAAGACATCTAGAAAATACAAATCTACGGAGACAGAAATTAGAACGGGGCCAAGCCCCCCCAGGGCTGATGAAAAGCTGCATGTGGGCACCAGAAAATGTGTGGGCTGATGGAAATGTTCTAAAAGTGGATTGTAGCAATAGTTGCAAAACTATAAATCTACTAAACAATTCTTGAATTGTATATTTACAGTGGGTAATTTTATGTTCTATAAATTACTCCTCAATAAAACTAAAAAAAATTTTTTTAAGTCCCAGGGAGAAAAAATGGTCACAAATAAGTGACCAGGAATTAAAATGTCTGCAGAATTCGAAACAGGAACACTGGAATCTGTCGGACAATGTTCAAGATTCTAAAAGAAAAAGATTTTCACAAAGAAGTTACACCTGGACAAATTACCGTGCAAATGTGGGGACATAGTAAATGACTTTCAGACATGCGAGGACTCGAGGAAATTGCTTCCCAGGTGCCCTTTCTTAGAAAGGCGTGGGGGGATAAGGTCCCTCAAAACAAGAGAGGAGCACGCACAAAGCGCTGAGGCGGTGTGTGGCGAGGCGACGACCAGCATTCACACCCACCTCCGGGCGCCTTCCTGCGGGGCAGAGGCTGGAAAGCCGAACACTGCCTCCTGGCCTTCCTGGAACTGGGTTCTTGGAGTTAATTAGGCTCCTCCAATGAGGTGCACTCACGTAAGACTTGGGATGTGAAGGTGGAGGCCACCCTTGGGCGCTCAGCATGGCACGGGGCCCAGCGGGGTTTCTCCAAGTGTTCAGTGCCCAGCTGTCATCAGCTTCACGGGTATCAAGAGACAGCAGCTGTGACAGGGTCTGACCCTTGGGCTGCAGCTACCGCAGAAGGTTCTTGAAATGAGCAGCCCCAGCGGTGGTCCCCCGACTCCTTCCTATCCTAATGTGGCAGAAGATTCAGCACCTTGACAGAGCAGGGCAGCTGTGTGGTTCCGGGGCATTCCTGGAGGCCCAGCCTCTAGCCCACTCCTCCAGTACTTCCAGTAATTTGCAAGTACTCATCTCTGTTTTAAATCCCTCTCTGTTTGAAACAGCTGGTGTGGTTTTTGTCTCCTCCAACTGAACCCAACTGATGATATAACACACAGGGAAACACAGGAAGTACTATACCCGATACAAAAGAGAGGCAAAGGACATTTCCGGGAGTACGGTAAAGAGACACAGCAAGGTCACTCCAGAGCAGCACATGGAGAAAGCAGCCCGCCCGGATCGGAGCGGGTCCAAGGCTCTGGGAGAGACCAAAAGATGAAACAGGTAGAAAACCTAATGCATGTGAACTTATGCAGGTGACAGTGGGTTCAGACAATCTTCAGAATGAAGTTCTGAATTTATGAAAAGTACATAGAAAGCAAGCAAACAAAAAAGACTACACAAAAAGCTGGGTAGGAGAGAGAAGGGAATAGAATCACAGTTCACTACCTATTTCACCTGTGGATGGCACTGAGCTAGTCACCGTAACCGAAGGCAGAGCACTGATCCATCCCCCGTTACACGCTAACTATGGGGACATCTGGGAGATTGGAAGGGTGCCTGTTTGGGTTATTAGGGTGGGGCAGAAGTGGCCAAATCCTCTTGTTTCATATCGCATAGTTAAAAAAAAAGTTTAAAGTGGAAAAAAATCAAGACGCAGCAACGTGGGCGTGTTATTTGGAGACAGAGAGGATGTCCGGAACCTGGCTGCCTCTGGGGGAGAAGACAGGAATGCAGGGGCCAGGGAGGCAGAGGCATGGGGCTTGCTATGGTATGTTCTCAACCTGGTAGAACTATCTGACTCCTAAGATATGCAGGGAATAAACTTTAGTAAAAAGAAAGGAAGAAGAAAAGGAAGTGGCCCAGATTCTCCCATCATTCCACGGCCGAGACCCTCTGAGTACAGATGGACGTCCCCCCTGCCCCAGGCCCTAGGCCCTGAGCACAGCCCAGTCCGGGCCCACCCATGCAGGCAGCACACACCAGGCGCTTCCCGCCCCCTCTCCTGTCCGGAAAGGTGGCTGGGTCACTGCAAGCCAAGAGCACAAAAGAGGAAAAGAGTTCAAATAAAACTGTAGCTAGAGTCATAGGAAAAGATCAGATATAAAAGCAACATTTCAGTATCCTGGGGGTCAAATAAAAAATCATACATCAGTTTTCAGAGAGAAAGAATCTGAAATAAGTTGGAGGCAACCACCAGCAACTGCCTCTATCTAAAAACAGCTGTGAAAATACCAACATTTTGAGCTAAAGGTTAACTAGATTGCCTAAATTCAAATTTGCTTCTGAGGTATCCAAGAGCCATGGTTTCCAGAAATATAGAAAACTAATGTGTTGTTCTTGGAAGTAGAGTAGGTCTAAGGAACTCTCAGAGCATTCATACTTCCCTCCACGCTGTCCTCGTGGACCAGTTTCTAGCAGTTCTGTTAAACAGTATGGGTGGTGCAGTCCATGCAAAAGTTTTACAAAGCAACACATCCAGCTCAAAGATTCCATTCAGTCAAATTAATATATGTCTTCCTTTCATTTTTAATCTAATGCATCTGAGAGAACAAAAGAAGAATAAAAGCCATGACCATTGTCTCTGTTAAAATTTATCTTCAGGGTAGGGGCTTCCCTGGTGGCGCAGTGGTTGACAGTCCGCCTGCCGATGCAGGGGACACGGGTTCGTGCCCCGGTCCGGGAAGATCCCACATGCCACGGAGCGGCTGGGCCCGTGAGCCATGGCCGCTGAGCCTGCGCGTCCGGGCCTGTGCTCCGTAACGGGAGAGGCCGCAACAGTGAGAGGCCCACGTACCGCTAAAGAAAACAAACAAACAAACAAAAAATTTATCTTCAGGGTAGAACTGTACCATTTATACAGGCATGGCCATTCTCACCACAACAGATAAATCTGAGTGAAATCTCGTTCTTCCTGCGATCAAATTGCTACCAGCATGTTTGCCAACACTATAAATCTGCCCATGTTGATTCTTAAAATGAAAAATACCAAGGGAAACACATAATCCTTTACTCCCTGCCATTCTTAGGAATAAGAAACAACAGACATCTTGACTAGGCAGAAGAAGCTGTCCTTCCCAGCAGGCTCTGGGTGGAGGGGTAGCCTCGCTATCGCCCACGTGTACTGGGTGGGTTACGCAACCATCCAGGGCTGATGGGCCTCACCTCTCCGTGGAAAACAAGATCTCGATTTTATGCTGTTAGTAATTCACAATTATTAGCAGTCATTTGTGGGGGGATCCAGATCACATGCCGCTCTCTCCATTCGTGAGCTCCTGTGCCACTTGAGACAACGGGGGTGCTGCGGTCTGGCTGGCCAAGCAGAGAGAATTCTGCCCTGCCCAGAGAGCAGGGCTCCAGGGCCCCGGGGACGGGGCAGGGGGGGCAGGAAGGCCAGCTTTGCCCGCCCAAGCTCCCTGCCTGCCTCCATGGCCTCAGGTGTTGTAGACACAGCACAGCAGTTCCTGCCCAAACCCCCTTCCAGCTGTGGGCAGCCGTCACTCGAAATGATCACAGAGGACTAAATCCAGATAGACCCAAGGAGCAGAAGGCTGAGTCAGGCTAAACCAGGGCCAAGGGGAAGAGAGCCAGGGGCATCGGCGACAGGAGCAGATGCAGGAGCTGCGCCTGGAGCTGACTGCGGCCCGCACAGGACGTCGTGGGCAGAGGACACATGGCAGCCACGAGGAAGCCACGGCAGAGGGATCTGCGTCTCTCTCCACCGTAACTCAGGGACTTTGCTGCTGCCAAAGCAAACCCGTTCAGTGTCAGGCTTTTCTGCAAGCGAAGCAGGGTTTGTAGAGCAGATCTGAGTGCAAGAGGCAGGAAACACTTCTACGTTAAGGGAGAGATTTGGAAGCCTTTAATAACATCACCGTGCTCTTCAGTAGAAGAGCTACATCCCCCAATTTCCAGCCCTGGCTGAGACATCGACTCATGAGTTCTTTAGTTTTCTTGGACTCAGTTTCCCCCCAAAAGAAACAGGAATGAAAACCATATGCTTATTTCCACTTCTCAAATTCAGCTATCCAAGAATTCAATTCTGTTTATTTCAGGTCGTTAAATATTCATCAAGTCCAGGAACCAGGTGCTTCAAGGGATTAAAAAAGAAATAAATAAAACAAACACAGGCCCTGCTGTCAAGGAGCTCAGATCTAGAAGGTTAAAAAAATCCTCAAATCATACCAGAAGGTAAACTCTGGTAAATATCGCAGGAGAACGCGTCAACAGTCCACTCAACAAACAATTCTGTGGATCTGGAATGTGCAGGGCAACGTGTTAGACACAGAAGAAGATCTACAGATGTCGGCCAGCCCTGCCCCTGACGGTGCAGATGGTGCAGCAGGGACGGTGTCGGGTGGGGGGATGTTTCAGGGAGGGAGGAAGAGTCTCTGGTCCCTAAGTGTCCAGAGACAGGAGTCGAGCAGGCTGTGACGGCGTGGCCACTCCACGGCCCGCCCAGCGGGGGTGACACGGGCCAGCAGAGACGGAGACCCGGAGCTGTGAGCTGAGAGGACCGCACAGCACCCTGGTGATGGGGGCTTGCGCCCGCCTGCCCACTGCCAAGGGCACGGGTGGGTGGCTCGAGAGCTCGCTGGAAAAGCGGGCACCTGTAGTTTGTCCAGCAGCGAGTGGAGGATCCCTGAGCGTTTGCAGTGTCACAAGGGGAACTTAAAGCAGCAGCGGGAAGACTCAGGACCATCCCGTCCTCCCTGCTGGCCCTTCCTTCCGGCCTGTGAAAAGCGTCCCTTGGGCTGCGGGGTTGGCGCGGAGGGGGAGACCCAGCCAAAGCCGCATGGAGCCAGCTTTCCAGCTCGGCCGTCTCTCCAGGCCACACTCCCAAGCCACAGCCCTTTCGCCACACAGAACTGTGATAAGCCGGTGCTGACTCGATCTTAAATGCCCCCAGAACACGGGCTGCAGAGGGCGGGAAGGCTCACTTGTTTGCGCCCTGCCGTGTCCCGAGCACCCAGAAGAGTAGCAGTACGTAATAAGTATTTGTTAAATGAACAAACGAAGCTGAGACCGTGAACAGTCTTAAATGTCACCTTTAGTCTCTTCCTTTGACAGATGAGGAAACGGTGGCTTGGAGGTGTCCACGGCTTTCCCCGGAGCCAGGGAGCTAATCAGTGAGTTGGAAAACCACAACTACCCCGGGGTCTCCTGGTGCTGGGTGTGAAGCTCTTGACGCTGTCCCACGTTACCCCTGGTTTTCTGCATTTTCAACGCCCTATAATTAAGAGCGAGGAAATTAGAAAGCAGCAGTTTACAGATCTCCGAAGAATTTTATTTTGAAAATGTTTAGAACCTCCACGACACAGATTATTAAGGTAACAAAAACCAGTAGGGAGCCGGCTAGGAGAAACGCCCTGATTTCAGGCCAGTGAAATGAAAGCAACACTCTCTCTGTGCTGTTACAGCGCCGCTGTTGAGAATTTCTGAGATTACCTCCATTACTTTGCTTTGAAACTGCTCAGGAAACTACAGCAGACATTACTCGTCTACCACTGTTACAGTCTGGCCTTCCCTGCTGGCTCCCCAGAGACCAGCACCTACCCAAGCTTCAAAAATCTTCCCTCGGCACTAAAAGTGTATATAGTTTGAAAGGCAACAAATAGAGGCTTGTGTCATCTTTGGAGTGGCTTTTTGGAATCTTCTGCAAAGATTTAAAATCAAAAAGCTGCCTGGGAACCATCTGCAGAGTAAGAAACAAATAACAAATAAGCAATAACCAAGACAGTTTTCAAAGAAGACCAGAGATGGGAACCTCCCAATGACACCACTGCTCCAAAATTAGTATTTGTGATCAACAGCTCCACGCCAGGCACTGCCAGAGGCTGGGAGACGCTAGGCCTCGTCCTCATGGTGCTTACAGTCTTGGGGAGAGGCTGGGTCAGAGACACAACACCATCAGTCCGTTGCCATGGTGACGCTCCCCCTAGGTATGCAGGTGCTTCAGGCGTGTCCTACAAGGTCCTCTGCTGGGCCAGACTGGTCTCAGCAGAAGCAAGGGCACGTGCAGGGTCTTGAGCACCAAGGAAGAACTTAGAGGCCTGGGTGGCAAGAACGCCAAGTGCCACAGGGACAGGCTTGGTGGGGCCCGAGGGGTGGCCAGGACCAGAGCCCAGCAGGTGCTGCCTGGAAGGTGTATCATGCAGCTGAGGGTTTGAACTTTACCCTCTGAGCACTGAGAATCCAAAGAGTATAAGGAGATTACAATGACAAAGACTTGACCGTGAAAAGATCATCCCTCAAAAGACAAGTGTTTGTTTTCAGAACAGTACAAACCACTTGAAATAAAAGAATGTAAACTAGGACATAAGGATTGTTGGCGTAGCATTTAGGAGTGACAGCAGAAAAGCATGTCCAGGCATCCACAGAACGGAGGGCATACTTAGTAACCCCACATGGTACTGATTAAACTACCAGGCACACTTCTACGCCAAAAAAAAATTGGGGAACATGATGTTTCTAAAGACTGTACTAAAACTCAAAATGTATTGAAAGAATCAACTAGTGACTCAATTTCCAAGTCAGTGCATAAATGAAATAATAAAAACATGGAGGTTACCATAAACAATCATTCCTTCTTCTCAGACCTCCCTCGGTCCCTCCAGCGCACAATGGCCGGTCCATCTGTTGGATTCGCAGACACCCTCTAGTGTCTCAGCCCACTGCATGGAACACACTTTCCATGTGTTTACATCTAGACCACCCACCGGGACTGTGAGCTCCTTACGGAATTCTTACACACTTGTACCACCCAGGGCACCTGGCCACATGCCCTGCACATGGGGGCTTGCAAGTGTGGACTGACTCATCAAGTGAGCAACCGGTAAAAGACAGAAAAGGGGATTTGGAAATAATCTGTGTATTTGAGTTAGAGAGATCTTTCACAATTAACTTCATTATATGTTAAGCAGAGCAAATTAAATCCTATCACACTAGTAGGGAAAGACTGAGGGATGTAAGAAAAGCACCATGGAATTCGATTGTGTTAAAGACGCCACGCCTCACAGATGGCGGGGGATCTTCTCACAGCTCCCTGTGCCAAGAATATTGCACTTTCCCTGAAAAACATGGGCATGCTTTCGTCTTGCAGATACTATAGGCTGTGTTGATTAACTGTGTTTCCCTCTTTCCTTTCACCATTAGGCAGCTAGAGCCAAATTTATGCCTCCTTATAGCAATGAGATCAGTGTGTATTTCTTTGTTGCAACCTTAGCCCAGCTTTGTCATTTTCCTATGCTTATCTTCCCTTTCCCTTTTCTCCCCCGGATTTTTGTTTTATTTAGATATATCTATATCTACAGAAGTCACTCTCTCCCAGCCTTTGTAGAACTGTGTTATGAATAAATCTAAATTATCAAATAATTAAGCAAAGGATGCTTTCGTGCCCTCACAATTTACTCTGCCTTAAGTAATAGAGGTTTCCAAACCAAGGCAGCTAACCCTTAGCTAAGCTGATTTTCAATCAAACCTACACAGAATTGCTTCCCCATCACCCCACAAAACATCTGGAGGGTGACATGGCCAGGTGCACATCTGGTGCCCGTCTTACTTCTCTCCTTCCCTCGGCTCCTTGACTCTGCACAACAGCCGTCTCCTCAGTGGCTCGCCGGCGCCTGTCAGCTCTGCTTCCTCGAGTCTCCAGAATCTATTTCCTCCCTGGAATTTCTACTGCCGCGGATGTAATTCACCCTCTCGCATCCTCCCTAGGCTACTGTGAGATGCTCCAGCCAACTCACCGCCTCCCATCTCTGCTCCACGCAATCTATCCTCTCCTAGGCTACTCCCATCTCTGCTCCATGCAATCTATCTTTCAGTCCAGAAGTGGAGGGTTTGTGCCTAAATCCATCCATCCATCCACGCATCTGATAAATACCTACAGGGCACCTACTAACGGCGAGGCATGTGTGAAGCACGGTGACAAAGAGATAAAGAAACAACAGCTCGGGAACAGTGTGGAGGCAGAGCAAGAAACCGACCGCAGCCCGGATGACGCCAAGCGCTAGGAACGCTGGTCAGAGCCCAAGCGGCGCTTTCCGGATTCCTGGGAGCAGGGGGTGTCTGAGGGCGAGAGGGGGGGCCGGTCACCCTGATCTCAGCACAATTTGTTTGGAAACCCACAGCGTCCCTATCCCCACCTGTGCCTCCTGATCTAGGCCCTGGTCTACCTTCCCGATCCTGCCCAGCTCTCGGTCCTACGCCTGCTCCTCAAGGACGCCAAGCAACCAGGCCCGTGGCCGGAGTCGAACTGTCCCCGTGCCAGCGCACCCACCTCCGCCCGCTGAAAACCCTGCTTAGCATTTCTTCAATACTCTGTAATACTGCAACCGCTAACAAGGACGAATTAACTGTGGTTCCTACCCTCAAGGAGGTTAGAGTCTTGGGAAGAAACTGGGAAGCTGAATAACCATCAGACAGATTCCAAATAGATTCTATATACAGTGGATTCCAAGGCAGAACTATTAATCAGGTACAGCATTATCCTTCACTTGGCTTCTCTTAATTCTCAGAAAAATCTAGCAGGAATAGTAGCTCATATTAGCCCAATACCATGCAGACAGATGTTGTCCACAGCCCCAAATACAGAGTCAGGGCTCCAGGGATAAAAAGTCTCCACTGGCTATTTCTCCATGGATTATAAAGGTAAACAGTGTGCTCAAAATCCCAAATTCTTATGATAGTTCAAGAACCATCATACTGACTTACTTGGGAATTAAATACGAAGCAGAACATGTTTCCTGGAGACGGGAATAATTGAATTTTCATGAAACGTAATGCAATGTTTGTTCATTCTATGTAAACACATACAGATTGCAAGTAAGGCTAGATTAATTCCTTCAAAGCACACTGGATTTCCACAAACATAATGAAGCTGCCTGTGGTAATAAAGACTTAGAAGTCAACATTTGAAGACTTTTTCATTTATTGCACTATACATGAAGTGGCAGGATAAAAATGAGATGAAAGTACAGGACTTTTATATGTAAATTAACCTGAAAGTAACTTTTCTAGAAAATATACAAAAAGCTCAGAATGAAAGTAAACTCTGTACGCAGATCTAGGAACGAGCAGTGACCCAGAAAGCACTGACAGCGCCTCCAATCACATCGAAAAGATGACCTTACGGCCAGGGGAGCAAAACTCGTCCCACATTCTTCCTGGAGGGAAGGTAGGCAAACAAAGCAGTGAGGGGAGGATCTCAGCGACCATCACGGAGCATCTCTGAGAGTTTCCCCCAAGGGGAGGATCTCAGCGACCATCACGGAGCATCTCTGAGAGTTTCCCCCAAGGGGAGGATCTCAGCGACCATCACGGAGAATCTCTGAGAGTTTCCCCAAAAGCACAGAAGTAATGAAACGGGTTGCACAAGAAGATCCCTGTAGTGACTGCACGGTAGGGGTGGACTGGAGATCCCGGATGCAAGGGGACCAGCTCAGGAAAAGGACGTCCCAGGAACCCAATGTGCTGACCTCTGAACAGACTTTTCCTCTCGCCTCTGCAGGAGTTGGCCCTACGCTCTGCAGGCCAAATCCGGACCCACTCCCCCCTCTGTTTGTGCATGGCTCGCAGGCTAAGGATGAATGCTACTTTTTTTTTTTTTTTTGCGGTACGCGGGCCTCTCACTGCTGTGGCCTCTCCCATTGTGGAGCACAGGCTCCGGACGCGCAGGCTCAGCGGCCATGGCTCACGGGCCCAGCCGCTCTGCGGCATGTGGGATCTTCCCAGACTGGGGCACGAACCCGTGTCCCCTGCATCGGCAGGCGGACTCTCAACCACTGCGCCACCGGGGAAGCCCGAATGCTACATTTTTAAATGGCTGAGAAGTATCGAAGGAAGAATACCGTATCGTGAGACATGAAAATTACACGAAATGTCCAGCATCCATTAAATAAAGCTTGACTGGAATGCGGCCACACGGGGTTGTTTACCTCTGTCTGCGGCTGTTCCCACACTGCGATGGCAGCATCCAGTCACCGCAACAGGGACCAGGCGGCCGGCCCAGCCTGCCGAGTTTCCCATCTGGTCCCTTGCAAAGCAGGTCTGCCGACTCCCGCTCCCTTCCACCCCGACTCTCACTCACTCTTCCCACCTCAGATTAGGGGGCTTTTCTGAAGACTCCCCGACCCAATGTGGCCAACTCGATGCCACCCCTGCTGATCCCCCATCACAGCCATATACCCCTCCGCAGGGTGGGCATCCTGCCACGTGGTCACTGCACACAGACCTGTGCACACGCCCCAGCTGACTGCCAGCTCCTCGAGGGCAGGGACCACGTCCGATTTCACATCTCCATCATTGCTGGGTACCAGGTACTCAGCAAATACCGAATGAGTGAATGAACGAATGATGAATGAATGAACGGAAACCTGAACCACACGAAAACCCTCCTCTTACGCCAATGAATAACTGTGAATTCAATAAATAAAGGAACCCCAGGGGATGTTTCTTCTTCTGAAACCTTATATTCCTTGGTCTTTCTCTTCTTTCTCTATGATGATTTCCTTACACTATCTTAATTTCATGACTTTTACCAACACTGATGACTCCAAAATCTCCTACAAAGCTCTCCTACACTTCCCAATCTTACATGTCCAACTGTCTCCTAGGTATTTACACCTGGTGTCTTACAGGCACTTCAGACCTAAGAGGTTCAAAGCTTGGCTGCACTTTCCACCCCCTTCTCTGTCTCCAACTCAGGAAATGGCATCAGAGTCATTGAGGCTAAACTCACATCACCCTCAGCACCTCCCTGGGCTCACCCTCACCCCCATCCAATCCACACACCAGATACAGCTGCTCCACCCCAGAAGCATCCTTGGGGTCCACCTTCGCTTCTCCCACTCCATCACCACTGCTGAGATTCAGGCCATCATTTTCTCATCTGGATTCTATCAGCTTCTATCTTGCCTTCCTATCACCAATTCTTCACTGTTCTGGAATTCTTTTACAGAAAAACTAAACTAAACCTGATCACACTGTTTCCCTACTTAAAGATCTCTGCAGGGAAAAAAGTGAGCAGAAAATATGAGGGTTGTTCATAGCAAAGGACATAAAAATGTCTCTTAAACACATTTTTAAAAAATACAAATTAAAAGAAAAACAAAAATAATTTTAAAATAATAAAAGAAAATACATTCAAAATGACTTCTAGATACAGTTTTTGTCTGTCAGGTTAGCAAAGGTCCCAACGCTAGATCACAGACACGTGGCAGGGCGTGAGGGAAACGCTCTCACACATCACAGGTGGGGATGGCAACGGGCGGCCTGACCCCATCAGGGCTTCTTCATAGGTACAGTGTCTATACAAGGTATAAATGTATATACTCTGCGACCTAAGTCCACTTTTAGAAACGAATCCCATAGAGAGACCTGCACATGAAATGTGACATGTACACAGCTATTCACTGAAACGTTGTTGTTAATAGTAAAAGACTGGAAACAACACAAAATGCCTATCAGCTCAGGACTCATTAGATACATTATGGTTCATACACGTGATGCACAACCAGGCAGCTGTGAACACGAGTGAGTGTATGCTCTCCAACGTACAAAGGCCTCTAGAAGTGCACTGAAGTGAGGAAAAAAAAGACGTACAATAATCTAGTAGAGTATACCACTTTTACGAAGAAGAAAGAAAAGGAACTTGTATTTGTATTTGCATTAAAAACTGGAAGGATCTGGGGATTCCCTGGCGGTCCAGTGGTTAGGACTCAGCGCTCTCACTGCCGAGGGCCCAGGGTTCAGTGCCTGGTCACGGAATTAAGATCCCACAAGCCGCGCGGCGCGGCCAAAAAAAGAAAAAGAAAACACAACAAAAGCAAAATCAGTGAAAGGAGAGTACACATACACACACAGACACGCATACCCGTGGATCAGTCACTTAGCAATGGATTCACAGCGTAAATGCACAGCCGTCTTCTCTGCCCTCCATCCCTCACCCTCCCAGAGAAGTCCCGCTGGCTGCGGTGACCACAGTAGGAAGCCCGCGCTCCTTAGCTTTGTAAGCAAAGCCCATCACCCTCCAGGCCCCTCTGGACCCACGCCCACACCTTCTACCCCGATCACACGGAAATTCTGTCCTCAGGCATTCGTTCCACATCTTTCAGAAGCCCTTTGACCTGCTGCGCCCTCTGCCTAGAAGGTCCTACCCCTTCCCTTGCCCCGGCAGAGTCCTAGGCGTCCTTCAACATCAAAGTCAGACGACAGCTCTGCGGGGTCGGTCTCCTGGGACGGCCTCCCCGACAGCACCGGCTGCTGAGGCCCGTGCCCCCAGCCTGTTAACCTACCTGGTTCTGGGCCCTGTGTGTGACTGGACCCCTCATTAGACCATCAGCTCCTCGGAGGCAGGAGCTCTGCCTTATTCATCTTCACTTGCCCGGCACCTGTCTTTCCAACAAATGCTCCCAGCCTCCCTCGCCCTCCCCTCAATAAACAAGTGAGAATGTTTTGCCCTCCAGGGTAACAGGCGCCTTCACCTAACGAGCTGCCCTTGTCTGAATAAGGTCCTGAAAGCAGACACAGCATTAGCAGTCAGGAGGGGTCCGTGCCCTCGATCATGCCTGCCAGGCACACCTGCAACCGCCTCATCAAACGATTCCAGCTCCTCCTGTGCAAGACGAGGGTATCAGACTACATGTGCGGTCTGCATCCTTTTCAAGCCACAGAACACCGTGAGGGTCCGATAAGAACAACAATTACTCTCCTTCCAGAACCCCCGCCTCCCAAATGCCCCTACACAAACAGATGCAAGACCTGACTCGTAATTTCAGGAGATTCACAGAGTGAATGACATCTGAAGTCACTTCCAACTTTAACACTCTCCGAAGGATGGAAGGGTTAGAGTGAGGGGAGAAAGGATCTAACACTTTCTGATCATTTACTGAGCACCGGACCCTCGGCTAAGCACATTACATGCATTAATTCATTTATTCTCCATCCCAGACCAGTGAGGTGCACATTATTATTCTCCTTTTATAGATTAGGAGCTGGGATGCAGGGACGTTAAGTGGTAAATGGATTGTCAGTGAAGGTGTACCTTTCTGGCTTAAAGCTCCCAGTACTTTCTGTAGGGACATTCACATCCTCCCCGCGGTGGTCAAGGGAGCCGGTCAGCCATAGCCAGTAAGCACCAGAGGAGCGAGTCTGGTCTGCCCCCCAGCTGCTCCCCACGTCGCTACTCCAGGCACCGCCAAGATAGGACACAGAAGGTAAGTGCAACAAACAAGAAGCTCCAACGCCCAGGCCCCTCCACAGCTGGCAGGGAAATAAACAACCAGCCACGGACAAGGAGGAATGGCTTTGATTAAGGGAACCAGTGAAAGAGTCCCAAGCCCAAAGAAAGGCAGCAGCGCAAAGACCTTTTCAGGTCTGGTCCCTGAGAGCCACACAACCGAGGCAGACCCCTTGTCAGCCTCGCCGGGAGGCAGACACGCTTGGGCTCAGAGAGGACCCGGGGGGGGCCCGTCCAAGGAGGCCCAGAGCCACAGTCCAGAGCAGGCGAGAGTCAGCCTCACCACGTGCATCTCACCCAGGAGGGAATCCAGGCTGCGGAGGGCTGGGAGCCTACGCCATCCAGAAATGCTCTCTTTGAAACAGGAATAAAATGGTACTTCTTCACCCTCGGAGGCGGTCTGCCTCCTCTTAAAAAAAAGCCTGCCTGATGAGAAAGGAGTTGTGCTGGTTACTTAGGTAACTGAAGGTACAGAGGGCGCAGGGCTTGTGGACTCCCCTGGGTCTCTGGAGGGCGTACGGTGGGCCCAGCTAAGCCCGGGAGAACTGCACCCAGATCCCTCTGCCCCCGAGTGCGTGCCCCCTTCATGACGCTGAGGACGAGGCCCCAGGCGCACGGAGCCTGGCGGGAGCTCCCAGACCCACTCCGCCCGGCCCCTCCCTCCTCCAGGGCCTCCTCACACTCAGTCTAGGCTGCTCACCTGGTCTCCTGCCTTTGAACTTGCATTTGTTCGACTCACCCTCAACAGTGATGCAATCCCCCAATCGCGTGCTACTACCTGAAGGGTGAGGTTTAAGGTCTTTATGTTGCCGCCCATGCCCTTCCAGACCTGATGGCTACGGAGGAGCTTAGCAGCCTCCTCTACCTGATTCCCAGGTTTTCCCCGAGCTCGTACCAGTCGGTCTTTCCAGAACATGCAGTGCCGCCTCCCACTCTGTGTGTCCTGCACAAGCCACGCTCTTTGCCGGGAAAGACCCCTCTTCACCCGTCACAAAACCTGCTCCCCTTCACCGCTCGGGTCAAGCCCTACGACCCCGGTGGAAAGATCCCTCTTTACCCGTCACAAAACCTGCTCCCCTTCACCGTTCGGGTCAAGCCCTACGACCCCGGTGAAGCGCTGCCCATCTCTCGAGGAACCAACAACTCCTCCTCCAACTGTCATCAGAGCCTCACGGACACAGCACACGACCTGCCGTCCCCAACACTGGACCGTGAGCCCCTCAAAGGCAGAAACGACCTGTGTATCTGCAGCACTTCGCGTGGCGCCTGCCAGGCAGGTACTTCATAAACGTCTGTTGAAGGAATGGACGGAGACGGGAAAGGCTGATTTAATAAATGGACGCATCAAACAGTGGATTTGGAGAGCTTTTCCTTCCTAATGCCTTCAAAGCCCACAAACCCTCAATTTCCAGGACTCTGTAGACAAATAGCCTAAAATATCAAATAAATGTTCTAAATTACGTATACTGATACCAGCCACTTCCCTTTACGTTGAAGGCACTCCTCAAGGTAACATTTAAGCATATCTCACTAGGCTTCATCATTTACTGCCCCAAACTACACTTCTATTAGCCTCCCAGTTCACCAGCAACCCCAGCAGCCAACAGACGAGCCTTTCCCCAGGTGTCCTTCTCGGGATGTGCTCCACAAAAGGGACCCTTTCACAGCGTGATTCCGTGTCCTGTGACTCTGGGAAATCTGCTCGCTCGCCCCAACTCAGAGATAGAGAGAGACATGCAGGACCTTTCCAACCCACTATTTTCCACACTTGGTTGAATATCAAATCTTCTCTTTCCTTTGAAAATCCTAATAATACCCAGTGTTCTATGTCACACACTTTGAGAAATGCTACCCTTGGCCAGTTCCTGACTTATGTCCATTAAAAAACACAATCTGAAAATCTGGCCTAACTTCTGTCTAATGACATCACTTCATTTTATCCACGGACATAACAACACGGCCGTTTCATGAAGACATTGCTTCCAGCCTAAAATGCAGAAACGAATCTTGAAAAAAATAACTTAGCAGATTGTGTTTATCCCCACGGTACCATAAATAATTCCTAAACTTCTAAACTGCCTCTTTGCAAGGGAGAAAATAAAACTGAACCACTGAGTAGCACATCACTACCTGCCTTCAAAGCTGCAGTGATCCCATGAAGCAAGAGTTTCATAAATAGTTTAAATAAAATTCAATTATATGAACATCCTTTTTTATCTTTTTATTAGTCTCGGAGAGTTTCTTTAAGGGGTGTGGGGAAGAAACCTGATTAACCAACCATAGATACCAAAGTCAGGCTGCTATGCAATTTTCCATGTGGGGCTATAAAACAACCCAAAATCCCCTGAGGGCTGTATTAATACTACACATCTCTGGCTTGCTTAAGAGGCCAAATCATGGGATCCGAGAGCTAAAAGGAAATCTGGATGTTATATCATCTAAGACCCTTATCTTATAGATGAAGAAACTGAGACCCTCGGGACTTGCCCAAGATCTCCAGCACAGTGCGTGGCAGGGCCTGGCTGTAGGCAGATCTTCACTCCGAGGGCCCCCCGGATCTTCTTCCTGTTACCTTAGGAGCTGCACTGAGCAGCTAAGCACAGACAGGCCAAGGGTTAGCCTGGGAAACTAGGGTATTTCCCTCCACATTTACTGTTTAGATGAGCCTGGAGAAAGAATAGTACACATTGGGACAAGGAAATGGGGGTCCACCACTCATGTGCTCATCATTCATTTTATAATATATATATAGAGTGCTGACTGTGTGCTAGGCATTGTTCTAGGAACTGGGAATACAACAGTGGTCAAAACCAAAAAAGTCGGGCTTCCCTGGTGGCACAGTGGTTGAGAGTCCGCCTGCCGATGCAGGGGACACGGGTTCGTGCCCCGGTCCGGGAAGATCCCACATGCCGCGGAGCGGCTGGGCCCGTGAGCCATGGCCGCTGAGCCTGCGCGTCCGGAGCCTGTGCTCCGCAACGGGAGAGGCCACAACAGTGAGAGGCCCGCGTACCGCAAAAAAAAACCCAAAAAAGTCCCTGTTCTCATGAAGCTTACATTCTAGTGATTCCAGAGTTTTCTACCTGAGACTGATTAAAGACAGACACCTGGAACTAAACCTTTAAACAGGTTATAGTGAGAACATGTTTGCACACACACACACATGATCTTCCATATGTCAGAAGCATGTCCAAAAACTCCCACAAGGAGGACTTCCCAGATAAATCCCATCCCCAATCCCTGTCTGATTTAGGAAACAGTCACCACACACACCAAAATACTGGGAATCTATTTCAGTGGCTTCTCTAGGGAGGGAAGCAGAAAAAGTCAAACTCTTTTTCAATCATCCTTCTCACTACGCTAGAAAGGGAGATGGTGAGGAAAAGCATGAAGGAATAAGTGAATTCCGTGTAACGGTATTGGAGGAGGGACGCTTAAACACACCGGGAGCCCCAGGTGAGCTGAGGAAGAATATGCAAAACGGCCACAATGTACATCTTGCCAGCCAGCTACTGTGGATGGACAGACCACCACAAACGTCAACAAGCACACGGCTGTGGGCCAGGGCTTCAGCTGGTCCAGACTGGGCTGGCCTCAGGGCTCCAGGGTTGGTTCAGGTCCAGTCCGCCTGCTTCTCACTGTTCGAGAACCAGCAGGCTGTGCATGTTCATCTCATAACAAAGGCAGAAGCAAAAGAGGGCAAAAGCGCTGCCAAGGGCTTCCGAGCCGTTGTTCCTTCATCTGCTGACATCCCTTCAGCCGAAGCGGTCAGGGCAGAGGGGAGGGTCCTCTTCCCACAGTGCAAAGTGCTTCACAGTCAGGGGTCTGCTGATATCCCTTCAGCCGAAGCGGTCAGGGCAGAGGGGAGGGTCCTCTTCCCACAGTGCAACGTGCTTCACAGTCAGCGGGCAAAGTGCATGGATACGGCGGGGGGGGGGGTGGTGGCGTGGGAATAGTAACAGAGTCTAATGAAAGACATGACCATTTGCAACGATCCAAACTTGCCAAATGTCCACTTCTGTCTAACCTGAACCTTCTATTCGGAAGCTCACAAACTAGTTCAACAGCTTCAAAATGTCAAAAGCTAAGAGCTAATATTTGGATTGTATTATTATTGTTGTTGTTGTTATTATTATTATTATTACTAGGGTTACTGCTTCAGGAATGAGGAGATGATAGGAAAAAGGAAAACAGTTGAAAATGGAAAATTAAGTCCACATTGATGGGGGAAGGACAATTGCTTTATATCAGCTAAATATCCAAGACCTTAGACAATGAAAGTAAGACACGGGACAGAATCTCTGCTTTCCAGAAGTCTCCCACGTATAGGAATGATGCCACAGACAGTACGTAACACATAGTACAGCTATCAAAACATCAGAAATATGTACAGGTACCGCAGCTTGAAGCAAGTTACCAAATCTTTGCTCTTATTACAGTAGCAGAAATACTGGAGGGGATGGCATGGCTTCTAAGCAGGATCAGAAAGAACTACAAAATATACGAGGAGACAAATCCAATTCTGTACAAACAGTATAACTGAGTCCCCACGCAAGCTCCATGTTGCCTTTCCCAGTCAAACAAGAGCATCCCAGAGTCTGCCTTCCCAGCCCCAGGAACTGCCACAGAGGGTGGGACCAGACTCAACAGAACATTAGGAGAGAGAGGGGAGACGTTTGAAAGTCATTAAATATGCAGAATCCCCACGCTGAAAATATGAATGATACAGCAATCACATCAGAGACTTGAGCCACTAGAGTCAAGCACGACAAGCAGAAGGGTTATCTTTACAGAACTTGTCAACTTACACCCACTCGCATTCCCTGACAAAGTGACTTTTTGGGAGAACGATGTTATATAAAGAAACCTAAAGCTACTCAAGTAAGAAATATAGACATTCCATTCATGAAAGAGCAACTTAAAGAAGAAAAGCCACAAACCTAGAGAATACGATTTTAATATATAAAAATGACAAAAGATTAGTGTTCAAAATAGATGATGAATTCCTACCAATCAATTAAAAAAAGACAAGAGATAGGCTTCCCTGGTGGCGCAGTGGTTACGAATCCGCCTGCCAAGCAGGGGACACAGCTTCGAGACCTGGTCCGGGAAGATCCCACGTGCTGCGGAGCAACTAAGCCCGTGAGCCACAACTGCTGAGCCTGAGCTCTAGAGCCCAAGAGCCACAACTACTGAAGCCCGCGCACCTAGAGCCCGTGCTCCACAGCAGGAGAAGCCACCGCAATGAGAAGCCCACGCACCACAACGAAGAGTAGCCCCCGCTCGCCGCAACTAGAGGAAGGCCGCGCACAGCAACGGAGATCCAGCTCAGCCAAAAGTAAATAAATTAATGAATTAACTAATTTAAAAAAAGAAAGACAAGGAGAAAAATGAGCCCTACCCCAAAATGAGCAAAAGAAAAGCTGCATGTGTCAAGTAAATTTATAAAAAATGTGATCAACCTCAACAGCAATCAGCTAAATGTAAACGAAACCTCAGCAACAGGCTACTCTAAACTCACCAAAGAGACGGACCAAAGTCAGGCGTCCGCGGAGAGGATGTGGGGCAGCAAGAACGTCCATGCAAAGGCTCAAGGCAGAGCGAACTGGCCCAGCTGCCTTGGGAAACAGCCTGGTGACACCAACAAAGCTGCAGCTGCCCTGAAGTGCAGCAACTCCACAGCCAAATAAAATACGCCTCAGAGACACTCGCACTCCTGTACGTACAAGACGCACAAAAGTGTGCACGAGGAGCATTTGTTAGCAGCGAACAAAAAAGGGGGAAACGGCGAAGTGTCCATTAAAGAATGGATGAGTAAACTGCAGCATATTCACCCAGTAGAATTTAAGCAGTGAAAAATGAACGAACTAAAACTCTACACATGACAACAGAGATGAACTTCATAGCACTGCATGGAAAACCAAAGTCATGAGAGGATGGGCAGCATGATTCCATTTGTTAAAGCATAAAAGCTGGTGAAAGTTAGCTCGTTTTACAATATGCATAGAAAAACTATAATGAAAATCAAGGTAACAACACAAAATTCAGAACAGTGATTGCTCACAGGAGTGGGCGGAAGGGAAGGTACTAACAGGGAGGGACACAGGGGACTTCAACTGTATCATGTCCTACCTCTTCAGCTGGGTGGGGGACACTGGACTGATCTATATGGTAAAGGACTGGAAGACAGACAGAGACAGAGACGGGCATATAAAGTATCAGCATGAAGTATTCCAATGAAGAAAAATTTTAAGGAAAAAAATTATTTTTTAATTAGGGAGACTTAAGCATGTTATGGCCAAGAGTAAAGAATGAATACAGGAAGAACAAAGTTGGACTAACACTTCCCAATTTCAAAACTTACTACAAAGCTACAGGAATCAAAACAGTGTGGACATGAGGACAGGAACGTAGAACAATGGAATAAAATTGAGTCCAGAAATAAACCCAAACATGGTTTTCGACAGAGGTGCCAAGATCATTCAGTGGCTCCATCAGTTAGACCTCCAGTGGTCTAACTGATGGACAGAGCTCCCTCTTCGCATATCCCAAAGCCTGATCTCACGAATGGCACGTAAGCTCACGCTCTAATTACACAGCCTCATCTTCCCTGCCTCACTCCAAGTTTTACAGGGAGAAGTCACATCTTACCATTTGTTGTATCTTCCTCTTTGTCTAGCACAGTGCCTTACGCAGACAAGATGCTAAGTGTAGGAGTGGCATGTCTGCTTGTATACAGCACAATGCTTGTACAGTCTTGGTCTGTGCCATCTGGAAGTTCACCAACTTAGATCAGTAACACTGAGCGATATAAGTGTGTGTAGAGGCTGTAGAGACTTCTATCAAAGAGGGATAGACTGCAAATAGATTTATTCTTAGATAGGAAAAGCAGCATTAGGTATAACAACTGGGCGTCCAAGCAAAGACAAAGTACACAAGCCCTCACAAACAGGAACTGAACTTCTTCTAGGGTGCATGCTTCATGTGTGCCTATCACCAGTATTCCACCCTGAGTGCAACCAGGACGAGGGCTTGGCACACTCCTCCCCAGTCCCTCCCCTCCCCACTCTGCCCACCGTGCCTCTGTTACTAATATGGACCACGTGGCACCCTAATCATTCATGTTTACATCTCTGTGCACTGCGCTGGTCTCAAAGGCAAGGACAATGCTTATTTGCTTTTCTATAGCCTTAGAAGTAATTCAAGAAATATTTGACAAACAAACGAACAAAAGAATGATTATTTAAAACTAGAAACTGTTCACGTACGTATTTACAAGGTTTTCCCCAAAGAGTCAAGTTTTAAATTTTAATCAAGAGGTAAAGAAGGCAATTCCGCTTTTAAAGTTATTTTCCACTGTGGAGACTTTTCTGCTTCCTGGCCCAGGTATAATTTTCTAAATTTCACAGGGGCTCAATAGATGGTAAATTCCTTCCAGGCATGATGACAGCCCGTAGTCACCTGGTGATGGTTTCAGATGTTCCTGCTCTGTATTCTACCTGCAAAGACAGCAGCCTGAGTCAGCCCAATGGGAAAAAAGTGTGTCGTATTTGGAGACGTGACTCACTACTGTCCTCAAGGGAAAAACAATCAGATCATCATGACAGCAGTCGCCACCCAGGTCACAACTACCAAATCTAAGCAGTCAGAAAGCAACGGAGGGAATTCCCTGGTGGCGCAGTGGTTAAGAATCCGCCTGCCAATGCAGGGGACACAGGTTCGATCCCTGGTCCAGGAAGATCCCACATGCCGCAGAGCAACTAAGCCCATGTGCCACAACTACCGAGCTCGTATGCCACAAGTACTGAAGCCCGCATGCCTAGAGCCCATGCTCTGAAACCAGGGAAGCCACTGCAATGAGAAGCCCACGCACTGCAATAGAGTAGCTCCCGCTCGCCGCAACTAGAGAAAGCCCGCGTGCAGCAGCGAAGACCCAACGCAGCCAAAAATAAATAAATAAATAACTTTATTAAAAAAAGAAAGAAAGAAAGCAATGGTGAAGGCACTAGAGCTTAAAGAAGAAGAAATAAAATTCTCTAAGCTATCCGGAACAGCCTTATCTTATTCTGTGCACAAAAACACACACATGCCATAGTCAACTTAAATGTGTAATAAAGTGTTTTCAATGCCTGTTCAAATTAGGAATCTAATCTCATGCTTTTAATTAAATGCACTCGATCACAGAGATAATACACAGGGGACGAGCCCCTCTGCAGGAGTAACGAATAACTACACAACAGAGTTTTGTTTGCTTTTGTTTCATTTGGTTCCAGCTCTTCATTCTACGTTAGGCAGAATCATTTATTTGAAAGGAATTTCTAGCCACTTCAAAATCATGCAATTTACTGTTCAGGTAGCAGAACACAGTAGTTGATTATGGTCAGAAAGATCTGGGCAAGCGACGCTGCCAGCCATTCGAGCCTGATCACCTTTCTGAGGCTCTGTAAGATGGGGTTAGTAACAGCATCCACCCAGAGCCCTGTTGTTAAGGTTAAATGAAAGAAAGCCTCTAGGGCATTTAGTGAGAGGCTGGCACACGTCTGCTATTATCACTGCCCCATCAGCCTCTCGGTTGTCATTTCAGCATTTAGCTGAACCTCTGAAGGGCCATAAAGATGGAGAGTTGTAACCATCAATTTTAGCATTTCTTGGAAGTTCTATTTTCAAAGGCAGGGGAGGGGAGGAGAGGGGAGGGAAAAAATACAGGAGGAAAGACAGCAAGAATGGCAAACTGAACAGAGGCATAAAGTGCCCGGAGCCAGGCTTCCGCCACACCGTAGGAACTCAGAAAACAGAAAGTTAGCTCCACTTGCAAATGCTGTCTGTGGTTAGTGACTGCCAGGCACACAGTGTAAGCATTTTAACTACAGACGTCAAAACACATTCGAGTCTGAGAACACGGAGAAGAACTCTGTCATAATAACTTCAACTTCAAATAGCAAAGCCCACACAGAAATTCTTTTATAAAATCATTTCTTCTTCCTTTTCTTTAGTCTCTCTCTCTCTTGCAAGGTATTTAACTTAAATTTTATGTGTACCATTTCCCAACAAACGAAAGCACATCCCACCACCACGGTGAATCTCTCAGACACGTTTGCATCTTAGGTGTCTTCTTTTTTTTTCACTTTGCCATTTCCTCCAAGAATCACCTGACATGGCTGATCTAACTGCAGAACAGCAGTCTCATTAATGTGCAATAATGACTTGGAAACCTGTTTCAGAGACTGTATTCAGCCAATTACTGTGTGAATAAACCTCATAAAAACCCATCCAGGATACTGGAAACATACAAGGAAGCACGATTCCAAGCGGCAACTCATATGTGACTCACCCTCCCCCCGAAGCAAAACAAACAAAAACACCACAGGAAAAAAACAAACAAAACAAAACACCACAGAAGTATTTGAAGTTAGTTCCTACTCAAGAAGAGATTAAAGCTTACATATTTGCTCCCAGTATTTTGTGTTTTCTATTAAAATACATATACATCTCTTTTATTTTCCTGTTTCCTACCACTCTCAATTTTCTTTCTTCCTCTAAAATCATTCACTCAATCCAGAATCATGGATACTAAAATGACCAGGATCAAAGACGTAACCTAGTTCCAACTGGCTAGAAATTGTTTCTATGACGTGCAGGACAGGCTCTGTTTAAATATTTTCGACTAAGGGGGCTCTCTGTTAATAAATGGCTCTCACCATTTGAAAACAATGTTTAATAACATCAGAGATTAATTTTTACTGAAACAATTTTACTACGCGCCAGACCCTGTGCTAAGCACGTCACGTGCATCACCTCCACTAACCCTCATGAAGAAACTTTGAGGGCGGTATCGCTGTGCTCATTTGACTATGAGAGAACCGAGACTGGCGAGGTTAAGCAACCTGCCTGAAGACACACAGCTGTCAACTGACAGAACACGTGCTGCTTCAGACACGCAAGCCCAGGCCTCCCAACTTTTACTCACAGGCCCTCGTTTGCGACCTCTCTGCTTGCTCTTCTCCAGGACAGACCTTCAAATACTGGAAAACCACCCAAGGAGCACGTGGTGCTGTGCTGGGCCAGCTCTCCCGCAAGCATTGCTTGGCCAAGTGGAGAGGAATCTGTGAGCTGGCTGGTCCGGGCCCCTGGGGAAGAGGGGGCGGGGAGGCCAGGCCCCAGGTCTCCCAGCCCAGGCAGCACCAGCTCCTGCGTTCACGGCCGCCCCATCTCCCGTCTCCCTCCAGCCGCGTTCTCTAAGGCCACGACCTTACCCATGGTCCATCGCAGCTCTGAGTCACCAGAAGGGACAGCTCCCCTCCGGTCTATGGTGGGAGGCCCGTGACCAGCCCTGAATCAGAGCCACCACCCTCCCAGACCACAGAGCGCATGTCCTTCTCCAGGAGGGAGGAGCGGGGGCAGTGGGGAGCCGGCTCATGGGGTCCCCTCTGCCTGCTGCTCAGGCAGTGACCCCTCCCCACACGCCCAGTCTCAGCCAGCTTCCCATGGAGGAGGTACACTCTGAACAAGTATTTTTAAATTTAAATTCAGATAGTGACTTAAAAAAAAAACCTCAGAGCTCTGAAATTAAGTTTAGAGATAATCTTTTTTTTTTGGCTGCACTGCACGGCTTGTGGGATCCTACTTCCTGGACCAAGGATCGAACCCGGGCCCTCGGCAGCATGGAGTCCTCACTGCTGGACCACGAGGGAATTCCTAGAAATAATCATTCTTGTTAAGCAATGGTCCTGCAGAGGAGAGCTGGAAAGATCCTTCTCGAGTTCTTACAGAACGGGGAGAATGTCATCAGAGCCCCCATTTTCTTCCCTCCCTCCCAGTCAGGGAGCACTGCCAACGCTGAGGGTGGCAAACCACCAAACACCACAGGCCTAAGTATTTTATATTGTGTTTCTAGCATATTTATGAACTACCTGCTGAATTTGGTTCCAAATGCAGTAGGAACAAAAAAAGGGATTATATGTTGGCTTTGTTCTTAAATAGTCTGGAAGGCAAACCACTCTCCTGGGACACGCATCAGAGACCTGTCGGCAATTACAAAGCAGCTGATCAACAAATATGAAATCACAAAGTACAAACCAACGCCGGGCGCTGATAAGGAAGAGCTCCAAAACCAAGAAGCTTTTGCAAAATTAGCCACGAGAATGAAGTTCTTCCAGAGTGCAGTGCCAGAGAAAAGTCTGGAGGGCAACATACAAGGAGAGAAAGACGGAGGCTAGTCCTACAGGAGTAGGTGAGCGCGGATGCAAACGAGCCTGTAAAGGAAGTCAGCTGGGAAGAGAGAGCCTGTGAATACACGTGGATTCTCTTCTACCTGAATTTACCAGGCGCTGTTCCATCACCCCACAGCCAAGAATTTCCAGCCATTCCCCGTGGAAGTTGATCTCCATCTCGAAGGAAGGATGAGTAAAAGGAAAGTAGCAGTCCACCCATCTGATGTCCAGCCCTGCAAAGACACCAAACACAAACAGACATGGAGCGTTAAAGGCAGTCTTGCCTTTCCTGTGATCAAAGCTGCCCTTCGGCTAATGACACCAATTCCTACATTCTGACTAAAATAAATAGCAAACAAATTAATTTGCAACACTTTGGGGGGAGGCAATAAATCTTAAAACTTGTGAAAAACTGGGCATGTCTTTTCCAATATGAAAAACACTTTGTGTAACTCCAGGACCCTCTAAAACCAAATCAATCACCTGCCAAATCCCTGCAACCACCGGGCAGAGGAAGAAATTAGGTCAAGATAATGGGGAAAGCAGGTAATTCTGCTAGTTTCTATAAGTGAAAATGACATCTTCTCAGAGTTAAAGAAAAAATACTTTTACTGTTCTTCAAACTTACATATCAACAGTATGACTAATTCAGGATAAACTAATCAACTTTCACTTCCATAAATAGATATATTAATTTTTATTAACTTTATAAGAGCTAATAAAAGGTTAAATGAAATAAGATCAGCTAAATTTAAAAAGTCAAAATATTTTTTTCTACAGATGAATGATAAATATACTCACATCCAAGACAAACCAAAAAAGTACATGCTAAATGCCGGGATGAATTTCTCAATATGCAATCATAAATACGTCACTTACAAACAATAATATTATCATTTAACAAAGGAAAAGACTAATGAATTGAAAACAAGTCAAGCCTGCAGAAAGCAGAGGTCACTAAGAAGAGAAGGCGGAATAGGAGGCCACGTAGCAGCCAGATGCCCCTGTGAGGACACCCAGAGCCCTCACAGCGCAGGCACTGAACAAAACCAGTAACAAAACTTGCTTCCGTTTACTGAGCACTTACTATGCCTCTACCATTCCCATTTCATAGAGAGGTGGAAAAACTATTAGGAAGGTTGTGTGTCCTGCCCATAGGCACACGGCTAGCAGGTGACCAGGCTACACCCGGGGCTGCCCGACTCCAAAACTCCTGCTCTTGACAATTAAAACATAATTCCCTGCCCATCGTGAAAGATATTTCAAGAATCAAAAGTCACAAACGAACAGAGTTATAAAACAAAGGAGCCCTTGCTATGCTCAGAATGATATAGGAGAATATAGGTTTTTCTTTCATTGTTCTGTTTCAGTTGCATTTATTTTTCTAGATACTTGCTGTCAATGGCAAGTGACAACTGATTTCTGTTTACAGTCGTAAGACAATACTTCCCCCTTTTATTATACATGTGGTATAACAGACAAATATTAAACTCCACGTACATACAGTGCACACGGTTGATAAGTGCTGACATACGTATACATCCATGAAACATCATCACTATCAATATCAGCAACATGTCCATTACCCCCCAAAGCTTCCTCATGCCCCTCTGTAATACTCCTCACCTGCCCATCAGCCCTGCCCCTCCTCCTCACCAGCCCTCCTTCCCCAGGCAACCACTGACTTCCTCCCTGTCATGACAGACGAGCTGGCACTGCCTAGAACTTTATGAAAATGCAGTCACACAGAATGTATTCTTTTTCTGTCTGGGTTCTTTTACTCGGTGTGATTATTTTAAGACTCACCCATGTTGTTGTGCATGTCCACAGTTCATTCGTTGCCATTACTGAGGAAATTTCGCCAACATTTTTTCTACCCGGGAAAAAAATGTAGATGTTGGGGCAGTGTCTGCAAGTCCCCCGATATTTCTGTACAGAAGCCCCTACGTGCAGACCAGTTGCCTACTTGCCACTGAATTCTGCAAAGAAGGGACCTGGACACCTGTGTGCTCATCCATCTTTGGGACCAATAATCCCCTACCAATATTGTATGAAAAAGCTCCAGAGACAACCACACTGGCAAACAGAAATGTGTCAAGTGTTGGGATGTATAACTGAGCGCAGAGGACGGGCAGACAAAACCATGTTATTCGTTCTTTTTGTAACTCCTGGCAGGTGAGCACAGATCATCTTCTGAGAACAATTTGGAAAAACAAATTCTTTATACATGGCTTTTTATACCTGGATCAAATTTTACCGAAAGCAAGACGAGTTTTCAGGGTTAACATGATGATTTCATATAATTCAACACCACTAAGTGCCTGGAACAAAGTTAGGTACGGTCTACACAAATTAATTTTCCTGTTATTTCTTTATTTTATTCCTTTGGGTAAAGTTTATCTCTTTATACCTCACACCTAGAAAGCTTAGGTTCCCCCCAGTCAGAGAGAAAGCAACTTGAAAACATTAGTAACGCTCAAAATAACCACAACTAACTATTATCAGTGTTCATTAAGCCTGAACTCGACCTTTCCTGTGTGCACACCCATCCGAGCTGTCGGTGCCAGTGGTGTCAAAGCACAAGGACTGAACTGAACAGCGGTGTGACGGTCTCTGCCCTTCTCTAGGAACCTTCTTTTATCAAAGGACTTTGGCTTTACCACTTGTAAAACTATAAAACATTATAACTTTGGATAAAAACTTTTTTAATGTTGACTAAGTTCTCAAGATAAAATGTCCACATGTTGGTCGCATCAAACCTCGCTCTCTTTTGGTTGAAGGCCTCCGCCACCACAGCCCTAGGTTTCCTTTTGCTCAACCATCCTACAGGTGTGTCTCTTTCAGTAGCAATGAAAGTAACGGCTCCACAGTGACAAACGCACCCAGCAAAGAGTGACAAGGCAGGGAAGTTGGCCAAAGTCTCTCAGGACACGTGAGATGATTAACATTACGCATCTAAGAGGCAGAACTCACTGATGACAACAGCACAGAAACTAACCCAGAAAACACGGACTGGCAAAAGCTGTGTCCAGTGCGACTAGAAAGCTTCTGATCCTTTTACCTCCTCAGATCCTTTTTCAACCTGTGACCCTGCAAAGAATGCCGAATCCACAAACCATTCACTTCCTTTTTCTACTACCTTAAGGATTTCTTCAGTTAAATTCGTCTTCCTTCACATAAACAGGAAAATGGCAAAAGCTACAAAGTCCCACCTTTGAGAAGCCTATGGCTATACTTCAAACATAAATAGTCACTATTTAAAAGTAAATTATATTAGTTAATGTGTAATTTTTTATCAAAATACCATATCCTTTTACATATTCTAGCAATTTAAATTTTAGTTACTTTGACACATAACAGTAATTTTTTTCATAGCTGGTGGTAGAATCATTTATTAATTACTTTTATATTACCCCCAAATATACACTTTCTTCTTGTTTTCGCCCCATAACCTCAAAATTATAGTAAGGATTATTATAGCAGATTGAAAAAACATCTTGACATGCAGCGTGTATCAAAGATGTGATATTGAATAACCACCTAAAAACTATGTTAAGTATGGCTTATTTCACACGTCAAGTATCAGGAGTCTGTGAAAAAAATCCACTAAGAACTAGGCGTTTTGAATTATACATTAACAGAGGGAAATTTCTGGTAAACATGTCCAAATCACATGGATTCATTACGCATTAGACTATTCTTACTGGTGATTAGTTTAAATTACATTAAATGTACATATATTATATACCTAATGGAAAATAATGCCAAAGTTCGTTCTTTCTTTTTTCTGTTTTATGTGTGTGTTTGTCTTTTTCTTTTTGGTTTGGATGTAATAATTTACTTAAACATATTTACAAATGAAGTTCAGAGCTTTTTAAAAATTGTCTCAGAACCCTGTGAGATTACAGCAACTGTCAAAAATTATATATTAATTTTTAGGCTAGAGCCAAGTAGAAGAATAAACCAAAAACCTGGATTCAAGTCTCATCCTGCCCTTCTTGCTGTGAAACCGGGGGTAGGTTAATCAACCTCTCTGAGCCCAGCTGCCCCATCTCCACGCTGTACAGCAACAGCTGCTCTGCCCAGTGGTTGTGAGCAGAGGACCTAGCAAGCCCCAGTTTTCCCAGAGGCAGAGATGCTCTCTGGAGATGCAGGCACCTGCTCTGCTTTCTCTCCTGAAGGAGGATGCTGAGAGCCCAAAGTCTAGGATCATTCCCTCAGCTGGGACCCCAGAAATGACTGGTGAGCATTCCTTCAGAATGGTGGTGTCATAGAGAACAGACTGGTGGTTGCCAGTGGGGAGGGGGTGGCTGGGGTCAGCAGATGCAAACTATTACATGTGGGATGGATAAACAACAAGGTCCTGCTGCACAGCACCGAGAACTATGTTCAGGATCCTGTGATAAACCATAATGGAAAAGAATATAAAAAAGGAATACATAGGGCTTCCCTGGTGGTGCAGTGGTTGAGAGTCCGCCTGCCGATGCAGGGGACGTGGGTTCGTGCCCCGGTCCGGGAAGATCCCACGTGCCGCGGAGCGGCTGGGCCCGTGAGCCATGGCCGCTGAGCCTGCGCGTCCGGAGCCTGTGCTCCGCAACGGGAGAGGCCACAACAGTGAGAGGCCCGCGTACCGCAAAAAAAAAAAAAAAAAAAAAAGGATAGTGGTGTGAGCCTGAGTGGAAAAGGACTGGCAAGAACTTGAATTCTCTCAGCTCTGGCAGGACACTGCCGGCCCTACCTGCCGTAGGGAACCAGGGGCACGGGCACAGGACAGCAGCACCACGTACCAGGGAAGACCAATCAGGGCCGGACGCAGGGGGTGGGGCAAGGGCCCAGGCCTCTTCCCACCAAGCCCTGCCGCCGAGGCGGTACTGCGGCGCCTAACACTGGACAGAGACACATTAAACAGATGCCATTCCAGGTCACCCCACCCGCCTTCATCACCAATCTTGTCTAAACACACCCTGTAATTCATTTCCCTGACTTACCCACTCAGGAAGGGACTCTTTCTCTGCTTCCCATACCCTTATATTGAAAGATGGGACTGTGCTATCAGAACCACCTCCCAGAGCTGTCAGAATCTAAATTTGAAAAGGCTGGTGGCCCAGACCAGAGCACATACCAGTGACTTTATATATGCTACCAAGGCTACCCTCCACCGAAGCAGAGACTTTTCCATACCGGCTATACAAATACGCAATTAGTAACTGCTCTTGGGCATTAATTCCTCAGTGCTGGAACCCGAGGAGCAGCCGAATGTAGCAGAACTCTGATTCTCCTGCTTTCTACACCGGACACGGCAGGCGCCCAAGCAAGGAAAGCGAAGCCGGGGAGAAAAAGGATGGAGGGTGCTCTCTGGCTAAAAAGAAATCCGTAAAAAACTGGGACCATTCGAGGTGAGCACAACCTAACTAGAAATTACCCGGCCCTCACTGTCAAATGCAGCTGACAATTCCATCTCTTCTGCTCCTGCTCGATTTAAATCAGACCCACAGCCCTTTAAACTGAATACATACCAAGCAGCGGACAGGCAATTTTTCACAGTTCTCAGTATTGCTCTGTTCTCATAGCTTTCTTAAAAAAAATTGTTTTGAACAGTAATATATTCACAGCGTTCAAAATCGAAACACTGTAAGAGTATACATTTCCCTGTATAATAGGGCATCGGTGACATCACAAGAAAAAATTGTAAGTATGTGAGGTGACTGATGTTAACTAAACTTATTGCGGTGATCGTTTTGCAATATATACATGTATCCAATCATTATGTCATACACCTCAGACTAATACAGTGTTACAGTAAAACGGTCCCCTACATCCGAACCAGTTCTGTTCCCAGAGCACGTTCGTTCATTAAGTCCAATTTATTAGTTAAGTCCAACAAAGTTACCGTAGGTACCCAACTAACACAATTGGCTGTATAGTACTGTACTGTAATAGGTTTATAATACTTTTCACACAAATAATACATAAAAAACAAACAAAAAAACATTTTTAATCTTACAGTACAGTACCTTGAAAAGTACAGTTGTACCAGCTACATCACTGCTGCTTTTACACTTGCCTCCTATAGAAAGTGATCAGGCATGCAAAGAAGAAGAAAAAAACATAAAGTAGAGGAAAAGAAATAGCAATTCACCAAGAAATGACACAGATGACAGAACTAGTTGAAAAAGGCACTGAAATATGCATGATAATGATATTTAGTACACTCCCAAAGCTGCAGGGAAGACTGGACATGTTAGGTAGAGATAAAGAAGATCATGAAAAGACACTAACTGAAACTAGAAAATGGGGTGAAAAGAACACTGGATGGAATTCACAGCAGATTAGACATTGCAGGAAAAAAGAAGGATTGATGAATTTAAAGATACAGCAATGAAAACTATCTAAAATGAAACCCAGAAGGAAAAAAGAATACTGAGAGAAAAGTGAACAGAGCACCGGTGAACTGTGGAAAAATTTCAAGTGGCCAAATATACATGTAATTGGAGTCCCCAAGGGGAGCGAGTAACAGAGAAAATATCTGAAGAAAAAATTTACTGAAATTTCTCAAATGTGATGAAGTATATATATGTATCAAGAATTTGGGCTTTCTATGAACCTAAGCAGAGAAGGAACTCTCCCTCGTCCACAGACCTTAATGTCTCCCGGTTGCCTGTGTATCAACCTCCTACAGGTAGAAAGAGTATGAAACAGGCACAGTCCTGGCACATTCGTTGTCTTGATTAAAGTATCTTGAAAAATTTAAGTACTTTTTTCACTGTACCTCGAGGCCCAATCATTTCATTTCATTTAACATAAAACCCCACACAATTTCAACTTCTTACTTCTCTAGGGTATGGAACCTGTTTCTTAGCCCTACCCAGTCACCAGAGAATCAGCAACTTTCTTAGGCTCCTTAAAAGCATTCCAGCGAATTCAATCGTGGCTATCTCACGCTTTCTCCCAAACAGTTTCCTTGTACCAAGTCGTTAGGCCAGAAAGGTTAACGCTAGTAAGTATTTTCTCCACTCAGCAGACTCCTAAGGAAAGGTGGGTCTTAAGTCTCTCTCCACCTGAGTCCTAAAGTGATGATGTCCTCTTTCCACTGAGTATCTGTACTCAGCACAAGGCAAGGCTCTCTGTAGCCCCATTTCAGAGCATGTGATCCAAGGTTCCGACAGGCGGGCCTTGCCAGCCAGTTTTCATCTGAAAGTGCAGCCGGCCTGGACGACACCCGAGCCCCAAGGAGCAGAGACAGCACCACATGGCCTGAGGCAGCCGCTGCTCTGCGACTTCACCTCCAGATGTAAGACGACCCTCTGCAAATCAGACAGCACCAGACAGCCCAAAAGGGCACACTTCAAAATTATTAAAGTGACATGCTTCAACACTCTGTAAATTTGACTCAGTCAGGAACAAAGTAGGACTAACAGCCATAAACCGAGTTATCATTCTCAATCACTTTCACTTCATTTATATTAACAGGGATTCGTGGACAGAGAAAAATATGAAAAGGTACGGAAGACACAGTATCCTCACTGCCGACTGACCTCACTCCCGACCAGGACAGCATTCATAATACAGAGCCCTGCAATGCAAGGGCCGCATACAGACCCTTTGGAGGTTGGGTTGACAACCAAGTTATTTGGGGAGAATCGGCACCTATGGAAGGAAGAGGGTGGCAGCTGCAGCGGGGGGAGTCAACCAACTGCAATCAGGCCCAGCAAAGCCTTAACCTCGCCAGAGGGACGGGGCGGGGTGTGGGGGGAGCGGGGATGAGGGAGCTGGAGCCAGGTGGGCAGGGGCTGGGGGCTGGGGGCAAACTGTGGGGCCTTTATATTCCTCCCACAAGCAGTCTTTGGCTGTGGGCAGCTCTGGGAAGGGCACTGTCCTTGGGCAAGGGGGCTTGCCCGCAGCTGCGGCGGCCCCGGAGGGAGCTGACGGCTGAGGCCACCTGCACTTCCACCGGCAGGGTCCTGAGACAGGAGCTGCGAGTGCATCTCAGTGACAACCGTTAGCCTGTTTTGCTCTTAAATGGAAGAGACACGACTTGCCACAGCAACATATCTAGCCGGCAGCAGAGGAACACAGTCCACTTCTCTTTCAGACGCGTTCACCCAAACTGTGCTACGAGGCCGGCGCCTCCTAAAGGGAAACTCCAGGGCTCAGCAAGGGATCGTGCCAGAGACGGCCGTAAACCGTGAAGGGCAGCAAGTGAAACCACAGTGTGAGGACCCCTAAACCCCACCTTAGCTGCTCTGAAAGAAGTGATCTGCTGAACACGGTACAAGACAGAGGGGAGACCATTTAGAAGTGTTTAAAATGTCAGTGTATTCCACAAGCATATAAACTGTCTAAAGGGCATTTTCTTTCTTTCCAATTCTAAACCGATAACCTCTCTCATAACAGCCTTAGGATGCTGGTGCAATTGAAATGTTCGCAGAAAATAATCAACTGCTTTGGAGAGGGAGAAAACGCCCTGACACCCAAGCAGCTGTAACAACAAGAGACTGCCGCAAGGAAACAGTGCTCTCATTTTTAATTTTGCTTTTCAAGAACAAAGGAATACAACACTCACAGTTTAAAAGAGGAGAGAGCTCAGACCATAAAAACAAGTATAAAAAGAGCTGCTGAATAGTTCTGAGGCCTGCGGAGGCAGTTCCTATCATTAGCTAATTAAAGAAGGACTGAATGTGAAGTTTCTAAGTGATCTTGGTATCTGAAATATAACAGAGTATAGCCCGACCAGCTACGGGGGTCAGAGGGCGGGAGAGTCGGAAGGCAACACCCGGGGGAGGCCCCCTCTTTTTAACATCACGGCTTCCGTAAGCCTCACAGTCTAGGAATATTATTGAAATGATCTGTATCTCTCCTTTCAAAAGAGCTAAGGTCTAACATGGGCTCGGAAGTCAAAACGACAGGGGGCTCAAACCAGGCCTCAAATACTCCCGAGCTGCAATGTGGTCACGTGGTACTTCGTTGCTCTGGGTCTGGGTTCCCTCCTCTAATAAAAAAAAATGGAGATTATAATAACACCTACATCACAGATGCAGGTCAGAACAAAAAAATCCCTGTAAAAGTGCTTAATGCAGCATTTGACACTATTAATTACTCTCTCGCTGTCATCGTCACTACTATGGCTATTACTACGCTAAAGGACATCCAGATTGCTGGGACGCAGACAGGTTTACCGAGACATTTTTCAGCATCTAGCACCCCGACCCCAGATAAAACATTTAAATGACCCTCCGAAATGCCTGAAGTAAGAGCACGGCACTCCCCTTCGGAGTGAGGGAGAACAGCCAGGTCCGAGGGCACTGTGAACACCTACCCATTGTGAGCGCTGTGAGAGCACACAGCACGCTTCCCGTGACACCACCCCCTCATCCGTCAAGTTCCTAACGTGGGCCTGGCTGGGGCACCTCCCCTCCCCGCCCTGCATCTCCCCTGAGAAGCATCCCAGCAGGTGATACAAACACGCAATCACCCCTTCAGCAGCGGCTGAGGTATAGCAATACTCCGACATTAATCAGCCTGTTCGCTCCCTCCCCGTGGATGACACAGATCTCAATCCGCTGTCATTCTGATGCAAGGCTGTGATCATTTTTCTCTCTCTGGCTAATTGCATTTTCACACCCTCCTCTGCTCCTCAAACGGAATGAACCGGGAAATCCATAAGTTCTACCTCACTAAGGACCTAAACCATTAAGCCACAACTGAGAGCAAGAAGTCTAGACACAGGAGGCTTAATGATTTCAGGAAGATGGTAACTGTTGAATATTTAAGCCCCCAAAGACAAAGGCATTTAGTACCTACCATCTCCAAAAAGATGTGTCATAAGCCTGGTAAGTGTTTGCTTAAGGTCAAACTCTACAAGCTTCGTGGCCTCCAGGGTATGTGTCTCCTGTTTATGGGCAGAGCGAGAACTCTGTTCGAAAAGCTGCAGGTTTTCTCCATCCTTTACGCCAGCAAATAACTGTGAACCAAGAGGAATAATATAAATAAATAAAAAGAGCATCGTGACCAGAGTCTGTATCAAAAGACATAATGTGGAAACAAAACCCAGGAAGTCTTAAGAGTCAATGAACATACTGATGTTAACATTCATTTGGTATCAACTTTGAACAAAGCACTAGGCTACATGTAATGGAGAGTCTTTAGGAAATTAAAAGACACCATTCTGATCTTTGCTCATCTCTCCATTTTCCTTTTGCACTAACTTCTTTGCAGTCATTTCCTCACAAGACACATTATTCTCCATGCTAGTGCAAATACCAGTGAATCGGGTTTTCACTGTCCTTAAAGTGTGACCTGAGACTAGGTAAGAAAGCACAGTCTAGGAACGAAGTCCTATGAAGCCCTCCTAAACTGGAAGTGTGCTGGACTTTGCTACCCTGTAATTCCAAAGGTCAGGACAAGGCCTGAAATGTGTTTCTGCCATTTGCTATCCAGTAAACTCCAAAAAGTGATATGGGAGCTAAGCTTCAGGTAACGGTTTGAAAGATGAGAATAATAAATTAAGAGACTTCATGATAATTAAATAAAAGAATGCATGAAGGGCATGGAGTACCTGGCACGTTGCAATAGCTAATACACTGTCCTCTCTGTCATCACAATCACCATTACTAATCACAGCTGTCATCAGTCTGAAGCTGCTTAAGCACAAAAATAAAGTGTTCCGTCTTTAACAACAAAGCAGGTCTTTACCTGCTGGGTGAGTGACTCAACGTGGAGAACTGACCAAATCAATCTATCATTCTTTCCACCCAAAGTCCCATGAAATCAAAAATTATTTTAATCAAAGAATGAAACAATTGCTGTTTCAAAGTAATAACGGGCTGGATAATTAGAACCAAATCTCCTGATAAAGCTACTAAAAACTACAAAAATTCTTAAAAGCATCAAAGAAGTAACACAATAGAGAGGATTTACTACACAAAACTCTGTGAGGAAGCACAAAGCCAGAAAAAAGCCCGACACAAAGCCAGAGAGAAATACTGAGACTCTCTGCCTTTCCCAACTTCAACTGAACGCTGAACATCGCTTGTGACAGCTTATCAATAAAAGGGAGGCCGGATTGGAAGCCCACAGTGTCTGACCAAGTTGGGATGCTAGATAAGTGCTCTGAAGGATGTATCCTCATGGTAAGAATGAATACAAAAGTGACTACTTCTTATAAAGACTTCCAGCCAGGTGTCACCTTACCTGGGTAACAGAGAGAACTTCAGGCTGTGGAAATGGACTAAGGCAACCCCAGAATGCTGGTTCCTCTAAGTGCTCAGCAGAATCAAACACAAATCTTTCCACAAAAGATTCTACTTCCCAAGGTCTCAAATCATTCCTATGAGAGCTAAAGACAATGCAGCTGCCAGAGTCTACGTCTTTCAATATTTCCTCTAAAAATAACTTGGAACAACAACAACAGAACATCAAACTACTAAACACCGTGCCCTCAGAAGGAAACAGAACAGTGACCCAACTTCAAATAATTGTATGTAAAGAAGAAGGAAGGAAGAAAGGAAGGAAGCAAAGCTAACTGCCATAGAGAAAGAGTGCTATTGTACTCCCAGCCTGCTTTTTTCGTTTGGGGTAATTAAGGACAAGCTGAGAAAAACTGAGGGTAAGAGAGAAGAAGGGAACCAGTGAGGAACTAGGTTGATCTAAAATCACCACCAGAAGGAATAAGTGTGAACATCCTAAGAGTATCCTAGCAGATCTGATGAGGGACTACAGAAAAGGGACTTAAATGTATGCCCAATTTGAAGCTACAGTTTTCAAAAGGCATGGTTGCAATGGAAGAGAAAGGGGCAAAAGAAAGTAAGATATTTTTTGGCCATTGGGTAGGGAGGAGTAAAAGAAGCAAAAGAGAAAATTTAGGGTTGTACAAAATAAAACAAACCTAAAAAATTAGAGGATTTACAAAACTATTCCCCATCTTCCACTAAACAAACAAAAAGATTCCATTAAAGACTCTGCACTTTGCTACACTAACAGAAGAGGGCACCAGAGAACTACAAAATCTAAACAACCAACAGCCCACAAAAAGGAACAAAAAAAAAATTCAACAGAACTATAGAAAATTATCACAAAGAATTAAAAAATTCACTCAAAACAGCTCAAATGATGAAAATCTAATCTTCTTCCCCCAAAAAAGAAAATCAAGAAGCAGAAGAAAAGTGTCAGATGATACTTGCAAACTAAATTAAATCTGCTCAAACAAGCATTTGGGAATATTGCTTGGGCCAGAAATGTAAATGTTAAGAACAAAAATGAATGAAAAACAGAAAACTGTGAACTGAGGAAAGAAAGAGAAGGAAAAAAATCGTCTCAGAACTTAAGTTACAAGATATGCAAGGAATAATGGACTCAAAGATTTAGCAAGAAG
Source organism: Globicephala melas (assembly GCF_963455315.2). Taxonomy (NCBI): domain Eukaryota; kingdom Metazoa; phylum Chordata; class Mammalia; order Artiodactyla; family Delphinidae; genus Globicephala; species Globicephala melas. Next base: position 99,091,188 of record NC_083324.2, read on the forward strand.
AATTGAAGAAAAGCAGGAAAACAACTAAGAAAAGGGCAATGAGATAAAGAAAGAAGAATCAGAGAGAAAATGGTGGAAATGGAAGACAGGCAAAGAAGAAATAACATTTATATAACTGGAGTCAGTGAAAGAGGAAAAACAGAACAGCGGAGGAGAAATAATGGGCACCATGTAAAATGGATACCTGAAGAACCGAATATAAGACATATCCTAGTAGAACTATTAGACTTCAAAGATGAAAAGAAAAAATACTCAAGACCTCCAAGCAAAAAGATCAAACAACTTAGAAAGGCAAACCCACTGGACTAGCATCAGACTCTTCAAAAACAACATACAAAAAAGGCAACAATGACCTCACATTTTCAAACTCAGAAAAAAAAAAAAAATGGACCAAGAATTTTATACCCAGCAACGCTGGCCTTTCAGTACCAAGTCTATAGAAAAAGCTTTAAACATACAAGAGCACAGGGAATTTCACATGAATGAGCCCTTTTGAAGGATCCACCAAAGCATGGGCTTTACTCAAGCAACAGATAACTGGGAAAATTTCAAACCCCCCCCCAAAAAAAACTGATGGATAACACATTAATACATGAAATTGCAGATCTGAGACTAAAACAAAGCCAGATATTAAGTTGGAAGATTAAAATATAATTCTTATATATCATGACAAAGTAGAAATAATATAACCAAAAAATGGAAAAAAGAGACAGTGAAAGTGGAATAAACTCATTGGTTTAAGGGCCAAAAATTCAATAGAAAAATGAGAGAAATACATGAACAGACAATTCACCAAATATATATATATATATATAAAAATGACCCTTAAACCTATGAAAATGTATTCAAACAGAGAAATGCATATTAAAACAACACTGACATTATTTTTAAACTGTTGTACTGGTAGAAATTAAAAAGCACGACAACATTCTTTCGGTGAGGCTTGGGAAAAGATGTACTCTCATATACACTGTTGACGGAAGTGAAAATGGGTAGAACCCCTTTGGAGGTAAATTTGTCAATATCCAACAAAACTACATTTGCAATTCACCTCCTGACCTAGTTCTTCTACTTCTGGCTATTCACCCTGAATACACCTCCAGAATTAATATATACGTAATAAGGTTTTCACTGTAGCATTGTTTATAATTGCGAAGTACTGGAAACAAAGAAATGTCCAGACGAAAGAGAGATGTTAAATAAACTATGGTCTACCCATACAATGGAGTACTTAAGAGACCTAATAAAAAATGAGGATGACGTCTCCGAAGTGATATGTAATGATTCTAAGCTACGTGAAAAAAGCAAAGTGCAAAGATCATATATTATATGCTACTTTTTCGAAACTTATTGTGGTACTTTTCATGTAAGAAAGAAGGGAAAATAATAAAATATACATGAACCTGCTCATTCGTATAAAACAAAAATAAACAAACTTCATAGAAATGATGAATCAGAAATGAAAGAGATTCACTGCCTACCAGAAAGTGGGTGGTAGCAGACTGCAGAATGAAAAGAATTGGGGAATAGGATGGAGTAAAAAGAGGAGGTGGTGGGAAGGGGGCAAAGAGAGGAGGGACACTCTTCTAAGTAGACTTTTTGTATAGTTCTGACTTGCGGAATCACATTAAAATTTTATGTACTCAAAAACTTTAAAAAATAATTAAAATCCACCCAGATGTGGTGAAAACTCAAAATGGAATGGGATCAGCAACAATAGAGCCAATTCTACTCTAAACAATGAGATAGCCGCAAGGAAGAGAGTGGAGAAGAAAAGAATTAAGAAAGCAAATTTGAAAAACAGCATTTTAACTGGATATTCTGAGGTTAAAGACAAAATAATCACAGCAAGTACTGTACACTGGATAGTAAACTTTGTTCTGCAGAGGTATGTGTTCACTTTTCTGAAACTACCTTATGTTCATTCAAGAACTGATCAAGTAAGTAAATATATTGTGGGTAAAGGGAACCAGGTTTCTCACAGTCACTGTCAAAGAAAATGGGGAGGGGCTAGAATAAGCCACGTGGTAGTGACTTGGAATTGGAGGCACCCATATGAATTCATGTTTCTAAATACATATACAGATATAGAAACAGAAGTAGGTGTGCATATATTGCCCACTCCTGTCCTTTGAGGGGGACCTAGAAGTGGTGACATCCCAATAGCAATAGCTGTACTCAGGTCTGGGCTTCTAAATACCATTTTTTATTTAAAAAAAAAAAAAAAAGCAGGGCTCCTTAGAGAAATGAATGACTTTCAGGGCTGGGCCAGAGAAAATATAAGATGAACGTGGGACATCATTTGGGGCCAAAAAATGATGAGAACATGTCAAAGGACACTGAAGACTCCTTGAAGAGGTTCCCAATGGCCAAATCTGGGTCAATTTGAGCAACAAAACAAATAATTTTAGTAATGGACCCTAACCCACAAAATAAAGAAATATCCACATGAAACCACGCTAATATAAATGATTACCTTCTCCCATATACATTTATTCAATTAAAGATCGTCGTTAAAGTAAAATTCTAAAAAATAATTTTAAAAGGAATGATGGATAAAGAAAACAACCATCTGACAAACACCAGAGTAGTGATCATTTCAGACAATAATTAGCAATGGATGATAAAGATACTGGGGCAAAATATGATGAGAAAGATGACATCATCTCAAAGTATCTTCCCCCAGGTAGTACAGCTTAGGACAATGCTAAGTAAAAGAAGTCAGTCATTTGAAGACTACTTTTTAAAAACGAATATCTACAGTATTTACAATACATAGGTATAACCAAAAAATACCCATAACGTATACTGAAGACTAAAGTTTGGAAAACTCTGAAAGAAGGAAAAGCAGTAATTCATAACACCCTCAACACAAAACAGCACAGGAGAATAAAACCATGTACACAAGTCAGCTCTTATTTCTAGAGGAAATGTAACATTGGAGCTAGAAGGGACTTAAAGAGAGCAGCCCAGCCAACCCCAAATAAGGAAATGAACTGCAGAGAGGCGAAGACCCAGAGAAGCTAAGATCACTTAGCCAATTAGTCCCCACGCTGGGAATAAATCACTCATCTCAGCCTCGGTTCCAGGGCCCTTAAAGTGGCTGCCTCTCACTTAGCTTTCTGTTTGAGAGACATCCGCTGGTGATAAAATTAAATTAGATTTCCATTAACTGCACACATTAGGCTGTGTCATTTGCTTCTCCACTAGGATTTCTTCTATTTCTCTGACATTTTCTTACGTGTCCTTGCAGAAACCTCAACGACCCAGAAGACGAATTCCACCCCCACTGGAACAGCTTGCAGAAGCCAGGGCAGGTAGTTCACAAATGAGAAAAGAACAGGTGCGGGAAATTAATTCTAATCAGGCTTCAGAATAAAAATAGATTGCAAAAGCCAATTCAATTTAAAATTCAGAAAGCCAAAAGGATTTTTCAAAATGGCCCAGATTTTAACCACACATTTAAAAGCAAATAAAAAGTCAAATGGTCAGAAGAATAACACATCCATGCAAAATCCTATGAGCGGGCAAGTATAAATGGGGCTTGGATGACAGCACAACTTCAAGCAGTTATTTAGGGCTGGTCTGTGGTTCCCAAAGCAGCCATTTTTCTATTCAGCCATTTAGAATTGTCCATTGATCACTGGTTTAATCCATATCGTCCACCTTGCATATTAATGCTAAACAACCCCTCCCCCTCCCTCGCCGCCTCTCTCCGAGTTTCCGTGCAGATGCAACAACCCTGTAACTGACTTCGCCGCAGCTGCTGCCTGGACTACTATTGGCTAACAGTAGCTATTGCTGCCTTCCTGAGAGCTTCCCTTACTTACTCTAGGGCTTCACTTCATCCTCACCACGCTTATTCTCTCCCCATTTCTCAGGTAGGGAACTTGAGGCTTACAGAAGTTAAGTAACTGACCATTGCTGCACAGCAAGTGATGAAGCCTGAATTCAAACCAAACTCTGATTTGTGACCCCATCCTCCAGGCTCCGTGGTTATTTCCACGACAGCATATACATGATCATCTCTTCAGCTTTGGTGTAAAAAGGATCCATGGTCAGATGGATGCGATTAAGAACTGGACAGAAAACATGAGGAGAGAGGAGAAGCCTGGAAGCCTGGCCCCGCACACTGACACTGCTGCAGCACCCTCCACAAAACACTGACGGTTTATCCCAGGCAAGCCATATATTACTGCACAAGGGCCAAGAAATCCCTCAAAGCATGAAAATTAGGGTCTGCCTTTCGAACGCCTTCATATGTGCCAGTGCGTCAGTGTGAACAGTAACTTGAGGGGGACTGCACTAGAACAAACGTTAGCTACGACAGTGTTGCACCAGTAACAGGAAGGGTCTGCGTGGTGGAGGCCACGTGGAGCTCAAGGGCACTATCGGGTGTAGGGAGGCTGGTGACGCTTGGGTCCCTATCAGGACACCAGTGCTTGACGCAGGTTTTCTCAGCCCTGTCCTCCTTATCCAAGGAAGGAAGAGAACCAAAGGAAAACAGCAAGCGAAATGAGGAAAATAACCCCTTTGAGAGCTAGACAAAGAAATAATCCTAATGCAGGTGAGAAAGGGGAAGAAATGCTGCTCAAACCCAAAAGTGGTTCAGAAGGAAAAACCCTCTGGAAGGAAAAGACATGGGTCTGTGATGCTGTTGTTCATTTTATAAAACTCTGAAGGATGACAGAGCACAGAATAATCAAAATAAAACCTGAATTCAAGGAGTCCCTACGTGGCTGCGGATGCACGAGAGCACACGTTCGTTGCATCTTAACTTGACCTTAATGCTGATGAAATAATCCCAGCTCTTCTGCCTGAGATGCTTGGGCTCAGGCAGCAGGTTGGGGGGCCGGCCCAATGCCACAGAGAAAGAACCAGGCTCATCTTCTGAATAACCTCAACAAACTAAGGAAGTACGGGAACAGGAAGCTGGTAGCAGCATCAAGACAACATCTAGGAAGGTGAAAGAGAAACAGATACAATGCTTTCCAGTGACAAAGCACTTCTGCATTAGAACATTAGAACAAATATAATCAGGTCACTCCAACAGCATCTGAAATTTTAACCAGCTGGTCAGCCAGTCAGCCCCTACTTTACCACCAGTCTAGTTAATTCTACATTCATTAAGTCAATCTTCGCCCGAGGTAAGAGAGCAAACGTCTAAAGCCCTAGGAGACAGACCACAACAGCATCCTTACCTGCACAACGTCAAATGCAAGTGCAGGAAACACGAGTAGTGAAGGGATCACCCAAGATAATGTTCACGGAAAAGTGTCACAGGTGATTCAGCCAAACAAAAGAGTGTGAAGTACACAGGCTGAATGAGGTGACAGCAGTGGACTCAGGCATTTTAATAAAGAGGAAGAGGGGAGAAGGAGGAGGACCGGGGGAGGAGGAAGAGATGGAGAAGCAGGACCATGAAAATCTCAACAGCCCCCAAAGGACATTCTGGCCTGCTCATGGGCTTTGTCTTGGAATGAAGCATTTCTGCAAGCTGCTGTTTAAAAACTGTTGGATTTGGCTGTATGACTCTATTTAGAAGGATCCGATTCAAAAGATTACCAGCTTAATTAGACGGGGAAAAAAAATAAAAAACAATAATCTCTGAGTAACAAGGAAAGAGAATCCTTTGGCACTTGAGGAGAGCGTAAGGGGTTCTTTGGGCGGGAAAATAACCGGGCTGGGAAGTGAAAACCTAAAGGTGCTGCGAAATCCAAGAGCCGTCTGCATGACAAACAGGATTTCTTTTTGAAGGATTTTGAGATTTCCAGGTGCTGGAACGTGAGCGCCAGGAGAATTAAGTTCTACCTGGAGGAATGGCTCAGACCAGCAACTCCCGGCTGACAACAAAAAAAGGGACTTGGAGAGAAGGGAGGGGCTCATTTACAAGGTTTTCAGGAGGATTTCACTGCAGATCACATGATGCAAATGCTCTCCTTCTTACTTACAAAATTACCAGCAAACTCCAAGTTGTTCCTGAATGACTGTTACAACTGTACTTTAGCAGGAACTAGAAGGGGATCCTAGGTCTGTGTTCGGCTGAGTGGGACATGAGACCAGAGAGGGCACTAGTGAACACACACATAATTTTAACCAGAAGAGACTTTTTTATTTCAAACTGTATAGATTGTCAATTACAGGCCAGCATAAAATCAGTGCTATCTAGAGGCACAGAGGATAAAGGGCTGTTATCACTGGCGATGATACACCACCTTTTCACCGAAAGAAAAGAGTCTTTTCATTATTTATCGTCCATGCAACCATTTTTAAAAAAAGATTTCTGTCTAACAAACTGCATTTACTATGTAATAACACTTTTTAAATAATATAACTGACATCAGGGTCATATTGACTTGATAAAATTCCAGGTGATATTTATTTTCCTCTGCAGCATTTTTCTTTTCTGCATCCATTGTATGATTTCTGCAGGAGATAAGAAACAGGGTTTAGGACAAAACAATCCCAAAAACACAGGGAGGGAGGCCATTCAAATTATTGGTTCGACTCAAGTTTCTGAATCATGAGTAAACAAGAGTTCCTCCCACTGTCAAAGGTAACTGAAAAGGCCATAGCAAGAAGGTTTGGAAATAAAGAAATAAAATATAGGTAATTCTTCAAAAATTGATTCACCCACTGTGACAAATATACCAGACTCATGTAAGACTTCACCAACAGGGGGACTGGGTGTGGGGTACACGCGAACTCTGTACCTACGTTGCAATTTTTCTGTAATCCGAGAGCTCTTCTAAAATTAAAACTTTATTACAAAATTGAATGTAGGGGATGTACACTCCTCTGACTGAGGCCAGCATGCTAAACGACACGAAAGCCCGAAGAGCAGCCTTTCACACCATCACTGCAGAGGAAGACAACCAGCACGATTTCTAGCCCACTCAGGAGCAGCAGGACGGCTCTGGGGAGCAGGCAGGACCGCCAGGGTCAGGACCGTTGTCATGGTGCCCTGAACAGAGCAGAGGCTTCGTGCATTTCTTCTTGATGACGTGGTTCATTCAGAACCGCCTCTACAGGCACGTGCTGAGTCCAGAAGCAAACCCTGAAGTGCTGTTCTCTCCAGTGAACTTCAGCAAGCACTCAGCCACACATCTCCCTCCTGCAGAGGTCCTACACCCACACTGCGTCACCAGAGGAAAGGCTTTGCCTTCTTCCTTCCTGAGAAGAGAGAGGTCATCAGATAAGACCCCCACTTCCAGCCTCCCATTCCCGCCCCTAAATGCACCTGCCATGCAGCCATGCTGCAGTCCTTCAGGCCCACCTCCAATTAAAAAACAAAAACAAAACGTGCACCCTCTCCCGTCCAGCTCTAGGCGCTACTGACGCCCCTGCAATGACACCCTGTCCACACACTTCTCACTGAGAAATCCTCCCACGTCTCCTGCACCTCTAACCTCTCTTCTGGCTCCTTCTCCTTAGTAAACATGGTCAGTTCTTCTCTTTACACAACAGTCCACAAAAGAAACGAAACTGCCTCTCATCCCATCTCTTGCTACGACGACCCTTCCCCTCACAGTTAAGCTGGTCACTCTTCCTTGGTCCTCCTAACAGCCTCCCTTTCCTTCCTCTGCGTCACTAAACATTTCTATTCCGCGGGCCTCCTTTTCCTCTTGAACACGCCTTAGTCTGCCGACTGCCCGAGATGAACGGGGCTGAAGCACCCACACGCGATGGAGCGTAAACCTGCATCTCCATCCCAGACGCGCACGCCCGCACCTGCCCACCAGACATGTCCGTGTGCAAAGCCTCCACCTAAACATGTCCCAAAGTCCACTAACTCTCCTGACCCCCACTCCAAAACACTTCTCCCCGCGTGACCCTTAACTCTGGGAGTGGTACCCAGAAGGCAGCCCAAAAGAAATTTTCAGTGGCTTTTCCCTTTCTCTCACTTGCCCACACGCAGCCACCAAATCCAGTAAATCCCACATCACCCCTCAAGTTCACCCTTTCCTATCTGGCACCTGTGCCATTTCGTGGGCTTGCCCTGCATCGGTTCTTCGATGATTATACATAATCTAGTCTCCTCAAATCCAGTCTTGCCCTACGCTGCTCCATTCCACAGGCTGCTATGCAGATTTCTCTAAAATGCCAAACTGAGTACATCCCTCTTATGCTTAAAAATTACTTAAGACTCCTCATTCTTTTTAAACTAATGCTCAGACTCCAAAAATTTACGTTGAAGGCCCTTCAAGAACAGTTCATACCTCTCTCTCCAGCTTCCTCGCCCATCGCTCCTCCGAGCCCCAGCCACGCCACTAGACACGCTGCAGGGATTCATCACACTCTGAGTCTCCGTGCCTTCAAATCTGCTACTCCCATTACCTGGAACACGGCGCCCCCTTCCCTGCCGGGATAACTTCAAATTCCTCTTGAAGATTCTTTGGTAAGCCTTCCACGATTACCCCAGGGATAAAGATTTCCTTCCTCTGTGCCCTGGCCATATCTCTTTCCCAGTGCCGACTGCGTGGTGTAGACCTTCTAGTTCATCTGTCTCTCTCCCTAGGCTGTCCACAAAGCAGTGGCACGTAGTCAGGATCTTACTTTATAACAGTCCTGTTTACGATGAGGTTCCTAAGAAAACATGGCATCCAATCTATATCCAGTTCAGCTCAACCCAAACCTGTCACTGAGCAGATCATCTCTGAGCCCCAGAGACAAGCCATTCACCTGGAGAGTGGCAGAAAAAGCCTGGAACTCTGATGAATACAGCCTCATCTGTCTGGCAGGCCCACTGCTTATTAATTCTTGGCTCGCAGACAGAGAAATAAGTAAGAATCACTTCTAAAAATAAGCACATCCACATATCTTACCACAGGAACTCCCAAGCCTTCACGTACCCTGAATGCGGCAGGAGAAATTCAATTACGTTATTCAAATCCAACTAAAGCATTTCGGCAAATAGTAAGTATTCAAATCACTTCGGAGGAAGGATTGGGATGTCTCAGTGAGATGAACAGACAGACATATTAAAGGGATAGCAGACTCCTCCAAGTGGATTTCAGCTGCTAATTTCAGTTTTTAATTTCTTTAAACAACTAGGCCCTAAATGAAATCTTCTACGGCTCATTATTTGGGAAGGCCTGTGTTTGAAAGGGCCGCCTTGAGTACAGCTCCATCCTGGGGTCTCTGTGGGCAGTCCGTTCCTGGTTCAGCTAACTGATACTGACTCCGTTTTGCCCTTGCCTGGATTTCTGGTGCTACGCCGCAGGCCGGTTAATCAAGGTGCAGAGCGGAGCGGCGAGGAGGCGCCTGCCGAGGCCGCGCTCCCCGGACAGCAGGGCGCATCTCTCCCGCTGCTCCCTCATCTCCCGGACGCCAGACTGGTGCCAGGGCGGTCATGGGAAGACGGGGCAGTCGACTTCCGTGACGAAAGCTGCTACACAAACACCCTGGAGGTTGAAAAGCTACTTCTGCCAGGCAGCTGAACGCGCGCTGGCTGCCGAGGGTGCTACAAAGACCGAAGCTCAAGTTCCAAGTGATTTCCGTCCAACCCTTCTCAGGAGCCCCACCCCAGACCTTCTCAGGAGCCCCACCCCAGACCTTCTCAGGAGCCCCACCCCAGACCTTCAGGCGCAAACTCAAACAGGTCCTCGCCGAGCGGCACGGTCTTTCCAAATCTCCCCTCACTCAAGCCTCCATGAGCGAAAACTCAGGTTGAATATATCACAGAGGCTGTTCAGTTCCTCAAGGACGCGTGTTCCCGAGAAGCCAGTGTCAGGAAGAGCCTGGGGACAGCAAGTTACACGCCTCCACGGGGCCGTTTCCCTGGCACGCGGGAGGCTGCTCCCTGCAGAAATGTCATGACCACCATCAGCGAGTGACCTCTGCCTCCTGGGTGTTCTGTACATCCAGCTGTTTGGCTGGCTTTTATTAACTCCGACCCATGATGAGGAGTGTGTTTTTCAGCACTTTTCTTCTCTTACGGGTTCTCCCAGGGGTACCAGTGGGAGAAGGATGTAGATTCGTACTCTGCCAAGCTCTGGTCTATACAGAGGACACATCAGAAACCTCAAAGCGGGGAACTTACACGAAGCCGCACGCGAACCACACGAGAGCTTAGAGGTCTGGATGTGTTGACGCAAAAACCAACAGTGGTGACAACACCGCGTCCTGAGCAAACTGGTTCTCACGACAACCGCCATTTAACAGAGGAGGAAAGTTCGCCCATTCTGCTGCCGACTTTGAAATCGTGGTCTCTCATCACCCTCTGCCTAGGCCATGACGACAGATGACACAGAGAAAGAGACTGCATTTTCCTCTTCAGATGGCTGAACAGCTCGTTTGTGACATCAGTGGGTGAAGCATAACAGGACCAAGTGAGGCTCTGTCGAAATTCTGTCACCTCCTCTCAAGGAAGATGACAGAAGACACACTACTAACCAGTCCACGGAAAAGACAGCAGTGGCTTGAAAAAAAAACAGATCAGACCTAAAACGTAGGACCCACGAGGTCACTGATTCATGCTGATGATACACAGGTAGACGTACACTTAACCAGGCATCTATTTTTAAGATAACTATGGCAGGGGCGGGGGGGGTGGGGAGTGGTTCTGACACTTGCTGAGCGTCTCCAGCTCATCAGCTACCAGCCAGGCTCTCCAGCCACACTCGGGAGTGGTCCTTGTGTCAACTAAGGAAACGGAGGCTCCAAGTGGCTGAAGACTCATCTCAGGCTGTGGACAGTGAGGTGCAGAGCCAGGACTGGACTCCCCGGAGCTGGTGTCATTTCCAGGGTGGCAGGCACTGCTCCCAGAAACATTTTCCGTAAATGATGCCAAGGCCCACAGCTGGCCTCCAAGAGCCAGGACCCAAAAGTTCACGTCCTTTACTCAGTCCCGATCGGCGAGAAGTGCACAGTTCCACACTTCCACACTGTCGTGTATGAATGAAGGCTACTTACTAGGAACTGACCAAGTGGTTTACGAGGACTGTCTAAAATGCGGCGTCTCTAGGACAAAGCTGCGGCGGCATCAGAATTGCCCAGGGGCTGGGTGCCCACTGCAGTCTGCTGCCCAGGACTGTGACGGGCCATGCTGTGTCCACTTATCGGGGCCACGGGGTCCTCAGGTATCTGGTTGAACATTATTTCTGTATGTTTCCATGAGCGCGTTTCTAGATGAGATTAACATTTGAATCAGCTGACTGAGTACGGCAGAAGGCCCTTCCGATGTGAGTGGGCTTCACCCATCTGCTGAAGACCTGAATAGAAGAAAGGCTAAGAAAGAATTCTTTCCCTCTGCCTGACTGTCTTTGGGCTGGGACACCAGTCTTCTCCTGCCTTCACACTTGGATTCAGACTGAAACTCTACCGTTGGCTCTCCTTGATCTGGACTTCTCAGCCTCCATGAGCAAGTGAGTCACTTCCTTATAATAAACCTCTTAGTATAAACCATCTCATCTCATCTCTCTCTCTACACACACACACACACACACACACACCCTCACACACACACACACACCCTCACACCCTGTTGGTTCTGTTCCTCTGGAGAATCCTGATTAATACAAATGGACAACACCAAAAACCCCTGGAACACATTTGAAAAGTTGGAATCACCACAATTCACAAGAAGAAAATTATCACTAGATCTTCAATGGTGTCGTGGGTTGGCTGTAGATTTTGAATGCTGGTAGAACCTTTCAACCAAAAATTATTATTAGTTGTATTGTTATAGATGAATTTATTGTGGGTTGTTTAATAAACACTACACCATATGTGATGGAATCAACACCTAACAACTAGATGTTAAAATTATATTTAAGGGACTTCCCTGGTGGCACAGTGGTTAAGAATCTGCCTGCCAACGCAGAGAACACAGGTTTGAGCCCTGGTCCGGGAAGATCCCACATGCCGCGGAGCAACTAAGTCCAGGCACTACAACTACTGAGCCTGCGCTCTACAGCCCACAAGCCACAACTACTGAGCCCGCATGCCACAACTACTGAAGCCCATGTGCTCTAGAGCCCGTGAGCCACAACTACTGAGCCCATGTGCCACAACTACTAAAGCCCATGCACCTAGGGCCCATGCTCCGCAACAAGAGAAGCCGCCACAACGAGAAGCCTGCGCACCCCGATGTAGAGTAGTCCCTGCTTGCTGCAACTAGAGAAAGCCCGTGCGCAGCAACAAAGACCCAACACAGCCCAAAATAAATAAATAAATCTGTATTTAAAAAAATTATATTTAAGACACTGTAGTTCAAATAAGAATCATTTACACCACTACTGCCAAAGCTGATGGACAGTATTCTACATGGACCCAATGCCAAATTCCCCACAAAATGACACAAGATTGCTACCACAGAGTTCTTTTTGCACTGAAAAGAGTTGGGGCAACTCAACTGAGGGGTCTTTCCCTTCATCTAAGAGTCCATGTCCTAAAAATATTGAGAGATATATCACCTTGGAGATGGTAGCCCAAATTCCCTTTGAAAAACAGTCTCTCACTCAAGATCCTTTTGTGAGAAAGTTATTTTTTCCATTTGTCTGGTATAAATCCTTCCTGTTTTAAGCCTTGGTCATGAACCTGAAATAACACATATAACTAATTACTAAACCCTAACACGGGTCACCTCCTCTTGGGCGTGTGATAAGATCTGTTCCCCACAAGATCCACGCTCTCGACTCTGTACCTGAGTCCAGTCGCCAGGTAGCTGTCTGCCTTGCAAGCTTTCTAAACATAGAACAACTACTGCCATTTTTTGGATCTGGAATGTTCCCTGCCCCAGGAGAGAGACTCTCAGACTTACACAGAAATCTCTCCTTTGGCTTCCCCAAATACACTCAACCCAGCCTCCAGCTCTAGGCAGCCTGTGACGCTTAACTCCTGACTTCAGCCTGACCCTCGAATCACCCCGACAGCTAACATCCAGTCATTCCCAAGTTAGGAGGCATTCTCTGCCTTCCTACGGCTAACTTAACCCTAACGTCTGCTGTTCATGTAATGCACCACCAAACACAATCCCAGCACGGTAACGTGACCCAAGGGAAGTATTACAGAGAAGCAGCAGAAGTGGGAAGAGAGAGTGGCTGAGAGAATAAAGAAGAGACTTTTCCAATTTACTACAGACTCAGGCTGGAAATCAGCAACGTGGAGACTGAAGCGGCTCCTTGACTCTCGTCTAATTTCATCATCTCATCCGGGTGCCTAGAGCACCTCTTAAGCTACGTATATACAGAGTGTGTGTGTATCTGCGGAGGGTGTCCAAACCTCTCAGCAGATTCTCAAACGGTAAAAGAAAAATGCTGGAAATCATTGCTCTGATGAAATGCTACCAATTCACATACAACACTGTACAAAGTCTCTATAAAGCTGGAAAACAGTATGGTGTTTAGATGACGTATCCAGTTTAAGAAAACCCTACTTTATCTTTCAAATTCATTCATGTTAACAAGTTTACAACTTCACAGAGACCTACCCCAGGCTGAGTCAGGAGCATGGCATTAGGCAAAGCCTCAGAAAGAGGCTATTTAAAGTACCAGCTAAAGAGCAGGTGTCACCTTGTACGTCCAAGGGTAGACTCAGGGATCTGGACACGCAGTCCGACGGGATGTGAGCGTCACGGGCTGCTGGCCCGTCGGAGGCCGACGAAGAACACTCCAGCCCGTCACCGCCCACTGGCACGGACCAAGCTGAAGACGTGAAATTCCACCACCATCCACACAACAGCTTCAGGAATGGGCACCAGGCCAAGAAGCAAGGTGTGAAGTCTACCTTGAAAGAGTATAACATCGCTGTGAAAATATTTCTGCTGCTTTCACACAACACTTGAGCTAGTACAAAAAACACTGCTATTGTAATTATGTGGACTCAGTAAAACCCAGCGAGGCCCTCTTGGCCTCCAACAGCGAATGGAGAATAGACACGGTAAGAGTTTTCTTGAGATCCTGGAGGACTGAGATAGAAGATACTCATCTGTTTTTCTCTAGATGCTGTGTTGGTTCAGAAGCATGAGCTTTTATCCTTCAAACCATCCCCCATCCTTTATACGTTCCATGTACTAAGAACAAATAACTAGAGGGCTTCCCACCACCTAAATTATATTCAGAAACCTTGAGTTACCATCAAGGACAAATGCCTTTGCCTCCTTAAATGTGACCTTCCCTAGCCACTCACTGATGGGGGGAATAACAGCCTGTCTCCCTGAAGCCTTCCAGATATTCAGGAAAGGGAGCCAGCTGACGGTTGCCTCTGCGCCACAAACAACCCTGCATCGACTGCTCGCGAAAACTGAGTTGGGCCCTTTAAATATTCATCCTCTGCCAGTTGGCGCAGTGCTGAGCTGGCCCAGCAGAGGTGCTGGAGAGACCCTGCGAGCGGCCTCTGGCTGGTTCCCCGCGCCTGTGCCCTTCGGAGCGGACAGCGGCAGCCACCCCCCAGGACTGCCCCTCTTGGGCGGTTTCACAGCACAGTGCTTCCTGCAAGACACCTCCCCCGAAACAGCTTCCCCTGGCACCTCAGAAGCAGATTTCCAGCAAATTCCAGAGGGTGGATGTCCAGCGATTCTATCAGCATGAAACCACTACCAGCTTGGTGCCCCTCGGGAGCCACAGACGGGGGTGCGGGGGTCGGGTGGGGGGAAGCTCTTTCCTTGGGGCTCAGCCTCAGGCTGGGGGCGTCAGCTGCTCCTGCAGCTGCTAGTCCCACGCCCTCTAGAGTTCTCTTCTTACCCGCCAACCCCGCATCCCCCTATTCTCTGTGTTACACTTAATAATCCTGTATATTAAGCTTGCCCTGATCGAGTCACAGGCACTCACTGCCTTGCAATCCAGCCCTGACTGATACACCTGCTCCTTGGGAAGCCTGGGGCAGGAGAAACAGCTCTGAGAGTGAAAAGCTGAGGGGTGAACCGCCACGCACTTGACACTGTGAGCTGCCATGTTTCGTAGAGCGGACGTCGGCAGAACGAGGGAGGCATTCGAATACCACGTTCACCAACTGCTACTCAGTGCAGGACCCTGGGTTAGAGAAAGGACAAGGCACAGGGAAGAAAGAGCGACCTTTTAGGCACTGACTGGCCAGTTGGAGAAATCAGATATACGCAAACGAGCAGCTCCAGGCAGTAAGTGCTGACAGCTCCCCGAGGTCATGGACAGTAAGCCACGGGTCAGTGTCGGGGCCTCAGGCTGAGAGGCCACGCGTTCTGACCTTGTCATAAGCAAGAACTAATTATCTGCACAGGCGCTGCGCCACAGAAAACAGAGACCAGGCTCGCTTTAAACCCCCCTCTGCCCCCCAGTAACCGGGTGTTACCCAAGTCCAACATATCGTGGGTCCTGGCTGTGACCAGCCACCTTTTACTTCACTGTCAAGAGATATACCAGAGTAAACATTTGGGTAGAGAAAAAGAATTTTAAAACAGAAAAGCCATTTCAGTGCAAGTGTGTCTCTGACAGGGGGAGTCCTTCCTAAAAGACTTTCAGGAAGAGATTAGGGAAACATGGTGACTATAATCTATCAAGGCCAAATAAAAACGCCTTCAATAAAGCCCACTCCACATGAGGCTATTAAGGAAACCCAATCACCACATGGTGGAGAATAAAACCTGTCATTCACTGAAGGACAGAAGAGTGATTCGGGTAGAGAGCAAGAAGAAAGAGACTGTGCTTGGATCACCACAAGACTGACACTGGGGGAGCCCGGGAAAAGCAGCCCAGGAACAGTAGGGTTCTAATGAACCATCTGTAAAGTGGGAGAGAGTATCAAAGGGAGAAAAATAAAATTTTCTAATGATAAATGAGAGTGGTTTTCTAACAAGGATGGACCACGATAGAGGCTAAAGGGGTTGTTTGTAATGAAGGATGTCTACACCAGGATTGAGCCATTGCAGACAAGTCTATGGAGAAGTCCCTTACCCGCACTCCTACAGGGGGAAACGGGGAGCAACAGTGATCACTTATAAAAAGGGGCATGGGATAGGATATGAACCTCACACAGACATCGTGATCAAGTAGTATATAGCAATCGCTGTGGTCAAAATTATAGCAAAAGCTTACTTCTCAGGACTTCCCTGGTGTCACAGTGGTTAAGAATCTGCCTGCCAACGCAGGGGACACAGGTTCAAATCCTGGTCCAGGAAGATCCCACATGCCACAAAGCAACTAAGCCCGTGCACCACAACTACTGAGCTTGCACTCTAGAGCTCATGAGCCACACCTACTGAGCCCATGTGCCACAACTACTGAAGCCTGCGTGCCTAGAGCCTATGCTCCGCAACAAGAGAAGCCACCGCAATGAGAAGCCCGTGCACCACAACGAAGAGTAGCCCCCGCTCACCGCAGCTAGAGAGAGCCCACGTGCAGCAACGAAGACCCAATGCAGCCAAAAAAAAAAAAAACTAATAAGAAAAAAAAGCTTACTTCTCTATACAGCTTCATTTATCTCTTCTATGAAAATATGCTCCTTTGTTTCTGTGTGAATATTCATGAATCATATTATAAAATATTTACAACTTCTCCATAACATCACCACATCTTCAGTTATTAAGACCTAAAGTTTTGTATTTCGTAGACCAGTAAAAATTTCAAAAAATTCAAGGCAGACAAAAATAAATAAATAAATTTACCCAAAAAAATGAAAGAAAGGGGGGAGGGGAGAAGGGGGAAAGGAAGGAAGGGAGGAAGAAACATAGCATTTAGAATTTTTTTTTACAATAATGAAGACGGGACTAGGCAGGAAGGAAGGCTCAGCATGAATAAACTATCACTTGCACAAGTGTATGTAATAGAAAGACTCTGGATAACACCGACCCAGAGGAAATCATCAAACAGGGATAGAGACACGGAGGAAACAAAGCCTCTGCAGCCAAGAGTGGAGAGTAAACTGCAGAATGTCTGCCCCCTGCCCACCCCCTGCCCACCCCGTGCATTCGCAGGCCCCCTGAACAGGGCACCACCAGCGAGACAGGACAGGCATCTCCGGAGACCAAAGGAAAGTGGAGCTTCTTCGAGCACTGGTCCAGGTGTGTACTTTTTAATTAATATATTTAAATCAGATTAAATAGGTACAGGATTCATATGGGCTCCCTCCAGTGGGTCCAGCAAACACATGAAATCTGCTATCTTTAATGTCTCAATAAATGTTTTCCAAAAATTTAGTTTCGAAGCTATAGAACAGTGGTTCTCAAACTTTTCAGTCTCAGAGATCCTTCTACGCTCCAAAAACTCCATAACATCTTGATTCCTTTGCAAACACTGGTGACGCCTGTGCCACCACCACTCGCCCTGCCTTCACCTCACAGGAAATCACTGTCTTGCTTTCGGTGTTTATCGTTCCCATGTACTTTTTTCACACCTACCTACAAATTTATGTAACAAAAAAACTGTGGTACCTACATATTTATGCAACAAAAAAACTGTGTGGCTGTGGTGTGCATGCATGCGTGTGTGTGGAGGAGGAGCTGGAGCTAGTGCACGCAGACAGAGAGCGAGAGGGAAGGAGCACAGACTAAGCACACAGTGAGAGCACGTATTGTTGGGCACATTTTGAAATACCTATTAGAAAGATATCCTAGTTCAGTATCACTCATAATTTATTTGCTTCTCTCAACGTTTTATTAAAACCTCATCCAAGTTGACATGGTACCTCTAGTTTATTTATGTTAACTGCTGTGAAGCACTCAATGCACAATTAGAGCCCATTGTCCTTTATTTGTAACAACTAGAAGAAAAATGCCAGATCCCAGAGCGCACAATTTGAGAAAGAAAAAAAAAAAAGGAAAACTACCAAATAACTCTACAAAGTGGTGGCAACTACATACGCTCCCCGTCGAAGGGTGTAAGATTTATGGTTCCTCTAGATACTCGGTATTGTCAAGATTATTAAATTTTGCTAATCTAATCGGTTTGTAAGAATATCTGGTTGCTTTAATTTGCATTTCCTTATTTACCGATAAAACCGATCCTTGTTTACTGGCTGATCTCATGCTTCTTCCATCAACAGGCTGTTAATGTTCTTTGCCCATTTTTCTTTCTTAAAAAAAAATTACACGATCAATTTATAAAAAGGGTATGTCATTTTAAATAGTAATAAAAGCACATACGTGTTTGCTCACCACCCATATCCATTTTCAGAAAAGAGAAAAGTACCAAAAACTTTGCAGCCCCTTGCATGCCCGTACCTGATCACAATCCCCTGCCACTCCTTGTAGAGGTAACAACCAAACTTAATGTTTAAATTATTCCCTTGCTTTCCATAACTTGTCCACACATGCACAAACCCCAAAATAATATATTGGTTAGCTCTGCCCATGTCTTAAACTTTACATAAATGCAATCATACAATGGCAGCTTTTAAAACTTTCTTTGCCTAATGCTACTTTCTATGTTCATTCATGTTAATGTATTTGGTTGTGATTTATTCATTTTCACAGATATATGAATACCATACCACATTGATAGTGCTATGAACATTCTCATCTATCTGCTGATAGAAGCACTCAAGACGCATCTGAACTACACACTTGAGAGTGGGGTTCCAGGTGTGGGTTTTATACTCCCTCAGAGCATTCTCACGGCTCCACATATCGGCCAACTCTTGGTATTTCAGATTTTTTCCTACTGGATTCTTTTTATCATACTGCGACCTTTATATTTGATCAACACTAACCCTTTGTTAGTTATATGCACAGCAGATTTCTCCACCCAGCCTGATGCTTGCCTTTTAACTTTCTTTAAGAATTCTTTTATTAGGTGTTAAGTTTTACCTTAACGCAGTCAACTTTAAAATTTTTCTTCCACTAAGGATTTTTCTTGTTTAGGAATTCTCGATTTAAGAGACTGTGTTCTACCCACAAGGTGATAACAATAATCTCTTGTATTTTCTTCTCAAGTTTTGAAGACTTCCTTTTCACAAATGGATTGTGAAACCATCCAGAGTTGAATTTTGCATTTGGTGTGAGGTAGAGACCAAGTGTTCTTTCCTCTACAGACAACTGTCTCAGAGCAATTCATGTGGAATCCATCATCTCCCCACTTATTAACATCACTTCCATTTTATAATGAAAACGAACTCCCAAATATGAGGAGAGCTGTTTCAAAGTTCTCTATTTGACTAAACTTGTGCCAATGCAAAACCACCTTAATAACTGGAGCATTATGATTCTTGATGCTTGGTAAGGCATGTCCCCTTACACTGGTGCGCTTAAATTTTTTTCTGGCTATTTGTAAACTTGCTCTTCCTATAAATTTGAAAATCAGTCCTTCAACTTCTGCAAAACACGCAGTAGACATTTTTATTAGATTTACGATGAATTTATAGATTGATTTTCGGAAAGCTGTCATCTTCATGAATCTAGGAACATGGTATATCGTTCCTTTGTCTCTCCTTCCTTTCCTTTGTCTCTTCTTCCTTTACGTCTTTTAATAATATCTGATAATTTTATCTACAAGTATCTTGAACATCTTCTGCAACAATGATACCTAGATTCTTTGAAGTTTTAGTTGATGTTATGAATAAAATCTTTATTCCATTTTATTTTCTAACTGGCTATTACCTGTAGATAAGAAATGTATTTTTGTATATTGTCTTTGTATCCAACAGCACTGCTGAACTCTCTTATTAGCACTAATAATTGATCTGGATATCTATTCAATTTCCTAGGTAGCCCATCATGTCATCCATAAATGAGGCAGCTTTATCTCATGTTTCCCAATGCTTAGATCTTCATTTCTCTTTCTGGTTTACTGCATAAACTAGAACCTCCCACACAGTGATGGCAAGCAACCCTGAATTGTTGCTAATTTGATGGGACTGTTTATAATGATTCACCACTAATCATGTTGTATGCTGTGAGTGCTTGACAAATATCATTCATAATGTTAAGGAAGTTCCCTTCTGTTCCTAGCTTGCTAAAAGTTTTTATCATATTAATGTCATCAAATGCTTTTTTAACGTCCTAAAACATTAAATGCCACCAAATGATTTTCCCACATCTACTGAGGTGATCACATGCTTTTTCCCCTTGTATCAGTTAATATCATACAATGTAATACATGCATAGTAATAATGTGGTAGGACACAATACTCCAACAAATTACATTTGCAAACATTTCATTTAATAATTCTGTACCTGTTCATTAGAAATGAGAATAATCTGTGTTCATAAAGATGAAACCTCTAATATTATCTTTTTTATCTAATTTGTTATTAACAAGTCTAACATGAAATGAGTTTGATAGGTCCCTCTTTTTCTGTTTTTTGAGAAAGACTACAAGTCTTTCAGATTTTATAAAACCTCACAGTAAAATCATCTCAGAATGATGGAAGAGAGGCTATTAATTCTAGATTTAATCGGTTTCAGTTTTCTACTGAATGTAACCTGTGCTCACGCTCTAGTGTTTAGTATCTCCCGCCTCCCGTTATTTTTTTAATCTTAACTGTTGTCTTCCCCGTGAAACCAGGGACCTCCTCGTGACTGTGTGATACCTTCTTACAGCCCCGGATCCCAGGTCATGTTCAGCAAAATTTTTTTTTTTTATTGACAGACTGACTGATCCCAACGTTTTCCTTCAGTCTTTTTCTTCGAACTTTTATTAGGAAAATTTCAAACACATGCAAAAATAGAAAGGATAATGTTGGATTCATCATGTATCCAACACCCGGCTTCAATAATTGACAATTCATGACCAATCCTCTTACATTCATCCCCAGACACCTACCCCTCATTATTTCGAAGAAAATCCAGACATCATTTTGCTCACGTGTATTTCAATATGTATCTCTGAAAGAGAATGACTGTATAAAAATACACTACCATTGTTATACCTTAGAAAAGTAAAAATAAAGAACTCCTTAAATTCAAATATTCAGTTGGTGTTCAAATTTCCAATGGTCTCAAATCTTTTTTCTTGAAAGGTGTTTTCTCTTGATAGGATCTACACATTGTGAGTGATTGAGATCTGTCCTTTTAAGCTATAGGCACCATCTACTGTTTTCCCCTTTTGTTTTCCTTGCTTTTATTTGAAGAAACTGAATCATTTATCCCATAGAGCAGTGCTTCTCAAACTGTCTACGGTAAAGAGACAGTTTTAGATTTCTAATCGGTCTCGAAATGATACACGGTGCTACTGCACAAAACCACCACCCAGACTGAGCACATGCAGCTCACCAAGAGCATCTGGGAACACCTGGACCAGTCTGCATGCAGATCCACATAAGTCCTCTGACAACAGGCTTGACTATGACGGTCTAAACATTTCTAATCACTTACTTCTGATTCTTGTACTTATTTCATTATGGAGATCTCATCTTGAGGAACACTGCTGTAGAATTTTGTCAGGCTGGATTTTGCTTATCATATCTACATGGTATAGTTTACTGTGTTTCTCTGTCCTCTGTATCTCCTATAAATTTGGTTGTTGGATCTAGCTATTTGAACTGATTTAGGTCCAAAGTTTTGGGCAGGACTTCACAGGTGGCATTGTATTCTTCCATCAGGAGACACGTAAGTCTGGCTGCCCCGCTTTCTGTGATGGTAGTGGCCACTGGTGAACAGTGTTACCACCAGGACTTAATGTCAAACCCCTCTAGTCAATCTGGTTCCCACAGTTTGTTCTCTGGGAGACTCCTAAGGAAGTTCTCCTCTTCTCAGCCCCCAGCTTCCCCCACCGCCTCAGTTTCTGACACAGTGCAGATCTGCCAGCCAGCGGTGAAGCGCTTAGCGAGACGCTGTCAGCCAGGGTGTTGGGGAGTTGTGTGTGGTTTGGGGTTCTGCTATTCCAGGTGCTGTGTCTGTTTTGTAAGACTTGGGACTACTAAAAACTATACAACCCAATTCCCACTTTTGAGAACAATGTTGTTTGCTTTTAGCAGGGTTTTAATTTTTCTTAATAATATATTTAAAATGAAATGTACGGCCCGTACTTTTTTTCGCTGCATCCTGTCCATTTTGCTTTATTAACGTTAACTGTGATGGTACAACTTAAGTGGGTCGACCAAGTTCCTACGTAATAAAGTGACTATTCCCCCCACGCCCGAGCAGTTTGAAGTGAGTATTTTCATTGTTGGTGAGTGATAAGTAACTCTTGATACATCCTAATCTTTCTCTTTAACCCATGAATCTATAGTTGTGAATCTTTAGATGGCTGAGGATATGGAGACTTCTTTATCCTTTTCTTAGTGCTTTCTACATCAACTACATTGTAGTCAGGCATGGTTCTATTAATGTTACTGATTCTTTGACATTTGTTTACGACTTCAACTGTCAACTAGTACATGGGCAACATGTTTTTTAAAATTTATTTATTTATTTATTTTTGGCTGCGTTGGGTCTTCGTTGCTGCACGCAGGCTTCCTCTAGTTGCGGCAAGCAGGGGCTACTCTTTGTTGCGGTGCACGGGCTCCTCATTGCGGTGGCTTCTCTTGTTGTGGAGCACGGGCTCCAGGCATGTGGGCTTCAGTAGTTGTGGCACACGGGCTCAGTAGTTGGGGCGCATGGGCTTAGTTGCTCCTCGGCATGTGGGATCTTCCCGGACCAGGGCTCAAACCCGTGTCTCCTGCACTGGCATGTGGATTATTAACCAATGAACCACTAGGGAAGCCCCTTATTTTTTTAAGTTATTCCATGTGACTATATACCTCCAGCTCTTGGGTACAGGATTTATGTATATGTCTGTCTGTCTGTCTGTCCAAACACACAGAAATACACACACACACACAAACACACACACACACACACAGTTACAGCATTTTAAACATAAACATAATCAAGCCTCTTAACCATATTTTTCAGATTTCCTGTATCTTTACTCACTTTGTCTGCTTAATCCATTGGTTTTCGATTGAGGTCATTTAAAATCTTCTACTATGATTATGAATTTGTCAAACTTAACTTTTATTTCTTCGGTTTCGGTTTCCATATTACGGCTATGATGTTGGGCACATTAAAATTCCTAAGTCATAAAGCATCCTGGTCGATGTATTATCCCTCTTTATTCATAGTTAATATTTCTTCCATATATTCTATTCTATCTAATATTAATAACTGCTTTACCAGCTTTCCTTTAGTAAGTATTTGCTTGATATATATTTTCCTGCCCTTTACTCTCAACCTCTGGTATGATTCTACTTCAGGTTTCTCTAATTGAAAAATGTCCAGTCTGATAATGTATGTCTTTAAATTGGTAAATTTAACACATTTATATTTGTGAATACTGATACATCTTACCTTGTCTCGAAACACAGAAGGGTTTTATTCACAATTAATAGTTAAATAAAATATCCATTGTCATAGTTCATCCATTTCTGTGTTTATCCTTGTTCCTTTACCCCATACCTCTCTATGCACTTTCCTCCTTGCTGAAATATACCATGTAGTGATGAAAACAATGATTACCGAGATTATGAAATAACAGGAAAACTTTAAAGGATGACAATACAGTTTTGTAAATTATATATGTAGCATGATTAAAACTATTGAGAAAAATCCTATTCATAGGGTAATAAACTGAAAGAAGGAAATGAATGTTTTTGAGATTTAAGATTAGGTCAGACTTAGTACCAACACTATAGCTGAGGCCAGGAATCCACAAAGCTCCACCCCTCTCTCCCCAACACCGTTCCTGGAACTAAAGCCCCGCTTGGGTCCCAAGCAGCTCCTCTATGAAAAGCAACAGACCACAGTAGAACAGGTGAAGTTCAGGGTTGACTCTGCCACCAGCTGGCTGGGTAATACTGGGCAAGTCGCTAACCTACTGGGGCTTCAGATTCCTCGTGGTTGAAGTGGAAATAATCTGTCTCACAAGTTTTTATTACGAGGAGTAAACGAAACACGGCACGTGGGATTACTTTATCAAACTATATTCTTAGACACATACGTGTACATGTGTGTGTGTGTAATTTTTCTAACTAGAAGCAGAATCTTTCTAACTAGCGCCTGCTCCCCGCTAAACTGGACCAGACCCCGCACAAGTGTGAAATGAGATGAAGTTAATTCCCTACCCGCTCCCTGTTTCCCACCGTCTAAGGGAGCCTGGATTTTTTCCACCACTAACACACCAGTGTGTGTCTCGCAGCTCCTCTCCTCTGCCATTCCCACGGCTTGCAGGCTTACCAACCAGGGAGCACCATCCTTGCTCATTTTTGTAATGAGATAAACTGGGCTGTGCACCTGCCACTGCCGTGACCTGGACACCCTGTCACTGGTGTCACACCTCCGCTGGCTCATTAGCTGTAGGTGATATTCCATCACTTGGTCATATTTCCCAGACTTCAACCTGTCTTTGTCCATTTCCCTTTTGTTTCCTAATAAATCTGTATCCTCGTTAATAGTTATTACTCCTAACACAGAAAATAGTCAGCTTTTCCTAGTAGCAAAAGCGCTCATCCAAGCAGCTCTGGGATCAAGCCTGGGTGGCCTTTTGTGTAAAGCTAATACCTATTTCTGAATTATCACGAATTCCCAGGAAGGCAGCACATCCTGAAGCTAACGGCCCTCTCTCCTAAAACACGACTCATTTAACACAACACACGGCGGTTACTCACCAGCCTGAGGATCCTATACTGTTCCTGCTCATATCCGACAACCCACTAACCTGGTGTTTTGTGGGAAGGAGTTTTGTGACAATTATTCCCCCTGTTTCAGTGAACGTGTTTGGAAGAAGTACTATAGGAGCAATGCCTCATTAATTCCATTTGTTTCTCACATAAAAACGGAGACGGTTTTAAAATATGTTAATGAAAGACAAGTGATACTGCACTTTTTTAGGAAATAGACTCAAGCTTTAAGGAATATTCATAAATTGCCAAAAAAAAAGAAAAAAGCTGCGCACAATGTATTAGGATGTCAGCTAACAGGTGCAAGGAGTTGGGTGCTTTAGAGAATGGCCGGAATATCAGATTTCCTGATCAAAAAGGCTCTATGCATCCAAACACGTATTTCAAGAAGAGCAATAATGAAAATGTCTCAAAAAGAAAACATGTAAAGCACCCACAGGTGTAAAGCAGGGGACGGTAAGGACAGAGTGCGGGACAAGAAGACAGCTTACAGGCTCAGCCGCTAAACCACCAGTCCCCAGGCTACCTAAGAAATTCATTCATGCCTAACACCAGGAACATGTAATTAACCTCCGCTAACTGAGATGTGGGGTAACCAGACCACGGGTCTCAGGGCTGCATCTCGAGTCACCCGGGACTGGCGGTAACTGTGAGCCACTGACTACCCACTCATAAGGAAAACCCAGAGACAGGCACGTTGGGACTGGAAGGAGAAGGACTGACACAAGGAAACAAAGGCCTGCCAATTTCTGCGGCTACTGACACAACACATCAGCCAGAAAACACTGAGCTCCGCCTACACAGAGGACGCCACCCAGGATGGATAACGCACGGGTGCAGAACACGGTCAAGGACCCCGTGGGGCTTGGCTGACATAAACCGCAGGGGCCTCCACGAGACCACACAGGCTGTCCTCCAAGCCCGAGAGGGGCCGCACTCACCTGGTGCCGGGAGAAGAGCCGCACGGCCTCCAGCTGGTGGAACACAGGGTGGTGCTGGGCGTCGATCTGGTCACGCCGGTACACGTCGCCCACCACCAAGAAGGCATCTAGCCCCGCGCGCAGCAGGTCCCACTGGTGCGCGGACGTGTGCGCGCGCAGCATGTGGGTCGCGTTCAGGTAATAGCTGTCGCCCTTCTTCCGGCTGGGGTGGTCGGCCGGGACGAGCAGGCTGTCGAAGTTCTGCCAGGTGGTGACCACCGGGGAGAGGTCGTCGTAGACAGAGAAGAGAGGCGTCCCCGAGCGGCCCACGTACTGCGCGTAGAAGTGCTGCTTCACCCTCTCCTTGATCAGCCACAGCGGGTGATGCGGCCGGTTGTGCAGGTTCCTGCCGACCCTGGACAGGACCTTGCGGGACAGGTTGCTGTAGCCATCCTGGGGGTAGGACTTGCCCAGCAGCTCCACCGTGCCGCCCAGGGCCCCGAGGGCTCCTCGGGTGGCGGGCTCCGGGGCAGCGGGCCTCGCGCCCGAGGCCTGATACTCAGGGCCTCGGCAGACCCCGCTGGCCTTCCTCGCCAGGTGGACGCGCACCTGGGCAGCTCTCCTGAGAGCCCAGCAAACCATCGCAGCAACTCCTTTCACGGGTTCTGGAAAGAGCACACACATAAGCACCAGTCATGGTTCACTCTGCAGAAAGTAAGGGGTAGGGGGGCGGGAGGGCCCTGTCTCCCACCAGCTCCCCACCACCCTACTGATGTCTGCCTCCCCCTCCGCCACTCAGAGCGAACAGCCAGTTAAGGAAATCTGCCCAGAGGCTTATACCCTCTGCTCCACATCAAGAGAATCACGGACGTCACGCTTAGATCCCTAATCTCTAGCTGTCCTCCCGAGTGTAAAGAAAATTTCCCTTATCAGGTCACATCGTGTCCCGGACCCCTCACGCTGAATAAAACTATCAACGTGATGACTTTCTTTCTTTTTTAATTTATTTATTTTTTTGTTTTGTTTTTGGCTGCGTGCGGGCTCTAGTTGCGGTGAGCGGGGGCTACTCTTCGTTGCGGTGCGTGGGCTTCTCACTGCAGTGGGTTCTCTTGTTGTGGAGCACGGGCTCTCGGCACGTGGGCTTCAGTAGTTGTGGTACGTGGGTTCAGTAGTTGTGGCTCGCGGGCTCTAGAGCGCAGGCTCTGTAGTTGTGGCTCGTGGGCTCTAGAGCACAGGCTCAGTAGTTGTGGCTCGCGGGCTTAGTTGCTCCACGCATGTGGGATCTTCCCAGACCAGGGCTCGAACCTGTGTCCCCTGCATTGGCAGGTGGATTCTTCACCACTGCGCCACCAGGGAAGTCCCATGACTTTCTTTTATTTTGACTACTTTTGGGGGTCTCATTCCTTAAAGGAAACCCATGATTACGTCATGTCTCTGAAGGATGGAAGGAGAATGTCTGAAACGCCATCCTGCCCATTTCACCCTCGTTAACCACCAAGCTCTGCTCACTCCTGACAACATGTGACTTCTGATTAGTTCACCATATTACAGGATGACATGAGCAAAGCTTTTCTTTTGGATGTTTCCAATAAAATACACCAATTTAGGTAATCGCTATTTTTATGTGATTTTTTAAAAATAAAAATGAAAAACTTAAGGAAATATTACACAGAGTGATAGACTATACCAGTGGACAGCTGAAATTATTTTTATAGATGCAAATCTTTTCTGTCCTCACATCTGGTCATGTCATTTAAACTTAATACCATTGTAGGATCCCATCAATTACATGTCTCTTTTGTAAAAGAGCAACTTTCTACTGGGCACCCACAGGAAACCAGGAGCAGGCCTAAACTCACTTGGGAAGAGACGCAGAGCAGCCAGGACACAGCGTATTGACCAGATCTTCTTTTTAATGCCCAGAATTTAATAAGAAGAGGACCAGATTTCACAGCTGGAACTCACTCATAGGCTGTTCACATCAAAAATGAGGTGACAAAGATCCAGGTATAGCGGCCCAAACTCTAAGGTACAGGGAGTGTTAAGACAACACTGAAGGATTCTGGATACTTCCCTGCTGGTCCACGAGCAAGTTTAAATTGACTCGGGGATCTCAGGCATGAAGATCTTTAGAGGTCAAATCCCTAGGTTCATAAAAACTTTACCATGAACTTAAATCTGCCAAATACCGCCTTCTAAAACGTGGCATTTCTACCCACTGGGCTACTATAAAGCATACAACCAGGTAGTGATTTGGCTTCCAGGACTCTGCAATCAAACCAAGAAAATGCCTAACTTCATGCTAACAAACTGCATTAGGAGGGAAGGACATTGCTCCACGCGACCATCCAAAGCACAGCGGGTATGTACCCAACAGCACAGCCCACCCAGCCTATGGAACCGAGACCTCCCAGATCCGAGTTAAACCACACGTGACACCTGGGGAGAGCCCCTTGGTCTGAGACGGCCGTCACGTTAGAAGCTCTCAAAGATACCCAGAAACTCTGTGGGTTTATTCATTTATGGCACTATTTTGTCAGAGCTGTTGCGAAAAGTGTTTTTGGCTGCACTTCAGTGGAAATCCATCTCCCCCCTCCACAGTGCTCAGCGGCCTGTCACTGCAGTGGATACAAATTTTAAATATGCCCGTGCCGCCTCCTGCGTCTCAGCACTAAGTCACGCTGGTCGGTTGTCAGCGACCCAGCTCAGCGCCCTTGGCAAGACACGACAAGCATCTCTCCCTTCCAAAGCCGTGTGCTGTCACCAAGCTCAGGATTCTTCCAGGGAAGGTGCTCCTGAGGCCGTATTCATGGGCTGCCGACCCCCCTTTTTTCTGTTTCTGCTCCACACATGCCCATGCCCACCTGCACCCCCAGGCTCTGCTCCCACCGAGGTGCCCCATCCACACGTCCTTTCTTGGTCCTCCTGACCCCACCCCTAGCTTGCTAAGGAAAGTTTACTTTTCTTGTCCTTGTTTTCAGACTTTTTAATCTATCTGCTCAGCCCTCATCTGTCATTTCTCCCCACCCAAAACAATTTGTTTTTTTTTATTATCATCTCTTACAGAGAGAGAATAATGACTATGCTAGATTTCCCACTGCCATCTGAAAAGTAAATGCCTTTCTTCTTTCCTCTGTCAAGTTTCTCTGTGAGAAAGTCCATCTGGAAAATACAGGAGACCCAGAAAGATAACGCCGACCATCGTCCTGCCTCTATGGAAAGTGGTTTTCCATTTCATCCTTCCAACAACACTGTGAGGCAAGTATTACTCTTATTATTTTACAAAGAATCTAGGCCTCAATTAGATCTTGTAACTTGCAAAAACTCATACATCTACCTGTGAACCAAGTTCAGAACTCTGAGCAACTCAATTATTTCTCAGTCAAAACAGACCCAAGACTGTTACATTCAAATTACTTCTCTGTAATTACCTATCTTAACTTCTACCTTAACTGAGCAACTTAGATTATACCTCAATGCATTTTAAATACATGCATGAATAAATCAAAGAAAACACATTCGCTTAGATGGTGGAAATGAAATACCATCCAACTCAGGACCTGCGGGCCCAAACTGCCCGTGCCCTGTTTTTGAAAACAACGTTTGGAAGAACCCAGTGATGCCCATTTGTTTACATATTGTCTGTGGAGGCTTTTCCACTACAAAGTCAGAGCTGAATAGTTGACTGTACCGCCCTCAAGGCCTAAAATACTTATTACCTTGTCCTTTACAGAAGAAGTTTGCTGAGCCCTGTTTTAGCTTAACTCACTGAAGCGTCCTTCCACATTACTAAGAATACCTTCTGGTCACAAACACATGTGGATTAGAGAGCCGCTGAAAGTAACAAACGCACAAATGTGACCATTAAATGTGTTCACTGTGGCACAGAAGCGATAGCGAGACGGACCGTGAAAAGAGTCAGTACAACATCACGGGCAGAGGCCACACTGAGCAGAGACACCCATGGGCTGTAAGCCTAGGCCGGCCCCTTGGGCGCTCTGTGTGTTATCCTTGGACACAGCATTTGACGTTCTTCGGCCCTCAAGCTTCTCATGTATAGATACAGAAAATAATACCTACCTCATAGTAAAAGGATTACACCGCATCCTGTTCATAATGCACTCAACTCACTGTCTAGTACGTAAGACACAAGGTAAGTTGAATCAAAGGTTTAAAATGGCCCATAGACTTCTAGAGACCAGGTAACAGAGAAAGCAATACCACTGAGACAGAGAACATGGGATGAATTTTATTTGTTTGTCCAAATGATTTCCACATGTGTGTCTTTGGTTCGAGAGGGAAACAACTTTGGACGTGTTGAAGTTAAGTACGGGTGACAGAGCCATCTTACAATTTCTAGGACCCAGTCTGAGGTTTGCAAATAAGGTAAGAGCTCAGTACTGGCAATGGAGACCTTGGGATTTGTTTGTATAGAGGTAAGAGTTAATGTCGTAAGCATGTATAAGAACCCATTGGAAAGTGAGAGTAACAGCAGAAATGGGCAAAAGACAGAGCTCTTGGCAATTATCCTCTTTAAGAAGGATATATAAAGAGTAAAAGAACCAAAGGGTTCTCACAGAACCTAGGACAGGAAGTTTCTAGAAGGAAACCAAGGTTATTTCTGAACCAAGGGCCGCTGTACATACAATTCTTAATATGCTGTATTATTACCAACTGTCTGTCTTCCTGCTAGACTATGTGGTTCTTGAGAGTAGAAGACACACAACCCCTCTCTTTCCCAAATGACCGCGCACTCAGAGGCTAGCAGTACACCTGACACCAGGCAGAAGAGGAAGGGAGAAGAGAAAGTGGGAGAACAGAAAAGGATGGAAAGGAAATTGGCCAACAGGATCAAATGTAGCAAAGATGTTAGGCAGGGGGCAAAGTAAAGAACTATTTGACAAGACGACCATCAACAGGGCAATTTCAATGGCTGGGTGAAGACAGAAGTCAGATTAAAATGGGTTTACATGAATGGAACATATAAAAATGAATGAGAAAATGGATTAAAAATACTTTAAAACTTCTGAGACCAAAAGAAAGGAAGTTAAGGGAACTTTCAATAGATGACCCCGATCTCCCAAGGAAAGCTTTAGACTTATAAAGAAAAATATTCTGTACGATCTCAACATTCACCAAGTAAATGTTATTTTGTCTGTTAGAATGAATGAATTTTGCAGCGGTTTAAACAGTCCTTCCTTCAATCTCCCTCAGTCTTGTGTGTAAAGGAGAAACTAATTAGTGGTAATTTCTCTAAAGCACAGTTAGCTTACCGAAAGGGCCATGGTACCCAAATGTGACCCACATGTGGTTATGGCCATGCAAAAGAGATCAGGTGCGTCCCATTAATCTGCAGAGACAGGGCTGAAACAGCATCTACCCAGAAAAATGAAGCTGGGCCCAGTCAACACACAGCTTATATACTGTACTGGACTAAATAACGGCAGGGAAACAGCCAATTTCCATTAACTTTTGCTCAAAAAGAGCGGGCAAAGAGTGTTTTTGTTCCTGCTGAATGCAAAGAAAATGTCTCTAAAAAGGCCGTTCCCTGTGTCACTGGTGCAGCCTTTCTGGGCAGCCATCTAGCACTAGCAAGAGACTCAAACCTGTTCATACCCTTTGGCACGGTAATTACCCTTCAAGGAATTATCACAAGAAATAATGCAAATTAAGACAGAAGTGAAACACAAAGAAGTTTCATTACAGTGTGATTTATAATACAGAAAAATTACAAACAACATAAACTTTCCCCAGAGAGGGGGATATTAAGTAAATTATAGTAGAACCATACAGTAAAACATTGTGCAGTCATAAAGTGTAATGGTTGCAAAGAGCTTTAATGACATAACTACATACTGACAAAGTGATAAATAGAATATAAAAATGTATGAGATGATCTTAACTATATAAATATATATATATATATATATATAAATACACACTTACTATATTTAGAAACCGTGGAAGAACTATGTAAGATTCAATGGCTATAATCCCTGGTCCTTATTTTCTACTTTTATAGTTCTAAATTTTCTAAATGGACATCTATTACATTTTTTATTAAACCTGTTATTTTGAAATAGTTGAATTATTATAAGAAAAAGTTATTTAAAAATATGGCGAGTTGAGTTCTAGCCATTTTAAGAGGTTGTGTTAAACCCACTTATAATTGTATCAAGAATAATGCCAATACATGGACATGTATACACTACCAAATGTAAAATAGATAGCTAGTGGGAAGCAGCTGCATAGCACAGGGAGATCAGCTCAGTGCTTTGTGACCATCTAGAGGGGTGGGATAGGGAGGGTGGGAAGGAGACGCAAGAGGGAGGAGATATGGGGATATATGTATATGTATAGCTGGTTCACTTTGTTATACAGCAGAAACTAACACACCATTGTAAAGCAATTATACTCCAATAAAGGTGTTAAAAAACAATAACAAAAAAACAAACAAACAAAAGAATAATGCCAATATAAACGTAACGCTGCTGTAGTTTAATTAACTGCATTCAGTGACCAGGTAAGAGATTACTTTTAACAACACAGGTGTCCACTTCGGAAGGAAATGCACAACGTGAGAGCTGTGAGTTTCAGTTTTATCTGAGGACTTACTGAGGACTGTGGTCCAGGAGACATTCTCTCAAGTGACTCTGAGAAGCTGCTTCTAAGAAGCAGAGGGAGAAGCCAATATATACGCAATTTTGGTGAAGGGGTACGTGCAGTCAAGCATACATCTCGTTACAAGGTTACCACTAGTCACAAAGAATACTATTTCAGTTAATGAACTTTAAGTGCTTTTCTAAGTAAGGGAAGATGCAAGAATACAGTTCATAAAAAATTTCACCTGGGGGCTTCCCTGGTGACACAGTGGTTGAGAATCTGCCTGCTAATGCAGGGGACACGGGTTCGAGCCCTGGTCTGGGAAGATCCCACATGCCGCGGAGCAACTAGGCCCGTGAGCCACAACTACTGAGCCTGCACGTCTGGAGCCTGTGCTCCACAACAAGAGAGGCCCGCGCACCGCGATGAAGAGCGGCCCCCGCTTGTCACAACTAGAGAAAGCCCTCGCACTGAAACCAAGACCCAACACAGCCAAAAATAAATAAATAAATACTATGACTTGCTGAGGTTCAGATGATGGTTAGCATTAAAAAAAAATTTCTCCTGAAATATTTCTAACTATCTAAGGGCCGAGAGGCCCAAAATATTGCCTGTTTTCCCGGCACACAGAGTGCTTCATTCTGACCTTCACCCTGAATTCCTTCCAGGGTGTACTGTATTGTAATTTTTTTTTGGCTGCACGGCATGTGGAATTTTCCCTGACCAGAGATCGAACCCATGCCCCCTGCACTGGGAGCGTGGAGCCTTAACCACTGGACAGGTCAGCAACTGCAGTGGCTAACGACATGGTACTTGTAGAACAGGACGGCGGGCAACATTCTGCGTTCTCCACAGACGAAATGCTTGGCATATAAAAAACTTCTCTGCCTTTTTCCAAATTCCTTTCCCTAGCTGTAATCAACTGGCAGAGGCACAGTGCCAATCAGTCAATGCTTTTCTCCCCCAAGACGTTCAGATTTTCTAGGAAATTGATAATACTGGCTCTTATGCCAAACAGATGTTTCTCAATGATACCCGTTAATGAAATCTTTAATACACGTTAAAGCTAAAACGTTACGCTGTCTTTTAGTAAGGAAAAATCTTTCTTATTTCTAAGGAAAATAGTCACTAAAGTTTAGTTCAGTCTAAGCTACTACCTATGCTACACGCGCAGCTCATTGTATGGGGCTGCAAGAGGACCTCAGAAAAGTACAACAGCATGGCTATCACCATGGTGGTCGTCAGCCGCAACCTGGGCATCTGATGATGGGCCTGGAACATCATTCTCAAATGACGCCCCCCCACCCCGCACATGGCCTTTAGAAAGGCTCGTTTGTCTCCTGACACTTTAATATGGGTTTCTACCCTCATTAACATAAACTCAGGGGTAGTAGAAAAGGGCTTGTTCTATGAATAACAACAGACACATTTTTCAGGAACTGAGAACAAAACTGACATCATAACAGAAGAATGCCCCTATGCGTTACAGATTACAGTCAGAAGGGTTTTAGGAGCTCCGTCCTAGGAACAATGGAAGAAGACCACAGATATATTCCTTACTGTAAATCCCACTGTCACACCTACATTCATGACGTCACCCTCATCCTCATCACTACTCTCCTCACGCTTGTCTGAATTTAATACCATTCCAGCATTTCCGCCTTCATTCAAGGAATGCACAAAGAGGTGCAACATTACCAAATTCAGCTTCTATTCAACTTATTTACTACACTGGCGGATCAACTTCCAGCAAAGAGAAATGTGGCTAATCTCTTCGTTAGTGACACGAAATCCTTCAACGTCTCCTCTGCGGGTTCACAGTCAAACCTCACTGTGGTCCAAGGTCAGCGCCAAGCACTTCCTAGTGTTGATTTATCAGCCTCATTTCCAGCATTAGCAGCTGCAGAAATAGCATTTCAAGGCTGAGTTCTTTCAGGTCTTGGAACTTCAGGAATCCGTTAACTACAGCAAGCAGTTTTATTTTACTGTGTGATGACTGTATACTTGTTCTTCAGGGACATAAAATTCCTTGGTCACCAGGCTCCGTTACAGATGTCACGCTGTTGAGTAGGCAAATGTCAAAAATACTACTTTTCACAAGAAGTTGAAAAGTAAGGCTGTAAGCAACCTTAGGCAGGAAAGCGCTCTCTACGGGGAAGAGGCCCTTTTGACCTGTCCCTAACCTTAAATCAGGCACCCCCATGCTCTACTCACCGCAGGCCCTAGCACACCTTTCAAATCTTTTGACCACACAATACCTTGCCTAACCTGTTGGTTCTTTCCGTAGATCAGAGGACTAGAAATGAAGAATAATTAATTAACAGATGACGAGATCTCTCCCCTAGCTTCCGTTTCAGTAATCTCACGAACAAACTTATGTGAACGAAATAGCATCTAAAGAAAAATCACCAGTCAACAAGCCTGCACACAAGCCTGCAGACAGTGGGGGATGGTGATGACTGTGACCCACCATCTCAATGATGAACTGAGATTACTTCCCTTTAAAAACTTTCATGGCCGAGCAGAGTATTTATTCAGATATGGCTTTGGGTGAACACAACCACCTTTCCTGCCCCTCTTGGCTTCCTTCCCAGGACACACACCATGTTTCACTTCTCAGGCACCTACCTGTTAAGGAGTGACCCTAGGATTTTGGGTCCTTCCATAAATAGCATTTTCTTTAATTCTGCTGTATCAATATGGGTACGTTAACAGGCTTTCTGGAATTTTAATTACATGACAAAACAGTAATTGGGTTCAATTAAAGAGTTTTCACCTCTCCTAACTCATAGGTGACATTAATCAGAAGGGAAATGTAATTTAATATGGTGGCGAAATAAAATATATCACGTTATGTTAGTAGAAGCCAGCTCTGAATTCAGGAAAATCTATATCAAAATATTTATACATTTTAGAGAAACAGAGAAGATTAGGCTACATAATGTTTATATAACCTAAACCAAAGGAGTTAAAGAAGCCAAGAGTGCAGTTGAAACTCGGTCAAATAGGGCAAAGGTCTTACAAGCCCAGGCCCGGTCCTGATGGCCCGGCCAGAGCTCTGTCCTCAGGAGAGCGGAACCATAAGGAAAAGGGCCACGTGCACATGAAGCCAGTCCTCAGAGACGAGGCCACACGTTATCTGGCTAGCTCTACCTTGGAGAATAACTAGGGGGCTATTCCGGGAGGGGTCTTGTGCAATACACAATGAATAAGACCACCAAGAGTCCAGTCTGGATGTGCAGAAGAACAGAAGATATTGTTTCTACAAACACTTTAACTAACTGGGCACCAGGAAAACTTATCTCCTGCTGGCTTGGTTGAAGCCAATATAAATTACCTAGATGTTTAACATAGAAATAGTCACACTTTTCGTGCCAAATGAACCTAGTAGTAAGCATCTGTGGACATATACATCTCTCCCACTAGAAAAAAGCCAATAGAGGGTCAAATGGACACTGCGCTTTGAAATCAGTACCTTGCAGTAACATGAAATGCCTAGGAGAATGTTTTAACACACAGTTATACTAAGAGCGTCCCATACTCTTTCCTTGAGTTTTGTCCATTTGGACACAATTATCATTTTTCCCAGCATCTGGTGTGCCTAATTCCTAGCTATGATTGTGGGCACTGATACCAACAACTTTGCTTTTGTACTTTGGGTACTTTAACACTGAAGAGAATAAAGTATACATAAACTCTTTCCTCTAAAGATTTACCCCGGAGATGCATTTTTCTGATTGATTCAGGAGCACGTAAGTAACAAAAGGGAAGCCCCCAAGGCAGAAAGCTGCAGCTCCAGAAAGCAGGAGGGTCTACTGCTCAGAAATACCAGCAGCCCTTTACCATTCACAAATGCTCTTACTTCGCGCAAATGAACGCAGTTCTTCCCTCCAATGACTACTTATCCACCATCGGTTTCAGCAACGTATTTAAGGCATGGCTTAAAGCCACCAGCACAAAATTGGCACTGGACTTTGCGGCCAGGGGCACATGGCTTGCACAGGTTGACAAGGCCCAGCTGCTGTATAAATGAGCACACCACTTGTCAACACGGTGACGCGAGAACCTGGCAGCTCCGCTCAGAGGGCAGGCCCGACAAGGGACAGGGCTAGGGCCAACCGATCAGAGACCCCGAGAAAGCCCCTGCCACCACAGCCTTCTTCGGTAATAGGCACCTTTTGTGTAGATAATGTCTCTGATTAAAATTAAGTCTAAGGGGGGAAAAAAAATTAAGTCTAAGGGGGAAGAAAGGAGTGAGGAAAGCAATTCTACAGACAATCATTATGTGAATATACAAGGCCATGTTCCCGTTCAGAAGAGATGTCTTTTCATCACTGTAATTCAGTGGAGAAATGACAAGCAGTACCATTCTCTGCTCATAAATGCCGTGTTTTCAAGAATGAGAGATTGGAAAGTGTTCTGTCGTGCTGGAAACTTCTTAATTATTCAAGAATGGAGGAGTACTCAAGAGAAAAATCTCTTATGATGGACACAGAAACAGATGGAAAAACACAACTTTTTAAAGGTTTTTAAAAACACAAATCACTGTACTCAGTTCCAAGAGAAATCAGTTTTGCTGTCATAAGTCAAAAGGTTAAAATCTGTAATTAAGCAAATGCATGAGGGAATGACTGCAGACAAAAGACCCTACAAAATTAACTTGAAGGCTGGTTAGTAAGTATCTAAAGATGTCACCATATTTGGAATTGTAGTTAGACTCCCAACCACTCTTTCACAAATTTTCACTTAAGGAAAATATCATGAGTTAAAATTAAGTTCATGTTACCAATACCTATTAGTATGAATGAATACTTCCCTAAATATGCCAGGGAAAAAATTCCTCGCATGCATATAAAAAATAATACACACAAACACTATAAAACAAATATACCAAACTCTTCCTTAATGCTCTTTAGCATCTCATCAAAGTCAAGTGAAACATCAAAACTGCTGGCTAATCTCAACTTAGGTCAACCTACTAGTCATCATTTATTTTTGTTTCTAATGAAAGGTATTTACAGTCCTTCCACATATTACACATTTGGAGAATGACAGCATAATTAATTATCCACTAAATTCAACATTTAAAATAATGTGTAATAACCCTACTAATGTACGTGTACGGAATAGTCTTTAAATAAAAAATACTCAGCTAATGAAAAAGCCTAAAGTGTTCGCCCAGAAATACTTAGCAAGCCAAATGGCTACGGCAGGTAAAATTAAAACTTGTTTTAAACCAACTCACTAAACTGCATATTAAAAACTATTTTAGGTAATTAGAAATATTACTGTTACATAGAAGACGTAGCCTCCAGGTGAAAACTTCTGCTCTCCTAAATATTCTAAATAAAATGATTTTATCTAAGCTCCTCCAAATAAAGTCGCTGCATATAAAATCCTGCAGTCTTGGCTACAGCGGAGGAAAGAGTCTTTCTAGCACACAAAGGCTTCGCCAGCCCTTAGCGCCACAATTATTTGTTTGTTTGTTTCTGTATTTATTTATTTTTACATGTTATTGAAGTATAGTTGGTAGCTCCATAATTATTAAGTAGACGCTAATAGCCTGAAACACTACCTACAAATGGTGACATGACATCACCTCCTCTCCGAAGCCTTTTCTTTATTCTTCTTCTTTCATTTAATCCTCTTGACAGCACTATGACAGACATAAACTCATGTGCCCAGTGCTGTGCCTGCCAACTGAAGACTGCATCAGGGTCCAAGCCCAGGCCGTCTGCCTCTCACCCGGTCCCAGGCCGCCCCTGCCATTTCCACTGCTTGTCCTTTCCTGATAAACACCCGCCAACTTTGCTTTTTCCAACAGATACAGTCCTGAGAAGCTCCTTGCGAGATTTCTTTTCAAACCGAAACACATCTTCCCATTGACATGATCCGTAATTCCAGAGATGTTTTATCTCTATGAAACCAGGTCTTACCCTTCACACTCTGCTCAGGCGGAACTGACCCATCTCTTCTTTCTTCCCCAAAAGCACATAAAACACTCACTGCACCCACCAATCAGGATGCTGCTCCAGCTGTTAGATCTTAAGCTACTGGAGGACGGGGACGATGCTTCTGTCCTTAAAAAGAATGTTTTCCCAAGTCAAACAAGTAAACGCCACTAGGAATATCCATGTTGTATATTTCCATATCACTGTTTCACTAAGAGAAGACACTACTCCATAACTCACAGTGATATTTCAACTGCCTGATCCTCTCCCCACAGCAGACCTAATGATAAAAGTCAAAGCACAGCACTGAGGTTCACTCAGCAAGTCATTTACAAGGGTGGAAATCAAACAACACTCCTTAATTCTTAATGCAGAGAAGGCTGTCGTGTGCCTGCTAAGTCATACTCTGAACATCGTGGCGAGATGGCAGAAGAGTGAAATTCAGGCCTACATGCCAGGTTCCATCCGCCCTAATCAGCCACAATCGGTCCTGATTATATTGTGCTCTCTGCTAAAATCCCCTGTAAAACACATAGCTCTGCATTTTTCTGTAAGTTTTGTTAAGTTTTAAGGATTAGCTAGTACATGAAAGCATTGAATTCAAATTGCAAAATATCTGGGTCATGAAAACAGTGAAAGTAATACACAGTCAATTCTCATTTTTCAAAGTAGTTCTGATCTAGAACATCCCTGAGAACACCGAATCAATGGACACTGAACCGCTGCTCCTCAGGGAGAGAGACCTAGTGTCCTGAGAGGCCCTGCTCACATTTTTGCCAACTAATCAGTACATAACCTTGGCTTATGTGTCTTTCCGTTTAAAGACATCTTATGTAATATATACGGTTGATTAACACTGACCTCACAGCCAAGTGCACCGTAGCTCACGCCTGAACCAAGTTCATCTCACACACGTATTTTCCCCACAAGGCATGTCACAGCCTTCCTGCTCTCAGGGACACTAGACAGCACTTCAGCACTAGGCCTGGGGGCCATTTAAACAGCAAAATCACCCCCAAAAAGCACAAAAACACAAAAAACACGGCACTAAATAGATGGCAAAAAAGATACTTATCTACGTAGGAGCTGAAGTGAGAACGCAGACCACCCCCTTGCCTGACCTCAGCTGGGAACACGTGGGTAGGGGACTCTGCTTTGTGATGTTCTGCGCATGTCCTCAAATGACTATGAAAGCCCCAGGAGTGCTGATTTTGAGGTTATAAATAAATTCTAGCAACTAGGCAAATTCACAAATACAAAATTGGTAAATAATAAAGACTGCATGTATGTCAAGAAAGTACTAACAGTCGATGCCTCCAAGGAGGGGAAGTGGGTGGCTGGGAGACAGAGGTAGGAGAGAAACTCTTTTTAACTATACAGCGTCATATAACCTTTTGAATTTTGTAGGGTGTGTGTGACAGAGAGGAATTTATGACGTATGCTCAGGAAAAGAGCATTAAGTTCATTAGTAATCTAAAAAAAAAGTAAAACTAAGCTTTGGGTTCCAATAGTAAAACGATAACCAAATAAAATTAAGAATAAGAAAGAATGAAAGTAGAAACAAATGAATTCAAAAATGGAAGAAAAACAAACATTTGGAGTTTCTCTGCATTGAAGAAACTGAGAGCAGACTCTCATAGGGGGGAATGGCACAGAGGATTATGTATTTGAAAGCGAAAATATCCCATGACCTTAGGTTCCCTTAGGAGGGGGCTATGGGGAGGATGATACAAAATGAAGATATTTTGGAAATAATTATGTAGTAAGCAATGAGCTTTACACGTAAGTTAATTATAGGAAATTTACACTTATGATTTTAAACAACACTGAAGATGATTTTATGGAGGACAGTGGCACTCAAAGTGTGGTCCCAGGACCAGCTGCACCAACATCACTAGAGAAGCTGTTAGAAGTAAGGCTCTGGCTCCACCCCTGATCCAGGAAATAGGGACTTGGGGCGGGGCCGGCAGGCTTCAGGGCGATTCTGATGCCAGGAAAGGCTGGAGAACCACCGGTACAGAAATACCGTGAAATGTTACTATAGCATTTAACAGAGGCGATAGACAAAATTTAAACTTTTCTCAATGACAGTGGTCATCCTTTGGAAAGGCTATGGCTATTCTGGGCCATCATACAGTTTTCTGTTGTTTTTAGCCTCCTTCTTGGATTTCCACTGGCCAGCAGATCCTCTACCACTGTAAGAGCAGTACTGAAAGCTCTGCCGTCCTCTGTGAACCTGAGGCTTCCACTCCGTTGGAA
Organism: Globicephala melas; assembly: GCF_963455315.2. NCBI lineage: Eukaryota > Metazoa > Chordata > Mammalia > Artiodactyla > Delphinidae > Globicephala > Globicephala melas. Next base: position 99,131,428 of record NC_083324.2, read on the forward strand.
GCTGCGCAGAAGCAAAACAATTCAGCGCATTAGAACTGAATACCAAGTGTGAATAAGGCTGGGTGTGGACCTAAGGAATAAAGTGCCTGGTCTGAGTGCAGAAGGATGGAAACGGCCTTTTCTTATTCCCAGACCTGGACTGCACACCAGAAGGATGACATGGGCAGAAAATTACTCCCTGGATACGATGCAGATGCTAACTTACTGAGGTGTGGAAAGTATCCTATCACTTAGACTAGAATATGTGTCTGTTACCGTTGTTACAAAAGTTCACTTAAAGGAAAAGCAAAGCCACAAAGAGGAGGCGCTCAGAAGCCTGCTTCCAGGCTCCCTGGGCTGCACTCCCTCACAGCGGCTCCAGCAGTAGGAAGGATGGCGCCCTCTGTGGCTAGTTAGGGAGGTATTTAAATATTTCAGAAAACCTTAAAACTCCAAAGTCAGAGGGAGCTTTGAGAGGAGTTAGCCCAACCACAGCATTTGGCAGACGGGAAAACGAGGCCCAGAGACACCCTCTCCGCAGGGACCAGGCCCCCTGACCTCCACAGGTCACCCAGTGCCTGCTCATGGCCCCACCTGCATCTTCCTTCACACCAAGAAAGCACCAGCACGGTGGCAAGCAAGTACCTGAGCAGAGTGGGCATTACATACTTGCATTATTTTTATTTTAGATTTTAAAGATCAATGTTAATCTTCTGAAAGACAAGCTTTACTTTTTTTAAGGCTTCCCCCCAGAAATCAAAGTTACCTTCAAAGAACATCCTGACAGTTGACGATCTACAAGTGGAAAAAAACAAAGGTGTTTTCAAATTTTTATTGCCAGAGATTTAGTCTGTTAGGCATGGTGTCCTTGACTTTTTAGAGAGATTGTGAAAGTGTACTGCCTCTAACTGACTGAATAGGGCAAAACAAAAACAGTGAGAATTCCCATTTGGAAACAGCCTGAGGACCCAAGTCTAAAGGGCTTGTGAAATAAAATACTTTACAGTTAAATTAACTTAAAAAGGAGGGGGCAGTCCTAGTGTTATGGGACTGAGCCCTTAACTGGTGGGATCTGGGATTATCTCCGGGTACTCAGTGCCAGAATTGAGTTACATTGTAGGACACCCAGCTGGTGTCTGAGAACCACTTACTGGTGTGGGGAAAACCTTCACACATTCGGGGACCAGAAGTGTCAGAAGTGAAGTAAAGTAGACACACAGGATAAACAAGCACGCAGAAAGGACGAACTGGGTTTTTCCCTACATCAGAAGGAAGGAAAAAACTGAGAGTCTTTGCTTTACCCCATGGTGTGGACGTGCAACAGTTTGTTTGACCATGCATACTCCCTTGGAAGGACGGCTAGTGGATTCTACTATGAACATTGGTGTATAAATTCTTATGTGAGCATATGTTTTCATTTCTCCAGGGTAAACAGCCCAAGAATGCATAGCTAGGTCACATGGTGGCTGAATATTTAGTTTCATAAGGAACTGCCAAACTGGTTCCCAGAGTTGCTGTATCTTTTACTTCCCACAACAATGTATGAGGGATCTAGTTTCTCTACAACCTTACCAGCACTTGGGGTTGTCACTATTTTTCATTTTAGCCGTTTTGATAGGTATGTAGTGATATCTCTTTGTGGTTTAAATATTCATTTCCCTAATGGGTAATGATGGTGAGTATCTTTTCATGTGCTTACTTACCATGTGCAGATCTTCTTGGTGAAATGTCCATTCACGCTATTTTCCCTTTTCTAATTGCACTATTTTTTTTTCTTTGTTTTACTGTTGAATTTCGAAAATTCTGTATATTTTAGATGCTGTTCCTTTTTCAACTACATAGTTTGCAAATATTTTTTCCCAGTCTCAAAACTTATCTTTTTCATCCTCTTAACAGGGTCTTTAGCATAGTAAAAGTCTGTATTTGAAGGTCCAACTTATCAATTCTTTTCTCTTATGAATCATGCTTTGGGTGTCAAGTCTAAGAACTATTTGCCAAGCCCTACATCCTAAAAATCTTCTCCTATGTTTTTTTCTAAAAGATTTATAGTTTTACATTTAAGTTCATGATTCATCTTGAGTTAATTTTTATATAAGGTGTGAGAGTTAAGCCAAAGTTCACCGTTTTGCCAATGGACGTCCAATTGTTCCCACACCATTTTTTGAAAAGCCTATCCTTCCTCCATTAAATTGCTTTTCCTAGATTCTCTATTCTGTGTCTGTCCCTCCACCAATACCATTCTGCCTTAGTTTACTGCAGCTCTTGCAGGCTTTCGTTAACAATCGCTCCACTGAGTTTATTCTTTCTCAAAATTATTTAACTATTCTAGGACCTGTGCCTTTCCATATAAACTTTGTTTTATTTAATTTTTTATAAATTTATTTATGTATTTATTATTTTTGGCTGCACTGGGTCTTCGTTGCTGCACGCGGGCTTTCTCTAGAGCAGGGGCTACTCTTCGTTGCAGTGCATGGGCTTCTCATTGTGCTGGCTTCTCGTGCCACAGAGCACGGGCTCTAGGCACATGGGCTTCAGCAGTTGTGGCACACGGGCTCAGTAGTTGTGGCTCACGGGCCCTAGAGCGCAGACACAGTAGTTGTGGCGCATGGGCTTAGTTGCTCTGCTGCATGTGGGATCTTCCTGGCCCAGGGCTCGAACCCGTGTCCCCTGCATTGGCAGGCAGACTCTTAACCACAGTACCATAAGGAAAGCCCCCACATAAATCTTGGAAGACGCTTGTGTATAAAACCCTTGATGGTTCTCAAGGGAAAGGGTGAAGGGTCACTTTACAGTGGAGAAAACTGACACATGCTACCTCGGCCAGGTGATCAAACCAACAGCCACAGTGATCAGCTAAGCTGATAGTGCGCCCACGATATGATGCATGAGGGTGGCCCTTACCTCTGTGGGTGTCCTCCCCAAAACACACATCACACTAGTCTCATCATGAGAAAAACCTCATGCAGATCCCAGCTGAGAGACATTCTACAAAATATCTGACACCAGGTACTCCACGAAACTGTCCAAGTCATCACAATCCAGGAAAACCTAATGCACTGTGCAGCTCAAGACAGAAATGACCAAACGTCAAGTGGAATCCTGGATGGGACTCCAGAGCTGAGGAAGGACATCATGTAAAAATAAGGAAGTCTGAAGAAAGTACGCACTTCAGTTAATAATAATGTATCAGTACGGATTCATTAATTTTAACAAAGTCACCAGACTAATGTAAGATGTTAATAACTGGAAAAACAATGTGAGAGGTGTGGAAACTCTTTGGATTACCTTCCCAATTTTTCTATAAATCTAAAACTGTTCTAAAACAAAAACTCGTATGTATATTTCTGAAAAGGCAGTGTTCAAGGACTGATATTTAATAAGGCTGATAATTTTTAGTACTTTATCGGGATGACTTTAAGTGGGAAAAAAATACACCTTTGCTGGCATTTTCACAGTAATTGCACTGAACAATTTAGAGAACTGACACCTCACTATGTTGAGTCTTCCAGCCTGTGAGCACGTCTCTCTCCCTTTGTTTAGGTCTCTGATCTCTTTCATCAGCATTTTATAATCTTCAGCATAAAGTTCCTACACATGGTTTGTTAAATACAGTCCTATTTCCTGAGAGCGACGGTAAATAGTTTTGTGTCTGTACTTTCGGTTCCCACATGTTTGTTGCTAGCATATAGAAACGTGATGGATTTTTATTTGTTGATATTATATCCTGAGACCTTGCAGAACTCACCTATTAGTTTTAGGAGAGTTGTTTTGTTTTGTTTTTCATACATTCTTTGGGATTTTCTGCACAGACAATCATATCATCTTCAAACAGGGATAGTTTTCTTTCTTCCTTTCCAATATGGCTTTGATTTCCTGTTCTTGCCTTATTGAAGTTGCTAGAACTTCCAATACAACGTTGAACAAGAATGCTGAAAGCAGATATCTTGGCCTTGTTCCCAATCTTAGGGAGAAAACATCCCGTCTCTTAGCATTAGATATGATGTTAACTGGAGGATTTTTACAGATGCCCTTCATTAAACTGAAGAAGTTCCCCTCTATCCCTAGTTTGCTGAGAGTTTTATCTTGAATGAGTACAGGATTTTGTGCAGTAATTTTTCCATATCAATTGATATGATCACATGATTTTCTTTAGCCAGCTGATATGGTGGCTTACAATGTCTGGTTTTCAAATACTGACTTAAGGTGAGCTTTCTAAGACACACAGGACTTCACTAGACTTGCATATAAAAGCATCTGTGTTCATTTGCTTAATGTCTATTTATCCTTACTAGACTACCACCTCCATGGTGACATGGATTATTTATATTTTGTTCAACACTATATACCCAAAAACAAGCCCAGCACCCAGCACATAATAAACACTCAGCAAATATTTGTGGAAGTGGGGTAAAGAAAGAATAGAATGTACGAGTATGCAGCCATCAGTGTATGTGCACATCAGTCAGTCAGGGAAACAGAAGCAGATTATGCAGAGGAGTGGCCAAAAGGCAGAGTCCCCACCTCACAGTATATAAATAAATTAATTCAAGATACATCAAAAAACTACTGACCAAAATGTGCAACTTTTAGAAGAAAACATATTAGAATATCTTCGTAACTTGGGAGTGGACACAGGTTTCTTAAAACAGCAATAATCATGAAAGAAATCACTGGCAAGATTGTATTTGAAAATTAAAATTTTCTGTTCTTCAAAAGACATCTTTAAGAAAATTAAAAGGAAGCCAAAGACTGGGAGAAAAGATTCATAAAACATGAACACGGCAGCCGTGACATACAAAGAACCCCTGCAATTCAATAATAAAAAGACAAGGAGTCACAATCACAGAAGATATGCAAATGGCTGATAAGTACATGTAGAAGCGCTTGACATCATTGGTCAGACAAACACTTTTGTCTGAAAGAGTGTAAAATGATACAACCGCTTCAGAAAAATGTCTGGCAACGGATCCAATAATTTGAACCCTAGGTATTTAACCAAGAGAAAATGTCTACAGAAAGATCTGTATGAGAACATTCGTTGTAACTTTACTCACAGCAGCCCCAAAACAAAAAGAGCCCAGATGCTCATCAATAGGAGGATGGATAAACAAACAGTGGTGTGTTCCTACAAGGGAACACCATTACACACACACACACACACACACACACACACACACACACCCCTACTACACACACAATAACATGGGTGCATCTCAGAAACATGATGATGAGTGAAAGAAGCCAGTCACAAAAGAGAACATCCTGAACGCTTCCCTTTATGTAAAGCAGCATAACTAATAAAGCTAGTCTACAGTAGAAGAAATTCAAAACAGTGCCTTCCTTCGGAGGGTGCAGGTGGAAATTAATCTTTGAAAGGAGCATGGGGAAGCTTTTTGGGGCATTCGTAGTGTTTTGCATCTTGATAGGGAGTTTGAATTACACAGGTGTGTCCATCTGTCAGAACTCAATGAATGAATGGTATACTTAAGACCTGTGCATTTCACTGTATGTAAATTTTACCTTAAAAAGAGGATTGTGCTAATCATATGCATCTAAGGAAAGTCTGCAACTTACTTTGAAATCTATCACACCAAAAAAGATGTGCTGTTGGATGGACAGAGGGACAGATGATTATGTGGCAACGTGAGTGTTATTAACAGGTTAATGGTAAGAACCCAGGTGATGGCTATTCAGAAATTCCTTGTAAAAATTTTTCCAATTGTACTGTATGCTTGAAATTTTTCAAAATGAAATGAAAAAGTGAGAAAAAAGTAAAACTGGGATTAGATCAAGAATACAATGGTGCACACAAGAGTATGGGTCTAGCTTTCAAATCCTGTGGCTCTATGCAAGAGGCTCGGGGTGAAAATTCAGGAAAGCGGGGTGTAGGCCCTAATGGCACCACAGCATTTACTTCTACGTATCTTATAAACTGGCATTTCATGCAAAATAGTTCTAAGGACTCCAACGATGTAAAGAAACACACACACACACAAACAGAAAATCATTGCTGGGGGTGGTAATGAATTTTATCTGCACAAGCACCGTGAGCCTGAGTGAGTAACTAAGTACCATTACCGTTTTCAGGAATGGCTGAGTAAAATGTGCACAGTGGTGCCTCCTCTGTACACTCACAGAAGTGAACAGGTGACAGGCCATCCCCAGAGCCAGCGGGAGGCGGACCAGCCCAGGGGCGGCCAGTCCACGGCGCACCCTTCCACATGGCCACATCCTGCCACAATCCCAACACCCTCCAGAGTCTTTAATGTGATGTCCTAGTTATTTTGGTGACAAGGTATTTGAAAAATAAGGTCTGAGCTTCATATGACAAAATGCTTCAGCCACAGAAGCACATTTTCTTCATAGCCGCCTGTGAAGATGATCGGTCTGATTTTGACGTTTATTTCAAATTCAGATTCTACTGTATGACCTCATGAGCCGTGGAGATAATTAATATAAATGTGAAAATCTCAGGGTGAAGTGGGAGAGCGGAGGAAAAGGAACATTCTTAAAGTTCAGGCCACTTTCCTGTGCCACTTTACAGCATTTAATTGTCTGTTCCTCTCAAACACAACATTCAAACGCTAAGCTGAAATTCCTCTCCTCTCTGAATCTCTGTCACCTGCTCTGAATGAGGAACACGTGAACCTCGTCTACACGTGCGTGTCTGAGAAGCTGCGGGCACACTGCTACTGAAAGGAGCCCGGGCGTGGACCTTCCGGAGTACAGGGGCCAACAGGCCCCCCTGCCTGGAGGGAAGGAGCCCCCTGACAAACATACTCCCGGAAACTAGCAGTCTTCCAGTCTCCACAGTCCTGGGTCTTTCTGATAATCCTTCAAATATCAAAATAGCAGCTTGCCTTAAAGAGTTTTCACCTGTACAGCAGATCAAAGAAAAACATCTCTGAAGGCTGCTTATTGTTTTACTGACACCTCTTGCAAAAGGTCTGGTGGGAGAACAGATGAATAATAAAAGGAATAATCACAAGGACATTATGACGACTATCACTGCGTGAGTCACTAACAGGGCCCTGCACAGATAACACTTCGACTAGTCATCAGCACAACTCAAGAAGGATATTTTGTGGAAAAGGAAGATGAGGCTCTACACAGGAAGAAGGAGTCCTGGCGAGAGTCAGAAGCCCAGGTCTAATCCAGAGCCCACAGGCTTCCAGTGACTTGGAGAATGGATGAACTTCCACCGTCAGACCAAGACCAGCCTCACTGCACTGCTTCCGGCAGGTTTAGCAGAGTCCACCCTTTGGCGCAACACGTCCCTCGACACAGATGGAGGCCGCGGGGAGACGCGGAGGCCTCCTGAGTGGTCACTCGAAACCCGGGCCCCTCCTACGCCACCAGCTCACAGCCGACGCCGGGCCCTGCTGCCCAGCAGACAGCAAGGCGGAGCGCGTTCCAGAGGGCACCACGGGCTACTCGAGATACGAGGGAAGGCCAGACGGCCGCCCTGAACAGAGGAGGAGGTTTGTCACCCACCCGGAGGCTCTCCTTCTAGGCCCCATGATGTCACAAATCCCTGTCGTTGCCCCTCCGGGCTGGCGACGTCTCCTTCGCCCTTTACTGCCTGGATCTCCAGTGCCCTCCCCGGGGCAACAAGGGGATGGGGAGCCAGCACTGCCCACGGGGAGCGAGGTCTGTGCCTGCAGCTGCAGCCAGGCTCTCCACGGGGAGCAGAGGCGGCGGCCTTTCAGAATCACGACCGCAGACACAGATAAACTGAAACACAGTGGCTTCCGTGACACTGGCTCCAGACATGGTCCACGACCAGCACCCTGCACACAAGCTCGCCCGCTCCCTGGGACCGACCTGCCTCTCTCTACCTGCCGACACCCTCAGCACCTGCAGGCCCTCCTGGTCAACAGGCCTGCCATCTTTCTAGATGGTTCTTTTCCACTTTAATTTCTATTTCCCTGCTTGGTCCTCTTTATTTTTACATTCTACCATAAATTTGTATCCTTGTTGCAAGCTACCTTCAATTATTTGAGTTAAGAGAAAGGCAGAACATAAACAGTAATAACTACCAGTTTCTTATCTGTACTGGGCTGGAAAAAAAAAGGGATAAATAAAATAAACTTGGTTTTTTAAATTTTTTCTTTTATTATATCTGTATAAGAATACTCAATTTCTGTGAAAGGACCTGAATGGCCCAAGTAGAATCACAGTATCACATTGGAAAGAACCTTAAAGATCATAAAGACCAGCTTGGTCATCTTGCAGAAGAGAAAACTGAGACCCAGAAAAGGTTCAGCTTAACAGAGATCACGACATTCTTGACGGGCACTCCAGCACTTTACAGCATGACTTTCAGGCAACCAGCACTGTCAAACATTGAAAAGGGATATGCTCAAACCACCTGTCCTGAGCCTCCCCGAGATTTCCATGCATCAGTTGATGGACACACATATCCCACTACTTCATCAAGTAAAGCACAGCAAGCAACAGTTCCATGTTTCCAAGCAACATTTATTTGTGCAATTATTTAAATATTGCATCATATTTACTAATATTTGTTTCTAAAAATGAGCGGAGATGGAAACCTGTAAGTGCTGATACAATGCAAGTGAGACAAAGATGGACATAATAAGTGTATAAAAGTGATGCCTCACGGTCAACCGGACAGTTATAGGATATAAACTGATTAACTCAGCATGCAAAGCTAAGAGGGAAAAATGTAAAGAATCGCAGATACCAAGACCACAATACCTAAAGCTTGTCCAGGCGATAAGGGGAAGTGATAGAAAACTTAAAGAAGATCACAGAAATATGACATGAAAACTGGCATCAGAAGAACATTCCAGGGCTTCCCTGGCGGCTCAGTGGTTAAGAATCCGCCTGCCAATTTAGGGGACACGGGTTCGAGCCCTGGTCCGGGAAGATCCCACATGCCACAGAGCAATTAAGCCCATTCGCCACAACTACTGAGCCTGCGTGCCACAACTGAAGCCCGTGCGCCTAGAGCCAGCGCTCCGCAACAAGAGAAGCCACGCACTGCAACAAAGAGTAGCCCCCGCTCACCGCAACCAGAGGAAGCCCGCACACAGCAATGAAAACCCCATGCAGCCAAAAATTTAAAAGAAAAAACAAAAGAACATTCCAGTTACTCAAATACAGAGAAGGAAACCATGGGTCTGTTCACTAGGTGTACAAACAGCTTACTACAGAAGTATTTATCAAGACAGGGTAGCCAGTTCCTTGAAAAAAAAAAAAGAAAAGATAAGACAGCATCAAACTCTACATCACTAGTTTGTGCTCTACCCCTTACAAAACTAGCACTGATCACTCCTTACTTCCAACAGTATCAACAATCTAGTCTACTGATTATAGGCAGTACTATTACTGACAGAAGCAAACTTTGAGCTACAAAATTACCAATATGTCTATTAAAACAGTTAACCATAAAAGCTGGATTTTAGTTTAGAACCACTGAAATCATTATTTTTTAACTCTGAATTTCGGTTTCCCAGTATCACCAAGCTTTCACCTAGAAAAATAAAAAGAATATACAGTAATCTATTTAAAAATCTGCTTTAAATAAGTTTCCAAGGCTTCTATTTTAACAAGTTTTCCCTAAAGTTGTACTTATTCTACCAAAAATAGGAACAGATACCACTGATTCAAAACAAGGAAATGTGTTGATTTCCAAAAACCTTTCTACACAATAAATAAATACCTGCAGTCCCTAGGTAACTTACAAAATCATTTCTAACAGAGAACAGGTACTTTACAAGCGATCATTTTTTTTTTAATTTTAGGATTTTAGCCCATAAAAGAACATAAGACACAAAGCAATGGAGCATGACTGCTAGAAGGAAGAAACCATAGTATTATTGGCTACAACACAGCTGTGTATCTAGAAAGCTCAAATGAGCTGACTGATAACTATCAGAACAGATAATAGTTTGGTGAAGGGAGTGAATTTTAAAATTTTAGAAATCAATAGCATTTTTCAATCCCAACAATGACCAACAGGAAATAAACCTATCTGGAGAAAAACATCTTCTATAATAACAAATATAGAGAGGGGCCTGTATGAAGCAAATTATCAAAATTTACGAAGAACCAGGAAAGAAGAGCAGAATAAACAGAGATCTGCCTTGTATGTATGAAAGACTGAATGTATAATGCCAGCTCCACTCAAACTATTTTAATGTAATTCCCAATAGAAATTTCTACAGGGGGAGGGGGATGGTTAGGAGAAAGACTTTAAAAATAATCCCCAAGTTCATTTGAAAAATTAAACAAGTGACAGAAGCTAGGAATTTTTGAAAAATAAGAAGAAAACAACAATAATGAAAACTGGCACAAAAACTGACAGAGCAAATAGATTCTGAGATATTTGAAAACTTAATATATATTCTCATTAACCAATGTATCAATAGAAATAGCATATATAAGAAATAGTGTTAACAAATTGACTAAGTAGTTGGGATAAAAATGATCTGATCTTCACTTCATCCCATGTGCCACAACAGACTGTAGAGAATTCTATTATGTTTAAGAAGAATTTTCAAAAAAAAAAAGAATTTTTTTAAAGAATTGTTTTTAAAAAACGGAAGAAATATTGGTAATTTTTCAAATGATCTGTTAGGAATGACTGTTAAACAAGTAAATAAAATAAATGAAAGATAAATATATTTGACCCCACGAAAATGTAAGACTTTTGATATTTACAAATATCAAAAACTTTGAAAGGTTAAAAAACAATTGGGAAACATTTCTGCACTGAATGACAGAGTCCGCCCCTGTTTACTTGAGCTCTGGTACAGAATATCAGCTCTTTGAAATGCTGATGGTTTTTCCGCATCTGACATCATATAAATAGCTCTTCGCATCATTTTAAATACAGATCTGGGAAACACAAGCATATATTTTATTTCAAAAACAAATCTGGGCTTTTGAAAATAGTTTATCTGCCCATAGATTTATGAGATGTCATACACACAAAGAAATATCTTTGGTTTGAGAAACACTTTGAAAAGACTCCCAGCTTCCAGTTACACGGGTATGAAATAAAGTCTCTGAGACTTTTAAAAACCATCAACTGCCACGTCTTTGTTCTTTCAGAGAAAAAGCGCATCTTATTTTATCAGTATATCTTGAGAACGATATATTTAGAACGAAGATATTTTTCCTCCACTGTGAGCTTTCTTACCAAAACAACCTTACCTTTTGTGTTGTTTTAATCCCAAAGGAAATAGTATCTGATAAATAAAGTCGACTGAAAAAAAAATGCACAACGTGAGAGCTGTGAGTTAAGTTTCATTTGGGGCAAAATGAGGACTATAGCCCAGGAGACAGCCTCTCCGAGAGCTCTGAGGAACTGCTCCAAAGAGGTAGGGGGGAAGTCAGGATATGTGTGATTTTGGTGAAGGGGGTGCGTGCAGTTGAGCACACAGTTCGGCAGAAGGTTGCTGCTGGTCACGAGGAGCACACGTCTCCGTTAGTGATGTTAGTGCTTTTCTAGATACGAAGAGATGCAAGAATTGGGCTCATAAACTCTTCTTCTGGAAAGATCTAACTCTCTGAATACCTGTTCTGCCAGTTTCCCCAGAGCACAGAGGGCCTCATTCCTGATCTCCACCCTGAACTCCTTTCAGGGGGCGATGAAGGTCAGCGACTGTAGTGGCCAGTGACTTCATTCTTATAGAAGCAGATGGTGAGTGACAATTTTTAGATGACAATAAAAAGAAACATGATAGGGAAAAAAAGTTGAAAATTAATGGTTCAACTACATTTACACCTCTGTAATTTTTTCATATTAAGTCTCACAAGAGCTCTGTGCTGAAGCAGCAGGCCCACTGCTTCCCTAGATCTGCTCTAGAAGGACACTCAGCAAGCGGGGACAGCACCTCTGAGTTCAGCACAGTCCGAACAATAAAATCTCCTGTCTCTCTCTTCTCTGCAAAAGGCAAAACACCTGTCCCAAAGGTATGAAAAGAATGGAGCTAAATGCCTAGGCAACCTCTGGTGACTACACTCACTGTATATAAAAGTACCACCACTTACTATTCGACAACGAGACTAACTAAAAATTAGTCTGTGTTTACATACCAAGTGTTAAATTTTTTTACCTTCTACTTTGTTAAATATTATATTTGCTTTGATGACTGGTCACCCAATTTCCCCATAAACTTAAATCTCTGGTAGTAATAGTGAAAAACTAATTCATGACAGTTCTACACATCGAATCACCCAATGTAATTGTATGTCACCTAAAAGCATTGCTAAAATATTAAAGAAAAATGATTTACATCATAATTTCTAATTGCTCAGGAACATGTTGACTTTCACCTAAGAATGTCTGTTCAGAAGAAGCAGGATTGGTTTCCGGACGCCCAGGGGTCGCGGCTGCTTGGGCCGATCTTCAGCTGGCACAATTACAGGCCGCGCAGCAGCGAAGGATGAATGGAGCTCTGGGAAAGGCGCTGTGTCTGAGGAATGACACCATTTTTAAGTAAGTCTTTTCCCTCTTGAGGTTCAGAACTTCAAGAGAGAATCCCATCTGTTCTGCAGGTGGCATTCATCTGAGCACCAGTCGGCACTACAGGTCACAGCCCACGCGTGGCATTGGAAGATGCAAGCACCTAGTTAAAGCACAAGAGCCCAAGAAGAAGAGGGGAAAGTGGAAGTGAGACCTATTAATTCGGGGACAGATGATGAATATGGGGTTTGAAACATTCACCTGACTGCATATGATATGGCCCTGGCAGAGAGTTATGCCCAATATGTTCACAACCTCTGCAACCATCTCTCCATTAAAGTCGAGGAAAGTTATGCGAGGCCCACCAAAACCATGGAGGTGTTGCAGTTGCAGAACCAAGGCAGCAAAATGCTCCTGGACTCAGTTCTTACCACCCATGCGTGAGTGGTTCAGATCAGTGGTTTGAGCGCTACGTTTGCAGAGATTTTCTTGGAAATAATCCAAAGCAATCGTCCTGAAGGAGTCAAACTGTCAGTGAGGGAGCACACTGAAGAAGACTTCAAGGGAAGGTTCAAAGCCCAGCCAGAACAGGAAGAACTGTTAGCCAAGTTGAACTAACGCACTGCAGACCCTTTCATGCCAGCACTGGTGATAATGAGTGCCAAGGGGAAGAGCTTCCTAGGTGGCCAAAGTCAAGCAGGAGACCCTGACCCTCAATATCGTAAGTACCCATCTCCACAGCCAGGAGTGCCTCCTCTGCTCTGTGGAGGAGTGCTTGCCAATTGTCACCACGTTCCTTTGAGCCAGACCTAGGTATCTTCCATCTAATAAAAATCTGCTGATGATGGACGTGTGTGTGTATGAGAGAAGTCACTCCATGCTGTCGAGTATCTTTAACTAAGGGATTCAGTTTCTCTTTGCCTGGTGCTTTAGCACATAAGCATGTTCCCCTCCAGTATTTCCCAATCCGAGTGAACTCATCCTTTAAATCAACCCAGCATGGAGTTCCTTTAGTGAAGGAGACAATCATAACATAAGTAAACCCTCTGTGGATAGAAGGCATAGGGAGGGATATTTTGTATATGAAAAAACCCTCCAGATAGGATCAGGGTCTGTCCATAAGTGGAAAAAAAAGTACCTTGTGGGGTAGTGAGTGACCTGTCATAAGTATGCAGGTAGATGTTACATAACTGCAAATTAGGGTTGCCTGGAATGAGTTTAAGCAAAGAATTAAAGCTTGATCTTGGTCACGTGTCAGAAAACTACTACTTGTGAGCCAAATCCCATCAACTGCCTATTTGCTTTTTAAAAATAATTTATTGGGGCTTCCCTGGTGGCGCAGTGGTTAAGAATCCACCTGCCAATGCAGGGGACATGGGTTCGAGCCCTGGTCCAGGAAGATTCCCACATGCTGCGGAGCAACTAAGCCCGTGCGCCACAACTACTGAGCCTGTGCTCTAGAGCCCGCGAGCCACAACTACTGAAGCCCACACACCTAGAGCCCATGCTCAGCAACAAGAGAAGCCACTGCAATAAGCCCGCGCACCGCAAAGAAGAGCAGACCCCGCTCGCAGCAACTAGAGAGAGCCCGCGCACAGCAACGAAGACCCAACGCAGCCAAAAATAAATAAATAATTTTTTTAAAATAATAATAATAATTTATTGAGGTGAAATTCATATGTCACAAAACGAACCATTTTAAAGTGAATAATTCAGTGGTATATAATGCATTTGCAGTGTTGTGAAACCTCTATCCAGTTCCCAAACCCCATTGCCTGTTTTTGCAAACAAAGGTTTATTGGAACAGAAAAAAAAAAAGCAGCAGCAGGGTTTGAAATCATTTCTATCTGAATGACATATGTGCATTTAATTAAATCAATTCTAGATTTTTAATACTGGTCAAAAAAAATAACATCAATACCTAACTGTGGGACACAAAGCTTAAAAACACATCTATTAATAGTCTTATGAATACAGCCCATCAAACCAGAAAGCTGCAACACTCTGAAGAAGAAACGTGGACACAAAGCACTGCACGTGGTCTCCCTGCAGGTCACCCGTGGATCTCTCCCTCCTTGTTATTCCCACTACCCTTGGCCACGGTTTCCAGGAGAGCACCTGTTCCTCTCTCTGGCCTTGGTCCTCACAAAGGATCAGATGGGGCAGAAGTGAAATGGACAAGGAATTTGCAAATGTGTGAGTCACTGACAGCAATAAAGACCCGAGATGAGGACGCTGAATTGGAAGCAGGAATTCCTGACAACCACACCTGGCAGTCACACGTGCTGGGGACTGGTGTTCCCACAGGTCAAGAGGCAACAGATGGCACGTGACTCAGAAGCAGACTCCGTTCCAACGACTTCACGGAAATCACTAAATCGTGACGGAAATCATCAAAAGGCAACATCAGACCCTAACCCTAATTTATAGAGAGAAAGCCTCTTCTGGAAACAGGGGTTATACACAGCCGGAGCTAGATGGCAGTGGACAAGGCTCCACACCACAAGATGGCACGGCTCATCTGTCAAGACTGCAAAGTTTGACTGAATAATTGCTTTTACCCTGAGGAGATACATTAGTTTTTAATTTTTTTCTCTGATATTAAGAGATACACAATTATTTTATGTTAAAAAACAAACACGGAAATACAGAAAAGAACAAAGAAAAACATTTTTTAACTTTATCTTTTAAACCAAAGCACCAGAACTATACACTATTTCATACTTTAGACCACCTCTTTAAGACAACTCAAATGCCCAGGTGAGGCAGAGATGGGGGGATGAAACACTAGCTGTTCTCTGTCACAAGGGGTTCTTCGGCGTAAAGTTCTGACATCCTCATACTACTCCACCGCCATCTCTGCCATGGCCGCCACTCATGCTAATTTACTGAAAACCCATTATTATATCTGGAACTATGCTAAGCTCTATATACACATTATCTCATCTACTGTTAAGTCAATAGACTTGGGAATTTTAAGCTGTACTACCAGACTTTAAAAAAATTAATCTAAGGGCTTCCCTGGTGGCACAGTGGTTGAGAATCTGCCTGTCAATGCAGGGGACACGGGTTCGAGCCCTAGTCTGGGAAGATCCCACATGCAGCAGAGCAACCAGGCCCATGAGCCACAACTACTGAGCCTGCGTGTCTGGAGTCTGTGCTCCGCAACAAGAGAGGCCGCGACAGTGAGGGGCCCGCGCACCGCGATGAAGAGTGGCCCCCGCTCACCGTAACTGGAGAAAGCCCTCGCACAGAAAGGAAGACCCAACGCACCCAAAAATAAATAAATAAATTTATAAATAAAAAAGTAATCTAATGTTTTTCATAGAAAAATCATACATAATAATAACATTCAAATGTTATGAAAGGGTAAGCAGTGAAGAACAAACTTCTACTGCCTCCTGGACTGCCCTATAAGCAAGTTTCCATGCTATACAACTGTATGCATCTATACACACACATATACCCCCAACCCCACAGACTTAATTTTTATGCAAATGTTAGCATCTGTTCTGCACCTTATTCTTGTCAGTTAATTTATACAGAAGATACTCCATAGAAGTCCAGTAGCGCACGTAGATCTACTTCATTCTTTTACAAGGTGCAGGGTATTCCATCATATGAAAGCCCCACAATGTATTTAGCCACTTCCCTATTGAACATTTAAATTTTTCCAATTTCTTGCTAAAATGAATAAATCTATAAACAACACCCTTGTTCACATGTTTGCATATACATAAAAGCATTTTTAGGATCAACTCCTAAAAGCTGAATTGCACGGTCAAATGGTTTATGCATCTTAAACTTGAACAGATAGGGCCAAATGGATGTCCCCAACGGGAGTGCACTGGTTAGGAGTCCCACCAACGATGTATAAGTGTCAGGCTCCCTGCACTCTTTGTGACACCGTGCATGATCAAACTATTTTACGCCTGTATTGCCAAAGAGGTTACTAAAATGAAGTCACATGAAATACTTTGTAAGGAGTTTTTTTTTGAAGTCCTAGAATACTGTTGCTCAAATCACCATCCATGACATCAAAGAGTTTAAAATACATGAAGCTAGAGCTCCGCAGTATTCACGGTGACACAGAGAAATACATTATAAAGGAGCGTATGATCAACTAGAGGACAGCCAGAGAACCCACAGACGTGCGAGAGGAGGAGCAGCCAACGCAGAGAATGACGGGGGATGCGTCTACGGGAGAGGTGAGGGCCCGGGCGGATAGGCAGTGATGGATGCGTAAAGTCTAGAGAGCCAGAAAGGATCAGGGAAGACGCAGCAGATGGTGCACAGACCAGATGAGCGAAGGCAGAGTTCAAAGTCACAACAGACACTTAGGTGGTGTGCTGCTGGTCTGACAGCTCGCTGGGCATGGTCAAAATGCCAAGGGGCCAGTCAGACAAGTGAAGCGAAACGGCCACCAAATAGCACAGTTTCACAAGTGACAGCTGCCGATAAAAATGTCTAAAACTCAACTGTAAGCAGAGGCCAGCAATCCACAAAGGCAGCTTCCTCCACTCTAGGTGATCATATCCTTGAAAAAGGGCTCAGAACCTAGCAAGGCAGAGCTCTCCTCACACATTTTCTACACTCACTCTAGGACCCTCTTGAAAACATCTACTTAATATGATCGTGTTGCTCAAAACAAGTGGATCGAAAGCAACACTACGACTTCACCACTCTGTGTTCCGTAATCTTCCGATAACTGCAATTCAGTCTTTTCAAAACGGAGACAGCAGCAAACACCAACAAAAATAAGAGCTTTGAAAGAAAAAGTCCTGGGTTCAAATTCTAAACCTGTCTTAACCAGCAAGTCATTTAATCTCTTGAAACCACAATGTTGTCATCTGCAAAATGGTTATAAACGCTATGCAAAGTGAGATAACATTATATAGACATATAAATATATCAACATGTATACACATGGCATCTAAGAGGGTGCCTGGCACACAATGGGTGAGTTCTATGCACAAATTTCTTTCTTCTCCCTTCCCACCTGTTTCAAGTAAAATCAAAATACATAGCATCACTTAAATATTGACTCTTCCCAAGCACATGGTTTAGTTTTCTTTAATTTCACTGACAGAATTCCATCAAAACAGAACAAAAGAGTACTTGGTGAAAGAAAATGCCTAGACAATTAAAAGAGCAGAATGGTACATTTTACAAGTTACTAATACCAAAAAAACCCCAAAACAACAACAACAAAAAAAACCCAGGTATTTTGGATTAAATTTTAAAAATCATATCAGAAACTCAATGTTAGTACAGCATTCTTGATTTAACCTATAAACCTGAGAACTGAGTCAACTCAGAATTATTCACTTTGCTGAATAAAAGCAAATCTAATATCTGCTCTCCTATATTCCTTATTACTGAACCACTGTGGTTTTAATCCCTTGTCCTAGTTGGAACCATCTTCCCCTGTGAACACTGACACACCCTTGCCCTTCACACTTTATCACCATGAGCTCAGGCAGGCTCTCACAGGCAGAACACTGATAAATGGTGTTGAAACCACATAAGACTGCCTTTGTTTGCGTTTCCTCTCTGACCCTAAGGCATCTTATACCCAATGTAACACAGCTGCGTGCCCTTCAGGTGCAGGAAAGTAAGGTTCTCCGAGGGAGCACGCTTTTGGAGAAAGCACTGCTGGTTAATCTGCGTAGCTCAGCTACTTCAGGTACATCATCAGTCATCAAAACCAGCCAGAAACTGCTAGAGCAGCATCTTCCAAACGTCACATAAATAAATCTGCAGGTTTTCTAGCATCCCGCGCTTTCAATCAGCCTTCCTGCGCTCTGCTCATTTCTGTTTTATAACCATATATTTCTTCCCATTGATTCTCAGCACTTCATATATTGGCAGGAAACCACTGCCAACCTGGTATAATGTCATGCATTTATGCAGTGCTTTTAATTAAGTCACTTTGGCACCTCCTTAGCATTCTGATGAGGACAATGTGTCACCTTTCTTGACGTGGAGGCAGCTTAGTTTTCTGTGCATTTCTGGTGTCTGCCCAGGGCTCTCCACACAGTAGGTGCCCAGGGTCCGTCGGTCACCAGAGTGACACAGTCCTGGGTTTGATTCCTGGCTCCAGTACTTTGCAAACCTAACCTGGAGCCTGACAAATCATGTTACGTCTCGGGACTTCAGTTTCTTGTCTGAAAAATAGGGGTGAAGAATGCCCATTTCACAGTTTCTGTGAAAACTAAATGAAATAATGCATTTAAAGTCATTTGCCGAATAGCTGGCACATAAGGTCTGAAGAAATTGCACATGACTTTCACTGAACCACACATACATCCTCACACAAGTTCTGAGACCACAAATTACACTGGTAACAGTGGACAACGGGTTCAGAGTAACGCCCCCTTTAAGACCAGGAACAGGGGTAGAACCTGCCCTGAGAAGCAGCCAATGTTCTGATATTCGCCTGGACCACAGGGAATATTCCCCACACCTTGTTTTGTGGTCCATTTCTGTCCATAGTGATCTCACACTTCCTTTAGACCCAACCCTACTGTGACCCAGTAACAACCAACGTGGGAGTGGGGCAACTAACCCCCAGCTCTCCCTTACATACGTCCTTGTATCTGACCTTCCACTCCTGGTCCTAAGATGCCAAAGTAACATAGAGATGAACGTCCGTCAAGTTAACCTTCAGGGTCAGATAAGAGGAAATCCCAGCCACCAGGACAGCACTATTTTTTGAGCCCTTTTCTGTGCTCAGTGAATCCTAAGGAGTAATACAGGTTCAGCAGGGCAGGCTGGACACGGTGAAAGCAGAGCCATTTAAATGCTCCCAGAAGATATGAAACATGGGCTCCAGTTAACCTCTCATTCTGAGTATCTACGTACAAAGCACTTTAAGACTACAACGCATCCGTCTAATAAAGACACTCTGAAAGAGGAGACATTACAATGCAGACCACCACGATTAATTCAAGTAAACAATACAAGAGAGAAAATTAAATCTTTTATCCAAAGATGGCTGACTGAGGTAGATACCTGAAAACTTCAGAGTTCATTAGAAATGATGGTCCCAAAAATATTCGACAGTCTTTAATAAGATTATCAGCGAACAGTATTGACCTAATAATGCTAACATCTGTACAGTCTTTCAGAAGTTACAACGTATATATGTTCACATGCTCACATGTTCTTACTATTCAAATCTAACGACCTCATCAGAGTTAATGAATGAAGATATCTCTGGGGGAGCCTGGAGGCATAATCCAAAGAGGTCTGTTAATGAACATGAAATTTCTTTGATGCCACGTTTCTGATTTGTTTTCTAACCCACAATATCCCTGTACTTGTTGTAATCATGCCTGCATGATAAAACCTCCATAATAATCTCTAAGTTATGGGGTTCAGAGAGCATACGGGTGGTGAGCACATCGCAGTGGTGGGAGGGTGGAGAGGTCCCACTCTCCCACCCTGCCCCCTTTCCACACATTCTCCTACGCAGCTCTTCCATTTGGCTGTTCCTGAGTTATATCTTTCATCATAAACCCGTAATACTGAGTAAAGCACTTTCTGAGTTCTGTGAGCCAACCTAGCAAATAGTTGAACCTGAGGACGGGGGGGTTATGGAAACCAAAGATACAGCTGCTTGGTGAAAGGTACAGGTGGAGACCCAGATCGTGACAAGCATTTGAAGGAGGGGAAGTCTGGTGGGACTTAGCCCTTCACCTACAGGGTTTGAGCTAACGCCAGGTAGTCAGTACAGAATTTAATTTAATTGTAGGACACCCAGCTGGTGTCCAGAAATTTGGAAGAAAAAAATGTATTTGTTATCACAAACGTTATGACTAAAAACAGCTCACAAGCACCTCAACCATGGCAGGACAGCAATTATAGTCAATTTAGAGACACAGGTGAGTTCATTCTAGATGTTCATAATTTTGGAACATCACTCTAATGTTGGGAGAAATTGAACAAGGCAGAGTACATGACTGATTTTGGAAATCGGCATCCTACAGAAACTTAAACATACTGTACCAGCGGGTCTACATCAAATTGCAGAAGAGTTACCCTCTATCAACTTGTTTATGAGGCCGTTGGCCAGGACGGCCCCGTGCAGATGTTCATGATTTGATGGAAGGAAATGAAAAGCGTTCCTTCTGACAACATGTCAGGGCCCCTGCTCTAGAATCTGTGATCGTTCTGTCCAGAATAAAAGTCGTTTCAGTCACCAGCACAGCAACTTGGGCTTCCCCTGGGGCTAAGTGTAAGCCCTGGATGCAGAGAGTTGGAGCTCAGAGGAACTGGGCCCAGTAAGCTCCCCACTGATGGTCACGTGACATAAATAATGCCATATTTAGCAATCCTGGACAAAGGTAACCATCATGTCAAAAAAGCATGTGCATCTTCTAAGTTGTCATAATACTTCAAAAAGCATACCTGGGCTTCCCTGGTGGCACAGTGGTTGAGAGTCTGCCTGCTGATGCAGGGGACACGGGTTCGTGGCCCGGTCCAGGAAGATCCCACATGCCGTGGAGCGGCTGGGCCCATGAGCCATGGCCGCTGAGCCTGCGCGTCCGGAGCCTGTGCTCCGCAATGGGAGAGGCCACAACAGTGAGAGGCCTGCGTACCGCAAAAAAAAAAAAAAAAAAAAAAAAAAAAGCATACCTATGATAAGAAAGAAGTCACACTTCCAGTTCCTCCCTGACACTGAGGATTGTTTTTTCACCTCCGCCAATCTGATGCTTTAAAATGTATGCACTTCACGGATTACTCGTGATGTCTATAATGTCTTCATATGTTTATTAAACCTTGGACTTCTTTTTTTAAACTGGCAATTCTTGACATTTTACCACTAGAGCGATGATTGTTTTATAACTAATTCATCCATCACATATACTGCACAAATTAGAAATATTTGCTCATCTGCCTTTCATCTTTCTCATGGTGCTTAATAAGGAAAACATTTTGGAATTTTTGAAATATTTTATCACAAAGCATAAATCGTGAGAGGCACCTTCCTCAACAAGTGGACATTTTTTTTCCATAGGTAACCTGAAAATGTATGCAAAATAGTTGTGACACTAGTTTTTCAGAACCTGTTGCTTGAGCTGCAGGAAGGTCGTGTGCCCTACGATAAGCAAACAGAAACGCCCATGGCCCCCCTGCTCTTCAGCAACTGAGTGACCCTCGTCCTGCTGGAGCTTGGAGGGAGGACACAGCTGAGCGCCCCTGTCCGGGGAGGCAGGCAGAGCGGCTGGGGTCTCGCGAGTCCCCGCCTGCCGCTGGATGGCAGAGGGGGCAGCGCTCAGCGGACCCATCAGGTGCACTTAACATCAGGGAGCAAAATTAACAATGCATGACTCTGGCAATTTCCTTAGTGGTGATATAAAAGCTGGAAACAGAGTTGCTTCAAGCGCTCAGGCACAAGTAGATGTCAGCAATTCCTCTCCCCTTTGACAGAGGGGGAAAAATTCAAAACATCCACCAGAGCTCTGCCAGCTTACGAGGGGATGAGATGTCCAGGAGGACCTGATATGCTAATGTGTCTCTGAAGCATCCAAGCAACACAGAAACATTCTTTGTTAACCTAAAAGGAATAACCAAACTAAAAAGGAGTACTAAGAAAGGTGAAAGCCATTTCTGATAAATGCTCAAACTTCTCGAGCTCTGCGCCTATGAGCTACATCGACGTACAAGGATGCAGACGTTTGCAGTGCTGCTAACAAACGCCCTCCCGAAGCAAGACGGCTTGTCTCTCAACATGACAATCTAAGGAGGCGGGGAAGTGACAAGGGAACACGGGACGTGTTCTCGGTGGACAGCCAGTTGACATTCCTTTCTCCGAACCCGTAACCTCAGTGCACATCTTCCCAGAAATGGGACAGCATCCCAGGGGCCGCCAGCCAAGCCCAGAAAGGCAGAGGGAAGGCTGGACTCTGTCGTTCATTTCATTGAAGTGTCAGGGTAAACAGCTACATTTTCTCCAACACTGTGTGTACAGAGTTGTTCATATACCTATGCTTTGGGTCCCGGAAAGTGTGCTCTTCAGACGTTGGCAGAAGGAAATTCATCTCACCAAAATGATTCAAATGTTCCTTCACCGACATGTTCAAAAAACTTACAAGAAACAGAACAAGAACTGAGAAAGGGAAGAAATGATGGTTGCGAGGTGGGAGGATCCACATTTTCACATAATAGCAGAATGCAATGGTGACCAACACACTGATAGAAAATCACAGTCTCTTCTTCCTTGCAATTATCCCTGAAAAGAGCAGTGACTGGCAGGTAAGGGAAGAGAAAGGTGGAATAGATTAAAAATTAATTGGTAGAGAGAATAAATCCCAGAGGTAATGTCAGTCAGTTTCAAGCAGGTAAACTGAATATGCGTCATCCTCGCTCTTTTATGAATACATTTACAGGACTGTACAGCAGGAGCTGCTGTCACTGCAGAACAAGGGGCAGCACGAAAGTCCTCGGTGAGGCCAGCTTCCTACCAGCTCTTCCCTAAGGCCCAGCAGTAATGAGCCCTTCACCAAACTGGTCATTCAGCTCTGTCCTCCCAGGTAGCTGGCAGTAAACCCGAAACCCAGGTGAGATTCTGGACGACAGCTGCTTTCCACCCTAAATATTCATAACATAACAGAAACTCATAATTAAAAGTATATGACTGAAAAGTATGACTTGCTACTTGTACAATATGGAGTATAAGGAAAGCAGGAGCAGGTCTTTGGAGCAACTCTAAAGTCATAATGGAAAAATAGCCCCATCTTCATACGGCCAAACCTTGGTATCTCTCTTGGGCAAAGCAGGGCAATTGCAAGATGGCATGAAAGACAGGTTGTATGCAACATCATTCTGTCCATCAGAACTGTATCAGTTTAAATGACCCAGTGGACCTTTAAAATTATAGAAGTTAAAGGGGGAAAAATAAACCTTTCTTGAGAGGGAAAATATTACAGATTGGAGGAAAAACTTCTAGAATTTTCACGTCTTATGACAATTAATTGTATGCCCTATTCTATCTTTATGAGTATTTCATCGGTACCTCCATAGTAAATAAAGTTGTCCCACAGTATGTGCTGGGGACTGGTTCCAGGGCCCCCAGGAATATTGAAATCCAGATGTTCAAGGCCCTTATATAAAATGGTATAGTATTTGCATTTAATCTAAGCACATCCTAACCTACACATTAAGTCAACTCTAGATTGACTTAACTAGTACTACAATCATCGATCCTATAGAACTACATACTTAGTCAATCGTTTGAAGTCGCCTAGTCATCATTATTTTTATGGGAGACTAAGTCACCCATTTGACAACGCAAAGCCAATAATCTAGTAAAATAGGCAGAATACAAATAATACAACTAATAACAGTAATAAGGTCATAAGTAAGTACTTAAGCTAAGAACTTCCATTAGGTTCAGCCCAGTACATCCCCAGGTAAATTGACCCAGCCTGTTCTATACCAATTGTTATCTTTAAGGGAAATGATACTTTGCATTGTACATAAAGTTCACCAAAGATGGGCTTCCCTGGTGGCGCAGTGGTTGGGAGTCCGCCTGCCGATGCAGGGGACACGGGTTCATGCCCCGGTCCGGGAGGATCCCGCGTGCCGCGGAGCGGCTGGGCCCATGAGCCATGACCGCTGAGCCTGCACGTCCGGAGCCTGTGCTCCGCAACGGGAGAGGCCACAACAGTGAGAGGCCCGCGTACCGCAAAAAAAAAAAAAAAAAGTTCACCAAAGATATGTCCAAGTAAAGGCATGGATCATCGTGACCCCATACAGGATTGAGAAATGAATGTTATCTTCTAAGGAGTTACATGGCTGGCACCAGGAGAAGAAAAATTATCTTTATGGCTGAGCAGGCATTTCTGCCATTGGGGTGGGGGTCTGGTTAATGCACACTGCAGACGCACGAGGCACACCAAAGGGGAGGGAGGAGGCCCAAACGATGGGCAGAGAAAAAAAAACCGTTTAAATTTTTCTTGTCGTGCCTTAAAACATGAATTGTTTTACCAGATCATTTTCCAATTAAATTTATATCTACTTATGTGATTATTTGATGGAAATCTGTCTGACCCACCAGACTGTAAACCCTTTTGTTTGTTTTGGTCACTATTATATCCTAGTTCCATAGCAGTACCTGAACTATACCTGTGTTGGGAAGGAAGAAATTTCCTCTATCCTTCTAGGTTCTTCTGGCTGGTCTAAGAATTAAATTGACATGAAACAGATTAACAGGAAAAAATAAAAAGTTTAAGAACATGTAACATGGGAGAGACCCAGGAAACCTGAGTAACTCACCAAAAGGCTGAGGCGCTCAGCTTAAACGCCACCTTCAGCTAAAGACAAAAGAGGGTGTCAGGGGTAGTGGTTTGGGGTGTGGACACAGAAAAGCACTGTTTGGTAAATAAATGTTTGCTGGGACATGCACAGACAAAGGGACACAGAGTGGACTCTAATCTCTTGCCTTTTCTGAACCAACTGGACCCTAGGACCTATTTATCACGTGGCACTTATTAATATCCAAGCACCTTGTGTCCTACAGAACATCTATGGAAAGCACTGAGTTCATGCATCTGAAATCTTCTCAGTTAATGTCTATGTTCCGGGCAACCCAGGAAGGCACGTGGAGCTGCTGTGTGCCTCTGCTGGACCCCAGCAGCGCAGAACTTACCTCCACCTACCTTTCCAAGTGAACGGAATACTGTTTTCACCACGCACACAGCTCACTGCTAAATGCACTCCTGACATGTACATTCTGCTCTGTCAGGGCCGGGTCTCCGAAGCTCCCTGCTATCCCGTCCTTCCTCAGCCAGCTCACTTCCACCCACCCACGCACTCAATCCTCACTTCCTTTAGGAAGCCTCACCTTCCCTCCACTCCCTACAACCTCCCAAACCCCCAGGCCGGGTTCAGGGCCCAGCCTCTACACTCATCTGCACCATTCACCAACTAAAAGTAAAGAGACGCTTCTTTATTACTTGCTGGGTGCTGGGCACGTAATAAATACTTGTGACTGAATCTCCAACTAATTACTGCTCCTGGAGGACAAGCACTGTATCTTATCAGCTTTCTAGCTCTAGCACCATCCAAGCACACAGTAGCTGCCCAATAAATACATTTGTTTAACAAATATTTATCATCCGTATTTACGTACCCAGCTCCTAATATTCCCTCAGGAGTCAAAATATTAACGACTTGGATAAATTAACTTGTACAAAATAGGAAAGGACTGGCCAGGGGAAAGGGGCTCTTCCACTTTCACAAGTGACTTTTAAACAGACAGCTCAGGCCGAAGGCATCACTCCGTGTCTGCCCTCCAGCTCGTAAGGAGCAGAGAGGAGCAGGGAGGCTGCCCTGAGCCACCGCCCTCCTGTTAGATCTGGATCAGGCTCCTCCTAATGCTGTGACTCCTGGGGCGCTAGTGCACCCCAGGCCTGCAGGGCACTGTCCCCTGAGCTGAACAGGGCTCCATCATGCTCAGCGATTCCAGCACTCTGGACAGCTCCATTTTTCTTTCAGGTAGAATTTGTGCTCAGGGCCCTGCCCTGCTTGTGCAGAGAAGGACTCAGGGGACTGCAGACAAGTTAATTCACAAGGAACTCTGAAAAGTGCTGCTCACCGTGGCTGCTTGTCTCATCTCTCCCACGACCGAACTGCCCACTCGAGAGACACGGTGTCACCAACCAGAGGCCACAGCCCTGAGCCCGGGAGGCTGTGGAGCCCGAGGTTTAGGGCACAAGCTCACAGGCCGGGGAAGGACTGCGGCTGTGAGTGGGTCGGCTGAGGGCGGGGCTTCATGGGGACGGTGCAGCCCTCCAGCTGGGGTGTCCTGTAGCCCAGGAGCGGACAGGTGGTCGTCACTTCGTCACGCTCAAGCCCATCAGTGCGTCCTGGACCGATTCCCACGTGTAGCCCAGGCACAGCACTGACTCAGTCTGCCGGGTCCTCCAGTAGTCGGGGGGTTCCAGTCCCTCCTCGGGGCCCCATGTATCCATGGGTCCCTCATGATTCCCTCTAACATGCCTCTCACTGGGGTTCAGGGTCAGGAATTGATCAAGCAGGTTTTTACTCTCTATGAACACCAAGAAAAACAAGTCGTATATTCTGCTCAATACCTGCTCACGCAGCCCTCTGAATCCCTTCCCTTAAAAGGCAGGGACCGGATGACCACTGAGGGGCCATGAGAACGTCTGTGGAGGAGCTCCAGGCATAACAAGGGGGATGCCACGGAAGGCACTCAGCTGGCCTCAGCGCTGAATCCCAATTCTCTCACCAACTAGCTGTGGCTTTGGGCCAGGAATGTAACTTCTGTGAGTCTGTAAACAAGGGGAGTCTCTAAGGTCTTTCCCAGTAACATAAGTCTTGGGTCTCTGATCCTACTGGGAAAACAGTCCTTGTCATCACTGATTAGAAACACTGTAAAATTAACAGAGAATGAAGAGAAAAACAGAAAACAGTCCTGCCCAGCGGACACCACCTGGAGGAATCTGCCGAGGCCTCTTTCTCTTCCAGGCGGCCGGGGTCCAGCACGGAGTCAAACATCTCTCCTCCGGTGATGTACCCCATGACCAGGAAGAGTGTCTCCTGGGTCTCAACCACCTCGAACAGTTTCAGGATATTGGTGTGATTCAAGGCCTCATGCTCTGGACTGTGAGGAATAGCCTCTGCAGGCTGGAGGGGCTCTGTGGACTCGTTAATTAAAAAGTAAAAGAATGAAGAAAAAAGGAAAAATGTTAAGGAAGAATAAGAAAAATATAGTAGAGGAGGAAAAAATAACATACAAATTAGACAAAGAGCCAAAAAGGAAAGAAGCTAACTGTGGTTCCAAGTCGCTCAGGTCACCAACAACCAGCTTCCTGGGTTAAAGGACCAAAAACCTAGACCCAGACAGGGACTCACACAGGTACTTGAAATTTCTTAACAGTGGTTCCTGATGAGGTCATAGCAAGAAATGCACGAGGCACAGCTGGGGATAATCCACAGCGATTTTCTTACTTTTTGGTCTCAAGAACCCTTTATTCTTTCTCTTTAAAGGGAGGAGGACTGACCGCAAAGGGTTTTCTGCTTCTGTGGGTGACAGCAATCAATATTTCCCTTATTAAAAGTTAAAACGTATAGGATCCTTCAGTGGCCTTTTCATTTCTAGTTTAAAAAGCGGTAATAATTTTTGGCTTTTAAAGAGCTCATAATGTCTACCCAACATATTCAATTCCTTTTTTTGAAGCTCTGATTGGCCTCAAAATGTTGCTACAATGTAACTGGCAGGATGATACTGTAAGAAAATGTTCTGTGGCGTAAGACACAATAAGGTACATTACCAATGCCTGTAAAGCCATAAAGCCAGGGGAAGGTGGCTTTCATCATATTTCATTCCTTATTTGCAGTGCTGCCCAACAGTCTTTGGAGTAGATTTCTCCCTTCCATGAGCCAGAGAACTTGCTGTGTCCGTTTCAGTTGCAGCTGTGGGCTGAGAAAGCGTCTCTTCCTTTTCTGAACCGACAACGCACTGTTCTTCGTGTCTGTATTGTTCAGCATGGGTGGGAACAGGGGTGCTGGACATGAGGACAGCATCAGGGGCGGGAACCGAGAGGCCCCTTCATTTATTCCTCCTCTCACACTCTTCCTTTCTTTCTGCACATCAGAGTCTCTGACCTACATCATTTTCCTTTTCTCTGAAGAATTTCTCTTAACAACTTCTAGCCAGGCAGATCTGCTGGTGACAAATTCCCTCAATTTTTGTTTGCTTGAGGAAGTCTATTCCTCCTTCACTTTTAACCGATAATTTCACTGATTTGTGAAAAACCAGCTGGAATCTTTATCCTTGTCCCTCTACAAGTAAGGTGCTTATTTCCTCTGGCTTCTTCAAGATGTTCTCTTTGTCTTTGACCTTCTGCAGTTTGAATACAATAGGTCTAAGTGTAGATGTTTTGGAATTTGCCTGCACAATGTTCTCTGAGCTTCCTAGATTAGTGGTTTGATGGCTACCATCAATTTGGTGGAATTTTTCAGCCATTATTACTTCAAATATTTCTTGTTTTCCTTTGTCTTTCTTTTCCTTTCAGCATTCCCGTTACACATGTATTACATCTTTTATAGTTGTCCTACAGTTCACAGGTTTTCTGTTTGGGTATTTTTCATTGTTTTTTCCCTTTGCCTTTCAGTCTGAGAAATTTCAGCTGATGGATCTCACTGACTGTGTCCTTGGCCCAGCTCAGTCTACCCATGAGCCAAAAGGCAGTCTTCATCTCCATAATGGGGTTTTTTTATTTCTAGCATTAACTTTTGATTCTTTCCAGAGTTTCTATCTCTCTGCTTACACCTACCTGTTCTCGCATTTTGTTCACCTTTTCCATTAGAGCCCTAAGCATATCAGAGCCCAAATCATTTCTACTTTAAATGCCCAGTCCGATAACTCAAAAATCTCTGCCGTATCTGACGCTGATTCTGATGCTTCACTCGCCTCTTCAAAGCGTGTTCTGCCTTTTGGTGTGCTTTGTAATTGTTTTGCTGAAAGCCAGCCAGGATGTACTGTGCAGAAGGAACTGGGGGAGACAGGCCTCTAGTGTTAGGTTTTGTGTTTCTCTGGCTGGAGCGGGCTGGGTTTACTGTCGACTGTGGCTGCACGTGTCAGAGACGGAGGGGTCCTTGTCTCGTCTTCCCCGCTGCCTTTGGCTTCCCCTTAAGCAGGGTCTGGGCCTTGCAGTTTTTTCAGCTGTAACGCCTTGTTCTGATCCAGGAGCCTGAGGTTGTAGTAAGGTGTTGGGCGTGGGAAGCCCCCTGCGGTGCTATGCTCAGCTCTCAGTCTTTCACTGAGCCTGTGCCTCTGGACTGTGACTTTCCCAAGTATAAGCTTTCCCCCCGATTAGGTAAGAACAAAAGTCTACAGGGGACTGGAATCAGGTATATCCCATCCCCCCAAATCAGTTAGGTTCTGGTAAACCCAAGTCTGTCAAGCTTTGGTAAAGCAGTTTTAATTTTGGTAAAATGAGAGAACAGAATGCTCTGGCTATATTTCAAACTGGTTCCTCTTCCCTTCCCACTGCCAGAAGCAGGAGAGGATTTTTCTGAGACTCTGGCGGGGCTCCTGGCTTGTGCCAGCCAAGCGCCCAGCCATTCACCCGTTACAGTTTAACTGTTCCTACCAGTCCTGGGGGGCTGGGGGGAGTGGGCGCTTTGCTCCTGGACCTCTGCCTCGAGTAAACTGCGAGTCTCGGTACCCACTTCTCTCTCCATTCCTCGGGGCAGCTGTTTCCCATGGGACGTCAGTTCTCTGATGGCCTAAGAAGAGCTGCTGACTTTCAGTCTGTTGAGCTTGTTTTCTTATTTTGAGGACAGGAGTGTGGCCTTCCAAGCTCTTTACATGTTGTCCTATCAATTTTTTTCGCCTGTTAATGTGTCGTTTTGGTAGTTTTATAGACTCCTTTACAACGTTCAGAAGAATCTATGTATGTTTCAAACGTTTTGCTTATAACATGTATTCGAAAGTACTATTTACACACAGGAAAAACACACTCAACACAAACAAGTGTTTAGAGAAGGAGCTAATCCCTCCTCCAGTGCCACTCGCCCTAGATGAATCTGGGAGTAGTACATCTGACATCTAAAATTTTCTCTGGCTGTTTTGATTACAGTGATCTTTCCTTTATAAATAACTTCTAAAAGCAGATGTCAGCCAACAGGGATCTGGCTCCATCAGTCAGTTAAGGCTACCAGTTAAGCATCTGGCTAGCCACCAGCACCCCTCTCCGTAATGATGCCCTCACAAGACGACAGAGTGAACACCAGCGGTACACTGCTTTATGTCTCACGCACGACTCATCTGTTGATGCCACGCAAGGTGGCAGGAAGGAAATGACTTCACTGAAATGAAGCAGGTTCCTGTATGGTCATTTGCCTCTGAACATGCATATATGACCAGCCCATCACAAAAGCATTAGGGATTCTGCTGCCCTCTGTTCCCCTTTTCTTTAAAAACCAGTCTACTCTTTAGAAATAAAGCAAAAAAATTCATTTCAAAATGATATGTTGCCAACAGTAGATCCTGATGCTTTGGGAAATATATGTTTTATTGCTGGCATGGCAGGCTTCCTTTGAAAGATGGGGGAGAGATATTACTTCACTGCAAACACTTCATGTGCAGGTCTTGTATTTTTCAGATGTGGGGTTTTTTTTCAGATTGTATTATGATAATTTCTCTTTGTTCCTTTTTCTCACTCAAGTGAATTTCCCATCTCCCTCTATGATTTTTGGCTTCAAAACTCATTCATTTACCTAGGTAAATCTATAGTGAATTTCATTACATATAATGTATGACTTTAGAATCATATTTATGTCAACAGACCAAAACGTCACACACAGGGTTAGATTTCACTAGGCAGTTCTGCAGGCGCTACGTGCAAGGAAATAGATGGGACAGCTTTACACAAAAACTACAGTAAAGGGCAAAGGTCAGGCATCACATTCATAAAGATTCTCCTTGTCTGACGGTATCCAGCATTCTGTGGCGGCGAAGGGTCTTAATCCTTAATAATGCTTGCCCAAGATTCTCATAACAATATTAGTTGATTAAATAACAGCCAGGTAGGCCGTTCCTTATTCCAAAAGCTTATTCCTGAAAACCAAGCCATGTAAACATAGAAACCTTACATTACAAACGATTCCTAAAGCACATCTAGTCACAAAGCCAAGAATCCACGAAGCAACATCATCAACCACCAATCATCTCCACCCAGAATCTGCCTGCTTTGCATTTAAGACTTTTCTGTATTGGGTTTTCTTAAAATAAAGCACAACTGAATTTTTGTTCTTGTTTTTGTTTTAATATATTTATTTATTTATTTATTTACTTTTCTGTGGCTGCGTTGGGTCTCCATTGCTGCGCGCGGGCTTTCTCTAGTCACGGAGAGCGGAGGCTACTCTTCGTTGCAGTGTGCAGGCTTCTCATTGCGGTGGCTTCTCTTGTTGCGGAGCACGGGCTCTAGGTACATGGGCTTCAGTAGTTGTGACTCGCAGGCTCAGCAGCTGTGGCACACGAGCTTAGCTGCTCCATGGCATGTGGGATCTTCCCGGACCAGGGCTCAAACCCGTGTCCCCTGCATTGGCAGGTGGATTCTTATCCACTGTGCCACCAGGGAAGTCCCTGAACTTTTGTGACGTAGATTTCTTTCTTTCTCAAAAAACTCCAGATTACTATACGAAATTTGACTCAAAAGTCTCCAAAAACTTTTCAGATACAAGTAATGTAAATTTGTAATTCAACTAAACGGAAGAGTAACAGATGTATACTCTTCCCCAACTATGGCTCAATCTTGACGGAAGGGAGCTGCGGATCTTCGATGCCCCTGAGCCACGGGTAAGCCCCATGCCGCCGGGACCTCCACTGATCACAAGTGTGGGGAGAAGCCCCTGAAACTGAGCCCTTATGCAAATGAGACATGCAAGATGATTAATCATTAGAAGAAAAACATGGACCCGCTCAAAGTGAGGTGAAACAAGATATAAGGAGACTCTACCTGAGGAGAAGTCAGACTACAGGCAGTTTATCAAGCGAAGCCAGAGCTTAGCAAACAGCCCAGGGACTTTCCTGAGCTATTGCTTGGAAGGAGAAACCGGCGGGGCCGGCGACCCCTACTGAACACGGAAACAACCCACTCCTTCCCCAACATCATCCCTCCTCTCCCCAGTCCCACCCCCCTCAGTCAACTGGTCACCCTCCTCCGCCCCACACCCGCCCCCATCACAAGCTCTGCTGAATCGAGCTCTTCCATCTGGGATCCACCTACCTCCTTCCATCTCTACTGCCACCCCCTCCATCAGGCCACCTTTATCTACAGGGGCTCCCTAACTGGCTTCACTGCCCCCAGGCTTAGCCTCCCCAATCCATCTTCCCC
This sequence comes from Globicephala melas, assembly GCF_963455315.2. Taxonomy (NCBI): domain Eukaryota; kingdom Metazoa; phylum Chordata; class Mammalia; order Artiodactyla; family Delphinidae; genus Globicephala; species Globicephala melas. The sequence goes on from NC_083324.2 coordinate 99,163,720, forward strand.
AAAACCAGCAGCAAGATCTTCCAAATTTATAGGTCTAATCAAGTCACTCTACTGGTCAAAGTCCTTCGGTGGGGTGGCTCGTTAATACCAAAAACATCTCTACAGATAAAATCCACATGCCTCGCATAATTATAAGGCTTGGAGGCTCACAAATTTTGCTGTCCATCGAGATCTGGGAAGCGTTACAATTCCCAGTGCTGCAGCAGACCCCGCACCCGTGGAGCTGTAACGTCTGCGGGCGAGAGCCAGTCTTCAGCACCACCACCTGTCAAACACACACACACACTCACACTCGCCACCCAGAATCCTCAAACCTGGGTTAGAGGCCACGCCTTCATGCTCTATGGCAACTTGTCCTTCCCCTGTTATACCACCAAAGACCAGGCGCCGGGTCTGCTGCTGACCTTCGGTTTCCCCTGCCTAACCCAAGGCTCTGGGAGCAGGGACGTGTCCTCCTGGTGACCACGCATCCCAAGCAGCTCCTAAGGAAAGGGACCGTGATTTCACTGCCCAACACTGGTCTCCAGCACTCACTGGGCACCCAATTTTTTATTCAAGTCCAGGTCAGTAGATCCTATGATGCATGCAAAGTTCCTTAAACTCACTTTTACCCCCAAAGAAACCTACAGCGGGAGAACCACATGGAGCCACAATGGCTATATTACATCAACACGGATCAAAAACGCATCACAGTTACGGGAGAATGCAGTCTGTGGCTGGCTTTTGTCTCTCATCTTTGACAGCCAGACCCCACCACGGGCCCCGCTGCCCATCACCTACAGACCTTCAGGCTCTCACTCACCCTCCACGCCCATGCTTAAAAAGAGGCACAGGGTCCTCTCCCCAGCTGACTAAGCCAGCATGGTCAAAAGCTGAAAAGGTCTCAGTCTTAAGAGGTTCATATATCTAAAGAGGACAGGCTAGAAATAAGTTGATCTGAGTTCAGCACCACAATCTACAAATAAAGAAAACTCCGTGTAAGTCTTTTTTTCCTTAGTAACATTTAGCAAGGTTGCATACATATGTGTACGTCTTAACACACAGAAGTTAAAAGAGAAAGGAAGCCCTGTAGTTAGAGAAAACCCCTTGTTCTGTTGAAAATAATGACACTCGGGGCAGCCAGAGTCCCGTGGATGGACAAGGACGAGTCTCTGGCCCAATGCTGACAGAACGAGCACACATTCCAATAAAGGCCTATCAATGAAAAACTAAACTTCTGTAAAGGTAATTCTATAATAACGAGGAAATATATAGATGTTAAGTAAAAGGAAAAGGTAAAACTTTCATAAACAGTCTAATTAGAACCACAAAAAAGTTATACAGGAGGAAAGAATGAAAGAAAAAATTTTAACGTTATGAATGGTTTGCATTCAGGTGGAGGGAACTTGAATAAATTTTCTCTCGTCTTTCAATTTTTCCTTATTGTCTAAATTTTTGAGAATAAGCTTCTAGTTCCTATCCTGAAAACAACTTTAATCCCGCCAAGACCGGACAAAGTAAAAGGTGCCAACCTCAGCGTGTTACAGCAGAACGCTATCAGCAGGCCAGCCAGTCTCTCCCAGCTGCTCTGCACTGAATAATAGCCACGTTAGCAGCTACTGCACAGAAGGCAGGACGGAGCTAGCTTCGTGGGGATGTGGAGGAAAGTCATCCTCTCCGCTAGGCCACAAGTGGGCCTAAGCAGATTATCCTGTGCTCTCCCAGGAAGAAAGCGGTTTACACACAGAGCCGGTTTTAAACACTCCAGCACCACACAGAAGAGAGCTATCCAGTCACATCAAGGACAAACGTTTAGACTGGAAAGTTACAGAAACATAGGAAAAGACCTCTTGAAATGTAAATACCCATCAATTCCAAACCCGATTACCCAGAAGCTATGACCACGGCAGCTTGCGAGGTTGACATCACTTTCAAGGGGCCTGGAGCCGCCAAGGGCTGAGCAGGCTCCAGCTTCCACACACCGTTCAAGTCCCAGGGTGGACACCACACGGCGCCAAGGAAGTGGTGGGCTGATGATTCTCGTGCTCTGACGTTCACCACGAGTGCTTTCTGACTAGTAAAGCCCTGAGCTTCAGAATGTCAATGACCACTGTGTCTGTCCTCTTGCAGGGGACAGGGGGCGCTGGAGGGGAAGCAGCACAGCCCATGCAGGGCTTCTGCTGTCAGATTCCAAAGTTAATGCTCCCTGGAGGACCATAAACCTCTCCTCTGCGCATATGGACCATAATGAGAGTTTTATAAGAATCACAATTGTGGCAAAAACACACTCAAATCATGTACCACAACTAACACTGAACATTCTTCCCCTGAAATGAAAAAACGTTTATATTCAAACTCGGAGATACTGTGCAGCTGTAATTTGGTAGGGAACTGGGTCTTGATCCTGCACTACCGCTTGGCTCTCAGACAAATCTCTAGGCTTTTACTGCTCTGGACCCCAGTCTGACTGTTGCATCGAGGTCACAATCTCCAAATACATTTCTATGCCGCCATAAGGGAGAAAAAAAATGTGCACATATAGCAAAGAACACTCCAAATATACATCGGTTGAGGGCATGGGGGCATGGAAGTAGCAAAACAAGCACCCCAAGTTCCCCACACACAGCGTAGTGTAAAGGACAGTGGGCCAGGAGCCAGAAGGTCCAGGTCTGAGCTCCCAGCTGCCATCCACTCTCTGAGGGACCGTGGGGAAGACACTCAGCCTTAAGGGCTCAGCTTCTCTGTCTGTCGAACAAGGAGGTCCCGACAGGTGACTTGGGAAGTGTACATATATATATAAATCAAAGGTCTTTTCCAGCATTACCTTTCCTAAATTTCTCAGCTCAAATTTCCTCTTCCTTTACCCCTGGGGGCATCTGCTGCAGGTTCTACACGTGGGACCCGTCACCTGACCACAGGGCTTCAGTACAACTCCTGGAACCATGAAGACAGAGTATAAATTTCCCTCATTCATTCATCATTCTATTAGCAAGCACAAAACCATCACTTACATCCTAATATACAAAACCATGTGCTAGATACTTTAGGGGACGGATATAAAAATGAACAACTTCAAAAGGTCCAGTCTCTACCTAAAGGCATTTAATGTTTACAATCCAAAGGGAAATATAAAGAATTGAAGAAAATTGCAATGACAAAGATCTAGAACAAACTGCTAATTAATCACAGTACCTTTCCCACGAAGCCTAGATGGGACCTCAAAATCCTTCTCAACACAGCATTCCACTCAGCATCCTAAAGACTGTAGTTAGCAGGTGAGGTTAATTTTGCTGCCAGGTTAGGCTCGCTCCTGAGCACGTGCCCGGGCACTTCCAATGCCCTCCTCCCGCCTGTCCCCCTAACCTCCTCGACTTTCACCTTCACCTCCAAACCGTTAGATACTCCAGAAAAGCCGGGGGCCCCTCAGACCCTCGTCACAGTGGCTGAAAGCCCTTGCTAATTCACCTTTGCCAACTTTTTAAAAATTTCAAATTGCAGGGAAACAGGAAATATATATACTTGCTTGACTCCATGTCTACCACACTGCTATATTAAACTCTGAACCCATGACTTATACTGGCATTGACATCTAGTATATTCCTACTAAGAGGAACAATGCACAGTGTCACTGAGGCTTAAATCAGTGCACATACGAAGCAGCAAGTTTTACAAACACACACACCTCCTCCTGTCCTGCTGTGAGAGGCTGCATCCCTAATCCTAGCTGGCCATCTGGGAAACAAATGACTTTGTGATGGCATTGTAAATTGGTTCTACTCCTCTGGAAAGCAATCTGGCAATACGCTTTAGAAGCCATAAAACTGTTCATACTCTTTGACCTCGTAATACCACTAGGGACTCTATCACAAGAAACTAATTCAAAATATGGAAATAGCTACATGCACAAAGATATACCTTGTGGTGTTATTAATAACTGTGAAAAGCTGGGAGCAAGATACTCATCAACAACAGAGTTAATTACTTAATGGTATAGAATCACAACAGAGAATGCAACCATTAAAACGGTAATGATGAAGATCATGCAGCAGTAAGGGGAAATGCAGATGCAAGACAACATATACAACGATGTAAAAATCATTGAAGAAAAAACTGATAATATTAAAAACTGATAATCATTGTTTTAGGACAGTGAAGGGGGTGTTTTCTCCTGTTCTGTTTCCTAGCTTTTTGTGATACAGCACTGATGCTTCTACCATTTAAAGAGAATCTTTGGAAATATGAACGCAGGCCTTGACCGTGAGGATGAAGAGGCAAAGGACCACATCAGAAAGCCCAGCCGCTACCTTCCACAGCGGGGAGGGGACAGGGCCCTCCACAGCCTGGGGGCCGGGGGCATGTGCACAGAGCAGCTCCACAGAGAGCCAGCGGGCAGTGGTGCGCCTGTCAGTGATTAGGGAAGTATGAGCAGCGCCCATCTGCTAACCCCAGTCAATCCCCTCCATTACCAGCATCCCGAGGCCAAGAATTCCCTGGGGCACACCACACTTGCTGGCAGCTTAGTTATCTGTTTACCAGATAACTAAGTATCTGTTTAGTAACTAAGTAACTAAGTTTACCAGTTATCTGTTCACCAGGTCACACGGGGCTGTTCGATAATTTATTTAAAGCAAGTAAGCTCAGATTTTCACGTCTGGAGCAACGAGGAATGTCTGCGCCAAGAAACGCCATCATCATAAAGATCGGGGGAGAGAGCAGGAACCACCTGTCGCCTGTGGTGAAACAGAGGAAGCGGCAGCACTGATGCTGCCACTTGGGGGTCAAAGAAACGGGCGCCCGGGCGAGGGCAGGGCTGCCTCTCCAGGGCTGACATGGGGATGGAGGACGCAGGTCAGGAAGAGCGGTCCAGCCTAACAAACATTCATCCAGATGAACACTGATCTCAGCTTGGGGCCACTTAACCCCATCTGCAGGTTCACCCTGTGTCCAGCCGGGGACCAGCCCCGCGCAGGGAGATTTAGGCGCTCCAGCCTGCCTGGACTGCCAGCACTGAGGGGTCTCGCAGGTTCTCTGCTTCCCTGCTCCAGCGTTCCTGCCCTCACCCCTGTGGCCGAGGGCCTCTTTATACTGCAGGGTCAGTGACCAAGCTCTGGTCTCTCCGTGTCTCAATTTCTGCTCCGAGTCCCTGCCAGGGAGGGAGCGGAGCAAAGAAGTCTCAGAAACAGATTTTGCAATTAGACAAAACTGACATAAATTCAAATTATGTTACCCTCCTCCCTGCTGACATTGGGAAAATTTCTTAATCTCTCTAAACGCAGTTTCTTTTTCTACAAAATGTGCACCTACGCCCTCACATCACTGTCAGGATTAAGCGAAGTGAGGACCCCAGCATGTGACGCCACGTAACGCTCGTCAGTCCACGTGCCCTCACGCTCCTCAGCCACCGGCGCCCCGCCTGCCTCTGCACCCCCTCTAATCCTGCCCGCTAACAAGGCCTGCACAGCCCCACCCTGCCGCTCAGCCTCCTATGCTGACCACACACCTGGACTCCACTTGCCTTCTGGAAGCGCCCGCCACCGAAACCCAGACGCTGTCCTCTCTGCACCACGATCTGACGCCAGCGTGGGCGCTTGAGGCCGCACCGCCTGGGCTCACAGCCCTGCCGTTCACTTGTTAGGAAATGTGACTTGGGTCAAGCTATGGAAGCTCTCCATGCCTCAATCGCCCCATCTGTGAAACAGAGACAATGGCAGTGCCTACCTCATACGCCTGTGAGGTGGATCCCTGTGTCTGCAGGGGTCTGGGAGCCATGTCCAGCACACGGCAAGCAGGCACTTTTTACATCTTTGACTCCCTGTGAGAGTGCTTCGTCCAGATCACTTGGTTAGTTGCCTGTGCTAGCCCATGTCATCAGATGAGCAAGCATCCCCGCTAGCCTCTGACACCAAGGGAGATGAAGCAGGCTCTTAGAGTGAAGCCTTTCTGGTGCCAGTGTGGTCCACAGGCCAGCATCAGCATCACGTGGGAGATCATTCGAAATGCAGCCTCTCAGCCACCCCCAGCCCGACGCAAATGGAATCTGCATATTAACACATTTTGAATGCACAAGTCCTCTGTCACCTGGGGTTCCTGTTATAACACAGATGGGGGGCGGGGGACCTGAAACTCTGCCATCGTAGGACCCTGCTTGGAGCACCAGGTATGAAAAGACAACACCGAACTCCAAAGAGGAATTGCACCAGGATGTGAGACAACGACTGCCTTGGCACCTGCAGGTGGAAAATGAGGGAGACGGGCGTGACCGATGACTTGGAAGAGTCCATAGCTAAGAAGTCAAATGGCGCGGGGAGCTCCCTGGTAAGTCCTTAGAGGGTAGGGACCATGTCTTACTCATCCTGGTTTTCTCAACAGAGAATGCCTGGCACAGGGGAGGCAAGTCACTGTAACCATCTATCTCCGTCTCAATAAAACCAGAATAGCACTTGCTAGCTTTACAAAAACACAGCTGTTTTATAGCTGTATTAGCAGCCCCTCCCCACCCTACTCTAATATTTGCCTCTACATTTCCTATATGAAGATGACACAACCTATCATTAATCAAAGGGAACCATTTCTAAACTTTTTCTCTCAGAAATGATGCTGGCTTTGAAAACCCACGAGGCGGGGGGTGAAGGTGGGGTGGGGGTAGGAGGAGGGGCCGGCAGAACATCCTACACAAAACAGGGGCTACATTTTTAAAGAGCATTTGCTGGTACCTTGCTGACTCTTTCATTTTAAACATCCAGCATGTTGAAAACTAAGTGAAGGCAGAAGAGGGAGTGCCCCGTTGCTATAACCCTTGACCTTTTCTTAGTGACACACAAAACTAATCAGCCCCTGGAGGTCAACAACCAGGGACTAGTTAGAGGGAAGGAGACAGGGAAAGCAAACAAGAGTAGAGATTAGAAAAATCACACCAACTGACCCAAGAGTCCCTTGAAGTCCCTCCTTCCTGGGGAGCACAGCCCTCATTTTCCAAGACAGCAGCAATGACCAGATGCCCTTGCTTTTGATCTCAGCAATCTGTCCCCTTGTCCAACAGGGCCCTCGCCCTACTGCCCACCTCCACACACACCTGTCACCAAGTTAACTGACTAAGGGGAGAAATCCACACAAATGGGAGAAGAAAGCTATCTTCCCAATCCAATGCCCACAGCTAGCATGAAATTACCTAAATGTGAAAGCACGCCAATCCCAAATGTGCCTCTCTTTGAAAAAACAAAGGAAGATCACTGGCAGATGTCTCCAAGAGAATCTCCTTTACGTCACTCTGAATCAGCAGCTACGTATGAACACAGAGTAACATTTTTACACGCTTATACTACATAGACCTACATGTACACACACACAGGTGTACGTTTCTCTGCTCTGCCTGTATCTGAAGCGGCTCTGGGGTGGGTAAGGCAGCCCTCGTCCTCAGCTCCTGGCGTAAGCCAGCCATCTTCTGCCCTTGGGTGAGGTCTCTAAGCAACTCCATGGATCATACACACCCTTTCTGCTTCAACTACCGATGGAGCGCTCACAGAAAAACAGAATACAAAACAACGACAAAGTTTCAAAATTTTACATCTGAACATTCCTTTTTAAAATGAAATCAAAGCAGGGAGAACACCTGTTTCCCCAAACCTCATCTCTAAACTTTCACGAACTTTCAACCAAATAATCTTAAAGCCACAGTCACACAGGGAGGATGATGCCAGCCCTGTCACTGACTTTTTAAAGAAACTCCGAGGGCCCAGGAGGAGCTGAGGCAAAGCATCCCTCTGAACCGGGGAGCCCTCGGAGGGCCTACGTGGTGTAGCCAAACACGCAGCCACGTTTCCCAAAGTAATGCCACGTTGAGTGTTACAATGCACAGGGGCGGTGAGGCTCTGGACGAGAAGACTTCGGGAACTACAGAAGCGTCAGCTTGAACCCATCACAGTCTTCAGTTTACAGAATGAAACTGCCCTCGGAACGCAGAGTGACTGGGAGCCGGCAGTGAAATCTAGGCGAGCGGATCCCTGTCCTTCCTCCAAGTTCCTGAACTCAAGTCTCCGCAGAGTAAGCGAGACCCGTCCCCTACAGACACCAGCGCTAAGTCGCGTGCATAGAGAGACATACTCCATAAGGACGAGAAAATCATCTTCCAACACAAATAATCAAAACAGAAGACAGTCCCTGTGTGTGTGAGGAATATTTTCCAGCAATCCCTGCTAATAAGGACACCCTGAGAAAAGGCATTTCTGTATCTTTTGTGATGAGAAAAATCTTAATTACAGCCCAAAGAACAAGGTACTCAAGAGGAATTAGACCAATGATCCCATACCTGGACCATACATTTAGAATCACCTGTGAAGCTTTTTAAAAATCCCAGTGGCCAAGGCACACACCAGGCCGGTGACATGGGAATCTCTGGAGGTGGGCTGCAGTGCACAGCCAAAGCTGGGAACCACAGAATTAGGGATTATTCTAAAGATACCGTCCAGAGCAGAGTCAATCTGAGCATGACTGTGGGCCCTTGATACGCTGGGACCTTTGTCTAAATCTCACACCCAGCTATGACAGTGGATGGTACAAGCCACTCACCCTCTACCTTAGGAGGGGCTCGGGGCCATGCACACACAGCCCTCCCCTTAAAATGCAGCACAGACAAGGTCGCCCATCCAGAGGGCCTGCCGGGATGAGCAGGGTCCAGGAGACCCTCGGTCTGTATCTGCAGGGGGCACCTCCCTGGCAGCAATGTGAGGGGCTCCGGAGACGGGCTGGGACATGAGCTGACACACGGGCCCAGCTGAGCCAGTGTCCCCCGGGGAGCACGCTCTTTGCAGGATGCCGCAAAGTCCCTCATGACCCCTCTGTGAGGGAGGATGCAAACCCTCTTAGCAAAATACACACGAGGATTAAAGAAATGGGCACATTTTCTTGCTGTTGCTCCTCTATTGATAAAGATGGAAAATTCACTTTATCTGAATCTTTTTTAAACGTCCTCAGTGTTTACCATTGATACTCTCCAGGTTCCCCCCATTTAAGCTCGGCTTAGATAGTTTTGTTTGGTTTTATTTGAAAGCAAACTTCTGGCAGAGGTACGTAGAGCAGAGATATATACAAAACTCCAGCAGAATCAATTCGTATTTATTCAGAGCATTTAAAAGCAAAATTTGACCAAAGAACTCAAATAAAAAGAAAATCAAACATATTGCATACATCTTGAAAGATATTTTAAATAACAGAACATTTTAAAGCATAAATGTAGAAAGGCAGGGGAAAGACATACAGAGATATTCAACATGTAATATCTTCCTACAGAATGTGGATTTTTTTTAAGTGCACTTTTGTCCAAAAAGAAAAAAAGGAAAAAGAAACACCAAGCCCTGAATCTAATATGCTTACCAACATGAACTGTGGAGGCAGGTGGCCCGGGCCTGAACCCACACGCAGGGCCCTGGACCACGTCTCCGAGCCTCTGTGCCTCCTCTTATCTTTACATCAGAGGCTCTGGAGTCGGACTGCTGGGCTCAGATTCGGGTCTGCACATGAGCTGTGTGAGTGCATGTAACCTCCCCGCCCCTCTCTCCCTCCTCTGTGACAGTGAAACAAGAACAGGACCTACCTCCAATCTGCAGAAACTGGAACCTCGTGCACAGCTGACGGGAATGCAAAACGGTGCAGCTGCTGTAGAAAACAGTCTGGCAGTTCCTAAAAATATTTAACATAGAATTACCATAAGATCCAGCGATTCCACTTCTGGGACTCTGCCCCAAAGAGCTGTGAGTAGATACTGGAACAGATATTTGCACACCCATGTTCACAGCAGCATATTCACAATAGCCAAAAGGTGGAAGCAGCCCAAGTGTCCACCAACAGAACAACGGATAAAATGTAGTACATACAGACAATGAAACATTATTCAGCCTTAAAAAGGAAGGAAATTCCGACACAGGCTTCAACATGGATGAACCTTGAAGATAACTATACCAAGTGAAATAAGCCAGTTATATAAAGACAAAATATTCTATGACTTCACGTATATGAGGTACTTAGAGCAGTCAAACTCATAGAAACCGAAAGAATGATGGTTACCAGGGGCTGCGGGGAGGCGGATGGGGAAGTAATGTTTAATGGGTACAGAGTTTCAGTTTGGGAAAATGAAAAAGTTCTGAGATGGAGGCAGGTAATGGTTTACCCAACAATGTGAATGTACTTAATGCCAGTGAACTGTATACTTAAAAAGGTTCAGATAGTAATTTTTATGTTTTGTATATTTTACCACAATAAAAGAATAAAAGTAAATAAGAAAACCTAGTCCCTATACCTCCTAGAGTTGCTGTAAGGATTGGATATGTGTGAAGTGTTTAGAGTACCTGGCAGGGAAGCCCTCCGTAAACACTAGCTACAGCTACTCTCTTATTGTCCTACCTTCGGAGCTCCCTCCAGGCCCCACTACCATGTTCTGCAGAAACAGATGCTCACTGACTAGATTTTGATCCCCCTCCTGGAGCTGTACAGCTTCTGCAATGAGACAGTTCCAGCCCTGGGCTTCCTTCCAGCATAAATGCTCTATTATTGGGACAAAACTTCCACTGCAATCAGATAAAGATGAAGAGACCACCTGGTTCCTGCAGAGTCTTCACACATAGAACTGAGAAGACCACAACTAAAAAAAAAAAAAACTGATTTTATCATCTATTTCCTAAATGGTTTGTTAATAATCTTGCCTCAAAGATAGGTTCATAGGCTAATGCTATCATATAAGTCTGACAGTGGGGAAGAAAGGAAAAACGTTCCCCTACTATTCATAAATATTCTTTCACCTTTTATCACAATCGAGACTATTTTCCTTCTTTGCTTCATCATTTAAAAGTCCTTCTATTATGAAAATTTCCAAACATATACAAAAGCAGAGACCCGACTAGCCCTCATGTACCCAGCTTAAGAGCCAACTTCAACCTCTCTGACACTACCTACAACTCGACATTCTCGCCACCAAAAAACTAGAATAAAAACACCAGCGCAGGGCTTCCCTGGTGGCGCAGTGGTTGAGAGTCCGCCTGCCGATGCAGGGGACATGGGTTCGTGCCCCGGTCCGGGAAGGTCCCACGTGCCGCGGAGCGGCTGGGCCCGTGAGCCACGGCCGCTGAGCCTGCGCGTCTGGAGCCTGTGCTCCGCAACGGGAGAGGCCACAGCAGTGAGAGGCCCGCGTACCGCAAAAAAAAAAAAAAAAACCAGGGCAGCTACATTGAAGCAATGTTCTTTTCTAACAATCATCATCATCATCATCATCATCACCATCACTATTTTACTTTTAGAAGTTCTTTTTGGATATCTTCTCACCTGCTCTCCTTTTTTTCTTTGAAACTACAAATAATTTCCATACCTACTATGCCAAGGTTATTGTGAGGATGTAATACACACGAAAATGCAGAGCTTGGTGTCTGATGTGTATGAAGTTCCGGAGAAATCTTAGTTCTCTACGGACCACCACCCCACCCTTCTCTCCAAGACAACAGATACCAACCACCGCCACCCCTCTCACACACACGCTTCTCCATTAAAGAATGTCCTTGCTTGTCCCTCACTCCTCCCTTCCCTTCCCAAACACTGGTCCTTGCTTCCCTCCTGTCCCCTCGGCCTGCTTCGAAGCCAGGGATCCCAAACACAAATGCCTGACCACAAATCCAATCACCTAGAAGACCCCAAATATAAAGACAAGTACAGAAACTGGATAAACTGAACTGATCAATATATTTAACATTTAGGGTACCAGCCACTAAACTAAAAATTAAAAACATACCCAATCTAGTGCCTGTATATTATTTAACAGAAAAACCAGGCTAGACACTCATGGTAAAAACAGCACAAACTGGAATTCCTATGCAGGTCGTGTGTATGTGTGTGTATTTATATTTTAAACATTAAACCCTTTTTTGATGATCCAAGAAATTTTATCTGCTGATGAGATTCATTTCCTTGCAGTACTTTTCGCCAGTGGCAAACCTGCCACATCTAATTTGTTTTAAAAGGAATTCTAATCACCCAATCAATCATACTCTCGACCTTCAGCCTTCACAGTCACTTCGCTGTGGTCAAAATTGGCTCTAAAAACTCATGTTGTAACAGTTCTGTTGTCCTCAAGCTCCAAAACGCCAATGACAGGAATATAATATGACCAAACCCTCTGGTAGAAGAAAAAACAGTATCTGAAGTTTCTAATTCGTCTTCTACCAAGATTCTTTAAATAAAAGTGAATGTCTAAGATATTATTAAGGAATAACTTTTCCTCTACTGGGGTTTAAAGACTTATAAATCATCCAAGTGTCTATGCAGTGACTCTGGTCTCTTCATTACAAAAATCACACGTCTCACTTTTGCTTTTAAATAACTTTTCTTATTGCAGAGATATAAGGACCAAGTAATAACCCTTCCAACGCTCCGACCTCCCCTCCTGGCACACGTCCAATCTCAAGCGCGCTGGCATACATCGTTCTGGCTTGGAAAGGCGTCCGCATTTGCTGCCTGCCCTTCCTGTCCCCATCCTCCCTCCTGGCTACCTGGCTTCTCGGGGCCTGGCACACAGCAGGTACTCAATACATGATGCTGCCGGGATCATTAAGAAAACTTCAGGGGTAATAGAGACAGAAGCTGCCACATCAAGTAGAGAAGCTGACTCGGGGTGGGGAGAAGAATGCGGTTATTTTAGACACACTGTTTGAGGGGCGGGCGGGACATGCAGATGGACACATTCAGTGATGTCCACCTCGGCGATGATGTCACACGGGGATGAAGCAGGTCAAGGAGGGAGGCCCTCTGCGGAAAGACTCCATCCGTGAGCAGAGAGCTCAGCTCTGAGCATCACCGAAGCTAAGGAAGAACCGCGTTTCAAGGTGGCTGAAAACACTGGTTGGGGTGTGAAACGCCACAGCTAAACTGAAGAGGATTAAAGACCGTAAATGAGGGGATGGGTGACTTAATCACTAGAAAGTTCTCCAACTTTGAGAAGCTGTTTCAGTGATGAATAAGATACATACTTATAACTATCTGCAAGAATCCCAAATAAAATGTAGGCAAACAGAAACCACTAAGGGAACACTATACCAAGGCCATGGCGGGGGGGGGGGGGGTGGCCACCATGCACAGCACAAGGATAAATCAAGGCAGGAGATCCAGTCCTCTAATTGACCCCATGATCAAAGGAGAAAAAGCAAATGATCAGCCCCCAGATGCTTGACAAAACAGAACATTCACTCTTCATTAAGACAAACTCTTAATAAGATAGGAATAGATGACTATTGCCTGAATATGATCACAATATATCCACCAAAACTCCAGAATCATGATTTGAGAAACCACTATAGGCATTCCATGAAAGTCCAACTTCTGAATAGAGAAATGGGAATCAGCGAGTGACAGAAGGCTCCCCCAGATGGAATTAGAAATGCCTCTGGAAGGTATGAAAAGATGTTCAATCTCAAAGAAATGCCAATTAAAATGACAATTAGGTTTTAAAATATCTACAGATTGGGGAAGATCATGTTCTTTGATATCACAGTATTATGAGGGTCTAAGAAACAGGCATTGCCGGTAAAACTTCCATGGAGGCAGTTTGACGATATGTAGCAACGTTTAAAATACATTTCATTCGGCAATCCCACCTGGAGTGAATTAAATTTATAGATATACTTTTTTCTTTTTTTTTTTCCTGCGGTACGTGGGCCTCCCACGGTTGCGACCTCTCCCGCTGTGGCCTCTCCCATTGCGGAGCACAGGCTCCGGACGCGCAGGCTCAGCGGCCATGGCTCACGGGCCCAGCCGCTCCGCGGCATGTGGGATCCTCCCGGACCGGGGCACGAACCCGCGTCCCCTGCATCGGCAGGCGGACTCTCAACCACTGCGCCACCAGGGAAGCCCTAGATATACTTCTTATATGTGTGCAAAATGATGCATGAACAAGGGTATTCACTGAACAATTTGTAAGAGCCAAAGACAGGAAATACATTTCCATTAATCGGGGACTAGCTAAGTAAATTAAGAATAAGGCAGCACTACATGTATTGACATAGGATATCTCCAAGATATATTGTTAAATGATAAAAAAGAGGTGTTGATTGGCTGTGCATGGTAGCTACCATTTTTCAACAGGAATATAAATGTAGTTTACGCATATACACACGTATATAAGGAAGTGCAGACACGGTAGGAGCTGAGAGACAGAGACAGTTGAGAGGCTACTATTCATTACATGCTTTTATACCTTTCGATTTTATACGATGAGCATTACAACCTAGTGACTTGAGATCACTCTTGGCTTCCCCTTTCCTTCGTTCCCTCCATCCAGCCAATCGGTAGGGCCTGTGAATTCTGTCTTTACAACATCGCTGCCACTTCAGCCCTCCTTTCCACTCTCACCACAAGTGACATAATTTAGAGACCCTCAGTACCTTCCTCCAGGATAATTAAACAGCCTTTAACACCTTCCACTTCAAACAGTTGCCTCCTCTGATTCACCTTACGTGCAATGCCGGATTTACCTTCTAAAGCACACACTTATTAAGCTTCCGAAGGCCCGAATTCTGCTCGGCCTATCCAAGTGCCCCGCAGACCCCAATTCCCAGGGACCACACCCCACACTTGGGCTGAACAGAACTGCTGCCAGGGACTAGAACTACAGCTGTTTCCTCTCACCCTGAGCCCCAGCGCCCGGCGGTCTCCTCCCTCAGGAATGCTCCACGTGCACCGGCTGAGATGGGCTGTGGCCCCCAGCACCCACCGTGAAGGCCTTGCCCTCAGGACACTGCCCCTGACGTGCATCCGGGACATGACTACAGAACTGCACGTCTCTCTCAGGGGGGCCCCGACACGCCCACCTGCTTCCTTCTAAGCACCCACACCAGTGGTCAGTCTTCCCCTTGCAGCTGCCCCTCTGCTTCGTTCCTCGGGCTTCTGAGAACAGTGATGTACCCACAGCAATAAATAAAGAGCAAGTCATCTGGTGAGGGTAAGGCTTCCCTTCAGATTCCCCGGATTCCAATTGCTCATTAAAGGGCTAAAAAACCATCCTGAATCTGTAAGTTTAGATGTGCCCAGTGGTCACTATGATATTATACTAAGGTAGGAGGTACTAAAAATGCTAAGTAACTGTTTCTGATTCTTTTTGCCTTTCTCAATGGACACTGGTAAAAAGTTTGGAATCCCAAAGCACATAACACATATGCAAGAAAGTCCATCTTACCTGTCACTTAAAAGTCATTTTCTAGAGTTACTGTTTTTTTAAATGAGAGAAATGATCTTTCTCAGGGTGAGCATGTAAGGTTAGTGATGGCTGGGAGCAGGGACTAAATTGGGTGATTTTGGGTCCTTGACAAGAGGCGTCTACCACTTCCCAAGGTAAGGCAAATTATGCATTAGTTAGGTCAAGGTCATTTTAAAAGAGGCGATTCCTGTAGACACATAGGTGTCAGTAGTCCATATTAGTTTGGACAATAAGCATGGAAAAGAATTTTAAAATTCATCATTGGGGACAATTTGGGAAGATGAAAAAGTTCCAGAGAATGGATGGTGGTGATGGATACACACAATGTGAATGCATTAATGCCACAGAACTGCACACTTTAAAATGGTTTATGGTAAATCTTATTTTATATATATATGTGTGTTTATATATATGTATTTAATGCAACTTTTTAAAATCCACCATGAAGCATGAATTTAAACATTTCATTTTTAATACAGTAAAAGATACGACTAGCAGTTCTTTTTCTTTCTCATTTCAAGACCCGCGACAATATGGAGAAAACATCAGCAGTTGAAATCTGACGGCGGCTCTAATAATGCGGTAATTATTCAAGTTTATCCTGATAATTCTTTTTATAATCCTACCTTCACTTGAAAAGCTCTTGGCCTTCAAGGTGAGGTCCATGCCATGCAGACAGAAGGCCACGGCTGCATAAGTACCAGCTGACTGAGGTTAGCCACAGAAGGCAGAAAGAAGGTTGAACTCAAACACCTCCAGGCCCTTGTTCCTGGATGAGTCCTCCCACAAACTACAGCCCAGGAGGGCTCTAGCCTATTGATACAATGCAATCAAAATAATTAAAATTAAAAAATAAAGAATGGAAGGAAAATGCAATGATAATCCGAAATCACAGAAGGTCACTGAGGACATAAGAGCTTCTGCTTCTCAAGGAGACCATAAAACACACCTATTACGCATCATAAAATGAGCTGAATGCAGGTCACTGCTTTTAGAAGGCCTTTTCAGCTGCAGAAATTACCTATGTTTAATGGGTTAGTATTCAGTGGTAATATTTTTCAATGCCAGAAGCTAATAAAATCACATCCTCTGGATCTGTGGTGTCTAATATAGTAGCAGCTAATCACAGGTGGCTATTTAAATTTAAATTAATTAAATAGATAAAAATCCAGCTCCTCGGTTGCACTAGCCACGTTTCCAGTGCTCAAGAGCCTCACGTGGGTGGTGGCTGCCACACTGGACAAAACAGGTAGAAACACTTCAGTCATCCCCGAAGGTCTACTGGACAGAGCTGCTCTAGGGTACTAAGTGTCTTTTCCTGAAGCCATCACAGCATTTCTGTTCGTTCACTCAACAAATGTTTGCTGAGCTCCTACTATGTAACAGGCACAGGGCTGGTTGTCGAGCATGGCAGTGAGTAAAACTAAGAATTTAAGTAGGAGATAAAGAGAAACCTCCAATATACGAATGGAGCCCTGATTTTTAGATAAAGATGAGCAGCCAGGGAAGGGCTGTCTGAGAAAGTAACGTTTAAGTCAACATTAGAAAGATAAGCCATTCAAAGAGACAAAATTTCCAAACAGAGGGACGGAAGCACCCATGTGCTCAGGTGGGGAGGGCTTAGCATGTTCCAGAAACTGATTTTCATGCATTTTGCAGCTGTCTCATTAAACTTGAAACACCAAGCAAAGCATTTAACTGACACCCAAATCTATTCCCATGGGGAAGTCAGACAACAGTCTGTTAATTATCCTCAGCCGTTCCCCTTCTCCCTCTAAATCACCTGCCTTTCTGTCAGTTCATTTCTTGAAGGACTGACTTCTGAGTAGGCAGGCAGAGAAAGCAATTAATTTTGTTACTTCTTAGCAGAGGAAATAGGGGCTTAGGCGAGGTTTCTGAGTGACTGTGGATTGTAACTGGCCGTGCTAACATGGCCACGGAGATGTTCTCATCACAGGTCGAGCAGTTTCCATCTGAGGGTGGTTGTCAGTATTCCTGCCGGGGCAAACCACTCACACCGACTTCGGACAGCAAGACCCAGCCGCTGGGCAGACAGCTCACTGGGTGGATGGCCTCTCCCTGGAAATGCAGCTGGGGGCCACGCGGCGGGGCACCACCGCCCCATCACTGCCCCACACACAGCGCACGAGGGAGACTGAACACACCCACTCGGGCCTTTGAAGCCTCTGCCCCACAACTCACTTGTGCCATTCACACACCTTGTCATTCTCCCGGCTTCTCCTCTTCCCGTCACCTTTGCAACCAGAGTGGCCGTGCCCCTCACAGCCCAGGCTCCTGTCCAGGGGCTGCACAAGGTCTGCAGGACGCACGCCCGGGCCTCTGCACACAGCCCTCTGGTGCACCCAAGGCAGCTGAAGACAGCATCCCTCCTCCTCTGCTCCAGCGGGAGCCAAGCCACCGAGGAAGCCCCTTCCCACCCTCTTTACTTCGGGGACAGAAAAACAGAACCTCTACTGCTGCAAAGAGCTGAAATGCTGGGATTGAAAAAAAAAGGCTGCACTCTCGCACCAAATTAATTAAGAGTCAAATGTGGAAATCATGCTTATCACGTCAGGTTTTGATTTTTCAGTCTTAATGAAGAAAAGGCCCATGCTAATAAACAGAAAACCCCGGTGAGGTGGAACAGTTATGAAAGACAGTGTTAAGGAAGGTACTTTAAGTCCACACATGCCATGGCATCCACTGGTAGAGACATTTCTGCCCAAACATATTTCAGTAACTAAGTATGCCATCAACATTTTGGGTAAAATCTTATAAAAACACTTCATTTTCCTACATTTTGCAGAAAGCATAAGCTTCGGATGTTTGAATACCATGTGAATGTAATACAAAAAAGGAAACAAACAAACAAAAACCCACTGAAACCCACAAACCTGGCAGACCTAGTTCACTCAGGACACCACCACCACACCCTCCCTGCACACTCTCTTTTTCCAGAAAACCAAAGCAGAGTGTCTCAGGGTTAGGGTTAGGGTTAGCTGCTCTAACAAAAATACCACAGACCTGGTGGCTTATAAGCAACAAATACTTATTTCGCAGTTCTGGAGGCTGGGAAGTCCAAGATCAAGCCACCGGCAGATTTGGTGCCAGGTAAGAGCACACTTCCTGGATCTCAAGACTGTGTCCTCACATAGTGAGGGGTGAGGGAGCTCTCTGCGGTCCCTTTTACAAGGACATTAATCCCATCCTGGGGGCTCCACCCTTATGACCTGACCAACTCCCAAAGGCCAACCCAACACATCCCACTGGGGGTTAGGATCTCAACATATTTATCGGAATGGTGGGGAATGGGGGAATGGGGTGGGGAGGACCACAGCCATTCAGCTTACGGCACAAGTAATGAGAATATGTTCTTAATCTTGGAAATGTCCCTAGAAGTAAGGAGAGCACAGCCTATTTCAGTTCCAATTTGGACAGAAGAGAGGAGTTAAGTAGGAAAAAGCAATCTGGTCACAGGTCACACACCTGGGGCAGAGCCTGGCTGACCTCTGACCTTCCAGGGCTATGTTCATTACTTCACCCATTTCAGGATCATACTGCAATCGTTGAAAAAGGTCAGTAATCGAGGGTTGCTTATTTGAAGTTATAATTTAATTACAGATAAAGTGTAACTTTAGAGAAAATATTTGTAAAGAGTAGGCTTCTAGTCCAAATGGAGAGAGATATAAGATACCAACTCACAAGTACCCACTCTGCTCAACTTCCCTCATTTACTATGTGGAGCGATCCACAGTGGGCTGGGCACAAGGACAGTCCTTAAAGTGAAGGGTGGAAACTGACAATGTGATGTTGGGATTTTACTGAAAAAAATATTTAAGTAACGCTGAGCAAGGGAAAAATGCCTTTCTTCCATATTACAAGTAAATTACGATATATAAATATTTAATTTTTAAAAGTCCATAAATATCTTTCAAATCTTAAACACGTTCACTTCTAAACATGGGATGTCTGATAATATGCCATTACAGAAAAACAAATTTTAGCTTTGGTGTTGCTAGCACCCTTTACACCCTAGAGAGGTTATTTGGGAAATCATCTGACTTTAAGAACAAATGTTTAAGGCATCTGGGAGTTAGTGGTCCTTAACTTTAGCAAGTTTTACTGCATCTTCTTTGCTTCTGAGCTGGTATCTTTCTGGTAAATAAAAAAATGTTTGTTGTAACTAAAAATAAAAAGTACCTACAGCCACCCATTTGGAACTGGTACCCATTTCTCTTTTCCTCAAAAGTATAATTGCAAAGTACAGTCTCCTGGCTTTCTCCTTCCCCCGCGGTATTCCGAGGGTGATTCAGGAGTATAGTGAGCCTGCATCTGAGAAGCACAGGGCATTTCACTTGAAGGTATAACTATGACACGTATTTGTCCCTGTGTTACTTGATGTATAGACAGGAATAGGTGGGCAGAGAGAGCCTTCCGGGTGCTCCCAGCCCACGGGGAGCCTGGACAAAGGGACATCTCCTGTCTCCTACTCCTGATGAGGAAGCCTTTCCCCTCCACCAGCCCATCACTCCCATAACGCTGGGCCTGCCTGCCCTGCTTTAAACCTCCTGAGCACAGCCTGTTTGGTCTTTCATGTGCCTTTGTTTTAGTATTTGTGCACATAGGCCTGTGCTCATCTAAGGGAATAAAATCAGTTTGATCTAGAGAGCAGCTTGAATTCTGGAACACCTTACAAGAACTGAAACTGATTTGCAAATATTCACCATGCACTTAGCAGAGGTGCCGGGGAAAAAAAAGAGTTAGCAAGAAGTCTCTGCCCTCCAAAATTTCAGGAGGCCAGCTTTGCAAGATTCCAAAAAGCCTTATGGGCATGACTGTGCCTTCACCAGTCACTCATCTTGGTGGCAGCACTGGGGCCAGAGGTTCTCAGTCATGGCTGAACATCAGAATGACCTGGGAAGCTACTCAGAGGTTTTTACTTGACAGCTGTGGGAGGAGTCCTGACATCAGCAGTGAGTCTGACATGCACCCCGGATCAAGAGCCACCACTCGGGGCTAACAGCTCGCAAATTCCCACCGCTGCTAAGGCCACAGGTTCTCAAACTGTCAGGGTTGTTCAACTCGGCCTTGAATTTCATGAAATATCTAGCGTCCTACCCATATATATATATATTTTTTGCGTTATGCTCCAAAAGATGACTTGTGTCATCTGAACTTCAACTAGTACATAACCCTGAGGGAAGCTATAAACACCTTTAGATAATCATTTTAAAAATTACTTCAATTTCCTCCACAAAATCACTTTTTTAAAAAAAAGAAATTTATTTATTTATGTGGCTGTGTCAGGTCTTAGTTGCGGCATGTGGGATCTTTTGTTGCGGCACGTGGGCTCTGTAGTTGAAGCACACGGATTCTACAGCGCAAGGGCTTAGTTGCCCCGCGGCATGTGGGATCTTAGTTCCCCGACCAGGGATCTAACCCGTGTCCCCTGCATTAGAAGGCGGATTCTTAACCACCAGACCACCAGGGAAGTCCCCAAAATCACTTTTATTACAAGTACTTCTTCATATGAAAATCTCATCCTTAATGAATTACAAAATGTTATTTTTCATTCAAAATCATCATTCAAAATGTTATTCGATAAACATACTAGTTTGCAAAAAATAAGAAGAAATACTGGCTCTTTTCAAAGGACTCTCCTGAAATTATCTTCACATCTTCCACAGAATGTTTTGCTAAGGCCAGTTCTGATAAGATATATATTCAGGCCTTTGTATATGCAAAATTAGATTTTGATTTATAGATTTACTGTTAGGGTTTGAAAGAATAAGGCACATATGTCAAAAGAAGATGGGCTGGATGGGGCAGGGAAAAGTCTTGGTGGAGGGTCAGCTGTCTCGTATTTCAAGATCAGGGACAGAATCAATGCTAAAAACTGCTTAAGGGGGGAAACGTTCAAGTACAGGATTTATTTTCCCTTAAGACGACGTTCTCCCTCAGTAAAACTGGCGGACAAGGAGAACTTTGCACACACCTGGCCCACGTTCATCTGAGCTGTTCCTGGAACACCGGGATGTGGGGACGGGAGGTGTTCTTCCTGAAGGTACTCACATCGTCCTGCTAAATGAGGGCAGTTCTGGGAAGAACCGGCAATGGGTCACGTGCACAGAGGCAGCAACATGGCTGGACCTTCTGTATTCCAGTCAGCTGTCTGACTTGGGCCGATGGCAGTGGTTCTCCATCCTGATGGAGCCCTGAAACCCCTGACACTTTTTAAAGACATTACTGCTGGGCCCCCAACCCAGAGCTTACGACTGCCTTGATGTGAGTGGAACCAGAACACTGGTATTTGTGAAAGGTTCTCAGGTGTGTGCTGTGAGGCCAGGGTAGAGGACCAGTGGGCTAATGAAACCAGTTCTCCATCTAGCAGCTACTGTGACCTGGGAACAACTAAAGGGACACAAGTTCAGTTGAAAACAGATCTGACCTCTTAGCCTAGTCTCCCTCCTAGACACAGGTAGGAGGGGAAGGCAGCTTTTGAGAGAGATGAGCTTGAACTTACAGACAGGCAGACAGAAGGCAAAGAACTAATTTGTTTAAAAAAAAATTCCTATAAGTGACATCTGATACACTTTATACAAACTCAGTTGTCAATTTTACTGCTGTTTCCCACAAGTAAGGCAATACTTAGTCTCCAAAGAACGGAGCTCCAATATCTGGTTACTTTCTAAAAGTCTCAAGGAAAAGACTTGAAGTATATTTGAAAAGAGCGTCTACAAAAATGTGAATCTCTCACATACACATGAGTAGACAACCTAAAAAAGGCACTAAGTCTTTTCCAAGAGATGTTAATAGAAAAAAAATGTAAATTTATCTTAAAAGACTAGAAAGCTAGTATAAAAATCAACATTTGAGATTCTCTGAATATTTGTAATATTTCCTATATAAAGAAGTTAGCTTTGGAAATAAGTGAGAATCTAACTTAAAATTCAAATATGACTAAAATTTACCCATGTTATCCAAGAAAACTTAATAAACTTCAAACTCCTGAAGCTGGCTCTGAAGACCTTCTGTGAAGCAGTGCAGCGTCACAGCCAGTACTACAGCTATAGACAGAACACACCCCAGGACCATGCCCACCCCCTCGGATTCCTACCTGTACAACTGGCTAAATAACCTAACCTCTCAGGTCCCTTCCTTAACGGGGGTAAGAGCTGTCCTATCATCTGTCCACTGAGATCTTATAACCTAGAAGAAATAGACAGGTTTCGAGAAACATAAAGCCCACCAAAACTGAATCAAGAAGAAATAGACAATTTGAATTGACGGATCACTAGAAGTGAAATAGAACCCGTAATTAAAAAAAAACTCCCTGCAAAGAAAAGGACCAAATGGCTTCACTGGAGAATTCTACCACACATACAAAGAAGAACTTATACCCATCCTTCTCAAACTCTTCCACAAGACTGAAGAGGAGAGAACACTCCCAAAGTCATTCTATGAAGCCACCATCACCCCAAAACCAAAACCAGACAAAGACACTATCAAAAAAAAAAAATTACAGGCCAATATCTTTGATGAATATAGATGCAAAACTCCTCAACAATATACTAGTAAACCAAATCCAACAATACACAAAATGGATCATACACCACAACCAAGTTGGATTCACCCCAAGGTCACAAGGATGGTTCAACAATATGCAAATCAATGTGTTACACCACATCAACAGAAGACAAAAACCACATGATCATCTCAATAGATGCAGAAAAAGTATTAGATACAATTCAACATCCATTCAAATACCCCCCAAAGTGCGTATACAGGGAACATATCTCAACATAATAAACTACTAACTCTTGGAAGACAGGATCAGTATTTGATGTGTAGCCCTCACGTAACCGCAGGAACTGGGACTTGAACCACCAGCTGGTCAACTACTTGTTGAATATGCAGACGTACAGAACCAGGATTTCAGCACTGCTAAAATAGAGGATTCCAAAAATAGGCTTTGAAATAAAAGTCTACCAACACCTGAAAACCTAATCTGTATTTCAATAGCTCAGATGGTAAGTTCTACTTCACTTGCATGAACTAGCCAATGCATCAAAGAAAAAAATGACTTATCCCCAGAACAGAGAAAACATCATTAAAATAAGCCAGGTAGGGACTTCCCTGGTGGTCCAGTGGGTAAAGCTCTGCGATCCCAATGCAGGGCGCCTGGGTTCGATCCCTGGTCGGAGAACTAGATCCCGCATCCATGCTGCAACTAAGAGTTTGCATGCCACAACTAAGGATCCCGCATGTCACAACTAAGACCCGGCACAGAAAATAAATATTTTAAAAATAAATAAATAAAATTTTAAAAAATAATAAAAATAAAGCAGGTACAGGGCTAATCACGTCTGCTCATCGATGGTCCCTCTCCCCACCACACAGCGTTCCCTGAATGGATCCTGCGCCCTCGTGCCTCCCTGCTTTGAATGTACACTACAACCTGTAACTCAACACATTCTCCATGTTCGCCCTCTGGCTCTTACTACTCATTGTGGAAATACCTTCTCTGATGGAATGCTTTCCCTTAAGATCAAAGTCCTAGTTGAATGTCCCTCCTCTGTACTCCCCTAACACTTCGTAATATTACCCCTATCATAGCACCTGTCAAAAATAAATTGTTACTTTGCTTATCTAGTTCACACTGTAACGCCACCATGTTGTATAATGTATGGCTCTTAGGAAGCGTTCACTCAGTGCTGAAGGAATGAATGAGGAAAGGGCCTTCAGTTCCCTGTTCATCTCTGAAAATGAGGGAGCTGATGTACAAAGTCTCTTCCAGCTTCCTATTCTATTAGTGTGAAGGACTGATAAAACCAAATGACGATTATGTGTAATAAAGACTTAGATCCACATTTGGAGTCGAATAACTTCTAAATCGTAACATCACAAGTTGCTCACCTATGCAAGATTTCCTTTGCACATCGTTTTAATATTTAAGCTGCAAGACAATAAATTGCTGTTATACTGCTTGTTATGGTTGGAGAAATTTCTCTTCAAAAATCATTCAGTGCTCAACAGCAATCCTAATTTTAATATAAGGTAATGCATGACTTTACATAATGAACTATAGGAATTTCATAACTATGGATAGGTGGATATTAAAGAAATTTTTGCATTTTGAGGCCTAAATGGTAGTAAGTGGGTTACGCCTAGTTTATAGTCGTTATGTAAGAAAATACTCTGCCCAGAACAGAATGCATATTAAAGGACATATGAGTAAGGTCTATCCTCAGCTTCTGGCCCAATCCCACTTTCAACTTCAAATAGAGCTTTTCTTGAAAATAGTCATTGCTGCAATGAAGAAATAAAAAAACGGAGATTTAGCTTTGGAATGTGATTTTTTATTAGGCTTTTAAGGCAATGATATCCAACATACTGGCAAATTATTTCAAGTAAAATAATAAAAGTATTTTTTTGTGAGGACTTAGCTTAGAAATCAACTGGGAAGCTACCATTTCTCTAACCTCAGCTATTCCTTGTACTAACAGATGCCTACATTACCCAAACAAACTAAACTTTCGATATTTATTTGGAAAGTTTTATTTGATTACAACAAAGTTAAAATCATTTAGATATGTTAATTGTATACATTAATGATTAAATTGCTTGATAATTAAACAAACAACTGTATATCGTAATTATTCCAACTTCATTTTCTAGATGAAAGCAAAATATAATAAAATAATGCAATCCCCACTGTTTTTAAACAAGCCAAAATAATTCTGTTTTTTCTTCTAACTTTGATAGCTTTCTCTGTTTGTAACTTGCGTTAACGCTGTAGTTTTCCTAGGTGCCACACACCTAATTTACATCATCTGCATTCAACCGTGTTTCATATTAAGAGAAAACAGTCCTGCATCTTTTTCTATAATAATGTACAAGACCCTTGGTCTTGAGTCCTTTGAGTAATACCAAAGGATAAACTCAAAATATTAAAAACCCTTTCAATAAACCTGAAGCAAGATTTGCCCAATGACCTGATCACCCTGCAGGAGTAACAGAAGTTTGGCTACTCTGTAAAAAGCCTTATTTGAGACTTATAGATGTATGAGACGTTAACAAAAATCGAACAGGAAACGTAAAAGGATTTTCATAAAAGTATTTTGTCTTTCATGCCTTTAAAAAAAAATACCACTGCATTACAACAGATAACATAACAGATATAACAAGCACATGTGGATGCAAAGACCCGAGGTTACAAGTACGCTAAAGTGCAGTAAGGTCAGAGAAGTGTCTCCTGCCCTTAAAGTTCCTGAAAATACGAGGTTGCTTTGGCATAGAACAAGTTATCACTTCAAAACGAGACAAACTTAAAGAAAGGAAACACAACCAAAACTCAGTGGTTGGAAAAGAGATGGATGTGAACGCCCACTTGTTTCTTACGTATAAAGTTACCCCTCGCAGTGTTTTGGAGGAGAAAACGCTGGCTCTTCCCATTGTTGGTTACATACACAAAGATTCCAAAGACAAGACAAGTGCTTTGCAAACAAAGTAACTAGAACCAGCTCAGGCTTCCCCGCGCCGGGTCCTACGTTCCACGGTCAGAACCACCAACTGTATCCCCCCGGGTAACAAGGTGATTCAGAAAACCTGGCGTCTTCAGAGAAGGGAGAAAACTTAGCCGGGAAGAGAGGAGAAAACTTGCTCAGCTTCTTGCTGGGGTCTGAAACGATCCCAACAGAGTCCTTAAACCCCTCAGGTTTCCCCAATCAAGCACCCTCGCCTCCAACCTGGGCCACCCCAGATCTGACTATCAGACGACAGAAGTCTGCGGACGCACGGAGAGCTGACCACCCCACGAGAGGGACCTACGCGCGGCCGCGCCCACTCACCCGCCGCTCCCCGGGAGACGGGAGACCAGGCCGGGGTCCAAGTCCTGGGCGTGGCAGGCTCGCCCCTCTCCGGGCCCGGCTCCAGCTCACCTCGGCGCGGCCCGCCTGGGCGCCGCCATCTTGACCAGAAAGGGGGCCTCGCGCCGGAGGCCCCTGAGCGGGCGCCCTGAGCGAAGCCGGAGCGCCGGGGAGCCCCAGGTCGGCGCCCTGCGTCCCCCGTGCGCTCGCGCCCCGTTCACGCGCGACAAGCGTCCCGCACGCAGCCCCCGACCCAGGAGTCTGCGGAACCGGCGCCCCGCGCAGCCCGCACCGAAGCTCAGGCGGCGCCGAGGGCAGCCCGGGCGGAAGAGCGGGCGCGGGGCGCGCGCTCGGTAACCTGGCAACGCGGAGCAACCCGGCGTCCCCGGCGAACCCCAGCCCTCCACCGCGAGGAAGCACAGACACCCCGCACCCGCCGCCCAGCCCTCGCCGCCCCTCGGCCGCTCCGACCGCCGCTGCCCGCAGTACCCCGCGGCGGGGGCGGCCGCCGAGAACACCTCCCGCCGGCGCCGCCCCCTTAGCTGCCCGAAGCCCGCCTGCGCCGCCACGCGCGGCCGGAGCTCACCTGGGCCGGGGCGCAGGCCGCTCCCTGCGCCGAGCCCCACGCGCGTGTCCCGCTCGCGCTTCCCGCGGCGGCGGAAGTTTCGGGAGTCGCGTTTAACTCGGGACCTCGGCGGAGAGGACCCCCCCCCCCGGGTTTTTTTCGTTCCAAGATGGCAGCCTCCAGCCGCGCACAGGTGCTGGATTTGTACCGGGCGATGCTGAGGGAGAGCAAGCACTTCTCCGCCTACAACTACAGGTGAGCGGCCCGGGAGGTGCGGGCGCGGGCGCGGCCGGGGTACAGGAGCCCCTGCCCCGCGCGGCCGCCTGGGCGCCCAGAGGGGAGGCTCCCTGCCGGCCGGCGTGGCCCGCGGACCCTCGGGGGGCAGCCGGGGGATGGCCCTTCGTGGGCGGGAGAAGACGTTCGCGTCTGGTGATGTGTCCCCAGGTCGGACGCTCTGCGCCGGGAGCTCCAGGAGGTTCTGCTCCGGGAACGCGGTTAGTGGTGTCTCTGCCTTTAAGCTGGATGCCAAGGTTCAGGTTCTCAAGCCAGGACCAGTTTGTTGCATTTATAAGAACTTTCCGTAGAATCGGAAGACTTGATCGTGGAAATGACCCGTCAGTAGCACTTGTCCACAGCTGAAGGCTCTCTCTGGCCATTCCTTTCATTTCAGAGGTGTCTTAATTAGCCTTTTTGTTTGTCAGGATCCGTTCTACTTGTGGCATCGGTGGTGGGGCGGGGTTTGTGAGGAGGAGACGCAGGGTAAGGTCAAGGAAAAAAAGGGCTCGCCAGCTTCCAGGAGCTGAAACGTTTATCCTGGCCTCACCAGATGGGGATCCAGCTTTTAGGATCTTAGCAGCAGGAGAATGAGAATCTAAACTCTTATGTCGTTAATGTACCGCCTAGCTTTTCCACGCCTGCCCCATTCTCTTGTTTGATCTTGAGTCCCTTATCCTTCCTCTTAATATGTCTTTTGTCTACTCCAGAGCATCTGCGTTCTTTTCTGCTTCCTTGTAAATCATCATGAATGTATGTACCTTATGGATTTTTTCTGTGCCTCCTTGTGGATTGGGTGTCTTCTCCTAACTACCTGACCCTCTGAGTTTGAGCCATATTCCCAAAGCAAGAATATGGTAAGGCCAGCTCATCGCTTCACACCAGGTCTCACCTTCCGTGATTGACAAGCCTGTGGACTGGGTTTCCTAGGAGCAGAGTCTGCGACCTGTGGAACAGACCTGGTTGAGTAGCTGCCCTCACACTGGGTGAATGAGCGGGCAGGCCCTATGATGGGTAGACCCAGTGCAGTGTTGGTTATCAGACACTAAGCCTCTCAAGCAGTGACTTTCTAATTTTTAGATACCTGCATAGAAAAGGTACTCATCCTGTAAATTTGAGAACGTCTGGGTCACACCAATGAAGTCATATCCAACTGGTCAGTAGTTAAAAAAAAAAAAAAAAACATTTCTGGGAGTGCATTGTTTCACTTAATGACTTTGGCTTTGGAAGCTGAAGTTTGTAAACAGCAGGTATACTGGTGGAATTTTAAACCAAAAAATTAACCAAGTACTTACTACCAACAATTTAACCAAGTCTGTTGAAAGAGCCCACAAAATACGCTTGTGAGTAAGTAAGTAAAAACCAATCATTTTCACCACAGTCTGGAAGACAAATTTTGTCGTTTAAATTTACTGAAAATAAACAAGAACTGCAGATAAGTCACTCAGGGCTGTACCCTGTGGGCAGGAAGTAGAAATTACATGGTAACATATTTAGAAAATAATGGTTCCGATTATGCTTTGAGTAATCGTTTTGAGTTAAATTTATTATCCACAAATAAATGTATTATCCAAAGGAATCTGGTAATCACTTTACACTGTTTGCTGAAATCATGGCGCTAAAACGTGAGATTTCCCACTATTATCTCCTCAGATAATAAACTGTTACAAAATATGTCCTTCTTTTGTATTAAGCTGTGTTTTGTGGATTCCAAGGATACCCCCTCCCTCTTTACTTCTCTTTGTCTGGTATGCCCGCTAATCACCTCTATCTTGAGTTCCTCTGCTTCCTTTGAGATTCATCTCAGTGTAACCTTTGGAAGGTTTTCCTCATTCTCTTTCTTCTCCATTCCCCACTCCCATTCAGACAGGTCCTACTACTACGTATTCTTTTACTTCGGTGCTCCCAAACACTCCCAAAACTACTTTGCCCAGTGCCATAGCAGCCCGTGGAGATGGAAAGATGAGAGCACTGGGCTCAGCAAGGCACCTGCCACCAGTGGCTTTTTTACGAGCCTCTGTGGGACACAGTTGTAGAGTCATTGTCACAAACTGTGGCAAGTGCCGTGACAGGCATGCACAGGGTGTTGAATCAAGACGCTTCCCAGAAGATAGCGCTGGATCGAAGGCATGAAGCGGTGTGATCTTCTGGTGTGCTCGGTGATGTCATAGAATACATTTCTGCTGGAGAGTTAAGTGTGATTTGGGGGTGACAGAAGGCAAGACTGGGCCGTGATAAGGAACCTGGACATTATTCTTAGCTAACAGGCAGCCGGTAAAGAGCTTTAAGCCATAAAGTGACATGGCCAGACTTGCCCTTTAGCCAGACCACTCAGGCAGCAAGGTGGAAGGTGTTTGTGAGGGCCAGATACAAGGACCCCAAATGCGAGTTGATTAGGACAGTACTGAGGAGAGATTAGGGCCCTAGTGGGGGCAGGAGTAGTGGAAGAGAGAGGAAAAGATACATACGATCAATAATTAGAAGGTAAAATGGTTAGATTTCAATGAATGATTGGATTCAGGAGTAAAGAAGAGAATCCAAGCAGAGTCTAAAAAGATGTCTAGGTTACTAGGTAAACTGAGGCACAGGTTAAATGTGAAAGTTGCACTATTAACTGACTTAGGAAATACAGAAATACCTGGTCTTGTGGAGAGAAGAGTTTTCAGTTCATTTTGGAGCATCTTGAGAGAATGTCAGCTGGGGTCCCCAGCAGAGGCAGTTGTTCACATGAGACTAAAGCTGAGAGGAGCAATCAGGCCTGGAGTTGTCATCACCACGCACTTGCTGTGTGACCCTGGGCAAGTCACTTCATCTCTCTGCTCTTCAGTTTCTTAATCTATAAAATGGAGATGATTTATCT
This sequence comes from Globicephala melas, assembly GCF_963455315.2. Taxonomy (NCBI): domain Eukaryota; kingdom Metazoa; phylum Chordata; class Mammalia; order Artiodactyla; family Delphinidae; genus Globicephala; species Globicephala melas. The sequence continues at coordinate 99,193,491 of NC_083324.2, forward strand.
GTCTCATAGGGGATGAGGTTTAAGTGAGTGAATACGTATGAAATGCTTAGAGTTGTGCCTGGCGCAGTAGGCACTAAATAAGTAGAATCCTTATCATACGTGGAATTAAAATCTTAATATTTGGTAAAATTTCCAGGAAGAGTATTTAGGGTAGTGGTTCTCAGCCAGGGCCAGTTTTGTTTGACAGTGTCTGGAGACATTTTTGGTTGTCACAATTTTGGTGGAAGGATGCCCCTGGCCTCTAGTAGTTAGAGGCCAGGGATTCCACCAAGCTCAGGACAGTCCCCCATAGAAAGAGTTTTCTGGCCCCAAGTGTCAGTCATGCCAAGATTGAGAAATCCTAGTTTATGGTGAGAAAATTAGTGCGCTTAAGATGCTGTTGTAGAGAACATCAAAATTTGAGGTGTTGGTTGAAGAAGAGCCCCTGAAGGAGGCCAGGAAGACGCAGTCTAAGTGCGTGGTTCTCACTGTACTGGACTCAGGATCCTTTTGAATTCTTAAATGTGACTGAGGGCCCCAGAAGCCTTGTTTATGTGAGGCATAGTTATCAAGATTTTTCATATTAGAAGTTAAAACTAAAACATTTTAAAGCACCTTTTTTTTTTTTTTTTTTGCGGTACGCGGGCCTCTCACTGTTGTGGCCTCTCCCGTTGCAGAGCACAGGCTCAGCGACCATGGCTCACGGCCCCAGCCGCTCCTCAGCATGTGGGATCTTCCAGGACCGGGGCACGAACCCGTGTCCCCTGCATCGGCAGGCGGATCTCAACCGCTGCGCCACCAGGGAAGCCCTAAAGCACCTATTTTTAAGTAAACTAATAAACCCATTGCATACTCACCTAAATAACACCTTTATGAAGAATAACCATTTTTCTTCCCACCCCCTCAAAAAAAAACCACTGCTGACAGTGACATTGTTTGACATTTTTGCAAATCTCTTTAGTGTTTGGCTTAATGGAAGACATGTGGATTCTTGTATTTGTTTCCGCCTAAACCTGTTGCTATATCACAGGTCATCTAGCCTCTGGGAAATTCCTCTGTCCACTTACAAGAGAATGGGACTGAAAAAGGCAAATATCTCTTTGGGATGATAAAAATACGTTTTCCCGATGGATCCCCTGAAAGGTTTCCAAGACCCCAGTGGTCCCCGGGCCACACTTGAATGACCCCTGTGGAGTCTGAGAAGCGGGGAGAGGGCAAGCAGAGAGAGCAGTGTCAGGGAAGCCAGAATAGCTGCATGTTTGGGAAGGTGCTGCGGGCAGGCCACTTGCTTTAGCAAAGTCCAGTAAAGGAAGAGGGAAGTGTCCCCAGCGAAGGGACCTCTGGGGACCTCTTCCAGAACAGCATCAGTGAAGTGGTTAAGACAGAGCCAGAGTGTGGGCGCTAAGAAGTGAACCAGAAGGAAGTAGACAGCAGTGAGTGTAGACCGCCTCCCCGCCCGGAGGCCTGGTTAACGTGCGGGAGTGGGGCTGGCTGCTAGAGCACGGCCACTGGAGAAGTGACAAGCCGCGCCTCTGCGGGCCCAGGTGGCGGGCTGGCTCGCAGCAGAAGGCGGAACACTCCCTTCTCCACCGCAGAAGGAGGTGAATTTTTTTTCTTTATTTATTTTGGCTGCGCCAGGTCTTAGTTGCAGCACACGGGATCTTCATTGCGGCATGCGGGATCTTTTAGTTGCAGCAGGCGTCTTCTTAGTTGCAACTCTGCAGGAGGTGAATTTAAGTTGGAATGTAAGAGGACAGGAAGTTGAGGTGATGGATGCCGTGCTGACAGCTCGTTTCTGGATAAAGTGGAAGATAATCGGATGTGGTGTGTTCTCATATTTACTACACGTATCACACCATTAGCGTTGTTGGTTTACTTGTCTTTCAGCCATTTGTCCCTTGAAGGCAGAAATTCCATCTTATCTCTGCATTCCTGGTGCTTAGCACAATACCTACCTACTCTATGCTTATAAATACTTGTTGTTGAAAAGCAGGAGGAAATTGTATTGAGGTAATTTTTATCAGCCGTTTCCCCCTACTGATTAAAAATGTATTTTATTGTAAAATGTGAGAAAAGGCAAAAGCAAAGCCCAATTGCCACCCAACTGAGTGTCAGAACTCCTTCATCCCTCATTAAGTGGTTGAGTCTTTATTATACTTATTGCACACTAAGCGTCGTGTTGAGAGCTGCAAATCAAAATGAGCCTCCCGTTAAGGGTAGAGAGTGGTGAGTAGCATTAGAAGTGTGTGCCGCCTTGAAAGTAGATCTCATTAGGAATGCTGTCGGCTACAAGTAACAGGAAACCTTCGCATGGTGCTTAAATAAGTGGGGGGTTACTCTTCTCACGTGGAAAAGGTCTAGAGTATGAGTATACAGCAGCTGGATGATGTCAAGGTGTCTTGAGTCTCAGGTTTCCTCTCATGCTTATGCCTGATGGCTGCAAATGGCTATTAAAGCTCCAAATATCATATCCTTATTGAAGGCAAGACAGACAGACAAGAGCAACCCCAACCGGGCATGAGTAGGCTTTCTTTTCATGAGGAAAGGTAGACTTTCCTGGAAGCTTTCCAGCAGACTTCTGGTTCTATCTTATTGACCAGAACTCAGTTACATTTCTACCACTAGCTGAGCAAGGGGCTGGGGAACTAGGTGCTCATCTAGCGTCTGCAGTGGGAGGTGACAGAGAAGCACCGGGAGTGACTGCTGCATCCGCCAACAGCTGGCTTCTATGCAGGAAGGGCACGTGGTTGCGGGTGCAGAGCTCTCCAGGTGCGCATGGCAAGGCACTGGGGAGGTGAAATGCACGGGGCACGAGGGAACCAGGGGCAGGCAGTCGTGGAGCCTCAGCTGGCGCTCCATCCCGGGTGAGCTCGTGCTGGTGAAATAACCAGCTAGTAGTAAAAAAGATCTGACAGAAAGGTGGGGCATAGAAAAGGTGAGCAGTGGGCTAAGTTCGCACGGCTGGTCATCAACAGAACGGGAGCTAGAAAGTTCCAGGGCGCTGCTTTTCTACAACTCTACCCTCTTTAGTAGAAATCTCCTACAAGGCATGCATCCTCTGTCTCGGCCGCAGAAATTCTAGAAACATCAACCCAAAGCTATTTATTTTCACAGTTTCTTCTTACAGCTGCAGCAGCTAAATAGGCTCCCTGGTTTCATGGCTGGTAAAATGACTAACTGTTGCTGAGTGTCAGCTCTCAATTACCGCGTGCTGCACAGCTGAATGCAACATCATGGAAGTCTTCGATTGCAGTCTCGTGAGTGGACTAAATAATGACTCCTATTTAGGAGTCTGTTCCCTTTTTGAACTGGAAGCTGAGGACCTGGAACCCTGAACTTGTAAGGAAGTCAGGACCCAGGCATGTGTCTCTGTTCACTGTTGCAGGTCTCTTCACACCAGCTACCGCTGCTGCTGATAGATCGAGAATGCTGGGGTGAATAGTCCCAGCCCAGCGGGAATGGTATTAACAGCAAGCACCTTTCCCTTTCTAAAATGGGACAGCTACACTGGAGACCTTAGTGCCAAATATGCCTTTACCGCAGAACAAATGGGCAAATCAGTTTACGCCTAGTATTTCCTGAGAACCCATGGCACATGTATTACAGCACTAGGGCTCGGGGTAGATACAAGCACAGGGTGGCCCTGCTGTTACACGATTGTCGTGTGATGGGCATAGGACGTGGACACACAAGAACAGCTCAAGAAACTGCCTTGTACACAGAGGAAACATGCAAATTGAAATAACGTCCAGACACTGCAGATTTGCACATGTAGTGGCAGAGGCGCTGGTCATGATGTTTTGTCCATCGCGTATTACAGTATCGCACAGGTACTATACAAATGACATTGTAGTGATTGTTTCGACCTTCTAGGCCTAACTTCCACTTCAGTTTTAACTTTATACGTCTCTTCTCCTTTAGAAACTTAAAATCCTAAAATATGTTCTTCATTTAATAAATGTAACCCCTACCTCCCCACCGGGAAAATCTTTGCTTTATTCTCAGACTAACCCTGCCTTTAAGCAGAAGTTGCTGATGTGTGAGAAATTCCATCCTCTTGTTCTTTGTCACCTTTTATGCCTTGACTCAATTTAGGGCCTCACAGACCTGTCACCTGGGACAGCTGTCAGGCTGGGGAGCATAAGATGTTGCATTTTGCTTCTTGGCATTCGCAAACACAAGATTATTAGGACTTTTCCCCCCACGATAAAAAGTTTTCCCTCTTTTTAAGTCATGAAATGCCTGTTTATATTGTGAGGATTCGGAGAAACCACAGAATTCTGTAATAAGCAGCCGAGTAAGAGCTTTGCCCACCGTGAAATGTGGGACAAGTCGCACCTCTCTGTGAAAACAGCTCTAACTTACGGCTATGCAAGAGCTCTGAGGAAGTGGGGAGGAATACAAGAGAAGAAGACTACTGTTACATTGTCCAAGTTCTCTGCAAATCAAGTCTTGAATATGTCCTGAATTTATACCAGTGGGTTTCTCTAGGGCCGCCTGCTGTTACCTGACCCCCTTGCTTCCACAGGAATGAGAGGCAGTTTACTTGTGCCTAAGAAAAGCAGTTTCTTAGACTTTTGAAAGATGGATTATTCAGTATCTTTAATTATGTTTGGAATTCCCCTCCCCCCCATTTTTTTTCTCATGGTTGCTAAGTTCTGCCATGTTGAGTGATGATGGTTTTGAAAAGTAAGAAAAAATTATACAGTTAACTTAAAGAAGAATACATTTGAGATATCCAGCAGCCTAAATTTGGAGGGAAGTGTTAAAAAATTATTAGATCGATGTCATTGCTGACTTATTGAGCTTAGTTTATAAGAGTTTCCACATTGCACTTATTCTGTTTATACTTCACCCTGGCCCCTAAAGCATTTTAAAGCTTATAAAAATACATACAGTAAAATGCAATAACATGAAATAATTGTTATAATTTTAAAATAATAAATGAGAATCAGGGCAAAGGGGAAATAAAGGTAGAGAATATAACAGTGAGGTGTAAAGTTGGACCACAAAATGCAATTATAAGTCAATAGAACTTCCTTAAAGTCTCTGTATTCTGTATTGTAGTAGGGTAATACTTTTTTTTAATGCAAAGTGTACTTACAAAACATTCTCTTAGGAAATTGCTAGAATGTAATGAGCGTTATAGGAAATTGACTGCGTCTTAAGGCCTCACGTCAATTGCTGTGTGCAGTCTTTGTTGTGGATGAAAGGTACTTAAGGTCCTGTTACTTCTCCTTTGTGACCCCTTTCCTGACAGACTGAATCCCACTTCATTTTGTATAAGCCTTAGCATTTATTTTCTCAATTAACTGGTACCTAACCAATTTAGGAAAATTCTAACCAAATTAAGTGATAAAATTAGGTAAATTACATGAACCAAGCTGTGAATATCTAGGTTTAGCAAGAGTCAGCTAAATTAAGGTGGGTCCTCCTGGCTTTTGTCTGGATTAGTAGTAGAAACACCGGGAATAGGACTCCTCAGCTGATCTCTACCACCCGTTTTAAGAAGCAGATTTAAAATTGCCAAAGTTGAGACATAATAATACATCACCGTGACATTTTGATTATCTGTTTGGCTTCATAGCAACTCATTATTGGGGTTCTATTTGAAAGAATAATTGTTTTTTTAACTCAGGGATTAAAGGCAAACAGCTCACAGAGATGATCCTTCAGGATAAATCGAGGATAAATGAAAGTCATATGGCTTGATGCTACTGCTTCCTGCTTGTTTCCTTTTCCCTGGTATTTCTTCCCCTAATATTGTGATTCCTGAACTAATTTGCTTGAAGTGTTGTTTTCAGTCTCATCAATATGAATGAGAATCATGAGCAAGGCTATGTTGATTTAGAAAGATTCCTGGCCTTCGAACCAAGAAACCTTGGTTCAAGTTTGAGGTCAGCTGGCTCCCAGCTCTGTGACCTTGATGCATTTAGTCCGGGTACATCCTCCGGAATGCCAGAGTTGCGAAACTTCCTGGCAGAATGTCTGGTGTATGCAGTAGATACTGCGAGATCCCTTCTGCAGACAGGAGTCAGCTAGTTAATATGCAGGTATCTCTTAAACTAGTAGATCAACGGCCAAATCTTTTAAATTCGTAGTAGCTAGCAGTCGTTTAATGAACTCAGTCAAACTTGTTGAGCCACGTTCTGCACAAGGTGTTTATTAGCAATCCAGAGAACCCTGTCACGGTAGTGTGTTGTCTCTGGTGATGTGTGGTCTCCGTGTGATGAGGTTGGTTTGAGTCTTCATTCAGCAGACATTGATTGAGTACCTGCCATGGGCCAGACCCTTGGGCTCCTTGCCGGAAATTCAGAGACAAACACAACAGAACGTGATCTTTTCCCAGGCGGGGCTTGTGGTTCAGTGCCTAGAGTAAGACACTGAGGATTGTACAAAGGCGCAGTGGCAGAGAGCTGGCAGAGCAAATAGGAGGGGCGACGGAGCCCGCCCCGGGGGCCCAAGGTTAAAAAAGTGATGGTGGCTTGCCCAGCTCGCTCATAAAGACTCTGCAGGGACTCGCTGGCGAAGGGGGGCAGAAGCCGAGAGGACGGGTGCAGAGGGCGGTGTAGTCGGCGCTGAGTGTGAGGGGCTCCCAGCAGTGCGGCCTCCCTGCTGGGGCCTCAGAGACACTGTGCCAAGTGCCAGGCCTGGTTCTGGACGGCGGAGAGCCGCACAGGGGCTCAAGCAGGACTGCAGAGAGCACTTCTAGCGAGACCACCCCAAGCGGACGGAGACCGAAGACACAGAGGCCAGGAGGAGGTGACTGCAGAGGAGGGGAGGGTGGCTTGAGATACGCTGAGGAAGAGAATGCGCCAGTCCCAGTGACTGCGTGGATGCCTTGGGTTAGAGAGAATGACCTGACCTGAGGTCAGGAGAATGTAACTGGGAGCAGAAGTCGTTCCAAATGAAACATCGTGTGTCAGGGACAATGCCTCCTGGGTGTGAGGAAGACGTCTGAGCACCAGGACGGCATCTGGACAATTCAGGCTCAATTCTAAACCGTCTCTTTGGCCCTAGGTTTTGACTTAATTTGCGACACTCTGTATGTGCTTATCTCACTTTCCTTTCTTCAATTATGTAGCTTTCATATATTAATGTTTATTGTCAGTTTATCAGTCATCTGTGTCCCATTAGTTGACTGTATCTGTTCCCAGGGTAATTATTTGTTTTATTTACTAGTTGGCTACTACCTTCATTGGATGTCATTAATGCACCTGTTAGCCTTATATTTATTCTTTTGTTCCTGGGGTAATTTTTTGAGTAGGTTTAGTACCCCACCTTTGGCCTAGTTTATTCAAAATTACTTATATGATCAATTCATTATAATTATAAATATTACTCTGCAGCATAACTATTCATTTAATGTCTCCATACATTTCTTTTTGCCTGCCCATGTTTTGAGAATAAATGCAAAGATGTTCCCTATATAATTATCCCTCTCCTACGTCTGATCTCTAGGAGTAGTGTTGTTTTCACCAGAAATCACTTCCATAGGCAGAAGCATCTCTTAAAACCCTTTTTGCCCTTTACTGAGCAAAAAGCTAAATTAATCGAGGAAATAGTTCCTTGCAGCCAGACTGGAGCCAGAAAAAGCCACTGACCCTGTATCCTGGTCTAATTGTCTCTCATTCATTGATTCACCAAGTCTTCCGGAGCACTCACCGTATGCCAGAGTCGTGCTCTGTGCCTCTCCTTCCCGGACTGCGGAAGAACAGCTTTCAGCCCTGGTTGAAGCGGTAAACAAGCTTTTAGTGGCAACCTAATGCTTTATCCCAGACTTAAAACCCTAAAGGAAGGAGAGCCCTGGTGGGCGTATAACTCAACGAGAGCAGACCCCGATTGGGCAGCCTCCAAGCAGGGACGTTGCTCACAGGCTCTGGCCTGTGTGGGCCCCGAATCCTGACTGCAACGTTCAGTCCCTGCATCCGGCGCAGGCCCCTCTCCCTCCCTGCGTTGGAAGGACGCCTGTCACCGGAGACTCTGATATTCAGTTTCTGGGCTCGGTGCTTCCCCTTTTCCCTCTCCACACTTTCCCGGTAACGTTATCCGTCGCCGACTGTGTGTTGACTCCCCCGGCTGTTTGCAGCCCAGGCCCCTGTCCCGAGACCAGACGCCTCACCTGCTCTCGCCTTCTGCACGCCCCGCAGAGGTGCAGGAGGTGACTCAGCACCCACACCTGCCGGCATGCCTGCTTCCTCCCCGTCCCACCCCTCTGCTCCTCCCTGGGATGGCTGTGTGCATCCTCTGCTGGCAGCCCCCTCTGCACCCTCCTCCTCCCCGTGAGGCCTCTACACGCAGGTGCTAACCTAGCGAGCTAGGTGCCAGACAGCACGGCCTAAATGTGGTGGATGGAAGATTTCTGGGAAGAAGTACGATAGTCCGTCCAACTTAAGGACCTTAAAAGGAATAGCGTCAAGACTTTAACCCGAAACTCTGAGGCCAAAATGTGCACACTCTCACGCAGCCAGTCTCCTCCCCTTGCTTGAAACGCCCCAGAGGCTCTTCTGGCCTTCAGGTAAAATTCCCTCCCGGCTTCACGCGCTCCCCCTAGAGTCCTGCCTTCTCCCCTCCTGTCTACTTCTCACGTTTCCTGATGCCACGCAGCTTTAGGCCTTCATGTGATCACGTAATGAGGCCTGAACTTTCCTCCCCCACACAGCAAGTTCCTACTCATCCTTCACACTTCAGCTAACAGGCCAGCTCTTGGTAAGCTCTCTGAAACCTCCCAACCCCACTCTGCTCCCTTGTTTAAAAATATTAAAAGAAAGAGAAAGGAACATCTTTAGTTGCTTCTCACTTCTTTGGGGATAAAATCCTTACCACAGCCTGCATTTCTCTAGCCTTATGTCCTCTCACCTTCCCATCAAGGGTGGGGGGAGCCCTTGCCTTGGCCTCCTCAGGTGCTCTGCTCCCTCTTCCCCAGGCCGTTCCTCTGTCTGGCAGGGCCCCCTTCCAGTTCACACAGGCCACCTGTCCCTGCTCACTGGCCTGGCCCAGCAAAGACGCTCCCCAGCCCGGTCGGCTCTCGCAGCCCGTGGGCCTCTCCATCGGACACTTACACCGGTTGTAATTTTGCAGTTATTTTGTGATTATTTGAGCAATGTCTCCCCCACTAGTCGGACTGTAGGCTCCAGGAGGGCAAGGACTGTGTTTCCCTCACCACGGTCACCCCAGCCAGCATCCCAGCCAGGCCCCAGTGTGGGCACCAGCACGTGGTGAATGGACGGCTCCTGTTCTCGGGGGCCCCTCCCACGTCCTCCAGATACCTTGTATAAATCCTGCTGTGATCACTCCCCCATCACTTTGCCCCTTATTTACTAGACTGTCATCCCCAGGGAGTGGGGACCATGTTTGAACCAACTTTGTCTCCTTAGTGACGGCACACCGTAAGCGCGTGAGAAATGTCTGAGCGAGCACTGTGTGTGGGTAACTGCTTATTAACAGGCAGCGGCGGAAAGATTTTGGTGAATGGCCAGGGTGACCGTGTTTAGGACCCAGACGGTTACATCATTTTGTTTTTCTTCCTACCTCTTCATAGATCAGAATACAGAGGAACCACGTTTTCCCGAGCCATATTTAATAGCCATCCTTTTTTCCCCCAGAAATTTACCTATTATATTTTAAAATGACTTTCTGTGAGTGAAATCAGCATCGTATCTTTCTCACTGGGATCAGCCTAATGTAAACGTCTGCAAAGTCCTAACGCATAACCACACAGAAATCCAAGCCCCTTCGCCAGTCTGGGGGAGACCATGAGCCAGTGCGAGCAGTGACAGCAGGAACCAGGGGCCTCAGGGGTCCGTGCTCCCAGCCGGCACCCGTCAGCACCCACTGGCCTCCGCGCCTCGTGTTCGAATTCCCAGGTGCTACTGCCCGTACCGGCTCGCCCGTCCTCATTGCCACCTTTGCTGCGGCCCGTCAGGCATGCAGGGCACCGCTGTCTCCTGGTCTGTCTCCCTCCCTTCCAGGTGGAAGGCCCCTCACATGCACCCCGACCTCTCACACCCGCTTCAACCCCTGTGCTCTGATGATCCGCCCCTCCGTGCATCCTTTCCCCAGCCTGCAAACCAAGGGCCTCCTTCCTGTCCTGGCTGGGCTGCCAAACCGAGCGGGTCCAAGCTAAAAACCTGCATCCCTCCCTACGGCATTCCGGCCCTCCGGGCGAGCGGGCCTCCTGCATGCCCCCTCCTGGGCGATGCTCGGCTCTGAGGCTGGAAGCCACCTTACCTGTCCTGACTGTACCACAGCCCGTCGGTCGTCTTGCCCAGTGGGTCATCTCCTGTGCTTCTCCTACCAGGAGACACTTTGTGTCTGCACAGTGACTGTCTTTGCTGGCCCTCACCAGTTTTTGTTGGGTTTTGTAACAGCCTTCTACTGCTCTCCGCCTCCTGTTCTTGGTTCTTACCAAGCGTCCTTCACATTTGCCGCCAGAATGTTTTTCTAAGTCTCATCACAGCACTCTGACATCTGTGTTTAAAAGTAACGCAAAGTGTTAACAGTAGTAGACTTCTTCCTTTAGAAGCAAATTGGTCAAGAAACTTTGACTAGGTAGAGCTCAAATGAATAAATGCTGATTGAGAGGCAAGTAAATATAAGCCATAGTGTAGGATTATGAGTAACTACGTCTAAGACATTGTTTATCTACATGAAATATGCTAAATTTGCTTGTAAAATTCAGGTATTCAAATAGATTAGTTTTTTTGCTGCTGGAAATATTAAGAATTGACCCTGAGTCAAAATTTGCATCTGCTTCCTATCATATTGAAGCTTTAACAAAATAAATAGGATCATAAAATTAACATTTTATTGTTCTTCAGAGATCTGTATTCACTTCACTACTCTCACTGAATTAAATTACCTTTAGTTATTTGTTTATATAAAGATAAAAGGACAAGTCAACTTGATAGAATAAAATATGGATTATTTACAAGGCCTTTGGACTTTCTCTTATTTAAAGGCATATGAATTTGTTAGCTGACTTAACTTATGTATCTTGTGCTTATGTAAGTTTGGATAATCAATAATGCCCCTTTACATAGTAATTCTCTAATAAGAAAAAATTCTTTTTTAGCATGAGTATAGAATTACCCTGCAGACCTTGTCTTGAATGACGGTAGCTTCTCAACATTTGTTTTGCTATATTGTGGTTAAATTAAATTTATTTGAACTGGCCTGGGGACCTTACCATCTTTTAGCGCTATTGTTCCAAATTCTCAATTCATAAATAAGAGATTTTGGAACCCCATCCTTTCTCACACTGAAAAGAATCTGCATTTAATTTTATTCTTAATTGAGGAAATCAGGAAAATAAGGGTAAGAAAACCAAAATGAGACCTGGAATGAGGTTAGCAAGCAAACTGAGTTCTTGGAAGACTGAACATTTGGCAGCCATAGTACCGCCTCCGGTCTGGCTCTAAGCTTCCCAGGAGCCAGAGGGGACCACGAGTAGTTACGTGAGTCACAGAGTCATGATACAAAAGCAGCCGTGTGCCTAGAAGTGCAAGTCTTCCTGGTACTAAAACCCAAGAAATTTATCTTGTGGCTCGTATGCAGGGCCACCTTCTTAGCATAAATTCCATAGGGCGGTTTCTTCTGGCATCTCATAATCTTGACTAATGACACAAGCCCCCAGTGAATAAAGCAGTTCTGCAAGAGACCAAGATTGCAAGTGCCTGGTGTAGAGTACCCAGAGGGATAGGTAGAGGGCTTGCCTTTTAGTGAATCCTCCATAAATAGTATTTATTTCTAAGTTTTGATTCATTTTGAATAGCAGTGGGTGTGAAGTTATGCTCCCAGGTAAGATCTAGGCTAAGTAGAAAGCTTTGCCCCCTACATTGAGGGATTTACCATGACCAGAACCAGAGACCCCTGAGAATCTCAGATCCCCTCCAGTTCAAAACCTTCCAGTTCTATACCTTAGAGATTTTTTTAAGGGGCTATTATGATCTGTTTAAACAAAAGAACTTTCAGGTGAGACACTCAAGTGAATTAGTTATAAAATGAACCCCTGTGTAACTAAATTGGTTTATTCTATAGAATTAGTGTGAGCTATGAGCCACTTAACATGTGCCCAAAATTAAGACTGATTTCAGAAAATTTTATCTAAAGCTAATTTTTCAAATATCTTGATCTCAGAGCCATTGTCTGTTAAAACCACTTTTGTTTGTTAAAGCTCGATGTCTGCATTCAGTAGAATGGCTTTCCCTCTGTGCTGAGAGAGAGAGAGAGAGAGAGAGAGAGATTTCACTACACTGTGTTCTTCTCAGGTGGTCATAGTTTTGTTGACATAGAGTCTCCCCCAGAAAGGTAAGAGTTTAGCATTTAGCATACTGATAACATTTCTTCCCATTCCGAGCCAATATATTATATATATTCGTCATCTCAAAACTAGTGAAAACATTTTATATTTTCAGATATTTTCAGTGGCAGTCAGTTAGTAAACACATTTTTTTCTGATGAAACTGCTTTGTAACCGAGTAACCTTGGACCCAGAGGTAAAAGAATGGACCTTGAAGTGTGTTCTTAAGACTAACACAACCAGATTATTTTTCTGTCTAAAGTATTCGAAAGTAACTTACCTCCACATATTTCACGTTTAATGGATCAGAATTGTGATGATCAGTTGTGTGTTCAAATGCTTTATGCCAAACATAGCAAATGTTGAAATGTAACAGTAACTGGAGGTATATGTAAATTCTTTCCAGAACTAATATTACTAATTTGCTATAGTGTGTATTAAATGAATAGTAAAGAAAAGACACAAACATGTAGTTAGTAGGTGAAAGATTAAAATAATATCTAAGATTGCTTGTTAGACTAAAAAAATTCATAACTATCATTTTAGTCTGTTTATATAATTCTTCTGGCTAAATGTAATTCTTTTTCCTGTTGGAATAGAAATCTTACAGTTATCATTGGGTCACAGGTTTTTGTGGGAGTTTCTCTCCTTGTATTCTAGCTAAATAAAATTTTTCAATTCAACAGTTGTTATAGAGCACCTACTGTGCGCAAAGCGTAGTATGTCCTGTGGGGACACAGAGATGGACAAGGTCTGGGCTCCTGTCAGGTGAGACAAAGAACCTGGAAGATGTGCCCATAAGTCCCAGCATCCCAGGCAGCACGATGCGGGGTAAGGGGGCTGGACAGCAGTGCTGCAGACAGAGTGCCACAGGGGCCAGAGGCCAGGAGATGGCACAGAAGGCAGATGTGCTCATTAGTGGGAACTAAATTCTGCCTGGGAGCTATCACACTGAAACCACAACTTCACCTGGAATATTATCCCACACCCTTAATCTCATCACTACATATTACCAGAGGATTCCATCCTCATACTTTTTAAAAAGTAGTCTTCCTCTTTCCCTCCCTCCTTCCTCCAAGACTCTGTATTCCTTCTTCCATATTTTTCTTTCCTTTCCCGTATGTTTTCCCAGTCATATAGAAATAAGGGACTTTGAATTCTGTATTTGTCTTTGGCCTCCCTTTGCAGAATGGCTCTCCACTCTGGTGAAATTCCTTTCATCCTTCAAGGATGTCAACCTCCCTAGAAAGACTTCCCAGACCCCAGGCTGAGTTACTCCCTCCTTCCTCTCTATTCTCAGAGCACTTCCCATATAGTCCCGTTATAAGATACAGTGATGTATAGTGTGTCCCAACCCCGGGAGCTTTGTGAAACCATGGCTGGTTTCCACTTGGATCCTAAGCACCTCGCGCCGAGTCTGGGGCCTAACAGATGAGTGTGAGCGAATGAGCAAGACCTTCCTTTGAGTAGTAAGTGCATCTCACAAAAGTCTTCTCTTCTCTGCATCTCGGCGATATTCGATACAAACAGAAAGAATATTTTTAAATAATGGTGAAGAGTCCCTCAAAATTAATATTTCAAATATAAAGCAGCCTAAATTTAGTCCTCTTAAGTAATGAGAGTTTTTATTTTGTTGGTTTTTTTTTTTTAACATCATGATAGAAAATATATGGTACAGGCTGTTTTAAGAAATATGGCTTGAAATTAGAGTCAGAATTTTGACCACCCTTCTTTATACAGAGTAAGATGGTTAGTTACAGTGGAGTGAAGGGACAGGCTGAGGAAAGGGCTATAGAATACCAGCCTGACACAGGACACTCAGGTAAGACCAGGTTGCACATCCACGGATCAGCATCTTCTCAAAGCCAGGACTGCCCGCAGTCCTGAGCACTGAGGCTAAGACCACTGTAGGGGAGGAAAAACTTACTCAACTCTCTTATGCTCTGTGCACGGAGCCTGTGAATTAAACTGTCAGAAGACTAACAGGAGAGACCATGTACGAATTTTATTTCATGTTAATATTTTTGCATAGCATGGAAGGAGCTTCATAGAAAAGTGGCAGCCCCAAAGAAGCAGTTAGACTTGGGGGCTTGTATACCATTTTTACAAAGGGCGGTAAATTGTGGAGCAGTGACTAGACAAAGCCAAGGGATTTGGGCAGCTAAGGACAGGATATTGTTGGAAATTGACTAGGAAATATGTGGGGGAAACTAACAGAAGACAGGGTTATTTAGTGTGGTTTGTGTAGACTCATCTCAGCATAAACTCCCCATATCTGGTGGGAAGAATGTTCTCTTCTTCCTGGTACCAGGAGGACACCTTTCTCATGGGAAATTTATGCCCTGCTTTTGGCAGAAAAGAGAAGGGCAGAGAGCCCTTCCTGCATCTGCTGTTTCTCAGTTGCCTTCAGCTCAAAATAACCAAATGCCAAAGTGGCATATTAGGGCGTGGAATGTTCTCCCCTTCATTATCATAATTTGACTTTGGACTTGGCTGTGGGATCTGTATGGTGGGGACCTTTTGGAAGAAGGGGCGGGGAATATATTGACAATCTCTGCTGTGACTCATGGACCTCACACATCTAAGATCAGCTGATGCACTTGGTAGGCTGTGTTGCCAGAGGGTTAGAGGAGATACAGGTGCAGCTGTGCCTGGTTTGCGGCAGGTGCCCTGGATCCATTAGCTGCTGTGAGAGGAGGGTCTGTAAGTAGCCTCTGATGAATGAGCAGGACTTGCCTGTGGGAACTGTTGGCACACGCCTGGGACCGGCCCTTTCAGCCTCCAGCCTCTGAACCTTGAAGGGGCTGCCTGGGTAGCAGTTTTGTCCAGATCAGCATTTCCCAAAATGTAATGGGTGTTACTGGAGGGGGAGAAGCCCTGTGAAGGAATCTAGGTGCCTAACTTTGCTTTCTCACATTTCCAGGCATCTTCACTGCTTTAATGTGTAAATATTCTTTGTGGCTCTTCCTGAGGGAATACTGGTATTTTCACGCAGTGCCTGGTGGGAAGTGTGGGTCCACATGTCAGATCTGACTCTCTCCTGCTTTGGGCTCTTGAAAGCACTTCTAGGCAGTTGGAGGGCTCCCCAAATCTGCCGCATCACTCATTGTCTGCCTGCCATCATTGGTCTTATCCATGAGACCTCCTTATATCTAGAAAACATACGTTGCTCACTTATTCTTGCTGGTGACTAATGGCAGGAGGAAAGGATAAAATAAACAAAAACGCATTTTATTTGGCTTCTTTTTAGCAGCACTGATAGGAAATTTTAATGAAGACATTTGAGTTTAATGACCAAGAGGAATTTTTATTGTTCGTGCTTTATTTTCCCCCATAAAGTGGAAAATCCAAAATTAATTGAATATTCTACCATACATAGTTATTCTCCTCAAATTTAAATCATTTAAAGGTCCTGTCTTACATTGGCATGGTTCACACTGTAATTTTAAAATAAAATTTTTAAAGCTGTATTCTGTAGTCTAACTTTTAACACTTACTACATGATGAAAGCTTGGGTTTGCTTTTTTAATACCAGGTCAAGCTCATCTCAGGTAGATGAGGGGGTCGCAGGGGAAGAAACAGAAAATCCCATCCCTGCACATGGAGCTTTTATGTCGTGGTGACCCTTTTAAAAGAAATATGGCCAGATCCATAAGAAGAGGATGTGTATATGTGAAGACACTTAATACTTGAGCATTATCTTTGTTTTTTCCCTCACAGGAGTAGTTTGAAGGACTCCACAAATGAAGGACATGTTTCTCTTTTGGTCCAGGAACATGTGAGGAGGGGACTGTGGGTCTGAGCTCTTCGAGTCCAGCTAGCGGGGCACCCGTGCTGTCTACACAGCCGTGTCTAAAACCAAGAAACGGGGAAGCCAGGACCCCACCGCTGCTCGATCTGTATGCCTCCCTGCCACAAAGCTAGACAGTGTTTTATAGGTGGCCTTTACTTTGATAAATTGGTTTACATTTTGAAAAATCTTGTTTGCAGCAAAATGTCAGTGGCAATGAGGATAGATCCAAGTGGTAATTAGAAGTTTAATTTTGATGAATTGTAGGTTAAAGATCTTAAATGTTTTTATGCACCAAAAAGGAAGCCTGGACAGAAACACTCCTAAACTTTTCCTCTAGGGCCTGAGGAGAGCATCTGCTACAGGACAGTGGAACTTTTCTTTCTTTCCGTTATTTATTGTTGTTTTTTTTTTAAAGAGACTGTTGCCTTTTTAAAAATCCCCATAGAACTGTACCTAAAATCTGCAGTTATATAAAAATGGTTTTTAGGTCATAGTGTTTTGAATATACTTTTTGTTATATGTACATAATTTTCATATTTATTATTTTAATACATAGAGGCCATTAATTTACCATAATTCCTTACACACACATCTGTCGTTTCCATAACTACACCTGGGCAACTGAACTCAGCTGGACAAAAATCACCCAGTTTGGCAAATGGGTACTGGATGTTACCAACCTCAGCTGGCTCTTCTCATTGCATAGAGAGTTCTGGAAGTTTGGTCAGGCTCTCTGTTTCTGAAATAATTGTTTTAAATTCCTCTTCTCAAACTTCCAGTCCTCCTCACTCTTTTTTTATAATTTTGTTTTCTGATGTATACTCCAGAAGCCGTAACATAAAAGAATAAACTCGTATTGGCACAAAAACAGAAATATAGATCAAAGGAATAGGATAGAAATCCCAGAGATAAACCCACGCACATATGGTCACCTTATTTGTGTGTGTGTGTGTGTGTGATACGCGGGCCTCTCACTGTTGTGGCCTCTCCCGTTGCGGAGCACAGGCTCCGGACGCGCAGGCCCAGCGGCCATGGCTCACGGGCCCAGCCGCTCCGAGGCATGTGGGATCTTCCCAGACCGGGGCACGAACCCGTGTCCCCTGCATCGGCAGGCGGACTCTCAACCACTGTGCCACCAGGGAAGCCCCGGTCACCTTATTATTGATAAAGGAGGCAAGAATATACAATGGAGAAAAGACAGCCTCTTCAAAGTGGTGCTGGGAAAACTGGACAGCTACGTGTAAAAGAATGAAATTAGAACACTCCCTAACACCATACAAAAATAAACTCAAAATGGATTAAAGACCTAAATGTAAGGCCAGACACTATAAAGCTCTTAGAGGAAAACATAGGCAGAACACTCTATGACATAAATCACAGCAAGATCCTTTTTGACCCACCTCCTGGAGTAATGGAAACAAAAACAAAAATTAACAAATGGGACCTAATGAAACTTAAAAGCTTTTGCACAGTAAAGGAAACCATAAACAAGACGAAAAGACAACCCTCAGAATGGGAGAAAATATTTGCAAATGAAGCAACTGACAAAGGATTAACCTCCAAAATTTATAAGCAGCTCATGCAACTCAATATCAAAACAACAAACAACCCAATCCACAAATGGGCAGAAGACCTAAATAGACATTTCTCCAAAGAAGGTATACACATGGCCAACAAACACATGAAAGGATGCTCAACATCACTAATCATTAGAGAAATGCAAGTCAGAACTACAATGGGGTATCACCTCACACCAGTCAGAATGGCCATCATCAAAAACTCTACAAACAGTAAATGCTGGAGAGGGTGTGGAGAAAAGGGAACCCTCTTGCACTGTTGGTGGGAATGTAAATTGATACAGCCACTGTGAAGAACAGTATGGAGGTTTCTTAAAAAGCTAAAAATAGAACTACCATACGACCCAGCAATCCCACTACTGGGCATATACGCTGAGAAAACCAGAATTCAAAAAGAGTCATGTACCACAATGTTCATTGCAGCTCTATGTACAATAGCCAGGAAGTGGAAGCAACATAAGTGTCCATCGACAGATGAATGGATAAAGAAGATGTGACACATATATACAATGGAATATTACTCAGCCATGAAAAGAAACAAAATTGAGTTATTTGTGGTGAGGTGGATGGACCTAGAGTCTGTCATATAGAGTGAAGTAAGTCAGAAAGAGAAAAACAAATACCGTATGCTAACACATATGTATGGAACCAAAAAAAAAAAAAAAAAGGTTCTGAAGAACCTAGGGGCAGGACAAGAATAAAGACGCAGACGTAGAGAATGGACTTGAGGATATGGAGGGCTCAGCGGCCATGGCCCACTATTGCCAATTTTTCTTTTATTGTGGTAAATTACTGATTTTGTTATGTCATTAGGCACTTTTAAATAATTCATAAGTAATTATTGTAATAATTTAGAAAGCATAAATTCCAATAACCAAAACTAATTATTGTTAACATGCTGTTTCCTTGTAGTTTTTCTGTACCTATATTTTACCTAATTGAGAGCATCCCGAATGTAAAGTTATATCCTTCATTTCAGGAAACTTAACATTAGAGGGTAAAGTTAGATTCCATATTCAACATCTTCCACTAAAATTAATTCCAGGAAGATCAAAGAGTTAAACATAAAAAGATAAATCATAAAAATTTTCAAGAATACATGGGTGAATATTTTTTGTGATTTCACAGTAGAGAAGACTTTTGTACATATATATAACCAGAAGTCATAACATGAAAAATGTTACACTTTACTGCGTAAGAACTGAATGTTTTTACGTGACAAAGCACACGCACATAAAGTCAAATGACAGTCCAAGGAGAACATTGCAGCTCACCCCAAAGGGATAGTTTCCTTAACACCTTCCTAAATAGGTCTTACAAATCAATCAAAAAGACAAATCACTCAGTTAAGAAAAGGCAAAGGTTATTAACAGACACAGAGGGCTTTAAACTTGTGAAAAGGTGGTCAGCAGCACTCATAACAAGAAAAATGTAATTAAAAGTGAAATGAGAGGGGCTTCCCTGGTGGCGCAGTGGTTGAGAGTCCGCCTGCCAGTGCAGGGGATGGGGGTTCGTGCCCTGGTCTGGGAGGATCCCACGTGCCGCGGAGCAGCTGGGCCCGTGGGCCATGGCCGCTGAGCCTGCATGTCCGGAGCCTGTGCTCCACAACGGGAGAGGCCGCAACAGTGAGAGGCCCGCGTACTGCAAAAAAAAAAAAAAAAGTGAAATAAGAGACCGTTTTTCATCTGTTAGGTTAGCAAAGATCAGAAAGTTTGATGACACGTGTTGGCAATAGTGTTGAAAACCAGCAACTTACATGTTGGTGGTGGAAGCTTGGACCGGTCCCTCTGCAGAGAGAACTTTGATGATATTTTATCAAATCTACCATATACATATCCTTTGCCCTACCGGTTCCATTTCTACGAATTGTTCCCACAGACACACATGCACGTAATGCTATAGTAATAGCAAGATCAGAAACAACCTAAATACCCATTAATAAGGGGCCCACTAAATGGACTGTAATTCACGCATATGGTGGAACCCTGCACAGCCCATTATGGGTCAACTCATTTGTACTGACAGGAAATGATTGCTCAGATACATTTTTATTCAGGAATTAGAGGTGCGCCATATGTTTAGAACCCCACTACTTATGAAGAGAAGTATACACATAGCGGGTATAATATGAACCCAGTATCTCTGGGAGGCTACACAGGAACCTGGCAACTGCGATTGCATCTCGAGAGAACAGGGTCTGGATTGGGAGGGAGACTGGTAATTCTCCTTACACCTTTTTATACCTCCGACTTTAGTATCTGCGGCTTTAAGGTTTTTGAAGCATCTCTTTTAAAAGCTGCATGATGTCATCATTTATGAACATTTAAGGTTGTTTCTATTTTTAATGCTTATAAACAATTCTGTAATGCATATCTTTCTGTATACATCTTTGTACATATTTCAGATTGTTTCTGTAGGATCACTAAGAATAGAATTAGTGAATAAAAGATAATGAACATCATTATACATTATGATGTATGATACTATCTTCCCCACAGGAGATATAGTTCATATCCCACCATCAGGCTGTACATGCCCTTTAGGTTTTTTTATTATTATTATTTCTTTATTTATTTTTGGCTGCGTTGGGTCTTCGTTGCTGTGCTCAGGCTTTTCTCTAGTTGCGGCGAGTGGGGGCTACTCTTCATTGCAGTGCACGGGCTTCTCATCGCGGTGGCTTCTCTTGTTGTGGAGCACGGGCTCTAGGCACCTGGGCTTCAGTGGTTGTGGCACTCGGTCTCAGCAGTTGTAGCTCATGGGCTCTAGAATGCAGGCTCAGTAGTTGAGGTGCACGGGCTTAGTTGCTCTGCGGCATGTGGGGTCTTCCCAGACCAGGGCTCGAACCCGTGTCCCCTGCACTGGCAGGCGGATTCTTAACCACTGCGCCACGAGGGAAGCCCGAAACTCTCTTCGTCTTATTCATGTGCACAAATATGACCTGTCATATTATTGAATCAAGGAGTACGTAAATATCAGCTATACAGAATTTCCAGGGAATGCATCCTTCTGGGAAGCTGAGTTCCCATAGTTTACTAGACGTTGATGCTGTAAGTATAGGAAACTTTCTTTAAATTTTGTCTCTTCGTTAGATATATTACACATTGATATGTGGACATGTGTCACAGAGTATAACTGTAATCTACTTTTCCTAGTTTTTTGGTTTTTATATATAAATTTATTTATTTATTTTTGGCTGCGTTGGGTCTTTGTTGCGGTGCGCGGGCTTCTCATTGCAGTGGCTTCTCGTTGCGGAGCACGGGCTCTAGGCTCACAGACTTCAATAGTTGTGGTACGTGGGCTCAGCAGTTGTGGCTCCGCGGTGTGTGGGATCTTCCCGGACCAGGGCTCGAACCCGTGTCCCCTGCATTGGCAGGCGGATTCTTAACCACTGCGCCATGAGGGAAGTCCCACGCCCTTTACTTTTCAAAAAAATTCTGCTAATTTGATGGACAGAAAATTATACCTTGTTTAAATATACATTTCTTTGATTATGACCAAGGCTGAACACTCATATATTTATATCACCTGTCTCTTTAAATTTAGTCACTTTTTGGGCTCTCTCGTGAATTACTGGTCCGTGCTGCTCACTCATTTATTTACTGTCGTCCTTCTGTCCTTCTGTTCGATTTATATGCGCTACTTACATGCTAAGGATATTAATCTTTGGTCATATTTGTTTCTAACTGGGTCAGGTCTTTAAGGACGAGTAGGAGTTAGCCAAGAGATCAGGCTGGAGGAGGACACACCACATGTGGAGAAACAGCAGGCCTGCCTTCAGGAAGAACTGAGAAAACTCCAAGTCTTCCCGTAAAGCTGCAGGCAGTGTTTCATTCTGGAGGTGGTGCTGGGTGGGGTGGGATTGATGAACAGGAATATAGGTCCGTGCTAATGCACTTGACCCTTATTCTGAAGATAATAGAAAACCGTTAGGGAATTGTAAACAGGGAAGTATGTAATGGGTGTTATTTACAGCTGCTCCCAAAACTGAGAGCCTTTGGTCTCCAGAGTGGGTTTCTAATAGGAAGTTTCTAATAGGAACTTTACCTCCTTACCCATACCCTTCTCGTTGGCCATTGTCCTCCTTCTTAAAATAATTAAACTCGGTTATTTCACTTACGCTTAACTGCCTTTGTCACTAGCTCTTTCCCTCATAATGCTCGCAGCCCAGCCGCTTTTCCTAAGACATACTTGGCACTTGAACTATTTGTAGCAGTACTTGGAGCAGTGCTGGGAGATAAGATGATCTTTTTAAGCTTTGTGATGCCAGAGACAATTTTCTTTAATGCCTTTGCAAATGAATAAGACCTTGGCTCATCCCAAGTACTTGTCAGAGGTTGGATAGTTGGGGTTTATTGGCCCCTGGAGGAGACACAGCTTGGAGTTGAAAATCCCAGACTGTGTTCAGCTGGGTTCAGAATCCAGCTCTGCCACTTACTGGACATTTGATCTTGGCCTTTTTTTTTTTTTTTTCCCTAATCTCTGAGTTGTAGTTTGTGCGGATTAAATCAGATAATGTGTATCCAGTCCTGAGCACAGTACCCTGTGCATGGTACCTGTGCCAGAAATCATAGGTATTATTTGTCCCTTTGGACCCTCAAAAGAGCACTGGAAATGACTAGAAAGCGCCCTTTTCTTTGTGGATTTTGAAAATAGAAATCTGAGGTTATACTTATCTCTGTTGCATTCAGTGTTACCTGCTTAAAGTTCTTTTTTTATCCTTTCTTAAAATATTTTTCCTCTGACCTTGGAGTTCAAGGTTTTAAAAGTAAATATCTTGGCATTGTCATTGTCATCTGGTTGTTAAGTCTCAATGAACCGTCTCAATTTTTTATAATCACTTCTGAAATATTTTCTCCATTAGAACTTTAATTACCTACACAGTCCACTTTGTTCACACTTATTATTCATAAGTTATATACCTTTGCCCTCTTCTGAAGGTTATTTTTTTCTTACATATTTCTCATCAACTTATCTTTCTGTGTTTTAGATTTGATTTCCTAGTTTGTCCTTTCTTCTGGCTTCTGTACTAACTGTTAATTTTTACTTCCTTCAGCTGTGTACATAATTATCCTCTAACATTGCCGTCTTTGTTTTGTGGGGTTTTTTTTTCCCCTTTTTTTGCTTTTCTTAAAAGTGGGCAAATGTAATGTAGCTCCTATACTATTTATCTTTCAATTTTCTTTAGAAATCAACCTATTGAAGAATAATTTACATACAATAAAGCATCCACTTTAAGTGAGGCTCAACCTTTTGACCAATATACAGTCAAGAACTGTTCCATTGCCCCAGAAAGCCTCCTCAGACCCTCTGAGTTCCCTTTGCCTGGCTCTTATTTCCTCTTTCATGATTTGGGTGTGGATTTCATCCTCCAGCCCCTGAGGCCAGTAACCTTGTTGATCTCCACCTCCCACAGTGCTTACATGATAGGCCTTCTAGACTTCTTCATTGGATTCTCATGGTGAATTTTGTAATCATTCCCTTTCAGAGGTTAATTCAGTCTTTGTGCGACAACCCTTTCCATTCTATTTCTTTATGAGTTTCTTACTCTTTGTTGTGATTTCCTTACTGATTATTAGTATTTTTCTTGAAGGTCTCTTTGATATGATATTTGGATAAGTTTGTATATTTAGTAAATATTTATTAAGCTCTCTCTCTGAGCCAGGCACAAGGAAGATAAAAGTCCATACTGTGTGGGGCTGCCATTCCAGTGGGAACTTAAACGTTCATAGGAAGGAAGCTTTCTGCTCTGTTCCTTACCCAGAGTACTTATGACCTTCAGATGATCCTTGAGCTTCTTCTCTAAAGCTGTTACTATGCATTTTATTATACACAGCATACATACACCATAATCCCAAGACTCTTGCATTAATCTGAGGTAAGAGCCTGAACCAAGATTAGAGCTGAGGGTTTGGAGAAGTGGAAGATGATGCAGAAGACTGTAAGTTGAAACAGTAAGATTTTGTGATTGTCTAAATGTAAGGAATTATGGGAAAGGAGGGAACTTAGGATGAATACCCAAATGCCTGACTTGGACAGTTGGCTGTCTGAGGATCCTCCTACCTAGGAATGAAATACTGGCCATTGGGGAAAAGGGAAAAGAAGATGATAACCTCAGTTTTCAAAGTGTCCAGTGGGAGAATTTGTAATGGGCATAGTGGGCGCCTTTTGTTGGCAAGTCCAAAAGGCAGTTAGGTTCTATGGACTGGTTTTATGGTCCAGAACCAATGGCATATATACATATATGGTAGTTGAAACCTTGGGCATAGACGCGGTTACTGGAAGAAGTGTTATTAAAATGCGGTCCAATATGGAGCCCTAGAGAATACAACATACAAGAGGTAGCAGAGTCAGATAAGCCCGCACGGAAGACTAGGAAGAAACAGCTAGTAGACCTAAAGGATAAGAGGAGAGACTAGCCAGCTGCGGAACTCTCCGTCCGCAGAGCAAAGATAGATACCTCAGTAACGGTTTGCAAACACTGTCATCTGTCTCACTATAAAAGTTGACTTTAAAGATCTTACTTTACTACGTATTATGAAAATTTTTGTTACCTAACATGGGTGGCCTATGTACGCACTGAGTGGCCTTTAGATATTAAGGCTCGATGAATCTTAAGACTTGACCTCAAGAAGTGAGCAGACAGCGGTGTCACGGAAGCACACATCATGGTTTCATCAGGCAGTATGGCCTCAAAGGTGTGCAAGGGTGAACAGATGATCCGAAGCAGCAGTAGGCTCCGAGGGAGGGCGTAGCAGCACTCTCCTCTCAGCCCCGTGGAGTCTGGAGGCAGGATGAAGCAGCTTGCCCCTAGTGGCTGCGAGGGAAGCCTGTCTTCAGGAGCAGGGCATCTCCGAGTTAAGGCCTGTGGAGGGAGGACGTCCTTCCAGGCAGGTGCAGGAGTTTGCCCCAAAGAGGCCAAGAGAAAGGGTTGAGTCGTTTTGTTACTGGAATACTTGGCTTGGGGCAGTGGGAAGGGGAGAAGGCACAGGTGTTTTTACAGGATGGATAAGCAGAGAAGCCAGCATGTGGGGTGGTGACGAAGGATGACAGAAATGAGGATATTACATCAGCTGGTTGCCAGATGACACCTCTTGCCCGCTGAAGCCAACGTGAGCCTCCAGGTGCTGGGCGGCTGTGATTATTATGGCCTGCATTTGGCTGACAGTGGTTCTGGAAAGAGGTGAAGCAGGACCTCAGGCACCGTAGAGCTGTCGTTCCTGCCGGCCGTATTGCCCTGCGCCAGGGACATTGGAGTGGCTGGAAGAATCTCACAAAGGAGTTCGATCCTTGCAGTGGGGAAAGGATAGCCAGTAGCACCTGTGTACGCTGGAGGTGTGTTGGCACGGAGCAGGGAGAGGGGGTCGAGAAGAAGAGACTCGTGGGAATCTGCTGCACAAAGTAGCCCTAAGAAACTGCAGAGTTTCCGGACGGTAGAGGCAGAGCAGTGACGTGTTAGCAGAACCACCTGCCGTTTCTGTGGATGCCGTCTACTTTCTCATGGTAGCCGTTGCCATTCTGTTGCCCTTTACGTGTTAATTTTTTGTCTTATTTCAGACAGCCTCCGGCTCCCGCTAGGGTCGCCCCAATGCAGGCCGTTGTGCAGCAGCTGTTGGCTGCCGTCTCCTTGGCAGCATCTCACGTTTTTCTTCGAAATGGTCTTGCTTAGTGATACAGTCAGGGGACTGATGGCAAGAACGTGTTCAAGGATAAATGGGTTCCCTTGGCAGCGGTGAAAAAAACGCAAATGATACAAACCAAGGCGGGGCAGGATTGAAATAATTGGTGGTTAGCCCCTTCCTAGAAAACGGGAAGACTCAGCCCGATTTGTGGTTGCCTTCACAGAATGATGACCATTTGAAATAAGAATCATCTGAGTAAAAACTGTTCATGCAGTAGTGGTTTTATGGTCCAGAACCAGCGCAGTGTCTTCTCTTGGGGCAAAGGGAAGTACCTGTGCTCTAGACGTGGGCGGGGGGAGCAAGAAAGCGGGGAGGGCACCTTTCCGTGTCACTCGTTCCACAGGTGCAGCCAGAATTGGAATGACAGCTTTTGATCTTGCTTCAGACACATTTAATTGGAAGATCAAGAGCTTCGTTCCTTTAGGTATAGACTTTGGGGAGACTAGAATACACAAAGGCACGCTTAGAACGCTGACCTTGAACTCAAATGATACAAATTGCTGAGTGTCTTCAGCTATTTTCTAATTTCCTTAAACTTTAGAAGAACTTGGGTCGTTGCGTTCCGAGACATACTCCTTTGCTCCTAGCTCTTCTGGCTAGTTGCTGGCTTTTAGAAGAATGAATTTAGTAATGACCACTATTGCCCATGGTATTTTTCCAAAAAGAAGAATTAAAACACTGGATGATTCCCTGAGGTAAATTCCTGTTGTAAAACCAAGTCTGCATATGGAACGAAATATTAGAATTAAACTATTTTGTTCCTTCTCTATTCCCATCACCACCAGAAAGAAACTGTTTTGGAGGAGCGTGTGGGTGTGAGGGAGAACAGTGATGTTGTGTGACACAAATGACCAGTATGTTGTGCACGGAAGGTGCCAGAGATTGCTTTAGCCACCCAGCTGCTGCCTGCAGTCTTGTTAGATGAGCAGCTGTACATGAGGAAAATCTATATAAATCTATGTATGTATATCCACTTCCAATCCCCGTGACCCTGAGATAGATGCCGAGCGCCCAGAAGCTCCGCGCAAGCACTCCAGAAGGCTCCCATGGGGCTAAGATGCAGGACCCCGCAGCAGCTCGCACCCTGAAGTGCAGGCTCCTGAGCCGTCCACTTCTCTCCCTGTGGTTCTTCACGTTACAAGATTTCATTTTCTCTTGCTTTTAAATGCAAATGGACTTGATATTTGAATGTTTAATTTTCTTTTACTTTAGGAAAGTTTATCTA
This sequence comes from Globicephala melas, assembly GCF_963455315.2. NCBI lineage: Eukaryota > Metazoa > Chordata > Mammalia > Artiodactyla > Delphinidae > Globicephala > Globicephala melas. The sequence goes on from NC_083324.2 coordinate 99,220,045, forward strand.
AAACAAAATTAGTCCTCTCCAAAGTAAGGTTTCCCAGTTCAGTTGTATCCATCCCCCCGCTCCCGAGGAAATTGCATTCCCCTTCCCTCATTGCTCTGCTGCTTTTTCCGTTCTTCGGTTTCTAAATGGAACTAATGGTTTCACGTGGATTCTTTAGCTGGTGTTTCAAGGTAAGTGCAGAGCAACCGGAGATCATACAAACACTAGAGACAGTCGCGTCTGGTGTGTCTGACTTGGGCGGCGTCTCCTTGGTCCTCGTTTCTGTCTGGTGAGGCTGAGCAGGCGTCGGGGTTAAGGCCATCACTCTCTGAGTGTGGGAGTCCAGAGGTTACCGACCTTTGAGTCGTCTACTGTGGCTAATTATCCACACAACAGCCTGGTGTGACCCCAAGGGTGTAGGGTGAAGCACAGGCTGACGTGAGGAGAGGGGGTACTAATTGCATTAAGGTGTAACAAGAAGAGGAAGAAGAAAAGAATAGCTTTTATTTCTTGAGTTTTTCTACGTACAGGTTTCGTACCAAATTCCAGGCACACATTATAAAGCCTAACCTTCCCAACAGCCCTGAGAGGTAGGCAGTATTAGGCCTGTTTGACAGGCGTAAGATGAGGAAACAGGGGCTTATGTTAAGAAGGTTGCCCAGGTTCTCACAAACAGAAGGAACTTGGAAAAGAATTCAAACCCAAGCCTGTCTGATGTGCAAGGCTTGTGCTTAAACCGCTGCCCTGAACTGCATGTGATGTATGTTGGGCGGGGCTGGGGGAGTTTATGTGTGTGCACGTGTGTGCACTTTAGAGATGGAGAAGAGCATTTTGGTGTCATCTCCACTCTCAACTGTGGTAGGGTCGCAGTATGGATCCTTGCCTGTTCTGTTTCACAAGAGAAGGTGGGATGAGACCGGAAAGCTGACCCAAGCGTGGCATCGGTCACCGTCTTGGTACACACACATGCAGTGCATCGTGGCACCTGTCAATTGTCGTGTTGTCTCTGCACACTGAAGGTTCACTTATCCATGTTAATGGAGGGAGGCCAGTTGTGAATAACCGTAAAAAGCCAATAATCTAAGGAGTGTTTCAGTAGCACTTTACCATTCACACCTGACTCGTTTGGAGTAGATTCATCTCCCCGAATCTTTTTGCTCAGTCATCCCAGGATAGTAATGGGCCTGTTCCAAGAGCAGAGAGCAGAGGTGATTATCCACAGGGGCCTAGCAGACAGCTAATTCCTAAGGAACCACTTGTGAATTCATTTTTAAAAGCATCGTTTCAGACACACTGACACCTTTTCCTTTTTTCCCTGAATTCGTTTAGAAGTTACGCCATCAGGAGGATAAGAGATGCCTTCAGAGAAAATAAGAATGTAAAGGATCCTGTACAAATCCAAGCCCTAATGAATAAAGCCAAAAGAGACCTTGGAATAATCCGTCGACAGGTAAGATGGTTCAGTGATGTACGGTTTTTCGTTAAGAGCTTTAAGCTTTGACATGTCCCCCTTGATTGGTGTTTGTGATTCACACCACGGGATCATGAAACTCTCTTCCTCTTTTTTGTTTTTATTTTTGGCTGTGTTGGGTCTTCGTTGCTGTGCGCGGGCTTTCTCTAGTTGTGATGAGAAAGGGGCTATTCTTGGTTGTGGTGCGCGGGCTTCTCATCGCGGTGGCTTCTCTTGTTGTGGAGCACAGGCTCTAGGCGCCTGGGCTTCAGTGGTTGTGACACTCGGGCTCTAGGCGCCTGGGCTTCAGTGGTTGTGACACTCGGGCTCAGTAGTTGTGGCTCGCGGGCTCTAGAGCGCAGGCTCAGTAGTTGTGGTGCGCGGGCTTAGTTGATTCGCAGCATGTGGGATCTTCCCGGACCAGGGCTCGAACCCGTGTCCCCTGCACTGGCAGGCGGATTCTTAACCACTGCGCCACGAGGGAAGCCCGAAACTCTCTTCCTCCTATTCATGTGCACAAAGAAAGATGACCTGTCATATTATTGAATCAAGGAGTACGTAAATATCAGCTATGCAGAATTTCCAGGGAATGCATCCTTCTGGGAAGCTGAGTTCTCATAGTTTACTAGACGTTGATGCTGTAAGTATAGGAAACCTTCTTTAAATTTTCTCTCTTCGTTAGATATATTACACATTGATACGTGGACATGTGTCACAGAGTATAAATGTAATCTACTTTTCCTAGTTTATATATATATATATAAACTTATTTATTTTTGGCTGCGTTGGGTCTTCGTTGCTGCGCGCAGGCTTTCTCTGGTTGAAGCGAGCAGCAGCTACTCTTCATTGCGGTGCGCGGGCTTCTCCTTGCGGTGGCTTCTCTTGTTGCAGAGCATGGGCTCTAGGCTCATGGGCTTCAATAGTTGTGGCACGCGAGCTCAGTAGTTGTGGCTCCGCGGTGTGTGGGATCTTCCCGGACCAGGGCTCGAACCCGTGTCCCCTGCATTGGCAGGTGAGTTCTTGACCACTGTGCCACCAGGGAAGTCCTTTCCTAGTACTTTGAAGTCATAATTCAAGATAATGTTGCCCTTTTCTGGAAGACACTGCTATGAACCTAAATTTTGTTGCATGTGGAAGGTGTATCTGCAGGTGTAGATGGTGTGAAGCACAGCTGCTTAGGTACTGACCCCAGAAGGACCCGGCGGGGTTTTTATTTTCCTCCTGTAGCAGTGCTGGCGGCTGCCTTGGCTTGTGCTTGCTTTGCTCTTTCTCGTGAGGTGGATGGAGCACCTGCAGCAGCCTGGCCTCCTGGGTGGTGTGACTTGTCCTTCTCTCTGCAAAATTCACCAGGGAGCCGACGGCGAAAGCAGCCTGCTGGCGACTGGTTTTCTCACCCTCTAAAAAATCATCCTTTTCACTCTTTTTCTCTGATTTAGCAGCAGTCACGCCATAAGCTCCATTTCTGCTTCCCTTCGTTTTTCTCTCTTCCTTGCAGTGAATTTGTTTAGGGGTGGAGGGAAACCCCTTACATTTTCCTAAGATCTGTGAGTGTGTTGGAAAGGGCTTCTTTAGCATTGTCAGGAGATGCCAGCTTGGCTGACATTATGTCTTATCACGATATATGACGTGTATCGGGATATATGTTTATATCTCTGACCCTTCTGCATGCTTGACTCTATAAACAGTTCGATAAAGAAGCAGTATTAAAAACTAGTTTTCATTTTATGTCAAAATTAATAGTCTTGTTATGTTGCCTACATAATGGAACAATCCCTTCTAGAATAACATTTCAGATTCAGACAACTCTCCCTGAGCTCTACAGTTATCTAGCAATAGGATAACTTGGCCACATTCAGACAAGCCTAGGAAATGATCTTTAACTAAGAGCATGAAAAGATAATAGGATAGTCAGAAAAAGAAGCTGGTCTGCACGTTTGCATGTGTGTTAATAGAGGCAGAGAAAGGGGTTGCCATTTTAAAAACTCTAGAACAATGGCATTTTCCATGCTTCAGTGGTTGAATTTTATGGGATGCTTTAGCACTGGAACTTGGAGAAACAAGCAGCCTGCGTCCTTATTTTGCATAAACTCAGGAAGATTCAGTTCTTTGGCTCTTCCCCATGCAGAAGTTGGCAAGCACCTCCGAAACAGGCTGGTTTTATCTTTTACTGTAAAGTTGCTCGGAGTAGAAAGTGCTTAGAAAAGGGACCTGTAAGTAATTCGTGCCACCATTTCTTTAGTTATGCAATTGTCTGTGTCACTTGGTTTGAAATGCTTTTAGAAAAGAAGAAAAAAAAGAAAGGATAGACTGGCTCTCACCAGACATTCCCAGTGGATCCACACAAAACAGACTCAAGCTCTGGGGCCACGGGTCGGGCCCTCCCCAGGACAGCCTGCCAGGTGCACCTTCCTGGATGGGGGGCAGAGCCTGCGCGGCCCGCTTCCGGGCCCAGGGCGTCTGTGTTAACTAGCAGAGCAGCAGGTGCTTCCCTTTCACGTCAAGATTGCTCCTGAACCCGAGCTTCACGTTGACCCGAGTTAGCTTACGAGATGCAGGCGATTCCCCGAGCCCCCTCGCTCTGAGCTGGCGAAGCTGGCCTTGGCCTAAAGGCCTAAAATAGCATCTGTATTTTCTTCACACTGGTCACTGTGACAGCTTCTAACTCGCCTCCCTGTCTGCCCCAGTGGTCTCTTCTCCACAGGCTGCCAGGGTGAAAAATCAGAGCAGGTTACCACCTGCTCAAAACCCTCCAGGGCCTTCATCCCCGACGACGAGCCTGCAGTCCTCGTGAAGTCGGCAGAGACCCTCCACGGCCTGTCTCCCTCACCTGCGCCATTCCATGACCCCTTGCTGCCCCTGGCACCCCTACCCCCAGCCTGTAACCCTCTGGGAGCCTTTGTCCCCTCGCCTGGAATAGTCTCCCCAGGCCTTCGCAGAGCTGGACCCCCTTTTCACTCAGGCGTTTACTAAGGTTGCTCGCCATCACAGAGGGCTTCCCTGACCACACATGGCTCTGCCCCCTGCCCCCTTACCCCTACCCCCTTACCCTGCTTCAGAGTTCCTCACAGCACTTATCAGCACCAGAAATAGCATCACTTGTTGCCCTGTTTTCTCCTCTTCCGCGAGGACAGGGGTCTCAGCTGTCATGGTCACCACCGCACGGGGGGCAGGAGCGTGGGCTGTGGGGCCCGCCTGCCTGTGCTCCAGTCCTGACTCCTGGTCGCAGTGTGACCTGGAACCAGGTACTTAACCTCTCAGTGCCTAACGTAAAACACAGGCGGAAACAAGCCCAACTTCGTGGGTTACGGTGAGGATAAAGTAGGTTAATATATGTGAAGCTCTTAGAAGGATGCTGGCACGTCATAAATGCTTGTATTATTGTTAATCAGAAGGTCTAGACCAGCCCCGCGTGGAGTTGGCTCTTAATTGTTTGTGGACTAAATGAATCTATGAAGTTTGTCCCCTGGGGTCGAACACCTCAGTCCCGGGGTCTGTGCCACCAAAATCGTGGTATGTTGTTGGCTGCCCACGACCTCGCATGGTTCATGCAAATGATCCGTGAAGGGAGAGTGGAAATCTGATGAGGATCTTGAGACGTTACCCTCAAGAACTACCATATCCTTCACATCAAGTCCCTTTCCACTCGATACTTGGACTCAAAGACCATCCACCAGGATGCACGTCGATCTCAGCATCATTTTCCGTGGATGAGAAAGCCTACAGCCACCTTTCCAGGCGCCAGACACGCACACCCGTAAGGGCAGCACTCAAACTGAAATCGTCCTCTCAACACTGGTCCCTGCCTCCTGCTGTCCAGTCTTTAAAGTGGGTCTCGCTTCAGTCAGCCGTGACACTAATGATACCACTGTAAGCGCAGTAAGATTTTGCATTTTTTAAAGAAGTCTCTGAGAAAAGGTTTTCTTCTGGTTCTCTTGGGGTAGAGAAGCCAAGGTGCAGGAAAGCTGGCTGCCTTGTCTAAGGGCACCTGGCCAGACCTGACCTCAGGTCTCTAATTCCTGAGGGCAAACTCAGAAGTTCAAGGATGTGAGCTCCTGAGTCAGTAGAAACCAAAGGATAGAGATACTCTTAAGTCATCTCCCAGTTTTGTTCCCCAGATATTTAAGGACCACATCATCGTAGCCCAGCCTCTCCTCAGAGGTCATCCTTCCTTTATATCCTTACTGTGCAGAGATATTTAGTCTTCATGTGGCAACCCTGAGGGATTCTAGTAGCATCAGCATTTCTTACTGGCCTTTCACGCTGCTCCTAAGGATTACTCTGATTGTAAGAAGTAGAAGGGCAGGTCGCGTTTCCCCTGCATGAACCAGTCAGGCTCCTTTCATTCATTCTCCGTAATTATGGCCCATGGACTAGGTGCCGGACATGCGCTTGTGCTCTCTTCGCCGTGGACCACCTCTTCCCTGAGAATTAGAGTCCTCTCTCTTTCCAGCTACGTGCATCCTATCCTGTCCCGTAACTAGCAGAGACATTCTCCCACTTTTCTATAAACTCCCGTTATTTCCATTTAAAATGGTTCTGTAAAGACAGCTAGACCCTGGCAGCTCTTGTGAGTTCTTTCTCTGCTGGAAGCAAGTTCTGGACTAGCCCCCATTAAACCTAGTTTCCCTGTCTGCTTCCCAAGTGGGATCCGAAAAGTGGGAGAGGCCCTTTGTGTGTGTGCCAGCCGGCACCAGGAAGGATGCACAGATGCCGGACAGACAGCTGTCACAATCTAGGCAGCAAAGAAGTAACTGAGGACTTTCCACCTGAGACAGTAAACAGGGCTCCTTGGGTGTTTCACACCAGAAAGAGAAGCAGGGAAGTCAATCAGACTTTGCTTTCATCTTTGTCCTTTTTTCCATGTTGCTGTTCTGGAGATATTCCTTCTGATTCCCCTCTGTAAGACATTATTGGACTAACGATCACTTAATCACCCCCACTTATTATAGCTCCGCAGTTTGTCACGCCCCTCAGGATTGTAAGCAGGCTTATTTGGAATTGCTGCTTCCGGTGCTCCGTAACCGTTGGGGGAAGAAGGGGTTCCCACTCCAGGTAACTCACAGAGGTTGTGTGTTTATCAAAGAGAAAACATTTTCCAAGCATTTCAAAATACGGTTATATACCTCGCTTAATAGCCCATGTCTGTGAGAGAAAAAGAAGTAGAAGCAACAGCTGGGACTGGGAAGCTGCATCTGCAGGAACCGGGTAGGTGCCGGGCTGTTTCTTCACTCTGATGAGACGTCCTTGAATGCATGAATTACGATTGTGACTGCAGCTAACTCTTAAATGTGTGGCCCCTTTTTCTTTAAACCTGGTGAAAACTAAAGTATCTGTACAAAGTTTGGGTTTATTTACAGCTGTGTGACACTCTCAGTGTTCATCAGAGTGTACCCTGGCAAGGCGACCCTTCAGTTCTGGGCTCTGAGAGAGCAGACCTGGGTAACAGAGGTTCCCAACCACTCATTCATGTAGGCTAGTGAGTTGAGCACTGAACTCACACCCAAATAATGTGTTTACTCTACCAGTGATGGTATATACGTGTATCCAGCTATACAAGGGTTGTGTGTAACATAAGTATTTGGATGAAGAAATATATTGTTACTGTAGTACGTAATTTTACACTGAGAAGATCAACTGGATGTCATGTTTTCTGATTCCGGATAACAACAAGGTGTTGGAGTTATACCATTTTTGCCAGCAGCTCTTTAGTGATGACAGGATTCCATACCACATCAGCTTTTCTTAAGCTAGTGTTTTTTTTAATGAAGCAATTCAAATAGTGGCTGTGTCAGACCCAGAACTATGAACCTGCCATTGTAAGCAGTTCAGAGCAGACATTATGTACAACCATCGAAGATACTAGGAAACGGATCGATATTATGGGTAGCAGCCTTTTAGCTAACCTGAGTGTGTGTATATGTGAGATGAAGCATTTTCAGTGTTTAGCTTACACTTATTATTTTTGTGGATCACTAAAAGCAAAGTAATGTGCCCAGTTTATTGGCATTTTGGGTGGTGATAAGTGAGAGTCTCTGAAACCATATTTTTTACTTCATCTGATACTTTATGGTTTAGTTTTTAAATGACCGTTCGAGAGGAACGTCCCGCAATCACTTTCTAAATGTGCCTGTCGTGAGATGAGAAGCCATTGAACAGTGACAGGCCTCTCTCACGTGGGTCTCCGCAGAGCCTGTGCCAGTGCCCCATGGGGTGGTCAGAATTGAGTGAAAGGGATGCCTTACCTGCCCCCAGTGGGCACCCTGTAGAACAGCCTGTGAAAAGGTAGGAGTGTTTTATCTGTATGTCTTGTGGGGAAAAGTAGTAATGCACTTTATCTCTCTTCAAGTACACTTTTAGCTTAAGTACCATTTTGGTAGGTTCAGGGGAATCTCTAAAATTTACTTGGAAATTGTTTTTACGAAGGAGAGGAAAGTCAGTCCTTACATTAGGGGCATTTAAAATACATGGAAAGAATTATACATTATTCACAACATCCAAGAGGTGGAAGCAACCCAAATTTCCACTGACGGATGGATAAACAAAATGTGGCATTTACATACAATGGAATATTATTCAGCCCTTAAAAGGAAGGAAATTCTGACACAGGCTACAACATGGATGGACCTTGAGGACTGTGCTCAGTGAACTAAGCCAGACACAAAAGGACCAGTACCGTGTGATTCCGCTTATCTGAGGTCCCTAAAGTGGTCAATTCAAGGAGGTCGAAAGTAGGATGTTGGTTGCCAGGGGCTGGGGGAGCAGGAAAGGGGAGTTAGCGTTTAATGGGGACAGTTTCAGTTTTTCAGGATGAAAAAGTTCTAGAGATATGGTTTACAATAATGTGAACGTAGTTAATACTACTGAACTATACGCTTAAAATTGGTTAAAATGGTAACTTTTTGTGGGGGTTTTTTTCACAATAAAAAAAATTCTCCCTTCCCCTAAAAAAGAACTATATAACCAGTCCTCAATTTTTCTCTTAATTGAGAAAAATAAAATTGAATGCCTCAGACATTGATTGATAACTTGAGGCTGGGAAACCTTAGTCATTCAGAGCTGGAACTACAAGCCTTCAGCTTCTTATCTGTAAAATCAAAGGGTTATGCTGTAGTTTCTAAGGCTACTTCCAGTTCTAAAATGCCATGGTTCAACATTTCACATCAGTATCTGCCCCTTCTTGATTATTTGCAGAAATACTGATACATTTTAGAGTAAATTACTCTATGCTCAGCTTCCCTTGACCATTTTTCACCAGGATCTTAACCTTCCAGAGCTTAGGCTACAGGTGAGCAAAGGGGTACGCCAGCCGTGTATTTGTGCCATCGTAAATTCCTAAAGCTTCTCTTGGTCTAAGCTTTCTGCTACGAGGAAGGTCAAAAGGTTGAATTATTTTATTGATGTTGCTTACAGCTCTGCGGTTAGCCTTCCTTTCTGGTAGAAGCCATGTTACGGGTACTAAAGCATACCTCTGAGGAGAACACTTTCTTTCAGAGAAAATGGAGTGGCATTTGAAGAGCAATAACGCATGAGTGATGGGAACGCTCTCCCCAGTTCCTCCTCAGCGTTAATGCTCTTTCTGTTTGATTTGACTCCACCCTGCCCCCTGGCCCATCTCAGTCACGTGAAACACAAACGCACTGTGTGCCTTGCAATCCATGCCCACAGTTTCTTTCCCTGTTTATCAAGCACCCCCTCTATGCCATATAATTATGAATTGGTTTTGTAAGTTTTTCGGAGGCAGAGTTGGGGTGGAATGCAGAGGTCTGTCCAGACGTCACAGAAGTTCTCTCTGGCTTGGACTGTTTGGGAGCCAAGCCCACCCTTCCTGTTCTGGATGCCAGCTATTCACTCATTCCATGGAACACAACATAGGGCTTACTGGCATATCCCAGCAGTGCTTTCCCCTGTGCCTCTATAGACCAGCTAAGATTAAATCCAAGGATCAATCTACATATTAAAAAAATAGTACTAAAGCAGTCAGAGGCAAAGGAGATTTCTGTGCTCTCTCTCCGACTTGGATAAACATCCTCAGGAAATCAACGTGGATTTATATACAACGACCAGAAAGAATTGCTCCCTAAGTGAACCCTATGTCTTTTGGATATACGAATCCTTTCAGTAGGAATAAAAAATTCCCCAACCTCCTCAGAAGGTTTGAGAAAGCAGGGCAATGAGAAGGGTTTGTTGAGTTTTATAGCTTGGCCTGTGTATGACATTTATTTTTTCAGCCTGTTCAATATATAGTTCCTCTGCAGCTACAAATAGACTTCTTCATACAAGAATTTAAACTAATTTCCTCTCTGCTTTTTCTGGAAATTCCTTTATTTCCTCAAGTCTGGGACAAGAGTATTTTCGCACAGTTGGCATTCTTCTAGAAGAAATGTCTCTTAGTTGGAGACCACCCATCAAATTTGCTTCATTCCTCCAAGGTTGACACGCACAGAACAAGATTCCACTTCCTTTCTAGAGGAAGCCTGTATCACCCCTGCCTTTTTATGTACACTAATAGTTCTGCATATTTCATGTTCACAAGAGCTCACGTAGTAGTGCCGTTTATAGAAAACTTTGGCACGGGTTTCATTTGGGAATTTTTATCATGGTATCTGTCATTCTCCCATCTAGTCTAGCAGATGAGTCTCCTAGTCTAGTCTGCCAGAGCTGCTCACTCTTGAGTTCTTCGAAAAGCCTTTTTGTTGCTAAAACACCTAAAGTGGAAGCAGATATTAACAATTCCGGAGCAGAAAGTACATTGATCTCAGGGGCAAGAGGTGAACGTGCTCATCGCAGCTCTGATAGTAACTTGCCGTGTGATCTTGGGCAGGTGGTTTGTTCGCCCTGTTTCCTCCATCTGTAAAGGGATGATTTGATAGATTGGGGGGGGGGCGGTCCTCACCAGTGTCGATTCGTCACGCCCTCTCTGGGCACGGACTCCCTGTATTACATAAGCACTTTGAATGCCTAACAGCAGCCTTGTGAGAAAGATACTAGTATCCTTGTGCGCTCGATGAGGAAATTCAGACTTGGCCTGTTTGAATAATTCTCCCAGGGATGCACAGTTAGGAGAAGGATGGGCCTGCATCTGTTCTCACTTTCTAGCCAGTTCTCAGAAGAGGGGTCACCCTGGGTGGCCTTATCTTCACCGAAGGTAAACAACACGTAGGAGAGGAGGAGGGAAGACGTGTGTTCCTTTTTCTGATGGTCCCTTTAGAGCTCTCATTAGAAGGTAGCAGCTTCCCCTCTGAAGGCTCGTGAATAGTTTATCCCTAGGGGCTGGTCTCCTTTATCATTTATCAGAAAACTCTCTCACCCTCTCTGCCTTCAAAAGGAAAAAACAGTACAAAACCACAGTCTGAAAATGGTAAAGTTCAGCTGCCTTATTTAAGAAGTGCTTGCTCAGAATTTCCCCATAGATCCAGGGTCACAGCTCCAATTGTGCTTTTCCTGACAAGCTATCGCTGAAGTGCCCTTCAGCGGAAACCTTTTGTTGCCTTACTGCCTGGCTTGTCCGTTCAAGTAATCAGAGTTAATTCCAGTCGTGCTTATGCAGAAGATCTTCTCCCAAGCTGACGGGGAAACAATGCCACATCTTCTAGGAAGGGTGACAGAGGGGCTCCCCCTGTTTATGTCCATTTGTGTTTCTGTCCCACGTCCTCCGAGGTGGCAGGGAGGTGATGACGCCCAGCCCAGTGTGTGTATGAGAACATGTGCTCATTTCCTGAGCACTGGATATCTGCATTTGATGGGTTTTACAAGCATATGTATGAAGGGTGGTATCACCTACGCTGTTGGAAAGATTTATTTTCTAATTATACATCTATCGGTCTAAAAACTGTTGTTTCATTCAGAGACATGATTGGAGGTTTTGAGTGAGAAACACCTAAATTTAAATCCTAGCCCTTGTTAGGTAGCTCTCTATCCTCATTCATGATATTTAATCTCTCTTAAAACTTTATCATCATTCAGTTTGTCTGCTGAAGCCCAAGGAATACCATTCATAAGTTAAGGTTAGTTTTGTACTTGCTGTGTGTTTGAAATACCAGAGCCAGATGCTGTGTCAGAAACGTTCTCTCTTCCCCAAATCTGGTAATTAGGGTTGTCATTTCGTAGATTGGTTGGTTATAAATAATCGAAAGGCTTTAAAAATTCTCTCAGGTGTGGCACTGTAATAATCTTAGCTTTATTAAGTAATGCTGGTGCACAATCAAATCAGTATTTTAAATATATTCTTTTTCTTCGAGCATTTCCACTTCACGCAGCCTAACAAGTACTTCTCTTTTCCTCGCCCCAAGTCTCATCTCCTTAATGTTGTAACAACACCACCGACCTGCGTCCCATGGACTCCCCTTCACAGTCTGTCACAACTTCGAGATATTAGCATCACCAGAGATCCGTGACCCAATAGGCTTCATCTGTACAAGGTGAGGGATTGGGTGCACTGCTTTCCAACATCCTAATAGCACAAGACTTCTCTTCACGAATCTGCTGTATTTAACAAACCTAAGCTTAACTGCCTTGTGGAGGTTGGGTTGGGGGTTTCTTTCATGGAGTTATCGCACTCACTTAGACGAGCGCGTCCCAGAACTGCCTGCAGAGTCATGGATGTGCCGTCGGAGCCCAGTGCGCACCCATCACTGAACGCCGGCCGGCCAGGGAGCCAGCACAGCCAGGGTCTGCTCCCGGCCCCGGCCAGCTGGCAGGCGGTCGTCGATGCCAGCTCCACATGGGTGTGGAGGGGTGCCCCGTGCCTCCGAGGCCCCCTTTCAGGCCTGACGTTTTCTGATTCTGAAAATAATTGACGATGATTGTTAGATCCCAGAAACATACTTGTGAATGTTGGATTTTGACCAAGGGTGAGGCGTGTCACTGACCCTCTGCATTTACTGAATTCACTTTAAAAGGAAAGCTTGGCTGCCGGGATGTCACAGGCAGCCTGTCGCCTTGAGCATGGGGAGTGACTGGTGGCGTAAGCTGAGTTATGCAGCGGTGGTTCTCTGCTGGCAGCCCCGGCTGCGGGGCCAATTCCAGACAAGCCCTTGGCTACACTCTGTAGAAGCTTTTAACCCCCGGTGATGGCAGGGATGTTGCATGGATCACGGCGGCTTCCGGGGACCTGTGAGCTGTGACAGAAGCTGCCCTTTCACACAGGTGACAGGTCGTGGATGCCTCATCACCAACGAGATTTCTTCACTGGGACTCGACAGACCTTCCAAGAAGGAGTGGGATGAGGAAGGGAGACCGGGGGAAAAGAGCCAGAATCAGTTGTCCTGCGGCTTCGATCCAGGTTCTGTCTCCACTGGGCCAAACTCAGCACTTGCTTTTTTCAGTAACTCTCAGCTGTTATTTAAAGTTTGCAGCTGTCTGTATAGCTGTCCACGTTTTTCTTAATATTACATATTTTTCTTACTGGAAGTACTTTTTAAACGGAGCCCATTTTTCCCTACAGGCCAGTGCCCGTCCTTTCTTCTCTCCTGGGCAGTTTAGGGAACCGCTAGGCAGCGGCGTGGCCCCGTGGGTTTCTGGGCCCTGCGAAGCCTGCCCCACTGCAGCCACATCGCGGCTTCAGGACCGGGAGCCGGTGAGCTCGTTGGGCTGAGCACAGGGTGCTCGGGGCTGGATGCGGGGCCAGCGCGGCGCAGGACACCTAGCGCCCCGCCAGGGAGCTCCTTCCCCGCCCGCCAGCTGCCGAGGGCAGGCCTGCCGCGCCTTTGCTCCCCTCTCCTGCCACTGAAACCTGTTGTCCTCGGGGCCACCAGAGCACTCAGGTGTTAACTCCTCAGCATTTCCTGCAGGGCTTTGCCAGGGCCTCTGACTTCCCAGGGAGGCGGGTTGTCTTCTGTGCCCCGAGCTGCCCCCGACCCCGCAGCGTGGTCAGCTCCCAAGCCTTTGCTCTCGACACGTGGACCTCGCTGTCACGCAGGTCGACCCTCCCAAGTGCTTCTCAGAGGCTTAGGTAGAACTGTGAAGACTGAATTCCAAGGGGCAGTTTCTGTATTAATATTTTTCACACACCGGGAAAAGTTTATCCACCAGAAAGAACGGGGGCACTCACTCACTCTCAGTGAAAGGGGTTTCCAAGGCTACAAGAGTATATCTAAATCAAATTTTATAGCATTCATTTTATTAAAATGCAGCTGAAGGACCGTGCTGTGAGGCAATGCAGTGCCATCACGGAGGCCTCAGCTCACATGCTGCCGGGCAGGCTCAGAGTCAAGGAGGGGCTGTGAGGCGCCCACCGCCCCTGACTCCTGACCCCCTGTCCCCGTGCCCTGCCACGTCAGGTGCACACACAGAGGGATGAGGTGCGGACCCCGAGCCCTCGGAGCTCATGCAGCTCTACTGCTGGAGGGATCTGGAAGGCAGGTACTACCTCTGGCGGCAGTAAGCGTTCGCAGGGAGGTGAGCGGATGTCTGTAAGGGGCTTAGGTCTGGCCAGAGAAGTGACTCAGGGAAGAGCGTGTATGCCTGTCCAGACCTGTGCGCATGGGGCCCTCGAGGCTCTGCGTGGGAATCCCTGGCATTCAGCCGTCCTGTGGCCTCCCAGGCTTTGCTTCCCAGATGGACGAGGGTTGTGTGTGCCCTTTCCTAGTGCCTCATAGAGCCCTTTCACACAGCAGGTGACGGGGGTTTTTTTAACTCTGTTTTCCTTCAGAAATGCAACTGCTGTCTCAAAAGCATAGGCCCCGTATCGCCGAGTCAGTTAGTCTCTTTGTGTCCGTATCGCCGAGTCAGTTAGTCTCTTTGTGTCCATATCGCTGAGTCAGTTAGTCTCTTTGTGTCCCAATCGCCAGGTCAGGTAGTCTCTTTGTGTCCGTATCGCCGAGTCAGTCTCCTTGTGTCCGTATCGCCGAGTCAGTTAGTCTCCTTGTGTCCGTATCGCCGAGTCAGTTAGTCTCCTTGTGTCCGTATCGCCGAGTCAGTTAGTCTCCTTGTGTCCGTATCGCCGAGTCAGTTAGTCTCCTTGTGTCCCTATTGCCGAGTCAGTTAGTCTCCTTGTGTCCCTATCGCCGAGTCAGTTAGTCTCTTTGTGTCCGTATTCTTCTCAGAGGTAGTTCACCACACCTCCTCCTCGAAACTGTATTTGGTCCTGTCTTTTCCTGCAGACTGTTGCCCTCTGTGTCTAGTAGATGCTTGAACTTAGGTGTCTTACCAGCACATGAAACCCATCAGAACCAAACCATGACCAGTGACCTTGTGTTCCTCTTAAACGAAGTTTCCTTCCCAAATTCCCGGTACCTCCATTCTCTCAGGACTCAGGCTCAAATCTCCCTCTGCTCTTCACAGGGAGAATGGAACCTGGGCTGTTCATGTCATCCCCTGAAAATAAATCCAAGACTGTTCTCAGTCCTACAAAACGGGATACCTGGGAATGTTAAAATATATTCCAAAGCACTGCCCTGAAGGCCGACTGTTTCTGCAGGTCCTGGCCTGGTGTGCGCCCCTCACGTGCACAGTCGGGGCCGTTGAGCTGCGTCAGTGCGTCTTGGCCCCCAGCTCCTCCTGAGTACCTTCTACGCCTACCTCATCGTGAGTCACCAGTGAGCACCTTTTTGACGTCGGACTTCACCTGAGGTTCTGTTAGATATTCCTGAGCAGGTGCTCATCTGCTGAGATAGCCTCACTTCTAGCGTGGAAGCACCTTGGGGTCGTGGCAGCCTGACTTCCCACGGCACTTGCGGTGCCTCGATGTGTATTGACAGGCTCAGCTCTAACTGCTTGTGTCAAAGCACTTTGGGAGACTCAGCAGTCTTGTGCTTTTTTTTGCGGTACGCAGGCCTCTCACTGTCGTGGCCTCTCCTGTTGTGAAGCACAGGCTCCGGACGCGCAGGCCCAGCGGCCATGGCTCACGGGCCCAGCCGCTCAGCAGCACGTGGGATCTTCCCGGACCGGGGCACGAACCCGCGTCCCCTGTATCGGCAGGCAGACTCCCAACCACTGCGCCACCAGGGAAGCCCACTTGTGCTTCTGTAATTGACATCAATAATGTGTTTGCATTTATCAGTATTTCCTAATTGCCAAGTTATAACAGTGGAGCTTCTGTGATAAATCGTCTCTACAGATATCTTCAGACATTAGGGCTTAAGGTTCCTGTCAATATTTTGATGTGCTATAAATTGTTTTTATGAGGACTTTTTTCCTGTAAGAAAGGAGGAACTGTGCAGCGGGAGACAGAATTGTGTCAGTGTGTCACCATATAAACTTAAGTTAAAGAGCCACATCCCTCCAGTGAAAACAGAAGGAAGTGATGTACAGGCCAGTGCAGTACATTCCCGTAAAGTGCAGCGTCACCATCCGCATGAATGCTAATGTGTCTCCCCGGAGGGTGATATGCTGTGCCAGGGCCCTGGACCAAAGGATAGTGAATATTCCTACGAAGAAGGAAATGTTATCAACTCATTTTTCAGAAGAGGAAACTTGCTCAAGTCAAAGGGTGACTTTGCGAGGCTAGGTCTCACACCCAGGGCTGTTGGAGTCTATGGCTGGACTCTTGACCCTACAGGGACAAACTCGACCAAACCCAAAGAGAGGGAGACCCAGGTGTTGAAGGACTGACTCCACAGTATCTGTTACACAGTTGAAGGCTCTAGAATGTCTGGCTTGGAAAAGAGATGAACGTGGAAGGCTCTGGAGGTCTGTCCTCTCGTCACCTGCAGGGGGCGGTTAGCCCCCGGGTCTGTGCATCCGGATGGCAGCGGTGAGGCCAGTCCTCTGACCTGGCGAGAGGAGGCTTTGTGGAGCAGTTACAGGTGTGACTCAGCAGCCACACTGTTCCCAGCAAATCCCTGCCCAGCCACTCACCAGCTGCCGCCCTTGGGCAAGTCGCTTGGCCGCTCTTTGTCCCAATTTCCTCAGCCAAGATGGCAGTGATGGCAGCACCTGCCTAATAAGGCTGTCGTGAGGATTCAGTGAGTTAACATGTGGAAAGTGCTTACGATGCTGCTTGGCACGTAGTGTGATATAAGGGTTTGCTGTTGTTTCAGTATAAAGCCAGACTAGGCATGCGGAAGAGTTCTCTAAAAAAATCAGTCAACATTTGTCCGTTATTTCTGCCACTCTGTATGTACTAGACACTGTTCTAGACACGAGGATACAGTGACGGTAAGACAGCGCTTGTCCCTGCCCCACCCTTGCGCAGCCTACATTCTGCATTAGAGAGGAAGGAAGTTACCCTGTGAATCACGAAACAGCCGATGAGCACATGAACGAGCCGCTTCTGAGAGATGAGCCCCAGCCCTTCCCCTGGTAGCACTGAAGAGGTCAGGCAGAGGCTGCCTGGGGTCCTTATGAGCGGGGCTGCCTACTGTGGGTTTTTATAGTGTCCCTAACATCCCTCTGCAGAGGAGGGTTAATTTAAGGCACCCAGTGATTAAGACACCAACATGAATGCCGCTGTGCTTTAGAACTGCCATCCTCTGGATCACCATGGTGAGCGGGTGCATCTCAGGAATTAGGCAGGACAAGCCTTTGCGGTACAAGCAGGAAGTACAGAGCTTCTGCCCAGATTTTGTATCTCATCTTTTAAAGTGCCTCTACTCTTGGACGTATTTTTAACTGCATAATTTGGTAGCACAGGAGCACATGTTGATGATTTATAAATAACTATAAACATACACTAAGGTTGCATGTGTAAACATCCTTTGCTAATGAGGTGAACAATTTAAAAAGCTTAAGTTGTACCAGAATACTTGAGCATGTTACCCCTGAAGGGCCAGACCCTGCCTTTGGGTCCCCCTCCCTGCGCCCAGCCAACTCCACCATCCTCACCCCAGTCCTTTTCAGCTGGAAGTGACTGCACTTTAAATGGCATTCACTTACAGGCCTTGTGGGAAGCGAACTCCAAGGCTCTCAGCAAAGGAAACAGGCTGACTTTGAGTCTCTGAAGAGGTGGATTATAATAAACTCATTCATCACCTTTGCCCGTCTCAGGCGTCCGTGATCACCTGTGCATCTTGACTCAGGTGGCTTCCTGGTTTCTTAGTGTTGGCGGGGGGCGGGGGGCATCAACACTTCTTTGCATGTTAAAAATCTCCCTTAATTTCGTAACACCTGTAATATTTACTGACAACATTGATGAGGTTTGCAAATTTCACTTTGAAGAAGTTCATTATGCACCCTTCTAGATGTGTGCTCCATTCAGATGCCTTGGGAGGAACCTAAGACAGCTTATGGGCTAACGTTAAAACTCGTCTTTCAGGCATGTTTTCTCTGAAATGAAAAGTAGTGTCTCGTTTTTCTCTGGATGGTGTTCTCCTTTTCTTTTTTTTTTGGCCGCGCCACATGGCATGTGGGATCTTAGTTCCCCCACCAGGGATAGAACCCACATCCCCCGCGTTAGAAGCGCGGAGTCTTAACCACTGGACTGCCAGGGAAGTCCTGGATGGTTTTCTCCTTTAAAAAATTATTATCTTACTTGAACTTAAGCAGCTTATGTAAGAGAATGACTATTTTGCCCTTTCCTTCATTTCACCAATGTTGACATTAAGTTGCAGGCATAACTCTACCTCTATAGGTGTCAGTTGGATGTCTTCTTAGAACAAGGACGTGCTTCTTGCCTTCTCACAGTTCCGTTTTCACACCTCAGAATTGAGCATCAGTGTGTGCTGGCCGATACCGCAGTCCATCTTCACGTCTCCAGCTGTCCCACCTTTCACAGTTGTTTCTAATCCAGAATCTGTTTAAGGATCAAGTGTTGCATTCCGTAGTCACGTCCCTTAAGTCTCCTTGAATGTAGAAGAGGCCCTCTGCCTTTTTTCTTCAACTTTCATGATATTGGCCTATTTAGTCTAGATTGTTGGCCAGTCTGAATCAGTCAGAGTATATCGGAATAAACCCTTGGGCAGGAACCCTGAGTGGGTAATAAGGCCTCCTCCCTTTCCACCCCATCAGGCGCCCATAATGTCGGTGGTACCATTATTGGTTTGTGCTCAGTTTGATCCTTTATTAAAGTGGAGGCGAGATATTTCCATTATAAACATCCCGTTTCTCTTTGTGATTAATAAGTAAACTGTTCCCCAACAGCCTTATGCCCAGTGGTTTTCAGACCCATTAATGCACCTTGCCTTATTTACTTAGTCGTTGCACAATGGTGATTTTTCTAATTCTCTTATAACCTTGTTGGCTTCTGCATATCACTCGGGGGCCGTTTTTTGTTGTTTTTTTTTTAAATAATAATTTCCTTGCTTTTTTTTTTTTTTTTTTTTTTTTTTTGCGGTATGCGGGCCTCTCACCGTTGTGGCCTCTCCCGTTGTGGAGCACAGGCTCTGGACGCGCAGGCTCAGCGGCCATGGCTCATGGGCCAGCTGCTCCACGGCACGTGGGATCTTCCCAGACCGGGGCACGAACCCATGTCTCCTGCATCAGCAGGCGGACTCTCAACCACTGCGCCACCAGGGAAGCCCGGGGGCCGTTTTTAATGACAGTAAGCCTAAATTACAGTCAGGTATATTTCTCACTAATCTGTCTTAATTCTCCCAGTTTAACAAACTCATGATCTTAGCCCAAGACTGTGAATACTCCCTACTAACCCACTCTGAGGGTTTTATCTTGGAGGTACATTCTACCCAGAGAGTCACATGGCTCCACTGTTTCCACTAGAGGCTTGGGGGGTCGGTCTGATAGCAGAAGGACTTCAGGTTGCTTCCATGAACTGCCTGCTGGCAGCCATTCAGCCTGCTTGGACCATGGACATGAACGAAATGAAGCTGTATCAATAGGTTCACCTTTATAGCACCCTTGGGGAGCACAGCTGCACTCTGGGTTTACAGCTTCTTTTCACCTAACGTATGGTGAACATTCCCCATGTGACTCAATTCTCTTTTGCCTCAGGATTTTTTTATGGCTTCCAGTATTTTATTGTAGAGCTTACCATGATTTGTTTATCTACCAAATGTTGAAAATTATTTGGTTTCCTTTTTTTTCCCCTCCTATTAGAGACAGTGTGGCCATAAATATCTTTTTTTTCATAAATATCTTTATGTACATTCCTGACTGGTTTTCTTAAGACAAATTCCTAAAATTAAAATTACTGGGTTAAAATATATGTGTGTGTTTAAGGTATACGAGGCAGGTTTTAAACATAGTGCCTTATATCTGGTATCACCCTTCCCCCAGAAACGTGTCCACCTGTACAGACGAAGTTTTACTTAAGGTGTCTGGGTCTCAGGAAGCCATGGGCTCAGGTTCAGAAGCTTCAGGCTGCAAGACTGAAATCCGAAAATTACCCAGGACCACACTCTTCAGGCAGCTCTCTCTGGCTTCCTCTGATTACTCAAGTCTGCAGTTTCAAACACAGTTTTAATTCTAATAAGTACTTGTGAGACTACTAAGAGCTTTTCCATTACTTGTTGATAAAAATATTTATGAGCTCATCTTGGATTTTCATTTTTCAAGAATAGAGCTGGAATCAGTCCTCAGCACACAGTGAGCCCTCCCCCTCTCACAGTGGATGATTCACACGTTTGTGCTCCTGTAACTGAAACAGCAGTGACGGCAGGGTTACAGCAATTTTTAGAATTGCATTTGGGGTTTGAATTCTCCCTGATCAGACACATCGATTCAGGCGTTCTAATTTAACTTATCTGTAATTAGGAAAACTGATTTTAGGACCTCTCACTGACCAAGCCACAGCTCTGATAGATCTTTTCCATTTAAGACCTTAGAGTATACCGTGATACGGGCCCCTAATTTTTACTCTTGGGACCCTAACCCAGGAACATCCCCAGTGGGAACTGCAGCCCAGACATTTTTTTTTTAATCTTTCTTTCAGCTTGGATAGAACATATTTGCCGGTAAATTCTCTGGAGCCTTTACTGAGGAAAAGATTGGGATTTGGAGGTTACTTAAATCCACAGCTGTCCTTCTGCCTCGCCATTAAGACATAAGAATTTTAACTTCCACTGTCTGCTTCATTTCCTCCAAGTACTCATTTTGGAGCAGCTGAGACATGGCACAGAGGGGTTTTTTTTTTACTGCATTATGTCCCAGAAAAGAGTCTGACCCAGAATGCTTCCAAAGGTGTCAGAGGAAGATGACTGACTTAAAATGATGTTTTCTGGAATTCGATGTTTTCGGTCACATGAGAAGTGGTCAAGTTATCATACTATGTGTACGTGCATGTGTGTGTTTACGTGTGTATATTTGCAGGAGTGAGGTAACTTTAATTAAACAAATAACATTCCATTAAATTTTCAGTGTCAGAGATTACAGAGCCTTCACATTCAGCTGATTGCTCATTAAGATAGTTCAGAACAGGGATGGCAGTACTACAGATAGATACCAAATGAATTTTCTTCTAAATGGACTTTTCCTAAGTAGAGTTACATTGTGCTAAGATACATCTATATATGAGGAAAGCATTTAAAGTCACAGCTATTTAAAAATGTTGAGCGTTCATAGTTTGAGCCAAACTGTTAAAAAAAAAACTCAAGGAAATCAATTACTTTGAGTCAATTCAGGAATTTACTGCAACTCCACTACTATTTATTCCATGTGCTTAGTGTAATACTTCATAATTCCAAGATAAACTCCGAACCGATTCCAGGAAAATCCTATGAAAAAATTAAACCAAGGAAGAGTGTGATCCCTCCGTGTGGGATCTGAGGCGCATTAGAAAGCCGGAGACTGAACTCGAATCTGATTCTGCCGTTAACTCTCAGAGGACCTTGGAAACATCATGTAGGCGCTCTTTGCTTCTGTCTAGTAAGTGGCGATGTCAGTATCAGTCTACTTTTCTAGCCCAGAAAAAACATTCTTTGGGTCAGATCAACTTCTGTTGTATAAAGAATTCTTGAACACAGTAGCACTATGATGAAAATCCCTCGATTTGGGGACGACAGTGATTAGATTCATAGATTAAATGAAGGAAGTATTGATTTCTTAGGTAGATGATTTAGGCACCTTTGTGGCTTTTTTTCTTTTTTGTGCTTTTTGAGTTCTCTGTACTATCACCACTAACCATTGTAGACAAATTTAAAATCTTTTTAAGGAAAGTTGCAATCATCAACAGAATTGAGTTATAAGTAGCACTTTGGTTTGCTCTGTCCGAGGTACCGTACAGAGTAATGTACAGTTTTGTGGTCCCTAACGCCTAGGGCGTTACAGTCAACGTACATTCATGTCAAAATATAGGGGCTTGTTGGTCCGGACACAGCTGTGATCGAGGAGGGACTGTTCAAGTCAGAAGATCTGCTTTCAAATCCTAGGTTGTGATCTTAGGCTACCTACTTAATTTCTCTTTAATTTAACCCAGTAAAAATGAGGCTGCTGAGATTGAGATGGGATAATAATGTTTTATAATCTAAAAAGCGAGAGTCAAGTGATAATTACACGTAATAGGGCGCTGGAAAACTGTAAAATGAACGAGTTCTAATAACGATAATAAATCACATTTATTGAGCACTTATTTTGTACCAAGCTCTATGCTAAATGATTTACGTGCACTGGTTCATTTAGCCTTCCAACCAACACTATGAAGTGAGGAAACTACAGTTTAGAGCAGTTAATTAACATGCCCGCTGTCACCCTTACAAGTAAGGAGGGCAGGATCTACACTCAGAGCCTAGCTCTTAAGCACCAGTTGGAATGATTTTCAGTATCGTATGTTAAGGTGAAGGGGAATAGAAAACACAACCAAGAAGCCCCTTGTGATTTACTAGTTAGAGAACTTGGGGTGTTCTCTGTCTTTTTTTTTTTTTCCCAAAATTTACATTGATTTACTGGTCATTTTTTAATCAAGGTAATACATTCTCAAGATAAAAAACTTAAAGGCAGAAAGAAAGTTGTTCTCCTCACCCTCCTCTCCTGGCTCTGAAGCTCACTTTCCACAGTAAGATTCCTATGTGGCCTTCCAGTAATCCCCTGTGCAGTTAGAGGTAGAGGGTGTGTGGCTGTGGACATGGATGTGTGCACTCTTTTTTATTCAGCACAGATGATGTTACACTATAAATACTCCTTGATAGCCTCTTTTTTCCCACTTAACACAATATAGCTTATAAAATACATTGTCATATATCAGAACACGTTTTTCTTTTTTTTTTTTTTTTTGCGGTACGCGGGCCTCTCACTGCTGTGGCCTCTCCCGTTGCGGAGCACAGGCTCCAGACGCGCAGGCTTAGTAGCCATGGCTCACGGGCCCAGCCGCTCCACGGCACGTGGGATCTTCCCGGACCGGGGCATGAACCCGTGTCCCCTACATCGGCAGGCGGACTCTCAACCACTGCGCCACCAGGGAAGCCCACGTTTTTCTTTTTTAACAGCTGAATAGTATTCCACAATATGGATATGTTGTCATTTAACTAACTGGTCCCCTGCTGGTGGACACTGACATTGGTCTCAGGTTTTTGCCATCATGAGCAGGGCAGGAGTGGACATCCTGGCACCTGTGTCTTTGTTTAGGATAAAGTCAGGGGGTGTGAGCGCTGAAAATGTAGACCTGCATCCCCACGCTGCCGAGCAGCTCACCATCCCAGCGGCCCTGTCCTCGCCCTCACCCTTCAGCCCTGAGAATATCAAACATTTTCATTTTTAGCAATCCAGTTTGTGAAAGATGGTATCTCTTTAGTTATGGGTCAGGCTGGGGATATTTTATGTATATTAGCCATGCGTTTTTCTTTTCTATATTAATCACTGTCTTATTATTTCTTGTTGTATTTGTCACACGTATATTTCCCTCATTTGTCATTTATTTTTTAGCCTTGTTTACCACGTTTTTCATACAGAAGATTTTAATTTTCGTATCGTTGCATTCTATTTCATTGCCTTTGAATTTTATATCATGCTGAAGTCCCAATCCAAGATGTTTTTAATTCTCTTATATTTTCTTCTGGTGCTTTTATAGATGCTCTTCTATGTTTAATTCTTGATGCACTTAGAATTTATCTTGGCATAGGAACAGACTTTGTCCAAAATGATAACCCCTTATCCCAGTGCCGTTTATTGAATAAGTAGACGGTTCTGTCTTCATGGAACTTACCAGGCCAGAAAACCCTCTCTCCCTCCTTTTACCTCATAAAGAAGCAGTTACCGGTTCCACTTTGGCTCAGGCCCGGTTTCCTCCTCTGGAGCCCTGCCGACCCTGCTGCTTCAGCCGTCCCCTGAACCTCCTAGAACCTCCCCTCCCTCTCCCCTTAAGACCGTCCAGCCTCCCACCTCCAGAACACCCTTGACTTCCTCGCTCCCCGCCAGCTCTTCCCCTTCCTTCTGCGGGTCCCTCGCTCTCACGGCTCCACCTGCCCCCCGCCCCCCGCCAGGCTGGATCCCAGCGGGGCTGGAGCAGCTCACGCAGAGCCCCAGGTTCCTAACCGCCAGGAGCCCCTTCCCTGCCCGCATCCCGGCCTCTCAGCGGCATCCAACCGCTCTGACTGGCGCTCCTCGGGAGCTCCCCCACGGCGTCCATCCCCACCCCCTCCCCTCCGTCCTGTGGTTCTGGCTCTCCACCTCTGTCCCTCGGGAACAGGCCCCACTCTTCCTGAGGATCGCGCCTCTCAGGTGTGTCTCCAGTCGTTACATCCCACCTGAGCACAGGCGGTGAAACCAAGGGAGCCTGCCCTGAGCTCGCAGCCACTGCTGACCAGCCTGTGGCCTGTAGGAGGCCCCTTCCCGTCTCCCAGCCTCCACGTGGCTCTGTCTCCTGCTGGACCCTGGGTTTTCATGGGCAGAGACTAGATACTAGCATATTTCGTATTAGACTAGATTTTGCCTTTTTGAGGGTCCTCTTTGCGTCAGGTATTAGACTGTGGACTTTAGCTCATCTCTGACAAAGGAGGTGTGTGTTGGTATTCATTTTTTACTTCGACCCAGAGCTATTCGAAACCAAAACCCATCCCTTCCCAATAAATGTCGGTATGTCTCCAGAAGCTTAGACCATCTGAAAGACAACCTGTGTTCTAGGAAAACACCCTTTGCGGCCAGTTTGGATGCCCAGGCCCTTTCCCTCCACCAGGCCTGCTCCCTGGCTCAGTCAGCCCTTCTGTGCCAGGCTTTCCCGGGACTTAGGAACCCAGGGGTGATCGGACAGACTCAGCCTCAAGGGGCTGCTGTAGGAGACTGTTGTAATGAGGGGACACACGGCAGGAGGGGGAGGGAGGGGCACGGCTCCCAGAAGCACCAGGCAAGGAGCAGGTGGGAGCTGCCCGGTGAAGGCAGGGCCCCCTGTGCTGAGAGGGGGGGGCTTCGGAGATGAGCCTGCACTTGGGCTTTGCTCTGAGGGAGGGGCCCCTGGAGGGTTAGCTGGAGCTGGGGCACGACCGCAGTTCTTCTTCGGCACTTGCGCAGCTCCCTGCTTCTCTGCTGATATCTGCGCTGACCCTCTGTTTATTGCCCTTTGGAAGCACCTGGGGAGCAAAGGCTGTTTCTTTACCCCGAGAACTTAAACAGGGCCTGGTCCACAGCAGATGCCCATCAGGGTTTGGTGGGTGAATGAGTGTGTTAGAATGCAGGGAGTATGACCAAAGGGTCTCCTTTTCCTTAAAAAAAAAACATGAACTCAAGAGTTATTTATATCTTATTTTCTTTAGAGAACCAGATCCATTTTCCAAACACCAGATGGCTTAAATTAGCTTATTAAAATGGTAATAAGGTTGATCTTTATGAAATATAAGCAAGTCCTTTTTGTTTTTGTAGGGTTTTTACAGCATCTCCACAGAGTGAAATCAAGCCTTAATAGAAGCATGAACACCAGGTTGTTTAATATCTATTGCCTTCTAAAGGGGAAAAATAAAAATAAAGCTTTCTTTCCTTTAAAGAGAAAAGGAAAGAGGGGAGACTCTCCAGTTATCATTTTGAACCCTTTATGATGAATTGACACGCCACTCACCATTTGTATCCTGCTTTAGTTTTTGGAATTTGTTTATCTTAATACGCAGCACCAATAATGTGGACATTTAAGAATATACATGAAAAAGCATTTGTCTTCGCTTCAGGCCAGTCTGAGACAAGAAAATGGACTAGATTACCCCCTTAGTACCTTCTGTAAAAGCTTCTGATACATAAGTAAATAAGACTTTTGGTTCTTAACCACTCAAGCAGAGCTTTAAACAAGATCCAGCCTTTCTTATTTAGTTGCCAGATTTGTTTTCCTGCCTCTTCTGTTTATTTCTTCCCACAGAGTCAAAAGATGAGAAATGACCACTTCTAACCACATACTTAATTTAGCGGCTCTGAAGGGGGAAGAGAAGGGTGTGAGGGAGAGAGAAGTGAGCTCTGATGTGCAGCTCGGCACAGGAGACTATACAGGCTTAGCAGTTACTCAGCCCAGGCATATTCTCCAGAAACTTCAGCAACCAGGATCTCTTAGGATTATTATATTAGTACATGTTGATCCCTTTTGATGCATACTTTCTTTGCTATATAATGGTTCTAAATATAATAATAATAACAACAAGAATAATAATAATCGCCACCATTTGTTCTGTGTCTTATATGCCTGTGTAGCCTGTTTTCACTAAGGTTAAAAAGGAATGACGCATGCCACCCAGACCTGCAGACCCCGCAGTTAAGCGTGTAGGATTCCTGCCCAAGGGCAGATGAGATTGCTGTGCAGGGGTGGAAAGCATAGGGAGCCTCTCATCGGTACATCACAGGAAAGGGCGGAAGCTACACAGCAGCATATTTTATTTTCTCTTTCCTGCAGCCATTAGCCCATAAGCTCTGGATTACCAGATAGAGACCCAATTCCTAGACACCTTCCTAAAAGTCAGTGTACACCAGCTGTGGGTCATCTTTTTCCACGCAGAGACTAAGCCAGGGAGAAAGAGAGGAAGAGAAGCCTTTAGTTCTAAACTAACGTGTGTCCTAGGCACTCGCCCTTCAAGTCTAAGATTTATGCTTTCATTATAGTTTCTACAACTGTATGTGGCAAATGCTAGATTATAAAAATAAAGCATACATGCAGACTAAATCTTTTTACAATAAAAATCTCTCTATAACATAAAATATTCACCACTCTCAGGTCATGGCCTCCTTGAAAATTGATGCATTTCAACTAAAGAGTATAGAAGGTCCATTGATGTCAAGCAAAATGCGACCTGACTAATAATTTAAGGTGTCACACGGCCACACTGGTTACTGTGCTCTACACACAATTGAAAGAAGAACCTAAACTGAGATTCTTAAACGGGGTCACATCTCTAAAATACACACGCTCGGCTTGTAGTCATGAGCACCTCGACGTCCTAGGCAGACCTACGGCTCCAAACCACTGTCAGGACGAAAGAGACGGGCGTGGCGTGCCTCCGAAGTGTCGGTTGCTGTTTAATATCCGGGCGCTCACGGCCATGGACAAGTTTATCTCCGAGTTAGTGCTCGCTTCAGTAATCTTATACATGCAGTCATTGAAACTTGAAAATGGACTTTTGCTAAACATTTAAGCATTGATTAAAAGCTTAATTATATTTCCTCAACCAATTTAAAAACCAGTTACTAATCTCATATAGTGGCTTCTCTTAAACTCTCCAAACACCTTAAAAAGTAGCTAAAACAACACAGAAATCGTCATTACAAAACCAATTACTACATTTACACCTAAACCTGTTCTAAAATATCAACAGTTTTGGTTTAACTCAAGTCTTCATTATTTCTACACAACATCCTAGGGTTTCAGAATGTCACATTAATTAATACCTTTCTCAGTTTTAATAGTAAAAGGAATACCTGAGGTTACATTACCTGATGCCCAGTCAGAGCACTGGTCACCAATCTGAGCTGCCCTGTTGTGGGTAAAGTTCACTTGTGTCTTCAGTGTGACTGTGTGTGTACGTGTTTCTGTGTTTCTTTGTTCAGTGGGAATGCTGTTAGCAACAGGGAACCAAGAGGACCCACGTGAAGAAAAAGATGTTCTCTTGGAGATGCCAGCATCCTATCTTCTAGGTATGTCCAGCAAACAGGTGAAAATGCAGACCTAGAGCTCAGAGGCCACATGGGGCAGGAGGCCTAAGTTTGGAAGGCACCTGCTAAGAGGTGAAAGCCTGATCCCAGGCCATGTTGCCCAGAGGGAGCGAGCAGAGACAAGAGACCAGGAGGGGCATGCAGAGGAGTTTCAGGGCGTGCTGTGCGCCTGTGTCCGGTACTCAGAGCTCAGCAGGAGGCCTTCTGGGAAGAGGCGGGCGGGAGGCCATTCGTAACTCCAAGGGCAGCCTCATGGGAGAGAACGGAATTGGCAGAGCGAGCTAGTGGTCCAGAGGCAGAGGCACCAGATGTAGAAGAGAAGATTGGTAGTAAAGGGCAGGAAGGAACGAGCAACTGTTTGAGAATCTGGGGAACAGGAAGACGGGTCCATCTGGGTTTTTCTGTGAGGATGTAAAGATTTTATTATGTTTGTTGACTAGGAAGAGGGAACCAGTGCAAAAGAAATCATCAAATACACAGTAAAGAGTAGAAAGAACTGAATGGAGCAAGGTGCTAGAGCAACCAGGGGAAAGCGTGTTTTCCTGAAGGAGCGTCAGATACTGCTGGAGAAGCAGGGAGAATAGAATAGATCAGAAGATGTGCAGGACAATTCTGAGGCAAAGAAGGAGGAGTCAAAGAAGCTCATATTTTCTTTTTCCTACTTTGCTATTCATCTTTCAACCTGGTTTGTGTTTGGGGCTATAAAAAAATAATTATGTAATGACATATCAACAATTTCTTTTATACTTTTGTTTTTCTTAGCATGAAAATTCATTCATCTTACATGGCCCTGATTCTTTCAAAAATTTGAAGAGCAAAACTTTGTGTTAAGTTTAGATTATAGGATCAAGATGTATTGCTTGAGAACAGAAA
The DNA here is from genome assembly GCF_963455315.2 of Globicephala melas. Classification (NCBI taxonomy): domain Eukaryota; kingdom Metazoa; phylum Chordata; class Mammalia; order Artiodactyla; family Delphinidae; genus Globicephala; species Globicephala melas. The sequence continues at coordinate 99,248,225 of NC_083324.2, forward strand.
AGTTGAGAAGGTTTTGTTGCAGTAGATGTAGAGAACGTGAGGGGGTTTGTAAAGAATGGGTACGAGGATAATTGTGCAACAGGGAGGACAAATCTAAAATCGAATAACACACTTCAGGAGCAGAAAGGGAAAGAGAGGTTGGTGCCGTCTTCCCCAGGCTGGGCTTGGCGAGGAGAGTGCAGCAGCGGATGTCAGGTGAAGCAAGGGTACCCATGCCGGCATCCCTGCGGTGACCGGTCACCAGGCTCCATCTGGGCAGAGCAGCCCTGAAGTCGGAAGGGCAGCTGGGCCATGAGAATGGGAGGGACCGATCAATGGGAAACTGGGTTGAAGAGGAAGAGCAAGCCCAGGGGTGACAGGTGGAGAAGAGCAGAAGGATGGAGCCTGAATCAGGGTCTGGGGCTTGGAGACGTCAGTGAGATGGTAGGGTGGGGGATGTTAGGGAGACAGTGAGTCATTACATTTGAGGATGATGTGGACAAGCCAGGGTGATATCACAGATGCTGAAAAGCCTACAAACGCTGGCAGAGGAGCAAGTGGACTGGGGAACTGAGCTGGGTACCAAAGGCAGCAATGGAAGACAATCAGTACACAGCAGCCTCAAGTTTGGGGAGAAGTTGCACTGTCACTGCGTACACCTGCTCGGCCGTACACGGTGCCACAGAGGAAGTGGAGCGAGCAAGTGCTGTAAACTTCAGAAGGATCCAGAGGTTCCACAGGGGCCTCGGGGACTGCGGACTCTTCAGAGGCATCGGTAGCCATCTCCTGGAAGACGCTACTCAATCATCGTTTGTGGTCTTATGTTGAGACTTAGCTTGTTTGTTTCTACCTACAAACCTGTGATGTGTGGCTGGTAGTAAAGGAAACTGATTAGCCTATGTGGCTGGCATCATAAGACTGCATCTGGCATGGTCACATCTCCTGTGATTAAGCACAGTAAGAAGTTAATGGTACACAGAGCCATAGCCAAAGCCGGCTGTACACATGACGGGGCAAGTTATTGTAAAATTCACCTTGTACGGCTGTTCTTCAAAAACTTTAAACATAGCGTTACTAGGACTTCCCTGGTGGAGCAGTGGTTGGGAATCTGCCTGCCAACGCAGGGGACACGGGTTCGAGCCCTGGTTCAGGAAGATCCCACATGCCGCGGAGCAACTAAGCCCGTGGGCCACAACTACTGAGCCCACGTGTCACAACTACTGAAGCCTGCGCGCCTAGAGCCCGTGCTCCGCAGCAAGAGAAGCGACCACGATGAGAAGCCAGCACACCACAACAAAGAGTAGCCCCCCTGCTCGCCGCAACTAGAGAAAGTCCACGTGCAACAACAAAAGCCCAACGCAGCCATAAATTAATTAATTAAAAAATAAATAAAAGACAAGGTTCTTAGCAAAAAAAAAAACATAGCTTTACCATATGATCCAGCATTTCCATTTCTGGTTATATGGCCAAAAGAATTGAAAGCAGAGTCTTAAAGAGCTATATATCCCCATGTTCATAGCAACATTATTCACAATAGTCAAAAGGTGGAAACAACACACATGTCAATTGATGGATAAATGGATAAACAAAATATGGTTTATACAGTGGAAAATTATTTGGCATCCGAAAGGAATGGCATTCTGACACATGCTGTAACATGGATGAACCTTGAAGGCATTGTCTAGATGAAATAAGCCAATCACAAAAGGACAGCTCTCATATGATTCCACTTATATGAGGTGTCCAGAGTAGTCAAATTTGTAGACACAGAAGTAGAAGGATGGTTGCCAGGAGAAGGGGAGTTAGTATTTAACAGGTGCAGAGTTTCAGTTTGGGAAGAAGGAAAGTTCTGGAGAGGATGGAGGTGGTGGTTGTACAACAGTGTGAGTGCACTTTACGTCCCTGAACTGGACACATAAAGTTTAAATGGTAAATTTTATGTATAACCACAATTTTATAAAAATGTAATAAATTCTTCTCAATGTATAAATGATAAATTTTACATATGTTTTATCACAGTAAAGGTAAAACCAACTTAGACCCTGACTTTGAGTTACTGAGGGGTTTTTGTCCCCTTTTTTTTTCAGTTGTGCGTTGAATTCTCAGTGAGAAAAAAATCAAGAAGAGCAGGATCTATGTATCGTTTTTAAATCTTTACAAGAATATATAACCGTGTACGGGTGTATGTGTGTGTGTCCACAAATGCAAACACATGCTTCATTCTGCTTCCAAACAGCAAATTTGAGCTGCCAGTAAACTCCCTTCCTGAAAAGGAACTCACCTTATGTTAACTCTTTATAGCAGGGAGGTATAACCAGAGAAAACTGTTCTAACGCCACCCATTTTATTCATTTCCTCTCCTCTTTCTCTTTGGGTCAGAAAAGCTAACGTACGCAAGAAGTCTCCTAAAGCCATGACACTACATAAGTGAAAGGCACCAAACGATGGGTGCTGGTCTTCCAGCCTCCCCGCTGGGATCAAGGCCTGATGCCCCCCCAAGACAGGCGAAAGAGGACTGGGGCAGAGGCAGCAGCCTCATCCTTTCTTCTATTCGGAAAATCACTTTGAAAAGGAAACCTTCATTTAAACTAACACCTTTTAATCACTTTAGTAGTCTTTTCTCTTTTTCCTGCTCTGGATCTTAGACGTCCCTGCACAGCCCTGGTCAGAGTGACATCCCACTACATCCTAAGAACAGGCCAACTCTGCATATGAGGCAGCAGTGCAGTCACATCATCCTCGACAACTCTGCAGAGACGTAGCTTCCAGCCCCAGATGCTCCTTGTAGCTTTGCTGCACCCACGCACAGCTTGGGGAAAGCCAGTGTCCTTTGGGGGCTGTAAAGTAGGCATGACGGGCCAGCTGACCCAGGGCTCCTTTCCATCACCAAAACTACCTGTTTCCCGAGCCTGGAATGCACTCACACCCCTCTGTAACCTGTCTGCTCCTCTGTTAGAGTCTTGGCCACATTTCCTGGGTGACAGCAACACGTGTTTTTATTTTATGTTGCACTCAGCATTCCAAGGAAAGACGAGGGATGAAGGGAAGTAGATATTGACTTAAATTTCAGCTAAATCTTCAGTTGGTTGAAGGGTTTCCCTCAGCAAGCCATGACTTTCATAAGGATTGCTAGCAGATCTCATACATTCTCAATTGACCACTTGTTTGGGGATGTTTGGGTGTGTGTGTGTTGGGAAGTGTGTGTGCATTGTAGGTAGGGGGAGAATTCCTCACAGCCCTGCTCTCAGAAGAACTGAACCCCTGTGGACAGGGTCAGGTTTTCATGTGTTATCTATATACATGTGTCCTAACAGGATGTGCTGGTGCCTCTCTTTCCAAAGGGGTTACATAAGCATAAGCAGCAGAGGCTATGGTGCAAGATGTGGAAATACAGGTGTTTAGGACACATTAGACAGGCAGAGCCCTGGAGAGCACAACAGTGAGAAGGTGACTGCAGCAGAACGTCTGAGTAGAATTAGCTGAGCACAGATAATGTCTGTGGCCCCTTTGGTGCTGTTCGACACTGGAGTGGGTCACTGGCTGTCTTTATCGTAGTTTAAAATGGTACCCTGTGTCTGTTATGGACTGAATGTGTGTGTCCCCACCAAAATTCATATGTGGAAACCCCTAATCCCAATGCAGTGATATTAGGTGGGGTCTTTGGGAGGCAATTAGGATTAGATGAGGTTGTGAGGGTGGAGCCCTCGTGAATGTGATTAATGCCCTTATAAGGATTCCGAGAGAGTTTGCTTCCTCTCTCTGCTCTCTGCCATGTAAGGGCACAGAGAGGGGTCTGCACTATGCAGCCTGGAAGAGGACCCCCACCAGAACCCCACTCTGCTGGCACCTGACCTCAGGCTTCCAGCCTCCAGAAGTATGAGAAGTAAGTATCTGTTGTTAGAAGCCACCCAGTCTGTGGTGTTCTCTGAAAGCAGCCCAGTGGACTAAGATAGTTAAGAGGCTCTAAAGGTCACTGACAGGACCACTTCTACTCGATGTAGAATGCAGCTTGCTTTGAGGTGCCCGTCCCTGTCATATCACAGGAACTACATAAAATCTCCTCTGTACATGATCTTTAAAAAAAAAACCCTTTTTTCTGATTTTCAACTTCTTTATTTTGGCTGCATTGGGTCTTCATTGCAGCGCGCAGGGGCACTCTTCATTGCAGTGCGTGGGCTTCTCATTGCGGTGGCTTCTCTTGTTGCGGAGCATGGGCTCTAGGCGCACGGGCTTCAGTAGTTGTGGCATGTGGGCTCAGTAGTTGTGGCTCGTGGGCTCTAGAGCGTAGGCTCAGTAGTTGTGGCGCACGGGCTTAGTTGTTCTGCGGTGTGTGGGATCTTCCTGGACCAGGGGTTGAACCCGTGTCGCCTGTGTTGGCAGATGGATCCTTAACCACTGCACCACCAGGGAAGTCCCTGATTTTCACCTTCTTTGGGTTTTACTGAAATTAATGTTGGGATTAAATTTGTTTTAGGTTTTTCTTCTCATTCTGAAATGATCGATAGTAATGCTGAAAGTGAATTCATTCGTTTACTTTTCCCTTTTGGAAGTCATCAGAGAAGGGAATTACTTAATTTCAGCCGTTAAGAAGATAATTTGATTCACTAAGGATGTGTGTACTTCATATGTTATACATCAGGTTTAAAAAAAGAAATTCTAGATACATCAGCTTTGGAATTCATTCATTTGGATTAAATATAAATTATTTAAATAAATTAAATATAGCACACTCAGTGAAGAATGCCGGATGTAGAGGGAGGCCAGGCTTCAGCCCTGATCGGGTTCAGGATACTGCACAGGGCCCCCAGCTGTCCGCTTCCGGCCCATTCCCAGTGGCGCTTACCCTCAGCACCTGGGACGTCCAGCCGTGTGCCGGCATTGCTCCTTTCTTAGCTGATCCAGATTGTCTGTTAATGGCATCCCATCATTGCATTTCTTCAGTCCTGCATTCCATGGGCGTTAGGGAAAAGATGACTTACACCAGCACATTATTACTGCCGCAGGAAGATGCAAGCCGGAGGAAGAACAGGGTTGTGCCTTCCTGGCTCTGCCTAGACTGGTGCTTTGCTTCAGACTGAGATGTAGAGAAGCAGCAAGGATGTGGGACAGTAAGCCAGGATGGAAGGCAAAGTGTCTGCTGGTCCCTTTACAACACCATGGATTGCCAAACTATGAAGTCTGTCCATATTTAAATGTCCTTTTTTTTTTTTTGCGGGGGGGTGGTTTTGATAGGTGGAGAGTGTTAGAGATCCACTTTTTTTTAATAGTTAGTTAGTTGCGCCATGTGAGCTCTTAGTGGCGGCATGCATGTGAGATCTAGTTCCCTGACCAGGGATCAAACCCGGGCCCCCTGCATTGGGGGCACAGAGTCTTAACCACTGCGCCACCAGGGCAGTCCCTAAATGTCCATTTAAGGAGCATCAGTACAAATCAGTACTCTTCTGCAGAAAAAAAAGAATTTACTTTTAGAAGCTTGGTTTTTCGAAGAAGCTGTGCTTCGAAATCTCGAGCAATGATTTTTAAGAACCATAGGAGAGTTCTACATCCAAGTGTTACTCTTCAGATTACTTGCCTTGAAGGGCCTGTTGACTCCAGTAAGCTTCCTTTTCAGAATCACCAGTTTTACTTTCTAAGGCACATAAGAAAATTGAGTAGTATCTTGGCCTCTTTCTTCATTCTTGACTCTGAATCACTTTTAACTGTTTCCAAATGGTAAATCTACCCTCAAAGGATAAAACTTTGCCGACAAAGACAGTATGCAAAAGAATGTAGAGTTATTCAATAAATATTGAGCACCTTCTGTTGCCAAGTGTTCTGCTAGACACCAGGGATAAAAGATGGACAGACACTTTCAGTCCTTGCTGTCCCGCTGCTGATCATCTTAGGGGAAGACAGACTCTCTCAAAAACAATTAACTACACAGTGAAAAGTGGTGATGTGTGTAGGTCTAGCAGGAGCCCCGGGAGAGGAGTGGCCTTCAGAAGAATTTAGAACAAAGACACCATCCAGGAATGCCTTATCATCTCCTAAAATGACAGTCGTAAGGAAGGTGTGAGGTCTACTGTGTGTCTGGAAAACTGTCTTCATTTCCTGATTTTCACTTCTCATCTCTCTACAAATGCACTTGACCTGGCGTATTTGCAATAATAGGAAACGACACTGCTACCATGTGATAACCTGTCCTTTAGCCCCACAGACTGATCAAAGAAGATAAGTTATAGCATCTTATGACTCTAGTTGGATTTTATATTTTTGTTAGTCATTTAAATAACCTGGTGCCATAAGGACATATTTGACAGCTGTGGCTAAAATGATTGAAGAAAATACTTAATAAACTATTCCTCAAGTCAGAACAGTAGGACGGAAACAGCATGCTGTAGCAAGACAACACAGGAGTGTGGGCCTAGAGGTAAATTAAGCAAGCATCCCTCACTTGGATGATAATTGTGTTGGCACCAGAGCGCTTGTGTATCACTGAATCATGCTCTTAAAGAGGCAGTTGGTACTTAAAAAGAGATCATCTTGGAGAACAGGGCAAGGCTTTTCTGGTCGGGTGATTTTTTTCCAAGCAAGGACATGCTTTACTAGGAAAACTTCTTTCTGAGCTCCTTAATAATCAACTGTGCCATTTAAGGAAAGCCATAAGAAGGTATATTCACTAGCAGAGAAATGTAAAGTTGAAAAATTTCTAAACTCATCTGTGATTTTTGTTTTCTGCCCAAATTAACATTTCAGTAGTGGTCACACCAGTCAAGCGCACAGCTCTCTAAACGCGCAAAGAAATGGAGATCGCGGTGGTCCTCCTTCAGTCATCAAATTAGCACTTTTCCATGTTTCTCCTTCATGTTGCCATTCTCAAGTTTTACACACATTTATGGCATTTACACAGTAGGGGATATTTAAGATATTTTCAAAGAGCCAACAGCTCTAAACAAAATGAGTGCTACTGAAATGTGTCCTTTACCGCATTAAAGAAGCATATTCCTCTGTATAGCCCTGCTTATATGTAACTATGTGATGGGAAGCTTGGGAAAATAGACAGGAGGTTTCAGGTATAATCCCTCTGCCTCTGTACCAATGGAGATAAAATCGTATTCTCCCACTCTTAGAAATCTGAGCTTCATATTCACCAAACCTTTGAACCACTGTGAAATAGGTGATCAGCTGACATCATCCTTGTTTTCAAGATGAAGGTGGACGCCTCATTTTCGAAGGAAGTCCGTCAGATCACAGCACAAGCGAACGCCCTTTGGTGCTTTAGCCCTCAGGCACAGAGCAGCCAAGAATTATTTCCAAACCGCACTGCTTAGAGTGGAGACTGAAAACTGCCCAGCCAACCTCCTTCCCACTGGTTCCCGAGGAGGAGAGGAATGGACGGCAGACCGCTGAGTGTTCAATGTGAAAATCTTGGATGAGGCTTAGAACCCAGCAGAGGCTAACAGATAGTAGCATTTGCAGCACAAAAGAAGCCATTGCAGAGATTTTCTTAGTATTCCACAGGCCCTGTCCTCCCAATCCATCACTACCACTGACACTTAACCATGTACAACAACCACCATTCTGATTATGCTCACAGCCCCTGTGGGTCAGGAATTCTGATGCTGTGCAGTGGAAGTGGCTTGTCTGATCCATGATGTCGGCCTCAACTGGGAGACTAAAGCTGCTGGGGATGGCACAGTTGGCTGGAGTTGGAGTCACCTGGCGGCTTCTTCTCACAGGTCTGGTGCCTAGGCTGGGACCAGCCATGGCCCTTAAACAGAACAGCTACACGTGGCCAGGCTCCCTGACATCATGGCAGCCTCAGACTTCGTACATTGCACTCAGAACTGCAGAGGATGGTGCTCCAGAGGACAGGACACAACCTTGCCTCCAAATTCACATAGCCTCACTTCTGCCAGATTCCACTGGTCAGAGCAGTCATAAGTTCAGATTCAAGGGATGGGGACATAGCCCCCCACCACCACCAGTTCTCAATGGTAGGAGTGTCACAAAATTGGTGGCGGTATTTTAAAACAACCCCAGGCCCCTTCTCCATAGAATTGCAACAGCCCTTTGTCCTGGAATCCTCAGAAGAATTATGTTATAATTCGATTATGATTGGATTCTAATTATGTTCTCAGACTTTGCTCCCCACCATCCAGTTCAAGGACAAGGGCTTGGGGCTCCACCTACGTCTCATTACCTCTGAAATCACCGGGTCAGTCAGGAAAGAGAAGAGTGCTGGGGCATATGGAAAACATTCACCTGGTGGGCCCCGGGGCTGTCTGGGAAGCTTGTACGTGTTAAGGGACAGCTGTTAGTTCCAACTGAAGGTAGGAATGAAGTCTTTGTATTTTCAGATCTTCCCATTTTAATGTGAAACTGGATTTTTAAATGTTGGTGCACGTTGTTTTAAACACATGCTGTGGCCCACCAAGCACATTTACTGGCTGCATCACATTTTTGACCTGGAGCCTCCAAGGGTCCAGGCTTGTGCTCCTGTCTGTGCTGGCTCTGAACCCCTCTCATGAAGGCCCAGGACTCATGGAACAAGGCAATATTGAAGATTGCACATTTGTGTTGACACGCAGAAGTCTCCACACTGGGTTCTGGGATGCCCCTCCTTCAGATACTACGAACTTTGAATAGTAGTTGTAGATCCTCTAGCTGAGAATCTACGTTTTTCTCAGTACGTGGAAGGCGTCCTTCTCTATCTGCAGTCAGCGGTACGTGGCCGCATCCTAGTGCATTAATTATATGCGTGATATACGTAAGCCCCGTTGGCTAAGGAGCGGACCTTTAACGCTTAGCTGGATAAAACTGAAGGAGGGGGATTGGCTTGTAGTTTGTATTCTCAGCTCTTCTCAGTATTTGTTAGAATTTAAACTTGTCCTAAGCATGAGATCTGTTTGAAATAGAGGCAGGAAAAATACATATTTATGTATATGTACTTCAGTTTAGTATTTGAGACCTTACAATTACCAATTATTACTATAAAGACAAAATTAAAAGTATAGGAAAATAGAAAGACCAAGAAGAGATTTAAGGAATCTCAAGCTAAAGCTTTGTTTTTCTTTCAGCCTTCCTTGAACTAATCATTGGCTGAGTTTATAAATAACCCCCTCCCACCAAGAAGAAATGTCCTAGTGGCACCGGCCAAACAGGATGAAGCACACTGAATCCTCTTCATTTTCGTTTTTGTAACTTAGGTCTTCGTGAAAACTTTCCTGTGCGGTGTAAGTCTCTCGGGTTCTATTCATTTTCACCTCTGGGGGAAGCCAGGAGTGGGGAGAGATGGGTATATGCCTCATTGTAACCACAGTAATTGATTTTAAAGGTGACACTATCCTGAGTACCTTAGATGCCCTGGAGGGGGTGGGATTAGTTGTTTTTCTCTTGGTGGTGGTGAAATTTCAATGATTTTTTTCAATATGCGGTAGAGCTTTCATTCTTCACGGTAAAGAGGCATGGTAAGATCTAAACACAGGCAGCTGCTGGTGGGACACTCTTTATTTCTCCTTTGTCCTACCTTTAAAAAACAAAAGAGAGAGAGAGAGAGAAATCAAGAATATTTCCAGAGAATCTCTTCTGGAAAACCTCAGGTCTGACAGTAGGGAAGTGAGGGGGAGGGGCTTTGTCCAGATGGTGTCCTGGGTCATGGTTCTCTTCTTACAGAACCCTGGAAGTGGTCACCCGGCCTTCCCCCGTGGGCCCCACCTTGGAATAGGTCTTTCAGTCTGTAGCTTCGCGTATCACTTCACAGGCCTCCCTACTCTACAGCACCCAGGCCTGCCAGGATCTGCCCGCCACCTCTAGGACAACTTCCTGTTGAAAGAGACTCTGGAAGCAGGCTGCTGTGTCTTGAAAGCTGGTTCGTTACTTCAAGATATACCTCTTCATCAGATGAATTTCTCTTTTGCATACATATTTAAACATGAGCCGTGCACTCAGAAAAACTAACCATAGAAGGTGACTAGCCCATAATAAGCACTCAGTGAAGAGTAAATTTATAAATTAAAAAAAGCTTAAAATATGGCATGATATATTATTGAAGGAAAGGATTGCAATTATAAACATCACATTTAACTCTCTAAAGTGCAGCGCCTGTGATGCAGCTAGTTGTTCTTGTTCTGTGACTGATTCAAACTTGTGACACATTAGCCCGGCACATCTTGGGTACGTACCTGCATGTGCTGCCACGCAGGCTGGGACTTAGGGCAGCTCGAGGAGTAGCCTAAGAGGATCTTGGAGACAGAACGTTCCAGTTCCTTGAGCAATGCCCAGAGCATGGCTCCATGTAGAGCGTGTGACAGCGTTGCTACATCTAATTGCTGTATCATATTTATAAGCGTGTGATGGCACAGAGCACAAGAAATTTCATTATGTCTCTGGCAAATTCATATTGAAAGGAAGGACAGATGGTTGAAAACAGCCATAAAATATTCTATTACATGTCTGAAAATCATTAGACAGTAGTTAAAGAGATGTTATTAATGGATCAGATTCACTTGGGGAGTCATGTTTCTGTAATGCACATTAAAGCAATGATGCTTCTGGTGGTATTTTTAATGTAATCAGGGCCAAAGACAAACATGTCTTCCTGTGTAATTAGAAAATGGATTTATCGACAGTTAAGGAGCTGCTGTGCAGCTCAGCTCTCCATCATCTGGGAGGTTATTGTTTTAATCTCCTACCACCAAGGAGGAAAGCGTAACAGTGCTACAGCCCTGGAGGTCACAGAAACAATGCCATGTTGTTTTATTGATATATTCTGAGGAGATGGGAAAGAGGTCCAATTATTATTTCTGAAAATCATCAAAAGCCCCTTTTTAAAAACCCATAGATAACTAACCAATTTGTGAACTATGAATGAATAATTTGAACCCCCCGAGTGCTTTAACATGTCCTTTAGAATTAATACAAACATCAGCATTTTGACTCTGTGAGCGTGAGAATGATTTTGGTGTCCGTTTTATGGCTGAGTGACAAACAGCATATCTGTAAGATGTTGGGGAGCCCTGTAGGCCAGGTGTAGCCACGTGATGTGGTCCCCACTCTGCAGAGCAGAACATGCAGCCCTGTGGGTCCATATGTCAGAATCACAGGTTGTTCAGTGCTTGGGGAGTGAGGCTTTCCTTAGGGCATCTCACATTGCAAAACAGGATGGGGCAGTGAAATGAATCCAGCAACAGAACAAAAGGACTGGAGGAGTTCAAAGAGCTGGGATCGTTGTTCCCACGGGTCCAGGGCCTCCTGCCACTCAGAGCTGTCTGCAAATGCTCTCCCCTCCGCTCTTCCTTTTCCTCAGAGCTGTCTGCAAGTGCCCTCTCCTCCGCTCTTCCTTTTCCTGGCGTTCTGAACTTGCTGCCCTTCAGACTATGCTCTTCCCTACAGGAGCAGCGTGAGTTTCAGCCTGCTTTCCCAGAACATGGGAGAGCCTGGGTTTGTAGCACGTTTTCACTTGTTCCCTTTTACATCAGCTGCCGACCTGTGGCTTCCAGGTAGGCCTGTAATCACATAGTTGGTGGGTCGCCAGAACCCCTTGGGGAGTGGGCAGGAGTTCCTTCATGCAGCCCGTAAGCTCACGCTGTGTGGATCAGGAGTGCCTCTCCTGTAGCATTCGACCTGGAGCTACAGATGCTGGCAGCAGTCCTGGCAATGTCCCCACATGGCTGCGTGGGCCTCACAGGTAGATTTGTGCACTTGTTCCAGTGGCATGGCGATTTTTGTGTCCTGGACTAGGAACTGATAACCTCTAAGTAGGTTTCCCCCCATGTTACTGTAAGGAAAGGACCCGCAGCTCTCTTCTTTTTGGTGATGCAGCAGAATGAGGGTAGAATTATAAATGAAGAATGGAAGTGGGATCAGTTGAACTCACATGCAATTGTGACCACTTAATCACTTGAGATAATTTTTAATTACTTATGCAAATATATGTGAGATTGAATCCAGATGTCAAATAAATATTTAGTTATCAAAAAAAAAAAATCATCTCCCAACAAAGTAAAGCCCAGGACCACGTGGCTTCTCTGGTGAATTTTACCAAACATTTAAAGAAGAATTAACACCAGTCCTTCTCAAACTCTTCCCAAAATTTGAAGAAGACAGAACACTCCCAAACTCATTTTATAAGACCAGTATTACCCTGATACCAAAGCCAGATGAGGACACTATAAGACAATAAAACTACAGAGACTTCCCTGGTGGTCCAGTGGCTAAGACTCTGCGCTTCCAATGCAGGGGGCCCAGGTTCAATCCCTGGTCAGTGAAAAGGATCCCACATGCCGCAACAAAGATCCACGTGCCACAACTGACATGGCGCAGCCAAATAAATAAGTAAATATTAAAAACAAGAAACTACAGACTAATATCCCTGATGAATATAAATGCAAAAATTCTCAGTAAAATACTAGCAAACCAAATTCAGCAGCACATTAAAAGGATCATTCACCATGATCAAGTGGGATTTAATCCAAGGATGCAGGGATGGTTCACCATATGCAAATCAATCAATGTGATACATCACATTAATAGAATGAAAGAAAAAATCATATGATCATGATAAGAGACACAGAGAAGGCATTTAACAAAATTCAGCATCTGTTCATGATAAAAATTTAACAAATTAGGCATAGAAGGAACATACTTCAACATAATAAAGGCCATATATGATAAGCCCACAGCTAACATCATACTCAATGGTGAAGGTTTGCAAGCTTTTCCTCTGAGATCAGGAGGAAGACAAGGATGCCCTCTTTCACCACTCCTTTTCAGCACAGTAGTAGAAATCCTTGCCAGTGCACTCAGGCAAGAAAAGGAAATAAAGAGGCATCAGAATTGAAAAGGAAGAAATAAAATTGTCTCTATTTGCAGATTTTATATATAGAAAATACTGTAGACTCCACCAAAGAACTGTTAGATCTAGTCAGTGAATTAAATAAAGTTGCAGGATAAAAAATTAGCATGTAAAAATCAGTAGCATTTCTAAACACTAAGAACAGGTTATCTGAAAAAGAAATGAAATGATCCCATTCACAATAGCATCAAAAAGCAATAAAATACTTAGGAATAATATTAACCAAGAAGGTGAAAGATCTCTACTCTGAAAACTACAAGACACTGATGAAAGAAATCAAAGAAGACACAAATAAGTGGAAAGGTATCCCATGTTCATGGACTAGAAGAATTAATATTGCTAAAGTGTCAGTACTACCAAAAGCCATCTATGAATTCAGTGTAATCCCTATCAAGATTCCAGTGGCATTTTTTTACAGACGTAGGAAAAATAATCCTGCAATGTGTATAGAGCCACAGAAGACCCTATATAGTCAAAGCAATCTTGAGAAAGAAGAACAAAGATAGAGGCATCACACTTTATGGTTCCAAGCTATACTGTAAAGCTATAGAAATTAGAACAGTACAGTACTGATGTAAAAACCAACAAATAGATCAACAGAATAGAATCCAGAGCCCAGAAATAAACTCAGGTATATATGGCCGACTAATATTTGACAAGGGAACCAAGAATACTCAATGGAGAAAAGTCTCTTCAATAAATGGTACTGGGAGAATTGACTATTCACATGTAAAAGAATGAAACTAAACCCCTATCTTACACCACTCACAAAAATTAATTCAAAATGGGTTAGACAAAAATGTAAGACCTTGGGCTTCCCTGGTGGCGCAGTGGTTGAGAGTCCACCTGCCGATGCAGGGGACATGGGTTTGTGCCCCAGTCCGGGAGGGTCCCACATGCTGCGGAGCGGCTGGGCCCATGAGCCATGGCCACTGGGTCTGCGCGTCCAGAGCCTGTGCTCCGCAGTGGGAGAGGCCACAACAGTGAGAGGCCCACGTACCGCCAAAAAAAAAAAAAAAAAAAAAAGTAAGACCTGAAACCATGAAACTTTTAGAAATAAGCATAGGAAAAATGCTCCTTGACATGGGTCTTTTTTTTTTTTCTTCTGGATATGCCACCTAAAACACAAACAACAAAATAATAAATAAATAAGTGGGACTACATCAAACTAAAAAGGTTTTGCACAGCAAAAGAAACAATCAACAAAGTGAAAAGACAGCCTACAGAATGGGAGAATATATTTGCAAGCCATACATCTGATAAGGGGTTAATATCCAAAATATATAAAGAACTCATATAGCTCAATAGCAGAAAAGCAAATAATTCAGTTTAAAAGTGAATAGACAAATAGTCAAAAGACCTGAATAGACATTTTTCCAAAGAAGACAAATGGCCAACAAGTACGTGAAAAGATGCTCAACATCACTAATCATTAGGGAAATGTAAATCAAAACGACAGTGAGGTATCATCTTACGCCTATTAGAATGGCCATCATCAAAGAAACAAGATGAGTGCTGGAGAGGATGTGGAGAAAAGGGAACCCTTGTGCACTGTTGGTGGGAATGTGAATTGGTGCAGCCACTATGGAAAACAGTATGGAGGTTCCTCAAAAAATTAAAATAGAACTACCATATGATCCAGCAATTCCACTTCTGGGAATATATCCAAATGAGACAAAAACACTAACTCGAAAAGGTACCTGCACCCCCATGTTCATTGCAGCATTATTTACAATAGCCAAGACGTGGAAACAGTGTAAGTGTCCACTGACAAATGAACGGGTGAGAAAATGTGGGGTGGGTGGATGGATATACATATATATATATATATATAATTCAGCCATGAAAAACAAGGAAATGATGCTGTTGGCAACAACATGGATGGACCTAGAGAATCCTCTCCTGAAATTCTGCTCCATAACCACTATTGAGTCCCTTAAACTGCAGCTCCTTCAGCCTGCCCAGCTGTCGTTTTCTGCTTCTCCCGTCCCCGGCCCTGGACGGTGGTCACATTTGTCCATCATCCCTGAGTACCTTCCCCCCCAGCGCCCTGGCTGGCCACTCCTTCAGAGCTTCTCTCACCATGTCGGGAGTTGCTTCGCCTTGGAGCTTCCCCTCTCTCACCGGTCATCCCTCCTCTGAACCCGCAGAAGTCACACAACAGATGCAGAGAGCCAGAAATACATTGGTCTTGGTTTTTCTTGTCATTTATGTTGAATTTTTTTTAAATACTGAAAATTTTTGAAAAAATAATATAATGGAAACCCATATGCCTGTATCATGATTGACCAGGTGTTAGCATTTGCCATGTTCACTCCCTCTCGCTCACTTGCACGTCCTCTTGCCCTGCTCCTCTCTTTCTCTGTCACTATTACTGTCGCTTTATATATTTTTTCCTGACCCATTTGAATATCAGTTGCACACTTGACACCTTGCCCCTAAATTTTTCAACATGTGCCTCCCAAGAACAAGCACGTTCTCCTTCATGCACGCCGTGCCGGCATCACACCCACGACGTTTACCAAGGATACGGTGATGATGGTACCCATTGACGTGACACACAGTCCGACACAGGTTTCTCCACACTACCCAGTCATACTCCTCCCTCCCCTCCCACTCAGGATCCAATGCAGGCTCCACCCCTGGCTCTGGCCCTATCACCCCTTGCCCCTCCACACCTTTTTTTTGGTCTTTTGTGACCTTTCAGTGTTGAAGAGGCCAAGCCAGTTGTCTTGGATGGTGCCCTGCAATCTGGATTTGTCACTTCACCCCCCTGCTCGGGTTCAAGGGAAACATTTCTGGCAGGAAGAGTGCAGGCACGATGCTGCTGCGTGCTTCCCTCGTCCCCACCTCGGGGGACGCGCGCTGTGGGTTTGTCCCACTGTTAGGGTCGCTATTGATCGTTTGCCTGAGATCTGCCCTTCTCCTTATAATTAGGAAGTGATACTTGAGACCCAAGAAGTGGTTTCCTGTTCTGCAGCAACTTTCCATACAGGCTTAGCCTTCACAGGTAAGGACCCCACCTGAACTAATTATTGCATCAGTGGTTGCACAGGTGATTTCCTGACTAGCTGGCCTTCTAGAAAGAAGGGCTTTTTCTTTCCTCCTCATCCCTCTTCTCCCCTAATTTTTTGAGTATCACTGTAGACTCAGGTTCTTTTTTATTGGAAACGTTGTGATCTGTTGCCGTCTTCGTTCTTCTGGATGCTCACACAGTCCCACACTTGCCAGTGGGAGCCCTTTCCAGCCAAGTCCTCCTCCCTCTGATGCGACCCCGTTAGTCTCTGGGCACTGCCTTGCTCTCTGACACAAGGAGGTTTTTTTGTTTGTTTCTTCCCAATAACACAATACAATTACCTGTTACTTTCTATCCATAGCTGTGTTTTGTCAGGAGAGCCAACTATTTTTAAAAAGCAAACAAAAACTGTGTGCCCCATTCACAGCTAAAAATAAAATGCAGTGTATTTCTCCAGAAATGGATTTCTGGATCAAAGCCCAGCTACTAATAACCCAGATAAACTGGCACTGCCTCTCGGGGAAGAGTAGACCGTTATGGAATATCTGACTCGGCCTTGTTGGTGTGCGACAAGCTCTTCCAGGACAGCAGAGAAAGGCAGATGAGTTGTATGTGTAACTCGGCATGTAACACATTCACCAGTGGCGCTCTGATAAGGTCCACTGTGTGCCAGACACCGTGCAGGTGCTTTTGCAGAGGTCAGAGGAGATGCGACCAGCTGAAAAGGAGAAATGAGCCGATACACGACAGTGTGCTTATTGGTGTTACAGGAATTAATAGGGGAAGAGGAAGTGCCGAGCAGAATACAGGGGAGTTGGTCTATGAAGGAGCGCAGAGTGAAGGGGAACTTTGCATGGATGGGTATTTGTGTGTTACTGCAGGCCAGACAGTTCCCACACGTCCAGCTGTTAAGTGATTGATTGTCTCTGTGCCTCGGTGTGGGGAAGGGGGCAGCGCGGGGGGAGGCGTGGGCAGAGGGATTAGAGAGGAGGAAATTCAAGAAGTTATGAAACTCAGACCAGCCTTTTGCTTTACCTGTGCTCCAGTCTCATCTGGTGGTTGTGATGCTAGCGGGTATCCTAATAGGGGTTACTTCTGGGGTAAGAGAACTTGTTTTTCTCCCTTCTGTGTGGCAGATATCCTGGAACAAAGAGGGCAAATAGGAAACCCCACTTGCTACCCCACCCCAAGTCAACAAAGATAATAGAACACTGTGAAAGAAAATGAGGAGTAACTGCATGATAGGTTCGGCTTGAAATCACGACATGGCTTCTTTAAACAACCATCATTTGTCTCAGTGCCGCACTGTTTAGATCATGATATGATTAGCTTGGGTAACTTCTTTGCTTTTAAATGAAACCTTTAAATGTTTAATGTGGTTTAAAAAGTTTTTCCACAGACAGCTCTCAACGCCATCAGGAATCTCTGTTTGGTGATGGTAGTTGTGTTGTATTCCTTTAAAATTCTTTTTTTTTTTTAATGTATTACCAAAGCTGAACGAAATATTCTTCAGGTAGCTCTTTGATAGCACTTGATATTCTAGCGTATGAGAATTTATTTTCTTCCACTCTAAGGAATGCTGTTATTTTTATTGAAACTTGAATTATAATTGTATTATAATTTTACAATTAAGAAAGAAAACTAAAACTGTCCATCTAGCCTTTCAGCTTACTGCTTTTGTTAGCAGTTTCAGCTTTTTCCATAACTCTCAGTTTCATTTTAAAATTTCGTTTAGTGGATTATAGAAATGTGAGCCTCAGTCACAGTAGCATATTTCCTGGTTATAAGAGACTAAAAGGAAACAAGCTAGCATTCTAAGTTTTGGGGAAATTTTGTGATGTCATGTGTAAAAATGAATATCCTGGAATTCTGTACTTGCATCCACTGATTAGTTTAGTACTGACACAAAAGTAGAGAAAAACAAATTAGTACAATCAGATATTAACATAATTAATCTGCAAAATGATAGCTAAAGGGATACTTAAAGATGCCGTTCATTTTTCATGATATCACATTTCTTTGAAAAATAAACACAGACATACGCTTGTGTCCATAGTAAAGCTACTGCTGAATCACTGTAACAGGTAGGAATAATAAGTGGTGATTTGAATGGGAAATTAAGACAAACTCATTGAAACCAGTGCCTCATATCTTTTATTTCTCCATTTTCACAACTAAAATACAGGTAAAGAAAGTGCTTCTAATTAGATGCTTACAGAGTTCAACATGCTTGGTCGAAAGATGAAAATGGCCGGGGAGTTCCCTGGTGGCCTAGTGGTTAGGATTCTGGGCTTTCACTACCGTGGCCTGGGTTCAATCCCTGGTCAGGCAACTGAGATCTCGCAAGCTGTGCGGTGCAACCAAAAAAAAAAAAAAGTAAAAAAGAAAGATAAAAATGCCCAAAGGTGCTGCATTTAAACTGATCTCCAAATCTGAAAGCTTCTGTAGAGCAGTTCCCTTTTCTTGTTCTAGTTTTTTTTTAAGATGAAGGAGATTAAGAGGGACAAACCTCCAGTAATAGAATAAATAAGCCATGGGGATATGACACACAGCATAAGAAATATGGTGAGTAATTTTTAAGAACTTTGTATGGTGACAGATGGTTAGTAGATTTTCCGTGGTAATCACTGCATAATACATGCAAATGCCAAATCACTGTGTAGTATACCTGAAACTAACATAATACTGTATGTCAACAATATTTCAGTGTAAAGAAAAAAGAACTCCCTTTAGATTGTTGGTCATATAAATGCCATGGGAGTGGGGAGGGGCGAACAAGGGAGAGGGAATTATTCAAAAGTGAATCCGTTTTTAAGTGAAAAACTCCAATTATATATTCCTTTTAAAATAATTTTGTTAAAACATATGTATGTATATAAACAGTCCAGTGTCATAAGAGTGCAGCTCAGTGTGTTTTTATCAACTGAAGACATCCTGTGCTCAGAGCGCAACCAATGCAGGCATATTACCAGCACTCCAGAAGCCCCTCATATTTCCTTGCAGTCACCACATCCCACCAGGGATATAACCACTATCCTGACTCCTCACGTGGATTGGTTTTCCTGCTTTTATACTCTCTGTAATGGAATCTAGCTGCTCTTGCTCAATATTGTTTGAGATCTCTTCATATTCTTGTATTCTGGTATGGATGGTTCCTCCTCCAGGCTGTATATTTTTTCATTTGTGAAGACACCACCAAATGTATTTATCCTTTCTTTTTCTCTTTTTTTAAAGATTAGTGACTCATTGACAGAATTTTTTTTTAATACAGTAGTTTTTATTTTATTTTTTTAATTTTTGGCCACGTCGGGTCTTAGTTGCGGCACATGGGATCTTCATTGCGGCTCTCAGGCTTCTCTCCAGTTATGGCATGTGGGTTTCCTCTCTCTAGTCGTGGAGTGCGGGGTCCAGGGCGCGTGGGCTCTGTAGTTGTGGTGTGCGGGCTCAGTACTTGTAGCATGTGGGCTTAGTTGCCCTGTGGCATGTGGGATCTTAAGTTCCCCGACCAGGGATCGAACCCACGTCCCCGGCATCGGAAGGCGGATTCTTTACCCCTGGACCACCCAGGAAGTCCCTGTTTATCCTTTCTCCTACTGATGGACATTTGAGTAGTTTCCAGTTTGGGGCTCTTTTGAACAGTGCTGTTATGAATGTTCTGGCACTTGTCTGTTGGTGAATGGTCGTTCTAGGAATGGAATTGCTGGGTCATCAGTTTGCATGTGTTCAGCCTTAGAAGGCACTGTCGAGCCTCCACAGTGGATGCCCCAAATTGCATTCCCATCAATCAACAACATATATTCCAGTGGTAGTTCCACGTCCTCTGCAGTACTTGGTATTTCTGTGTATTTTCATTTTAGCCAGTCTAATGGATATGGTAGTTTTAATTTTAATTTCTCTAGTGACTCGTGAAGATGAGTACCTTCTCATGTATTTGTGCATGGAGGGATATTTCGTGTTTACAGATTGGAATACCCAAAATTATAAAGGTGTTGGTGTTCTCCAAATTCACGTATAGAGGTGATGCAGTCCCAATCATATTACTAGCAATGGTTTTTTTGTAGAAACCGAGATGTTCATTAAAAAATTCTCATGGAAATTCAGAAGACCAGGGATAGCTAGTGCATACGTAAAGAAAAAGAACTGGCATATTTCCACTACCACATGTAAAACCCCTTCTAAAGCTCTGTTAACTAAGATTGCGTGGCATTGGTACGTGGCTAGGCTACCTGATCAGTGGAACAGAACAGAGTCCAGGAAGAGACCCACTTACATACAGTCACCTGGTTTATGGCAGAGAGGTAACTGCAGTGCACTGGGAAAGGGATAGCCTTTTCAATCTGTGGTGTTCGGTCTGTTGGATAACCATTTGGGGGTGAAAGTATCCTGACCTCTTCCCCATTCATACATAAGAATGGATTGTAGAAAAAAAATGGACTGTAGATGTAAGTGGGAAAGGAAAGACAAGTTTAGAGGTGTTAAAGAAACAAAATTCAACTGAGTAAATTTTAAAGGTTTTATTGCCTTTATTGAAGGACTCATGAATCAGACAGCATTCAGTGTAGCAGACAGAAAAGAGCTCCAAGGGGCTGTACAGAATGAAAGACTTTTATAGATAGAAGGCAGTGGGAAGAGGGAGCACAGACTGGTTCGGTTGTGGCAAGGTCACTTCCCTTTAGAGGTGACGGGTCTGTCGGGCAGGCGACCTAATGAGTGCTGATCGGGTGATTCCTGATTGGCTGGTTTAAGATTCCGTTTCTGGGAGAGACCGAAACTATAGCTAAGTCTCCGTTTGGTGGTGTGTGGCTTAGCATAACCAACTCCATTTTGGACCTGTTGTTTTTAACAGAGGAAAACAAAAGAAAACAGCTGCATTACTTTGGAATAGGCAAAGATTTCTTAACTAGGACACAAAAAGTGTGAGCCATAAAAGAAAAAAAAATTGAGCTCTACTAAAATTACGGTGTCAAGAGCAATAGTAAGAGAATAAAAAAGCAGAGAAATGGGAGGAAATATCTGGAAAGAGATTTGCATACAGGATATATAAAGAACTCCTACAAATCAGTTTTTAAAAGACTGAAACCAACTCCTAAAAATGGGTAAAAAATGTGAACATTCACTTCACAAAGGTGATATCCAGATGGCCGATTAACTTGGGAGGATTCCCCTTTTGCCACGGGCGGGGGTGTGGTGTTCTACTTCTAATAAGAGAATGTGTGTGTCATTCACATATTCAAATACTTCTTTACTACTGACAGCCTACAGTAGTATGCTTATGCAACATCAAGAATGTGTGTGATTACGTTAACATACAATGTCCTTTAAATATTACTGTTTTAGGCTCATGATGTTTTGATGCTATGGACATGTAAACATGCAGGATCTAAAGGATGCAACAGCAGGAGACACCAGATGGTTTCACACTTACTTATAACCCTAAAGAAAAATTAGCTTTTCCATTAGCATGAACGTGAGCAAAGAGATCCCCCCCTGGGCTTCCCTGGTGGCGCAGTGGTTGAGAGTCCGCCTGCCAATCAGTGCAGGGGACACGGGTTCGTGCCCCGGTCCGAGAGGATCCCACATGCCGCGGAGCGGCTGGGCCCGTGAGCCATGGCCGCTGAGCCTGCGCATCCAGAGCCTGTGCTCCACAACGGGGGAGGCCACGCAGTGAGAGGCCCGTGTACCGCAAAAAAAAAAAAAAAAAAAAACCCGGTTCCCCCGTGCCGCTTGCTCCCCAACTCTCACCCACCCCGCTTCTCTCCCTCTTTCCCTCTCTCCCTCTCTCCCTCTCTCCCTCTCTCCCTCTCTCCCTCCCTCCCTCCCTCCCCCTCCCCCCTCTCCCTCCCTCCCCCCTCCCCCCTCCCCCTCTCTCCCTCCCTCCCTCTTTCTCTCTCTCCCTCCCTCTCCCTCCCCCAACTCTGTCTCCCCCCCCCCCCGCCCCCCAGTCTCTAAGCTATCCCTGACCCACTGCTGGTCACTCATGTCATCTTTAGGGAAATAACGAAAGGACACGGAAGTGGCAGGATAGAGGAGTTAGGAGGCCTGTTGTGTGCTCTGCGTGAACATTTTTTAAAGCTGAAGATTTAATGGTTTGTGTTTTAGGTAAATGAAGTAGGTGTGACCTTGATAGGAGACCAAGTTAAAACCACCTGTTCTAATTCATACTGATGAGGTAGAATCATATGGAGAGCTCCACAGACTTGCTGACCCAGGGGGGTCCGGTGCAGCCTGGACCACGGGAGGCCCAGAAACTCCCTGGGTGATCTGATGTGCAGACGAGGCTGGGATCTGTCCTGGCCAGGAGTCAGGGCACAGTTAACCTGAGACACCTTGACTGTGTTTTGGCTTTACTGGGGGAGGGGGCCTTGTTCTTTCTACGGCTCCTCTCCAGGGAGGATGAGCCCTGGGAATGACTAGCAGGAAGGGGTAAAACTGATACTCTGTAGAGAAGGATTTCCCTCCTTTCCTGATTATCCTGTGAGCAGCGCTAGCTCAGCAGCAAGGCTCTGGCCCAAGAGAAAGGCCTGGGTTGCTGCTGCATCTGAGAATCCGGCAGTCCTCCCTCCTTGCTTCCCTGCCGCCCACCACGCGGATGAAGGAGTCGTGATTGTAAATCAAGCGCGTCAGTGTTGTGAAAGCACGCAGCTCTGCTGCAGCTTCTTCCTGTGAGAAGCACGACGGTGGTGGCTGTTTTCATTTTTATTTTTAAAATCCCATTGTGAATACAACTATCCTGTAATGAAAATACATCACTAAAATTTTACATAATTCATACAGCCTTTTGTGACTGCTTTTCTCAGTAATTAATATCTTATTTGCTTTCCTCTTCAGTAACCAAAAATCATTGATGTACTGTATTTTAATATTTTATATTACACTGTTTTAACTAATTCCATAAGTTATTCCAAACACTGACCATAAAGGTACTTTGAGAAGGTTATAGACAACAGTTTGAAGACAATGCCATAGAAAAGTCTAAATAAAAGCAAATAAAGGAGGGCTTCCCTGGTGGCGCAGTGGTTGAGAGTCCGCCTGCCGATGTGGGGGATACGGGTTCGTGCCCCGGTCCGGGAAGATCCCACATGCCGCAGAGCGGCTGGGCCCGTGAGCCATGGCCGCTGAGCCTGCGTGTCCGGAGCCTGTGCTCCGTAACGGGAGAGGCCACAGCGGTGAGAGGCCCGCGTACCGAAAAAGCAAATAAAGGAAAACTTTTAAAGGTAAATTATACTAATTTATCATTTATCCAACAGGTTTTTTTTCATATCTTATATTTCTTCTGTTCCTTTACCTGTCTCTTGCCAACCAAAAGAAAATGGGAAATAAACTTTTAACCTACAGCCCCTAATCTGATTCTTATTCTTAATATAGCTTTTCACTCACTAGATCAAAATGGCATTCTTTAATAAAAGATATAAATTTATATACCACAAACAATAATTTAGAATGTTTTGATTACCCCATAATTGAGCAGTTTCTTCTAGTTTTAGACATACTGTGTGTATTATCCCATGCAGATTCCCAGCATTTTCACTATGTTGGATAAGACCAGTCGCGTTATAGTCTTCATTTGTCTCCTGGGAGATGTGACTTTCCGTATTGTAAATACAGGATGTAACCATTACTGGATGCCATTTTTCTGATCTGTATCACTTGCTCTGTTTGTTTTGGGAGCATCTTCATCTCTATAAATGTATGACCCAGGTGACGTGGAGGCAGAGGAGGGAAAGGGAAAAGGGAAGAAAATATCTCATGGGCATCAAGCAGATGCCACTTCACAGCTCTGCCTGGTCGAGAACCACGCCCCTGCCAAGCCAGCGTCTGGCCTTGTCCTTCATCTGAGAAAATGGCTGGTGCCCAGCCCAAGAGAGCGGAGCCCAGCTCTGCCGGACGTTGCGGCTCCTGCAGCTTGTGCTTCTCCAGGAGCTCAGAACCTGGTCGGGAAGGGGGGAAAGTTACACACACAGTGGAGCCCAGCTCTGCCAGACGTTGCGGCTCCTGCAGCTTGTGCTTCTCCAGGAGCTCAGAAC
The DNA here is from genome assembly GCF_963455315.2 of Globicephala melas. Taxonomy (NCBI): domain Eukaryota; kingdom Metazoa; phylum Chordata; class Mammalia; order Artiodactyla; family Delphinidae; genus Globicephala; species Globicephala melas. Next base: position 99,272,079 of record NC_083324.2, read on the forward strand.
CTGGTCGGGAAGGGGGGAAAGTTACACACACAGGGGGACACGCCTGAAATTAAAGTTCCACTTACTACTGTGAGTTCCAGAAATAGCCGTGCACTAAAGGAGACCAGAGAAAGCACAGAGCACTTCTGGATGGCTGGTCGGCAGACGGCTCCTTCATGGGAAAGGTCAGCCCTAAACTGGAGAGAGGGGATTTCAGAAGGAAAAACAGAAAACAAGATTCCAGGAAAGGCTGATGGCTTAGAATGAGAAGGCCACAGGGAAGATGAGGATATGGGGAAGCAGATGAGCGGCAGGAAAAGTAGATTCCAAGACCTGGCACACGTGCCAGGCGAACAGGGCCATGTCGATAAATGCCCCACGTCGAGTATTAAGAACTTCGGACTGAGGGGGGTCCCGTAAGGCTTCACAGCAGAGGTATGATCTGAGGTGGCTGTAAAGAGAGGTATGGATTTTAAGGAACATTCTTGAGCAGAATGTCAAGGTGAGAAGGCCTGATGCATGTTGGCCTGCCGATGGCGGAATGACAGCTTTCCCCTAGAGGGGCCTTGAGATGGTTTTGGGTGGTGGCAGTGCAGAACCATTAAAAGTGTTCCGTTTCAAAGGCTCCTCTCACCAAGGTCGCCAGCGACCTCTTCGTTATAAATACTGAATAAATTATAATAAAATAATAATTTCCGTCCCGCATCTCGCATGATCTTTCTCGGCTTTTGAGCATGTGTTGACCTCTTTCTCCTGAAAACTCTCTTGCCCTGGTGTCTGAGTTGCCCCCACTTCCCTGGCTCCCCTGTTCACCACCCTCGGTCCCCGCCGTGGCCGCCCTTCTCCGCACGCATCTCCTCATCCACATTCCCACAGCCTGGCCCTCCGCCCGCCCCCCTCCTTCACCCTCTCCAGCCCCGCACTGACCCACCTTCCTACTCAGGTTTCCACCCGTGAGTGCGAGTGCAAACGCCTGCTGTCAGCCTGGCCCAGACCCGGGTCTTCGTGACTGTCCCATGCTGCGACGCCAGGGGTCACGACGACCCCTCTGCTCCCCATTGCTGCACGTCCTATTCTACACCTGCCTGCACAGTGAGGTGCCGGGACCTTCTTACCACCCACATCTCACTAAAACTGTGAACATGTAAAAAACTCCCACCCCACCTGATGGGCACGTTGCCTCTAGAAATCTTCCCTCCTTCTAGACTTGACCCTCTTCCAACCTAGCAAAGGCAATGACGGTGACTGTATAGACTTGTGCTTGACGGGTGTAACCTCAAATGCCACATACCAGAGGAAAGAACCTTCCATACGGCCACCTTACCTCACTGTAGCAAGTGCTTTGGAAAAGAATATTGTTATTAATACTGGCTGTGAGCACCTACCAAAGGTTTTTCTGCCCGTATTTGCTTATGCTTCTTGAAATACTTTGAAATATTGATTAATCTTAAATCTACATAAATACGTATGAATATAAGTACGTACATACATAAATACATATGTGGGCATACATGCAGATGGATGGATAGATAAACAGATAAGAATAAAACCTTTGGGGGGATTAGGACTCATTTTTCTTCCTTTTTTTCCTTCTGTCTGAGTCTGTCCCAGTAATAAGCAGAGTGGGACATGCTTTGTGTTGCTGCTGACTTGGAGTCGAGAGCTGCTCCTCTTTTCAAAGACCCGCAGCCTCTTTCCGTCGAATCAGGAGTCATGGCGGCAGCAGGGCCTCTCGCTGCTGTCTTTCCCGTGGGCTTGATTTAGTCCAGCCGGTACCCTCCTCCGGCTCAGGCGCTGTTAAGATGGAGAGATACGTTCAGTTTTAAACGAGCGAACCAAATCTGTCTTCTAAAGAAAAGGAGGAACAGCCTTCTGTGGCATGTCTTTAAATGGATTAATATGTTGATCTTAGAGAAAACGGGAGCCTCCCTCATGTTTTCATTATTGAGCCAGGTGAAATGAAACGCGGAACTCACTGCTAAATGCCACCTCTGGGGTTTTGCTGTGTTGTTTCTGTTTTACAGTACCCCGCAGGATTCCTTCTTTAGCTAAAGCAGACTGTTGTAAGTGTACAGTCTCAGCATTCTTTTTGAAACACCAGACACTACTTAGTTGCCTCATACCAAAAACTCTGCAGTGTTAACTGGCCATGAACGTCTAATTGTGCGAGAAACAGTTGCCGTGTGTCTACCTTCACAAGTGACGGAAGCGGCAGCCTGAGTCTGGTAATAAGGTACCGGTTACCAGAGTACTGCCTCTTAGTCCTCGGCAGGCAGCTAGTCCTTATTTATATAAACGTTTGCTTGTAAGTGAAATTATCAGTCATAAAATAAAATGTAGGCATTAAGTGGAAACTCTTGCCATACTAGTTTATTCTTGATGATTCATGAGAAAATACTTTTCCGTATTGTAGGCTTTCATTCAATATCGATTTATAAGTGAGCGAATATCCGTATGATTTTAAGGGGTGGAAGAACGCTTTCTCTATTTTGTAAGGCTCACAAACCTCTGAACCTGACGTTCTGTGCCGTTTATCTGAGTGTAAGGGGAAAGTTCTAGAAGGTGGACTTAGCATTGCTTTACCCTTATTCATCAGGCAAAATTCAAAACGCTGGAAGAGGTGCTTTTTTCTTTCTTTCTTTCTCTCGAAAAGATGGAATCAGTCTGGATGGGAGGATAGGGGAAAGTCTTGGAATAATACTGTGATGTTTGCTGTGATTGGAGACCCTAACGGGTTTGCAGGCTGCTTCGGGGAAGTCAGGGCCAGCTCCGGTGGTCACGATTTCTCTCCCCAAGGGGACCCGAATGTCTCCTTGTGTTGAGCCCTTTCTGTTGGCATGAAACAGATAGGAAGAGGTTCAGAGGTTTGGTTGCATGGAACAGACCTGGGATGGGATTTATTCTAAGGACACCTAGGGAAACAAGGCCTCTCGGCCACGAGCCCCCGCAGATCACCCATCCTGCCTCACCGAGACTGGAAGCCCTGCAAGGATGTGGCAGCAGCTCCCACCATTCCCCTTTCCCATCTCCTTGCTGTCTCCCTGCTTATACTTTCTGCTACCAGTGGGCTGACTCTGTTTCAAACAATTGCTTGGATCCTTTCAGATTGGACGCCCCACCCTTATGGGCAGAGTCCCTGCCCCTGGCCCCTTACAGGCCTGGCCCTTAGCAGGCACCTGGGCTCCCAACACGTCCCCCAGGTGCTCCGCTGCCGCCGGGGCCTCTTGGGCCACTGTAGAGACCGGCTGGGGGCCTCGGCTTGTGGACGGCTGCCTTTCATCTTGAGATGAGGCTGCGCCTCTAGGACAGCCTCCCTCTACAGAGCTAGTGGCAATGCGCCTTGTTATCTGGGGTTTGATAAGGGGTTATTCATTGTTTACCTTTGCCACCTGTTTTGGCAAACACTGTACAAGATAGATGATACAGTCCTATAGAAGAATTTGATGTTGAGTGACCAGGTTATAAATCTATATGGGCGCCTCTGGAAGATGTCCGGTCTGCCCAGCCTGCTTCCAAAGACATCTCAAGACTTTCCTCTCTGCCCTTTCCTCTTAACCATAGAAATCAGCTGGTAGTTGTTTCTTGGGGAGCGTGTGTGATGCCTGGAATACACACAACCTGAGAGCTGCACCAAACCAAAGATCTTTGCTTAATGTTTTACTTTTTTTTTAAGTGCTCCCCATGCATTATCATTTTAACCTTCAGAGTGGCTGGGAGAGGCTGTATTCATCTGCTGCTGCTGAGAAAACAGACCTAGCACTGCACGACAAGCTTAATGGCAGAACCAGTATTAGAATCCCCATTTTCTGGTAGGTTCCAAGACATCCTGATACAAATGTGTCTGATCACTAAATATGTGTGTGCATGGTTCCCCCAACACAGACACACACGTGTGCACACACATGCATACACACTTGTGTAGACTCAGTTATTGGAAAATGACAGAATTTACCAGCATCAATCATTTCTTCTGTTTGTGGTTATGGTAGCTGGGAATTATTAGCCTAGTGAAGATGGAGTCTGAAAACCTGTCCTGTGTTTCTCTAGTATTGTTGAGCCATTAGTCTAGCAATAGGCAGTGCAGGGGGCTCCGTGATTTTGAACAGAAGAGGGTTTCTGTATCCCTCTTCTTCCTGCCAACCACCCTCTTAGAGTGACATCGTTTGTAAAAATTCCCAGACCTGGGGTGAAGGGACTTGAATTGTGATGCCCCTCCACCGGCACTTAGTATGTAGTTGGGTTTAGTTACTGTGAATTTGTGAATCAGATTTTGAAATCTGTAGAATGAGGTACCGGAGTTTTGTTTCCCAGTGTTTCGTGTACATGCTGCATGACCTTAGGTCCTCCACTCCACTCTCTCTACTACGTCACCCACTTTGTAACTCCTTTCCCGTCCAGGCCAGGGCTTGGGGACTGGGAGTGGGGTGTCAGAATATATTAAAACTCTTCCTTACATAGACCCAGTTTGCAGGTGTTACAGGAAATTCCCTCTGCCGTCTAATTCCGCTCAGTTGCATTTTTTATGTTAATAGGCTAATGTTTTATGAACTTATAAGACTGAATGTATGGAGTGAGATGAGTATTTCTGATAATTACTTGATGGGGGTGGGGAAGTTCCACAGAAAGCCATTGAAAACTTCCAGACTGATATTGATTAAAATTAGTGGCTCAAAGACTTAGAGTATCTAATTTACAGGATTTTTTTCACAGGTTATTCTATGACTTAGGCAAAAATTGTAGCGCATCATTTATGATAACATATATCAGGTAATTTTCTGTGCTGAATTTAAAGGAGAGCCAGTAATTTAGAATCAGAGCATTCTGTGTGTCCCTGTATAGGGTGTTCTCAGGCTTAATTGCTGCAATTAAGTATTTTTATCTGGGATGTTCTACTTCTAAGGGGCAAGCTCTGTTTTCTCTTTTGGAATTATCAGGATCTTCCTTTTGTATCTTTCTGTATTTCTTTCTACCAAAGAAGACACAGTGGGATGTACTTTGTTTAGATTAGAAGGATGAAAGATTATTAAAAGCCAGCTCTGGTCCCTTGTTTAGTCTGTCATGCCAGGCACTGAGATACTTACTACAGATGTGTTGCTAGATTACAAGTTGTTTATTTCCTATGGATATTTCCCCGAGTGGCATAAGTTATATGGGTGGTAACATCCTCCTAAGAAATACTTTGGGCATCACATACCTCCCAGCCTTGTCGCATTGATCAGGGAACAGCATGGTGGGTGATGGAGCTCGGAGCTGAGTGTGTGCATGTTGACTTGTGTGCCAACCTCAGGCAAGTCACTTGCCTTCTCTGGCTTATGGTGCCCTTATCTATAAAATGAAGTTGAGTTGGTGGTTTATTTCTAAGGTCCTTTCCAGTTCTCATACTCAGTGATTCCAGTGATTCATGTTAGCAAGAATATTATCATCATACTTTCATTCATTCATTCAGCATGTGTGTATCACCCTCTGTGTCCAAGGGGCTGTGCTATCTGCTGTGGTGACTCCAGCAGTGAGTCACCCAAAGGCCCTGCCCTCCTGGGCCCCCATCCAGCCAAGGAGGGGAAACAGCCACGCAAGTGAAAGGAAGTAAAAGTGAAAAATAGCAGTTGAGAACGACAAGGGAAACTAAACTTACATTTAGTTAGCCTCTCTGTGTGCCGTAGGGACTCCACTTTGTACATTATGTACATTTTATTTTAATTATCATGATAATCCTGTGAGCTAGGTGTTATTATCCCATTTTATAAATAAGGGATCAGCGGTCGTGCAGCTAGAATATTGTGCCAGGATTTAGAAGCAATGTTTTGTGTTTTCGAAGCCCGTGCTTCTCCTATGAAATCATGTTGCCTCCTGATAAAATGCTAGAACTGATAACAGGAGATCGTGTATGCTATTGGGGGCAAGACAAGCACTTTCTAGTAGAGGAGTCATTGGCTCAAGGACTTAAAATGGGTGGAATTGGCACGTGTGACCTGGGGAGGATGTTTCCAGCAAGGAGCCAGGCTAGAAAGGTGGGTGGGCCAGGCTGAGTTATTGAAAAGGCATTTTGGAACCGCTCCAGATTTGGGTAGGAGGTTAAGTGAGCAGAGGTCACCTCGAGCCATGTCTGTAGGGCACCCCTGTGGACGGGGATGGGAGGGGAGCCCTCTGGTCTGGCTGGGGAGCAAGAATGCAGGAAGGAGCTGATAGGGGCTCCAATATAAGGTCAAAATGAGGGGAGGGGATATGCAGAGATGGCTGTGGCTGCTCACAGGGGTCCTGTCACTGGGAAACCAAACCAAGCTCGGGAGCAATCCTGAGAGACACAACGAGGACGAGGACGCGGATTTTGGTGAACCTGAGATGCACATGATTCCTTCAGCTGAAGTCCCGGGACTCGGGAAGCCGTCAGAGCCTGATCCTGAAGGAGGAGGGGAGCCCGGAGGTGTGGGAGTCAAGGTGGACCAGTGAGGGTCGGGTCCTCTCCAGTTTACAGAGCACGCGTGCATTTGGCGTCTCGCACGCTGTTGGCCATGTGGCCAGAGGAGAGGCCACAGAGCAGGGATCCCTCTGCTTCTGGCTAACTGTTACTAAGTGCCGGCTGCGGCCAGGCACTGTGCCCGGGTCTCACATCCCTCTGCGCTCTGTACGAGGCGGGCAGCATCGTTATCTCCACCTCACCCAGGAGCCCGCTGAGACAAGGTGACGCAGCAACTGACTAGGAAATGGCAAAGCTGGTCCCCAGACTTGGTTAAACAGAGAGGAGAAAAAAGTGCTGTCATCAGGGAAAATCAGGCTCAAAGAAAGAATTGCAAGGAGGGCAGATGAGGTTGATTCCTCTGTGTCGTTTGCCATTAGCGCCTTGGAGAGTAACGTGGAGAGTGGAGTGGTGGCACGTCCACCCCCACTGACATCACCCGCAAAGCGTGTGCATCACCCGCAAAGCGTGCGTGCTTGGATTCTTTTGCTGACGTGCTGGGATTGTCCAGACTCAGGGACAGACAGGCCACAGCACAGAGCTGCCTCTCAGTGCCCTGTCCTACTCCGCCTGAGAGAAGAGTGTCTGAAAGTTAGCAAGGGCTCAGGGAGGCTTCTGTGCATGAAGGTTGGATGGCTTTTTTATACCCATCCTAGAGTTGTTGACATATTTTTAAGTGATGTTTTACTCGTAGGAAATCACTTACTGGAGTGACCAACTAGTGACCAACTAGTGACCATCACACCAACTAGTACTGTGATGAGCTAGTAGGATGGCATATCCTTGAAATGGCTCATACACCGTGTGTGTGTGTGTTTGTGTACGTACGTATGTACCTGCACATGTATGATTTATCTGATATTTACATTTACAAATATTCATATTTAACTTTAGGGGAACATTGGCTTCAAATTTGCGATTATCTCATAGTTTCACTATTCCACTCATAGCTCAGGGGGGAGCTTATCTGAAGCTCTGACCACTCACCCAGACGTATTTTAAGATACAAGAAGCCCTTTGATATCCTGATCACAGCAATGGAAGACTTCGGGGCTGTTTTGTTTCCCGTAAGACATGCCAAGATTTTTAGATTACTTTTCCCACCGACTTTAGTGCATCATCTTCTAATCCTAGAGTATTCAGTAGCCAAAGAGATTAGGTAAATCGGGCAGCTGAGGGTTACTGTGCAGTTTCTGGTTCTTTCCTCCCTGCCCCCACCAAGAACACTTGGAGGATGTCCAGAAAAGCCATAAGGATCCACCAGTGGTTTGAGCTGTGACTTTGAAACCCAGCATGTAAGAGAGCTGTTGTGACACGCTGTGTGGCCTCGGTTAAGCATCTGATGTTTCCCTCACTTCCATTTCAGTGTCTGAAATAATGAACCACACAGCATCCCTGCTACCTGTGTCCTCAGAACCTCTGAGAACTAATGAGCTGGTGGCCGTAAGATGCTTTTTATGAGAGTCTTGGGCTGCAGGGCCTCTCGTAGGAAAGCTTACGGTCGAGTGCTTTTTTTGTGAGCATGGTTTCCTTTAGGTCCTCGTTTTGTTATCCTCGTTTTATATATGCTTATAATATTGCTTAATATCACCCCATGAATACCTGTTTCTCTTATATTTTTGAAAACCTGAAAATATCACGCATATTAATGAAGTTTCACTGAGTTGTTGCTGAGCACTCCGGACTGTACATCCAACAGAAAGCTAAATTGGCTAAATATTACTCAGCTGATTGTCTATCTTATGGTGTCATCCTGCCAGCCTAAAAAGTGTAATAATTAATACAAAATTTCAATTTTAAAGTACAGTTTTGTTGTCCCAAGCATGTCAAAAAATAAAATTTTGTTAAAGGAGCTGTTCTAGATGATTAAAAAAATGAAACTTAAGCTCTGAAAAAAATCCAAAACTCACACTTTATTTTATAGTTGGAAGTACATTTTAAAGGTACTTTGTAAACGTACACGGTTCAGGTCCTTCCCAGACACTGTTCAGTGGGCCTTGCAGGGAAGCATGCTTCGGGCTTCCGGGCCGGCGGCAGGCGGGTGACGAGGCACGCTCGGTGCCCCAGCAGCTTGCTGTCTCACCGGGAAGCAGGTGTGAACGTGGGTGACGAGCACCGCATGCGCGGAGAGCGTATTAGAGAATGTAAGCAGTCAAGGGACAGCATGGCGTGTGTGCGCCGAGGGGCTGCAGTAAATGAAAAGCTTAATCGGTTGTGGAGCGCTGCTGGTGGAGGCATCGTGTCCAGGCCGCGAGCTCGTGGAGGGTGCGGGAGAGGCGGCAGGGACGGGAAGGAACGGAGGAGCCTGGAGGTCACGGAGGGAGCCACCGTGCTGCTCGGGGGTGCGGGGGGGGGGGCCGGGGGAGAAGTCTGGGCTAGCGATGCGGGGTGGGCAGTCAGTAGGACCGCAGCACCGGTGCCGAGGGCCTGGGAGCACGCGTCTGTTACAGACACACTGCGGGCCTTCCTGACGTTCATGCCGTGTCACATCAGCGTGTGCGAGGAATGAGGGCTGAAGCGTTACTCTTCTGCTCCGTGGCAGCCACGTCCCGTGTGCGTCTCCCCCGCAGCGACGAGGGTCGCGCGGCTTTGCGTCACCCAAGCCCTCACCATCGCAGCTCGGGGGCCGCGGGCAGCCTGACTCTTCGCCCTGGCGCCGCACACCTAAGCCGTGGGGAGCTGAGCGCGTTAGGTAGAGGGGAGGCAGCCTGAGGAGGGGCGGGAAGGGCTTGCCTGGCGCGGCGGCTGGCATGCCGGGCGGCGGGCAAGGCCGCAGGACGGCCCAGCTTCGCGCCTGACACGGCAGGCGGTGCTGCCCGCCGGGCTCGGCCCGTCCCTCGGCTCCGCCCTCCGCCCCGCCGCACGCCCTCCATGATGGGCGCTTCCGGCCCGGGCCGCCCCGCCAGGCCCGGCCACCCCTCGGCCGTGCCGGCAGCTCCGCGGCTCGCGCCCTCCTCTCGCGGCCCGTCCGGCAACGCCCCGCACGGCGCCTTGGCCCCGGGGGCCTCGGGAGGCAGCGGGCAGCCTGAGCCGAGAAACCACGAGAGCAGGGAGGGCAGCCGCTCGGCCCCAAACGGCCCGGCAGCCCTCGGGGGTGCGGGGTCTCTGGGAAAGCGGGAGGGAAACCCCATCACTTAATACCCTGTGGGAGGATTTCTTCTTTCTTATGTTCTTGACATATTCCTTACGAATAAGCCGCTCCTCCCGGCCTGAGCCGAGGCTGCACCCGCGCCCCGCCCAGCAGGCGGCCAGGGATGGAGGAGATGCAGGCACCCGGTGGGAGCACAGGGGGCCCTGGACGGGTTGCCCCCAGGAAAGCTGACAGAAGTCGGCCGTCCCGGTGGGGCGGTCACCCCAGACCTCTCTCACCCCCCCCCCCAAGCATTTCTTTTTCTGGGGTATGAAACGGCTTTTCTGGGAGGAAAGCAATTTGATGTCAGGGGCTCTTTGGAGCCTTGGGAATTAGGACTCAGAGCCTTGGGGACTGGAGCTCAGCTGCTGGTGGAAAATACACTGTGAATGTTTTATTCAGTAATGCATGTATAACATTGAGCAGAATCCAAACACATAAATCACTTATACAATAGCCGCTAAAAGCTCCCTTCCCGCGTTTCAGACCGGCTGCCAGAATAGCTCACAAAGTCCTCTGTTGCCATCTGCTGGTGGAACGTCTTATTACGATGTTAAGTCTTGCTCTGTTTTTAGTTCTCCCGAGCCTCTTCGTATCCTCTTGCACTCGAGTTTCCCGAGGGTGACATCTGCCTCCACAAAACCAAAATGCCTTGTGTGTCTGAGGACTGCAGAAGAGAACAGCGGCACCTTTAGAATCCTGCTGGGACAGAGAGAACAGGGCAGACAGATAATAAAGCCATTTTTTTCTCTTGGCTTTTAGCCGGGTCTCTGTGCATATCCAGGCGGCCAGAAGCCAGCCTGCATCTCCGGGTCGAGGACTCAGTGCTCAGTCGTCCTCAGAATAACAGGGTCCTGTTGTCATGGGTGTCTGCTTCTCACTGTCTGTCACAGTCCCCAACATATTACATCAGAGAAATAGGAATTATTAGTATCACCAGTGAAACCTGCCCGTAAGTCAGCAAGAGCTCACATGATTCCCGGTTGAGAAACCTTACCCCAGAGGAGACAGTTCATCACCTGCATAAGACATGGCTGAAAATTACTGGGTAACTTTTTGACATCAGTTCAAAACAGCTGTTGTATCCTGAATGACCGAGGTGCACCAACCCAAGCACCAGGCTGAAGATCTTCAGAGCAGCCCTGGGTCTTGAAGCACTGACAGATGTCACTTGCCCTTCTCAGGTGAGTCTTCAGCAACATCCGTGAGCCGTTCGGGACCTGCAGTGGCATGACTGAGGTTGCACCTGCTCTGAGACAATGCATCTAGCATCTCAGCTCTCTGAAGTTTCACAAAGGGCTGGATGGAGGATATCCAGAGTGCAGCCACTTGGTGACTCGGGGTGTGGGGCAGGGACACAACGGTGCCGACGGGCCTGGGGACGCCGCAGCGTGATGCGGGCAAGCTCAGGGGCTACGACTGCAGGTGACAGTGCTCTTGTTAGGCAACGGTTATCCAAAAACCGAAATTAAGAGGCAGAGTCGCTAAAGCATACTGGGCTCTTCACATCTGGGCAAGGCTGTAAGCCCCAAAAAGATGCTGTCTACTGACATTATCTCCTTAAAGAAAAGTTAGGTCATGGATGAAAAAAATCATGTTTCAAAGTTAGAGGGAAAAACTAAAAAGCAGGTTGACTTTCACTTTAACATAACCTGCAGAAAGGAGAGTGGGGTGGTAGGTAGAACAGAAGTGAGAATCGTCCTTTTCATAGAAAATACGGAGCTGTGTGAACCCGGGGTCACAGCACCACCCATATCCCCATCTCCACCCTTCCCATGAAGGGCCTGTGCCCTAGACAGTGCCATCTTCTTTTCAATTCCACAAATGTGACAAATGTTCAGTTACTTTTTATAAAGTATAGATTTGGGGCTTCCCTGGTGGCACAGTGGTTAAGAGTCCACCTGCCAATGCAGGGGACACGGGTTCGAGCCCTGGTCCGGGAAGATCCCACATGCCGCGGAACAGCTAGGCCCGCGTGCCACAACTACTGAGCCTGCGCTCTAGAGCCCATGAGCCACAACTACTGAGCCCGTGTGCCACAACTACTGAGCCTGCACTCTAGAGCCCGTGCTCTGTAACAAGAGAAGCCACCGCAATGAGAAGCCTGCGCACCGTAATGAAGAGTAGCCCCCTCTCTCTGCAACTAGAGAAAGCCCGCGCGCAGCAACGAAGACCCAACACAGCCAAAAATAAATTAATTAAACAAAAAAAAAGTATAGATTTTTCAGTCATGAAAACTCTAGATTAAAAAACTGAAAGTTCGGGCTTCCCTGGTGGCACAGTGGTTGAGAGTCCGCCTGCCAATGCAAGGGACACGGGTTCGTGCCCCGGTCCAGGAAGATCCCACATGCCATGGAGCGGCTGGGCCCGTGAGCCATGGCCACTGAGCCTGCGCGTCTGGAGGCTGTGCTCTGCAGCGGGAGAGGCCGCAACAGTGAGAGGCCCACGTACCGCAAAAAAAAAAAAAAAAAAAAAACACTGAAAGTTCAAAATAGAACTCTGGTAAGATACACATAATAAAGTTTACCATTTTAACTATTTTTAAGTACACTTGTTAGATTTTTTTTAACAGGCTCTTATTGAGTAAGAACCTAAGAAATGACCAGCAAGGAAATGCCAGGCCTCACATGCTTACAGGTGCAAAGCCAGTTGAAGCACCAGGTGCCATTCCTAAGCCTAAATCCAAGCTGCAGAAAAGGGCGTCAGCCACAAACCCATAAATACCTGTAACAGCCTGGAACACTTCTGCTCTAAGTAAAATGCTTAGTTTGACTAAACCTGCATGTGGGTCTCCTTCAAGGCTAAAGCCCTGTGAGTTTGGATGTACTCATTATGTGCTTATAAATTCCCCTTCTTCCACAAATTTTTAAAATTTTGTCAAACTTGGGCTTCTCTGGTGGCACAGTGGTTGAGAGTCCGCCTGCCGATGCCGGGGACGCAGGTTCGTGCCCCGGCCCGGGAGGATCCACATGCCACGGAGCGGCTGGGCCCGTGAGCCATGGCTGCTGAGCCTGCGCGTCCGGAGCCTGTGCTCCGCAACGGGAGAGGCCACGACAGTGAGAGGCCCGCGTACTGCAAAAAAAAAAAAAAAATTGGTCAAAGTTTAGTTAAACTTTATTTTTTAAAAACATCTTGCATAATATTAGACACAATGACATCAAAAGTGTCAAAAACCAGTAAAGAGGTACTGTTTTATAATAAAACAAAACATTTACTTTTACATAATACTGCTCATCCGCTTAACCCCAGCTGCAGCAAATACAGCGTGGCCTGTGTTGTGAATTGGGCTTGATATTCTCTTGCCTGACTTTGAAGTGTATTGTCGATCAGAGTTGTGATGCGTTAGCCATGTTGATAGAGTCGCGCTGATGAGATGGTGTGAACTTTGACTGTTTCTCCATGGGCCTTGGGCTAGGAGCCTGGACGAGTCACAGCTCTCAACCCACCAGCTCCTGTCATTTAGAATAGGCTGCCTGCCCTCTCCAGACCTCTGTCTTCTCGCCCCTACCACAGAGACTTTAATAGCTGTTTCCTAGGGGTGTTAACAAGGGTGACATTCAGTTCTGTGTATAAAGTGCCCAGCATAAGTGCCTGGAACTTAGTAGGTGTTCGGTGAACATTAATATGACGCTTCTGTGGGGATTAACTTTATCTGCAGCAACCACTTAGAAGTCCTCTGATTTTAAGAAAGACTATTTATTTTTAAGGCTTTAAGTATTAACGTGTTTGTGGAGAGCAAAACTTCTCTGTCTAAAGGATTAAGCTCATTTTTACCTTTTAACTTTTCTTAAAGATCTCTAGCACTTGCTTCTACTTAAAATCCGAAAGAACTTTTCCTTTCTATTAACCCTAACCCTTCAGTTTCTTTTACTTTTTTCTCTTTCTTACCCCCCAGTCTTAAGTCCAAAGTCATTTCTGTCACCAGGTTTGTTTTCTGTTGCATCTTTGTGTTTTCTTGGGTTTTGAGCAGGGGATGTATTAGGGTTCCTTATGTAATGCTCAAAAGTCATAATATGTAAGGTTTTTTGTGACATACTCTGGAAATCACTCATAAGAACACTCATTGTCCTTATTGGCTACTTATTCAAAATTCTTTAACTAAGGGAAACTACTTAGTATCATTTTTCTGTATATAAAACTTTGGCAGACATTTTTTTCTTTTGTCATCATGAAACTTAATTTGATAATAGCCTCTCAGAGCCCCTTCTCTACCATTAGTCTGGAACCCTTTTTCAGCTCCTGGAAGACAGCACAATCGTTTTTGTCTTTGTGAGTTGTAGAGCTCTACAATGCCCAATACATTTTGACCAAGGGCAGAAGTGAGTTTGCAGCACATCAACTATATGTAACACGATTGGGAGAGGTCAGATACTGGACAGAAGGCGTGACTTTTTCTGCAGCTCATGTGAGCTCAGAGCCTCTTTTGCAGGTTGATGCTGGAAGGAGAAGCAGACCAGAAATGGGGATTTGCAGAACTGCAGGAGACGTGCGCCATATCCCCCCTTAAACTATATTCTGATGAGGATAACTTCATTGGTGGTTTCCAGGTAACTTGCAAGGAAGAGCCTATCAACTCTGCCTCTGCTTTGTGACTGGAGCTATCTAGAAAAAAGCAGGAATTCTGTCTTTTTGGAGAGTGGGTCAACAAAATAGTAAGTAGTTTTAATTAGAGTAATAGGACATTAAGTGCGGAATACTAAAATGTCCATCATCCAGGGAAAGTGATTTTAAATACAGGTTGGACATACAGAGAAATATATTCGCCAGCCAGGTAGCAAAGTCAATATTTAAAGGACACTGGAGTTCTTATAAGAAGAGACTCAAAGAAGATGCTCGGTATCAACGCAGTGAGATTACAAACTTCAGCAGCTTTTTAAGGCGCTCTCTGAGTGGAGCCAACCCCAGGAGTTTGGTTTCTGCTGGTCTGGTGCCCTCCTGACAGATTCTGGAAGCAACAGTTCTATACTGGTCCTCAAAAGAAGAAGCTGTACAATCCAAGAATTCCACCCCTAGGTACAGACTCAAGAGAAATGAAGACATATGTCCACGCAAAACAGTGTACAAGAATGTTCGCAGAAGCCCTGTTCACTCTAGCCAAAAAGTGGAAACAACCCAGTGGCCATTAAGTGATGAATGGATAAACCAAACATGGTCCATCCACATGATGGAAGATTATTCAGCCCTAATAAGGAATGAAGTACTGATACCTGCTCCAATGTGGATGACCCTTGAAAACATTATATTAAGGAAAAGAAGCCAGACACAAAAGGATGTATTTTGTATGGTTCCATTTTTATGAAATGACCAGAGTAGGCAAAGCCACAGAGACAGAAAGTAGATGAGAGTTGCCATAGGCTGGGAAGGATGGGCGGCTCGGAGTGGGTAACAGTTCATAGGTACAGAGCTTCCTTTGGGGGTGATGAAAATTGATTGTGATGATGGGCACACAAGTATGAAACCATTGAATTGTACACTTTTTTTTTTTTTTTTTTTTTGCGGTACGCAGTCCTCTCACTGTTGTGGCCTCTCCCGTTGCGGAGCACAGGCTCCGGACGCGCAGGCTCAGTGGCCATGGCTCACGTGGCATGTGGGATCTTCCCGGACTGGGGCACGAACCCGTGTCCCCTGCATTGGCAGGTGGACTCTCAACCACTGCGCCACCAGGGAAGCCCAGTTGTACACTTTAAGTGGATAGGTTTTATAGTACGTAAACTATATCTCCATAAGGCTGTTAAGAAGAAGAGGAGGCACCAGGAAGAGAGCAGAGTTCTTTCTATGCACAGCTCTGCTCAGTAAGAAATGAAGAAAGTCTAACAGTCTTCCCGCGGTGTCAACTCCTAGGGCAGCTCAGCGCGCCATGAGCAGAGGCTGTGATTAGAACCTGTGGGCCTCGCCTTGGTGCAGGTGCCCTTCCCTAGCCACCACCTGGGGCTGTGGAGACGGAAGTGCTCTAGTTAAGAGAAGCCGTTCGTGGAATGCTGTGCGCCAAGCACTGTACTAACACATTATCAACACTGTCTAAGTTATATAAGATTGGCATTCTCCCATGCTATAGGTGAGGAAACAGGATTCAAGTTTAGGTAGTATACCCAAGGTTTCAGAGCTGATGAATGGCAGAGCGAGGTTGTATACCAGGTCTGTCTGAGGACAAAGCCCAGGATCTGAACTGTAGATTATCCTGCCTGCCCACTTTTCCACTCCCAGCCCAGCCCATTCTGAAAAACAGCAGGAAACTGGACAGGTTATTTAGAATATTGACTTGGTTTTAAAAGTATTGAATAGAATTGCTGTATGATCCACTTCTGGGTGTATGCCCAAAAGAATTGAAAGCAGGGACTCAAACAGATATATGTATACAGTGTTCATTGCATTATTCACAATAGCCAAATGGTAGAAGCAACTCAAGTGTCCATTGACAGATGACTGGATAAACAAAATGCAGTATATACGTGCAATGGAATATTATTCGCCCTTGAAAAGGAGGGAAATTCTGATACAGGTCACACCATGGATGACCCTTGAAGGCATTATGCTCAGTAAAGTAAGCCCGTCACAAAGGGGCAAGTACAGTATGACTCCACTTATATGAATAGGTCCCTAGAGTGTCAGATTCATAGAGACAGAAAGTAGAATGGTGGTTACCAGGGACTGGGGGAGGGGGAAGCTAGTGCTAATGGAGACAGTTTCAGTCTGGGAGGATGAGAACGCTAAGGTGGGTGGTGGTGATGGCTACACAGAAATGTGAATGTGCTTAATGCTGCAGAACTGTACGCTTTAAAGTGGCTAAAATGGCAAATCTTACGTTGTGTATATTTTACCACCATAAAAAACCATATTGGGTTTGTTTCAAATTCTAGAGCCGGGAAGACTTGTTGAATGGATTCAGCAGGAAAACTTCAAAGAAAACCCTTGTCTTTGGAGGAGACAAGGCCCTTGGCATCCCTGCCTAGGGAGCTAATTCCATTACCATGAAAGCACATCTGGCGGGAATGTGCACTGTGGTCACAGTCCCAGGGAGGGCAGTTAGCCAGCAGCGGAGGGGAGTGAGCAGAGATGAGGTCACAGTCCCAGGGAGGGCAGTTAGCCAGCAGCGGAGGGGAGTGAGCAGAGATGAGGTCACAGTCCCGGGGAGGGCAGTTAGCCAGCAGCGGAGGGGAGTGAGCAGAGATGAGGTTTCTTAAACAAATAAACATTTGCTTCCGTCTTCCGTCAATGTTAGTTTGCAATGGCTGGACTTCTTGTTTGTTTTTTAACTTTTTTCCCTTCTAGCCTTATTGAGGTATGATTTGCAATAAAAACTGTGTATATTTAAGTGTATGACACATATACACTGTGGAATGATTATCACAGTTGAGCTGATTAAAGCATCTATCCCCTTACGGTCACCTTTTGTATGTGTGGTGGGAATACTTGAGATTTACTTTCTTAGCAAATTTCACGTATACAGTACATGGATATGAACTGTAGTCACCATTAGATGGGGACCCCTGGGTCTCCAGAACTTTCTTATCTGATAAGTCAAAGTTTGTACCCTTTGAGAAATATCCACCTCCCCTCCCCCATCTGGTAAACACCATTCATTCTAGTACTCTTCTTTACTGTGAGTCTGACTTTTTTTCTTTATATTTCTACATACACGTGAGATCATGCAATATTTGTCTTTTGTGTCTGTCTCATTTCACTTATCCCGATGTCCTACAGGTTCATTCATGTTTTCACAATTGGAGGGATTTTCTTCTTTTTATGGGTGAATAATATTCCTGTGTGTGTGTGTCTCTGTTTGCGTGCACATGCATGCATGTATATATACATAACGTTTTCTTTATCCATTCGTCTGTTGACAGACACGTAAGTTGTTTCTGTATCTTGGCTATCAAAAGTAATGCTGCATTGAACATGGGGGTGCAGAGATCTCTTCAAGATACTGGTTTCATTTCCTTTGGGTATATATACCCAGAAATGGGAATGCTAGATCATATGATAGTTCTGTTTTTAATTTCTTCGAACCTCCATACTGATTGTCATGATACCTATACCAATTTATTGCTTAACTTTTTATTATGGAAAAATATGAACAAATAGAAAAGTCGAGAGAACAGTATAATGAGTCTCATCCTTTTGTGATTACATACTCACGGCCAGTGGCATTCTATCTGTATGCCCACCCATGCCCGCCCACATTATCTGAGAAAATTCATATTTTTTTTTCTTTTTTTTTTGGCTGTACGCGGGCCTCTCACTGTTGTGGCCTCCCCCGTTGTGGAGCGCAGGCTCCGGACACGCAGGCTCAGCGGCCATGGCTCACGGGCCAGCTGCTCTGCAGCATGTGGGATCTTCCTGGACCAGGGCACGAACCCGTGTCCCCTGCATCGGCAGGCGGACTCTCAACCACTGCGCCACCAGGGAAGCCCAAAATTTACATTTTTTATGAAACTATTTTAGTACCTATTTGAAAAGATAGATTCTTTTTTTTTTTTTTTTTTCCTGCGGTACGCTGGCCTCTCACTGCTGTGGCCTCTTCCTTTGCGGAGCACAGGCTCTGGACATGCAGGCTCAGCGGCCATGGCTCACGGGCCCAGCCGCTCCGCAGCACGTGGGATCTTCCCAGACCGGGGCATGAACCCGTGTCCCCTGCATCGGCAGGCGGACTCTCAACCGCTGCGCCACCAGGGAAGCCCCGTTCCCTGACTCTTGATAGGCTTACTTAGCTCTGATAAAGTAGCAAAGTGTGGTTATGAATATATATAGACAGAGATGTTTTGAAAAGGTCATAGGTTTTGGAGTCAGAAGACCTGGATTGGATTAATCCAGCTGCATAATTCAGGTACCAGCTGTGAAGATGTAGGCAGGTCACTAAACTTCTCTGATTCTCTTTACTCATCCATAACATGTATGTATCGTGTAGTGTTAGGATATTTGTAAAAATTAAGTGAGAAACTAAGTAATGAAGCCGCTCAGCCTGGTACCTGCCCAGTAAACGTGACTTTCCGAAAGACGCATTGCTCAGCAGGTAGAGCAGGCGATCCTCAACCTTAACCCCAGAGAGGCGGGATGTTGAGGAATGGGATGCAGAAATGCCTTCTCTCCTCACTCTGGGGGGTGTCCCAAAGCCACGAGAGTTGGGTACAGTCATAGAAACTTGCCTGGGGTTAAGCCAGGTCAGAATTTCCGATCTGATGATGAATCTTGATCTGTCAGCTGGGGATCCAGGACTGCATGAAGAAAAAGGTATAAGTTCGGGACAGAGTTATGAAGCCAAGGCATGTGATGATTGCCTCTCGATTATGATTTGCATCCTGCTTTTTCCTTTCCACTCAAATTATATTTGCCAGGTCATTAAATATTCTTCTACAATGTCATTTTTTTTATAACAGTCATTTTTAAAGTGGAAATGTACACGCCAATTAAACCACTTCCGTGGTGTTTAACAGTACCTCTTATCACAATAACACATTTTCAATTTTCTATTTTTAATACTATGGAAAATTTTAAGTTACCCTCAAAAACATCTTAGAACATTACTACAGGGAATGTTTAAGTGGTCTTTTAAGTTTAATACATACCAAAGAAAATAAATAAAACAATTAAAACCTGGAAAACCTGGACTACTAGTTTAGAGTTTAATAAGAATTGGTTATGAGAAGTTGACATTGCAGAATTCTGAAAAAGATATATACTTTTTAAGAGTACAGATACATCTGAGATGTTGTGAACTTATACTGTACAATTAAGGCTTTTTTTTTCATTTATTGATTTTTTATTTTTTTAACAACTTTATTGGAGTATCATTGCTTTACAATGTTGTTAGTTTCTGCTGTATAAGAAAATGAATCAGCTATACGTATACATATATCCCCATATCCCCTCCCTCTTGCCTCTCCCTCCCACCCTCCCTACCCCACCACTCTAGATGGTCACAAAGCATGGAGCTGATCTCCCTGTGCTATGCAGCTGCTTCCCACTAGCTATCTGTTTTCAATTTGGTAGTGTATATATGTCCATGCCACTCTCTCACTTCATCCCAGCTTACCCTTCCCCCTCCCCGTGTCCTCAAGTCCATTCTCTACGTCTGCATCTTTATTCCTATCCTGCCCCTAGGTTCATTAGAACCTTTTTTTTTTTTTTTTTTTAGATTCCATATATATGTGTTAGCATATGGTATTTGTTTTTCTCTTTCTGACTTACTTCACTCTGTATGACAGACTCTAGGTCCATCCACCTCACTACAAATAACGTGATTTCGTTTCTTTTTATGGCTGAGTTCATCTATCGATAAACACTTGGGTTGTTCCATGTCCTGGCTATTGTAAATAGTGCTGCAGTGAACATTGTGGTACATGTTGCTTTTTGAATTATGGTTTTCTCAGGGTATATGCCCAGTAGTGGGATTGCTGTGTCATATGGTAGTTCTATTTTTAGTTTTTTAAGGAACCTCCATACTGCTCTCCATAGTGGCTGTATCAATTTACATTCCCACCAACAGTGCAAGAGGGTTCCCTTTTCTCCACACCCTCTCCAGCATTTATTGTTTGTAGAGTTTTTGATGATGGCCATTCTGACTGGCGTGAGATGATATCTCATTGTAGTTTTGATTTGCATTTCTCTAATGATCAGTGATGTTGAGCATCCTTTCATGTGTTTGTTGGCCATCTGTATATCTTCTTTGGAGAAATGTCTATTTAGGTCTTCTGCCCATTTGTGGATTGGGTTGTTTGTTTTCTTGATATTGAGCTGCATGAGCTTCTTGTATATTTTGGAGATTAATCCTTTGTCAGTTGCTTCATTTGGAAATATTTTCTCCCATTCTGAGGGTTGTCTTTTCGTCTTGTTTATGGTTTCCTTTGCTGTGCAAAAGCTTTTAAGTTTCATTAGGTCCCATTTATTTATTTTTGTTTTTATTTCCCTTTCTCTAGGAGGTGGGTCAAAAAGGATCTTGCTGTGACTTAGGTCATAGAGTGGTCTGCCTATGTTTTCCTCTGAGAGTTTTATAGTGTCTGGTCTTACATTTAGGTCTTTAATCCATTTTGAGTTTATTTTTGTGTATGGTGTTAGGGAGTGTTCTAATTTCATTCTTTTACATGTAGCTGTCCAGTTTTCCCAGCACCACTTATTGAAGAGGCTGTCTTCTCTCCGTTGTATACTCTTGCCTCCCTTATCAAAGATAAGGTGACCATATGTGCGTGGGCTTATCTCTGGGCTTTTCTATCGTGTTCCATTGATCTATATTTCTGTTTTTGTGCCAGTTCCGTACTGTCTTGATTACTGTAGCTTTGTAGTATAGTCTGAAGTCAGGGAGCCTGATTGCTGCAGCTCCTTTTTTCTTTCTCAAGATTGCTTTGGCTGTTCTGGGTCTTTTGTGTTTCCATACAAATTGTGAAATTTTTTGTTCTAGTTCTGTGAAAAATGCCACTGGTAGTTTGATAGGGATTGCACTGCATCTGTAGATTGCTTTGGGTAGTAGAGTCATTTTCACAATGTTGATTCTTCCAATCCAAGAACATGGTATATCTCTCCATCTGTTTGTATCGGCTTTAATTTCTTTCATCAGTGTCTTATAGTTTTCTGCATACAGGTCTTTTGTGTCCTTAGGTAGGTTTTTTTAATATACATATAAATTTATTTTTTTTATTTATTTATTTCTGGTTGCGTTGGTTCTTCGTCGCTGCACGCGGGCTTTCTCTAGTTGCGGTGAGTAGGGGCTACTCTTCGTTGCAGTATGCGGGCTTCTCATTGCAGTGGTGTCTCTTGTTGCCGAGCATGGGCTCTAGGTTTGCAGGCTTCAGTAGTTGTGGCATGTAGGCTCTAGAGCACAGGCTCAGTAGTTGTGGCACATGGGCTTAGTTGCTCCGCGGCATGTGGGATCTTCCCAGACCAGGGCTCGAACCCGTGTACCCTGCATTGGCAGGTGGATTCTTAAGCACTGTGCCACCAGGGAAGCCCCTTGGGTAGGTTTATTCCTAGGTATTTTATTCTTTTTGTTGCAGTGGTAAATGGGAGTGTTTCCTTAATTTCTCTTTCAGGTTTTTCATCAGTAGTGTATAGGAATGCAAGAAATTTCTGTGCATTAATTTTGTATCCTGCTACTTTACCAGATTCATTGATTAGCTCTAGTACCTTTCTGGTAGCATCTTTAGGATTCTCTATGTATGGTATCATGTCATCTGCAAACAGTGACAGTTTTACTTCTTTTCTGATTTGGATTCCTTTTATTTCGTTTTCTTCTCTGATTGCTATGGCTAAAAATTCCAAAACTATGTTGAATAATAGTGGTGATAATGGGCAACCTTGTGTTTTTTTCCTTCAATTTGTTAATATGGTGTATCACGTTGATTGATTTGCATATACTGGAGAATTCTTGCATTCCTGGGATAAACCCCACTTGATCGTGCTGTATGATCCTTTTAATGTGCTGTTGGATTCTGTTTGCTAGTATTTTGTTGAGGATTTTTGCATCTATGTTCATCAGTGATATTGGCCTGTAGTTTTCTTTCTTTGTGACATCCTTGTCTGGTTTTGGTATCAGGGTGATGGTGGCCTTGTAGAATGAGTTCGGGAGCGTTCCTCCCTCTGCTATATTTTGGAAGAGTTTGAGAAGGATAGGTGTTAGCTCTTCTCTAAATGTTTGATAGAATTCACCTGTGAAGCCATCTGGTCCGGGGCTTTTGTTTGTTGGAAGATTTTTAATCACACTTTCAATTTCAGTGCTTGTGATTGGTGTGTTTATGATTTCTATTTCTTCCTGGTTCAGTCTCGGAAGGTTGTGCTTTTCTAAGAATTTATCCATTTCTTCCAGGTTGTCCATTCTATTGGCATATAGTTGCTTGTAGTAGTCTCTCATGATCGTTTGTATTTCTGCAGTGTCATTTGTTCTCCTTTTTCATTTCTAATTCTGTTGATTTGAGTCTTTTCCCTTTTTTTCTTGATGAGTCTGGCTAATAGTTTATCAATTTTGTTTATCTTCTCAAAGTACAATATCATTTTTAATGACTACATATTAAGGATATGCTTTAAGAGAAAGTTATGGGCACCTCTCTGGCAGCTAAATCAAAAATCGAATAAAAAGTAAATTAACCTGAGAAATGAAAACTCTTTTAAGATTTTCTTTGGCCAAGTGCTTGAATGTACTGGCTTTGCTCTGTTTTGGAGGGAGAATATCAGAGTTGCCCCCTAGAATCTTATTTTTATGCATCTCTCCTTTCATTTCTAATGGTTTCGGCTTCGTACGCTCAGCTGCTGTCTATTTAGAGCATATACAAGTTTACATCTTGTAAACTGCTGCTGCATCTTTCTTGTAAATGTTGCTCATTATTCAATTTAGTGCTTTTTAGACTCATCTCTACCTTGTCTACTGTTAATATAAACTGGTAGTTTTTTCCCCCAGAATATGCCTAGTGTATCTTTATTCATCCCTCGATTTTCAGTCTTTATTGCTTGTGTTTTAGGAGTTTTGTCTTGTTTTGTTGCCAATCCCAGCTAGTCCTTTCACATTTCGTGTAACAGCTGATGGAGTTGACTTTGTTCCTTTCATCTCGTTCTGTTATTTATCATGACTGGTTTTCTCTTCTCCGCTTCTTTATTTGTGTTGGTTTTATCAGGTAGCGACTCATGCCGTTTTCCCCTCTTTTACTAGTTTGGGAATTCTGTCCTACTTTTGCATGTCGTTAATGATTGTCTTCTGTAGCCTGATGCTGAGAATTAGAAGCATACGTTTTTTACTGTTATTTGAAAAAGGATACCTGGTTTTTCCATCAAGACATCCTGTCTCCCTACCTGTGTAAATTTCACAAGCAAGTCCATTCTTCCCAGTTGTTTCTTCCTGAGTCCAAGTGCGCGAACTGTGCACTGCTGGTCCTCCGCCTCTCCCAGCAGCTTTATGTTATAGGCGGCCATTTGGGTCAGGTTTCGTCCGTCTGGCTCCTAGATTCCCTTAGGTGTTCTGTTATTTTCCTTTGTCATCTCACTGGGCTTCAGTTCTGGTCGTTAGCCTACGCTGCATGGCTGCAGTTCCATACGTGACAAAAGGGAAGTGTTCCCCCCTCCCAGGGACTGGTGCCGTAGTGGTGGCCGCAGCTGCCTGTCTTCACGTCCCAGGTCCCCTAGTGCAATCCCAACTCGCGAGCAGAGAGCGTCAGCCTCATTCTCCAGCCCCTCCTTGACTGACAGAGCTCACTGACAAGAGGCCAGTGTCAGCCAGGTGGACCTCGTCTGGCCACACCCCTACCAGAGTCCCCAGGGCTGGCCTCCAGGCCCTGCATGGTCCCCTGCAGGTCCTTTTCCGGGGGAGGTTCTCACAAGCTCATCCTGCCACAGCCCAGCTGCCCCACTTGCCTCCAAGACTCATGACTGTCTCGGGCGGGAAGGCGAAGCCGGGAGGGGAGGGGAGCGTGGCGTACCCGGGTCCCCAGGTGCCCCGAGCCCCTCCCTCCGTGCTCTCAGTAGAGAGAATGCAGACTCAGCTGGTTTTGTGGTGGGAGCCGGGAACCTAGCTAGTCAGCACCACCTCCAAGAGTGCTGGCCTCCCACTTCCCTTCAGCAGGGCCCGCGCCTTGGGCAGGCACCTCCTTCTCTTGGCATCATTCGTTGTTCAGCAGGGATTGACTGAGGCACGCTCCTAGGCACGAGGCGGGGGTGAGGATTCAGTGTGAGCGAGCAGAAAAACCACATGTGACCAGAGAGGGATGATTCTAGCTGCTGAGCGGGGGTGGGCTGGGCGGGGCAAGGCCCTGTCTCCTCCTCGCAGCGGGCTGCGTCAGTGGGGTCGCAAAAGGTATCCCCCGGGCCGCGTTATGAGGACCAGCCTCCAGCCTCTCACTGGAGGGTGGTAAGGAAGCTGACTCCACACTGCTAGGTGCTAGGTGCCAGGGGCACGAAGAGGACACAGCCCCTGCTTTCCAGGAGCTCTCCGCCTCCTGTCGAGACAGACGCGTAAACCCATCCGGAATAAAGGCAGCGCGGTGTGGGTGTGGCTGGGACCAGGGCTGGGACCTGCAGAAGGCCACGCCCACCGCAGGGTTTTCCAGAGCCCTCAGGCCGCATCCCAGGTCTGCTCCTTTGTGCCTGTGGGAGAGCCCCACGGGGACCTCGCTGGGCTTGAGCAATGCCTACAGAGCCTACTGGCAGAGCCGGGCTGGGACGTGGGGCAGGGGGCGCTTCCTAGGCAGGGACGCTGATCTCAGGACAAAGTCCGCCAGCTGCTCTTTTCTGCAGTCGTGCTGGTTACGCAGTGGGGTCGTTATCTCAGCCCATCTGTGAGAGAGGGACATTTCTGAGGTCATACTTTTAGTCCAATTGGATGCATAAGTAAAGGGGGGGAGGAACAAGTGGAAAAGAGAAAAAAGGCAAAAAACACGTGAACTTATTAAAGTAATATATCTTCCAGGAAAAACACTTTTCTCCAAAATCTTGAAAAGGGGTGGGCGGGTAGACGAACCCTACCCTGGAATTGATCGTGTTTTCAGCTGAGCTACTGGAAATGAGACCGAACCTAGAGCTATGGAAACACGCTGTTGGCCGTTTACAGTTGTGCAGGCTGCGTGGACACATGGGGACACGTGTGTGGTATGAGGGTTCTAGGTTAGGAACACAGACTGTACGTGTACGTGATCATTTGTGAACAGTGTCTTCCAGCTTTTCAAATGTAAACGTGACGAAATTGGTACTTAGAAATAAAAATAAAGTTGATTTGGGGTGGTGGGATTACGGTTGATTTTTTTTTTTATTTCTTTTCATGCTGGGTTTATAAACCACCATGTATTCATAGAATTAACTGAGACTGAAAGGATTAGAATTTAGAGATTTGCTTCAAGTCAGAGTACTACATATGAACCCTGTGATGTTGGGTAAAGTAACTTTACCTCTTAGACCCTCATCTCTTTAACTAAAAGAGACATGAGGACGACACCCACCTGCTCTACGCACCTTGTAAGAATCAGGTGAGCCGATAGAGTGCATACAACCATGTAAACCATCAAGTGCTAGAGAGAGTTTAGCTATTACTGTGTCACACACAGAAGTATGAAGCTGTCCTATTCCTAGTAAAATGACTAGTCCAAGTTCTCCAAAGCAGTGGCAGTGAAGAAGGCCTGTCTGCTGGATTGCAGGTGCCTTAACAGAACAGAACGGTCCCAGGCTCTTTTTAAAATCAGCCGTGGCAAAAAGTTGGGGCAGGAAGATTCATTTCCGCGCACTTTCCCCTTCGCAGTTCAAGGTGAGCACGTTTAAGAGACAGTCTGTGTGCTTCAGAGAAAAGCCGTGTGCACCGAGGCCATCTCCCCGAGGTGGGGGGAGGAGGCTGCCGCAGTGGCGAGAAGCTCCTCTGGGCTTCCTTCTCCCCGGGGAGCCAGGGGGGCACGGAAGGAGGTAGGTGGAGGTGGCCTTGTGCAGGCTCGCCCGGGCAATCTGGCCTGTGCACCGTGTCGCCCGCTGCTGCAGCCTGTCCTGCTCTGGGGCAAGTGAAAGCCGGCCCAGGGGAGGAGAGCCGCATGGCCTGGCCACTGCTGAGTGCTGGCCGGGCGTCTGAGCTTGTGGTTCAGAGGCCTGGTTCTTTCCCCTGTTGTGGGGTCAGCCTGGCAGTTGGCCTCTTGATGCCGCTGCCCACGGCAGGTTATTCGGGGGCCAGTTAGTTCATCCACCGGGACAGCATCCACCTCGCAGTAGGTCTCCAAGGTCTGTACTGTCGGTTACGCAGAGGAGACCAGTAGTGGGCACAGCAGCCCACGGCCCTGACGTTGAAGTTGATGCTTCCGTTTGGGCATCAGTAGGGTCCCTCTGGTATCAATTCTTTGCTTCCTGGGTGTCTAATTGGAGAGTGTGTTCAGTAGCCGGGCTCCAGGGACAGAGCTAAGGCTGTGTACGGTGAGTCCTCATGTCCTACAAGGGCCTGGGAGGTGAGATTGTTAAGAGAAAGCCCCCCGCCCTCTCCTTGACCCTGTGAGCACTGAGGATACCCAGGGGCCGCCGCCCTGGGCTGGCACTGAAAGGGAAGGCCCATCTTACTGTCCCGTCAGACCCGTGGCATCATTTCAGGCTCTGGCTCTGGCCTTCCCTTTCTCTCTCATCCAGAATTACTTCCTGATGGCCTGAAATCTGGCCGTTCTGTCCAGCTGTCTTCACGTCCCCTCTGCGGAATACTGGGAGGAAAGCAGACGTGGGCCTCACGGTCAGTAGCCTGTCGCTGAAAACTCTGCATCCCTTTTCAGTAACAGCCCAAACCTATACCCCAGAGTCCCGGCCCCAGAGCTGATGGTCAGATGTTTACCCACCAGGGCAGCACAGGCATTGGCCCATCAGAATGAAAGCTGGCCAAGCTGGATCTGGAAAGTAGTCCACCAGGCCAGACGGGGACCCCAGCGCGAGGCCCAGGCCTCCTGGAAGGGGGAGACCGGGTGGCAGAGGGGGGGTCGGAGCAGCAGTCAGGTGCCGGGTGTGGAAGTAGTTCAGCGTTTTCACAAGTGTGGCCCTTACCAGCTGAAAGTCAGCCTTGCCCTGTCTCCCGGCCAGCAGGGACCCTGTGCTTCGAGGGGTCTCCTTCCTCCAGACATCCCTGAGAATCCCCAAGTGTCCTTTCACATACGCTGAAGTGTCTCCTAGACCCTGCCAAGTTGGGGCCTGTGGAAGACGGCGGCTCTCTGGGTCTGAGTCACGTCGAGCAGGGGCACAACTTCACTGCCCGGCACTGTTGGCGGCCCTTGTCCCAACTCCCTCCCACCGTCCAGGACCAGCTCCTCAGGGGCTTCCAGGAGCTCGTGGGCTTCTCAGGGCTGGGGATGGATGGGGGCGTGTGTGCTAGGTTGGGGCCCGGTCTGGCATCGCTTCTTAGCATCTGGGCCCACTGCTCCCTCTGTGAGTCTGCCGGGCACTTTGGTTCGTGATGGTGTTTGTCTCTCGGTGTCCACTGGGCTGCTCTTTCAACCTAACTTCGGAGTGAGGAAGACAGAAGGGAGCCCAGTTAATCAGATGTGCTGGGGTATGTCGGCCCCAGTGTTGTTTAAGGAAGCTCCCAAGCCCTGGGAAAGTGAGGGCGTTGCTCACCGTCTGTTCCAGTGTCCCTGCATATTACCCAGCAGGTCCCAGCGGGGCTGGGAGCAAAGGAAGACAAGGCAGCTGTTCGAAAGAAAGAAGGAGGTCTGTGCGTCCGGACACGGAAGGATGCTGAGCTTGAAAAGTAGGTTGCGGGAGAACGCACGGACTGTGATTCCTCATTTGTTTGTTTCTGTTGTTTGCTTCCCACTTCGCGCGTGAGGGTCCTGGCCTGGCCGCTGGCTGTGGTGGCCTGAGGCCCGCGTGCAGGGCTGAGGGGCACCGAGCCAGGCAGCAGCGCGACCTCTGACGGACTTGTCTCTGGCAGCTTGCTGGGGCTCTCGTTGTCGCCGTCCCGGGGAAGTGCCGCTTTCACTCTGACGTGACGCTCGGGCCCTGGGCTCTGCCCGCTTCCAAGAAGGGCTTGGTGACCGAGTTGCTGGTGCTGACCTGCCGCTGGGTGGCTTTCGCCTGCAGAGCTTCCCCACCCACGCCGGGGGACTGCAGGCCACTGGCCAGCAGAGTGTCTCTGGTGTCCCCTCGTGGCCAGCGAGTGTGAGTGTGGAGGGGGACGGCCAGCACCCGTCTCCTGCTTCACCCCGAGCAGTGCCCGGCAGCTGCAGAGAGCAGGTGCGGAGGGGGACGGAGGACACAGCCCCGGCCCTCGCTGACAGTGTGGCGTTTAGAGCGACACTGTGGGCTGCGGGGACGCTTCCTCCCCCACCTGGTCTCACAGCCTCTGCTCCACCTTCTGGAAGGGCTGGGCCCAAAGTGCACCTGGCGGGGAAGTATCAACCCTGGGTTTTGTTTGGTTTTGGGGGTCGTATTCACTCACTGGGGGAAAAAATCTGACCGTAATTTTAGAATAATAATGATGAAGCCCTTAGATCAGCAGTCCTGCTCGCTCAGGGGAGCGAGTCAGTAGCAAGAGAGAGGTGACTGCACCGTCACCCTGTGTCCCTCCTGAGAAACTCAACAGTGGCCCAGGCCGCTTGTGTCCTGGAAAGCTGGCCCTGCGATTCGGGGCCTCGTCCTCGTTGGGACCCGCTGCCTCACGTGCGTGTCTGTTCCTGCAGAGGGGACCCCTGCCGGCTGCCCTGCCTTCAGGCTCCTTTGTGGCCACAGTCCTCTGAGACCCGTTAAAATGGTCTGATTGCCTTTACTCTCGTGGCCTGGAAAACGAAAGAAGCCATCACATTATAGCCTGCTTTTTTCTTCTAACTGAACATCAGCCGTGCAGAAAAGCAACAGAATGGCCCAGAAATCTGACAACAGTTGATAAGAGGGCAACCATGTAATTCATCATCCAGACTGGGCCCCTTGAGGCGAAAGAGACCCCGTTAGCAATCAGGCTGGGATCCTCTGTGTGAACCGGACGTGTGGCCACGCCAGTGAGAGTGCACACACCTGCACCTGTGTTCTCTCTTGTCCCAACAAGCAACGACGAAACACAGTAGCTATTAAACGGAACATGGGATTTAGGGAAGAGATATGAATTTGTTCATCACTCTGCCAGGAGCATCACAGAGGAAATAAGAGTTCAGCTGCTCACCACCGCCCTCTACAATAGGCATAGCCAGTATCTGAACTTCAAGGCCCACAGAGCAGAGTGGAAGGGGGTTGGGGGGAGCACAGAGACCCTTCCCTGGGTTCTTTGAACGGACCTCCTTTCTAGTTGTCGGCTGAATTTTCACACATCTAGTTTGAGTGCTTCACGTGTTCTCCCATTGCACAAGACCATCCAAAATTACAAGTAGCAAAGTTATGTTACTATATGTGAGCATTTTTAGAGGAAGACCATGCAACCTATATTCTTAAGTTTTGGTTTCATAATATCTCTTGTTGCTAAACAGAAAAGACTGGGAAAAATTATATATAAGGTTCAGGAATCTCTTTCATTTTGCTCTTTAAAAATTATTAGGAAGCACGAAGTATGATAAAAATGGGTTATTTGAAAAATGTTTGTTAGGGCACGTGACTTGACTAAGGCTGTGACAGTGACTCTCTGCACTGGGATCTCACTGGAGAGAATTACTGTGTGAATTGCAGGCAGCGTGGAAAGCTGTCTGACGTTGTTATGAAACAGAGGGGGCTATAGGGGCCACAGACGGACGACCTGCTCACCTTCACGGCACGGGCAGGCAGACGGCAGAACCTGCAGGCTGACAAAGATTCATTATCTTGGTGGCTTAAAGGTTGCGGGGGAGGCTTCCAGAGCCCCGATCAAGTGTAGCTACCCTAGGAAGGTGTAATATCATTAAAACACGCCTCACAGTCTGGGTGTGTCAGGAGGCACTCAAAGGCACAGGACAGATACAGTGCATCTTTGTGAAGAGCCTGAGCTGCTGGACAACGTGGGAAACATATTAAAATGAGCATAAACACAGCGTAGAGCAGAATACACCAGTTCCGTGAAAGTCACCAGGAGACTTTCCAAGGACTGCTCCAGTTGCTGCAGCCGCTTCAGTAAGCCCCAGACCCCCATGAGTACGATTTTGTGAACAAAATGCTACTTCTGGACGACAGGGTCTGTTTTCTAACTCTCCTGTTCTGTTCATTTCTCTCTTTTAACTGAATCCCCAAAATGCTTTAATGTCTTCCTTTTCAAAATGTTCTTTTTTATTCTTGACTTCATATTCAGTCAAATAAACATTTCATTTTCTCAAGTAATTCAAAAAAAATCCTGTTGGGATTTTTATTATCATTGTGTTAAATATAATTTGGCAAAAGGTTGACATTTTTGTATGACTCAGTCTCTCCGTGAACATGGTGTGTCATTTTATTCAAACTTATTTTGTATTTCTAAGGTGTGCAGTGTTCTCTCTAAGAACCACACACATTTCTTACTAAGGTTGTATCCAGGCGTGTTGGGTTTCTTGTGTGATGGTTGCTGCTGCCTTTTCTCATTATATTTTCAGTGTGATCCACTGCAAAATGGAAGGGCATGTCCATTTGAGCAATTACAGGCCTTCCAAGTACAGAAATTAAACACCAAGGGTGGAGTTTGCCTATAAAAGCCTTTAAATCGATGGTGATAGTGTTATATTGTCCTCGTAAGTTTGTCCTGAGAGCAAAAGAATCAAATACTTTTTTTTTTTTTTTGGCTGTATCGGGTCTTCATTGCTGCACGTGGGCTTTCTCTAGTTGCGGCGAGCGGGGGCTACTCTTCCTTGCGGTGCGCGGGCTTCTCACTGCGGTGGCTTCTCTTGTTGCGGAGCACAGGCTCCAGGCGCGCGGGCTTCAGTAGTTGTGGCACACAGGCTCAGTAGTTGTGGCTCGCGGGCCCTAGAGCGCAGGCTCAGTAATCATGGCTTAGTTGCTCCGTGGCATGTGGGATCTTCCCGGACCAGGGCTCGAACCCGTGTCCTCTGCATTGGCAGGCGGACTCTTAACCACTGGACCACCAGGGAAGCCCCCCACATGCTGTTCTTATTTAATCCTCCCAACAGCATGAAGGCATCTGATAGATTTGGGCCTAGCAAGTGTCTGGGGCCGTCGATACCTCTTCTTCAAGTCCAGTCGTGTGATTCTCACAACAGCCCCGTGACATAGGCAGTGAGCATCAGACGCCCACACTGAGCCCCGCCACTCCGAGTCTAAGCCAGGTTGAGATGTGCTGCACGGGAGACGCTCCTGGCTTCAGAGGAGAAAGCAGGGAGGACCTGAGAGCCTGGACTACGTTTCGTTCCCTGGATCGTGCTCCTCCCTCCCCAGCAGGTTATTGGTCTGATGAGTCCCAGAGCTCATACGTGTTTCAGGGCCATCCAGTCATCCCATCTACTTGCGGTTGAGTCATCTGTCTGTTTCTCTAATGGAGTCTAATGCCATCTCCCAGAGTTCATAGAGCAAACGTGTGATTGGCTCTAATGGCCCATTTGTGCGTGGTGATAGTCTGGCGTGGGGTGGAGTCAGCTCGGTCCTGGAGGGGCCGTAGACTGCAGCTGTGATCGCACTTGCTCGCCTCCTGGCCACTTCCCCTCACCCGCTGCTGGAGCGACTTGCTCCGTCATTAGCACTGCAGGCTGCCCGCCCCCGGTGTGGGCTGACACAGCCCGAACAAGTGTGACAGAACTGTTACACCCACGTTTATTGCCTCATCTCGACAGCCCTTGTGGAGATGACTTTAATGATTACTCCCTGTGTGAACTGAGTCTTTCCCTTACCCCTCCTGTTACTGCTCTGGATTAATCCCCGTAGCCCTGGATTACAGCTTTAAACCCCTGCTGAGCCACGTTTAAATCGTGTGGTTTTGTTAATGGTGAGTGAGCATTCTCGTTACAGTAAACGGCCCGTCGCTATTTTTATTGACGTGCCTTTTATCAATTCTGTATTTCCACTAGTAGCTCTTCCACCAAAGCATGTCACAATCACTTACTGACCAGATTTTAGAGCGAGTGGACACGTAGAGCCTTATAACCAGGGGTACCAGACCCCGGTGTTGTTAGTTACCACGTCCCTACTGAGCAGGCTGGCGGGCCTGGCGCTGCCCTGGACTCTGCTGGGAAGGCAGCCGAGCCAAGCGGAGCGCGAGCCCCTGTTTCCTCCCACTCCGCCAGTCTCCATGCCGAGGAGCTGACACAGGCACACAAGTCGTGATGGGACAAGGCCGCGTGAGTGCCCCCCGGGTGGCGCAGACATTGCAATAAGTGTTCCCAGGAGAGAGAGAGAGCCCCTTCTGCAGAGGGGACCCAGGGGAGCTTCAGCGGCCGACTCAAAGGGTGGGTGGGCTTCTGCGCGGTGGGCGTGGGTCCACATGAGCCTGAGGGACAGACAGATGGGACCAAGGTCTCCTGGCGCCAGTGAGAAGCTCATGATCACGAGAGGGTGCCGGCCATGCGAGGAGTGTGCATAGCAGACCGGGGGCCTGCACAGATAGAAACATGTTCATCTTCGTGCTCTCTTAAAACCATTAAGATCTGTTTTCATTCAGTTTTTTCCCCCAAAGGCCATAGAAGTGTTGTTTCTGAGTGGAATTTTTAAAATCTTATTCATACTTTGGTCAAAGTGGACTCTACATTTGAAGGTTTGTTTTGACCTAAAAGTTTCCTAAAACTTGAGCTCTTTGGATCGCCCCAGTGCAGCTTTCGTGGAGCTGACTGGGACCAGGTCACCTCATACAGCTGTGTTTCTTGCGAGTGCACCTGCCCGCCAGAGGTTCCACCCTTTAGATGGCCGACCATGAGAAACACATGCTGCGTTGACTGCTGGTGGGGCCTCTGTTAGGGGGGCCGCACAGGAGAGCCATCGAGACGGCGGCCGTGGGCGCTCGTGGTGTCCACAGTGAGTTGGGTGGGAAGACACGTGTTTGTTCTGGGACGCGATCAACACGCTGCCGAACCTTCAAACAGTCCACCAAAGGGAGTGTCAGTTGTCGAGCAGATGCACACTTTTGGGAAGTTGTTTTGCTAGATCCATCAAGATCCATAAAAGTAATCGTACCTGTTTACCCACTAATTCCACTTCCAGAAACCTTTTATAAGAAAAGAAAATCGGAGATGCTGTGCAAGGTTTATACATGAGAATGGTAATCCCAGGACTAAGCAGAAACTCTGCAAGTGCTCATCACATGAGAATGATCACATAAATTACCGTGCATCTCTACAATGCACTTTATCAGTTTCTAAAGATACCCTTTCAAAGACTATTTAATGACATAAGGATATAAAGTTTTGAAAAGCGAGTTATGATTACAAATTTAAATATTCTGTTTATATATACACACACATACAGTTTAAATGTATAAGTGAATTAAAAGACCAGACAGAAAAAATGCTAAAATATTAATAGCCACATACTCTAAAGCAAATATTGCGGGACAAAAGAAGACCTTTATAAGTCCCAGTGTGGTTTTCTTTAAACTTTAGAAATTCACAGACTGTCTGTTAATGGTGCCTTCCCAGGTGACAGGGACATTGTTTCCACTTATCCTAGGGCACAGCACACCTTCTTGTCTGCAGTGACCTTTTTATCAATAGTCACATAGTCTACACTTAAAATTCACAATATACATTCACATCAGTTACGGTTTGGTTTAGTTGTATATAACAAGAAACCCAAATAACAGTAGCTTTAAAAATATGGCAGTTTATTTTACTCTCGTGTAAAAGAAAAGTTGGCATTAAGCCAGTAAGTTGGCTGGTGTGATGGCTCCATGGCCATCAAGAACCCAGGCACCTCCCTCCTGCCTCTCATCTTCCGCGTGTGGCCCCATATCCCACTTGCCTCATAGTGCTAGACGGCTGCTGATGTTCCAGCCATCAGGTTACAGTTGTCTCCCTCCTTGTCTGTCTCCCTCCTGGACTCTGAGCTTCCTGAGGGCAGGGATGGGTCTCCAGCCTCACCCAAGCACAGTCCCAGTACGGGAAGTGCCTGCCATTCATCTGTGGCCCAGCCGGGGCTGGGCTGCCCTTCACACCTCCTCCAGGGCTTGCCGGGGCTTTCATTCAACAAATGCCTGTACATCGTCTCTGCTGCAGAGCCCTCTGCTCTCCACTTCCTTTTCTCATTCCTTTGTCAGTGGTCGCAGGACTGCAGGACCCAGGGCCACAGCATGCCTGGGTCACCTGCCCTACCTTTGAGGGGCTCCCAGGCAGACCTGAAGGAGCACATGACCTCACACAGGCCCTGGGCACAGACCACCCAGGTGGTCCAGGCAGGCTGCAAGGTGGGGACAGCGGGCTTCACAGCCTCCCTCATGGCTGCTGCCGGCTGTAAGACACGTAGGAGTCAGAGAGCCGGCCCCTCAGGAGGTGACAGGAAGCCCTTTACACCTTCCACCGCTGCAGCACAGGCATCCTCGCCTCTGTGTCCACAGTGACGTCCCCTGGCAGGTTCCCCAGCTGCCTCCAGGGCTCTTGTACCACGTAGGTGCCAACTGTGTTGAGGGTCCAAAGGCTGTTGGAGCAGCAAAGGACGTGAAGATCAGCTGGGAGCAGCCCTGTAGCCCTCATCCCACAGGTGAGGATGCTGAGACCAGAGGGAGGAGGTGGACAGCGTGACAGGTGAGTGGCAGAGCAGGGGTACAGCTGTGCTTCCTCTGCCCCAGCGTGGACAGAGCTCACTAGTGCCTTACGGTGAAAGTCCATCCTTGCGGAAGAAACAGTCCTAAAGGCCAGAAATCCTGTTGGGTGAGGAGCTGCTGTGCACAGGTCTGGCTGGGTCTCACCTGGCTCAGGACAGCCCGCGGTCGGGACCATCCCATGGGCGAGCAGGAACAAGTGGGAATCTCCCACTGTTCCCACAGTGCGGGAAGTGGGGTGGGACAGTGCCGGGAATTAGCAGAAGCGAAGCTGGTGACTGCACTCCGCCCCACAGTGCCGTTTCCAGAACGACGTCCTGTGACGGTGCACATCTGCACCTAAATGTAGAAACGCACGTCTGAGTTTCACGGCTAACGGAGCCCGTGGTTCTTGATCTGTGTCTTCTCTTTGCCTCCAGGTACACATTGGCCAAATGTATTCGACTGACAAGCTCATCATTGAGAATCAAGAGAAGCCCAGGACCTAGGGAGCCGGGACCAGCCACCAGCAGCAGCCGTGGACCACTTTCAGCATCCATCCTGCTTGGCAAGGGCACTCCCAGCAGACCACAAGTGGCCTCCCACATCAGCTTTAAACAGCTTCTCACTCTGCCTGATGAACTGAGCAAGGTTCCCGTTCTCCTGCAGTCTTAGCGACAAGGGGCGGCCGTCTCTCCTCGGTTCAAGTGTTAGAGTGAAGAGCTGGAGCTCCTCAGGAGAATGCCGTGTATTACTGCGTCTCCTCCAGCCCAGCCCTCCTGGTAGCTCCTCAGCACTTGTATACAGCATTCCCAGAGTTTGTTTCTTGGTCCTTGACAATAAAAAGAAGGTCCCTAGGCCTCTGTACCGGACGCGCCCATGACGGTTAATGCCCTTCTGTTTCCTGCTGGGTGGCCGGTCAGTGGGGAGACCAACAGGGAGGGTCCAGCCTGAGCTGAGTCCCCCCTTTGCAAAGGCAAGTCCAAGCACAAGTAGAGATTTGGGGGCAGCGTGGAGTAGGGCAGAGCTGAAACGGTAAAGGGTGCGCCCTGCAATTCAGACCTGGGCCCAGTGCAACAGCAGAGGTGGTCTGTGTGTGGATGCACACCTGGGGACAGGTATGTACAACCTGCTGTCAGACTGTGGTCTCGGGATTGGCGACGTCAGCCCCACCGGGGAGCTTGCTGGAAGCGCAGAATCTCAAGCCCCACCCCCAAACCTTTTGAATCAGAATCTTCAGTCTGACACACCCTAGGAGACTCCAGTATACACCGAGGTTTGAGACATGCATCCCAAAGCTCACTTACTGAGTCAGAATCACCTGGAGAGACAGAGAGTTTTTTTGTTTTGTTTTGTTTTGAGGTACGCGGGCCTCTCACTGTCGTGGCCTCTCCTGTTGCGGAGCACAGGCTCCGGACGCGCAGGCTCAGCGGCCATGGCTCACGGGCCCAGCCGCTCCGCGGCATGTGGGATATTCCCGGACCGGGGCACGAACCCGTGTCCCCTGCATCGGCAGGCGGACTCTCAACCACTGCGCCACCAGGGAAGCCCCAGAGAGTTTTTAAAAAGGAATTTCTCAGTGCTTCATACTCTGACTCGATAAGTGAGAGGTGAGGCACAATGATTTATAAATACATTTTAAAGCTCTCCTGGTCTTTCTAATGTTGAGCCAGTTCGGGAAACTGCCCTTTGAGGATGTTACAGGTGAAAACAGTAGTATGCATTTATCCTTGGAAACACATCAGTTAAAAACAGGGAAATAAGGTAGTAAATAACTTACTTGACTTCTGGGAATTTTGTGAGGGACCTGGACACTGGGAGGTTTCTTGGCTTACCTCCATAAACAGTACTGAGTGAATTCATTACTCACGTGTTTGGGTTTGGAACAGGCTCATATAAATAGTTACAGGTCCTAAAATAGCTTTGACTATCACTGACCTGCCACTGAACCGCTCCCTGCGTCTTAATTCTCACAGTCATGTGAGCCAAGCGCGAGTGGCCTGGGTCCATGTCCTCCCTCCCGTGTTAAAGACTGTGAGTGCCCACCTTATCTATGGATCGTAGATATTGTTGTGATGGTGCCTTCCAAATAGGTTAAACGTGTAGTCATTCTGTTTGGCAATATAACGTGTGATTTCAGGATGCTTTGACCCGTGGTTAAAGTCTTGTGTGCCTGTGAGACCAACCCTTGGTTGGTCCCAGATCTATTACCCCTATAAACCCGGATCCTTGCACATCTTAGGGCCGAGGTGTGAGAATGAAGGGAGACAGTGAAGGGAATGGGAGTGTGCGCCCCCCTCAGCTGACTGTCACGGGGCAGCATCTCAGCCGGGGGTGTGGCTCTGGGGCACGTTCCCTTCTGCACCAGGCAGGCATGTGGTCACTCAGAAACAACTACATCCGACCACTGTGCCAGCCAGCGGAAGTCACCTCTGATTTACACTTAATTAAAGCAGCTGCTACTTGGAAACCTAAGTCCAGAGTTGAACCTCTCCCCAGAAATTCTGCTGGAATTGCCAGCAGGATAGCAGCTCCACGGGAGATTCCCCCCAGGTTTTACTCACAGAGAAAGTGGAGCAAGCAAACGGAACTCTGTCCTGCAGGCCTTCAACAGCGGGTGGCTCTTATGTTAATTAAAGCGCACGGATGGGTCTGAACATGCCCCAAGCCTTAATAAACAGAGCTAACTTTTGCAGCTCAGATAAAATTAACTATGCATTTGGAATTTGGAAAGGCATGAAGGTGAATTCTGTGACAAAAGCCACAAACGGGGGCTTCCCTGGTGGCACAGCGGTTGAGAGTCCGCCTGCCGATGCAGGGGACACAGGTTCGTGCCCCAGTCCGGGAAGATCCCACATGCCGCGGAGCGGCTGGGGCCGTGAGCCATGGCCGCTGAGCCTGCGCGTCCGGAGCCTGTGCTCTGCAACGGGAGAGGCCACAACAGTGAGAAGCCCGCGTACCGCAAAAAGAAAAAAAAAAAAGCCACAAA
The DNA here is from genome assembly GCF_963455315.2 of Globicephala melas. Classification (NCBI taxonomy): domain Eukaryota; kingdom Metazoa; phylum Chordata; class Mammalia; order Artiodactyla; family Delphinidae; genus Globicephala; species Globicephala melas. Next base: position 99,309,646 of record NC_083324.2, read on the forward strand.
CGGATCCCTCAACTTGGCGGTGCAGGTACGGCAGGCAGCACCTTGCACTGGGTGTCCCCCGGTTCAGAGGACCCAAGGGGATGTCCCTGTGGGAGGGCCGCTTGTGTAAAGCACTCCATTTGCTCGACGAGGCCCCACCTGAGGCCTTGGGGTGAGGACGCTCCCTCCGTCCCCGCCGCCTCCAGCCTCCGGAATGTGAGGCTGTCCTAGAGGCGGGATCCCAGCTGAGGATGCTTTCCAGCGTCAGCGCTGAGAAAATAAGAAATACCACAGTGTAAGCCAACTTGTCCTGAGACAGGAACCAAGCGTGCTGGTTTCTAGACCTTCAGAGGTAACACGTGCTTGGTCTGGCTGTAACGCTTCGATGCTGGGAGACCAAGCACATGGCTTTCGTTCTCCAGGTGGAGCTGGCGTAGCTCGCTTTACCTCTGCCTGCTGCCACCAAGCAGCTGTCACCTCCGTCCCTCCATCCCCAGCCTCACCCAACATCTCAAGTCCCTGGGCACAGCAAACGTGCCACCCAACATCCAGGAGCAAAGGCGACAGGCTGGAAGGAGCCACAAAGATGACAAACCTCGGACCAGCAGACACTGGAGCTCAGCGAACTCAACCCCCGAGCCCACAGGTATGAAAACTGAGACCCTGAGCAGCGTCTCCAGTCGGTCATGCGCAGGCCCAGCCCCCTCCCACCCCCCCCCCCGTCGCTCATCTCATCTGTTCAGTGTTGGCTGGGAGCCAGGAGCCGGGGACATACCAGCGACCAAGACCCGGCCCTGCCTTCAGAGCCCGCAGCCTCGCAAGAGGGTTACGTGAGAAAACGGTGGGTCTGCCGAGTGCGACAGATGGGGAAACAGGTGCTGCAGGAGGGGACAGTGAGGGTCGGGGAGGCCTCCCCAGGAAGGGGGCTTTCAGATGAAATGAGAGGCGGGTGGGCTGGGCAGAGGGCAGGGAGAGGAGCTCTCCAGGCAGGAGCGGCAGCACATGCGAAGCCCTGAATCAGGAAAAACAGTGCAACCCAAGGAACTAAAGGAAGCCCAGGATGGCTGGTGGCGAGGCTGGGTCAGGAGGTGGGGACCCGAGGACTGCAAGAAGCTAGTGGGGTTTTTAAGCAGGATCTTGTCTGTATTTTTAAAAGGTCACATTGCTATAGCGGGAATAGGATGCAGGGCGACCAGCTTTTGGTGGGAGAAATGGGGGGTCAGACTGAACACTTGTAATCCAGGCAAGAGATTGTGGTGACTTCACCGAGGCCGGTGATGTTGGAAACAGTCAGCATCACCCTGAGAAGAACTTGCCTCGGCCAGGGCTCTCCTCCCAGCGGGCAGGAGACACGTGGGAGAGACGCCCTGCAGAGCCCCCCAGGCCAGTCTAGCTTAGGTGAGCTGGCTTTAGCCACCCCTTAGCTCTGTGGTCAATAATCGACTACTGTCTAAGGCACTGAGCTTTGGGGTGGTTTGCTATGAAGCAGTGACAAACTAATACAGAGAACTAGTAGAAAACCTTAATTTATTACTTACTCAGGGCCACAGAGCAAACTTTGAAGAGTAGGCAGGCAACCTCAGCCCAAACTGGGGGTCTCCTGGGCAGGGCCGTTTCCACGAGTATCTTCAGGGCACAGGTGTCACGTGTCTTACAGACAGAAGGGCTTGCTAACTACTGGACCCCACTGGGGGGCACATTAGGAACAAAACAGGACGAAAAAAAGAAAGAAAAGAAAATAGAGTCAACAGGACTACCGACTGGGTGGGTGTGAGGTGTACGGGGCGTAAGGGGCACCTGGAGCGCCAGGTTTGGGGCCACGGTGGCTGAGCAGACGTAGGCCACCACCTGAGACAGAACAGGAGGGGACACTGTCTGCGCTTTCTCCCCCTGCTAGGTCCAATCAACTTCAAGTTCAAACAGAAAGTCTAGCGCCTACAAATGTGTCTTTTACCTCCAAATGTTGAAAATACCATTTCTGTAGATTCGTTTTATTTTTTTAAAAAAATCCACTGGAATAAAGCAGCTTGAAAGACCCTTATAAAGAGACTTCCCCTTAGCTCTCTGAAGAACAGATATTCTCCTTCTATAGGTTAAAGCCTATAGATGTATATCATCATTGGGAACAGGACGAGTAGGGGAAATTTTTCCATATTTAGCAAAAGGTGACACGAGATTAAAAAAACAAAGGGCTGAGGAAAGTTGGTCGACATATTCTGAGAATGTGCTTCCAAGAATGAAACTAAAAGGCACAGTAAAACCTCAGCAGGTACATACAGAAAGTGTGCAAGTACATTTTAGAACAGAAGGGACTGCTTTCTTATGAGGCACTTCCTGCAAACTGTTGCCCACTTTCTAGATGAAAGGATTGCTCAGGTATTGAGGCCGGGCTACACTTGTAGCAACAGCTGAAGAAATGACAAGCACTCAGAAGGCAGAAGGAGAAAGCGTTTCCTACACCGAGGATCATGTCCTCTGAGCTTGGGACGGTGTCTTCTGAACCCACCACGGTATGGACACAAAGTGCCTTGATAAATATGGTCAGAACCCAGATGACCAAATCTTGATTGCAGACAACCACGGGGACGGTTTGGAGAACATTTTAAAAGTTCTGCCTTTTAAATTGTGCAGTGGCCTCATGACGGTGGTCATCGCGTGACTCAGAAGCCACGGGAAGCAGCCACGCCATCTGGGTCATGGGCACGGACACAGCTAGTGAGGTCGGCAGACAAAGGCGGAACCCTGTGCTGATGCTCATTCTTACAAACAAAGGGAACAGCCCACAAGGACTCGTGCTCCGTGCGTCCCAGGAGCTCGTCTCATGTTTGCTTTGTTACAAGAAAACTGGAACTTGGTGGAGAAAGCGTGCTTTTCCTCTGAGCATTTGCCCAGGATCTCTATGGACAAAGGTTCACCTCACCCCGAGAACAAATAGGATTCTCCCTTTCCAGTCTGTCTGCAGCCCTTATTAGTCCTTCGGGACCCTTTCACGAAAACGGCTTCTCGTGCTGAAATCTGTTTTGGGGGTAGGATAGATGCTCTTGCTTTTGCTCAAGGGCAAAGCTTTAAGTCCAAAGACCCTCAAGAGAGAACCCAGAGGAGAACTCTGAGATGAATCTGTCTGTGTCTCTACCTGGAGGGACCACTGCACCATAAGAGCGACAGCAAAGGAAGTCGGTGCCTTATTGTCTCGAAATTAGACCATGAGCAAGCGTTGACACCAGTGGAGCTGGAATTGAGCTTGTTCTCAGACTCCTCATCCCTGTGCTGACCCAAGGGCCGTGTCAGTCATTGGACATGCTGGATGCCCCTTCCAGAGGAGCTGGACTTCCAGGGGTCTAGCTCGGCAGGAAAACAAATGACTTGCATCCTTTTCCTACTAAAGTGATGAGCTTTCAAAGGAAGTTCAGTGGTACAAAATAGAAACGCTTCCCTCTCATCAGCCAGAAAGTTACGGAGGGTATCACCTAAATGTCAACTAAACATTGTTAAAATATTTCAGTAGAACTTGCCATCAGTTACTAAGTGAATTCATGTGGCTTCATCTGTCTGGAATACAGAGACAGTTCAATAACAGTATAACTGGTTCTTAGTTCTTAAAGGAGTATTTCATTTAGGTGCATATGTGTGGTATACGAGGCACATAGAGGCTATATGATGAAGGACTCCAGTATTAACGCTAAGAGTCTTACCAAGATTTGCCAGATAGACTCTTCCACTCACACTTCAAACAGGTAACATATTTAGGATTATTAATTTGCCAAATTTTAACATGTATTTTCACTTTAAAAACACAGCCTTGAGGGCTTCCCTGGTGGCGCAGTGGTTGAGAGTCCGCCTGCCGATGCAGGGGATGCGGGTTCGTGCCCCGGTCCGGGAAGATCCCACGTGCCGCGGAGCGGCTGGGCCCGTGGGCCATGGCCGCTGAGCCTGCGCGTCCGGAGCCTGTGCTCCGCAACGGGAGAGGCCACAACAGTGAGAGGCCCGCGTACCGCAAAAAAAAAAAAAAAAAACCCCACAGCCTTACACTTCCTAATGGGACTCTACAAACAGAAGCTGATTCAAAGAGGTGAAACAATATATCCGTAACTCAGACTGCAAAAATAAATAAAACAATTCTTTAAAAAAAAAATTTGGAAGACAGGAATATGGTGTGATGGGAGGAATGCAGGTGGTGGGAGGAAAAAAAAAAAAGCCACTGGGCGGGACAGCCCGAGACCTGGGGATGCTGTTGCGTTTGTGTTCGAGGGGGTCAGCACTGGCCAGACCCCTAATGACCTTTCTAGCTCTAAAAGCTTGCAATTAATCAAAACGAAAGAAACCATCCTCGAGACCATCTGAAAGCTAGGGGTTTGGTTTGGTTTGGTTTTTGTTTTTCCTTTGGCCACACCGCCGGACTTGCGGGATCTTAGTTCCCTGACCAGGGATCGAACCCGGGCCCCGGCAGTGAACGCGCTGAGTCCCCACCACTGGACCGCCAGGGAAGTCCCTGAGTGCTAGTTTTTGGCACAATTCAGCAAGAAATCTTCAGGATCCATCCCCAGCTTCATGTGGAACTTTGGTGCTGCCTGGGGTTGGCCAGAACATTCAGCCCAGCCCATGGTCCATAAGAATATGAATTTGGGATTAATTGGACAGTGAAGCCAGCTGGCCCTCTGCAAAGGCACAGGGAACTCATGGATGGGCTGGGGGGCCGGGGGGAGGGGGGCCCTTGGCCCCTCGGAATCCTCACCAGCCACCAGGCCAGTGTCTGACCCAACAAGTGTGTTTCCAGCTTCTTCTGAACTAAAAACTTTTTCTCCCTGGCTTCTGCTGGCTTCTGCGATTCCTAAAGCAGAATTTGGACCCAGCTGAAAAAGAAAGGGACATCTGGCTCCTGCTCACCCAGCAACAACTGTTCCCTCACATGTCTTCCCAACAGGCACAGGCTTAAAAAGAAAGCTCTGAATGCACTCAAGGCAGAGCAAGCAGTTTGGGGTGGAGGCACATGTGGGCCAGGGGCCCCTGCCCCCGAGAATCTGACTTCATTGTTGGGGGGCCCAACACGTGGACAACCAGAAAACGACCGAGTGCTGGCCAGGCCGCAAGAGCAGGAGAGCAGCATATGGGCCAGACAGAACTCACAGAGATCCTGGGGCTGGAATAAGCCTCGGGGGAGAGTGGAGAGTCGGTGCCAGTGGGTGGAGAGCGTATCAGTTAGCGGGCAGGGGGACTTCCCTGGCGTGTGCTTTCACTGCAGGGCCCAGGTTCAATCCCTGGCCAGGGAACCGAGATCCCACAAGCCTCATGGCGCGGCCAAAAAAAGGAAAGAAAAAGGGAGGCAGCACGCCGGTGAGTGTTCACTGGGACGGGGCAAATCCTGGTTCCTCGTGGGCTTCCTATGGAGAAAGTAGGGACAGGGCCTCAAGGTCGCCCGAGCTACAGACACCCCAGAAAGTCGTCCCTTCCTTCATCCTCCAGCTCTGCCTCTTCCTCATGGCATCTCTAAACTTCTGTTTCCTCATCTATGAAATGGAGCTGGTCACATCCTGGACGTACAGGGTTGCTGTCAGGATTGTAAACACATAAGGCACGTAAAGTTCTCCTCCTGTGTTTGCTACCGAGTAAGCCAGCAGTAACTGGTAGCCGCTTTATCGTTCATTTAGAAACTGTGTCAGACGCCCTAGGGGATGTAGAGATGGACCAGATGTGGAGCCTTCCCTTAATTACAGTACATTTAGCACCGTAGTGAAGACGTGTGTAAATGGCTAAGGGGATAAGTTACCTGGGAGAGTCAGAGATCAGGTAGTGCTGGAAGCGGGGAGGAGGTGAGATACAAAAGGAGAAATTGCTTCCTTCTGAGCCACAGGTTCTGGGCTGAGCAGTCTGAGCCTTACTCAGTGGGAGAGGGAGCATTTAAGCAGGGAATGGTGTCTGCAGCAGATTGACTGGACGGCAATGCAGAGAACGCCCGTGAGTGAAGAGCTGGCCAGGAAACTGATGCCATAACGTAGATCTGAGGGGGCTGCAGCCTGGCTGAGGACAGTGGTGGTGTGGACGGGATACAGGGGAAAGAATGAATCCAAGTGACAGGCTTGATGAGAGACTGGAGACACAGAAGAAAGAAGGGAGTGAAGGAACTCCAGTGCTTCAATCCTGAGACGCCGGCAGGGTGGCTGCCCCTCGCTGAGATGCTGAGATTCAGGGCAGCGTTGCAGCCCCTTAAGGCAAACGCATGTCCACGTGCACACACTGCACGGCTGTACGTCGACATTTCACATCATCGTGTGTGTGTCTTATTTGCAGTGGGGACACTGGGGTATCCGCTGTCTCACGAGAGCCCTGCCTGCCCCCTCACAGCAGGAATCGGGGGCTCCCGGCAACCATTCTGCATCGTGATCCTTCCCCCACTTCCAGCCACAGCTCATGGAACAGGGGTGGACCCCTCACCCACAGTGGACCAAATTTTTTCCCTTAGAAACTCAGCACTGGGAGTGAGAGTTCTGTTTCTACCTGAGCTGTGTGCTGGGACTCAAGTGACAGACTCGGGAGGGACAGAGCAGACTTCGATCTCTCCTGGAGACAGAGGCAAGGAGAAATCCAGTCTGCAGGGAGAGAAGACGGCAGCACACACAGCAGAGACAGTGAGGCAGAGACCCTCCAGGTTCCAGGAGCGTCGCATGGGCCTCCAGGCCCGGAGAGGGCCCAGCTGCCTTTTGGTTGGTTGGTTGGTTGGTTGGTTTATTTTTTGCTGCGTTAGGTCTTCGTTGCTGTGCACGGGCTTTCTCTAGTTGCAGCGAGCGGGGGCTACTCTTCGTTGTGGTGCGCAGGCTTCTCATTGCGGTGGCTTCTCGTGTTGCGGAGCACAGGCTCTAGGCACGCGGGGCTCAGTAGTCGTGGTTCACAGGCTCAGTAGTTGTGGCGCACGGGCCTAGTTGCTCCGCGGCCTTCCTTCCAGGAAGATTCCTTCCGGATCTTCCCGGACCAGGGCTCGAACCTGTGTCCCCTGCATTAGCAGGTGGATTCTTAACCACCAGGGAAGCCCCCCAGCCGCCTTTAGATGCCACAGGAGAGCCCGGGATCCAGCACACCAATGCCCCACTTGCTCAAGATGGCTTGACGTTTCTGTAACTTGCAGTTTGGAACACTGACTAATGCTGTGTTTTATTGAAATATGGGGCCTGCAAGAAGTTAGTTCACATTTTTTAGTAGGTAATTTCCCCAGTAAAAAGGGAACTTGGTCCCAGTGTCAGTCCCCCAGAAGAAGCAGAGAACAGGAACTCTGATGACAGGACCGAGGTAGGAGGCAGAGGGAGGTTGCCCTCTTGTCCAGATATGAAGTCTAGCTGTGTAGGGCCGCACCACTGAGAGGCCCAAGGAGGAAAGGAGGAGCAAGGGCACCCTCCTCCCTCTTCTGTGGCCGAGCTGCGGAGACGCGGTCTCTTCTGTGTCTGTGTCTGTTGCAGCAACAGTGGGTCTGGGTCAGACAGTCTCCTGGGTTCAAATCCAAACTCAGCCCCTCTCTTTTCTTTATTGAATTTTTGTTTTATAGTGGAGTATAGTTAACGTGCAGTGTTGTGTTAGTCTCAGGTGTGCAGCAAAGTGACTCAGTTATGCATATATAGAGAGAGAGATTCTTTTCCAGATTCTTTTCCCATATAGGTTATTACAGAGTATTGAGTAGAGTTCCCTGTAGTACACAGCAGGTCCTTGTTGATTATCTATTTTATATATAGTAGTGTGTACAAGTCAATCCCAAACTCCTAATTTATCCCTCCCCCCGCCCCCCGCCTTTCCCCTTTGGTAACCTTTGGTTTGTTTTCTGTGAGTCTGTTTCTATTTTGTAAATAAGTTCATTTGTATCATTTTTTTAGAGTCCACATGTAAGTGACGTCATACTCTGACTTAGTACGGTCATCTCTAGGTCCATCCATGTTGCTGCAAACGGCACCGTTTCATTCTTTTTTATGGCTGAGGAATAGTCCGTCATCTGGATGTAGAAGCCCAGCCTCTTACTCGCTGGGCACATTATCCAACCCCTCCGAGCTCAGCTTCTCCAGCTGTAACATGGGAGTAATGCCCATCTCCTAGAGTTGCGTTGGAGTCTCTGAGGTTCCCTGTAAATGGCACCCAGCCTCCCAACCCAAGTCTTACGCCATCTAAGAAACAAGGAAAACAAGGTCAGTAGAGACAGAATGTCGTCTTTCTTACCGGTGTGGGCCACAGGGAACAATACTGCCGAGTGTGAGAGTCAGCATGGGTTAAATAAATCCGTTTTCCCAAGGAGACCCTCCCAGCAGGAGAGTACACACGCCCTAGCTGTGGCCTCCCACCCTCAGACGGATGGGTGACGGATGAGCTCACACACGCAACCAGGATCCGTCGAGCAGGTCACTGTGGGCAGCAGTGAGGGGCGGGCGGGAGGAATCCCTCAGCGTCCATCCCTGACTGATGGCTGTTAGGACTGGGTGAAATCTTCCCAGCCAACAGCACCACATCCTGGGGGGATCTAACCAAATCTCAATCAGCCATTCCCCCGCAGCAAGAGGGAGACATAACTGCGGAGCTAGGACACGGCGGGTTTGCGCACCACTGCACTAACGGGCTCTGGGTGTGTGGACCTGGGTCTCCCTCCTCTGTGCCGTCCACGCCGTCTCAGACGCTGCGTGAAGATCTCCAGGTGCCGGTCAGGGCTGTAGCACACGTTTCCTGCTTTTGACTGTTACAAACAACACTGCTGTAAACCTCCTGCACGTGTCTCTTGGTGCCCACGTGTACACACTGATGTTCGAGTGTGGAGTTTCTGACCAGGGGTTATGTGTATGGTCAGCTTCAGTAGATGCCGCCAAACAGGTTTTCACCGTGACAGTCTCACTCCCTGGATGTCTGGACATATTTGCTCGTGAAACGGGTTTGATGTAAAGGGTGGATGGACAGACCAGGCTGTAGGCTGAGAAGCAGCTCCCTGCGGTAGAAGGCAGCAGCCTTTGTCCAAAGACCACCCGCACCCTCCACCACGAGGAAGACCCACCTGAGGGAAGCAGGCAGGGCCACGTGGCCTCCCAGCCCTCCCCTAACAGAGATTCTCACAGCACCCACCCGGGGATGCTGAGTGCCAGAGTTATGGGGGGAAATGGCATTTCCTTAACGTGCGTGGAGCTAGCTCGCTGGGGCTCGGAGAGGAAAGGAAGGTGGAAGTGTGAGCGTAGACGCAGCTTGGGAGTTGTCCACACACAGCCCCAACCATCCCGGATGCGAGCTTCATGACGGCCATGCCCCGCATGTCTTAATCCCCACATGTCCCAGGGCCACGGCTGTGCCTGCCACGTGGGCAGTGCCCCGTCGACACTTGCAGAGACAGTGAATGGATTCTGACAAGCTGACTCAGGGCATGCTGGCCACTGCCGGGGGCACAAAAAGAACTAGACACAGTTCCCACACACACACACCCCGTGGAATTCGTAGCCTCTTTATAAGAGAACAGAATGTTGAAAAATGTTTGGAGGACAGGGTGATGGGAGAATCAGCCCCAACAGAGACTGAAAAGGAGCAGCTTGAGGGGAAGGGGGTGAGTCAGGAGTGGGCGGCCACAGAACCAAAACAGGCCACAAAGAATGGGTGTCAGACAGCAGTCGACAAACAGGAGGCCCCCAAACGTAGCTGCTTAACACAGGGCAGATGATCTCTGAAGAAGCTGTTGCAAGGAAGTGCAAAGATAGAAGTCAGATGAACGTATGTACATTGTACGTATATATGTGTAATATACATGTAATATACATCCCGTCCTGCGAACAGCAGAAACAAATGGCCGTCTGCCCAGGTACCAAGAACAGTCTGTCAGGTTCGCACAGTGGGAGCCCCTACAATTTGTTCCCCAAGTTAGAAGATTCATTCACTCTTCCTCTATTCAGATGAAGTCAGACGGTTTTCATCCTCAGAACGGAGCCAGTAGAAACCAGCCGGCAGAGGCCAGAGAGAAAGAGGAAGATGCTGAGAACAAGGTGTGTGCTTGGCACTCCACAAATAACTTCCCTTCACGCTCACAGCTATGTGGTAAGGCAAGAATTACTGCCCCCATTTGGCAGACGTGAAAACTCCTGCTCCCTAGGGAAGGGACGTATCTGAGAGCACACGGCCAGCCAGTGCCGAGCTGTGTCCGCTGCCAGCCTGGCTCACCTGGAGCAGGTGCATCTGTCCCACGTCAGGCCACCTCCCCGGTGGCTAAGCGCGCTTCCCCACTAGCACAGCGCCTCACGACGCTGTACACGCTTCACAATGGCAGGTTTTCTTTTTTAAAAAAAAGTTTAATTGGACGTTGTTGTTGTTAACTTTTTATTTGAAATGGTTTGAAGCTCACAGGAATTTGCAGAAAAGGCAGAGAATTCCCCTATATACTTCACATAGCTTTCCACAGTGATAGTGTCTTCTGTAACCTTAGTACATTATCAAAACCAGGAAATCAAAGCTGGGACAATATTATCAGCTCAGGGTTCTCCAGCCTCAGCACTGAGATTTCAGGACCCCTTTGCTGGGGGCCGTCCTGTGCCTCGTAGGGTGCTGGCAGCACCCCCAGCCTCTGCCCACTAGGTGCCGGTGGCCACCTCGACCCCCCGCCCCCATCCCAGTGTGACCACCAGATACGTCCGCAGACTCAATGACAGCTTTCAAAGTCCCAAATTGCTTTACATTCTTTATTCAAATCAGGACTTTGGGTTCAGTATTTTTTTAGGTGCAACACATACAGAAATATCACCATACAGCAGAGCAGCAAGCAAAATTTCCCAAAAAATCCTTAGAATTGAAAAGACATTTTCAAACCACAAAAATATAATCATCCTTTTAAAAACCAAGGAGAAACACAAGGGCTGTGTTTGGACTACAGTAGTTCTCAGCTTAAATAAACAGTATCAAAAGTCACATTCACAGAAATCTGTTACTCACCCCAGACATTCCACGGGGCACATTTCTCAGGCAGATCTCAAAAGGGAGGGTAATGAGGTTATTTTCTCTCACGTTGTTAGAAGGAACTGTACAAAATTCCACATAATCGCATTAAAATATCCTGTCTGGAAGAGTGCCCACTCTTGCCACTGCTGCCTGGCTGATAAAGGACCACTTGGGCCCCCTGGTTCCGGCTCGCGAGGGCAGGCTCTGTGCCCCCAACAGCCATGGTCATCTTGGACCCTGAGATCCGCCCCTACCCCACACAGGGCTGGGAGCCTCTGTCGAGTCAGAGCTGTCACAGGCAGTCCGCTGAGAGAGCTCGGGGATCCCAGACACACCTGGGTGAGCTACATTGCACTTTCAGACCCTGGAGGAGTGACGTGGGTGTTTGGTGATATTGCAATGGCCGTGGACCTCAACCACGCCGGGCTCTGGGCTCACCCGCAGAAGTCAGACCATCGCTCACAAACTGAAGGCCTTCACAGAAGCTGGAACTTACTGCCAGACGATGCCCAGCCTCCGCTGTCACCTACAGGTAACACGTCACAGATGTCTGCCAGGGCCCCTCATGCCTGTACCCACAGAGGATGGTGCCGTGCCGATGGCTTCAGAAACCCTTGGCTCTAACAGATTCATCTGGTGAGGTCTCCTGAACCACCTGGATGTGGCAGAGTCGAAAACAAAGGCCCAAGATGCTATGCCTTGGCCTTCACGGCAGCCCAGGTCCGGGCCTCGGGGCAGGGGAGGCTGCCGCAGGCAGGCCCAGGCCCAAAGCAGCGCTTCCTCCCCTGCACCTTCTCCTGGCTCCCTTCTGGTGGGCCGTGCAGGGCAGGGCCGCCCCCAGCTTCAGAACTCAACACCTTACAGCCGTTTTGAAGGTGTTTCCTTGGCCAGAAAATCTACTCTTTCAGGGCAGTCACACCAATAGAGAAATTCATTTTAATGACTATCTGGTCAACAGCAAAGTCCAAAATCACTCAGGATCTGGTAACAAAAGCAACCTCTAGTTCAGATTTGGGGGTCAGGGGGCGGGGAGGTTGGGAGTTAAGCAGGGGACTCACAGATTTTTCTAAATGTGGACTATTTTTTTTTCCAAAAGAACATATTGTGTATTTCATTGTTAAGGACTTGCCTGCAATTTAGTATCCATTTATATCTGTACTTATCCACACTATCGATTTTTAGATATCCCAGGGACCTTCAAACCGAATTCGATTTATATTTCCAATCCTAATACAACAAACAGACTCACTAATTCCAGGGTCGGCGCTTCACTGTGACATGGGCAACACACAGGCTTAGGGGTTTTCTGGCCGAAAAATATAATTTTATAAACAACATGCCTTAAGTCTGTGCGTAAAAACACAACAACTTAACCAGACTGAAAAGGACATACAAATGGAATCCTCTAGGCCATTTAAAGTGGTTCTGAGTATAAACACACCTTTCCTCTTATATAATGTAAAAATGAGGCAAAGCCTAACTCCCTCCGAGAAAGAGTAACCTCTTCCGCCTACTTAGGGTATACAAGGTCCTGCTTCAGCTGCCCCAGAACAGCCTCCTGATAACGGGTTCTTCACCCAAAGCTGTCCAGAGAGGCGCTGGACCCACAAACACTAGAGAGCCCTGCCAGGGGCCCCTATAAAGACCATGAGTTTCCCATAACCATAAACTTCTTATCTTTTGGAGTGGATGCTTCCTTGACATAACACATGTAGCTATTTGTAGAAAGGCCTTCTGTGGGATGTGCTCATGAATTTTTCAACTTGGAGATTAAATGTTCCAAGCTTAGTTCACAAAACCCACCTGCTTTCAATCTTTATTCAGTTCAGATTTTCAGAATGAGTTTCCCGTTCTGGGATACTTCAGGGTGCTGTCGGTTCTCCTGGGGCAGTGACTCGAGCCAACAAGTTTCAGAGAACCTGAGCTGTGCCAACAATATGAACGGGATGAGTAGTTACACTGCTCTAATGTTTTTAAGTGTCTGTAAGTGTCTCTAAAATGCCTTTGCTTTACCAGAGGTGTTTGTGTATCTGAAGATTTTCCGGGTTGAAGTGGCTCTGAACTCATGACCTAAATAGACTTCTGCTCTCCTATTAGATCCACGAGGCACATCTCACTAGCGCGTCTTAAAAGCAAGCCCTTGATCTTCGCCATCTCAAAAACCCTCCATTCAGCCCAAATGTCACTCACTTCTTTCCTTGCCAAAATGTGTCTGCTCACAGAGGGCAAAGCCAAAGAACTAAACTCTACAAGATGCAAATACAACGTGTCCCAAAAAGATTTAAAGGAGTTTAGGTCCTAATGAACCGAAAGTTACAGTGTTAGCTCTCTAGCAACCAGCCCTTGGAGGGTTAACGGACCATTTAGGGCTGCATCCTGACAGCCTCCCCGATCAGAGGGAGTCCAGAGGGGAACAAGGAAACACAGCAGGTCACCTAGTGGAAAGTGTCCATCACTAGTCCCGAGGAGAAGCCAGGGTCAGCCTCTTCCGGGGGTTTCCAGGCACCGGCCCGCTTATCGACAATAAGGCCAGGATGGCCCTGTAGGAGGACAGGTGGGGTCACGGGGCTGGGCCCAGGTTGTCAGTTTCTGCCCTGCTCCCAGCCCCTTGCCGCTGTGACCGTACAAAACACAACCCCCATCCTGAAGACCGTCCAGGCCTGGCATCACGGGGACTGACCGGGCAAAGCTGGACAGCAAACAGCTCACCATTTGCCAGGGCTGCCTGTTAAGTTACCACATGCCACGGTGCCCTCTTTTAACCTATAAACCCGTGTCCATTGCATGAGCCGAAAAGGCACGTCTGTCAGTTCCATGATGTCACACGAAGGCAAAGCCTGCCATTTCCTCCTGAAGGCTGTTCCTTGCACTCCTGACACAGTACACATGACACAGACCACAATTCCCCAAGTGCTCCAAGCCACATGCTCCTACGAAACAAGCAAATGAGTCGGGGAATGAGAAAACTTAGCACACTAAAATGTACAAAACCCGTTGGACCAGAAAGCAGAAATATGGACAACTCGTAAAATGATATAGCCAGAGTCCAACACAAATCTCCAAAAATGAAATGAGCAGGTTCTGCGTGGCCCAAAACCCACAGCATCACCGGGGAAGCCCTCCCCGACTCAGGGCAGAAGGAGGGCCCGGGAGGCGAGGGCGCGGCCAGGTGGAAAATGCACTGCGCACCTGTCAGAAGGTTCCCGTCCCTACAGCCCAGGCTCTGGATGACAAATGCCCACTCCCTGGTGCCTCAGGAGAGCTGCCTGAGCTGTGGCCCTGCTGCCTGGACAGAGACACTTGGTGGCCCCAGAGCTCGACCAGCTCCCAGGCTCCACTGCCCACACCCTGGAGCGGGGTCCTGTCCTCCCCAGTTAGGTCTTGGAAGCGACTGGTCACCTTGCTTCATAAACCTGGGGCTTATCAGGGGACATTTGTTCCGTACAGAAGGCCACATTTCCAGCCACTGCTTCTGACACGTGTTTGGTTTTTTTTGTTTGTTTTTTTGTTTTTCCACACTACGCAGCTTACAGGATCTTAGTTCCCACACCAGGGATTGAACCCGCGCCCTCAGCAGTGAAAGCGCAGAGTCCTAACCACTGGACCGCAGGGAATTCTCTTCTGACACTGTTTAGATTGGGACACTTACTTCATTCAACATCCCCTGACCCAGTGATCCATGGACCCCCTTGCTTATAGAGAAGAAACTGGAGTCTGTCTGGTGGAGGTCAGGACCATTAGCTGAGCTAAGCAGAACTTAGTTTTTGATCACTAGAGCCGGGTGAGATGTTGAAGCTATTACATTTTCAAGTAGGATGACTCTCACTTATCAAGTTGATAAATATTACCACAAAAAAGCCAAGCTGCATTGTGGGAATTTTGCTCTGGAGATAAGTGTGTGTGTGTTCATTCCATTCAGGAAATACAGTCGTAAATACTTCCTCAGTATTGCCTCTTCCTTTGAAACTTTTCAAAAACAAACAAAAAGACCTATTTTAACGTCCCTACATTTCTTCACAAAGTGAAGCCTACGATAAAACGTTGGCGCTTCATAAAATAAAACTGACACTTAGGAGACTGCCGGTTCCAGGACTTTGAAAGTCTATAACCACATGCAGAAAGACTGGGCTGTTGAAAATATTTTACAAATTTCTGAACCTTAGAAGAGCTTTTCTCCAAGATTTATGGGAGAGCAAAACTAGATTTCCTTTCCTAACAGCCACGTTTGAAGTTCTTACATTATTAAATAAGTACTCTTAAAATTGTTTGAATTCCAAAATATACTTTTGAAAATCAGTAATGGTTTTTATAAGAATAAAATTTTTGCTGTAAATACCTCTTAAAAATCCATTTCTTATTTATTTTATTCTAGATTTAATGGGTTACCATTTTAAAAGATACCAGACAAGAGGCTCTCTATTTTGATCATTATACTGTGTTCCTAATTTAATTTTAAATAATCTAAAACAATTCAAAAGAGTGCATTACTACCATATAAACTAGCATTTCAAACTGTGTTATAGGCCATATACACTATCAGTACTTTTCAACTAAAATGTATTCCTAAGTACATAAGAAAAATACAAAATGTATTTAGGTGTTTTTATTATGCAACAATGTGCTTTTAAAAAGGAAGTGATATACCAGACCCCATACCAGACATAGAATGAAAAGGCTTGATTGTGTTTGTATTTAGTAGCAGAAAAATTATGTAATTCTAATAAATGCTTATTGATTTTTATAAGCACATGTGAATTAGGTAGTGTTTCATCCACATGACCATTGTTTAGTCCGCTTTACTCCAAGAGTAAATTGTAATTCATTAACTTGATGGCTTTCCACTAAGAAATTAGTACTTAAATTTTTTTCCCATGATCAGTTACCCCTGGCAAACACTGCTGTAGTCAAAAAGGATGTCCACAAACCGGAGTTCAATCTAAATATTCCTATACTTGAGACACATCCCATTTTGAAGCATCGACATACCTGGCAGTTTTCTGTAGCCTGATGTGAATTCGGATGGTGCTATATTTTAGCTACCTTGACTTTCTGTTATTTCTTAGAAGTAAGAAGCAGGTAGATGCCCCTCCCCAGTACAGTAATAACTGTACATTTGGTGTCTTAGTGTTTACTGTAACCAACCAAGATTCCTGAGAGTAATGTAACCAGTTTTACCTTTACTCAGAGGAGGTTTACTTCAAGTGACAAATTTTACTAAAAGTTTAACTGATTTATTAAGTATGACTCTCAACATATAGTTTTAAAAAAATACTACTTCTCTAGAGCAGGGGTTGGCAGACTTTCTATGAAGAGCCAGATAGTAAATATTTTAGACTTTGCCATATGGTCTCTGTTGCATCTGCTCAACTCCACTCTTGTAGCAGGAAAGCAATCATGGATAGTATGTGAACGAATGTGCATGGCTGTGTTCCTATAAAACTTTATTTATGGACACTGAAATTTGAATTTCATACAATTCTCATGTGTCACAAAAATAGTATTCTTCTTTTGAATTTTTCCAAATCTTTAAAAAATGTAAAAAACATTCTTAGCTCTCAGGCCCTACAAGCACAGGATTAAGGCTGAATGTGGCCCATGGGCTGATTGTACTAGCCACGTGCTCGAACGTATGAGAACAAAAGACAGACAAGTTACCAAGGCAGGACCAAGGTATGAAGAAATCCAGTCCTCAGGAGGCTCACCAGCCCTGATCTTGGCATCCACAGCCATCAGCAGTGAATGAAGGAGGCCAGCCAGGCTGGTGCCCACCGGATTCGGAGCAGGATTTTCTTGCTGGGCATGCTTCATCATTCAAGCCACTGCTCCCTGCTGTGGCTCCAGGAGGGACAGAAAGCCACCCTTCCATCCCTCATCTCCCCGGCTTGGAGTCCAGCCACCGAGAGTCCGGCGTCTCTGACTGCTAATGGCCCAGGAGTCTAGCAGCTACGATGTGCTTTGCCTACACATCGCGGCTGGAGGCCAAAGACCGGCTCTGACGGCTCACCGCCAAGGCCTGCCGCCGGCATTTCAACTCACCAAGCATCTTATTTTGCCCGGGGAAAGAACGACTTCTACAAAACACTTTTAAGAACACTCTAGCCCATTATGGGAAATCTGGGCCTTTCCACATCAGACAGGAGGGATGAAAGAAGGGAAATTTGAAAATATTGTTGTTTGACCACTTTAAAGTGTAGCATCATCCGCTGAAGAAGACGACCCGACTGCCAAGGTCTCCCAAACTTCCGGGAGCTGAAATATCAAGTAACAGACGTGCACGTGACCTTTACTTTTCAAAAGGACATTTGTACGCAAGCGCACGAGTCACCAAACATTTCCCAGATCCCAGGTAAGAGAAAAGGACTGCCCGGCCAAGGCCCCACCTGGTTTTCTCGAGAAACAGGCCGCGGGCTCCCGCGGGCCCGCAGTTCACGCCGTCCCTCGGCGCGAGGCGGAGGGATGCTTCGACCGCTCCCTGAGACCCGAGGGGACGTCCACAGTTAAAGACAAATCCGAAGGGTTTGCAGCCTCGCTCAGGAGTCAGGAGTCTTTTTCGTGGAGAAAGCCACTGCTCGGAATCTTGAGGATTTCTTCCCATTCGACGCGCGGCGAGAACTCCAGAGGCCAAAGCGACGGGAAAGAGGCCGGGAAGGTAGGGCGCTTCGCCGGGTAGGGCTCCGTGCTTGCAGGCGGGTTCTGTCTGGGGCGCGAGCTTGCGGGGAGCGGCTTCTTCTCTCCAGAAAGATGACGCTCCGCAAAGCGTCGCGGCTGCCTGGGCTCCGCGCGCCGTCGGCCCCTTCCCGCGTCCCTGCGAGCGCTGCGGTGCCGAGGACTGCGGGCTCAGCGCGCGTCGGCAGGGCGCACGTAGCGCAGCGTGTAGTTGGCCCCCGAGTTGTTGTCCCAATACTCGCCCTGGGCGCAGCGGTAGCAGACGGCGAAGTGGACGGCGACGTCCGGAGCGTCCGCGTCCTCCCCCTCCTTGAGCTGCAGGCCCGGGGGCAGGCACAGCGCGAAGTGGAAGCGCTCGGCGCTCGGCTCCTCCTCGGCCTCCCCCGGCCCCCAGGACGGCGCCTCTGGCGGCGGAGGCTTCCCTGGCTCGGGCCGCAGCTCAGCCGGCACGTCCAGGAAGGAGCGCCACTCGGTGAAGGTGTAGCGCACGGCCACGACGCGCGGCCCCGGGCAGCCCAGCACCCGGCCGGAGCCTGTCACCTCCGCGCCCCAGGGTGCCGAGCACTGCACGCGCTCCAGGCACACGCGCTGTCGCCGCAGGCGCTCGTCTGCGGCGCTCGGCCCGGGGAGCTCGAAGAGAGGCTGCAGTCGGGGAGGCTGTTCGCGGAGGGGCGCGGCCGCCGCCGCCGCCGCCGCCGCGGCCAGCAGGCCCGGGAGCTGCTCCAGGTTCTCGGCGCGCGCCGGGAGGCTGCGCAGGCGAGAGAGCACGGCGGGCGGCACCTGCGGCTCCTCGGCCACGCTGAAGTGCTTCACGCTGGCCAGGCTCAGCCCCAGCGCGTCCGCGAACTGCACCCGCTTCTGGCACTTGGCGCAGCAGCCCGGGCTGTGCGGCGCGTCCTCGACCCTCTCGCCGCCCTCCGCGCCCGGCCCCGGGGCAGGCGGCCGCTGCCGCTGCAGGAACTTGGCCGCCTGCAGGATCGGGTCGGCGGGCAGAGGGAAGGAGCGCGCGCCGCAGCGGCGGCGGCGACGGCTTTCCAGCAGCTCCTCCTGCTCCCAGGGGGCAGTCTCTTCCTGCGGGGACGGGCCCTCGGCGTCGGAGCTCGGGGCCGCCGACGTGCCGCCGCCGTCCCCGCCACCCTCGGTGCAGAGGACTCCCGGGGCGGGCGGCTCCTCGGCAGGCGGGGGGTCTTCAAAAGGCGCAGGTCCCGGCGCCTCCAAACTTAGCAGCTGCGGCCCCGGGGGTTCCATGACGCCGTCTGACCCCGGGACTTGTTCTCTGGAGACTTGATGCCTGGGGTGGTGGAAAGAGCGCGCAGCGCCCGCCCCGGCCCGAGCGGAGAAGGCAGTCCCAGTCGGCAGGCTCCGGGTTTCAGCCGGGGTGCTCAGGCCGGAGCGGGAGGAGGATGCGGGCCGGACCGGGGCCGGACGCTGCCGCTCGGTGATGCGCCTGCCCGCGGCGCGGGAGGGCCCGGCGCCCGGAGGCGCGGCCGCTGGGCCCGGGCGGGCGGGGTCCGAGGGCTCCGCGGAGAGGGGGGACGGCGCGGAAGTCGGGGCTCCCTTTCACCCCCTCCTGCCCAGCGGGCCAGCGCCCGCCCTGCCTCCGGAGCTCCGGGGTGAACTCGCGCTCAGCTTCCGTCGTCCTCCAGTCCGCAAAGTTGGCCCCGCGGGTCCCGACGGGCCTGCCCTCTGGAGGGTCGCAGAGGGTCTCCTCCCGGCGGTCGCATCGGCCCAGGAGGTCCCCGGGGCAGACGCACAACTGCGGAAAATCGCCTGCGGGGACGGTCTCTTCCTTCCTCCCCAAGTTCTGGGCTCTCGGAAGCGGGCCCGGCCCGGCCCAGCGCGGGGGGCACTCCGACCAGTTGTGGGGCGGAGGCGGTGCGGGGACGCGCGGGGCCGGGGCCGGGGGGGAGGGGGGCCGCCGCCAGCCGAGAGCGACCGGAGGCCATTCGCGCGGGGCCCGGGGGCACGTCCCCGCTCCTCCCCTCGTCCCGCCCGCCGCGCTCCGAGCTCGTGCCCGAGCAGAGGGGCCCGCCGCTCGCCGCCGGCCTTCCAGGGACGCGAACCCGGGGGCGGGGGAGGAGACTGCCCGAAGTGTTTTCTCGCTGTTGGTTTTGCTTTGCTTCGTTTCTAGGGCTGACTCCACCTGCCGCTAAGTAGGGGCTTCTCAAACTCTGGCGCGCGTCAGCGTCATCTGGCGGGGGTGTGTGAGCTCACGGCTGGGCCCTACCCTAGGGCTTCGGAGTCAGTAGGCCCGGGATGGGCCCCAAAGTATTTCTAGCAAGAACGCCCCCTTGCTGGGATCTTTCGGGCCCGCCCGTGCCCGGCGTGGAATGCCGTGACGGCATCTCAACTTGGGGACTTACAAGAGGCCCCAGATACACCTGGCTTGTCTGCCTGTTGGAACAACATCAAGATTTGGGGAAGAAGATGGCAACTCCCTGGCGGTCCAGTGGTTAGGACTCCGCGCTCTCCCTGCGGAGGTAAGCCGGGAGGTGTGGGGGGAAAAAAAAGATTTGGGAAAGAAGATCACTGTTTTTACATTAACGTAAACATTGATGTATTATGGAGTGAAGTACAAAATTTGCCAACTATCTTAAGGATGAAATAGGACTTCACAGAGACTGTGAGGTTGTGGTGAGCTTCTTGGGCTCCAACCTCATTGCGGCTGGAGCTGCTCCAGGGCGGGGACAGGAGGGAGCCGAACTTACTTAAGGAGGCCCCCCCTCTCAGGGCCCTCGGGCCGTGGTCGCAGCCCTGTCCCACTCTTGTTTGGTGGGAACGTCGGAGGTCCCACCCTCGGGGCCCTCTCCATATATCTATCGGAGGAGACCAAGGTTAACCAGAAAGCCACACGGGTACAGAGAGAGTCAGCCCCTGCAGCAGATGCTAAGAAGGTGGGATCCGACCTGGTCAGGGAGGCCAGGGAGCCTCTGTGAGGGAGGAGACTGGGGGCAGCAGCAAGGCTGCAGGGGGCACCTTTCAGCCCTACAGAGGCCCTGGGGGAAGGGGAGGGCAATGCGCAAGCGTGGCTGCAGGCGGCACCTCCTTCCAAGATCCTTAAGGCAGCCTCTATTGTAGCCGGCCTGGGGCTGGTACCCACCTTGCTCGCAGGTGTCCCACCCCTCCCCCACGCGGCCGGCCCCCTCCTCCAGAAGAGCTCCTGTCTCATCCGACCCTAGGAGGCGTTCAGGAATGAGCAAGTGACCCAGCCAGTAAGACGGGGGGAGGGCGGGACGTCCAAGGGGAAGCTTCCATCCTTTTGCCAAGAGGGGGCGCTATAGCGCCCACGACAGTCGAGGCCACCTTGCCAACCGTCAGAGTGTTGCGATTCCTGAGCGTGGGAAACACAGGGTCCTTGAGGCGCTCGGGTTTCTCAGTGTGAACGCTGCTGGCATTGTGAGCAGGACAGTTCTTTGTTGTGACCGTCCGCTGCAAACAGTCTGAGCCCAAACTCCATGAGCCCTACCCTCAGAGCGCCACCAGCAGCCCCAGGAATCGCGACAACGGAGAAGTCCGTACCCCTGTTTGCAAACACGCCAGCTTGGGGGGTGGCACGGCCCCTCCGTCACTGAGAACCAAGGAGCTTGGTCTTTGGACCTCCCACCACGTGAGGTTTTAAAAATAAATAAATAAATACAACCTTCTGGTTCAGTCAGCGTGACTGGACCTTCTGCTGCTTGCAGACCAGTGTCCGAACAGGAAGGCATTATTATCAGAATCTTGAAAGAAAGAGTAAATGGAGCCTCACAGAGGTCAAGGGATGTGCTCTCAACTCATAGGGGATAGAGCGGGATCTGGCTCCAGGTGTAACGCCAGAGCTTGGCCGTTTCCTCGCTGTCTGCTTGCCCTCCAGCCACGTGGAACTTTCTTTGAACTTTCCTGTTCTGAGTTTTCTCCTTCCCACCAACTTCCCCCAAAAGAACAAAACTGGTTGATTTGTTTGGTTGGGGGGAAAAAGAATGAACGAGCAAAAAAACAAAGGATATTTATATGGACAAAAACTGATACATACAGAACACATCTCTGTGTATGCCTGGCGTATCTCTGGAAAGATCTTGTCGACAGAGGAATGGCTCTGGGGAGTCGTACCAAGGGACTGGGGGCGAGAGTGGGAGGGAAACTCGCTTTTCATGGAATTCTTTGTCTCGTGCAGATGTCTTCTGCGCAGCCCCAATGGAGGAATCGTAGCCTGCTGTGACACCACTGTGCACATCTGCTACGTATGCTCCAGACCCCTCACCCGACAACATGTAACTCCATCTGCTTTCACATCCTCCTGTCTAGTCCCCTTCAGATGACATTTTCTGCACAGCTCCCCTAGGAACCCCCTGGGCTGATGTGAGCCGAGGCAGCAGGGCCCCAGGCCTGCCTGAGACAGGGCAATCCTACCTGGTTTACACACTGGGCTTCGCCAAGCTTTGGTTTGGGCAAAGCATTCCACAGCAGAACCACAATGTCACCATCACCATCCTCACCGTCATATTAAACCAGCACTCTAGAGGACGCTCTTCCCTTGAAAGCACCGGTGCTCTCCTCGTTGCCTGGAGTGTCCTGCCCCCCACCTCCACTTACTGAACTTGCCTGGTCTTTAAGGCAATTTCCAAATGTTTGCCTCCTTTGGGACGTTTTTCGGGAGCAGCGCAGTTAGTAATGACGACTTCCGCTCAGAGGCAGATTTATGATGAAACTACAGGCGCTTGAGTATTCTCGGGCCCCTTCTGATGTGTTCCCGTAGTCATGCAATGAAATAAAATACATATTTTATGGCAAGATAAGAAAAGTTTAAACATGCATTTTTTTCTCTGCTCATGTGGGCCTCCTCGCTACCCCTTAGGGTGTATTTCGCCCCTGCGGTAACCAGACCTCCTTGGGAGATACCATGCCTCTTAATCTTACAAATCCACTACTTGCTTTGTATATGCAGATCAGGATTGTATAAACTGTAAATAATACATCATTTGACGTATAACCGTTTGTCTCAAAAACTTATAGGACTGTGCTTTGACAGTCCTCAGAGCTTTCTGAAAGACTGTCTCCCCAGTTAAAATCGTCAGCTTGGCTTGAATAAAATTTTCCATTTCTTTATTAGATCAACTAACCGTTTTTTTCCTCAACATAGTTTTTTTCATCGACAATACCATCTTAACAAACAACCATATATATGTAGAGAAGAGACAAGGAAGGGGGCTTTATAGTTTTAGGAGTGGCAAACCCAGGAAGATAAATATATGAGAGAAACTCATGGAGGATAAGGGTTGTCTAGTAAGGTTTGTTGTGTAGATTCGTCTGGTGCTGTCTCTGGGCTGATAAGAGCCTGGAATCAATGAGTCTATGAGTTCTCTTCCTCCTGGTATGAGGGAGGGAGACAGCTTCGCAAATGGAAATTACGTCCAGCTTTTAGCCAGATTCGGGGAGGGCAGAGAGGGGTTTTTTTCTTGATTTTCTCAATGTTGTGTCTTGATTTTCTTCAGCTCAAAATAATCCTTATGCCAAAGCGGTGGCCTGTTCTGATGCCCTCCGGTGTTCGGTGTGATGCCTTGTCCTTTAGCATGGGCAGGGCCTAGAGATGCCTTCCTACTCAACAGTGATGGGGTGTCGCTTCTGTGATAAGGTCTCTTGCTGGCACTGAAGAAGCCAGCTGCCGTGTTGTGAGATGCTCTGGGGAGACTCGTGGGGAAAGGAACATTTTTTGATGGTTATCATGTGAAATAGAATTGATCAGAGCTCTGGGGACTTCCCTGGCGGTCCAGTGGTTGAGACTTCGACTTCCAATGCAGGGGGTGCGGGTTCAATCCCTGGTCGGGGAGCTAAGATCCCAGACGCCTCGCAGCCATAAAACTAAAACATAGAACAGAAGCAATAGGGGCTTCCCTGGTGGCACAGTGGTTGGGAGTCCGCCTGCCGATGCCGGGGACGCGGGTTCGTGCCCCGGTCCGGGAAGATCCCACATACCGCAGAGCGGCTGGGCCCGTGAGCCATGGCCGCTGAGCCTGCGCGTCTGGAGCCTGTGCTCCGCAACGGGAGAGGCCACAGCAGTGAGAGGCCCGCGTACTGCAAAAAAAAAAAAAAAAAAAACCAGAAGCAATATTGTAACAAATTCAATAAAAACTTTAAAAATGGTCCACATCAAAAAAAAAATCTAAAAAAAATTAAAAAGTTGATCAGAGTCCTGTGTTCGGGGGCACAAACCTATAATACAACTTTTACAGCTGATATATGAAGGAAACTTGAAGGGGATTTTCCAAAATGTTCCTACAAAACTATAGGGGGAAAACATATGATAGAAGCATTTTAGGCAGTTAAAAAATTCTGTTTTCTGGATTTTGTGATGTTTGTGGTATAGGTTAGGTTTTTAATAATTTATACTTCGTTGTTACTTATTTCCTCATTCTAAATATTCATACTTACCTAATTTTTACTTGTGATTTTGTAATCTTTTTCTTAAAGAAGCCTCCCTTCTCCCCTGTCCACAATTATATGTTCCAGCCTCCATATAACCGGGATCTGCCCTTTTTTTTTTTTTTCCTAGTTCTGTTTTTATTTAAAATTTCAGGGACTTCCCTGGCGGTCCAGTGGTTAGAACTCCACACTCTCACTGCCGAGGGCCCGGGGTTCAATCCCTGGGCGGGGAACTAAGATTCCACAAGACACACGGCACAGCCAAGAAAACAAAAATAACAATTTAGATGTTTTGTTTCTGGTGGATTTTTTTGCACTAATTTGGATTTTTTAAATATTGAATTAAAATATTATTTATCTTGATTGCTGAGGTTTTGGTGCCCCTTAAATTTTGTGCCCAAAGCAGGTGCCCATCTTGCCTCACCTGAGTCCTGGCCCTGTTTCTTGGAGGTAGGCGAAGCAAAAGCTGAGATATGTTTTCTTCCTCAGCAGCCCATCCTGGCTCCTTGGGTTAAGGTTTTAGTTTTGTGTTGGCCACACTGCGTGGCTTGCAGGATCTCAGTTCCCCGAGGGGGGATTGAACCTGGGCCACAGCAGTGATAGCACTGAATCCTAACCATTAGACCACCAGGGAACTCCCGGCTTAAGGTTTAATTTAATGTGGTCCTGAAAAAAAAATCTTTTTAAGTATATAGAGCATATGCCTGTACATGCACAGAGTATATTTGAAAAGTTATTTTAATTAATTAATTTATTTATTTTTGGCTGTTGTGTCTTCGTTGCTGCGCGCAGGCTTTCTCAAGTTGTGGCGAGCGGGGGCTACTCTTCGTTGCTCTGCGCGGGCTTCTCATCGCGGTGGCTCCTCTTGTTGCAGAGCACGGGCTCTAGGCGCAGGGGCTTCAGCAGTTGTGGCTCGCGGGCTCTAGAGTGCAGGCTCAGTAGTTGCAACGCACGGGCTTAGTTGCTCCGTGGCATGTGGGATCTTCCCGGACCAGGGCTCGAACCCGTGTCCCCTGCATTGGTAGGCGGATTCTCAACCACTGCACCACCAGGGAAGCCCTGAAAAGTTATTTTAAAAACAGTAATACAGCGTGCTTTGTGGGAGGGCAAAGGAAATGACAGGGAGGGAGCTTGCTTTGGAGACTTGCCTTAGAACGTGTATTTTTAAATTTTTAAGGGAAAAATTTCTTAAGATAAATATTTTTTTTCTTATTACAAAAGCAGTACTTATTCACTATGGGAAAATTAGGCAATACAGATAAAGTAGGAAACAGAAAGCATAACCATTCATAATCCCATCACTCAACAAGAATCCTGTTAATATCTTTTCCTATCTGCCCCATTCGCGTCTGCAAACCCATAGCATCACTGCCTGCTTCGCTGGGATGCTTCTTACCACTTACTGCTTTGGCTGGTTCTGACTTGTTTCCAAATTTTATCTCCAATTAGCACATCTTTGCTTGCAGAACAGGGACTGTGTCTAACTGGTCTTTGTTACTTTCCAGAGTGTAGAATGGGAGGCTTGGTCGGACCTAAAGACCCAAGAGACAGAATAGCTGAGTTCAGACCTCAGCACCATCATTTCTACAAGTTATGTGACCTCTCTGAGCTGCAGTCTCCTCATCTGTAAAATGGGACCAGGTGACTGCCCGTGCAGAGGAAAGAGGGAAAAGCCTCGCAGAATGCTTTGCACAGAGCCCACCGTGCTGATGCACAGTAGTTGCTTTCCGTTATTACCTGCTGGCGCGACGCCTTCATTCGTTAATTCACCGTGTATTTATCGCATGCCTGCTCTGTGCCACACACTTCTCAGTGCCGGGGACACAACAGTCAACCACATGCGAGGCTCTGCCTCCCGTGAGCTCACATTTTATACATTTATTTATTTTATTTATTTATTTTTGGCTGCGTTGGGTCATTGTTGGTGCACGCGGGCTTTTCTCTAGTTGCTGCGAGCTGGAACTACTCTTTGTTGCGGTGCGCGGGCTTCTCATTGCGGTGGCTTCTCTTGTTGTGGAGCATGGTCTCTAGGTGCGCGGGCTTCAGTAGTTGTGGCGCGTGGGCTTGGTAGTTGTGGCTCGCGGGCTCTAGAGCACAGGCTCAGTAGTTGTGGCGCGTGGACTTAGTTGCTCCGTGGCATGTGGGATCTCCCCGGACCAGGGCTCGAACCCGTGTCCCCTGCACTGGCAGGCGAATTCTTAACCACTGCACCACCAGGCAAGTCCCATCACATTTTAATGTTGGGATCGGAGACAACACACAAGTACGTGAAATATACATCATCCCTGATAATGATACCTGCTACGCAATATAAATCTTTGCATGTAGTAGTTACTCATTAGACATGTTGGTTGAGTTGATTTCTTTTCCCTACCCTCCCGTCCCACATCTTCTCTCGGTCCCGAGATCCCATTTCCAGTGTGGTTACATAACATGAGGCCTAAACTCTCGAGACGGACAGTTGCAGACATGGCCCTGGGCGTATGCCTGGGAAGGGCTGCAGCACCCAAGAACGAAGCCCAGAGGTCCCACGACATCCGTACCTGTGACATCGGGAGACGCCAGCAGGTGTCTTGACGTGCATTTTCCTCTGGGTGATCACACTGTTGTACTCCTAAGTTTGCACTCCTCGGCGATCGATGGTCACTGTTCTGTGAAGTCAGGACAGTAAACAGCGGACTGTGCACCGTGCAGGGTGAGAGGTCGGGAGGCGCTGGCTGGACAGTGTGTATGACCCTGTGTGCCTGTCTCCAGGGGTGTCGCCTGGCCTCGTGTTTCTGCTGCAGGAACCGCCACGTGTTTACCTTTCCTCTGCTCCCTCCTGACCCTGGCATCCAGGAGCCCAGCTTGGACCTCCCACTGTGTCAGGGCCAACAGACACCACCACTGTAGGGCAAACACCTGCTTGTCCATAGCAGAAGACCGAAGGCCCAGGGTCAAAATGTATGAGCCCAAGCCCAAAGCAGATGGGAGTGTGGAGACCTGGGATCCTTTTCAAAGGAAATATAAAACCTAGGGTGTATCCTTACACTGTGACAATGTCGGGTTCTTGGATTAAATGCGTGAAAGTTAGATTATTCCTGCCATATGCCATAACCCAGCATTAACATGTTAGTTCACATGAATTTTAAACCTTCATACTATATATTAATATTTAATCATTATGATTCCATTATTATGATGGTTGAAATTCCTCAGCCATCATAATGGACCTTGGGGAATTGGAACAATAATAAAGGAGAGGTAACTGCACTGGAGCCTAAGGTAGAGGGGTGTCCCCCAAACCACTGAACGAAGACAAGTAGGTGTGTCATCCAGAGTGAGAGAACTTGGAGCTCGACAGCTAGAGCCCCTGGGTCTCCCCCATGGACCTCTTTGGTCCCAAGGTTGGGACAGAGGATGGACAGGGGAGGTGGGGGGGAGACTGGGGAGGCCTTGAGCCCCCGCTTTAGGTTCAAGCATGTGCCAGGCTCTCAGTTGCTGCCGGGCTGGGCAGCAGGGTCACTGCGCATCCGGAGCAGGGCGTGTGATGTCAAAATACTTTCGTAGCAATATTAAGACATTACTTGCCTTTTGCACTTTACAGACATCCGCACTGCGCAGAAGCAGTGGTGGGTAAAACCGTGCCAGCATCCTTTAAGAATATCCTAGATAAACCAGTGAAAATTATAAACTTTATTAAATCTCAACACCAGTACCCGACTTTCAATATTCTATGTGACGAAATTGGAAATACGCACAGAGCGCTTCTACTACTGACATGTGATGACTGCCCAGAGGAAGAGCGCCTGGGAAACTGTTGTGAGGTGAACCAGCTGCTTTTTTTCGTGAAACACCATTTTTTCTTAAAAGAATGATGGATAAACCACGGACATTCACATTTGGGCACGTAGAAGACATTTTCTTAAAAATCGCTGAAGCGAGTCTCTGACTTCAAGGAAAACAACAAAAAGAATGTGTTGCCGATTCTGAAATCTGAACTTTGAAGGAAAAATTGTAATTTGAAATACTTGCATCTACCACGGGATTGACAGCTTTCCAGCACTTGCAGCCTTCTCTGATGAGATCAGCAGTGAAACAAATGTGATCTTTTTTAATTTATTTATTTTATTTATTCATTTTTGGCTGTATTGGGTCTTCGTTGCTGCACGCGGGCTTTCTCTAGCTGCGGCGAGCGGGGGCTACTCTTCATTGCGGTGCGCGGGCTTCTCATAGCAGCAGCTTCTCTTGTGGAGCATGGGCTCTAGGCACGCGGGCTTCAGTAGTTGTGGCATGTGGGCTCAGTAGTTGTGGCTCATAGGCTCTAGGGCTCAGGCTCAGTCGTTGTGGCACACGGGCTTAATTGCTCCACGGTGTGTGGGATCTTCCTGGACCAGGGCTCAAACCCGTGTCCCCTGCATTGGCAGACAGATTCTTAACCACTGCGCCACCAGGGAAGCCCACAAATGTGATTTTTGATAGTGGCTGATGAAAGATGGTGATGTTTGGAAGATCTGCATTTCTCAGTAAATCAGTATTTTCCAAACAGCCAATGTATGATGTTACAGAATGGCGTGTGGGCCACTGTATATAAAATAGATGAACAACAAGGATCTACTGTAGAGCACAGGGAACTATATTCAATATCTTGTAATAACCTATACTGGAAAAGAATCTGAAAAAGGAGATATATATATATATCTGAGTCACCTTGCTGTAACCTTGAAACTAACACAGCATTGTAAATTAACTATACTTCAATTTTTAAAATGGTGGAAAAAAAAAATTTTAATTATCGTTATAGGGCATCTCTGTGCTGGAGATCAACGAGAGGAATAAACTTAAGGTCTTCCCAGGGCTTTTCTGAGCCTGCACCCTTCCTAAGGTATGTGCTGGGATTTTCTACATTTCTCTGTATATGTGGTTTCTTTTGAACGTTTTAGTCCTTTAATGTCTGACTCCCAAAGGGGAAAAAAAACCAGAACGTAAAAACAAGCACCAGTTCTTTAAATTCTCTAGAAGTCGTTTCAGCTGGAGGCTGCAGGGTTTGTAGCAAAAACAGTGAAGGCTGCAGCAACGCCGCCCATCTCTGTGTCTGCACCTCTGTGATCAGAGCAGCAATCAGTGACCATAGCACAGATCCCTGTTATTGGAGCACAGGGTCCTTCTTGCCTACCCCAGCTCCTGCAAGCTGCATGCAACCTGTTCTCAGAAATTGTGCTCAGCTGCTTGCGGGGTTGGGGGTGGGGGCTGGAGGATACGGAGTGCTACTGTGATAAGAGCTGAAATTGACCAAACTTAACAACTATGAGAAGTGGTCACAGAGTGTGGTTTTCAACCACCAGTTTTTTCCTTTTTAATTTTATTACTATTTCTTTGTTTAAGAATTTTTTATTGAGGTAGCAATGGTTTATAACATTATATAGATGTGTCGAAATTTTTTTGTTTAAAAAAATTGTGATAAAATAAGACACATTAAATTTACCATCCTAATCTTTTTAAAGCGTGCACTTCAGTGGCGTTAAGTACATTCACATTGTTGTGCAACCATCACCACTAGAACTCTTTTCTTCTTCCCAAACTGAAACTCTTCACTCATTAAACAATAATTCCTCATTCCCCCTGCAACCCAGCCGCTGACAACCACCATTCTCCTTTCTGCATCTATGAATTTGATGACTCTATGTACTTCCTGTGAGTGGACTCATACTATGACTGGCTTATTTCACTCAGCATAATATCTTCAAGGTTCATCCCTGCTGTAGCTCATATCAGAATTTCCTTCCTTGGGCTTCCCTGGTGGCGCAGTGGTTAAGAATCCGCCTGCTAATGCAGGGGACACGGGTTGAAGCCCTGGTCCGGGAAGATCCCACATGCCGTACAGCAACTAAGCCCGTGCGCCACAACTACTGAACCTGCGCTCTAGAGCCCGCGAGCCACAACTACTGAGCCTGCGTGCTGCAACAACTGAAGCCCGCGCGCCTAGAGCCCGTGTTCTGCATGCAAGAGAAGCCACCGCAATGAGAAGCCCGCGCACAGCAACAAAGAGCAGCCCCCGCTCGCTGCAGCTAGAGAAAAGCCTGCACGCAGCAATGAAGACCCAACGCAGCCCAAAATAAAATAAATTAAAAGAAGAAAAGAATTTCCTTCCTTTTAAAGGCTGAATAATATTCCATCGTGTGTTTATGCCAAAGTTTGTATATCCATTCATCCACTGATGGACACTAGGGCTGCTTCCACCTTTTGGCTACTGTGAATAACGCTGCTGTGAACATGGGTGGGCAGATCTCTCTCTGAGATCCTGCTTTTGATCCAAGCTACAGAATTCTGAGGTGCTTCATCACATAGCAGTAGACAACCAGCACGTTGAGCTGTGATTAGACCTCACCAGCTGAAATGGTGGGAGGATGATGGTTGCTGAAGCAGAGAAGCACATTGTCTGTGTCAGAGCATGGGGTCCAGCTTTAGAGACTGGTCGCTGACTGGGTGCCACCAGGTCCTCCGCTTAGGCGGTGGAAGCTCTCACTTCCCTGGCTGTTCGGTAGAGAGGATGAAGCAGGTTACCGAACAGCAGCAGTTTATAAAAGGATTCATGACAGTCGTCAATAAGGAGGAGAGACTACTCTGTCTGTATTCAGGCTGGACCGGCTGCTAACATGTCCCCTCCACCAGGACGATACTAGAGCCAAGTGTGGAAAATCAGAGGTGATTTGGTCAGGCCAGTGCTGGGGAGTTGAGAACCAAGAATTAAATCAACCTTGGCTTTCTCTCTTCTTTTTCTGTGGGGGGGGGGCGGGGGGCTGCGCTGCACGGCTTGCGGGATCTCAGTTCCCAGATCAAGGATTGAACTTGGGCCACGGCAGTGAAAGCCTGGAATCCTAACCGCTAGGCCACCCGGGAACTCCCTCAACCTTGGATTTCATCACAGACCTGATGGGATGGACTGTCACTGTCAAAGTTCACCAAGGCTGACAAAGGAAAGGAAGGAACCACGGCCACCTTCCTGGAGCAAGTCCAGTGGAGGTCAGCTCCAGGCACCAGGGAGCACCTGGGGATCCTGCTCTGAGGAGGTGAGCCTCACCCTCTTGACGTTGGTAGTGGGGAATGAGAGGTTCCCCAGCTGTTTTTAAAAATAGTGTATTAGGGCTTCCCTGGTGGCGCAGCGGTTGAGAGTCCGCCTGCCGATGCAGGGGACGCGGGTTCGTGCCCCGGTCCGGGAGGATCCCACGTGCCACGGAGCGGCTGGGCCCGTGAGCCATGGCCGCTGAGCCTGCGCGTCCGGAGCCTGTGCTCCGCAACGGGAGAGGCCACAACAGTGAGAGGCCCGCGTACCGCAAAAATAAAAAAAATTTAAAATTTTTTTAAAAAATAGTGTATTAATAGAAAATTTGGGTTATACTAAGGCCAACAGATCAGGAGACAATGGCTATTGAAAAGATGTTTTATAATCACAGCTCCCGAGAGGAGGGGGCGTGCCATGCCATGGGGGGGTGGGGCACACGGGGAAGCACCAGGGTTGGTCAGGAGGCAAGCCTCTATTGTGGTTTCCATGACAACAAGCCAGGGACACTTCCGGCCTCCTCAGACCTTCAGGGTTTGGAGCTGCCCCCATGTTGGCTCTGGTTGTAGCCACCTGGGTTGTTTCGTGGCCAAAGGCCCCTGTGAAAGAAATAACAAAATGAGTGAACTTTCCTTCCTCTTGCTGGACACAGTGACCCAGAGGAGGGAGGAATTAAGTCCTTAAACCAGCGTCATTGCTCCTGGTTTGCAAAGAGAAATGCTGGGAATCCCTAGGGAGTGTCTTCAGCAGGCTGGTTGGGGAGGAGTGTATCCTGATCCACGTGAGGGGGAAGGACGGAGGGGGGCTGAGGGCTGAGGCAGCACCTCTGGGAAGCACGGTGGTACACTTTCCTTCCCATCAGAGGCCCACAAAGATGAGGCAAGGGAAAAGCACAGTCGTCTGTGTTCACCTCTGGACCTTTCCTCCGGCTCCTGCCACCTCCCACCTCCTGGTTAGATCAGTTCCTGGTCCCTAGGGTCAGCTCTGCGCAGAATCCAGGTGCTAAGATAAGAACGTTAGAAACTTACAGAATCCAGAAAGGCTGAGTTGATGGAGTAAACAGACAGAGAGGAGAGGAGGTGGGGCGGGCGGACCCTGTGGACTGGCTATCAGGTGGTCGAGCAAAGCAGAGGTAAGGTCTCCGGGGGCTGTGATGAAGGCTGTGGGGTTGAGGGGCAAGAGGGAGATGAAGAAATATAACTTCCTGGGACTTCCCGGCGGTCCAGTGGTTAGGACTCCGTGCTCCCACGGCAGGGGGCACGGGTTCCATCCCTGGTCCAGGAACTAAGATCCCGCGTGCAGGCACGACCGAAAAAAAAAAAGAAGAAATATAATCTTTTATAGATGTCTTCCTGGGTTTTAAGAAAAAAGAATGTTTCCTCTTTAAATTTCTCTCCAGATTTGCACGGCTTTCAGTCCTGCTTTTATGTCAGGCTGTTATTTCCTGGAAGGTGACACCATGCCGGGACTGGGCCACGTGGAGGTCCCACGTTTATGTGGGTTACCTTGAATTGAGATGTGTGTTTTCATCAGCTACATCCAGGGATGATTTTGCTGCTGCCCGATTTTTATAGAAAAGCAGAAAAAGCATCCCTGGCTTGCATGTTTTGGGAGAGAGAGAAGCCTGGGTGTGGGCCCTAAGGCCCACAGATGCTCTGATTTCATCTCCCTTCCCAAGCGCCCTATTCTGATCTCAGGCTCGGAGGTAAAGTGGGTCTGTTTTCTGAGGGAGCGTCTACGCAATGCCAGACAAACTGGAGGAAAAGTAAACAGTTAACAGACAGCGGTTTGGTCTCCGGATTGCAGAGCGGTCAGAAGGGGTGGTTCGGCTCACGGTCTATGGTTTATTTCACAGTTTTCCCTTCCCTCAACGGTCTTATCCGAGTGACTGTTTCAGGTTTAAGCAGGGGAACCAGGGCTCTGCAACTTTTCTCAGCCAGAGAGATCTGGGCTTCTTTGTTTTGGAAAGCAGTAATGTCACGCCCAGTGTCACTTACTTCTGGCAAGTGGGACAGCTGATGGATGACTTCAGGACGGGGACCTGAAGCAGGAGAGCGCGAATGGGAAGACAAACGTGCTGCCGGCGGGCTGCCGCTCTCTGGCGCCTCGGATGGTAAACCTCTGTGGCAAGAGACACCCCCGACCTCCGCCCCCTGCGGCAGTGTAAAGTCAAGAGTAGTGGCTTGCTACTTGTTATTTTTAACTCTGAGGGAACGATTAGGGCCTTGCGAGCTTGTCCCCAGAGGCCCCGGTCCGAGCTGCTGACTCAGAAGACACAGACACACTCCCTCCCGGGGGCAGTAACAGGGCTCCTTAATTGGTTTGAAAAATGGCAGCTGGATCCCAACAGCTGCTGCTCTCTGGCTGCGGCGGGGGAGGGAGGAGGACGCCAGCTCCGCTGCAGCCTGCAGAGCCCCGCCTCGGCTTACCCTCACGCACCGCCTTTCCGTTCCTTCTCCGTGTTGTTCATTTCTGGCGCCCCTCCCCCAACGCTCTTTCCGAGCCTGGTCACGTGACCAGGCCTCTGCTCATCCTCTGCGCTGACGCTGCTGGAGGCAGCACTTCCTGCCTGTGCTGCCGGGCTGGTAAGTCCTTAGTGAGAGGTTCCTCTTCTGTCCCTCTGGCCCTAGGCAGCCCTCGTCTGCTCGTACCTCGGATGGAAAACTTGCGTCTTATTTTCTCTCGAGCATTTGTCCGTCTGTCCTTAACTGCTCCCTTTGCTGCCTCTGAGTTCCGAAGTGTGCTCACTGTCCGGCAGGGCTCCAGGCGTCCTTCTCGGGAAGCAGGGACACTGGAACACACCGGCCCCCCACGGGTGAGAGCAGGTTCCCCACTCTGGCTGGGAGGAGAGCTGAGTTTTCTTTTGCCTTGGTTTCCTCATCTGTCAATGAAGAGGGTTGGGTTCAATCAATTTGTTCTCAAATTCCTTTTTTCTTTCAGCGGTTTTATTCAAACAAAAACTAGCAGGAAACACATCCTGCAGAGCCCTGTCCACTCAGCTTCACGCCCTCTGTCCCCGGCTGACCCCTCTCCCCTGGGGCTCCGCAGAGCACAGCTCGGAGATCACCAGACTGGACTCTCCCCAAGGCTCCTTTCAGCTCTAACAGGCTGGGATCTTGGGGCTGGAGTTTTCAGGCAGGACCCCAGGAGAGGAGAGGGGTCTGCAGTGGGGCAGCCTGGCCCCTCCCATCTAAGTGCTCGGGGACAAGAAAGCCCCGATGACAACTGCTCGTGCTAGTGGCCCCGCAGCCTCTAGCCTCACTTTACCTAAAATCCAGTTGGGGAAACGGATGGGCATTTGCAAGCACCCTGGCCCACCCTGGGCGGTTGAAGAGGCAGGCCACGTGGAGGTTTTTGCACTTTTTTTTCAGTACAGTGGAAAGTTGTTGAAAGGTTTTAAATACAGGCTCAGCAAGATCTGATTTACACACTTAAAAGATTTACATGCTTAAAAAGCTCTAGTATTAGGTTGGAAAGTGGATTGCGAGGATAAACCTGATAGCAGGAAAATCTGCAAACGTATTAGTTTATTCATTAGTCTTACTGAGAGATGACAGGATACCCAGGAGAAGGGAACCTCATGTCTACACAAAAGCCTGCACAGCAATGTTCAAGCAGCACTATTCATAATAGCCCAAAAGTGGAAACAACCCTAATGGCCACCAGCTGCCCAATGGATAGACAAAATATGGGGTATCCATACGGTAAAAATTAATGAATGGAAACCTCAGTTAAATAGAGTCGGGAGACCATCCGGGGGAGGTCTCACCCCTGCGTGGACAGCAGAGCCCAAGGGGGAAAGAAGAAAGATTCCCCTTCTTTCTGGCCAAGACTCAGCCAATAAGAAACAGGGGCTCTGTTTACTAAGCCCGCCCACCATCCTCTCCCCTCTATAAAAGCGGCTCCTTCCCTCGCCTCACAGGGGTTTGCACGTGGCCGCCACGGTTGAAACCTCGAGTTGCAGTTCTCTGCTGATCCCGAGTGAACCCGTCCTTGCTGGGGAATAGCTGGCCGTCTTTTCACTTTAGGTCAACATTTTGGCGACCCATCTGGGAACCAGAGAAGACCCCTGACAGCTCCTGGGCTGCTGAGCAAACAGGTGCGGTGCCCACCCGGAGCTCGTTGTCACTGCTTTTCTCACCGACCCTGGATTTTGAAGGTACATCTTTCTCCTGGGTCCAGCTTCTTTGCGTTTGGAAGCTCTGCAGGTTCTATTCAGGATGGACGTTAAAGTCTGGTCCTTTCTGGTCCAGGCCTTGTTCTGTGTGCACGTACTCATTCGGCACTTCCTGTTCCAACTGGCATAGGCTTGCCTTTTGGGTGGATTCATGGAACGCGGTCTGTTCTAGGGAGCCAGGCTGAGGAGCCTTTGCCCAGGCTCCTCTGGGACCAGACTGTCGCCTTAGAACTGGCTGGTGTTAGGCCTGTGGGCTGTTTGAGCTGTTTTGGCTGTTTGAAAATTAGTCTTGGGAGTTCCCTGGTGGTCTAGTGGTTAGGATTTGGCGCTCTCACTGCCGAGAGCCCGGGTTCAACCGCTGGTCGGGGAACTGAGATCCCGCGAGCCACGCGGCCAAAAAAAGAAAAGTCACTTACTCCTGCCAAACAAACAAAAAATCACCTCTGAGAAACGAGATCCCAGTTATTCAAATATTTTGAGGGTGCTCCTCTGCGCTACTAACAGCCTCCTGATATCTGTCTGATGTTATGTTTTAAAATCGTGGTCCTTCCTCATTCACTTTTCTAACTAAACGGACTCACCTGACCAAAGGCAATTTAGAATCTCAGCAGCCGTTATGCGGAACTTCTGAAATCCCCGAACGTTCTTTTCTTAAAACTGAATTGGACAACCACAGTTTTCAAATTTCCAGAACTGACTGGAACACCTACTTCTGTTGGTATTTTGAGGCTTCCACATGTTGTTAGGAGCCTAAAGTTGCCTCTCTGCAAAATAAGATGTTAAGATTAACCGAGGCCAACAGACAATTAAAGCTAAAGTGGTTCCTGAAGCGCAGGCTCTTCCTCGGCGTCTTTGCCTCAGGCGCGGCCCCCCAGCACTGTCTTCCTTCTGCCCTTCTCTGCCGCCTGCCCCTCCTCTACACCCTCAGCTCCCCCCAGACTAATTCTCTTGCCCAACTTCCCTTTTTCTCTGAAATTCTTTCCACTCCCTTTTCCTCTAAACTGGTCAGAACCTGTCCCTTTAAAATTCAGCCTTTTGAGAATTCAGAGGCTAAACCCTTAATTTCTTTTATTTTCTCGCAATAAAGCAGGATTTTTAATACTCATTTTACTGGTGAAGAAACTTAGGCACAGAGAATATTAAAGGTTTTTTTGCCCATACTCAACTAACAGGAACTCTTCGGAGTTACTGCATGAGTGTGAATGCATGTACACTAAACCGTAATGAATTACAGAAAGAGTTACCGTGTCTGGGCATTCCCAACAAACGTTATAGGTTGAATTTTTATGGAATGCAGGTGGCGTTTCTGTAGTTGTCTCCTATCTTGAGAGATACTCAATGGGAGTCACTGCCTGGTGCAACAAGTGTTTATGTCTTTGAAACCCTCAATTTCTTATACTCCCTGGACTAGAGCTGAACTGTGAGCCACAGTCACAGATATTCCTGAAGTAACCAAGGATCCTCACACATTTGCTGAGGGATTTCACACAGTCATTCAAACCTAGCAACCTGGATTCTCCAGCTTATCTCAACTAGTTCATATGCTTGTCAGGGAAGCCAGGCCCAGCATTCAGTTTGCCGCTAATTGGCAGAGTCCTGAAGGATCTCTAGAATTACAACTGGGAGACCTGGCCATTTACTTATATGATCAGACTCAGGCAATCACTCAGTGACTTTATCAGGCCATTCCTAGGACTTTTCCAAAGACTGTTGATGGGAACAAAATTCAGGCTTGCACACAAAAATCTGATGAATCTGTTCATGACTATTACAATCAACTTCAGATTATTTTAAGGGAAAATTCTGGTCTTCTTTAGATGTTGATTCCACCTGGGTAGCTTTTAACTCTGCTTCTTAATGGGCTGAAGCAGAACCTTTCCCTTCTAGTAAAAAGCACCAGGATGGAGTGGGAAACCCTCCACTGCAGACTTAGTAAATCTGGCCAACCAGCTGTCTCATGCTGGATGCGTCTCCTCAAAGAAAGGCCGCCAGAAGTCTTAATCTTCAACTGAAGCAAACAAAGGCCCCTAAACAAAACCAAAACCCTCCTAGTTTCTGCTGTTATTGCAAAGAGCCAGGACATTGGGAAAGAGACTGTTACAAATGTAAGTGCTTCAGGCGCCTTCAGCCTTCTAAGGTGCCTTTCCAACATCCTCCTGATTCTGAATGACCCAAGGAACTACAGGGGCTCTTCCCAATCTTCCCTCTTAATTGGCTTGGAGAAACAGTTCTCCAGATTGGGGTTGAATCTCTTCCAGTCCTAACTGACACTGGAGCCAGAGTGCTCAACCCCACTACTACGAAACAGCCCCTGCCTCAGAGTGCTGAAACCGTTCCAATAGTGGGGATCTGTGATGCACCTCAAAAGGTTCCTGTCTCTGAACCTATTCCCTTTTGTTTAGGCCCTTTGAGAGATAGACACGCCTTCTGCTTAGTTCCTCTGCCCCTACCCACTTATGAGCCTGAGATTCCTTAGAGAAGTATCACGGCAGAATTTCTTTCTCCAAGAGGGGGAAATAACTCTAGAACTTGACGGCAGTCATCAAAGCAGCCAACCAGGTGAATTAAATGACCCTTTGACATCTTTTATTTGCTCCACCTCTGTTGGTGCTAGAGCTGATTCTGGAAACACTGATCGTTTGTCCCCTTTGAATCAGCTACCACCCTCCTTGTGGGCAAAATCTCAAACTGATATTGGCAAAATTCACAGCGCACCTCCCATCAAGATTCAAATAGATCCCTCAGAACTTCTTCCTGGAATTACTCAATACTTGTAAGTAAAGAAGCCCTTCAAGTCATACAGCCCATAATGGAAGACTGCAAGGCTCCGTGTCCCCTCTATTAGTCCCTGTAACTTTCCCATTTTACTGGTGAGAAAACCTAAGGGCCGAGGGTGGAGGCTAGTCGAGGCCCTCAGAACAATAAACAACGTTGTTTTCCTTCGACACCCTGCGGTCCCTAACCCTCACACATTACTAACGTCCATTCCCAGGGAAGGCATTCTTCACTGTAACTGGCCTATGCAGTGCATTCTTCAGTATCCCAGCTGAGGAAGCTAGCCAACACTTTTTTGCCTTCACTTGGGAAGAAAAACAACTCACCTGGACAGTAATCCCTCAGGATCTTACTGAGAGCCCTTCTTATCTTTTGCAAATCCTAAAGGTTGATCTGAGTGATACAGAGTTCCCCAGAGGTTCTGCTTTGCTGCAGTACGTGGAATGATTGGCTTCTTCACTTTCCTCAAGCCTCCTCACGGGATGACTACATCCACTTGCTAAAGCTTTTAGCCTTAAAGGGACATAACGTTGACAAGGAAAACTGCAGTTTGCCCAAAACCAGATTCCATATTTAGGGCATCTGATATCAGAACAAGGGCTAAACCAAGGTCCAGCTAGACTTCATCATGTCCTAAGTTTCCCAAAACCCAAAACTAAGTGCCAACTGTGAGGTTTTCTTGGGCTAGTTGGTTATTGCTCTAATTGGATTCCAAATTTCTCTTTTATGGCCAAACTTCTGTATGTTTTACTAAAGAATAACAAGCCTGACCTAATTTTATGGGAAGAATAGGACTACATAGGCTCTAAGGCCTTAAAGGAGAGTTTGATGAACCCACCTGCCCTTGGCCATCACTTTTATCAGGTTCCCTCTTTCCTTTTTGTATGTGAAAAGGAAGGGAATGCCCTTGGGGTGTTTATCCCAAAACACAGAGGCCACCATTGACCCATAGGGCATTATAGCCAGCAACTGCCCTGTAAGGGGGGGGGATACCCTCTGTTGCCTGAGGGGCATTACTGCCACTACCCTTTTGATTCTAGAGCTCTCAAAGAAAAGGAATAGAAATTAGTGACAGGTTGGATCTCAGGCATGAGAGAGAGAGGAGTCTGGTTCTTAGGCTCCAGAAGTGTTAGCCTGCGTGGACGGGAGTGCCACTGAGCAGGGCGAGTACAGAAGATGAGAAGCAGATTGAGTGGGAGCCGTGGGGTGAGAGGGGGCGTCTGTGCAGGGAGGGCTGCCTTGAGGTGGGACTTCCACGGGGGGTGTGGCCAGCGGACAGAGGCAGCAGTCTGTCCTGAGATGTAGATGTGGGCGCTGTCACGGAAACAGCCCAGCCCACCATGCTGTCTGGTCCTCCGTGTCTTAGGCACGCAGCTCCCTCCGTCCTGAGCACCTGCCCACCTTCTCTGCTCTGATGCCACCTCCATCCTAACCACTCTTCCCCTCCCATCCCAGGCAGGGCCCTGTGCTTACATTTACCTATGTTCTGACTACTTGGTACTGATGCTGAGTGGGTTTCAGTCTGTGTCCCCCGCTGGGACAGGGTTCCTAGTACATGGCAGGCAGACAGGCATGTGGTTATTGAACTGGAGTAAAACTTTAGCGTTGGTCCATCCTCTTAACTATTTGCGATTGTTTTCCCCACCGACCCCCATTTTTAAGCCACAAGACCAGAACCTCATGAGGCATTCCAGGTCTGGACCTATGGTGAGGCGGCACGCGGGAAAGGGCCCAGGAGTGAATTTCACTGGTCTGGTCGCCAGTGTTGGTTCTGCCCTGAGCTCACGGCTTCTCTTTAGGTAGATTATTTTATACATCCTCTAGGACCTAGTGGCTCAGCTATAAAATAAAATAACGCCCGTGACCTAGCTATTCTCTGAGACAGTACATCTGACAGCTTGCTGTGGTGACAGGGATTCTCCATGTCTGCGCTTCCAGTGTGACACCAATCGCCCCAGGTGCAGCCACCGAGACTGAAATGTGTGTGATTGTGTTGGAAGCTCAGCCCTGAGACCCCTTCCTGCTTGGTGATATCACTTCCTTTGTTGCTCTGTGCATTCAGTCTAATTTTCAAGTTCTGTCCATATGAAAATAGAAAACTCAAAGATAGGCTATCTTTTATCAGGTTTTTGTTTGTTCAGCAAAATGTCAACATGTTTATAATATTAACTAATCATAGAGAAAACATTTTATATAATTAGTTTGAGGAGCTGAGGGACAAACAAAAGGCTGTTCCAGCTGCAGGGCATAGGGAGGTGAGTCAAGGGTCCTGGGAGGAGGGACAGTGCCTTGAACAGACCAGACTTGCCCATGACCCCAGCTCCTGACAGGTGCCATGCAAACAGCCCCACCTGTGCCTCCGCTTCTGCCTGGGGAAGGGGAGGGGGTCCAAGCACTGAGGAGCTGCTGCATCTGCCCACCTATTGGGAGGTGCCAGTTTGGGCACAGACTCACTGCTGTCTATGGACCTGTGGCCCCCCAGCCCAGAAACGCTGTCGTGGGAGCGGTCCTCGCTAGGGGCCATTTGGCAATGTCTGGAGATGCTTTTGGTTGTCACCAGTTGGGGTAGGGAGTGCCACTGGCTTCTAGCGAGTAGAGGCCAGGGGTGCTGCAAACATCATACAATGCACAGGACGGCCCCACAGCAAAGAATGATCCAGATGCCCTGAGTCTCAGTAGTGCTGAGACTGCGGAGCCCTGACTCGTAGCTGTGTGGACTCTAGAAATGCAAAGATCCGTCACGGCAACTCCTGGATTCCTGAAGCAGAGTGACTTTTGAATAAATGACGTGGCGTATCTTCAGGACAATTTCATCATTTGGTTCTCCTTATTCTGTAGACAAAAGCCAGCAGTTGTTACAGTTTCCTACTATTTACATCACGTTCAATTTTATATGAGTTAGGTAGAGCCCAGACGACATTAAACAATGAAGTGAAAAAAGATCAGTTGCAAAATTTTTTTATTATTTTGATCGATCGCAATCATTTTCTATGAAAGAGATTTTCTCTCTTTGTTCATTGATAATTGTGGCTTTTTCTCCCTACTGGTATATATTGATACATGCATAAATTTGTATATACTTTCAAATGGGCTATAATTTGTTATTCCAACTTGCCTGTTATTTATAAATGTGGTTAGATAATATTCACCAGACAATAATCAGTATTTAATACTTTTATTCAGGAATTTCATGTGTGTTATAAACCATGAGCAAGATGAGATTCCTGCTTCACAGTGAGGGAAAACAAAAGCCAGAATGCGGCATAAGTGGTTTCCTGAAAGCTGCAAGAAGAACCGAGTTCCAGATATTCAGTATTTCTATCCCTTGGGTCTCTGTATACAAAACACCTTAGAAAATAATTACTTTTTTGTTTAAACAGCTAAACTTTTCATTTGCTCTGTCTTAAAACTGTGTTTTATTGAGGTATAATTTACATATATTAAAATACACAGTTTAGGGCTTCCCTGGTGGCGCAGTGGTTGAGAGTCCTCCTGCTGATGCAGGGGACATGGGTTCGTGCCCCGGTCCGGGAAGATCCCACATGCCGCGGAGCGGCTGGGCCCATGAGCCACGGCCGCTGAGCCTGCGCGTCCGGAGCCTGTGCTCGGCAACGGGAGAGGCCACAACAGTGAGAGGCCTGCGTATCGCCACACACACACAAAAAAATACACAGTTTGAGTGTTAAAAAACAGAATTAAACAGAATTCAATTCAATTCAACAGAATTATTCCATGATTCATGGATTGGGCATCATCCAGTCCAGCAGACAGAAAGGAGCTCTGAGGAGCTGCACAAAATGAGATTTTCAAGGCAGAAGGGAGCGGGAACCAGGAAAGTATACCAGGCCAAAAGTACGGTTGCTAATTGTAAGGTTACTTTCCTTTAGGGAATGGCGGGGGTCTATCAGGCAGATGACCTAAGTGGTGCTGGCCAGGTGATTTCTGATTGGTCGAAATTCCATTTCTGGGAGAGGGGGCAACTGTGATTAAGTCTCTGTTTGGTGATGTGGGGCTTGGCATAAGTAACTCCATTTTGGATCTGTTGTCTGATTTTTAACATGAGTTATGACTTTAAATTTTTTTTTTTTTTTTTTTTTTTTTGTGATACGCGGGCCTCTCACTGCTGTGGCCTCTCCCGTTGCGGAGCACAGGCTCCGGACGCGCAGGCTCAGCGGCCATGGCTCACGGGCCCAGCCGCTCCACGGCATGTGGGATCTTCCCAGACCGGGGCACGAACCCGTGTCCCCTGCGTTGGCAGGCGGACTCTCAACCACTGCGCACCAGGGAAGCCCTGACTCCGATTTTTTTTTAAACTTTTTAGAGCGTGATTTGTTAAATGTACACTGTGAATAGATCTAAGAGGCACAGTTTGGTTGACTATACGGCTCCTTGGTGCATGGAGAGGTCAATAGCTGTTCTCATGTCAATAACATCTCACTAATTTTGTCAAATTGGGAGAAAGTACAGTGTGACTTAACAGGAACAATTTTTTTTTTTTTGGCTGTGTTGGGTCTTTGTTGCTGCGCGTGTGCTTTCTCTAGTTGCGGCGAGCGGGGGCTACTCTTCATTGTGGTGCACGGGCCTCTCATTGCGGTGGCTTCTCTTGTTGCAGAGCACGGGCTCTAGGAGCATGGGCTTCAGTAGTTGTGGCACACAGGCTCAGTAGTTGTGGCTCATGAGCTCTAGAGTGCAGGCTCAGTAGTTGTGGCTCGCAGGGTCTAGAGCACAGGCTCAGTAGTTGTGACGCACGGGCTTAGCTGCTCCACAGCATGTGGGATCTTCCTGGACCAGGGCTCGAACCCATGTCCCCTGCATTGGTAGACGGATGCTTAACCACTGCGCCACCAAGGAAGCCCAACAGGAACAATTTTGAATTCAGAATATTTGTTAAAGAAAAGTATTTTATTATTCCTTAGGAATTAGGGTCTCCTGCTACAAAATCAGTGTGACCTCAAGCAACTCACTTCACTTCTCTGGATCTCGATTTCTTCATCAGGATAGATTAGGGGATTCAACTGCAAGAGCTCGCGGGTCCCTCCCGGCTCGAAAGCGCTGTCCTGCGCGGAGCCCTGACTCAGCACCCTTCCTCCCAGAGCTCTTCCCTCCTGCCTCCCGTTGCCCAGCGTCCCCTGGCTCTTCTGCTTCTGCTGCTCTTTCTCCGGCTCTGTCGGGCGCTCCTCTTAAATGTCGGCTTGGACCTGTGATGCTGGAGCTACCCAGTCTTCATGGCGGTAGCAGCTACCTACCTGCTAACCACTGCCCGCTGCCATCTCCGCTTCAGGGTCATGTCACCGGCCAACCGGGTGTGGCACACAGATGCCCACAGGCACGTCCAGCTACCGTGTCCAGCGGGAGTCCCCCCCCACCCCAAATGCGGCCCCTTCGCCTACTTTCCTTATTTAAGTGAAAAGCACCTGCGGTCATTTCAACCTCAGAGCAGCTCCGAGCGGTGCTATTGTCCCATGACACAGAAGCTGTACACGAGAGGTGAAAGCAGTGAAGTGCAGAGAAATTAGGGAGAGATCTAAGGCAACACAGCAGTGAGCGGTGCATTGGACGTGCGCCCAACGTCTCTGCTCCAAGGCCAGAGCTCTCGCCCCCTGCCCTACGTGCTCTCTTGCCCAGTGCAGGAGCCTGGGGGTGGTCCTCAACCCTCAATCCCTCCCTCACCCCCCATGCCCAGCCCCACGCCAGGGCCTGCGGACCAGAATGGCCCTCGGGCAGCTCCTCAGACCTCACAGCTCATGCTGTGAACAGCTGTCCTTTCTACTGTCTAGCCAGCGCCGTGTGTTTTGTATTTTTGTGCTTTTAGTGGGTGATTTTGCTGTTTAAATGGCCCCCAGGCCTAGGGCTGGAGTCCTGTCCAGTGCCCCTAAGAGCAGGGAGGCTGTGACCTGCCTTATGGGGAAAATGGGTGTGTGAGGTGAGCTTCGATCAGCGTGAGCTGCAGTGCTGTTGGCTGTGAGGTCAGGCTGGTGAGGCAACAGCACAGCACACCCACAGAGACGAAGAGGGGCTTCCTGTCATGACGCTCCTCCAGAAAGCACTAAAGGCAGCACACGATGAAGTGACAGAAAAGGTGGAAAGGCGGCTAAATCTGTGGATTCGTGAGGTGACAACTGATTAAAAAATTCATCGTGAGCATCATCGTGAGGAAAGCCGAAGACGTCCACGGCCACGGGGACACGGCTGTGGGCGTCTGTGTGCCACAGCCTTCGGAGCTGGGTGGCTGACTCATGTTTCCAGGTGACCTGGCAGAAACGTGACACCTGCGGATGGAAGTACCCGCTGAGTGTCATCCAGGCGAAGGAGCAGGCGGTCCACGCCGCCCCAGGCTTGTTGTTTGAAGACCTGGCGCA
Source organism: Globicephala melas (assembly GCF_963455315.2). NCBI lineage: Eukaryota > Metazoa > Chordata > Mammalia > Artiodactyla > Delphinidae > Globicephala > Globicephala melas. Next base: position 99,353,966 of record NC_083324.2, read on the forward strand.
CGAGCCTGGAGAACACAAACCAGGTCTTGGTTGACAAAATGTGACCAGAGGCTCCCAGGAGGCAGACTCCACACTTCCCAGGAGCAGCAGGTCCAGCCTTCACCCTCCAGGAACCAGACTCCACACTTCCCAGGAGAGCAGGTCCAGCCTTCACCCTCCAGGAGGCAGACTCCACACTTCCCAGGAGCAGCAGGTCCAGCCTTCACCCTCCAGGAGGCAGACTCCACACTTCCCAGGAGCAGCAGGCCCAGCCTTCACCCTCCAGGAGGCAGACTCCACACTTCCCAGGAGCAGCAGGTCCAGCCTTCACCCTCCAGGAACCAGACTCCACACTTCCCAGGAGCAGCAGGCCCAGCCTTCACCCTCCAGGAACCAGACTCCACACTTCCCAGGAGAGCAGGTCCAGCCCTCACCCTCCAGGAACCAGACTCCACACTTCCCAGGAGCAGCAGGCCCAGCCCTCACCCTCCAGGAACCAGACTCCACACTTCCCAGGAGCAGCAGGTCCAGCCCTCACCCTCCAGGAACCAGACTCCACACTTCCCAGGAGCAGCAGGTCCAGCCCTCACCCTCCAGGAACCAGACTCCACACTTCCCAGGAGCAGCAGGCCCAGCCCTCACCCTCCAGGGTTGGCAGCAAGCTCACGGAACACGACTGCGGTCCTGAGAGCCGACCGTGCCTCTCACTGTTCCTGCCACGTGGGCTCCAGGCCCGCTGAACTCTTTGTGGTTGCCTGGTGCCCTCTCCTCTCCACCAGGCCACCTAGACTCACCCTGGAGGCTCAGCTCCAGTCATCCCCAGGGGCTCTCTCTGGATCCCACCCTGGAGATGCTCCTCCCCCGGGCTTGTTAACACACCACGTCCACCTCTGTCTCAGCAGCATCTCAGCAGGGTGGTCATGCACGTGTTTGACTGTCTCCCCCACCAGTGTCTAAGCTGCTGCAGGGCGAGGCCCTTTTACCTCTCTCTGTGTGTGTGTGTGTGTGTGTGTGTGTGTGTGTGTGTGTGAGAGAGAGAGAGAGAGAGAGAGAGATGGGCGGCCAAAACCAACAATCAAAGATATTTTTTATGGTGTACTTTTACTTTATTTTTAAAAGTAACACACGCTACCATGCCGTACTTGATTGATTTCACGCTTCTGTGCTCTGGTTCTTAGCACAGAGCCTGGCCCATAGGGAGGATCAGTACACATTCATTGAAAAGAAAAGCATAAAGGTTAACAATATCTATTCGTTCTACCTAATTGAAGTTCCCGGGTCATAAATTTTTAATAAACAGATAAAATAGTTTGAAATTAACATATTAAATTAATGGCTTGTTCTCTGAAATATTTAAAATAATTGCTCTGCCCTCTCTTTTCAATTTGAGCTCTGTGTAATAAAATTTTGCTGAGCAAAATAAACTTCAGCTTAATCCAAATGGAATAAGTAGAAGTTTGGAGCAGTCAGTCTGAGTTAGCAAGTTTTTACGGTGCTCAGTATAACTCTGGAATATTGAAGCCAGGGAGGGCTCAACGTACACCTGTGTTAATTAGGCTCTTCCAGGTGAGCTAAGGAAGCTGGAAGGGGAGGAACAGAAACAGCCTCATCAGGCTGTCGGGGCCAGGAAGGAAGACTGTCTGTGCACAGCCAGCTCTGGCCTTGGACAGCGCCTCCGGGACTCAGCGACTGGCTGTCTCCCCGTGAGCGGGCATCTGCTGCTCCAGGAGCTGCTGTCGTGGGGACTTGGCTCCTGCAGCCTCTGCTTGGTCATGGGCCGTCCTGACCTGTCACTGCTGCCCCTCTGCTCCTTGCCTCCTTCATGCTCCTGCAGACTGGCAAGTGCTGAGGGTCCCTATAGGTCTCACATTCAGGTCCCCACAAAGAAGGGATGCGATTGCTTCAGATAGTTACTCTCCTTCCTACTGGGCAGAGACCTCGCCCCAGTCCACCTCCTAAGACGGAGGTCATCCTATAAGTTAGCTGCCCGTGGGCCCAGCACCTCCCCTGTGAGCCAGAGTGGTGGGAAGGCACGGCTGCTTCCTCAGAAGGCCCGTGGGCATGCGACGCTCCTCTCTGAGGCCACAGAGGCAGCGCTGACACCTGGAAGGTTAGGTGATCGTTCCAAGGAGCGTCCTTTCAAAGCCCCTGCGGTCCAGGTCTCTGGAGCACATCACCTCCCCAGTTTTGAGAAGACTTGCCTACTTGGCTTGTTTATTGTGAGCTGCTCTAAATGTTTGGGTGAAGCCTTCAGGGATTAACAGACAGATCTCATATATGCAACCTCTAACTGCACCGCCAGTGGGTCCTTTATCAGAATTACTTGTGGATGAACATTAAGGACGTCTGATAGCACTGAACACTGAATAAGAGGGTCGGCAACATTCTGCTTATTTTCATTTATTTTCCTTAATCTAAATAAATGAGTTGCTGCTTTAAAAATATATATGTGAGGGACTTCCCTGGTGGCGCAGTGGTTAAGAATCCGCCTGCCAGTGCAGGGGACACAGGTTTGAGCCCTGGTCCAGGAAGATCCCACATGCCGCGGAGCAACTAAGCCCGTGCACCACAACTACTGAGCCCACACGCCTAGAGCCCATGCTCTGCAACAAGGGAAGCCACCGCGATGAGAAGCCCACGCACCACAACGAAGAGTAGCCCCCGCTCGCCGCAACTAGAGAAAGCCCGCGCGCAGCAATGAAGACCCAACGCAGCCAAAAATAAATTAATTAAATAAATTAATTTTAAAAACAGAGAGAGAGCTTATAAACCTCGGCCTGTGCCCAGACATTGCACTCATTGGTATCACTTCGTTTAAAGTGGGCAGATTCACGCCTCTGAGCCGTCCCCGACTCTGCTTCTGTATGTGACCCAGTTTGTTTACTCTGCTTCCTCATCCCGTCTCCCCCATCCTTGGCCCCTGACGCTTCTCTGTGTAATTAGGAGATACAGCCCCTCCCCACTCCCACCCCAACTGCTCCCAGTGTAGACGGGTCGTGATCCCCACAGTGAGGGTGGGCACCCGGGCTATTGGGCCACAGGGCAGCTCCATGGGGAGAAGAGGCGTCTGACCCCCTGTCCCCCTGGAAGTGAACCAGCAGGCAGAGTCTCCAGGAGCCCACTCCTGTGTCCAGCTCAACCTTGGACCCTGATGGGCTCACAGGCCGAGTGCAGTGTGTGGGCAGCTTCACGCCTGCTCTGGTAGAACGGTTGTGGTGGTCTCAGGAAACACACTTATTATGAAGAAATTAAAATATTTGTCATACTTGTACATTTGTGAGACTGGAAGCCATATTTTACTCTTATATTGCGGTAATCTACCCTCGTATTTAAAATAATGACAATGTCAACCACTATTAAAGTCTGGTAGGTGATTCTGCAGCTCACTGAGACAGAACACACTGGGAGACTTGAAGCCCCATCCAGTAGTTATCTCAGGTCAGCCAGGTGGAGTGAGGTTCACAGGATTTTGGTGAATCTGTGACTCTTGATAAGGAAACATCAAAACCTTTACATATGGATTTCTGGATTTCCTTGTTATAATTTTAGGCATAGAAATTACGTGACTTGGTTATGAAAATAAAGGTCACCTAAAAGATCCAGAATATATACATCTCAATTTGTTTAGATTATCATCTGAAATAAGACATTTAAAAGTATTTTTGAGGAACCTGGGCTCATTGAGAACATGTCCACAGACCTCTGGGAGTTTGAGAATCCTGCTGTCGTTGTTTCAGTGAAAATAATCAAGAGCTCCATCCCTCCCTCCCAGGGTTTGGAGATTCCCGTAAAATGCCAGATTGACCCACCAATCTTGATTGGATGGTTAGCCTAACAAATCTATTGTAATGACCAGTTACAAACGTTATCTGAAAGGACTTTCTTCTTGTAGGACACGTTTAACACTTAAAAGATTATACAAAATACTGTCCCTGCTTTCTGATAGCTTGTAATCCTGCCGTCATCACCTACTAAATGTCAAAATTATAATAGTAAAAATCAGAAACAGAGGAAAGGACCATTGTGAAAATAAAATTCAGTTAAAAATTTATACGAAATAAATGAAAATCCCAGCAATGTTTTAAAAACAGAAGTTGACAGTCTGATTCTAAAATCTCTATGAGCTGCAAAGGGCCAGAAAAAGCCAAGACATTGTTAAAGAAGAACAACTAAATAAGAGAAACTACTCCATAGAAGCAAAATGCAATACAAAACTACAGCAATTAGGGCAGTAATAATGAAACAAGAATAAAAAATAGACCTGTGGAAAAGACCAGAGCCCCCAAACCAACCCACACATGTGCCTATATGATACATGACAAAGGAAGTACTGTAGATTAGTGATAAAAATACATTAAAACAAAATAAAGGTGCTGGGTCATTTGGATAGCCACATGTAAAAAGGCAAGTCTTGATATTGATCTTATATCATCCACAAAAATTAATTCCAGAAAATGTAGCTGTTTGTTGGGGGGTTTTTTGGCCACAACATGCAGCTTGTGGGATCTTAGTTCCCCAACCAGGGATCGAACCTGCGCCCCCTGCATTGGAAGTATGGCATCTTAACCACTGGACCGCCAGGGAAGTCCCTGGAAAGAATGTAGCTTTAAATGTGAATGTTAGAAAATAAACTTTCTTAACATCAATTTTTTTTATGATCTAGAGGTAGGGAAAGAATTCTTAAACAGATCACACACACACACAAAACAACCCAGCAGCTATATGGGAAGAGATTGATAATCTGTTTCTTTTTTTTTTTAATATTTATTTATTTTGGCTGCACTGGGTCTTCATTGCGGCATGCGGGATCTTTGTTGCAGCATGCGGACTCTTAATTGTGGCATGCATGCAGGATCTAGTTCCCCAACCAGGGATGGAACCCGGGCCCCCTGCATTGGGAGCATGGAGTCTTACCCACTAGACCACCAGGGAAGTCCCCTAGACTGATAATTTGGATCACGCTCAAATTAAAAATTTGTTTATTAAAAGATATCATTAAGAGAGTGAAGAGGCAATCACCAAGTGGGAGTAGATAGAGGCAACACAAAACTGACAAAGGGCTCATGTCCACAATATGTAATGAACTCCTATAAATCAATAAGTAGAAGGCACAATTTAATAGAAAAATGGGTAGAAGACCTGACCATGTAATTTACAAAAGAAGCTATCCAAATGGTCTTCAACTTCCTTAAAAATCATGTAAATTCTAAATCTCACTAAAATCACAGTGAGATTTTATACACACCCTCTAGAACAGCTGAGATTAGAAAGACTGGCAGCAGCAAGTGTTGGGGAGCAGTGGGGTCTCAGTGGCAGCTGGGGGAGTCTCCTGTGTTTGGCACTGTGTGCTAGATCTGAAAGTCAGCATATCCTAGGACCAGGCATCTCACTCCTGGTGTAGCGGAACTGCAGGCCCATGTGCCTCAAAAGACATATGTAAGGATGCAGCAGCATTTGTCATAGAAAAAAAAAAAAAAAGCTTGGGAAAAAACTAAATGAGACTCCTGGTTTCCAGCCTGACCTGTCCCTCTTGTCCTCACAACAGGAAAAAAGTGGAACAAACTGAAAATCAATAGCTTTTCTTGGATTCCTCAGAGAACTGAAGTGCAGGGCAAACTGCTACCTCCAAAACTGGGGACAGGGGACTACCAGGAATCGTAGCTCAGCACAGAAGCTAGCACCAGAGCCAGTACTGGAGAAGGAAAATGTTAATTGGCAAGTTGCTGGAGGCTCAGTGCGCACAAGCTTGAAGATTAAAAATTAAGAGAGGCCAGCCTTACGTAAGGCGCCCCACACTTTTGTGAGCCCACCTCCAGGAGCCCCACTGGCTGTTCAGGCTGAGCGTTAGAGAAAAACTCTCTCCTGCTTTCCACGTTTCCACAGGGGAGGGGAGGGGTAGCCCTTTGGAAATAAGCCCAGAGCATTCTGTTCTTTTTTTTTAATTTTTATTGGAGTATAGTTGATTTACAATGTTGCCTTAGTTTCTGGTCTACCGCCAAGTGTATCAGTTATACATATACATATATCCACTCTTTTTTTAATTAATTAATTAATTTATTCATTTTCTTGGTCGTGCCGCATGGCATGCGGGATCTTAGTTCCCCGACCAGGGATCGAACCTGTGCCCCCTGCAGTGGAAGCGAGGAGTTTTAACCACTGGACCGCCAGGCAAGTCCCTATCCACTCTTTATTAGATTATTTTCCCATATAAATCATTACAGAATATTGAGAAGAGTTCCCTGTGCTATACAGTAGGTCCTTATTAGTTATCTTTTATTTTATTTTTTAAATTATTTATTTATTTTTGGCTGCGTTGGGCCTTCATTGCTGCGCACGGGCTTTCTCTATTTGTGGCGAGCAGGGGCTACTCTTCGTTGCAGTGTGCGGGCTTCTCATTGCGGTGGCTTCTCGTTGTGGAGCACGGGCTCTAGGTGCGTGGGCTTCGGTAGTTGTGGCATGTGGGCTTAGTAGTTGTGGCTCGCAGGCTCTAGAGCGCAGGCTCAGTAGTTGTGGCTCACGGGCTTCAGTAGTTGTGGTTCGCGGGCTCTAGAGCACAGGCTCAGTAGTTGTGGCACACAGGCTTAGTTGCTCCGCAGCATGTGGGATTTTCCCAGGCCAGGGCTCGAACCTGTGTCCCCTGCATTGGCAGGCGGATTCTTAACCACTGCACTACCGGGGAAGCCCCTAGTTATCTATTTCATATACAGTGGTGTGCATGTGTCAATCCCAGTCTCCCAATTTATCCCTCCCCCACCCCCACTTCCCCCCCAGTAACCAAAAGTTTGTTTTCTACATCTGTGACTCGTGTTTTGTAAATAAGTTCACTTGTACCTTTTTTTTTTTTTTAATATAAGCCATATCATAAGCCCTTCCTCAAGGAAACTTTCACCAGAGCCCAACCACCTTGGGAATTACCAGAGCCTCAGAGTCCTGGGGGACGGGAAATGCCCAACTGCAGCCTCCTCTACCCTCCTGTGTCCCCTGAGTGGGGACAGGGGAGTGGAGTGGTCGGCTGAGAAGCACTCTGGCAGGTCACAGCCCTAGGCACAGGCTCACTGCATGGTGAGGTCTGATAGACACCTGTAGATAGGCTCTGACATCTGTAGATAGGCTCCTATGAGGTCTGATAGGCTCCTGTAGAATCACAGGAGATTACAGTAGAAAGAACTGCAAACCACATTTAAGAAAAAGACTCTAGGAAACCCCAGAGATGATGGGGAGACAAAAACAAGGGCACAGGAAATTTCAGCCCCTAACACCTACAACTACAGCAAAGAGCAAACACAGCTTAACTTCTAGCCGTACAAACAGAGCTTCTCACTAAAAGCGTATTTACTTTTACCCAGGACATCATGTCTACCTTTCAACAAAAAGTTGCAAAGTGTACTATACGGCAAAAAACGCAGCTTGAAGAGACAGAGCAGGCATTAGAACCAGACTCAGATATGGTGGGAAATTTGGCATTATTGGACCAGGAATTAAAATAACTATGATTAATAAGCTAAGGGTTCTAATGGAGATAGTGGACACTTGTGAGAACAGGTGGGTAATGTAAGCAGAGAGATGGAAACTCTAAGAAAGAATCAAAAGAAAATGCTAGAAATCAAGAACAATGTAACAGAAATGAAGAATGCCTTTGATGGGTTCATTATCACCTAGACATGGCAGAGGAAAGAATCAGTGACCCTGAAGATACATCAACAGAAAAGTCCCAAACTGAAAATCGAAGAGAAAAAATGTCACCGAGTCCAAGCTTGCACTGCTCACCGCACGAAAGGCCAATCGATCGAGAGACGAGGTGTTGGGACCACGAGTAGTGGCTTTGTTTGGAAAGCCAGCAGACGGGGAATTTCTTCTTTCCTGCAGGCATTCACACGTGGGCCTGGTCAGGATGTTTCCTGTGAGCTAAACAGTCAGGCACGGGAGGCCAGGTTCCAGGAAATGGGCCATTCTGTATACTTTAAGTTATAGGCAACATCCCTTTAGTAATTAACTTGTAGCAAAAGCAATAGAACCACAAAGCATAAAGTAAAAGAAACAGGTCTAATATGGAGTCAGAGTTGTTCTTCCCTGTTACAAAAAGCAGGAAAGAGAACAGAATATCCACGAACTGTGGGAGAATTACAAAAGGTGTAACATACACATGATGGGAACACCAGAAGGAGAAGAGAGAAAGGAACAGAGGAGATATTTGAAGTAATAAAGGCTGAGAATTTCTGCAAATTAGTGATAAACACCAAACCACAGATTCAGGAAACTCAGAGAACACTGTGCAGGCAAATACCAAAAAGATCTACTCTAAGACATATTCTAACCGCAGAAAAATCAAGGACAAAGAAAATCTTGAAGAAAACAGGAAATAAAGACCTTACCTCTAGTGGGACAAGGTAAAATTCCATCTGTCTCACGAATCATGCAAGCAAAATAGAAAAAACTCACCAACTTAGAATTCTGTATCCAGTGAAATTGTCCTTCATAAGTAAAGGGGCGGGGCTTCCCTGGTGACGCAGTGGTTGAGAGTCCGCCTGCCGATGCAGGGGACGCGGGTTCGTGCCCTGGTCCGGGAAGATCCCACATGCCGCGGAGCGGCTGGGCTCGTGAGCCATGGCCGCTGAGCCTGCGCGTCCGGAGCCTGTGCTCTGCAACGGGAGAGGCCACGACAGTGAGAGGCCCGTGTACCGCAAGAAAAAAAAAAAAAGTAAAGGGGAAATAGACATTCTCGGACACACAACATTGAGGGAGACACCCCCCGACTACTGGAGGACCCGGCAGACTGAGTCAGTGCTGTGCCTGGGCTACACGTGGGAATCGGTCCAGGACGCACTGATGGGCTTGAGCGTGACGAAGTGACGACCACCTGTCCGCTCCTGGGCTACAGGACACCCCAGCTGCAGGGCTGCACCGTCCCCATGAAGCCCCGCCCTCAGCCGACCCACTCACAGTTGCAGTCGTTCCCCGGCCTGTGAGCTTGTGCCCTAAACCTCGGGCTCCACAGCCTCCCGGGCTCAGGGCTGTGGCCTCTGGTTGGTGACACTGTGTCTCTCGAGTGGGCAGTTCGGTCGTGGGATTGATGAGACAAGCAGCCACGGTGGGCAGCACTTTTCAGAGTTCCTTGTGAATTAACTTGTCTGCAGTCCCCTGAGTCCTTCTCTGCACAAGCAGGGCAGGGCCCCGAGCACAAATTCTACCTGAAAGAAAAATGGAGCTGTCCAGAGTGCTGGAATCGCTGAGCGTGACGGAGCCCTGTTCAGCTCAGGGGACAGTGCCCTGCAGGCCTGGGGTGCACTAGCGCCCCAGGAGTCACAGCATTAGGAGGAGCCTGATCCAGATCTAACAGGAGGGCGGTGGCTCAGGGCAGCCTCCCTGCTCCTCTCTGCTCCTTACGAGCTGGAGGGCAGACACGGAGTGATGCCTTCGGCAGTCACTTGTGAAAGTGGAAGAGCCCCTTTCCCCTGGCCAGTCCTTTCCTATTTTGTACAAGTTAATTTATCCAAGACGTTAATATTTTGACTCCTGAGGGAATATTAGGAGCTGGGTACGTAAATACGGATGATAAATATTTGTTAAACAAATGTATTTATTGGGCAGCTACTGTGTGCTTGGATGGTGCTAGAGCTAGAAAGCTGATAAGATACAGTGCTTGTCCTCCAGGAGCAGTAATTAGTGGGAGATTCAGTCACAAGTATTTATTACGTGCCCAGCACCCAGCAAGTAATAAAGAAGCGTCTCTTTACTTTTAGTTGGTGAATGGTGCAGATGAGTGTAGAGGCTGCGCCCTGAACCCGGCCTGGGGGTTTGGGAGGTTGTGGGGAGTGGAGGGAAGGTGAGGCTTCCTAAAGGAAGTGAGGATTGAGTGCGTGGGTGGGTGGAAGTGAGCTGGCTGAGGAAGGACGGGATAGCAGGGAGCTTCGGAGACCCGGCCCTGACAGAGCAGAATGTACCTGTCAGGAGTGCATTTAGCAGTGAGCTGTGTGCGTGGTGAAAACAGTATTCCGTTCACTTGGAAAGGTAGGTGGAGGTAAGTTCTGCGCTGCTGGGGTCCAGCAGAGGCACACAGCAGCTCCACGTGCCTTCCTGAGTTGCCCGGAACATAGACATTAACTGAGAAGATTTCAGATGCATGAACTCAGTGCTTTCCATAGATGTTCTGTAGGACCAAGGTGCTTGGATATTAATAAGTGCCACGTGATAAATAGATCCCAGCGTCAAACTGGTTCAGAAGATGCAAATACCCACTGTGAATCTCTAGAGAGGGTAAAGCCTTCAATCTTCCAGATGGTCTGGGGAGATTTTCACCTGAGCCTCTTGAGAAGCAAGTGCCCAGAGTACACGCTGGGGATGGCCGTGTCGGCACCCAAGTGGCAGGGATGCTGCGTGGCAGGTCTCGTAGTTCTGATTCTCCCTGAAGATGCACTGCTCCCCAAGATCTGCACAGCTAGAGGCAGGCTGGAGGGAGGTAGCTGCAAAGCACTAATGATGAGAAGACCCGCAAATGGAGAGTGAAAGGAGGCGACCGGTTGACAACTTCAGTGTTACCCACAGCTCCTCTGTTGTGTGCTGGGTGTTGAAAGCCTTTCAGCTCTCAGAGTGCCAGCTCTACCTGATGGCTGGAAAGCATCTGCCCTTTCTTCTCGCGTTTCTTTGCATTCTTCTGATCTCTTAAGGCAGTGCAGAGACTGGCATGGCTATTAAAGTCAACAACTATTTTTATAGGTGGGACGTTGGTTGGGAGAAAGGACTTCTTGATTGGAATAGGAAACACTGACTGGCAAGTAATTGTACATCTTTTGGTCCCTCGACACTTGAGAAACTTGTGCTTTCTAAGAATGGTGGTTTTCAGAGGAAAACTAGCTAAATTTTTTAGTGAAAGCTACTTAAGGGTCATTTCTCATCCATATTATAAATGTCAGGGTTATCAGCAAGTGTAGGTCTTTCCTGGAGGATCTGACCCACGCTTGGGCTTCAAAGGGAGGAAAAGGAACAGATTTCTCCTGATTTCATAGAGCATCTGTTCTTGGGTCACCTGTACAAAATCATCGTTGCCCCAGTTACTCTTCTGACGTCAGTATTAATTTCAATGTCATGTGATTTGCAGTTTTCATGATGCTCGTGTCTTTTTAAGATCCTGTATGAAAAAAGGTTCTTACAGATCACATAGGATTGTGCATCAGTCTCCATGTGTTCTTGCTGAGTTTGTAGACGTCGCCTTTAAGGGACGTCTCTCAGGATGGGGAAGACTTGGACTTGAGCAGAAGGGAGGTAACCCTGTGAGCAAATGGAGGTGGGAGTGTGGGGTGGGTTTGGGGTGGAGTTCTTGTGTTTATTTATCGTTCCCTCTTATCACAATTGATCCCGGCCTCGGTGCCTTGAAGGAGCCAAGGTTAGGACAGTGCAGGGGTGGTGGGTGACAGCATTCAGAAAGGGAAATGTACAGAGAGCAAATTTTGTACTAACCTTTGTTGTATCTACTTCATCTCCATTAGGTAGATGTCTTCTGCGTTCCACGTATACTCCAGAATCATTCTTCATCCATATGGAAGTCTCTCGTGTAAATTGCTTAAATTTTGAAAGTTATCCTATCTCTAAAATCAAATCTGGTTGGATGTTGCAACCTCCAGCCACCACCTTTCCTCTCCCGCCTAAGTCTTTCACACGCTCATCCTTAGGAAGTTCTATATCATTTTCCTAAAATCATTAATAAAATGTAATTAAATACTTGCTCATCTGCTTAAAGATGTGCATTATTGCACCAAAAAATAGAGCTACTCAAAATTTACGATGTGAAGGGAAGTAAAATCTTGCATTATTTTCGATTAACTCTTAGTGTTGAAACCTTGTGTCTCCCATGTGTGAGGTGAAAAATCTGAGAAACTCACTAGTTTTAAAAGTGTCATTTGGGAATTCCCTGGCAGTCCCGTGGTTAGGACTCGGTGCTTGCACTGCCGTGGGCCCAGGTTGGATCCCTGGTCGGGGAACTAAGATCCCACAAGCCACATGGCACGGCCAAAAAAAAAAAAAATGTCATTTAAGGGGGAAGGAAATGAAGGCCTGTGTTGATCTGGGCGTGTGATGATTCACACCTCTCTTTCTGGCTTGCAGTTTGAGGGCTGGGGAGTGATGCTTTTATTCTGGGCAGGTCTCTCTGAGAATAAGCACAGTATGTTAGCAAGGCAAGGAAGTCTCAGAATACCGCTTTCTCCTTCTCCCTTTCTCCAAATGAGCTAATGACTTATCATTCATGCATTCCTCCTTCACATTTTCCCTCTCTTTGCAGATGCTGTCACAAAGTTCTTCTAACGCCCCCTTCAATAAAGTCAGACTGTTGGCATCCACTCCTGAGATGCCAGCTCACATCTCCCTGACCAGGGCTCAGCCACCACAGCCAATCCCCTGAGCCCCGTGTGCTTGGCCTCTGTCCTCTCAGACCGTCCCCAGGCACAGGGGACAGATCTCAGGTGGGGTGGACCTGAGCTTTGTCCAGAGTCAGACTGCTTGGTGAGGCCACCAGAGAGTTCTGGAAGGTCCCTTGATTGAAGATTTTGTGGTGGGTTTTGTTTGGTTTTTTAAATTAATTTATTTGTTTTTATTTTTGGCTGTGTTGGATCTTCGTTGCTGTGCGCGGGCTTTCTCTAGTTGCAGCGAGCAGGGGCTATTGTTCATTGCGGTGCACGGGCTTCTCATTGTCGTGGCTTCTAGTATTGCAGAGCACGGGCTCTAGGTGCACAGGTTTCAGTAGTTGTGGCGCACGGGCTCAGTAGTTGTGGCATGAGGGCTCAGTAGTTGTGGCTTGCGGGCCCGAGAGCGCAGGCTCAGTAGTTGTGGTGCACGGGTTTAGTTACTCTGCAGCATGTGGGATCTTCCCAGACCAGGGCTCGAACCCGTGTCTCCTGCATTGGCAGGCAGATTCTTAACCACTGCACCACCAGGGAAGCCCCTCGTGGTGGGTTTTTCAGCATGCCCTCTAGGCTGAGGTGCTACCCTTTGGGGGCATGGACTTTCTCCTTGAGTATGGCCAGCACGGTGCCCAGCACGTAACACTGCTCATGAAACAGCATTTCCCTCTTTTTCCTGCAAGGGAGTTCCAGAAAAAGAACCACAAGGAAATTTCAGAAGAGAGACCACAATGTACAATTGAGGTAGATCAGGAATGTTTTGTGGTTGAGGGTGATTTGAACCAAGAATCGAAGCATAGGCACCTTCGTTCACCAGATTCTATAGTCTCCCTGGTATAGTTCAGGTACTGCTACAGGATAAGAATGTAATAGTGACGAAACAAACACAAGAGTTTGCAGTCTGGTGAGTCAGACAAATGTTCACCAAATAATTGCGTAAATAAATATAAATTTAATTGGAAAGTGACCTAAATGTCCAGTGAATATGGGGAAGTAAAGTATAACATGTTTTTATATTTTTTTCTTGAAATACAGTTGATTTACAATATTGTGTTAGTTTCAGGTGTAGAGCAGAGTGATTTTTTTTTGCAGATTATATTCCATTATAGGCTAGTACAAGATACTGGGTATATTATAAGATATTGGGTTATTATAAGATATTAGGTATAATTCCCTGTGCTCTACAGTAGATCCTTGTTGTTTATTTTATGCATAGTAGTGTGTTACTGTTAATCCCGTGCTCCTAATTTGCCCCTCCCTTCTCCTTCTCCCCTTTGGTAACCATAAGTTTGTTTCCTATGATACGACATGTTCTTTGGATTTAATATTATATAGCCATTGAAATTGTTTCAAAGAATTCTGAAGTGATTGCAGTAACACTGGTTATTTAAAAAGGGGTGTATAAAAGCATAGAGTGTAATCTCTATTTTACAAAAACAAATGCATGATTGCCTCTGCACGGGAAAGTTGGTTATAGCACATTTTTCTTGTTTCTAGAGGTAGGCTTGTAGTGATATAAACTTCCTTCTTAGAACTGCTTTTGCTGCATCCCATACATTTTGGGTCATTGTATTTCCATTTTTATTTGTCTCCAGGTGTTTCTTGATTTCTTCAGTGACCCACTCGTTGTTTAGTAGCATGTTCAGACTCCACACGTTTGTGTTTTTGCAGTTCAAACACACTCTAACCACCCTACATCTCACTCCCCAGGGGAGTCCCAGTTGGCCCCTGCCTCTCGGGGAGGCTCTCCAAGATCAGGTAGTGAGTCTGACCCAGGCTCCTTTCCGATTACTGCCTCTGCACTGGGACTTGGAGTGTGTGAGGTTTGGCACATGCCCTTTAAGAGGGGAGTCTCTGTTTGCTACAGCCCTTTGGCTCTCCTGAACATAAGTGCCACTGGTTATCAAAATCAGATGTTCTGGGGGCTCATCTTCCCCAAGCAGGAACCCCAGGCTGGGAAGCCTTATATGGAGCTTGGACCCCTTTCTCCTTGGGGAGAACCTCTGCAGTTCTGAAAATCTTCCCATTCTCCCTTGTGGGAGAACCTCTGCAATTCTGAAAACTGGGGCATGTGTCTGACTGTACTGCATCTCCTCCTATCCATCTCACCATGGTTCTTTCTTTATGTCTTTAGTCGTGGGAAATCTTTTCTACTGGTCTTCAGCTCATTCTCATAGATAGTTGCTCTGTAAGTAGTTGTAATTTTGATGTGTCTGTGGGAGGAGGTGAGTTCAAGGTCTTCCTACTCAGCCACCTGGGCCACCCTCTCTGGTGGGTGTCTCAAAATCTGGGGGTTTTTTTCCCCTCCATCAAAGGGGACAGGAATTGTTGACGTACTGCTTTCTGGAGTACTTAAAGCAAATATGTTTCCAGTTTGAATATTACGGCTAATGAAATTACCAGAGTGATGCGTTCTTAATTTTGCTCCTTGATGCTAAGTGCACGTGACAGGTCTGCTGAGTGTTGCCCCTTTGCCATCCAGCGGCAGGCGGGGACTCACGGGGACTCGCGTGACCCCAGCTGCTCTGCCTGCCTCCCTGGGAAGGGGCTGCGTTCAGCTGTGTCCTCCCTCCAAGCTTCAGGAGCCCAAGACTCACTCTGTTGCTGAAAAATAGGAACCACAAGCGTTTCTGGTGGTTTACTGTAAGGTGCAGTGATCTTCCTACAGCTCAAGGAACAGGTTCTAAAAAACAAGTATCAGGTAGAACAATTTTGCACACATTTTCAGGTTAACCATGAAAAAAAAATGTCCACTTGTTTAAGAAAATGCCACGATTTATGCTTTGTGATAAAAATTGTTTAATGATTATTAATTGTCAAGCACCATGACCAAATATTTCCGATGTACGCAATGTATGTGATGGACAAATTAGTAACGGAACAATCAGTACTCTAATACAAAAATATCAAGAACAGGCAGTTTAAAAAAAAAAATTTAAACTCTAATTAAAATATGAAAAGATTTTAAACATCACTAATAAGAAATAAATATAAAAGCATACATATTAAAGGATCAGATTGGCAGAGATCAAAAAACTCACAATACTCAGCATCAGGAAGGAACTGGAAATGTGACTTCTTACTATCAGTGGGAATACCCGTAGATACATTTCTGTAAGGCTGCTTTCCAAAATATTATGACAACTTAGAAGATGCACATGCTTTTTTGACATGACGGTTACCTTCGTCCAGGATTGCTAAGTACGGCATTAGTTATTTCACATGACCATGAGTGGGGAGCTTACTGGGCCTGGTCCCTCTGAGCTGTAACTCACTGGATTCAGGGCTTACACTTAGCCCCAGGGGAAGCCCAAGTTGCTGTGCTGGTGACCGAAAGGACATTTATTCTGGACAGAACGATCACAGATTCTAGAGCAGGGGCCCTGACATGTTGTCAGAAGGGACACTTTTCACTTCCTTCCATCAGATCACTAACATCTGTGCAGGGCCACCCTGGCAACTCTGCAGATGAAGGCTCACCCACGTGGCTCCCTCTCCAGGGCTCAAACGGCTGCTCTGAAATCTTCCTGCAGATCCTTATCTAGGGCAAATCCCGTTTCTCCACCCTGTCTGGACTAGAGATCGGCTGGGCCTGAGGCTGTGAGGAAACAGCAGGTTCCTCCTTTTCTCCCTTCTTTACCACCTTTGTTAAAGCTTTGAGTTCCAGGGACAGCAGCCTTGTCACCCCACTCCGTTTTGGAACCTGGGCCACATGGACACCCCGAGTGTGTCCCGCCCCACCAAGAACGCTGTTTGCTCTGCTGATGTGAGTGTCTCTATACACAAGTGCCCTCAGATGCTCAGAGTAGCGAGTGTGGTTATTGTGGTGTGGACTGTGTTGTCACGAGGCAGAATTTGGGCCTGGAGACCTACCTACATACACTTGGCACTGATTTACATACCAGCCCCTGACAAGTCCCTCCAAATACTTGTCTACGAATTCAGCTATATGGTGCAGCCAGCCACTGTCGTAGCCAGATCTGCTATTACGGGCTTCACACACACGAAGTACTGAGTAGATCTGTCAAAACGTAATCGTGATAATAATAAATTAGGGCTTCCCTGGTGGCGCTGTGGTTAAGAATCCGCCTCAGGGGACACGGGTTCGAGCCCTGGTCCGGGAAGACCCCACATGCCGCAGAGCAACTAAACCCGTGCGCCACAGCTACTGAGCCTGCGCTCTAGAGCCCGCGAGCCACAACTACTGAAGCCCACGTGCCTAGAGCCCGGGCTCTGCAACAAGAGAAGCCACCACAATGAGAAGCCCGCAGACCGCAATGAAGACCCAACACAGCCAAAAATGAATAAATAACTTTAAATAAAATAATAAATCAGCTCAGGCAGCTCACAAATACAGCTGCCAGTAGCTGCTCCTTAGCCCTGGTTCCTTGTGCTGGAGCGACGTCTCAGTCAACATTCTCTAGGGAAACTGCCTTTCTAACCCACCGCAGAAAAGCAGAGAAGGAAAGGAAACTACCATTTCTTTACTGTCTTTCATCTGGTAGGCACTGTCCTAGTGCTGCGGTTATCTCCCGTTTCTTTCTATTATTTAATGTGAGATCTGCATAGTTTGTGTAGTTGGTTGGAGAAGAGAACACACAGGAAAGATCACGTGGACTTTGAAGCCTGCCTGTAGGGCTCGCAGTGCACAGTCTGCACCACTGCAGTGCAGCTCTTCGCTGACCTGAAACCACAGATACTACTGAACCCTATATATATGGTATGATTTCTTTCCTATACCTACACACCTATGACAAAGTTTAACGTATAAGTTAGGCATGGTAAGAGATTAACAGCAATAACCAATAATAAAATAGAACAATTATAACAGTATACTGTAAAAATGTTACATGGATGTGGTCTCTCTCTCAATATATCTTATCATACTGTACTCACCCTTCTTCTTGTGTCTGGGTGACGAGATGAAGTGAGGTGAATGGCGTAGGCATTGTGACATAGCATTAGGCTACTACTGACCTTCTGACCATATGTCAGAAGGAGGATAGTCTGCTTCCAGTGATCCTGGATTCTCAGCCGTGATGACGTGGATGGTTGGGTGCCGGGAGCAGACGATGTCCATGGCGGGGGAACCCAGGCGGAACAGAGCCGGACAGGAGAGATTTCATCACGTTACCCAGAATGGTGCCCAGTTTAAAACATGAATTTTTTATTCCTGGAATTTTTCACTTAATATTTTTGGACCGTGCTTGGCCATGGGTAACTGAAACTGCTGAAAGCGAAACCACAGCTAAGCGGGGGGGGGGGGGGGGGGGAGGGGGGGAGGGGGGGACTACTGTACCATTTTCCAATAAAAAGAGTCAGGGTTTCTTGGAGAAAAGGCTAATTCTGGCACTGAGGTGGAAGATACAAGATGAGCCTGGAGCATCTTAATAATGCCAGAAACTAAGAAACTGCTTTTTTAAAAAAAGTATGGAAATGTCAAAAAAAAGCTGACCTGGAAGAGCTCCCAATGGCTCAAACTGGAACAATGTGAGCCAGCATTGGATTATTACCCAGAGGGCGCAGTCCTCACCTGATACGCCAACAATGATGAGCGTAGGCGAGATTTGGTCCTGAATGCAAACATTCCCAGGGAAACTTGAAGGAGACACAGTATATTGGCCTCAGATATTTCCTCCAAATATTTATTAGTAAATTTTTATCTTATTTTCTTTAAAAGACCTATGAGTATTCAAAGCAAAAATTATAACATTGTGTCGTGGGGTTTATAACGTGCAGGTGTAAGATGTATGTCAACAGTAGCACAAAGGATACAGAGAGGTTTTCATAATGTCCACGTCTGACAACGGTACACTCTTAGTTCTAAGTGGATTGTAATATGTGAAAGATGCATATTGTAAGCCCTGGAACGACCACTAAAACAATGCAAAGAGGTGTCGCTTAAGTGCTAGTAAAGGAATTAAATGGAATAAAAAAGTGTTTGTACAAGCATGCTCATAGACCCTTGGGCCAGAGTAGCCCAAACCAGCAAGTAACCCAAATATCCATACACAGAAAAATGTATCAACAAACGGTGATATGTTTACACAGGAGAATACAACTCAGAACTTAAAGGAGCAAACTACAGGGACACACACTGCGGATGAATCTCTAAACACACTGCTGAGTGAGACAAGCTGGCCGTGACACATGATTGTAGGATGACAGGCAAAATGAACCCGTGGTGAAAAAAAATCACAAGAGCGTTTGCTTGTGCGGGGAGAAAAAAATTGCCTGGGAAGGAACTTGAGGGAATTTTCTGGAGGTGATGAAAATATTCTGTTCTTGAAAGGGGTGACGTATACATGGGTGCATTTATTTCTCACAGTTAATGTCTGTGCCTTTCAATGTATGTACCTCTTACCTCATGAAAAAGAAAAACAATTGAAAAGAAAGTGAAGGGTGGGTAGTAGCTTGAGGTATTGATGAAAGAGAAATAGCAGGTAATTAGGAGTCACTGAAGCTGGGTGGCAGGTTTCTTACAGCTTTTTGCTATTCTGTAAATGCTTAAAATTTTCTGTAACAAACTGCTTTTATCAAAAACGGAAATTGGTCTACCGTGTTAGCCGGTGAGGTGTTGGTTTCTTCGTGGAGGAGAGAGGGAGAAGTGATGGCGGGGTGTGTCGGGGAGGCCGGAGCGAAGCTGATGTTGCTTTTGGCCACACAAGCGTGTCCACTCTGCAATGACCCATCGAGGTGCCCGTGAATGCTTCCTGCATACATCTCTGTATGCATGTTACATGCCGATAATATTTAAATGCTGCATATTTACACAAAAATCCTAACTCAGTATCTCAGAATAACAGCAGGGTTTTGTCTTGGTTTTTTTTTTTTTTTTGCGGTACGCGGGCCTCTCACTGTTGTGGTCTCTCCCGTTGCGGAGCACAGGCTCCGGACGCGCAGGCTCAGCGGCCATGGCTCACGGGCCCACCAGCTCCGCGACATGTGGGATCTTCCCGGACCGGGGCACGAACCCGTGTCCCCTGCATCGGCAGGCGGACTCTCAACCACTGTGCCACCAGGGAAGCCCTGTCTTGTTTTGAAGCAGGACACGTTCACTGATGGTCTCATCAGGTGGATTTTAATATCCCAAAGTATTCACGTCCTAACCCTCAGGTGACCCCTTAGAGTCTTCCAGTTTTTCCCTCCATTTGGTAGGTGCCGTGATTTTTATTTTTTATGATGCGATACTTTTTCCAGAGCAGCTCATCAGGACCACGACTCTTAGCACAGCACCCCGTGCACAGTGGGCACTCAGAACCTGCAGAACTGGGCTGAATCAGGAATAAAACTAGTGGAAGGGATGCCGAGGGTGGTAAGTAGGCTGTGCAGGTGAGGCTGGAAGACCACGACCCAGCAGCGAATGCTTTTACTTGATGAACCATTTGGAACAAGTTCACCCAAAGATGTGGGTTTAAAGCGATGGTCTTCAGCCTTGACCAGGCCCCGTAATCACCTGGAGAGCCATAAAAAATACCGATGCCTGGGCCTCACTCTAGGGATTCTGATTTAATTGGTCTGTTGCACTCGGGTTTAAGGAATTTTAAAAGCCCCCCAGGTGATGGTCCTGTGCAGCCAGGGGTGAGAACCACTGACTCAGGGCTGTCGAGGCATTAGCTGCAAGTGATTTCCACGTGTGCTCCGGGGTCTCCGAAAACAGCTTTGCCCTGTTAAAAGCAAAGGACTACTTCTTACTCAGCAGCAGGAGGAAATGTCTTCTTAGCAGATCTATTTCTGTGTCACTTGCTGTCAGATTCAGAGGTGGTTTTAGACACGGTAGTTTGATTTAGTCTGTGTTGAAAATCATAAATAGCCTACCAGTACCAAAAAAAGATGAGAAGAATTTGCCAACACGTGGAGTGCATTATGTATTTTTCAAATTTCTCCTGTGATTAGTAATGAAAACGGTATTGCTGGGGCCTGATTTCCTCAACTCAGCCCTTGGCCATTTCCCCAAGTTATTCCAAGTCTTTCCAAGACACTTCACCACTCTCTCAAGGGGATTATTCCCAAAGGTGAGGAGTACTAGACACTGAAATCTCTGCACAGTCTGTTCCTACTGCAAAAGTGTCCACCTCCAGAACCTCGAATGACTAGGAAGGCTGCATCAGCAGTGGGTCCAGTGGCAGTGGGTGGGCTCTGAAGACAGGTGGACTTGATTCCCAGTCTCAGCCCAGCCACTCAGTAGCTGTGAGGCTTTGGACAAGTTGCTGGGCTTGGAACAGCTACAGAAACCTCGTTTTCGAGAAAAGGCATCCTTACACCGAGTGCACAAACGGCAGCGATTCTTCATCCCTCCCTGTATCCAGGCCCTTTGAAATGTGATTTTACAGCTGCTCCCACTGAGAGGTAGAATCTATTCCTCCAAACCTTGCATCAGGGCTGGCCAGTAGAGTGCAGTGGGCATGCCAGTGGGCCAGCTTGGGACCTCGGCCTAAAAGGTCTTTCAGAACCCTGCCGTCTCCATGACAACAAGCCCATGTTAGCCTGCTGGAGGATGAGATACTTCAGGGAGTAGAACCAAGGTGCCCAGTCAACAGCCAGCTCCTCACCAGAAGCAGAGCCCCCAATCAACCTGCAGCTGACCACACATGCATGAAGGAGCCCAGCTGAGACCAGAAGAATTGTCTCGCTGAGCCCAGCCTGAGCTAGGTGAGTACTGGGGTGGCTTGTTATGCAGCAGTAGCTAACTAATACATACGCCCACTGCAGACAGGATGCCAGGATTCAATGATATGTTCATCACAAGTGACTTGGCAAACAGTAGGCACCCAATAGGCGCTGGTTTCCCTTTCCCCTTGTTTAAAGTTGGATCTCTTGAGTTATACAGAAATTCTTGTCATCATGTATGCTTGTAATTGGTTCTTAAATGCACTCAGTGCCCCACCTGACAGGAGGAAAGAGGCAACCAGAGTCTGACCACTAGGGCCCAAGGCCAGATTGCAAAATAAGAAGTTTGTCTTTAATCTCTCCAAATCTAAACTCTGGAGGTCAAGGTTGTGGACAGATTTGAAGACATTGGGCTCCACCCTCTGGGGGCCCCATCTTCCTTCCTTTGCTGTCTGATCTCTGGAAAGGGGGAACGGGCCCACACCAAGAAGCAGCTGGGGCGCAGTGGTTGAGCTTCGGAAGCTTTCTGCTTGCACCCCTCTGCTCCCTCCCTGGACTTGACACCGTCTCTCCCCACCCTGGGTCTGAGGAGAGATGTTGGTAGTACTTTCAGCTCTAGAAACCAGAAAAGCTGACACAATGGTATGAACAAGCAAGGGCAGATGAGGCCGCAGAGGTTGGCAGGGGCCAGGTTAACTAAACTTTTATTCAACTGCAACGAGAAGCCAGTGATAGGGTTTAAGTGGGGGCGGGGTTTGCATATATCATGTTGTTGACATTTTCCAGAGATCAGTCTGGATGCTGAGTGGAGGATGGACTGTAGGAGGACGAGATGGCTGGGAGGCTGTGACTGGCAGTGGACCAGAAAGAGAGAAAGGTTACCGGCAGTGGTTGTAGGGTGGAGACAGTGGGGAGGGGCTGCAGAGCCATTTCAGTGAAGCATTGTGGAGAAAAGCTGGAATGAAACGGGTTCAGTAGAGAATGTGAGGAGAAGCAGCCCTAATGGAGCAGAGAAACAGCGGCAACGCAGAGCGACCTGTGGTCAAAGGAGGTCTGCTTGTTTAATGCACAACACGAAGGCATGTTTGTCCGCTGACACAAACCACCCAGTGGGGAGGGATGGGGGGAGGAATGTGATCGGCAAGGGACATTACACACGCAGAACTCTGGGGAGGGAGGCAGAAAGGACTCCTCAGCCCCAAACTGACTTGAAGTTGCAGCTTTCATCTTTGAAATAAATAGGATTTTGGCCTTCTATTTCATAACACAGGACACCCCGCAGATCATATCCTCGTCACGCTTCCCTGTAAGAACACCTCTGAGTTCTCAACACCCAAAATGCACAGCAGCTACTTATCTCGCCATACATTTTCCAGCTGAAGTTCATACGTATAGAATTTACACCAAGCCTTCAAAACTTAATACAATATTTTGGGCTTCCCTGGTGGCGCAGTGGTTGAGAGTCTGCCTGCTGATGCAGGGGACACGGGCTCGTGCCCCGGTCCGGGAAGATCCCACATGCCGCGGAGCGGCTGGGCCCGTGAGCCATGGCCGCTGAGCCTGCGCGTCCGGAGCCTGTGCTCCGCAACGGGAGAGGCCACGACAGTGAGAGGCCCGCGTACCGCAAAAAAAAAAAAACAAAACAAAAAAGAAGCAATGCTTTAAGCATTCTACATTCTAATACAATATTTATAAGGTATATCTAGGTGCTATACTGTGATTTAGGAAATCGGTAGTTTTTCGATTAACTTGCTAGGCCTTATCATTTTTCTTATTTAAAATAATGGAAACAGGTTTTCCTTCGAGTATTCACAGAGATAATATGACATCTAAGGCACAGGATACTGACATTAATGGCAGAGGACTTCCCAGTCTGTCTTAGTTTTAGATTTGTAAATACCTTCCAAATTACTTAAGTTCTATTCTTCCAAATCTTATAGTAAAACTGATGCTCCATCAGGTTGTACTACAAATACTCTGCCGTTTTGTGTCCTCTCTGCATAGAACTGGGGCTGTGCGTACTCCAGTTTGAGAAGCGTGTAGTAGTACGGCACTTGGAGTTGATCAGAAAACTTAGATGGAAAAACGCATTATCACTATAACCTCCAATAGCAAGAAATTAAAATCGGTTCCAAAAGGATATTTTTAAAAGCATCTTGAAAGTGGTTCTGAAGGAGTCTTAAGGAGCCCTATTAAAGGTATTATGTATTAACTTTAGACACAAATTTCCTTAACAATTTGGGAAGGAGCAACCTGGGGCCTAGAGGAAGGATTCTGGCAAGAGAACTAATTTCAGGTAGGGTACCTTGCAGGTAACCATCAGCGAGCTTCTGCGTAGGCCCCCCAGAAGCCTAGGCCCGCTCCCAGCACGAGCCCCGCCCCTACCCGGGACCGCCTCAACACGTGCGGCGTGCCTGCACTGCGCATGCCCGCGGGGAAGGGGCGGGGCGAGCCGAACGCTGGCAGGACCTGCGTGGGGAAGACCATGGCCATGCTGTGTCGGCTGCGAGAGGTGCCCCGGCACTTGCTGGTCTGCGAAAAGTCCAACTTCGGCCACGAGAAGTCGCGCCACCGGCACCTCGTGGAGACGCACTATCACAACTACAGGGTGAGTCCACATCCCGGGCCCGCGGACCGCACACCATCCCGCCGGCGGTGGAGGCTTGGGGAAAGCCGCGCTCTGCTCCCCCGCCCTCGGCGCGCGGAGGGGGCGGGGCCCTCCCCAGGCATGCTGAGAACCGTACTCTCTAGCCGTTCCGGGCCTGTGGTTTGCTCCGCCTCAGGACTACAAGTCCCAAGATGCATCGGCGCGGGGCGGTGTTCCGCCTTAGGAGGGAGAAGCAGGTTGGCGTGCGCCTGACAGAGTTCGCCGCGCCTCTGGCCACTTACTCCTGCCCAGCCCCGCTGCGGGTGGGGTGCGTCCCGGAGAGGGGCGAGGCCGGGACCAGGCCCTGGCGGGTGTGCCCCGCAGCCCGGGACGGACCCGCCCCTTCCCCATCCCGGCTTCCTTCCCCCGCCGCGCGCCGGAGGGTCTTTGCAGAGCCTCGTGCGGAGTCCGGGAAGCTGCTTGCCCTTCTGAACCGCTTATGGGCGCTAGTTTGATACCTGAGAAATCTCCCCCTTTGCCTGCTGCCTTCTGCGTTGTCCAGCCAGAGTGCACCATTTCGGCAGCTTTTGCAGAAATTCGCCGAGGCTTCCCTGCTCGCATGCGCAACTTCAGAGCGATTTTCGCTGTTGCTCCGTGAAAATGTCACCCTCTCGGGCGCCTTTTTCGCGAATGTGGTGGTTGAAGCATCGGTGAGGTTAATTATCAGTTTATCCAGGATCTGCTGAGAGTAGAAGAAAACATTCCTAATTCCCAGGTAGTGTATGCTGGGCGGGCTTCACCAACCCATTTAAGTGAAGGGGCTTCAGAATAAACCTTACAATGAAAATGCTTTAAGCCTTTTCCACTTTAAATAGACCAGCCTAATCTCAACTCAGGCCTGACTGGCTAGTTTCTCAGACACAACTGGTGACCCTGGTCCTTCAGGGACAAACTGGTGTCCCAGCTTCGGGAGAGTGATTTTTCAAGGTGTGGAGCACCTGGGCGACGTTTGAAACCTGTCAGGTTGATTATCTCTGCTTTGGATGGAAAGCTCATCACAGACAGCAGTCGGAGATGTGTACCTTATCTCTCCCGTCCCATCTGTAGAATTTTTCTATCTGTAAAGTGTAAACATCCAGCAGACTTCTGCTTCCATGTAACCTCTTAATAATTGGTGTCCCTAAATTCCTTATGCCCTAAGGAACAGTTCCTTTGATTCCAGCCTGGTACTAGGATACACAGATCTAGGGATATTCAATTGTACTATATTTCCCTAAAAATTAATTAATGTAGTGATAGGAACGGGACATAAAATATATTGCTCATTTGTAAAAGATGAAACACAAGCAAGGGCTTCCCTGGTGGCACAGTGGTTAAGAATCCACCTGCCAGTGCAGGGGACACAGGTTCAAGCCCTGGTCCGGGAAGATCCCACGTGCTGCGGAGCAGCTAAGCCCGTGCGCCACAGCTACTGAGCCTGCGCTCTAGAGCCCGCGAGCCACAACTACTGAGCCCGTGTGCTACAACTACTGAAGCCTGCACGCCTAGAGCCCGTGCTCTGCAACAAGAGAAGTCACCGCATGAGAAGCCACACACGGCAACAAAGAGTAGCACCCGCTCACCGCAACTAGAGAAAGCACGCGTGCAGCAAGGAAGACCCAACGCAGCCAAAAATAAATAAAATTAATTTTAAAAAATTATTTTAAAAAAACCCACAAGCAAGAGCTTCCCATTAAAATTGTTTTGCTCAGGTTTCCCTGGTGGCGCAGTGGTTGAGAGTCCTCCTGCTGATGCAGGGGACACGGGTTCGTGCCCCAGTCCGGGAGGATCCCACATGCCGCGGAGCGGCTGGGCCCGTGAGCCATGGCCGCTGAGCCTGCGCGTCTGGAGCCTGTGCTCCCGCAGCGGGAGAGGCCACAACAGTGAGAGGCCCGCGTACCGGGGGGGGGGGGGGGGGGGGAATTGTTTTGCTCATTCACCTTTCCTGTACTGTAAGCTCGAATACAGAAATGGAAAACTTGAGTTGTCAAATTTCTCTTTTCCTGAGATTAGTAAGTTTTTTTGTTTTGTTATTTTTATTTTTAAAATTTTTATTGGAGCATAGTTGCTTTACAATATCGTGTTAATTTCTACTGTACAGCAAAGTGAGTCAGCTATATGTATACATATAGCCCCTCTTTTTGGATTTCCTTCCCATTTAGGTCACCACAGAGCAGAGCAGAGTTCCCTGTGCTATGCAGTAGGTTCTCATTAGTCATCTATTTTATACATAGTATCAATAGTGTATATATGTCGATCCCCATCTCCCACTCTGAGATTGGTAAGTTAATTTCAGAGTTTTTTTGAAAGCTGTGGAGGAATGGTTAGCAGCCTTCATGATGTATCATCCCTAAAAACCTGGGTGTTGATCTACATGAAAATAAGACTTGTTTAAACTTATAATGGAGTATAATCTGCAAAAATACTGAATCACTATGCTGTACACATGAAACTAATGTAATATTGTAAGTCAGCAATGCTTCAATGAATAAGACTTGTTTCTATTGCACATTCCAATAGGTTTCCTTTCTGATTCCTGAATGTGGGATACTATCAAAAGAGCTGAAGGACCTGGTCATGGACTCTGGACCCTATTACTTTGTGAAGGAGTTACCTCTTCATGAGTTAATTGCACACGAATTCATCAATACTTTCGTCAAGAAAGGTAAGGAAAGCCGTGTAGTGTCTATGAACGCGGTGAGGTGAGGAAGTCCAGGGAGATCGCATAGCAATACCAGGGTCCTTGTCTTGTTCTGAATAGGACTGCTGGAGATCGCCTGTGTGGTCAGGTGTGTGCGTCCCTCCCTGCGTCCCGCAGTAGCTCAGCCGACTCTGTGTGCCCTCATTAGGTGCTGGTTTCTGATTGCGCTGGTCCACAGGTGTTGTGTGGGAGTGTGTCGTATGAGGGTTAATGGAAAGGAAAATCTTCGACCGCTGTGTTCAGATGCGCTGCCATTGGGTGTGTGGCTGCAGAGACAGACCGCTGTTCTCCCCACAGCCCCCATGACAGCTGTCTGGAGAGGGTGGTCTCCTGATGCAGCCACAGCTGCTGGCCCCGGAGTCAGGTGCTGATTGGGGTTCAGCATCTTCCGCTTAGACGTTGTGGCTCTCAGCCTCGCCTGCGCACCTCATTCCCATCCGTGTCAGCTGGCTGGATTGGCTTGTTCCAGTTATATCCTAGGAGCCACTTGTTTGAAACTATTTCAGCGTGTCTTTAGGGATCCACCCTCACTATATACATCACTGCACAAGGGCCACTGACATCTTGTCTTTGGTCACACGGACATGATTCCTTTCTTCGGTTCTGAAGCTTGATGCTGGGGGATTCCCTGGCGGTCCAGTGGTTAGGATTCCTCGCTTTCACTGCTGAGGACCCGGGTTCGATCCCTGCTCGGGCAGCTAGCATCCCACAAGCTGTGTGGTGTGGTCAAAAAAAAAAAAAAAAGAAGAAGTCTGAGCTATTTTGATAACAGTGTATTTTGGACACTGGCCACGGCAGGGACTTTTACATAGCTGAGCCGACTTAACCCTGGCAACAACACTATGAAATAGGCCTGCAACGCCCATTTTACAGGTGAGAAAATGAGGCTCAGAGAGATTGAGTCGCTTTCTTGACTTCACACAAGTTTGTGGCACATGTTGAGTCTTCATCTGGAGCTCTGCCTTTCAGGTGTGTACGCTCACCTGCTTTTCCACTTTGTGCCCCTCTGCCAGCATCCCCGGAGGTGTGTGCTCCATCCTGAGTCCACTTTCTGCTCGTTGGTAGCCAGCTTGCACAGCTGGGCCCGAGGCAGGGGCGTCAGCTAGCTGTGCTTGGCCTTGCGTGTCCTCCAGCTTGGCTGAGTGAGCTGGAGCAGTGACCCGGAAGGTCTGTTATCCTGTGAAAACAATCCACTAACTTCTTGCAGGTGTGATTTTTTTCTTGTCTTAATTTCTCCTCTGGGTTTTCTCTTACAGGTGCGTGCTATGCACTAACGTACAACACAAATATTGACGAGGATAATACTGTGGCCCTGCTGCCAAACGGTAACCACACTCATTTTTTCTTCTTTCTTAATAATGGAGGAAACACAAACGGTAAAAAAGAAAGAGTCAAGTCATTCGGATGTGTGTAAAGTGAAAGTCCCCCCTTTCATCCCCGTCCCTCCAAACTCACTGCCATTCTCAGCAGGCATTCTTTTTTTTTCAAAGAATCAATTTTATTTATTTATTTATTTTTGGCTGCATTGGGTCTTCGTTGCTGCGCGCCGGTTTTCTCTAGTTGCGGCGAGCGGGGGCTACTCTTCATTGCGATGCGCGGGCTTCTCTTTGCTGTGGCTTCTCTTGTTGCGGAGCATGGACTCTAGGCGCGCGGGCTTCAGTAGTTGTGGCTTGCGGGCTCTAGAGCGCAGGCTCAGTAGTTGTGGTGCACGCAGTCCCAGTTGCTCCGCAGCATGTGGGATCTTCTTGAACCAGGGCTCAAGCTGTGTCCCCTGCTTTGGCAAGCGGATTCTTAACCACTGCACCACCAGGGAAGCCTAGTACATACAGTTTTAATTTACTCTTTTTAATGTCTTGAAAATATTCCAAAGAAGAAGTATACCATAATTTGTTTACTCTTTCTTTAATAAAAACTTCGATAGTTTCTAGTTTCACTCTAATAAATGATGTCTTTGTACATATAATGTATTATAAATAAGATACATGTATGAATAAATAAGACCCTTGTGTGCACTGGTATTTAACTGCCCAATTTGTCTTGCTTTCTCTTAGAGAACACATGATATTTTTAACATCTCTTATGGGAATTATTTGATTTATAGGGAAATTAATTTTATCACTGGATAAAGACACTTACGAAGAAACTGGACTTCAAGGTCGTCCGTCTCAGTATTCTGGCAGGAAGACCATGAAGTTTAGTAAGTATTACGCTCACTCCGTCAGTTTCTAACAAGGTAGTAGTCTTCCTGTAACAATTTGAATTTAAATGTTTGAATTGCCTCTGTTCTCTTTGTTCAGAAGAAGTGTGGCTTTTTCTTGTCTTTAAAACTCCTTACTCCGGGGACTCTCGGGTGGGCATCGAATAGGATGAGATAGATACTGCTGTGCATCTGTTTGTCTTCAGCTGTCGGCTGCATCTTGAAAAGATCACAGACTTGGACATGTTCCATTAGATACATATGTTTTGGGTCACAAATTAAAAGTGATGAACCCACTTGTTCTTTTTTTTTTTAAATTGAAGTATAGTTGATTTACAGTGTGTTAATTACTGCTGTACAGCAAAATGATTCAGTTATACATATATGTACATTCTTTTCCATATTCTTTTCCATTATGGTTTATCACAGGGTATTGAATATAGTTCTTTCTGCTATACAATAGGACCTTGTTGTTTAACCAGCCTATATATACCAGTTTGCATCTGTTCCAACTTGCTCTTAGTAAAGAATTTCCTTTAATTTTCCCAAGTTTTATGATGACTAGTAGAAATTCACCCATGAGTGAAGAGATGTAGTTCTGTTGATGGTCTGGCTTGAACATCAGTAGTTACGGCTGCCACCTCCACAGCTAGGTTAGAGTTGATCTCTGCCCTTGGTCTTTGACTACGAAAAATGTGAATTTAAAACACCTGTTGTGGGACTTCCCTGGTGGCCCAGTGGTTAAGAATCTGCCTGCCAGTGCAGGGGACACAGGCTTGAGCCCTGGTCCGGGAAGATCCCACATGCCGCAGAGCAACTAAGCCCGTGTGCCACAACTACTGAGCCTGCACTCTGGAGCCCGTGAGCCACAACTACTGAGCCCACATGCCTAGAGCCCATGCTCTGCAACAAGAGAAGCCACCGCAGTGAGAAGCCCGTGCACCACAACGAAGAGTAGCCCCCGCTCACTGCAACTAGAGAAAGCCCACGTGCAGCAACAAAGACCCAATGCAGCCAAAAATAAATAAAAATAAAAATAAATAAATTTTAAAAATAAATAAAAAATAAAACACCTGTTGTAATTATCTGTCAATGCCAGAAATGTCCATCAGAGGCAGAGTTTTGGTTTGGGAACCCAAAGGGAGGGCAAGAAATACAAAATAACTTTTTTTATCCATAAAACTTCTAAAACTCCTGATGTTTTTAATCTAGCATGTTTTGCACAGTGCAATCTGTGTGTATATGAATGAACTGTTTATTCCTCTCCATTTTTTTAAGTTGTTTCCATTGATTTGATGGATTTATCCTCTAAACTGGACTCTAAGAAGTATAAAAGAATATCTTGGGCTTTCAAAGAAAAGAAACCATTGAAATTTGATTTTCTTTTGGCGTGGCATCAAACAGGTATGAAAAATAAAATGTGTAACGAAGGAGTGGTTTTGAAATCTAATGGTTAATTAAAGGGGAGTAGTGAGGAGAGAATGGTGATTCACCCCAGTGGTCAGGGATGTTGTGCACGTAGATGGATACAGGTGTCCCCCGCTTTTTGAAAGTTCACTTTATGCTCCTTTACTTTTTACAAAAGCAAAAAGTGAAAATAATGTTCAGCGTGTGTTTTGCAGTGAGCTGCTATAGAGGCAGTGTGCACCCCAGCAGCGAGAGTGGCACCCCCAGCTCCCTCCCCCAGAACTGCACTCAGCATCTTAGCCTCTAGCCGGCAGAGCTTTGAACTGTGTCTTTGAGCGTTTATTTCATGCATCTGTTAGCAAGATGTGTCTAAGGTAATTGCTTCTTCGCTTTATGCCATTTCGACTTAATGAAAGGTTTTGTAGGAACACTACTTTGGGATGGGGGGAAACCTGTAAACGTTGTTAAGGAAACTGCTTTGACCCCTCTGGCATCCCTGAGAGCCGTAGTCCGGGATCATCTCGGCATGCAGCCGTCTGTCTCCACCTCCTTGGGTTGTGTGTCGATCAGGAGCTCCTGAGGGTGGGGTCTCGGGCAACTAACCTTTGTCCATTTCTCCCTTTCCCTCCAACAGCCTTGGCTGGAGTGTTTTAAAATAACACCAGTTGTACTGCTAGACACAAACTGTTTATTCGTTATTGCAGGGTAGTAATCATGCATATCATTAAATGTCAGATTAAATTTGTTGTACCTTTTAATTGATTAGAATAATACATTTAGTTCAGAGTTTCATGTTCACCAAACATTTTAATCGGCTCACAACTACCATGTACCTCGCTCCTTTTAGAAGTGTATGTATCTTTGGCCCAAAACAAGATTAAATGAATCAAATCATCACAATTACAATGGTGTAGTTCTCTCTTGGAGAAGAGGGAAGCCCCTAGGTCCATTTTGGAAATAGGTCCATCCGCTCCTCCTGGAAAGTTCGTGGTCACTGGGTGCTACAGGGTTGCCTGGGTGAGGCCTAGGTCTGTAACACTTGGGTGCTTCTTCTGTGTGTGGTGCAGACACAGAGGGCAGAGGGGCTGACATCTCAGTTGTAGGAAGTCTTTACTGAGGGCCTCCTATGCAGTGGGTTCTGGAGACCACTGTGTTCCTAAGACTCCGAAGTATTTTAAGGGCTTGTCAAGACCTGTGAAGCACCTGAGATTTTACCCACTTAGCAAGCTAAGAAGTTAGCCAGCACGTTCTCGTGTGCTCTGGCCGGAGACACGAGGCCCCTGGGTCAGAGACAGAAAACCTAATGATTCCCAGCAGTAGCAGTGGGCAGAGCACAGCGTTTGGTCCAGTTCACCAAGTCCTGGTTCCTGCAGGGTGATGCATGGTGGGCAGGTGATGCTGGTGCAAGCAGGGGGTTGCATTACAGGAGCGGAGCCTGGAGCCTGAGGAATTCAGATCTTTTATATTGGGCGGGGTGAGCCTGCTGACCTTTGCCCTGGAGGGAGGGAGGAGGTGGAGGGAGACATTATTTCTAATACACTGGGCAGTAAGCAGGCCTGCCCTCTGCTCCAAGAGGGCCACTATTTCCGTCTTCAAGGGAAAATCCTTCAGGATACACTGGATCTTACTGGGGTTTAAAGACAAGCTGGACTGAGATTCTGTCTTCAGCTCCTCTTCTGTTTCCTTCTTCGAGAGTGTGCAAATACGCTGCTTTCTCTGTAGAGTTCACTAATTTTATCTAAACATAAGTAATGCTTTGATTAAGTCAGAAGTTTCTTAGTAGAGCAGATGTGGAGACTAGTATGGCTTGAATCTGAAAGCCTTATGACTTTCCAGGAAAAGTGTGACGGAAGATGAACGTTGACAGAACTTTGGCACAAGGAGGCGAAGGCAACTTAAATGATTTTAATTTGAGTAAAGCTTTGTACAACCTCCTCTGGCCTTACTTCATCCTGTCTGCTTCCTGAAACCCTCCAGTGGGAATGGGGCGGACTCAGGGATTCACTGAACTTGTTTACACTATTCACGTGGCCTTATTTGGTGTGTTTGAAGGTGCGGAAGGATCAACGATGATGTCATACTTTTCCAATTACCGGATTCAGGAGCGTCAGCCAAAAATAGCGCTGAGCACGGTGACAGATCTGCCGTGCCCCGTGCTGCGGAGCGGCGAGCTCAGGGGCGAGCCGGAGGCGGCCTGCAGCGCCCAGGAGCTCTTCGAGTGGCTGGGCGCCGTCTTCAGTAACGCCGAGCTGTGCGTATGAGGGTTCCCGGGTCCTGGAGGGCTTGGGCTGGCTTCTCGTTTTCAGCAGGGGTTTAGTACTTTGAAAGTTGATCGTGTAGTGGATATAGATGCGTTTTCTTTCCCTTTTTTGGTTACAGAAATAATGAGCCTGATAATTTCATATCAACCTACTGCTGTCCCCAGCCAAGCACAGTGGTGGCGAGAGCTTACCTGTGTACAATCACTGGTTTCATCCTTC
Source organism: Globicephala melas (assembly GCF_963455315.2). Classification (NCBI taxonomy): domain Eukaryota; kingdom Metazoa; phylum Chordata; class Mammalia; order Artiodactyla; family Delphinidae; genus Globicephala; species Globicephala melas. The sequence goes on from NC_083324.2 coordinate 99,386,358, forward strand.
CAGAGAAGATACGTCTTCTGTTGGAACAGCTGTGGTGAGAAAAAAGAACAGCCTTTTTTGCCATTTGTGCCTTGCTTGTCTCCGCTAATGATTCAGGTTCCAGGGTCCTCTCACAACGTGTCCCCCTTTTCCCTTGCTTGGGCTCACGTGCAGTAACGTTATCATCTCACATGATGTAATTATCCCTGGTGATATTTCCAGGGTCCTCCCACAGCGTGTCCCCCTTTTCCCTTGCTTGGGCTCACGTGCAGTAACGTTATCATCTCACATGATGTAATCATCCCTGGTGATATTGCCAGGTCCTTGTCCTTTGAAAAGAGCGGAGCTTTACTGCGCTTCTTGGGAACAAACTGCTCATTGTTCTTGTTCTGCTCCCCCAGACCATTTCGGGGCAGTTGAAGTTACAGTATCACTTAAGAAAACGGCAGTGCTCTATGGAACACATTATGATCTGTCTTAAATGCTGGATTTCTGCAAAATGCTTCACTTTGAAATGGGTGGGAAAAGGAGCTGACCACCTCTGAATCCAAATCATATCCAAAATCTGCCCTGGCTCTAACATCCGTGAATCGCTGGGCACCGGTAACATGCCACGGGTTGTATGGAGTAGTACTGGATTTTCACTGTGGGAGGTGTTCTGTAAATAAAATGTTAGGAAGCTCAAATCCCGTATTGAAAATGAGCACCACGCCTTCTGAGTCTTCGCTTGAAAAATGTCTAAGATGTAAGTGTTGAGGGTTTTCCTTTTTATATCCAACATCCTCTTTCACATTTATTAGCTTTGTACTTTTATTTTCCTCAGTAAGAAGATCGAAGTTTTAAAAATTGGATGGATTTTAAAAAAGAAATTCGATAAATTATTCTGCAGTGTTTCAGTTTACAGAGCCTCCGTAAGCAGCACTGTTCAGGGGAGGGAAACGATTCTTACACACTTGGTGGGGAATTTTTTGTTCTTTAAATCTTATATGCTCTTCCACGATAAGGGTAGGAACCGCTGAAGTTTGTTGTGTGCGCTGCATGTTGGTGAGCCTTTACTGAATTCACAGTATAGCACCAGGAATTTAATTTCTGTCTCCTAATTTTTATAAATGAAAGCTAAGGTCAAAGCTTCATGGGAGCATCAGAAATACCGCTTATCCTGAATAAGTAAAAAAAAATATATGGGACCCTTCCTAACTCTTCCTGTTTGTTAAGAAGTGTCTGTCTTTTTCAGTCGCTACTTTGATGAACCAAAGTTGGCCCCGTGGGTGACGTTGTCGGTTCAAGGTTTTGCAGACAGCCCTGTTTCCTGGAGAGAAAACGAACACGGTTTTCGAAAAGGAGGAGAACATTTATACAACTTTGTGGTTTTTAGTAATCGGGACTACTGGCTTCAGTTGGCTGTTGGGGCAAATGATGACTGTCCACCATGACAAGCACAGAGTTTAAAGTCGTGTTTGTTTACGTTTATGCTCGTTTTCCGTATTTCTCGGCAGTATAAGGACTGTGTTCACTCAGACTTGGGTGATGAGGACATTTCTCAGATCAGCATCTGTTAGCATCTGCCCTGGACTCGGGCCCATCCTGTGACAGGCTTGCCGTCAGGTGGAAGCTCATAGTTGATTTCTCCCTGTCACTATGAGCCCAGGGCGTGGGCTACTGCGTCGTAACTTGGGCCACGATGGCCAGGGACTGGGGGTTATGGGACCACTGGGTAAGATGTGTGCTGTGATTGTGAGTTTCTCACATCATAATAACAAGAAATCCTTAACATCATACTTACCAGAGCCAGTTCCTGCATTAGTGCTGTTCATCTATTACCTCATTTAATTCTCACATCAGTCCTGTGAGGGAACAGAGTGTACATAAGCTACTGAAGTCACCTGCTTGTGGATTCAAGACTTGATCTCAGATCAGCTGGTTCCTGAGTGTGTGCTGAGTGTGTGCTCACTCTCCTGCTTCTGGGTCAGGAGGGATATTTGGATACTGTATATTCATAAAGAACAAGTTGAATTTTGCAGTAACCTATAAGGGAAAAGAATCTGAAAAACATATATATATGTGTGTGTGTGTGTGTATATGTAAAACCGAATCACTGGGGCTTCCCCGGTGGCACAAGTGGTTGAGAATCCGCCTGCCAATGCAGAGGACACGGGTTCGATCCCTGGTGTGGGAAGATCCCACATGCCACGGAGCAACTAAGCCCGTGTGCCACAACTACTGAGCCTGCACTCTAGAGCCCGTGAGCCACAACTACTGAGCTCGTGTGCCGCAACTACTGAAGCCCACGCGCCTAGAGCCCGTGCTCCACAATGAGAGAAGCCACTGCAATGAGAGGCCCGCGCACTGCAACAAAGAGTAGCCCCCGCTCACCGCAACTAGAGAAAGCCTGCGCACAGCAACAAAGACCCAACACAGCCAAAAATAAATAAATTAATTAATTAAAAAAAAAACCCGAATCACTGTGCTGTACACCTGAAACTGACATGACATCATAAATCAACTATACTTAAAAAAAAAGTGACTTACCTGGCGGTATAGTGGTTAGAACTCGTGCTTCCACCGCAGGGGGACGTGGGTTCGATCCCTGGTTGGGGAACTAAGATCCCACATGCCACACAGCGTGGCCAAAAAATAAAAGTAAAAAACAAAGTTGAAAGAATTTTTTTTCTCCCAGCAATATGGCTGATAAGGACCAACTGAAAACTACTTAAATTTCTGGAATACCTATCAAGAACCATTTTTTAAAAATGTTTCAATGAGCTGCAGAATAAGAATTCTCAAAAGCTAAATAATTTATTTGGTCACATGGAATTAAATTAGAAATCAGTAACAGAAAGATCCTTGAAAATCCCAAGTATTTGGAAACAAAATAACTCACAAGTCAAAGAACAAATCTAAAGAGAAATTAGAAAGTAATTTGAAATGACTTTAAAAAAAATTAGAATTTGTGGGTTCTTGCTAAAGCAGTACTTAGAGGGAAACTTGCAGCATTAAATGCTGCAAGGAAAGGAAGAAAGGAAAACAGATCTCAAATCAGTGACCTCAGTTTCCACTTTAAGAAACAGTAAAAGAAGAGCAAATTAAATCCAAAGTCAGCAGAAGAAAAGGAATAATAAAGATCAAAGTGGTAACCAATGAAATAAAATAGAGAAAAATTAATCCAAAAGCTTGTTCTTTGGGAGAATCAATAAAATTGATAAATCTCCAGCCAGATTGGTGAGGGGAAAAAAAAGAGACCAATTACCAATATAAGGAATGGGAGAGGTAATGTGACTGAAGATCCCACAGATGTTAAAATAATAGGAACACCTTTATACCAATAAATTCAAGAATGTAGGTGAAATTGACAAATTCCTTGAAAGACACAAATTACCAGAGCTCACTCAAGAAGAAACAGGTAAAACCTTCCTATAACCCCAATGGGATGGCTTCAGTCATGAGTTTTACCGAACATTTGAAGAAATAATACCAATTCTACACAAATACTGCCACTCATTCTATGGGGTCAGCGTTACCCTGGTAGCAAAATTACCGAGGCATCCTGGCTGGGCAAACACATTGCAAGGAAAGAAAACACTACAAAACAAACATTCCTCGTGAACATAGGTGCAAAAACTAGCAAAAGTTTTAGTAAATTGAAACCTACGATATGGTAAAAAGGTAATATGGCCATGGGATTTATCCTGGGATTGCAGGATTGATTTAACATTCACATAATCATTTCAATCAATACTAGAAACGTATTTAACACAATCCACCATCTAGTCCTGTTAAAAACTCTGGCAAACTGGGAATAAAGGGGACTTCCCCAATCTGATTAAAAGACATCTGCAAAAGCCCTACAGCTAACATCAGACTTAATTGTGAAGGGCTGAATACTTTTCTCCTAACATCAGGAAGAAATCAGGGATATCTCTGTTCATCGTTGTACTGGAGATTCTAGACTGCAGTCAGGCAAGAAACAGAACATCCAGATAGGAAAGAAGAAAGTAAGATTGTCCTTTTTTCACAGATGACATGATCATCTATGTAGAAAATTAAGCGGAATCTATAAACAAGATATTAGAACTAATAAGTGAGTTTATCAAGGTTGCAGGATACAAAGCAGTGTACAAAAATCAATTATATTTCTATATGAACAATTAGAAAGTGAAATTAAAAATCATTTACAATAGCATAAAAATACTAGGTAGTTAGGAATAAATGACAAAAAATGTGAAAGACATACACTGAAAACTGTTAAATATTGCTATGATCAATTAAAGAAGACCTAAATAACTTGGGGTATATACTTTGTTCATGGGTCAGAAGACTCAGTATTGTTAAGATGTCATTTCAGGACTTCCCTGGTGGTGCAGGGGTTAAGAATCTGCCTGCCAATGCAGGGGACACAGGTTCGAGCCCTGGTCCAGGAAGATACCACATGCTGCAGAGCAACTAAGCCCATGCACCACAACTACTGAGCCTGCACTCTAGAGCCTGTGTGCCGCAACTACTGAGCCTGTGCCCTAGAACCCGCGAGCCACAACTACTGAGCCTGTGCTCTAGAGCTCACGAGCCACAACTAATGAGCTCGTGTGCCACAACAACTGAAGCCCACGCACCTAGAGCCCGTGATCTGCAACAAGAGAAGCCATCGCGATGAGAAGCCCGCACACCACAAAGAAGAGTAGCCCTCGCTCGCCGCAACTAGAGAAAGCCTGCGCGCAGCAACAAAGACCCAACACAGCCAAAAATAAAAGTAAAATAAAATAAATAAATTCATAAAAAAAGAAAAAAAGATGTCATTCCAAAATCCAGATTCAATGTAGATTCAATATAGTCCCAGCAGGCTACTTTCTGTGTGTGTACATAAGTCGACAAGCTGGTTCTAAAATTTTTGTAGCCTCCAGGGCTGTCTTGGAACTTGACAACACAGCACCAAAAGCCTCCAGCCGCCCCATTCTTTGTCCCTCAGCATGATGTAAACCCAGCCCAAGTAGGAAGTCAGGAGGTGTTTTTCAGTGTGTCCCCCTTGTGATCTGTAAGGGCGCCTGCCAACTGCGAAGAAGTTTCGTAATGGACTTAATTGAGGAGGTGCCAGTTGACGTTGGAAATAAGATTTATTGCTGTTAATCCTTTGGAGTAATCCGGGGTTGACTAGTTTTTTTTCAAACTATATATTCCGGTTAATACCATGTTCAACTATTTTCCATATAAAATTAAAAAATAAAAATCTGGTATACAAGAGGGGTTGTAGAAGACTGAGTTGAGGAATTTATGTGAATAGGAAAACAGACTTGTAGATCTTTAGGGAACAAGTGTCAAGAGGTTTCTGGAAAAAAAGAAAGACCTACAAATTACCAAGGCAGTTTTCTTAAGTTTGAAGCAGGGGAAACGGTAACACAGCAACCGACCAAAGAAGCTATGCCAGAACCTTCCCTTTTAAGGAGCTAAGATTGTGCTCAAATTCTGTTTGTGTAATTTACTGGGACTTGGGGACCAGAAAGACCACTGCAAGCATATTCTTCAGAATCCAGATTAGGGGGAAAGTTCTATTCCTTGGGTGCAAAGTTACTGCTATATTCATCTTAATAAATCAAACTAAATGACTTGGCAGGAAGCCAAGTGTGACCCACATTTCTAAAGAAATGACCAGAGATTGAAGATGATTATTTTCATCTCTTATAATTGAAGAAATATTTGTCTTGTTTTCCTGTTGCCCAAGGTTAGAGTTCTTTTCCTCCTTCTGGTATGTGGCCTCGAAACCCATGTGCCATTTTCACCACAAAGCTCCCTGGATTCTCCAGAGACAGAACTAATAGGAGATATATATATATACACACACACACACACACACACAGTATTTATATCAATCTTAAATATATGAATACATAGTCATATATAGTATTTATTATATAATATAAATATTTGCATATTTATTATATATAATGAAGATAATTATGTTGTATATTATATATAATATATTGTGCATATACATATTAATATATATTGTAAATACAGCTCTTCCTTGACTTATGATACTGTTACATCCTGATAAACCCATTACAATTTGAAATGATTTTAAGTCGAAGAGGCATTTAACACACCTGACCTGCCAAGCATCATAGCTTAGCCTAGCCTACCTTAAACATGCTCAGGACACTGACATTAGCCTACAGTCAGGCAAAATTATCTAACACAAAGCCTACTGTATAATACAGTGTTGAATATCTCATGTAATTTATTAAATTCTGTACTGAAAGTGAAACAGAGTGTCTGGGCAGAGGATGGTTGTCCGTGTATCAGTTGTTCATCCTGGTGGTGGCGTGGCACCTGGGAGCAGCCCAGCATCGCGAGAGAACATCTTACCGTGTGCACATCGCTAGCCCTGGAAAAGATCAAGGTTTCTACTGAATGTGTGTCACTTTCACACCATCGTAAAGTTGAAAAATGCTAAGTGGAACCCCGGGGGCACCATCTGCATTTATCATGATGAATTGGCTCATGCAGTGGTGGAGGAGAAGAAGTCCTGCTACAGCTGCCCTCCGTGAGCCGTAGACCCAGGAGAACCGCTGGTGTCGTTCCGTCCAAGTCGGAAGCCCTGGGGACCAGGAGAGCCAATGGTGTGAGTCCCATCCAAGGGCAGAAGACACATGTCCTAGGTCAGCGGTCAGGCAGAGAGAGTAGAATTGTTCCTTTCTCGGCCTTTTTGTTCTGGTCAGGCCCTCAAGGAGCGGAGGAGGCCCACCCACACTGAGGAGGTTAATCTGCTTTGCTGGGTCTGCTGATTCAAATGCTAATCTCATCCAGAAACCCCTTCCCAGACACCCCCAGAAATCACGTTTGGCCATAATATCTGGACACCCCATGATGCAGTCAAGTTGGCACGTCACACTCCATCGTGAGTTACTTTGGTCTGTTGTCATGTTTGTGGAGCCCCTGGTTTCCACTCAGTGGTTACTGGTGCTGAACAGGGAAGAACAAATCTGACTCCATATTGGGTCTGTTTCTTTACCCTTTGTATTCTGTTGCTTTTGCTACAAGTTAATCACCAAAGGGGTTGCTGCCTGTAAGCTTAGATTATGCATCATGGCCCATCTCTGGGAACCCTGCCTCCCAGGTCATGAGCATTAAGCTAACGTACCTTTGTTTAGCTCACAGGAAACATCCTGACCAGGCCCACCTGTGAAGGACTGCAGGGAGGAAGAAATGAACACCCCCCCTCTGGAGGCTGACGGGAGCCAGGAAGTGCTTGGCTTTGCTCCGTCCCCCTTTTAGTATAAAGGAAGCCTGTGTTCTAACTCAGGGAAGATGGGTCTTTGGGGCACACGGCCACCACCTTCTCAGTCTGCTGGCTTTCCAGATGAAGTCTCTCTTTCTCACCTCAGCAGCTCATCTCTCCGTATCTTGGACGCGGCGACAATGGGGGGCTGTGAGAGCAGAACAGATTGATGACAGATTTCTCCTTTTGAGGAAGAGACACTTCAGGAGGACAACGGTCTCTGCCTGGACCAGCTCTCCGCTCAAGCTGACATGGTAACTATGACAGCTGATGGAGCTGGATGGGCACCCTGAAGATAGCTGGGACCTTCCGGGGAGGAAAGCCTGCAGCGGACCTCCTGGGCTTGGGGCTACTCTCCTTCACCCCCTCACCTGCTGGGCCCCAGCTGACCAGTTTGTGAAGCCACTGCCTGGCAGGACACCAGCTGTCTTTGAAAAGATCTTGCTACGAACCATTTTCCTCCAGTGATGAAAGGTAAACTTTTCTCAGGAGAATGCACTGCTTTATAGAAATAACCGTTTTCGTAAATATAGCCCACGCCCCATCTGTGAACAGCGGCTGGTGCATTACTGCAATGGAGTGACTCTCCTTAGTTTAGGACGGGGAAGACTCGTGGGGAAAAGTGGTTGGACTTGGGGTGGGACTGGATTTCCTTCTTTCTCTTTAACTATCTGTATCAGCTGGCTGAGTGCGAGAAGCTGTCGAAATCCGTCACCATCACCTGAGCCCCGTTAGCAGGTACGGCCTCAGTGAGAAGGTATAAATGGTCAGAAATTCGGGGTCTGGAAATCGGAGCTATCAGTCTTAGCATCTGTGAGCTCTTTCTGAGAAAACAACAGGCACAGAGAAAGGTACTATTCCTGGAGACTTTCTTTGTTTCCCTCAACTAATGAGGAAAGTTGGAGCCCTTTCCTTTTACTGATGAAGCGCTCACATCTGGGTCTTATTTCAGATCAGAATTGCCAGCCTCCAGGTATCACGTTCTATAAATCTTAGTGAGTCTCTCGGCTTTTAGGCCAAACTGCCTGACAGTCTTCCGGGTGAGGGACCCAGATAAGACTGGAGAGAATGTAGGGCAATCTTCCGGCTTCACAAGCAGCCAGAATTTGTCATGTTTCTTTTAGCCTCTAACGGGCCTCAGTGTCTTTGTTCCTGAGGGAAAGTTGTGGGCATATAACGCCTACTGAGCTTCCCCAACTTGTCTCTGTGTCTCAGCTGGTAAACTTTGCCCCTGTTTCATTTTGAATCCATTCTGAAGTTCTCAGAATAAAAGTACCAGCCGGTATATTTGATTTCATAATAATAGCCGACATTCACTAAACACTAATTGTGTGTTCAGGCAGGCTAAGCATTCTGTATGCGTTCCATCAGCAAATGCCCGCTAAAGGCTTTTTTAAAAATTGAAGTATAGTGGATTTACAATGTTGTGTTAGTTTCAGGTGTACAGCAGTGATTCAGTTATACATATATATCTATTTTTCAGATTCTTTCCCCTTGTCGGTTATTACAAAAAATTGAATATAGTTCCCTGTGCTGTACCGTAGGTCCTTGCTGGTTACCTATTTTATATACAGTAGTGTGTATATGTTAATCCCAAACTCCTAAGTTATCCCTCCGCCCTTTCCCCTTTGGTAACCATAGTTTGTTTTCTATGTCTGGCCCACTAAAGACTCTTACAGCAGGTGTTACTCACATTCTGCTGATAAGGCTAGAGAAATCTTCCCTAGGCCAGGTAGCTACGTAAGCAGGGAAATCAAAGTTGCGAATTACGTTTGTGTAGCTGGAGATTTTAAACAAACTCCCTTATTCATGTTTGAGATTTGGGAGGACACAAAGGAACTGCTTCAGTTATCCATCGTGAGGTCGCAAATCTCCCCCAAACCTAGTGGCTTATAACAACAGTAATTTATTATTTCTCATGACACTGCCAGTTGACCAGGAGGTCTTGTCTCCCCTGATGGTGAGTTGGCTGGAAGGTCCAACATGGGCTCACTCCCGTGGCCGGCTGTCGGTCCTGGAGGCCAACTGGCGCTGTTAGCTGGACACCTCAGTTCTCTCCTACATGAACCTCTCATGTGGCTGCTTGGGTTTCCTCACAGCAAGGTGACTGGGCTTTAAGAAGGAACGTTCCAAGAAGACAAGCCCCATTGTGAAAGTGCTTAGGAAAACTTCACTTGCTCACGGCCCATGGGCCAAAGTTGGTCTCGTGGCCAAGCCCTGGGTCGATGTGGGAAGCTTTACAAGGACATGGATCCTGAGAGCTGGGGTTCACTGGGGTGGGGGTCATCAGTAACAGCTGGACTACAGGCATGACGGGATATTATTATTATTATTATTCTGCTTGAAAAGCATCCTTCTTTCCCCTTCAGGCTAATAGCAAAGCTCACCAATTAGCATTTCATGTTGCGTTTACAGCCCTTCGCATATAAGTTCTGAAATTTTGAGCAGTGATGTTTAGGCTGTTAAACTGACCAGTAGTTGGCTAATTCATTTATTAATTTAGTGAGAGTCTAGTGAGAGTTAACTTATTAACATACTTGATAGCTTGTGTAATAATCACAGAACCCTAGCAAGAGGTGTTATTGTCTCTGCTTTACAGGTGAGGAGGTGCAGTCTCCTGGCCCAGGTCGCACACCTGGTTCTCAGCAGATCTGGTCAGAGTGTCTGCTGGGCCCCAGAGCCGCGCTCCTTGTTGTGTCCCCCCCCCGCCCCCCCCCCCACCCGTGCTGAACACACACTGGGGAGCTGAGGAATCAACAGCACAGGCCGCCTGAAGGCTGCGGGGAGGAGTAAAGATCTTTTAAAAGTGAATCGCAGTTAAGTTGAGGAGGAAGCTCATGGCAGCAAACGTCTGTAGCCTTTGGCTAATTTCTTGCTGATGTGTTAGACTCGTGGGCCTGGTCTTAACCCTTCTGCATCTCTTTTTAAAAACAACATATAAAAAGGGACTTCCCTGGCGGTCCAGTGGTTAAGACTCCGCGCTTCCACTGCAGGGGGCGAGGGTGCAGTCCCTGGTCGGGGAACTAAGACCCCACATGCCGTGTAGTGCGGCCAAAAAAATTTGAAAAAAGAACAACTACACATAAAATATACGCAGCATAGGGCTTCCCTGGTGGCGCAGTAGTTGAGAGTCCGCTTGCTGATGCAGGGGACACGGGTTCGTGCCCCGGTCCAGGAAGATCCCACATGCCGCGGAGCGGCTGGGCCCGTGAGCCATGGCCGCTGAGCCTGCGCGTCCGGAGCCTGTGCTCCACAACGGGAGAGGCCACAACAGTGAGAGGCCCGCGTACAGCAAAAATATACATATATATATATGTATATATATATATACGCAGCATAAAATGTACCAGCTTAACCAGTGATAGGCATCCAGCTCAGGGCATTACGTACACGGGCACTGTTGTGTGACCACCACCACTGATCCGCGAACTCTTTCATCATCCCAGATGGAAACGCCTGGCCCTCCAAGACTTCTGAGCAGAAGAATTATTGGTGGCTTTTGAGACTTTATTTGGAAGGGAAGTGCTGGGTAAGTGCCCTTCATCTGGGTGTCCTGGGCTGGTCAGGAATGGGCACCTCAAAATCCCATCAGGTTGCCTCTGGAAGTCTTCCTAAAGTTCAGAGGTGCCCCGTGGGGTTCAAGGTCAGTGAAAAGGAAGCCACGGTCGGGGGTGTCAGGAGGTCGCTGGAGGGAGGTGCTCGTTATGGGCCGAATGGCGTCTCCCAAAATTCACATGTTGAAGTCCTAACTCACCAACTCCACTACCACCACCTGCACCTCAGAAGGTGCATGTGCTTGGAGATTAGGCCTTTAAAGAGGTGATTAAGGTAAAATGATGTCACGTGGGTGGCACCTAAAGCCAGTGTAACTGGCATCCTCGTTAAAAAGGGAAATTAGGACTGACATACACAGAGGGAGGACCCTGTGAGGACACAGGAGACGGCCGTGTCCTGTGACAAGCCCAGGAGAGAGGCCTCGGAGAAACCAGCCCTGTGACCTTGATCTTGGACGTCTGGGCTCCAGAACTGTGAGCACGTAAATTCTGTGGATCGAGCCACGCCGTCCGGTGGTGCTTTGTTTTGGTCCACGCAGACTAACGTAGTGGGGAAGGACCCGGAGGCTTGGGGGCCGGCAAAGCCGTGGACCTCAGTCCTAAGAGGGGCCGAGGGGGAGGCACCTGGTGGTCACTTGGTGAGCAGTGGTTTCAGGGAAAGCGGTGGAGGTCATTCTTAAATGCTCCTACTGCGTGGTTCACTTGCTCTCGGTCAAAAGACCAGGATGTGATTCCAAAACCTGGATGCAGACCCGGCGGGCCATGGATTTCTGAGAGAGGCAAACTCTGAACTGTGGTCCCCCCGACAAGGACAGAAAGACGGAGCAGTGACTGTCAGCCCCGAGTCCACCAGCTGGGCTGCAGCCCCTCGGATTTTTAAAAAATAATTTTAAATTGTGGCAAAAAAACACAGCATAAAATCTACCTTCTTAACCATTTTCAAGTGTACAGTTCAGTTACGTTAGCTACGTTCACATTGCTGGGCAGCACATCTCCAGGAAGTCGTCATCTTGCAAAACGGAAACTCTGTACCCACTGAACAACAGCTGTCCTTCCCCTCCCACAGCCCCTCAGGTTTTAAAGGGCGAACCCGTTGAGCGTGGAATTCTGCCAGCCTGGAGAGGCTTGGCTTTGGGGCTGCTGAGTGTCCTGGACTTTTCTTCTGTACGTCGTGCGGGTCCACGTGTGATATCTAAGGACCGAATTCTGACCAGTGCCTGCAGTGAGGGAGATTAAAATCACAGTGGTTTACCTGCAGGCGTCGCTCACTTGGTTCCCAGCGACCCCCTGCGTAGAGACAGGAATGGGGTCCCGGTTCAGCAAGTCTGTGCATCGACTGAGCTTCTCTTTACCTGTCATCCCGAGGCCGCAGGCCCCAGGCCCTCGCCCTCGCCGGGACCGGAGGCACATCGCGCTGCCTTCCTGACTCCCAGGAACCTGCCTCGGTGTCAGTGAGACAGAACCTGGCAGCGGCCGAGCGCGGGGCTTGGTCCTTAGCTCAAGGTGCAATCACGCACGCCCGTGTGATGGGGTAAAAAAAAAAACAAAACGGGGGTCACTTCCCTGGCAATAAATGAAGCAGAGACCCAGTGGCCGCAGGTCTCCGCTTCCCACTCCTGAGGGAAGCACAATGGGCAGGAGGATGGGGGAGAAAGGAGCGTGTTGGGGATCAGAGCTCCTGGATCAGAGCCCCTCGAAGGGTCGTCTGGCCAGGCCCGTCGTGGGAGGGGTCTCCAGTCCTCAGCGGGGCAATAGGGGAGCAGCTGGGATGGCGGGAGCGAGGGGACCACTGGGCCCTTCTTGGATGCCATCCCAGAAGTCCCACCTGCTCTTTCAGGGCTGGGCTTTGGCCATCGGGCTCCTGGGATTCGTGGGAGGGAAGTGGACGAATCCACACCTGCCCGGGGATGCATTTCCATCGGCCACTTGTCCATGGTGTTGGCAGCAACTGGCCGGAACAGACACTCGCGGTGCAGGCCCAGATGCCAGGACAGGTTGTGAGGAAAGCAGCTTCACGTTTCTCGACCCTCTGCAGGTAAAGCAGAGGGCGGAAGGGGAGCCACTTGAAACACCTGAAATATCTGAGGTAGGTTTATGGGTAAAAGTTTCTTTCACAAGATGCAGTTTTTCAAGAGGAAGCAGTTTCTATTCTCACCACGAGGGAGACTTCCCAGCACTTGGGGAAGGTCGTGGTCACCTCCTTGCTGTCCTTTAGCCTAGGAAACTGACAAAGGGGCAGAAGGGGATTGATGTGTCGGCCGCCTCCTTTCCTAGAGACAGCAAGTTGCCACTTGGCCTGAACCCAAGGCCTGTGTGACCAACAGCTTAGACCCAAGCGAAGCCGGCAGGACAAGAATTGTTCCTGCACGAGTTCGCTTTCAGCCGTGGGGTCGGGGGCTGCACCCCCCTTCTCTGGGGCCTTTCAAAGCAGCTACCTTCCTGCCTCAGGCACTTTCGGGAGGAAAGAAATGCATATTTAAAGGAGGCTGAATTTCATGTAAAAACAAGGCACAGGCCCAGCTGTGAGGGCCCAGCCAGAGAGGGAAAACATCCATTTAAATATTTGGTTTGCATCCAAAATCCACTCCATCGGAGACCTGGCACTCACCACAGCCTGCTGACCTGCCTGAGAAATAACGCAGACGTTTCTGGAGTGCCTGAGAGGAAGCCTCGACTCCTCGGGACCCCAGAGCCAGAAGAACCCGTCCGGCCCAGGATCCGGTCAGCCAAGTTCAGCCGAAGCCAGAGCTACCCCAGCCGGCGCTTTCGCTGCTCTGTGGCCGGAGCTTCCTCGGTCACAGCCAAGTAGGGCCCTGAGGCTTCAGGGGGTGGGGCAGAGCTTCCCCATTGTTTTCTGATGCTCCCTTTGGATCCCCGAGCAGCAGATTTCTGAGTTTTCCTGCCCAAACCCAAGACCACCCGTGAAGAATCAGCCGCAGTGTGCAAAGCCATTCCATTTTGCAACTGCTGTTTTCATTCAGAGTTTTCTGGAATTCCAGCGGCTGCCGCCAGTAGGTTCGTGCCTTTTGTCCTCAGGCTTGAAGGGCACTGGGACCTCTGAGGTGAGGATATGGGGGAGAAGGGCCTGACTGTATCAGAGATCAGGGCAGCACCCCAAAGTGGAGCCTCCCAGACACTCAGCTGCCCCTCAGGGGCCAAGGTACCATTTGTGAAAAAGCAAAGCACGAGAACTGCAGATAATACAAACCTCCTCCCTCCTCCCGTGCCTGGCAATAACAGGTGCCCAGTAAATGGCAGCTGAACTGAATTTTTTGTTGGAAAGAACCGCTTCACCGACTGCAAACTCCTTCACCTTCCCTGCAGGGTTCAGGAAGGCCAGGTCACTCTCGCCTCCTAGACTGAGCGCTACCAAGTCCCTGCCACGTGCATTTTAAGAAACATTTTGCTAATCAAGAGTGCTGGAGACATTTTGTCCCCGATATTCAAATATGCGTGTCAAGGAGGAAAACAAACTCTATAGAAGTCTTTTTAAACTATTTATTTATTTTCATTGTGGTAAAATACACAACATAAGACTTTCCATCTTAACCAATTTCAGGTGCACAGTTCAGTGGCATTAGGTACATTCACACTGCTGTGCACACGTCACCACCATCCACGTGCAGAACTTTTTTCTTCTGGCAAAACTGGAATTCTGTCCCCATTAAACCACACACGCCCTCCTCCCCCAGCCCCCCCGCCACCACCCTTCTTCTTTCTTCTCAATGAATCTAATGGCTCTGGCAATGTCATATACGCGGAAAGAAAACTTTTTTTTTAATTTAGAAAAGATCTTGAGGCTAAGGAGAGGATAATCTTTTCAGGCACAAAATCAAAATTTCTGTTAAATCACAGTGACGGAGTCCTGTGGTGCGCCTCCCAGGCGCCAGCCTTTCTCTTGGTCACAGGAGAGGCGGGAGTGAGGGTGACCGTGGTCTGTGTTTCTGGGGCCTCTGGGCCCTTGTCTCAGAGCCTGAGTCTCTCCGCTGGAGTGCTCTCACCCAGTCCACCTGCTCCACACACGGTGACCCCGTGGCCCTGACCTTTCGCTCCCTCCCTCCCTCCCTCCCTCCGGCCCGCATACTGCAAAAACAAAACAAAACAAATCCCATCCGTGTTTCCCTGTCACAGGATGGAACTCTAGCTCATTAACTTGGTGCCAAGGCCCTCCAAGACCCCACTGCAGGTCCCTTCGCCTCAGCTCCAAGCTCCACACGCCAGCCCCTCCTGGGACCCTGGGGGCTGCCCGCTCCTCCTGCGCTGTCTCACAGTCCTGGGACTTTCTTGTCTGTCCCGACTGCTCTTCTGCTTTTCTGTCATATCCTTTTTTTTTTTTTTTTTTTTGCGGTACGCAGGCCTCTAACTGCTGTGGCCTCTCCCGTTGCGGAGCACAGGCTCCGGACGCGCAGGCTCAGCGGCCATGGCTCACGGTCCTAGCCACTCCGTGGCATGTAGGATCTTCCCGGACCGGGGCATGAACCCGTGTCCCCTGCATTGGCAGGCGGACTCTCAACCACTGCGCCACCAGGGAAGCCCCCAGACTGGGTCTTGATGCCTCCATCGCATCCTGGCGCTCTGGTTACAGTCATGCAGCAGAGCCGTGTACTGAGCAGTTCCTCAGTGCTGGGCGCCTGGCTGACTGACTGGTCTCATTTCATCCTTACAACCCTGGGAGGCGGGTACTGTCTTTGCCCCCAGGTCACAGATGAGGAACTGGAGGGCTATGTGAAGCATTGTCCAGAGCGTTCGTATCATCACCTTGTATTCTAATCTGTTGCTGTAGCGTCCTGCCTTGAGAATAGGAGCCGTATCTAATTTATTTTCGGATCCCCAAGGCTTAGCATTGACCCTGATAAGAAGTAGTTGCTGCATAGAACAGAGCAGAATAGAACAGGACATCTCACCAGGCCAACTGGCCCAGCAAAAGCAGACGTCTCAGCCTCCGGGCCTGCATTCTGCCCTTGTCCTGCCCAGGGCTGGCCCTAGGGGTAAACTCAGAACTGGGGTCCGTATGGGGTCAGTTCTGGCTCTACTAAAGGAACCCTCCCACGATACAAAGCCTCTTTCCTATCGTCTCTAGCAAGCTTTACAGCTATCTCTTTAACTGGATGAACACCTTCATTCCATGAGTAAAAGTAAAGATTTAAAAGAAAATATAACCATTCCCCCCTTTCTCTGCTTGGTATTTCCCAATTTTACCCACTGTTGAATTTGTTGATTTGGAGACTGACCCTTCCCTTCACCCATTTATTCCAGAATCCATAGTGCTCTGGGTTTGTTTTAAAGCCACGAAGAAAGCGTATATCTTTGAAAGGTGTGTGTATACACACTACCTGGGAACCAGTGTACTGAAAGCATTTTATTACTTTATATGGTGCACGAAGAGGCAGTGAGGCTAATTACGAGGGTTTGTTTTACATACAGTGCTTCTTAGTAAGAAGCACTATAGGAGTAGGAGGTTTTTACAATAAACTTAAAAAGTGGAAGTGTAATGTACATACAGAAAAGCCCCAGATAGAGTACAGCCTGATGTCTTGTACGAAGTGAGCATATCTGGATCACCGGCCCCCAGGTCAAGAGATGGAGTATTACCACAGCCCCTCCCCCCAGGCACCCACCTCCGAGCGCTAAGGTAATCGCTCTGCTGACTTCTACCACCATAGGTTCGTTTTGCCTGGTTTGAACGTCCTGTAAATGGAATCATGCAGTATATGCATTCCTCTGACTCTGGCTTCTTTTGCTCAACATTATGCTGGTGAGAGTCATCAGCTATGCACAGCTGTTGTTAATCCGTTTCCATCACTGTAAGAATCCCTTTCACAGATATATTATGATGTATGCATCCACCATTCTGTCGATGGACATTTGAGGCTACTGGAAAGAGCGCTGCTGTAGATGTCCTAGTACATGTCATTGGTGGCAGTCCGTACACACTCCTGTTGGGGCTATGCCCAGGAGTGGGTTTCTGGGCAGGAGGGTGTGCCCGGCCTCACTGGATGCTGCCAAAGAGTTTTCCAAAGTGGTGGTGCTATTTTACATTCCCACCAGCAGTGGATGAGCGTTTCGGTTACTCCAGGTTCTCCCCAGCACTTGGCATGAACGGTCTTTTTCATTTTAGCCATTCTGGTAGGTGTGCATTGATTTCTGGCTGTGGTTTAAATTTGTCTGATGACTTGTGAGGTTGGGCATTTTTTGTATATTTCTTGGCCATTTGTATTTCTTTCTTCTTCGGTGAATTCCCTGCTCTTTTCTTTCTTTAACTTGACTATGTTACTTTACTGTGGTAACAGATACATAACATCAAGTTTGTCACTGCTAAGCGTACAGTTCAGTGGTATTAGTATATTCATACTATGCTGTAACCATCACCACCATCCGTTTCCAGCTGTTTGTCTCTTATGCCCTTTTTTCAACTGGGTTACCAGCCTTTTTCTTATTAATTTGTAGGAATCCTTTACATATCCTGGATACCAGTCCTTTGTCTGTTTTATATATATTATGAATATGCTTCTTCCTCTGAATCACCTTTTCACTCTCTTATGGATGAAAAGAATTCCTAATTTTACAATTGGAAAGCTTCTGCACAGCAAAAGAAATGATCAACCAGTGAAAAGGCAACCTATGGAATGGGAGAAAATATCTGCAAAACACACATCTGATAAGGGACTAATATCCAAAATATATAAGGAGGACTTCCCTGGTGGCACAGTGGTTAAGACTCTGCCTGCCAATGCAGGGGACACGGGTTCGAGCCCTGGTCCAGGAAGATCCCACATGCTGGGGAGCAACTAAGCCCGTGCGCCACAACTACTGAACCTGCGCTCTAGACCCCACGAGCCACAACTACTGAGCCTGCGTGCCACAACTACAGAAGCCCGTGCGCCTAGAGCCTGTGCTCTGCAACAAGAGAAGCCACTGCAAAGAGAAGCCCACACACCACAACACAGTAGCCCCCGCTCACCACAACCAGAGAAAGCCTGCAAATAGCAATGCAGACCCAACACAGCCAAAAATAAATTAATTAAAAAATATATATATAAGGAACTCATACAACTCAACAGCAGAAGGACAAATAATTCATTTAAAAAATGGGCAGAGAATCTGAATAGGCATTTTTGTTTCAAATAAAACATACAGATTCCAACAGGTACAGGGGAAAGGGTGCTCAACATCACTGTCAGGAAATGCAAATTAAAACCACAATGAACTATCACCTCACACCTGTTAGAATGGCTATTAACAAAAGACAAGAGATAACAAGTGCTGGAGAGGGTGTGGAGAAAAGGGAACCCTCCCGCACTGCTGGTGGGAATGTAAATTGGTGTAGCCAATATGGAGAACAGTATGGAGGTTCCTCAAAAAATTTAAATAGAACTACCATATCATCTAGCAATTCTACTTCTCAGTATTTATCTTAAGGAAATAAAAACACTAACTGAAAAAGATATCTGCACCCCCATGTTCATTGCAGCATTATTTACAATAGCCAAGACATGGAAACAACCTAAGTGTCCATCAGTGAATTAATGTGTAAAGAAGATGTCATAAACAAACAAACATACAATGGAATATCATTCAGTCATAAAAAAGAAGAAACCCTGCCATTTGTAACAACATGGATGGACCCTGCGGGCATGCTAAGTGAAAGATGTCAGACAGAGAAAGACAAATACTGCATGATCTCTCTTATACGTGGAATCTAAAAAAAAAACAAAACAGCAAAGCCAAGTTCATAGCTACAAGGAACAGATTGGTGGTTGCTAGAGGTGAGGGAGGTGGGTAGTGTGTGGGGAGGAGAAAGGGGTAAAGAGATTCAAAAGGTGCATGTTTCCAGTATAAAATAACTAACTCCTGGGGATGTAATGTGCGGCATGGTGACTATAGTTAACAATACTGTATTGCATATGTGAAAGTTGCTAAGAGACTAGATCTTTAAAATTCTCATCACAAGGAAAAAAATAACTGTGGTGACGGATGTTAACGTGGTGATCATTTCATAACGTGCATATATCAAATCATTACGCTGTGTACCATAAGCTTATACAATGTTATATCTCAATGAAACTGGGGGAAAAAAGAAATTTTTATTGATCTTTTCCTTTTGGGTTAGTCTTTTTTGTGTCCTGTTGAAGAAATCCTTACCTGTCTCCTAAGGAGTTTTTAAAATCTGCACATGCCTATTAAGCCCTACTTTGTTTCTTTCTTTTCTTTTCTAAGTGAAAGCAGGTTTATTGAGAGAGATACCCATTCCATAGGCAGAATGTTGTCCGTCTAAGAAGGTGACAGCCGTCAAACCCTACTTTTCTGATGCTTTTTTTTTTCCCCCTTGGGTTTCCCAGTGTGGACCAGGAAACCTGCTTGACATCTTCTAAAAGAGCTGTAACGCTCTGATGCTTATTTGTGTCAGAAGCGAACTAGGCCTTTCACAGGTGTAATTTCTTATTTTGCGGGAAAACACTATGTTCCTCATCATTAGCCCAAACCCGGGCACGAACCATATGCTGGACCATTTCCACGGCCACCACACGTCCGGACAGGCTTCCTGCATTGGAGGGGACGGGCCTGGGTACAGCAGGGAGAGAGCCAGGCGGTACCCGTTCCCGGCCCCACCTGCATCCTGCAAGCGTGGGGCGCCGGTGGGAACAGGCGTGATGTCCTCGGGACACAGCCAAGCCAGAGACATCCTTGTGCAAACAGACTGAGGGTGGAGAAGAATCTGTTTACGCTGACCTGGAGCTCCAGGGGCCGCGTGGACTGGGAAAGGGGTGAAACCGCGGGTGACGAGTCAAACCCATTTCACCTGCCGCTGTTGCTGATCAAGGTCGCTTGAAGACTTGCGTGTTCTCCACGCAGCACGTAGCCTTAAAAAAAAAGATGTTGGCCTGAGTTGTTTTCCAGAATCTTGGAGTCACCTGTGTCTAGTTTGAGCTCAGCTGGTTAAGGCTGGATGGGACCACCGGCCCTCCAGGTGGGCATGCGCGAGTGTCCGCTCGATGACCTCTTGAACGTGCAGAGGCCTGTAGCTTAGTTACGCCTGCGCAGAACCTCGGTTCCGCAGCTCTTTCCAATCACCTTTCCCCACGCTCCCCGCCCTCTACCGCCCGGGCTTCTTTATTCCGCATCCCATAAATACCCCAGCCGCTAGCCTTTCAGGAGGCGCGTTTGAGGTTTGTCCTGCTGTCTCCTCGCTCGGCTGCTGTATGAGTGAATCCTCGCTTTGCTGCAGGCCTCGGCGTCTCAGCGTCTTGCCTTGCTGCGCCTCGGGCCAGGCGGACTTGGTGCGGTAACAAGGGCAGATGGAGGGAAAGGTCCAGCAAGTGGAGGGGCAGAGCTGCCAGGATTGAAGCTCTGGGGGAGAAGGGAATGGACGTCCTGTTAAGCAGCTAAGTGATGTAGGAGCGAGAGGCAGGTTGCAGCGGCGGCTCCCAGCGTCCTCTCGCTGAGGTTGGTTGGTTGGGTGCCAGAACCGGCCGGGAGTCCCACGCGGCCGGGAGCCTGCCGGGAAAGGAGGGGAGGGTTGCCTTCACGTGGGTAGAGGCTGGTCGGGCTGGCCTGCAGATAGGGCTGTTCTGGGGGGAGACTCCCGGGAGCCCGGCCCCACCTGCATCCTGCAAGCGTGGGGCGCCGGGGGGAACAGGCGTGATGTCCTCGGGACAGAGGCAAGCTAGAGACATCCTCGTGCAAACAGATTGAGGATGGAGAAAAATCTGTTTACGCTGACCTGGAGCTCCAGGGGCCGCGTGGTGGACTGGGAAAGGGGTGAAACCGCGGGTGACGAGTCAAACCCATTTCACCTGCCGCTGTTGCTGATCAAGGTCGCTTGAAGACTTGCGTGTTCTCCACGCAGCACGTAGCCTAAAAAAAAAGTTGGCCTGAGTTGTTTTCCAGAATCTTGGAGTCACCTGTGTCTAGTTTGAGCTCAGCTGGTTAAGGCTGGATGGGACCACCGGCCCTCCAGGTGGGCATGCGCGAGTGTCCGCTCGATGACCTCTTGAACGTGCAGAGGCCTGTAGCTTAGTTACGCCTGCGCAGAACCTCGGTTCCGCAGCTCTTTCCAATCACCTTTCCCCACGCTCCCCGCCCTCTACCGCCCGGGCTTCTTTATTCCGCATCCCATAAATACCCCAGCCGCCAGCCTTTCGGGAGGCGCGTTTGAGGTTTGTCCTGCTGTCTCCTCGCTCGGCTGCTGTATGAGTGAATCCTCGCTTTGCTGCAGGCCTCGGCGTCTCAGCGTCTTGCCTTGCTGCGCCTCGGGCCAGACGGACTTGGTGCAGTAACGGGGGCAGATGGAGGGAAAGGTCCAGCAAGTGGAGGGGCAGAGCTGCTAGGATTGAAGCTCTGGGGGAGAAGGGAATGGACGTCCTGTTAAGCAGCTAAGTGATGCAGGAGCAAGAGGCAGGTTGCAGCGGCGGCTCCTAGCGTCCTCTTGCTGCGGTTGGTTGTTTGGGTGCCAGAACCGGCCAGGAGCCCCACGCGGCCGGGAGCCTGCCGGGAAAGGAGGGGAGGGTTGCCGCCACGTGGGCAGAGGCTGGTCGGGCTGGCCTGCAGGTAGGGCTGTTCTGGGGGAGACTTTTGGGAGGTGGCCCCGCACCAGCCTTTCACCTGCATCTGTCTCTTGTTTCTGTCGCTCTCCGGGAATTGAGAATTTTAAACACGCCACGCAAGGCCCAACCTACAAAGAGAAAGTACGTATTTGCCCGCTGGGGTTGGAACTGGTATGAGACGTGGTTGCAAATCTTATTTGTGATAAAAAGCGCATCGGTGGCTTCTGGGGGAGAGGTAGGGTGGGGAGGGGCAGGAGGGTGGGTTACAAGGAGGCTCGCGGAAACTTTGCGGTGATGGAGACGGTCACACTTGATTAAGGTGATGATGTCCCTGGCGTACATGCTGAGGGAAATATGTCAGAGAAAGACGAATACTGTATGATCTCACTTATTTGTGGACTCTAAAAGAAAAACAACAAACCAAAGCTGGTGTGAAAACGTATCAAGTCGTACACTTGAAACGTGCTGTTGCGTGTAAATTACCCCTTGAAGCTGGTAAACCTCCTAATACAGGTGTGGGTAGTTTGCGATGAAGTGGTTCAAGTTACAGTTCAGTCACTTAGGTACACGCTTTTCTCCCCAAACCTGCTCCCTTCCAGGAGCTGTAGGTTCTTCCAAGTGTCCTGGTCACAAGAGACCAACACCTAGAGGCTGATTCAGGAGCTTCAGTGTGATTGCTGACACCTGCCGACACCGCTTTTATGTGTTAGGATTCCAGGAAGGTCCGAGCCAAGGCGAGGCCTTGCCGGACGTACATGGTAGGAAAGACACAATCCCGCGTCTCCCGCGCACCTCCAGCTACTACGCACGCAGTCGCCGGAGCCTGTGGCTTGAACTTTAAAATCTGCAGGGCCCACGACCAGCGTTTCCGTCGTCCTCACAGGTAATGGGATGGTCTTTCCTCCTTCCTGGGAAAATTGGAAATTGAGAGATGGGGGATGGGAGTGAAAACCCTATGGAACGAAGCACACCTGAGTCCCTGGGCAGCTGAGGGCAGGTGCTGCTGTGCTAACCACACACTTTGACTGAATAAGAATTACAGGTCATTTCTCCTCTCCAAACTGTGTTTATGTGATAGTTTCTCACTCCAGGATGCTGTAAACTCCAGAGTAATAAAGCTTTCTAGTAACAAAGGAAGTAAGTGGTAACTGTCGCAACTAACAGACTGCTCCTAACAAACTTACAGCAAAGTGTAAATCAACGGACTTTTTTTCATTTTACCCAAATTGTGTGGGTCTGGGAGAGTGCTTGGGAGGGTCCCTGATGGGCTGACCTGCTGCCGTGGGGGGTTTGCCCCAGTCTATTTGAGCTGTGCTCTCCATCTTTCTGTTGATTAACAGTTGCTACCAGGCAGCCGGCCCAGGCCTTTGGCAAAGGCTCAGAGGCAGGCAGACGGGTCCCCATGTCAGGATCAGAGCCTCATCAGCGCAGCCCTCAACCATCTGAGCTTCACCCCCAGAGCAAAAGGAGGGAGAATGCTGAGCCCCCAAGCAAGACACTAGAAAGGTCCCCCCATCCCCAAACACCCAGCGGTGAACTCCAGGTGACCAAGAGCCTGAGGTGTGAACTGTCTGCTTCACAGTGAAATCTGAAAAGGTTACGTGGTATGCCGGTGGCTCATGCCCCAACATGAGGACGTCTAGCCCAGCAAACTGGAGGCCGTTCTAAGGAAGGACCCACTGGAGCCGTGAGTAGGAACGAGGCTGGTACTCGTATTTCTGAGGGCATGGGTTTCCAAATATTCAGGCAGGTGCCCTTTGGGAATCTGGGTGACGTTTCTCAAGATGGGGACAAAAGGGGCATTGCACCAGCAGGTGTATTTTATAAGAACAGGTTATATACACACTCCTGTAAAATTGAAACCACTTAACGCTAATTTGAGAAGTAAGTTTCTCAGTGGTACCTACTAGAGATAACAAGTGATAGCAAAACCAAAAGGTTGTATGTTCTGTGCTTTTGTTTTGGGTTTTTCTTGGCTGCACTGCGTGGCATGTGGGATCTTAGTTCCCTGCCCAGGGATTGAACCACAGCCCTTGGTAGTGAAAGCGCGGAGTCCTAGCCCCTGGAGTGCCGGGGAATTCCCTTGTGCATTTGTAACTATCCCTCACCCCCCAAATCGCCTTGGTTCTTGGTTTGGGTAATGGGAGTGAGATGCCAGGCTGGAGTCAGGAGGGAGGGTGCATATTCCAAATGAGCTTGGTTCCTGAGTTTAAGACGGTGAGTAGCAGAAGTTTATGTAACAAAAGATCTAAAAACTGACTGGCTTCTGAGCTCTTGAGAGCAAGGACACCTGTAACGGCATATGAGTAACACATGTACAAACGCTTTTAAATTCAAGAGGCAACATCACGTTCACATCTGTTTCCAGGTAAAATCAAGTCTAGTTCTCAGCTGCTTGTTTGCAGAGGGCGTGAAAGTGCAGGTGCTCCTGGCTCCTTCCCCAGCTACATGCACCTGGCCCCTGGGGTGTGCGGAGCCCAGGAGACAGTGTGGGGCAGAGGACCCTGGGGTATCTGGAGCCCAGGGGACAGTGCAGGGCAGAGCTACGCTCCTGGGTGTGATTTGGTTGCTGTCAAATACCTGCTCCAACCCTTACTAGGCGGTGACTTTAGGGAAATCACGTAACCTCCCTAAGCCTGTTTTCTCACCTGAAAAATGGAATAGGTTGATTCTAATATAATTAGAGATGGCTGAATGATTCCTACTGTAAGTAGTAAACACTCATTATATGAATATACACTATATCACTGTCACTGATAACATCTCGAGTTGCACCAATGTCCGTTGTACAGGCATAAAACCATCTATGTATCCAGTCCCTTATAAAGTGATGTGTGGTTTTTGTTTTTTTCTTTGTTTGTTTTTGGGGTTTTTCTGGCCATGCAGCATGGCTTGCGGGATCTTAATTCCCCGACCAGGGATCAAACCTGTGCCCCGTGCAGTGGAAGCACCGAGTCCTAACTACTGGACCGCCTGGGAATTCCCCGAAGTGATGTTAAAATGCAGAGAATAAACAGGGCCTCTCTCCTCACTGGCTCCAGTGGTGAACGACCCTCAGTTCCCTGGTTCGTGGGTGGCTCTTCAGGGCCACCACAGCTCGGCAGCAGGCTTCCCCAGAGTGAGCAGGGACAGGCAGGAAGAACAAGTCCCAGTATCTCAGTCTGATCTCAGGAGCGGCACCCTTTCACTTCTGCCGTTTTCCACTTGTCTTAAAAAGTCGTTGGGTCCAGTTGCCACGGAAGAGGAGGGTGCGAGTCCCCAGAGGCGCGATCAGTAGGAGGAAATTGAGAAGTTTCCGTATTCACACTTAGAAACTCGAAAAAATAAAACACAAAACCAGTTACGTGACTGAATATCCCACCTCCGTTGAAAACGCAAGAAGGTCAGATGCTATCCATTGCGGAGACGTGCCAGCATCTCCCTTGATGGTTTTGCACTTGTCTGTTTTCTGGAGTAGCAACGTCAGTTTTTGCTTTATGTGTTGAGGATAGATGAGTAGGTACACACTTGGAATTGTTTTGTCTTTTAGTAGAACTCAGCTGTCATTTCGCAGTAAAGCTTTTTTTCTAACATGCTTTTTTAACAGATATTTTGGTGTTAATGCGGCTACACCAGTTGTTTTGGGGTTTTTTGGTTAGTATTTACACAGTATATATTTTCCACGTTACCTTCAACTCTTCAGTTGTAGATGTTTGTAAAGAGTGTGTACGTATATCTAGACTTCTTCACACAAGCATTTAGGCTCCCTTCACTTAACATATTGATACTTTGAGCTAAAAGCCACATCAACTATGTTTATTATTTGTCCATTTTCATTATTTTGGATCAATTAAATATTTTCCCACTTTTTCCCTATGTTGAGAGGATGTGTACATTTTAAAAAAGAGAGGGTTTCCCTGGTGGTGCAGTGGTTGAGGGTCCGCCTGCCGCTTCAGGGGACACGGGTTTGTGCCCCGGTCCGGGAGGATCCCACATGCTGTGGAGCGGCTGGGCCCGTGAGCCATGGCCGCTGAGCCTGCGTGTCTGGAGCCTGTGTTCTGCAATGGGAGAGGCCACAGCAGTGAGAGGCCTGCTTACTGCAAAAAATAAATAAAAATAAATAAAATAAAAAATGGAGAATCCAAATACCATAAAATTAACTATTTTAAAGTGTAATATTCAATGGTTTTTAGTGTATTCATAAGGTTGTGCAAAAATCGCTAATTTCAGAACGTTTTCACTCCCCAGTTAAAACCCTGTACTTGCTAGTAGTCACCCCTCTTGCTCTCGCCCGCTTCGGTCCCTGGCAACTACCAATCTTCTGTCTGTTTCTATGGACTTGTCTGTTCGGGCTTCTCATCTAAGTGGAGTCATGTAACACGTGGCCTCTTGTGTCTGCTTTTTCCATTTAGCATGATGCTTTTGAGGCTCAGCCACATCGTGGCGTGTATCAATACTTCATTCCTTTTTATTGCCAACTAGCTTTCCATTACTTGGCTATACCGTATTCTGTTTATCCATTCATCTGTTAATGGACATCTCAGTTGTTTCTACTTTTTGACTAATGAATAATGGTGCTAAGAACATTTGTGAACAAGTATTTGAGTATTTGTTTTTAGTTTTCTTGGTTATATAATTGGGAATGGAATTGCAGAATTATATAGTAACTGTGTTTAACTTTTTTTGTGGAACTATCGAGCTATTTTTCCACAGTGGCTGCACCATTTTATATTCCTGCGAGCAGTATGGGTTTCCAGTTTTTCCACATTTTCATCAATGTTGGGTATTTTCCATTATAGCTATCCTAGTATATTGAAGTGGTATGTGATTATGGTTTTTTTAAAAGATGTTTATTTATTTGGCTGTGCTGGGTCTTTAGTTGCAGCATGCAGGATCTTTGGTTGCGACATGCAGATCTAGTTTCCTGACCACGGATCGAACTTGGGCCCCCTGCGTTGGGAGCATGGAGTCTTAACTGCTGGACCACCAGGGAAGTCCCTCATTAAGGTTTTGATTCGCATTTCCCTAATGATTAATGATACATTGAATATCTTTTCATGTGCTTACTGGCCATTTGTTGTATATCCTTGGAGAAATGTCTACTTAGATCCTTTGCCCATTTTTAAATTGTGTTGTCTCCTTACTGTTGAATTGTGAGAGTTCTTCATATAATCTGGACACTAGACCCTCGTAACATAATTTGCAAAAACTTTCTCTAGTCTGTGAGTTGTCTTTTCACTTTCTTGGTAGTGTTATTTGAAGTACAAAGTTAAAAAAAAATTTTTTTGACGAAGTCCAACTTACTTTTTTCTTTGGTTTTGCTTTTAGTGTCATACCTAAAAAATTATTGCCTAATCCAAGATCATGAGAAGTTATACCTATGTCTTCTGAAAGTTTTATATTTGTAGGTCTTAGATTTAGTTTTGTTTTTAATCCATTTTGAGTTTTGTTTATGGTGAGTCCAGTTGATGCTTTTGCATGTAGATATCCAGTTGTCCCAGAATCATTTACTGAAAAAGACTATTCTATCCCCATCGAGTGATCTTGGCATCCTTGTTGAAAATCAATTGATTATAGATGTAAGGGTTTACTTCTGGACTCTGTTTTATTCCATTGATCCATATGTCTTTCCTTATGCTAGTACCACACTGTCTTGATTGCTGTAGCCCTGCAGTTAAGTTTTGAAATTGGGAAGTGTGAGACCTCCAACTTTGTCTTCACTTTCAAGATTGAATTAGCTCTCCTGGATCCCTTGCACTTTCATATGAATTTTAGGACTAGCGCATCCATTTCTGCAAAAAAAGGCAGTTGGAATTTTGATAGGGATTTCACTGAATCTGTAGACAAATTTAGTTTTGCCAGTTTAACAATGTTAAGTCTCCCACTCCATGTGAATGTCTATTTATTTAGGTCGCCTTTAATTCTTTCAGCAGTGTTTTGTAGTTTCCAGTGCATAGGTCTTGCACTTCTTTGGTTTATTCCTAATAATTTTATTATTTTTGATTCTTTTGTAGATGGAATTGTTTTCTTAATTTCATTTTCAGATTTATTGCTGGTGTATACAATAGTTAGCGATACAATTGATTTTTGTATATTGATCTCGTATCCTGCAACCTTATCTACTCTCTTGGCAACTTACAGATGTACAACATAGCATTAACTATAAATTGTTGCTGTACATCACATCCCCGTGACTTATTTATTTTATAACTGAAATTCATACCTCTTGATCCCTTTCATCCATTTCACCCACCCCTCCCACCCCCATCTCTGGCAACCACCCATCTGTTTTCTGTATCTGTGAGCTTGGTGGGTTTGTTTTATTTTGAATTTCACACGTAAGTGAGATCATACAGTGTTTGTCTTTCTCTGACTCATCTCACTTAGCATAATGCTCTCAAGGTTTATCCAAATTGTCACAAATGGCAAGATCTCATTGTTTTTTCTGGCTGAGTAATATTCCATTTTTCTTGTGTAATTGTCCTGGCTAGAACCTTCAATAAAATGTTGGATAGAAGTGGCAAGAGCAAACATCTTTCTCTTGTTCCTGATTTTCGGGTGAAAGTTATCACACTGTTAAGTATGATGTTAGCTATGGGTTGTTCATAGATGCCCTTTATAAAGTTAAGGATATCCCTTATATCCCTGTTGTTTTTTTTTAATTTTATTATTTTGGCTGTGTTGGGTCTTTGTTGCTGTGCGCGGGCTTTCTCTAGTTGCAGCGAGCAGGGGGCTACTCTTCGTTGTGGTGCATGGGCTTCTCATTGTGGTGGCTTCTCTTGTTTTGGACCACAGGCTCTAGTGAGTGGGCTTCAGTAGTTGTGGTACGTGGGCTCAGTAGTTGTGGCTCGCGGGCTCTAGAGCGCAGCAGGCTCGGTAGTTGTGGCGCACAGGCTTAGTTGCTTCACGGCATGTGGGATCTTCCCAGACCAGGGCTCGAACCCATGTCCCCTGCATTGGCAAGGAGGATTCTTAACCACTGAGCCACCAGGGAAGTCCCTATCCCTGTTTGCTGAGTGTTCTTTATTGTGATGACTGTCAGATTTTTCAAGTGCTTTTTCTGCATTTGAGATGATCATGTAGTTCTATCCTTCATTTTTATCAATATTGTATATCGATTTGTGTGTGTGTGTGTTGAACTGAGCTTGCATTCATGAAATAAATCACACTTGGTCACGGTGTGTGATTTTTATATGGTGCCAGATAATTTTGTAGAGAATTTTTGCTCTTATATTAATGTTGATTTGTAGTTTCCTTCTCTTGTGATGTCTTTGTGTGATTTTGGTATTAGGATAATATTGGCCTCATAGAATAAGTTAAAAAGTGTTCTATTTCTTGGAAGCATTTACAAAGGAACTGATTCCTCCTTTTTCTTTAATTTTATTTTTTATATAGCAGGTTCTTATTAATCTATTTCATACATATTAGACAATACATGTCAATCCCAACCTCCCAATTCATCCCACCACCACCCCCCCGCACCCCACTTTCCCTCCTTGCTGTCAATACGTTTGTCCTCTACATCTGTGTCTCTATCTCTGCCTTGCAAACCGGTTCATCTGTACCATTTTTCTAGATTCCACATATATACGTTAATGTACGATATTTGTTTTTCTCTTTCTGACTTACTTCACTCTGTATGACAGTCTTTAGGTCAGTCCATGTCTCAATAAATGACTCAATTTCGTTCCTTCTTATGGCTGAGTGATATTCCATTGTATATATGTGCCACATCTTCTTTATCCATTCATCTGTCGAGGGGTATTTAGGCTGCTTCCATGACCTGGCTATTGTAAATAGTGCTGCAACGAACATTGGGGTGCATGTGTCTTTTTGAATTGCGGTTTTCTCTGGGTTTATGCCCAGTAGTGGGATTGCTGGGTCATATGATAATTCTATTTTTAGTTTAGTTTTTTTTTTTTTTTTTTCCAGTATGCGGGCCTCTCACTGTTGTGGCCTCTCCCATTGCGGAGCACAGGCTCCGGACGCGCAGGCTCAGCGGCCATGGCCCACGGGCCCAGCTGCTCTGCGGCACGTGGGATCTTCCCGGACTGGGGCATGAACCCGTGTCCCCTGCATCGGCAGGCAGACTCTCAACCACTGCACCACCAGGGAAGCCCTATTTTTAGTTTTTTAAGGAACCTCCATACTGTGCTCCATTGTGGCTGTATCAATTTACATTCCCACCAACAGTGCAAGAGGGTTCCCTTTTCTCCACACCCTCTCCAGCATTTGTTGTTGGTAGGTTTTCTGATGATGCCCATTCTAACTGGTGTGAGGTGAAACCTCATTGTAGTTTTGATTTGCATTTTTCTAATAATTAGTGATATTGAGTAGGTTTTCATGTGCCTCTTGGCCATCTGTATGTCTTCTTTGGAGAAATGGCTATTTAGATCTTCTGCCCATCTTTGCATTGGGTTGTTTGTTTCTTTAATATTGAGCTGCATGAACTTCCTTGTATATTTGGAGATTAATCCTTTGTCCGTTGATTTGTTTGCAAATATTTTCTCTTATTCTGAGGGTTGTCTTTTCGTCTTGTTTGTGTTTTCCTTTGCTGTGCAAAAACTTTGAAGTTTCATTAGGTCCTATTTGATTATTTTTATTTCCATTACTCTAGGAGGTGGATCAAAAAAGATCTTGCTGTGATTTCTATCACAGTGTTCTTCCTATGTTTTCCTCTAAGAGTTTTATAGTGTCCAGTCTTACATTTAGGTCTCGAATCCATTTTGAGTTTATTTTTGTGTATGGTGTTAGGGAGTATTCTAATTTCATTCTTTTACATGTAGCTGTCCAGTTTTCCCATCCCAGCACCACTTATTGAAGAGACTGTCTTTTCTCCATTGTATATCTTTGCTTCCTTTGTCATAGATTAGTTGACCATAGGTGCATGGGTTTATCTCTGGGCTTTCTATCTTGCTCCATTGATCTATGTTTCTGTTTTTGAGCCAGTACCATATTGTCTTGATTACTGTAGCTTTGTAGTATACTCTGAAGTCAGGGAGTCTGATTCCTCCAGCTCTGTTTTTGTCCCTCAAGACTGCTTTGGCTCTTCGGGTTCTTTTGTGTCTCCATACAAATTTTAAGATGATTTGTTCTAGTCCCGTAAAAAAATGCCATTGGTAATTTGATAGGAATTGCATTGAATCTGTAGATTGCTTTGGGTAGTATAGTCATTTTCACAATATTGATTCTTCCAATCCAAGAACATGGTATATCACTCCATCTGTTGGTATCATCTTTAATTTCTTTCATCAGTGTCTTATAATTTTCTGCATACAGGTCTTTTGTCTCCTTAGGTAGGTTTATTCCTAGGTATTTTATTCTTTTTGTTGCAATGGTAAATGGGAGTGTTTCCCTAATTTCTCTATCAGATTTTTCATCATTAGTGTATAGGAATGCATGAGATCTCTGTGCATTAATTTTGTCTCCTGCTACTTTACCAAATTCATTGATTAGCTCTAGTGGTTTTCTGGTAGCATCTTTAGGATTCTCTATGTGTAGTATCATGTCATCTGCAGACAGTGACAATTTTACTTCTTCTTTTCCAATTTGTATTCCTTTTACTTTTTTTTCTCTGATTGCCATGGCTAGGACTTCCAAAACTATGTTGAATAACAGTGGTGAGAGTGGACATCCTTGTCTTGTTCCTGATCTTAGAGGAAATGCATTCAGTTTTTCACCACTGAGAATGATGTTTGCTGTGGGTTTGTCATATATGGCCTTTATTATGTTGAGGTAGGTTCCCTCTATGCCCACTTTCTGGAGAGTTTTTTTTTTTTATCATAAGTGGGTGTTGAATTTTGTCAAAAGCTTTTTCTGCATCTGTTGAGATGATCATATGGTTTTTATTCTTCAATTTGTTAATATGGTGTATCACATTGATTTGCGTATGTTGAAGAATCCTTGCATCCCTGGGATAAATCCCACTTGATCGTGGTGTATGATCCTTTTAATGTGTTGTTGGATTTTGTTTGCTAGTATTTTGTTGAGGATTTCTGCATCTATATTCATCAGTGATATTGGTCTGTAATTTTCTTTTTTTGTACTATCTTTGTCTAGCTTTGGTATCAGGGTGATGGTGGCCTTATAGAATGAATTTGGGAGTGTTCCTTCCTCTGCAATTTTTTGGGATAGTTTGAGAAGGATGGGTATTAGCTCTTCTCTAAATGTTTGATAGAATTCACCTGTGAAGCCATCTGGTCCTGGACTTGTGTTTGTTGGAAGATTTTTAATCACACTTTCAATTTCATTACTTGTGATTGCTCTGTTCATATTTTGTTTCTTCCTGGTTCAGTCTGGGAAGGTTATACCTTTTAAGAATTTGTCCATTTCTTCTAGATTGTCCATTTTATTGGCATAGAGATGCTTGTAGTAGTCTCTTAGGATGCAATTCTACAAATACAAATACAAATTCTACAAATACAGATTCTACAAATACAGATTCTACAAATACAAATTCTGTGGTGTCTGGTGTAACTTCTCCTTTTTCATTTCTAATTTTATTGATTTGAGTCCTCTCCCTCTTTTTCTTGATGAGTCTGGCTAATGGTTTATCAATTTTATCTTAAAGAACCAGCTTTTAGTTTTATTGATCTTTGCTATTGTTTTCTTTGTTTCTCTTTTATTTCTGCTCTGATCTTTAGGATTTCTTTGCTTCTGCTAACCTTGGGTTTTGTTTGTTCTTCTTTCTCTAGTTCCTTTAGGTGTAAGGTTAGATTGTTTACTTGAGATTTTTCTTGTTTCTTGAGGTAGGCTTGTATAGCTATAAACTTCCTTCTTAGAATTGCTTTTGCTGCATCCCATAGGTTTTGGATTGTCGTGTTTTCATTGTCATTTGTCTCTAGGTATTTTTTGATTTCCTCTTTGATTTCTTCAGTGATCTCTTGGTTATTTAGTAACATGTTGTTTAGCCTCCACGTGTTTGTGGTTTTTACATTTTTTTCCCTGTAATGCATTTCTAATCTCATAGCATTGTGGTCAGAAAAGATGCTTGATGTGATTTCAATTTTCTTAAAGTTACTGAGGCTTGATTTGTCACCCAAGACGTGATCTATCCTGGAGAATGTTCCATGTGCACTTGAGAAGAAAGTGTAATCTGCTGTTTTTGGATGGAATGTCCTATCAATATCAATTAAATCTCTGGTCTATTGTGTCATTTAAAGCTTCTGTTTCCTTATTTATTTTCATTTTGGATGATCTGTCCATTGGTGTGAGGTGTTAAAGTCCCCCACTATTATTGTGTTACTGTCAATTTCCTTTTTTATAGCTGTTAGCAGTTGCTTTATGTATTGAGGTGCTCCTATGTTGGGTGCATATATATTTATAATTGTTATATCTTCTTCTTGGATTGATCCCTTGATCATTATGTAGTGTCCTTCCTTGTCTCTTGTAACATTCTTTATTGGAAAGTCTATTTTATCTGATATGAGTATAGCTACTCCAGCTTTCTTTTGATTTCCATTTGCATGGAATATCTTTCCATCCCCTCACTTTCAGTCTGTATGTGTCCCTAGGTCTGAAGTGGGTCTCTTGTAGTCAGTATATATATGGGTCTTGTTTTTGTATCCATTCAGCAAGCCTGTGTCTTTTGGTTGGAGCATTTAATGCATTCACGTTTAAGGTAATTATTGATATGTATGTTCTTATGGCCATTTTCTTAATTGTTTTGGGTTTGTTTTTGTAGGTCCTTTTCTTCTCTTGTGTTTCCCACTTAGAGAAGTTCCTTTAAATTTGTTGTAGAGCTGGTTGGTGGTGCTGAATTCTCTTAGCTTTTGCTTGTCTGTGAAGCTTTTGATTTCTCCATCGAATCTAAATGAGATCCTTGCTGGGTAGAGTAATCTTGGTTGTAGGTTCTTCCCTTTCATCACTTTAAGGATTATCATGCCACTCCCTTCTGGCTTGTAGAGTTTCTGCTGAGAAATCAGCTGTTTAACCTTATGGGAGTTCCCTTGTATGTTGTTTGTCATTTTTCCCTTGCTGCTTTCAGTAATTTTTCTTTCTTTAATTTTTGCCAGTTTGATTACTATGTGTCTCGGTGTATTTTTCCTTGGGTTTATCCTGTATGGGACTCTCTGCGCTTCTTGGACCTGGGTGGCTATTTCCTTTCCCATGTTAGGGAAGTTTTCAACTATAATCTCTTCATATATTTTCTCGGGTCCTTTCTCTCTCTCTTCTCCTTCTGGGACCCCTATAATGCGAATGTTGTTGCATTTAATGTTGTTCCAGAGGTCTCTTAGTCTGTCTTCATTTCTTTTCATTCTTTTTACTTTAGTCTGTTCCGCAGCAGTAAATTCCACCATTCTGTCTTCAGGTCACTTATCTGTTCTTCTGCCTCAGTTATTCTGCTATTGATTCCTTCTAGTGTAGTTTCCATTTCAGTTATTGTATTGTTCATGTCTGTTTGTTCTTTAATTCTTCTAGGTCTTTGTTAAACATTTCTTGCAACTTCTTGATCTTTGCCTCCATTCTTTTTCCGAGCTCCTGGCTCATCTTCACTATCATTATTCTGAGTTCTTTTTCTGGAAGGTTGCCTGTCTCCACTTCATTAGGTTTTCTGGGGTTTTATCTTGTTTCTTCTTCTGGTACATAGGTCTCTGCCTTTTCATTTTGTCTGTCTTTCTGTGAATGTGGTACTGATTCCTCCTTAAGTGTTTGATAGAATTCATGAGTGGAGCCATTTGGTCCAGGGCTTTTCTTTGTGGGAAGTTTTTGATTACTGACTCAGTCTCTTTACTTGTTATAGGTGTATTCAAGTTGTCTGTTGCTTGAGTCAGTTTCAGTAGTTTCTTTCTAGGAATTAGCCCGTCTCATGTCACTTACCTAGTTTGTTGGCATACAATTGCTCATAGTGCTGCCTTATGTTTTTATTTCTGTAAGTTAGGTAGTACTGTTCTCTCTCTCCTGCTATTAGTAATTTGAGTATTTTTTCCTTAATCAGTCTAATTTTTTCTAAGAACTAACATTTGGTTTCCTTGATTTTTCTCTACTATTTTTATATTCTCCATTTTACTTATTTCTGCTCTAATCTTTTTTTCATTTCCTTCCTTCTGCTTCCTATGGCTTTAGTATGCTCTTTTTTCTAGTTTCTTAAGGTCTAATGTTATTAACTTAATATCTGTTTACTTTTCTTTTTAACAGGTGTTTTGTTATATAATTTATTGAATGTGTTTTTCACTTTCATTTATCTCTGAATATTTTCTAATTTCTCTTGTAAAAGTTTATTCTTTGTTTAGGAATTTAATCTTTTAATGTCCTCATATATTTTACTTTCCTAAATTTGTTATTGATATCTAATTTCATTCCATTGTGGTTGAAGGACATAGTTTGTATGACTTCAATCCTTTTAAGTTCAGTTTTAGAATATGACATAAAATTTAGGGAAATAGGAATTAATGTTAAAACTCATTAGACCTTAGCCTTTGTTTAGTACAGGCATTTGTTAAAAAAAAAAAAGAAAAAGTCACCTAAGGACATAATATGGCTCTAAGATCAGAAAGTCAACTTTTAGAACAGTTTAGTCTTTCAATCACAGCAAAAAGTAACTTTTAAACCAATGTTCAAATCATCCACTGCCATTGTTACCAAGCAGATATTTGTCTGCATCTTCAGAGACACCATCATAATGTTCCCTGGAGGACAGGGAGTTTTCTGGAATGTTGCCAGCCCTTCCTCTGTTGCCAAGCAGTGAAGCTGTTTATTTTTTTTTTATAGAGGGGTGATTTTTTAAAAAATTAATGAATTTTTTTTTTTTTTGGCTGTGTTGGGTCTTTGTGTGTGATCTTCCTCTAATTGTGACAAGCGGGGGCTACTCTTTGTCACGGTGCGTGGGCTTCTCATTGCAGTGGCTTCTCTTTTTTTTTAACATCTTTATTGGGGTATAATTGCTTTACAGTGGTGTGTTAGTTTCTGCTTTATAACAAAGTGAATCAGTCATACATAAACATATGTTCCCATATG
The DNA here is from genome assembly GCF_963455315.2 of Globicephala melas. NCBI lineage: Eukaryota > Metazoa > Chordata > Mammalia > Artiodactyla > Delphinidae > Globicephala > Globicephala melas. The sequence continues at coordinate 99,421,637 of NC_083324.2, forward strand.
TCTTCCCTCTTGTGTCTCCCTCCCTCCCACCCTCCCTATCCCACCCCTCCAGGCTGTCACAAAGCACCGAGCCAATATCCCTGTGCTATGCGGCTGCTTCCCACTAGCTGTCTACCTTATGTTTGTTAGTGTGTATATGCCCATGACACTCTCTCGCCCTGTCACAGCTCACCCTTCCCCCTCCCCATAACCTCAAGTCCGTTCTCTAGGAGGTCTGTGTCTTTATTCCTGCCTTACCCCTAGGTACTTCATGACATTTTTTTTTCTTAAATTCCATATATATGTGTTAGCATACGGTATTTGTCTTTTTCTTTCTGACTGACTTCACTCTGTATATGACAGACTCTAGGTCTATCCACCTCATTACAAATAGCTCAATTTCGTTTCTTTTTATGGCTGAGTAATATTCCATTGTATATATGTGCCACATCTGCTTTATCCATTCATCCGATGATGGACACTTAGGTTGTTTCCATCTCCGGGCTATTGTAAATAGAGCTGCAATGAACATTTTGGTACATGACTCTTTGAATTTTGGTTTTCTCAGGGTATATGCCCAGTAGTGGGATTGCTGGGTCATATGGTAGTTCTATTTGTAGTTTTTTAAGGAACCTCCATACTGTTCTCCATAGTGGATGAACCAATTCACATTCCCACCAGCAGTGCAAGAGTGTTCCCTTTTCTCCACACCCTCTCCAGCATTTATTGTTTCTAGATTTTTTGATGATGGCCATTCTGACTGGTGTGAGATGATATCTCATTGTACTTTTGATTTGCATTTCTCTAATGATTAATGATGTTGAGCATTCTTTCATGTGTTTGTTGGCAGTCTGTATATCTTCTTTGGAGAAATGTCTATTTAGGTCTTCTGCCCATTTTTGGATTGGGTTGTTTGTTTTTTTGTTATTGAGCTGCATGAGCTTCTTGTATATTTTGGAGATTAGTCCTTTGTCGGTTGCTTCATTTGCAAATATTTTCTCCCATTCTGAGGGTTGTCTTTTGGTCTTGTTTATGGTTTCCTTTGCTGTGCAAAACCTTTGAAGTTTCATTAGGTCCCATTTTTTATTTTTGTTTTTATTTCCATTACTCTAGGAGGTGGGTCAGAAAGGATCTTGCTGTGATTTATGTCACAGTGTTCTGCCTATGTTTTCCTCTAAGAGTTTGATAGTTTCTGGCCTTACATTTAGGTCTTTAATCCATTTTGAGCTTATTTTTGTGTATGGTGTTAGGGAGTGATCTAATCTCATACTTTTACATGTACCTGTCCAGTTTTCCCAGCAGCAGTGGCTTCTCTTGTGGAGCATGGGCTCTAGGCACGTGGGCTCAGTAATTGTGGCTCATGGGCTCTAGAGTGCAGGCTCGGTAGTTGTGGCGCATGGGCTTAGTTACTTCATGGCATGTGGGATCTTGCCGGACCAGGGCTCGAACCCGTGTCCCCTGCATTGGCAGGTGGATTCTTAACCACGGTGCCACCAGGGAAGCCCCGAGGGGTGATACTTTATTTTCATTTTTTAAATTGAGGTATAGTTGATTTACAGTATTATATAAGTTTCATGTATACGACATAGTTATTCACAAATTTTAAACCTTTAAATAACTTCACTTACAGTTATTATAAAATATTGGCTATATTCCCTGCACTGTACAATATATCCTTGTAGTTTATTTTATACATAGTTTGTGCCTCTTAATCCCCTACCCCTATCTTGCCCCTCTCCCCACTGGTAACCGCTAGTTCTCTACATGTGTGAGTTTGTTTCTTTTGTTATATTAACTAATTTGTTTTATTTTTTAGATTCCACATATAAGTGATATCCTATAGCATTTGTCTTTCTGTCTTATTTCACTAAGCATAATGACCTCCAAGTTGTTGCAAATGGCAAAATTTCATTCTTTTTATGGCTGAGTAGTATTCCATTATATGCTGCTACCACATCTTCTTTATCCATTCACCTGTTGATGGACACTTAAGTTGCTTTCATATCTTGGCTATTATAAACAATACTGCTGTGAACATTGGAGTGCATGTGTCTTTTCCAGTTAGTGTTTTCATTTTCTTTGGATCTATACCCAGGAGTGGAATTGCTAGATCATATGGTGGTTCTATTTTTAGTTATTTGAGGAACCTCCATACTTTTTTCTGTGGTGGCTGTACCAATTTACATTCCCACCAGCAGTGTACCAGGGTTCCCTTTTCTCCACATCTTCACCAACATTTTTTATTAGTCTTTTTTTATTTTTGGTTGTGCCACGTGGCATGTGAGATCTTAGTTCCCCGACCAAGGATTGTGCCCTCTGCAGTGGAAGTGTGGAGTCTTTTAACCACTGGACTGCCAGGGAAATCCCTTAATGGTCTTTTTGATGATAGCCATTCTGACAGGTGTGAGATAGCTCATTATGGTTTTGATTTGCATTTTTCTGATTAAGAATATTGAGCATCTTATGTGCCTGTTGGTCATCTGTATGTCTTCTTTGGAAAAATGTCTACTCAGGTCTTCTGCCTATGTTTTAAGTTGTTCATATATATATATATATATATTTTGCGTGTGTGGTACACGGGCCTCTCACTGTTGTGGCCTCTCCTATTGCGGAGCTCAGGCTCCGGACGCGCAGGCTCAGCAGCCATGGCTCACGGTCCTAGCCACTCCATGGCATGTAGGATCTTCCCAGACCGGGGCATGAACCCGTGTCCCCTGCATCGGCAGGCGGACTCTCAACCACTGTGCCACCAGGGAAGCCCTAAGTTGTTTATATTTTTGATGTTGAGTTGTATGAACTTTTTATGTATTTTGGACAGTAACCCTTTATCGATCATATCATTTACAATTAATTTCTCTCATTCCTTTAGGTTGTCTTTTCATTTTGTCAGTGGTTTCCTTTGCTCTGCAAAAGCTTTTAAGTTTATTTAGGTTCCATTTGTTTACTTTTGCTTTTGTTTCCTTTGCCTTAGGAGACAGATCCAAAAAATATATTGCTATGATTTATGTCAGAGTGTTCTGCCTGTGTTTTCTTCTAAGAGCTTTATGGTTTGTGATCTTACATTTAGGTCTTCAATCCATTTTGAGTTTATTTTTGTATATGGTGTTAGGAAATGTACTAATTTCATTCTTTTACGTGTAGCTGTCCAGTTTTCCCTGCACCAGTTATGGAAGAGACTGTCTTTTCTCCACTGTATATTGTCTCCTTTGTCATAGGTTAATTGACTGTAAGTGCATGGGTTTATTTCTGGGCTCTCTGTTCTGCTCCATTGATCTAGGTGTCTGTTTCTGTGCCAGTACCATACTGTTTTGATTACTACAGCACTGTATAGTCTTAAGTCTATACAATTCTTCCAATTCTGTTCTTTCTCAAGATCGTTTGGGCTATTCAGGGTCTCTTGTGTTTCTGTACAAATTTTAAAATTATTTGTTCTAGTTCTGTGAAAAATACCATTGGTATTTTGATAGGGATAGCATTGAATATGTAGATTGCCTTGGGTAATTGGTCATTATAACAATATTAATGCTTTAAATCCATGAATATGATGTATCTTTCCATACGTTTGTGTCATCTGCAGTTTTTTTCATCAGTGTCTTATAGTTTTCTGAGTACAGGTCTTCAGCTTCCTTAGGTAGGTTTATTACTAGGTATTTTATTCTTTCCTGATGCAATTGTACATGGAATTATTTCCTTAATTTCTCTTCCTGAGTGTATAGAAATTCAACAGATTTCTGTATATTAATTTTGTATTACAAATTTACTGAATCATTGATGAGTGCTAGTAGTTTTCTGGTGGTGTCCTTAGGATTTTCTGTGTATAGTATCATGTCATCTGCAAACAATGACAGTTTAACTCCTTCCTTTCCAGTTTGGATTCCTTTTACTTTTTCTTTCTTGTGTGAGTGCTGTGGCTAGGACTTCCAATACTGTGTTGAATAAAAGTGGCAAGAGTGGGCATCCTTGTCTTGTTCCTGATCTTAGAGAAAATGCTTTCAACATTTTACCACTGAATATGTTAGCTGTGGGCTTATCATATATGGCCTTTATTATGTTGAGGTATGTTCCCTCTATACCCACTTCTGGAGAGTTTTTATCATAAATGGATGTTGAATTGTATCAAGTGCTTTTTCTGCATCTATTGAGATGATCATATGGTTTTTATTCTTTAGCTTAATGTGGTGCATAACATTGATTAATTTGTGGATATCGAAAAATGCATCCCTGGGTTAAATCCCACTTGATCATGGTATGATCCTTTTTGTGTGTGTGTGTGTGTGTGTGTGTGTGTGCGGTACGCGGGCCTCTCACTGCTGCGGCCCCTCCCGCCGTGGAGCACAGGCTCTGGACGCGCAGGCCCAGCGGCTCCGCGGCATGTGGGATCCTCGTGGACCGGGGCACGAACCCGTGTCCCCTGCATCCGGACTCTCAACCACTGCGCCACCAGGGAAGCCCGGTATGATCCTTTTAATGTAGTTGCGTTTGGTTTGCTAATATTTTGTTTAGGATTTTTGCATGTATGTTAATCAGTGATATTGGCATGTAATTTTTTTTGTGGTATCTTTGGTTTTGGTATCAAGGTGATGCTGGACTCACAGAATGAGTTCAAAAGTGTTCCTTCCTCTGCAGTTGTTTTGGAATAGTATGAGGAGGATGGGTGTTAAGTGTTTTTCAATGTGGAAGAATTCACCTGTGAGGCCATTTGGTCCTGGACTTCTGTTTGGGAGGCTTTTTAAAAGTTACTGATTCAGTTTCATTACTGGTAATTGGTCTGTTCATATTTTCTATTTCTTCCTGGTTCAGTCTTGGGAGGTTGTACATTTCTAGGAATTTGTCAATTTCCACAAGGTTGTCCATTTTATTGGGATATAACTATACAGTATAGTATATACTATAGTTTGTAGTAGTCTCTTATCCTTTGTATTGAAGGGCAGCAGGGCTGCCCTTTACGGTGTAGGTTTACGGTTTCTGTTGTAACTTCTCCTTTTTCATATCTGATCTTCTTGATTTGGGCCCTGTCTTTTTTTTCTTAATGAGTCTGCCTAAAGGTTTATGAATTTTCTTTTCAAAGAACTAGCTCTTAGTTTCACTGATCTTTTCTATTGTTTTTTTCTGTACTTCATTTATTTTTGCTCTGATCTTTATGATTTCTTTCCTTCTGCTAACTTTGGGTCTTCTTTGTTCTTTTTCTAGTTCCTTTAGGTGTAAGGTTCGGCTGTTTGAGATTTCTCGTTTCCTGATGTAAGGTTGTATTACTGTGAACTTCCCTCTTAGAGCTGTGACCCATAGATTTTTGGATCATTGTTATTTTCATTTGCTAGTGGGCAGAACCGGGGCCCAGCTGGTCCCAGGACAGGTGCTGGTCTGCTGGTTGAGGGGCTTTGGATGTCCTGTGGCTGGGTCTGCCTGCCGGTGGGTGGTCCTGAGGCTTGCTGGTGCGCGGGGCTGGGGATTCTGGGGCTGGTACCCGCTGATGGGTAGAGATGGGCCTTGGGGTCTCTGGCCGCAGGGCCCTGGGTGTCCGTGGTGTAGTGCATGTGTGCTGGTTTGTGGGGCTGGGTCCTGGGCCCTCTGGAGGGGCAGGACCATGTCCAGGGATGGCTGTGGGCTCAGGGGGGTCTTAAGGCAGCTTGTGTGTGCACCCAGTTAGTCGCGTGGCCTGACACACCTCAGTCCTGGTGCCTACAGGCTGGTGGGGGGGGGAGGGGCTGGGTCCTGAGGCCAGTAAGCTGGAGGGAGATCCAAAGTGTCACTTGCCGTCACCAGGGTCCTCGTGAGGTTTCGTGTGGTCCGTTAAAAGAGTGAAGTCTATTTCCCCCCACCCCGGGACTCCTGAGAGCCCTGCTGCCCTTCAAAGCCAAATGTCCTGGGGGCTTGTGTTCCTGCCACAGACTCGCAGAGTGAGGAGTCTGATGTGGGGCTCAGACCCTGTATCCTCTGGGAGAGTCTCTGCAATTGTAGTGATTCTCACGTCTGTGGGTTGCCCACCTGGGTGATGGGACTCGGCTACGTTGTGACTCTGCCCTTCCTACCCATGTCGCTCGTTCTTTGTATCTTTAGTTGTAGAAGATACTTTCTGGTAGATTCCGGGCTTTTTCATTGACGGTGGTTCTGCAAATAGTTTTGATTTTAGGCCTGCCTGTGAGAGGTGAGCTCAGGGTCTCTCTACTCCACTGCCCTGGCTGACCTCCTTGAAGATGTTTACTTCTGTGTGTTAGCATAGAGATCGCTTGTTGGACTGGTCCAGCTCCTGCAGATGCAGAAGAGTTTGTAGACCATCAAAATTCTAGGGTGGTAGGTCCAGCCTCTGCTTGAAAAAGCCCTAAATCCCGAGCTGCCAGGCAGCCTCAATCAACACCCCCCGCCCCCGCCTCCACCCACCACTTCCATGCACAGGACTGTGGGCTCACAGGGTACAGAATGGACTGGATTCTCCAGGCCACCCTCTGCCCATCCGCACTCCAGGCGTAGAAAAGCCAAGCTACTTGTCCTGGGCCAAATACCCTAGATGTTTGAGTCTCAGCCCTGAGGTGCTGATTTAAATGGTTTTGTGGGCATCCAGAGTTTTCCAGGCTCTCCAGATGATTCTAATACGCAACAAAGTCCGGCAACCACCGCTTTGCACTCCCCATGGCCAGTTTCTATCTCAGTTTGGTTTTGGTGAGTCAGGGTGCTGGGGGAGGAGCGGTGGCATCTGGGGAGCATAACTGCTTCTGGGCCCAGACACTCACAGGCTCTGTGATGATGAGCAGGCCCTTGGCCCCTCTGAGCCTGTTTCCTCACGTATAAAGCTGAACAAGTGGGCTTCCCTGGTGGCGCAGTGGTTGGGAGTCCGCCTGCCGATGCAGGGGACACGGGTTCGAGCCCTGGTCCGGGAAGATCCCACAGGCTGCGGAGCAACTAAGCCCGTGTGCCACAACTACTGAGCCCATGTGTCACAACTACTGAAGCCCATGTGCTTAGAGCCCATGCTCTGCAACAAGGGAAGCCACCGCAATGAGAGGCCCACGTGCTGCAATGAAGACCCAATGCAGCCCAAAATAAATAAATTAAAAAAAAAAAAGCTAAACAGGTACATGCAATGTCGCAGAGTCACGATGTCACTCAAGTTCTGGGCTTTGCTCCAGGGCCTAAAGGCACTTGGAGGACTGTTTAATCTGCCTGGAGTCTCTCCCTTACCGTGGCGGGCAGGGCCCCCCTGGCGTGTTCTGGAGGCCACCAGAGCATCTAGGACAGTAAGGGCAGGGCTGGGGAAAGCCGGTTGCGGAAGGGACAGAAAGGTCAGTGGCGAGAGGCCACCAGAGGGGCTGAAGCAGATGAGGGCAGTGACAGACCCAGCAGCCAGGAGCCCCCTGCCATGCATTGTCCCTCTCTCGTGATGTGTCACTACTCGGTAGAGCCAGTTCTCTAACGCAGTTTCTGTCTTTTGCATCCATTTGTTCGTATTAGTGTAAGCCAACTGAAGGACGAGGAGGTTGGACCCCTGAGGTGGCCGGGAGGCGAGCCCCTGGCCCTGGCCCTCTGGGCTCCTGCCGGGCCCAGAGGCTTTCCCCTTTTTCCGCTCTCTGGCCAAGAGGGGCAGTGGGGTGGTCCTAGTCGGCTGCCTTCCACCTGCTTCTGGTTACATTGTGGGTGTGGGTTTCCCTTAAGCTGTCAAATGTGATATGCCCGTGTGTATATTTCACACAAAATGTAAACGTCTCATGAGGAACTAGAGAAGTGAAGAATTATCAGAGAAACATTTCGAATGTGTTAAGAAATATTAGTTTTATTTAACCAGTTTTCACAGCTGAATATTTATTCTATAAAAACTTTACAGATTGTACAGTTTATATATAGTTCAAACTACTGAACGAAAAAAGTAGGTCCCACAGATGCAAAAATACTGCACCAGCCAATCCATGGTAAAGGCAGATTTACACGCTGTACAGCTCTCCACGAGGCCGGGAGGTGGTCGGTTCTAAGTATAAACTTCAAAACTGTACAAAAATAAGGTTTTGATTTTATTTCATTCTTCATACATTCAATATGATTGCAAGCTCAGAAGCCTACCGAATGATAGGCGTCTGGAATCAGGAATCAGTCCTCACTCCTGGCGGGAATGCGGACGTCTATTTACACAGGGCACTCTTGGACAGCATCCTGTACTTGGTATATTGTGTAGACATGAAAGCAGAGACCAAGAACATTAAACGTCGATATAAGGTAGTTCTTTCTCTTAAAAAGGAGTTTCTGTATTTAATAGTGTGCCAAAAGAATTTTAACTTATTAAATAAAATATATTCTAAGTGAACCTAAAAATTACACTTTATAAACATAAAAATACTTTATTTTTGGTGTAATACATCAATCATATCTGCAAACAGAAAACCAAACCTGTATATAAAGGAGTTCTCACCCAGTAACAAGAAGCGCTTACACAGTTATTTTTTCAAATGGGTCAGAAAAATTAATTATAAACCCCTGTAACTTAGAGATCATACTTAGCTATTCAGTGATTCGCTAACTGCAACACAAGCTTTCCCCTAGAGAGAGTGGTTTCTTTCTGTTAACTGGGTAAGAATCGGACATATTTAAGAAAGAGGGCAGAATTAACTGATTTCTCAGCGTGAATCCTAGGCGTGTTTTAGTCTGAGGGTATATTCAGCAGTGGGTGTTTAATCAGAAATACTTATTCTTTTAGGATAAGTCTTCCTTTTGATTGAGAATTTTCCATCTCTGAGGTTTTGTACCTTCCTGGAGACAAGGGCATGCCTCGGATCTTTCCGTATTTCTATTTGGGGTGGGGTGGGGGTGAGGCGGGCTAACACCTCTTTAGATTCTGTTTTCTAGAAGGAAAAAACAAGGAAAACAAACAATATTCCAGACTTTTCTGACACCCAAACCAGGAAAACACACTTCTTTTTTATACAGTACTAGCCAAAGATAACAAAAAGTAGAGCCTCAAAGAGCAGCCCAGAGCTCACAATTTATACTTTTATACTTGTGTGTGTATTAAGTATAAAATAATGACGTTTGGACAAAGGAGCTTTGTAGTTATTTATTTTAAAGTTACAGTACTTAAAAACTCCTTGGTAATAAATAGCTTGGCTGTTTCAAGTCCTGCTCCCAAGCGTGAGCTCCACGTGAACCTGTTTCAGGCTGTGAGGGTGGGTCCGCGCCCCGGGGAGCCCCAGCCGGCCTGCGCGATGCGACTCCAGGGTCGTCTGGGGCAGCCCGGCCGTCAGAACTCGTCGATCTTCCTCTGCAGGTACTTGAGCATGGAGTCCATGCCCTGGGCCGAGCCCCAGATCTTCTTCAGCACCTCGCACTCCCGCTCGTTGGCCTGCTCCAGCTCCAGCTTCATGTTGCAGCGCACCAGGGCCTTGGATTCCTCGAGCACCTGTGCCAGACAATGAGCTGTGATTAGCGGGGACTGTGGCTGCAAGCGCTGGCTCCTCGCTGCCTCCAAGCTTACGGAGGCAGTTAGCAAACCCGACAAGCCACCTGGTAAGAAGGTGACCAAACATCTCACGATACGTGTCAGGCCGGATATAGGTATAATGTGTATCTCATTCACTGTGGATACTGGACAAATTGTTCACTTCAAAGGGCTGTTAAGCTAATTCACAACAGAGCTGTGCTGCTTTCCACGCCCTGGTCCTGCCCCAGCAGTGTGACCAGGCTCGGGCCTGAGCTACGGCTGTGGGGCCCCTGCCCCCAGCGTGGACCCTGTCCACGCCTGTGATACTCACTGAGAATGCCCGCCCCGGGAGTTTTCTAACCGGAATTTAATTTCGGTAACGAGTTGTGGGAGGCCTGGGACAGCCTAGATGGGAGTTGTGTCAGTTAGTATGAAATAACATTTCACCCAATGCAATTTTGTTATAAGACTGTTACCCAGCACACTTACTAAACAAAAACCAAAGTCCACTGAGGGAGAAGTAAGTGCGGTTGTGCGAAAAGGGCTTTGGAAACAGTAAAGAACTTTAGAAACGTTGCTTTTTGCAGACTTGCACAGGACACTGAGGTGACTGACTCTCAGCTTGACCTGCACTCCTCGGCTCCCGGGTATCTGCAGAGGGAGGGCAAGGTCAGCAGCGGCCTGAGCCCAGCCTCCGGTGCCCCCTGTGCGTGCCCTGCAGGGAAAGGTCGCGGTGAGAGCACTGACACGCGGAAGAGAAGGAACTGGACGTACGACCGGGTTACACGAGGCGAGTTCCTTAATGCGGACCATGACTTCCTGGGTGAAGGTCCCGGGCCAGAACACCTGGGAGACCAGGCCTTTGCCGCACGCCTCCTGCGCCGTCAGCTTCCGTCCACTGAGCAGCATTTCGTTCGCCTGGAAGGAAGAAAGAGCAGAGGGCGCGTGAGACGCGGGAGGGCACGGCAGGGAGGACACAGCCCGAAAACTCAGACTGTGCGCGAGTAACACACGGGAGATGCCATCAACGGGGGACGCAACTACCGGCCGGAGAGTTTCAAGATGTAAAAGGCTTATTTTGTGACGTAGAACAGAACCAAGGAATCTAAATTAAAGAAGGTCTCTCTGCTATAGATCTGAAGTTACTGGCATGTCCCTCCCCGCCTGCCGCCGCCCAGTGCCAGCCATTCCCACGTGTGGACTCATTCAGCACACGAACCGGTTTCCCAGGCAACAGGCGTAAGCAAGGCTAATGGCAATTGGTGGTTTTAAGGATTTGCACCAGGCACAGAACTGCTACCCAACGTCTTCTACGTCAGAGAGGCCAACGGTCAGAGCAAGGTTCTAAGGGCAGGGATGTTTCTGCTGCAGGGTAACTCGGCAGCCACAGTTAACATCCACACGGTAAAAATAAACTCTGTGGGACCTGGATGACCACTTAGTCTGCTTAAGAGGGTCTGACCACAGTTACTTCATGGAAGAAGTTCACATCTGCAGATGTTAAAATCAATTTCATACACACTTTTTTTTAAAACTTGGTCCTGGACTTAGGTCACTTTTCAGGTCTCAACACAAGTATGGGTTTTATCTCATTCGAACGACAGGCTCAGGTACTGCAATAAGGAGAAAGGAGAGAATCTATCTGACAAAGAAACCTCACCCTATTCTGCTGTGACAATTTCCTCTCCGTAGTTTATCCTGAAGACTCATGAAGACTTGACAACGAGCTTCTAGGCTCCGGTAAAACATACTTTTTTCCAAAAGAGGTAAAACCCTTGTTACGAAAGGCCCTGCTGGTACTGAGACGTCTCAGCTGACAGACCTGTGCACCTCCTGGAACCCACCGGTGCGGCTGGAAAGCAGATGCCCGCGCATCTACTGGCCTTTCAGCGTAGGGCGGGGAGCCAGGTCCCGTCTCCTAGCTCGTGTTTCTATGCATTCCACTGCATCGTGCAGACAGGACCACAAGCCAGGCACTGAGCGTGGAGCACGTTCTCAAGACCGACGTGAACGCCAGGGTCTGAGCTCGGATGGTGGACGTAGACACTGCCGGCCCTGGGCCGTCTGGAGTGCGAGTGACGGGGCGGGCGTCCTCAGCCCCTCGCCGTCACTTCCTTGAACATCGTTTTCTGCCACGTGGAGGTCACTTACTGCTCCCCCTACCCCGTCTCTCCTTCCCTTTTCTGGATGCTGAGGCCTGGGACCAGTGACGGCCAGTCGTGAGCTGTCCTTGCTGCCTGGCTTCCTTCACGAGAACCGGCTCGCCCCTACCTGCTGTTACGGGAAAGCCGGCCCCTACTCGGCCTTCCTACTCCAGGTGGGGGGATGCACAGGGCAACGCGGGGCAGGTCTGCACAGACCCCAGAAAGTGCAGTGCCTGGCTGTACGCGGCTCCCCCGGGCAGGCCTGGTATGGGGGGGGCGGCAGGGGGCATCCACCACGTGAACCTAGTGGCCGGTGCAGCCGCTGTCTCTCTGCAGCTCCAGCCGGACACCAGGGCCAAGCTGGCAGGTCCTGAGGAGCCCAGCCGCTGGCCACGCTGCTCCTCACTCCGGCCTCGGACTGTGCCCTGCCTGCAGGGCCCCGGGGTCCCCGGCCCAGAGACCCTTCCCGTGCCGGCCTGTGGAGCAGCGGGTGGACACGCACCCTGGGAGGATGGGCGCCGGCCTCCGCGTCCCTGCGGGCTGGGAAACAAGGGGCAGAGGCCAGCACGGCCCCGGCAACCCTCCTTCCCCCTGATCCGAAGGGGTGCCGTCTCCCCTCGTCACAGCTCTGGGCGTGGCGGTCCCAGAGGGGCCACAGCTGCCAGCAAGGGTCCCACTGGCCTTCAAGCCACGACTGCTGCCTGGGCAGGCCAGGGGGGCAGGGGGCCCCCAGAGCCATGCGGTCCTCCCGCCTGACTGCAGCCATCCACGGACCAGGGCAGCTGGCGGGGGGCTACAGCAGGAAGGGAGACGAGGGGGAGCGGCCCTGAGACCAGATGCGGCCACGGGCGCTGCGGCTTGTCCCACGTCACTCCTTTTACGTTTCTTTAAACCCTTTAAACGTTCTGTTTGGGAGTGAGTAGACTTACGGAGAGATGATAAAAGCAGCACAGAGAGCTCCTGGGCCCCGTCCCCCAGCTGGCCCTCACGGTAACACCTTACGGAACACCTCGCGATGACCCAAACCAGAAAATCACCATCAACATGATGCTCTTACGACTGAGCCGCGAACTGTCTGCCAATCTTGCCAGGTTTCCCAGCGACGTCCTTTCTCTGACCCAGGCCCCCTGCCCTGAGCCGTCAGGCCCCCTCCAGGCCGCGATGGTTCCTCGGCCTTTCGGTGAGTCGTCCGACCGGGTGCCCTAGAGGGCGCTGTGCGGTGTTTGCGGGCAGTGCCAGCCGCCAGGGCTGCTCCAGTGTTACCTGGGTGCCCAGGACGCCTACTTCTCTCAACTGCACTTACTCTTTTTCCACCATCAATAACGAGCGCATGCAAACATCCTTTTCCTCGTGAGCTGGGGGCCCCCGCCTGAGGCAGCACCCTCTGTCTCGTTGTCCTCTGTGTCTCCCCCAGGAACGGGGGGGGGGGGGAGTTCTGCACCCAGGTGCGCGGCCCCGCACACGGGCAGGAGGAGGTGGCGCCCACGGGACAAGGGCAACGGCTGGACACGGCTGTGCCGCCCAGATCTAGCTGCCCGGCCGCTGGAGACGGTCAGCACAGACGCCAGGAGCCCTGGGGACCCTCTGCTGCGGGGTGACACCACAGCCCGAGCTGAGACGACAGCCACGGCAGCCAGCCACTCCAGCCCACGGCAGGGTGCGTGTCCCAGGCCACAGGTGCCCCAGGGCTCCCCGCGGGGGCGGGGGTGAAGCTCCACAGGGCCTGCCATACAGCTCGGCTCCTGCCGCCGCGTGCCGGCCTCCCCTTCAGCGTCTGTGCCTGCAGCCTCAGGCCAGGACCCCAGCCCGTACCAGATTACGGCTCAAGGAGTGAGGAACGTCAACGTGAACTTTCTACAACCCACAAGCTGCAACACAAACAGACTCTCGTTACGGGTGGATTTAACAGGTAAGACGAAAGCCCCCCAATCCTGGGGGGAAAGGCCCAGCTTTGCTCCTTCGTGCTTTCCCCTAAAAGGGCAGCTTTCAGGTTATGAGGGCAAGAACCTGTTGATTGCAAACTCTGGTTCGTTTGGGTCACACTGGGTGTTTACTACTCGTGGGTGTCGGTGTTAATCACGCAGAGACAGAGATTCCTCATGGCAGGAGGGCCTCTTCCCTAAACAGTCTATGAACCAAACCGTGAAAACCTTCCACGAGCTCCTGAACTAAGAGTGTGATTTCATGATTTAAGAACAAGAACTGAATTACAAGTGCATTTGATGCAAAGTCCCCCCAGAATGACACCTTGTCTGTATTTAGAAAAACGCTAACTAAACTAGACTTCTGCAGGACGTTTTCTAAGATGATTTTTTAAAGAGGTACTCACAGATGCTCCTCCCATAATCCTGGGAAACATCACGGTGGAACAGCCATCTGGACTCTGTCCGAAGGTAGTGTAGGGTGTTTGGAACCAAGCCTTCTCATTGGCCCAAACCACGTCACAGAGAGGCAGGATGGACGCTCCTAGCCCAATGGCTGGGCCATTTACGGCTACAATAATAGGCTTCTTAAACTGAATGAAAGTATTCACGAAGTTTCTAAAATGGAAAATAAATGAGGGAGTTACTCAAAACACTGCATGGTTGAGCAACAGAAAAATCTACGCCTACGGAATTCAATACACCAAGATGTGATCTCTGGGGGCATCACCGTGACTTGGAATTCGCTAATGGCCTTCTCCCCACTGCCAGGGGCCCTGGCTTTATGTACCGTGTGCTGCAAAGGCTTAATGGTGCCTTGGACACCAGGCCAGGGTGGCTGTCGCCACAGGACCTGTGAATTCTGCGGGAACAACACAGCGGAAGGTGCTCTCGGCTTGGGCTCCAGGGCCAACCTGTCTTCCCCTGACGGCAGGAGGAGCCCAGGAACCACGATGGGCTTCGGAGGGCCAGTCCCGCAGCTCTCCCGGAGGAGGCCTGGCGTCACTGCGGTAGCCTGTGCTGGGCAGGGACATGGGGCCTGGGGTCAGGAACCCCAGGGTTCCAGTCCCTAGGTCTGGACTTGGTCTGTGATTTCAGACGGCTTACTGATTAACTCGAAACACAGAAATTTCCTGAGTTTATATAGAACTAGATGGAATGAGTTGGGGGACATAGGGACAAGAAGCTCACAGGCTCGTGTGAGATGTGAGACCTGACGAGAGCATCACACCGCTGGGACCTGCTGGAGGGTCAGGCTGGGAAGGCGGGCTGCTCTGCTCTTCGGTTCAGGGCCAGATGGTGCATCTCCCTCCCCTGCACGGTGAAGCTAACGATGATCAGAGGTCGCGTCGTGTGAAGACTTAACGTGGTGAAGAAAAGGACAAACCCACCCAAAATGAATATAAGATAATGCCTTTAAGGCCAGCTATGTTCTAGATCAGAAGTCCAGAACTCCAAATTCTCAACCTGACGCCCCCCAGCTTTGGGGCCAAAAATACCAGTCTGGGTCCTGCTCCCTACAATTCAGCAATTTAAAAATAAGGCAAATCTGTGCAGATCGTCTCTATCATCTAGTCTCCCCTCCTCCCCAAATACTGACAGGAAGGGTCGTGTCTTCTTTGGATGGTGGGGGGGGGAGGTTTGGAGGGAGGGAGTGTGTGTAGGGTGTGTGTGTGCGTGTGGGGGGGAGGGGACCCTAGAGTTTGGCAGCCTGCAGGCCTCACTCTGGGAACTCTTCTCAAAAGCCCCTGCAGTCAGCACAGACCTCAGCCTGCCCCGGGGTCCCCAAAGGTTGGGGGGATTGAGAATTAGGTCACTCGAATGAGCTGCAGAGACTTTTAAATGAGAGCCTGGGGCACTGTTAGGAAGATCACACTGGGTTTTAAGGATGCAGAGAGCCAGACACCCTTTACAATAGGTCCTTGAAATAATCCTAGACCAGTACGTGAAGCTACTTCAGTTCCGCCACTGTTTGAGGATTCTGGGTCAACGAGTCGTGACGGAAATGCATTTTCTATGCTCAGTTACCAACGACCCTTGAGAAGGTAACTGCTGTCTCCCTGGTTTAAAGCAGACGTTTTCCCCGAGTAGCCCCACATTCATCTGCTCACGTGAACAGGGGCAAAGTGGAAGCTCTTTCAGTGCTGACATCTGGAAACCATGGATGGGATGGTAGCTTAACATGAAAGAGGTGATCAAAACAGTGTAATAAAGGGATTCTATAGAGAAACGGTACAAGGAATGAATCCTTCTCATATGTCAGTATAAAAAAAAAATCTGCTTCTAAAGTACATATTGCAAAATCAGGCTGGAGAAATTGGAACTGAATTTTTCCCCCCTAAGAAGATTTTTATTTTTGCTTGGATTGATCATCTAAACCCGGGGCTCTTTCTGGGCGGAGTATGAATTAACCGACTCCCTCTGGAGTGAAGGCCATCGCCCCTTCTTGGAGGACTCCACCACGCCATCTGATGAGCTCTGAGACGCCAGAGCGAGCACGGTCCACAGAGAAACCCCTCTCGTGTGAAAATTAAAAAAAAACAAAACCCCCCCAAAACCCCCAACAGAAGTTCACAAAACCGCTTTTCTGTTTTGCAGGAACTTCCCCGAGCCAAGCAGGCTTAGCCACACGGCAGCCAGAGGCGGGAGGCGCCTTCGGGCCCCGGGATGGCTCTCGGGGGCCTGGCAGCCAGGGACCGTCTGTCCACTGCTTTGCGGGACGTAAAGTAAGTGTAGTTTAGAACTTACAATGCATGAACGTTCAAATGTGCTCAGTGCAACATACTGAACTTAAACTTCGCTTTCCTCTGGATTGCCTGTGAAGTGAGTGAGAGGCTGTGCTGGGAACAGCAGGGAAGGAAAGAGATCATATTTGCCACAAAAAGACTTAAAACCGAAATTCTCTCCATTCTTTTGAAGTACATTTACTACCCCACAGACCTCACCAAGGTAGAAAATCACCTAAGAACAACAGTCCAGGAATTGTTTGGGGGAAACCAAGAACTGACCTGTCCACAGACCTCACCAAGGTAGAAAATCACCTAAGAACAACAGTCCAGGAATTGTTTGGGGGAAACCAAGAACTGACCTGTTAAGGGCCAGTTCACTGCCATTTCTCAACTGATCTCCCCCTTCACGAGAGTGCCTGGAACGGGAGTGAATGCGGAAGAGGTCAGGTTCCAGGGGACGTTTCCTCTCTGGCTTTGCTCCCTCCCCAAATCTCTGCTCCTCTCGCCTCCTTTTGGGGGGAGGAGGCTCCTGGTCCTTCAGACACAAAGCAGCAGCTACTAGTCCCCACAGACTGCAAAAGCCTAACGTTATAAATTGATCCCTAATAACTGTTTTTATCACTAATGTGCGGAGTATTTTTATTACAATTAATCTGCAAACTGGTTACTGCCATCCCAGCAACGGAATTAGCCCCTACAGATACTTAAGAAGCTAACAGTTCAGACCTGACCTTCCTATTTCCCACCTTTCTTTCGGAAACTCGCTGCGATTGATGTTCTTTGCCCAAAGTTTTAAGGAATTTGAGACGAGACACCACAGAAACAAAAGATACACGTAGTAATAGCTTTATGTGTATAAGCCAACCTTACACACATAAACATGAATTTCAATGCAAATGAGCAGAAGTAAAGGTTAAGTCAATCTGGTGGAACTATTTTTGGATCCTGCCTGAGTGCATTCAGAAAAATTCACATTGACAAAAACATATCATTTAAAGAAGAACTGATTTCCTAAAGCAAGATTCGGCTTTCCCCTAGGATACCAATTCGGCCTTTTGTGGGGAGTGAGGAGAGCCTGGAGTTTCTGAAATGGAGCGGGTGGCTGAAGAAAATTAGCATTTAAAATTACCCAGAAGTTCCAACACATGAGATAGCGCTTGATCTATCCTTCCTCTACTTTGTCTAATCCCAACAATACGAGCCTTTGCGCCCGTCAAGGGCAAACCCACCCTGGAGAAGCGGCCCAGAACGTTCATTGGTGGAACTCAGGGAACCGTCTACGGGGGAGTGAGCCAGAACCCTGGCTTCTCACTCAGCAGAGCCCCCAGATCACACAGTCAGGTGGAAAGTCAGTGTGATCTTACGGAGAATACACAGTCACCACCTGAGGCATAAGCATCTGTATTTTAAAAATGAACATTAAGTCCCTATAATTCATCCTGAAAGGGTGGGATGGGTCAATAATTAGGAATATCTACAAGTTATCCTAAAGTTACTGATGACTTGTCAAGGAATTACGTGCATTGATCAAGCAGTTTACTTTGAATAACAAGATGGTCCCGTCTAGTACACTGCAAGTTTGAAATTATTTAGGAAGCCAGAAGCAATGCTTAATAAAATCAGATTATAAAATTTCAAACTAGTTTTGGAGAAACAACTACCCTACGATAGCCTAAAAAATAGTAATGTTCGAAAAGATCAACGAACAGATAATGCCTTGTATACATGCACACGTGTATATAGTGTGAGAAAACATTAATTTTGAGAATTATTAAAAATATTCTGAAAGGCCAAGGCAATGCCCGATAGTCCCAAGGTGTGGGGTTCCAGGGCTCCTCTGACGGGCTGTTTGGGGCTGTGCCCATCGGAACCATCTGGGGAGATCTTTTGGAGAGAGATGCCCTGCCTACTCCAGGCCAAGACAGGAAAAAGGCTTCCACCATCCTGCTGTGTGGCTGGAACTCAGGATGAACTTGTGTGTACTGCTTGTACTGAAAAAACCTGCTCGTGTGATGTTACAGAACTAGTGTGTCATAAAGTCCAGCCGATTTAGTTTAGAGTCAAGCAAACGATAAGTTACCACATGAAAAAGACAGTGTCTTTATCCCAGGGCTGGCGGCAGAGCACACGGAGCGTGGACGGCCGAAGCCCCCGCCACGTGCTACCCTGCGCTCTGCCCCTGGAGTGCCCCCCATCGAGCGTGCTGGGCTCCAGCCAACCTTGACATGCGTCATCTGCTCAAGGCAAGTGGCCCACAGCAGAGACAGAAGGTCCGATCAACTCTGCTACCAGCGAGTCTCAGGGGCGGAGACGCACGCCCTGCTCGCAGGCCCGTCCAGACCCGCCCCGCGGGGCCTGGGTCACGCCGGCGTTCACGGCGGACCAGGTGTGCGTACCTGATGGCCTCGGCCATCTTCGTGCTCTCTCTCTTCCGGTCGTCCGTCAGGCGCCGGATGAAGTAGATGAAGTCAAGGCCGCAGCAGAAGACGCTGCCCACGGCGCTGAAGAGCACCAGCTTGCTGTCGTCGGCGGCGGCCGTGCTCAGGGCGCTCTGCACTTCCTTCATCACCTGAAAGGCACCGGGAGTCACGGGCGCGAAGGGAACGCTAAGAGCATCTCATTACTGGACCATCTCGATCCACGCAAAGTGCATTTACAGCCTGATACTGTTGCCTGTACCTACCAAGTAACCCACAAGTTTCTTATTTTGTGAAACCAGGGATTGGGAATAATGGGGACAGAGTCTCATCACATAACAAATTACGAACAGAGTATCATAACTAGAGAGATGTGTGAATCTGAGTTACTCAACGGTCCCGTCCTTGCGGCTCTCGGTGGGTGAGTTACGTATTATATCTCCTTGGCATTTCTACAGTGTGGACAGCAGGTGGCGCGTGCAACCAGTCCAAACAAACTACTAGTCTGGTTTCATTTGACACCAGCCTCCGTCCTTGGGACAGAAACCCCAAGTTTAGTGCGTACGGGTAACGAGTACAAGCACATCAGCATGGAGGCATTTTAGAAGGGCACAAACTACTTAAAATGGTCTCTCTGAAGGACTTACAAATAACCAACGGTCTAACGATGTACCGGGGACCAGCCGCCCTGAGCTGGTCTGTCCCGTGATCCTGGCCAGACACACTAGCTTTCTGTGGTTTTCTCGTCCAGAAAAGGCGTGACCTAGCTGTTCACAAGCAGGAAACAAGAGTGCAGGTTCAAACACTTCCGATTTTAGATACTTCACAGAACTAAGTTTCGAGCCCTTGTGAGCACCAGTCTCCCTCGATCCTGGGAAGCTACCTTTACCGGGTACGATCAGTAACAACTGCACTGGCATCACTGCAGCTGTAAGTTCCACTACGTGGAGTGCTGGGACCGACTGGGAAGGATGGTGAGATATTCAGAAGGCTGGACCTGGGGCTCTTTAATCTTGTCTGAACAGAGAGCTCTGGGACCTGACGAAAGCTACAGGATGGCGTGTGCACACGCTTTACGTGCGACTTCAGGGAGGCCCTCCGTCCCCCCCGGTGGATGAAGAGCTCCTGGCCGGGAGGTGGAAGCACAGGGGCACCACCGCCACCTCCCTGTTCACAGCCAGAGCCCCGAGCAGGAAGCCGGGTCCTCGCCGGACCACACCGTCCCCACGTATAACGGGGAGCAGGCCTGCCGTGCTGCGCTGGCCTCCACCGTCGGGTGAAACAGCCCGGGGTGGGGATGGGGGATGAGAAAGGGCGCAGGAGAGCAGGGACCGGGCCCCGCAGGCCCAGAGAGATAGGCGGCCCCGAGCAGCCCCAGGGACGGTGCTCACCTCTGGGTTGAGAGAGTTGTTCTCGGACGACTTCGTGGACAGCAGGATGTGGGTGAAGCCGTCCTGCTTCCGGACGACGATATCCCTGTACCTGTAGGCACTTTCCGTCTGCCTCACGCTGAAACGCAGCCGCTTGTCGAAGGGCTGGTCTCGTCTGTCATCGATGAATTTCCTCTTCCCGGCCGTCACGCCCGTGACTGACGTCTGCAGGTTGGTCGTCCCGTTGGCCGTCAGCGCATCCATGAATGGAGAGGAACCTGCCAGGGGTCCGAAAGCACAGCAGTCGGTGAGGTCTTGCCATCAACTCGCCTTTGAATTAGGGAAAAATGCTTGCGACAGACCCAGGATCGACTGTGTTAATTTAAGAAGCTTAAAAAGTAGAACCTTTGGAGAGGATAGGCGTTTGTTTGCCTCCCAAGTCTGACGAGGAAATCGCCCTCGCACTGATCCCGCCTAATAAAACGAGAGATGGGAAGGAACGTGCTGAAAGGAAACTGCGAAATTTGAGACTTTTGAGGAACGGAACTGAACTAGAACGGGTCTCATGAAGAGGACATATTCCGGGCTTGAGAAGTTGAAAGAAAAATGGAAACTGATTCAAAGAAATGTTATTAGAGCTGAGCTATCTGCCGTTTTAGCCGAAATTTCTTCTGGATGAAGAGCCGCTCACACAGGCTCACGAAGCAGCCCCGCCCCGTTTCTGCGGGTCCGCCACGCCCTCGGGCCACTCTGCCCCCTGGTCCCAGTTCTACTGCATTTTCAAACAGCCTTTTCAATGGCTGGAGACGGCGCTCTCTCCTGCCACCGAAAGTTAGTCCCGCTGATTCTCCCTTCTCTGTCGGCTGTTCTGTGTCAGGCTAGCTGCTGTGTTTCACTCAGCCTTAAAGACACGGCCTTCCGAACTTGGTGTTTCTTACTACGATAAAGTCAAGAGTTTGATACTTTCTTAGAGTTACCAGGAAATGTCAGGCTAAGGGTTCAAGTGTTAAAGCAAATAATTATGCTCCTATGGGTGTGAACTGTCTAAATATCATCTAACCTGGTAATGAATGTATAGAGCCTTTGGGTGGAGGAAGAAAGGGAAAGAAATGCAAGGAACTGGATCGGGCTTTACTGATAAAACGAGCAAGGAGAGAAGTTCCCTGAGGAGAAGAGCTGGAGGAGTTACGAGTCAGAACTGCTTCCTGCAAAGTGAAAGAAGATGAGCTGAAGCCGCTGGAGACGACTTGTGAAGGGACGTTTAGAGAAGTCAGATCGTCTCCCTGGTTAAACAGGTTGACTTTCATTCAGTTAGTAGAACTACTTTGGAGGTTTTTAGAATTGAAAATAAATTCATTTTTGGGAAAATCTGGGAGAGGTTCTAATACATAAATGGTACAAGACTCTGAGACTATAAAAAGGTACATGGTACAAGGCCTCCCCCATCAGCCCACGACCCCCTGCCCTCCACAGCCACTGTGTCTGGTTTCCAGGTGTCTTACAGCGTGCCCTATGTGTATATCAGCAAATATGAATTTAAATGCTTCTCTCTCACCCGCCTTTAACAAACACACATGGCAGCACATTAGACACAGCGTTGTGGATTTCTATAATGCATTTTACCAGCAATTTTTGATACTACAAATGATGCTGCAACGCATAACCTTGGCTTGTGTTGTCCCTTCCAATGTGCTGGCCAACCTGTAGGATAAGTTTCTAAAGGATCTGTAACGGAAAGAGCATTTGATAAGCTGTTACCAATGAGACAGGGCACTGCTGAATCTTTCTGAGGAAGCCAGCAGGGATCCTCGCACTGCCCTCTCTTCTCAGGCCTGTCACAGGCCCGCCTGGGCTGTTCTTGCTGTCCCCACTTCTCCCTCTGCCCATCGTTCCTCCACCCATCTGCCCTGAGCTGGAGTCTACGCGAACGGACAACTTCTCGGGTGCAGGGAGGAACGGGCCATGGATGAGGCTAAGCCACTGAGCCTGGTGCCCAGGAGACGGGGCATCTGCAGGGGAGTGTCACAGGGAACTGTGGTTTTCTCCAGTCACTGCTGAAGTGAAGAGTGAAGAGGCTCCGGAGCCCAGAAGCGGGGCCTGTGGTAAGCGGAGTGGGTGTCCAGAAACGACAGCGGAGCTGAGAAGTAGAAGCAGTGAAGGAGAGGGGGAGCCGCGAGCCTGCCTGGGTGCGGGGAGGGTCACGCGCAGGGCCAGGGGGCTGCCCAAGGGAGGGAGCGGAGCCACGCGACGAGGCTGTGTCAACAGTGGCGTGTGCCACAGAGAGGAGGGGAATGGAGAGGTCGTGGGGCGGGGGGGTGGGGCACGAGGGGCCGCTCTTAAACCCGGGAAGTTGTCTCACTGGAGGGCAGAAGCCAGAATGGAGAATTCAATGTACGACCGACAAAAACTGTCACATGCAAAAAACATACATGTTCAAACCTGGAATCTGTTAAAATGTGGTGGTAAGGGCCCCAGAAGAGCAACTGCAGCTGAGCGGGACCGGTATTTACGGGACTGACAATGATTCCCCTGCCTAAAAAGAGGTCCCGTCAGAAATAAGCCCACGCAGAGGCAGGCAGGGAGGCCGCCCGCCCCGGGTGAAGGGGGAGGGCGATGAAGGGCCACGGGCGGCCCGGCTGGGGCTCCGGCACATTCCGGAGGAGCAGGTTCTCGGGGAGGCGCTTGCTGGTGTGTCTGGACCTTGATGTTACCAACCCTGAGTGAGTTAACAGGTGCTGTGTCAAAGCAGCAGGAATTACTCTGGTGACACGGGGAAGCCCTCTGCGTGCTGGGTGCCCGCCGCCCACCAGGGTGAAGTCGCTGGCTTCGGATCAGCCCTTCCACCCGACCTGCTCCTGCTTCGCAGGGTTAAGTAAAGCCACACATTCCTCAACGCTCCAGGAGTTTCCCTGGTGGCTTCCTTCCGCAAAGGCAGAGGGTTTCTAGGCTATGTAGAAGCCTTGATACGTACGTATCTACGTAGCCTTGATACGTGAGCTCTGGAAGCAGCTCAGCGTACTGGAGGCAGCGCGTCCCCCGGAGCTCTCCGTGGTTCTGCAAATGTAGCCGTGGATTTCTGTTGCCTCACGCCAACCAGCACTGCTGGCTTTGGCCTTCGCGTCCCTGTTAGAGCTCTGCTGATTGCAGAGCCTGTGATCTTGCCAGTGGCTCAACCCCCAAGCCCAATATGAGCCCCACCTGCAGGACCCTGTTCAGGTGGAGAAGTGCTCACGGCGGGACTGCCCTCAGACTCGCAGGCGCCAGCGCCGGGCCACGCCCCTCGTGACGTGCGTCCCCCCGTTCAGGTCTGTGCTCCCCCAGGGCCTCTGGACTCGCCGTTCCCTCTGCCTAGAACGTTCTGGCCCTAGAGCTCCAGACGGCTGCTTGTTTCTGCTCATCTGAGCGGCAGCTCCTCGGGAAGCCTCGGTCCCCACGCGTGCGGCCCTCCCGGCAGCACCCACGCGGCCCAGTCTGTCTCCCTCGCAGCGTGCCTCACCCGGCTCACCCTGTCCCACCCGACTTTTACTTACGCTCCGTGGCTGGACGTCACCAAGCTCCCCGTCTGTCTCATTCACTGCTGCACCCCCAGTGCTTGGAACACGCGGTCGCCACTGACCAAGCAGATGAGGGGCGGGGATCCCAACGCCCCTTCAGCCCAGCCCCCTGCACCCAGAGGAGGAGGCCTGCAGCCCACCCAGCCTCGTGACAATCGGGGGCAGCAGTGCCACACTTCAGAGCAGAAGCCACTGCTAAGGACTCAACTAAAAGGCAAACACTGAGATTCAGGAAAAGACGTCCTCCACGATGGAAACCATCGTGCGACACGCAGTGTGACCCAGGCTCTGAGGGAAACACAGGAGGCAAAAGCTCCAGGGAACCGGCATGAAATCCAGCTAGGAAAACCTCACTCAGCGTCTCCGAAAAACGGTTTTCTTTTAAAACATTCTAAGAGCAAAAAAGATACTCTCAGGGGCCTCCCTGGTGGCGCAGTAGTTAAGAGTCGCCTGCCAATGCAGGGGGACACGGGTTCAAGCCCTGGTCCGGGAAGATCCCACATTCTGTGGAGCAACTAAGCCCGTGCGCCACAACTACTGAGCCTGCGCTCTAGAGCCTGTGTGCTGCAACTACTGAAGCCCACGCTCCGCAACAAGGGAAGCCACCACAATGAGAAGCCCGCGCACCGCAACGAAGAGTAGCCCCCGCTCGCCACAACTAGAGAAAGCCCGCGCGCAGCAACGAAGACCCAACGCAGCCCCCCCCCCGCCCAAAAAAAAAGATACCCTCAAACATGTACTGCTAACCTGTTAAAATTCACGGCTTCAAGGGACTTCCCTGGTGGTGCAGTGGTTAAGACTCTGTGCTCCCAATGCAGGGGGCCTGGGTTCGATCCCCGGTCAGGGAACTAGATCCCACATGCATGCCGCCACTAAGAGTTTGCATGCTGCAACTAAGGAGCCTGTGAGCCGCAACTAAGACCCGGTGCAACCAAATAAATAAACAAAATTTAAAAATTCACTGCTTCAAAAAGCATGTCTCTAACGTGAAATGTGCTTCCAACCATGATAGAGAAACGGTGTCTGGATTTCCTCATTGGCCAGTGAGACCCAGAAAACAGAACAAACCACCACATGACCATTTCAGACACCAGACAACAGGCAGGGCACGACCGTGTTGCCAGCATGAAGGGGGCAGGTGAGCCCAATGACACACTGGGCGTTCTGCCTGGAGGTGACTTCCACGCTGCGGGGAAATGCTGACCTGGGAACGAAGACTGAAGGTGAGGAGGCCCAGGAGGCTGGAAGAAGAAAAGGACCCGGGCCTCCTGGATGTTCATGGCCATTACTTTCTTTAGTCTGAAGTCAGAGCGCAAGCACTACAGTGTCTACAGAATCATCCGCCCTCCTTTATGGAGTCTAACGTTTCAAAACGCTGTCATCCACACTCACTGAACCTAATCCTGTTTAATGATATAAAAGCCGACCATTTTATTCAGATTATATAATCTGCAAACTGAATTCATTAACAGAAAACTCTTCAAATGAACGTGGAACTAAAGGTAGGCTTTAAACATTAGCATCCCTTGTTTCCATAACACATTCAATGACTCCTCTGTAAGTCATTATAAAAGTCTCTGCTGCAACTCCTTCAATTACACTTCCCTGTCCATGGGGATCTCTGGATTTAAAGTTTATAGGCTCACTCTTGGCTGTCTCCATAAGAGACATTAACATATCATCGGTGCTCCTATAATGCTTTGCTCCAACACGACTGATACATCAGGAACGATCTGAGCACCTGTGCACGCAGCGCCCACTGTGAGAAAGCCTGGGCTGTGCCTCTGGGCCCCAACCCGGACTTGGTCCCCCCCTTCACCCCCGCTGAGCCCCCTGGACGCTCGCCACCTTGGGATGTAAGAGGTGACTCCCCAGAGCAGGAGGGCACCCAGCACTGCCTCTGACACTTGGGATACACCTGACCCAATAAATAAGCCTGAGATTCGAGCCCTCGCCACCCGGTCAGCATGCCTCCTGCTTTCTCAGCAGCATCAGCAGGGTGTCCCTCGCTGGCTGGTGCCACCCTGGGAGGTGGGTGGCTGGAGAGGAGAGCAGGCTGCCGGGTCACTGTCCTGACTCTTGGCTGAAGACCTGTGGGGTGGGAGCGGGCAGGGACAGACCCGTGATCACTGCCCTGCACGCTCACGTCACGTCCGGTCCCTGGCCCCTCCCTGCCCTGCTTTCTCCACCAGCCCGCTTTCCAGTCTTTCACCTCTAGCTTGACCTCCATCAGCCTCACTGCTTCTCTGCCTTCTAGTTTTGACAACACACTGGCTGTGACCAAGGCCACAACCACAAAAGCTCTCCTCTGACCTTTCATGAAAGTATTTTCCCTACAAAACAAGAACCAAAAACCACCCCCCCCCCAACTTAAATAAAAATGCATCAGGTGAATAACCAAGATTTTCCATAGTTGGGTCTCTTTCATGTCTCTGACATCCCCTCTTGGGAATCAATCAGGTACCACCATCTGCTCCAGGATCCAGGCAGGACCACCTGCATCCCAGCTTCCTAAGCTGAGCTGGAGCCTCACTGAGCCAGGGCCAGGGCGCTCCACAACTCTGTACCGAGTAGCCACTGGCACAGAATCTGCACTGGGGAAAACATACTGCGAACAACTCATTCTTTAAAGAGCAAAAGAATGCCTAAGGATGGAGGGTGTATAAAAGCCATTTTAGTGCATGAAGCCCACACAGAGTTCCTTGACACCACGAAACAGCTCATGAACGCTAGAAATATACTGAAAGCAGATGAGTGGAAAATAGTGAAATGAATTAGTTAACAAATCTAAGAGTACCTAGAATTAGGAAGCATTCTGAAAACTGACCAAAAAAAGGACACAAGCTATGATTTCTTCATTTGAAATCATTCTGTTAAATAACTAAGTTTCCAGAGGGAACCAATCTAGGAATATTAAGTATGAAAAAGCAATGAGGAGACTTAAAAAGAAAAATAACATTTTGAGATAAAAGTGGCAATTAATGAGACTATGCAATTTAAAATAAAGTTTAGCTAATTAATTATAATTTCCTAAAACCTATGTAAGATTAGCCCCCCCCAATTAAACCAAAGATTATGAACCAAGAGGTATACAGTAGTGTAATATCTGACACGATAAGTGCAATGTTCTGCCGTCCACAGATTCTCAAACTGACTCACAACAGCATCACTGAGCAGCTTAAAAACAAATGCTCCTGGGGCTACATTCCCAGCCACCTGGGGTTTCCGGGGTTTCTGGGAGGGGAGCGGGGCCCCTCTCACGCGACTCTGTTGCGCACTGACAGATGCAGCACAACTGCTGTCTGAATAGGATGCTCACGATTCCCAGAGGGAAAAGCTTAGGTCAGAGGACCAAGACCCGGTCAGCAGGAACAGTTCCTCCCAAGCAGAAGAGGGTCCTTAAAGTCCAAATGACTGAAAGAGACAAATAAGGAAATGAAAAGAAGAGAAAGAATACGTGATACAAGAAGTGATGACCACTGGAGAGATGACAGGGAGATGCTAGAACAGTCAATCAGGGTATCAGAAATGCAGAGAAACTCGAAATACTCAAAGACAGTCAACACGATTGCTTTTCTCCATTAACAAATTTAGCGAGTGAATCAAAGGAGACAGCAGGGACGTCCCTGGTGGCGCAGTGGTTAAGACTCTGTGCTCCCAATACAGGGGACTGGGGTTCGATCCCTGGTCGGGGAACTAGATCCCACATGCATGCCGCAACTAAGGAGCCCACATGCCGCAACTGAGACCCGGCGCGGCCAAATAAATAAATATTTGGCGGGGGGGAAAAAAGAGGAGACAGCAAAGGCTCAAGGTCTGGGAACCTGCAGGGAGTCTGGAAGTTAAGACGGATGAGATCACACCGCTGACCTTGTTAAGAGCTGCATTACCTTAGAGGAGACAGGCCCACACGTTCACAGCTAAGTAGCCCAATGGTTGTGTTTATAATTTTGTAACTGTTTGCAGTTAGTATCATTAAGGAGAGTAAATACTTCCACATCCTGAAGATTTCCACACCTCCCCTCAGAAGGGCTTCCCATTCAGTGACAACCCTCCCTCACTTTTTCCCTTATTCTTCCCCCAAAGCAAGGGGGTAGATGCCAGCGAGCAATCATACTGGTTTCTGAGGAGGCGCTCAGAGGTTGGGACGCGGAGGCCAAGGCAGGACAACGGACACCACAGGCACATCGGCACTTGGGGTCCTGGCATCTCACTGAATCTGTTCCACAAGATGAAAGCCGAGGTCCAGAGCTCAGCTGCCCTCCTGGGGTCATGGAGCCCCCAACCAGCAGGCCAGGGGGCCGCTTGCAACTCCCCTCCCCCACCTGCCTGTCCTATGAAAACAAACCACAGAGCTATCTGTCACCTCGTAACTCCTGCCACCAGGCCAGGCATGGGGAAGGGGCAGTCTAGTACCCCCGAAACTGCTTCAGCTTAGCTTTGCTTCACACACACACATGCATGTATTTTGCGGGGGGAACAAAAGTCCTAAATAAAACATTAGCAAACAGATTTGGGAACATAATTTTTATTATGGTAAAAACACATAAAACTTGCCGTTTTAACCACTTCTAAGTGTCCAGTTCAGTGGCGTTAAGCACATCCACACTGCTGTGCAAACATCACCACCATCCATCCACAGAGCTTTCCACCTTCCGACCTGCAACGCCGACCCCGTGAAACACTAACTCCTCATTCGCTTGGCAACCACCCTTCTACTTTCTGTGTCCGTGAATTTGATGACTCTAGCAACCTCATGTAAGTAGAATCATATGACATCTGTCCTTCTGTGTCTGGGTTATTTCATTTAGCGTAATGCCTGAGGTTCACCCATGTTGTATGTACCCTGTGCAAGAACGTCATTCTTTTTTAAAGGTGAATAATATTCCATTCCAGTATTTTTTTTTTAAAAACACCACTTTTGTTTATCCATTCATTCCCCAATGGACATTTGGGTTATTTCCACCTTTTGGGTGTTGTGAATAATGCTGTATGGACATTCGTATTCACATGAGCGTACAAATACCTGAGTCCCTACTTTCAATTCTTTGGATGTATACCTAGAAGTGGAATTGGTAATTCTGTGCATTCTATACAAACCTGTACATATACAAGTCTGTATCTGTTGATATAGAAAGGGATCATATGGTAATTCTATGTTTAATTTTTTGAAGTTATATTTAGTATTTTCCCAAATTAGCTAGAATGTGTTTAGTTAGAAATTATAATCAAACTCTTGGAGAAGATCTGAATCATGGCCTGGACTGTGATTACTTCCATCTTCTTGCTAAATTTCTTTGGTTTTCCTGGGATACGGAAGCAGAGGAGACAAATGTTGGATGAGTTAATACAATCAAGACGAATTGCACAAGGATTTGTAGCTGATTCCGAGGCTTAGTCTAGAGATAAAATCTTCATCAAACACATTATTTGTTTCTCTTTTTATTGCTGGGAATCGCTTTCTCCTGGCCAGTCTTGCAGCTTGAAGATACACGTGAGGCCACAGGCTTCCCCAACGGTGGGACCCAGGCCTCCCCAAGCCTGTGCCTTTGGCCCTGAGAACTAGCCTTTTTTTTTTTTTTTTTTTTTTTTTTGGGGCTGTGTCTCATGGCATGTGGGATCCTATTTCCCTGACCCGGGATCGAACTCGTGCCCCCTGCAGTGGAAGCAGCGCAGAGTCCCAACCACTGGACCGCCAGGGAATTCCCTAGCCTTGCTTTTACTCAGAGGGTTTCCTGATGACATTTTGACAGGAGGAGAGTAAAAGGAGCTTAAAGATTTTTGTTCTTTGGAATAAAAACACTCCAATTAGCAACGTCACCATAAACTATGCAAACGTCTACAGTCAGTTCAAGGCACAACCAGAAACCACTGAGAGTCCCTGCCTGTGTTGTGAAGTTTCCTGGTACAAAGGTCATTCCTCCACAGCCCCGTCATGTATAGAAGAGCCCTCTGTCAGCTCCAATCTTCACTGTGAGTTGAGCTGAGCTCCTCAGGAAGCACTAATCCCTAAGGGGATTTGGATTCCTAGATCCAGAAAAGCACAGGAGTCCTCAGTAGACTAAAGGAAATTTAAGCGTCATCTTTACTGAGTTCAACAGAATTGGCAGTAAAGCAGGTGCAAAGCTATTGGCACCAACAATTCAGAATCAAAGTTAGGAACACGGAGGAAATGGAAACCCTTACAAGTGAAGTGTATTCTTTGAAGAGGTTAATGGAAGACTTTCAAGTGTGATTCAAGATTTAGTTATAGATGCAAATTCAAGCTATTAAGTTTAGTTTTACTTATGACAAACTAAAATAAAAAATTACTAGCAATATAAATCCTATCATTCTAAATAAGCATATCAGGATAAGTTCCCAAAGTAAATCTAATAAGACAGGTGATGCTTTAAATGTAGTGCATTTTATTTCCTCACTAACAGCCTTGAAACTAAGTCAAATATTGGAGAGAAAAAAACCTAGCAAAAACCTTTATACTATGTCACTTTAAGAACAAAAAAAAGGAACAGAAAATGATCAGACCCACATTCCTCTTTAGTGCTGAGAAGAAGGATTAACAAAAATATATACATATAAGGAGGATAACAATAACTACCTACATGGTATGATTCCTCAGCAGTGGAATCTTATTATTCATCTACAAAAATTTTATTTCCCTCAAAAATGATTCTACCTTATTTGACACAGGACTGAATTCTCTCAACATTTTCCTTTTTCTTTTTTAAAGTAATTTTATTTAATTAATTAAGTTGTTTGGTTATTTTTTTGGCTGTGTTGGGTCTTCGTTGCTACGCACAGGCTTTCTCTAGTTGCGGCGAGCAGGTTTCTCATTGCGGTGGCTTCTCTTGTTGCAGAGCACAGGCTCTAGGCGCGCAGGCTTCAGTAGTTGTAGCACATGGGCTCAGTAGCTGTGGCTCGTGGGCTCCAAGGTGCATGGGCTTCAGCAGTTGTGGTGTGCAGGCTCAGTAGTTGTGGTGCATGGGGTTAGTTACTCCGCGTCATGTGGGATCTTCCCGGATCGGGGAACAAACCCAATCCCCTGCACTGGCAGACAGATTCTGAACCACTGCACCAGGGAAGTCCCTCAACACTTTTCTTTAGAATGCTTATTTTGACTTTTAGAACCAACCAGTTTTTGCAACTATTGCTTTAGTAAGAGAACTAATCAATTACAAGCTGATTTCCCCATTTCATTTCAACAGTGCATGCCCATTAATTTCAAGTCCTCCATATTACAGGAAGACACGCTCATGGTTAGGTACATGTAGAGTACAACCAAACTTCTACTCCAAATAAAATTAATTCACAGTCTATATTTATTGTGCGTAGCATAGTCTAGGCTAAAATGTTCAAGTGCTAATTTCCTAGCGCTGGTGCAGGGGCGCCTCACAGAGCGCAAGACTTCAAACCCCTTCTTGGGACGCACATTATCACCCAGAGTAAGGATAAGTTCAAGGTGTTTGCTGATATTCACAGTGAGGTCTTCTTCGGTCTTCCATCTGCAATGTCAACAGCAACAGGCCAGGGATGAAAACCTGTCATCTAAACTTTTAATCTTTTCCACGTGCTCCCAGCACAGTCAGTGTCTTACGTGTTCAAACGTCAGAGCACTGCAGAGGAGAGTACTCTTAACTTCTTCATGTGAACCGTCACTGTAAAGCAGCCCTCCTTTCCACGCCTCACCTCATCTCTAAATGAGCGACAGCTTAAACCAGAAGAGCACCTGTGTTCATTCTAACTGTGTTCTCAAATGCTGTCATGACTCTCTAGGTTCGTAGTTCCATACCAGTGTATGTTCTAGACCCTGACTGGCAGGAGAGACCACTAGAGCCACGAAGGCAAGGTCTGCTGGAAGCACACCGTTCGCCCTCAACAAGATGAAGCCGAGGTGACAGCACCGCAGGAAAAAGGAGGTCCTGCGGCCGGTCACTAAAAGCGGAACACAGACTTTGTTCTGGCTTTCTGGAGGCCAGAGCAAGGCTGGAAACCCCAGTAAAAGAAGATTCTAAATAAAAAAACAAACTTACCGCTTAAGACGACAACCTGCTACTTCTAAGACGCAAGAGAAGTTACTCCCTGAGGGTCTTTGAAAGACCAAGAGACCCACACACACAGACACTCGGCCTCCCCAAACCAGAAGCAACGAAAAACAATAAAGGCAAAGGACAACACACACAGAACAGACTGCGAACTCAGCGGGGTCCCCCAGTGCATAAAGGCCACGGCTTTCCTAACATTTCCCCACACACGGATTGCCTTCCCTACCTAAACGAAATCTAACATGGAGCCTAAAACGCAAAGCTGATCAAAGCAGAGGTGCTCAGTGGGGAGGGGTGGGGGGCACTCACTGGCCCCTTATCAGCCCTCAGACCAGCCTGGTGCAGACGTGGGGCTGGACGTCCATCCAGACAGCTCACCCAGCAGACGGACAAACACCAAGCTTCCTTGCATTCAGGAAGCGCCATAAGAAAATGAGAAAAAATGATTTTATTTTAAAAGGAAAGAGGCTGTGAGGACTTGAGAGGCGCCTGTCCTCAGAGCTCAGCCGCTGGCCTAGAATGAAGCCAGAGGAAGGTGAGGTCAGACTGGCGGCAGGAGCAGAGGCTGGCCTGGGGAAAAGAGACGGCCACCTAGAGCTCGTCATCCGCCCTTCCAGACACGCTTTAACTGGACTTTCAGTTAGTTTTCAGACCATGAGAACAAGGTCAAAATTCAACCCAGAGTGAACTTCCAGGAACTGTTCTAAGTATTTGTGATGCTCACTCAGAATTACGTTTAGGGGCTTCCCTGGTGGTGCAGTGGTTGGGAGTCCGCCTGCCGATGCAGGGGACGCGGGTTCGTGCCCCGGTCCGGGAAGATCCCACATGCCGCGGAGCGGCTGGGCCCGTGAGCCATGGCCGCTGAGCCTGCACGTCCGGGCCTGTGCTCCGCAACGGGAGAGGCCACAACAGTGAGAGGCCCGCGTACCGCAAAAAAAAAAAAAAAAAAAAGAATTACGTTTAGTTCTTTTTGGTCAAAATTTCTTTATCTCACGACTACTTAAAGGAAATTTACTCACAGGAACATAGAGTAGCTTTAAAGTTCAAAAAATCTGGTGTGAAGAATCACCTCCTCAGAGAAAAGTACGCAGTTTGTGCTAAAAAGGCAGTTACCCCAAACACGTCTGTGGTTTTATTTTCTCAACAGAATTTAAAATTAATGTCCACACATTGGAAATTTGAAGCAATCAAGTTAAGCATTCTAATATGAAGAGAAACACATGAGACTAACTTCCAAAATAGCAAAACCCCTACCATCAGGCCCACACAAAGCATGTCCTCTTGAGAGCAGAGTGGTAACATGCTTTCTGCAAGGCAGTTTGACAGCTTGTATCAAAAACATTAAAACCTCTGATGAACCCAAATCTAGGAATTAATCTTAGAAAAGTAATCATCGATATCCATTAGAATTTGACCAAATGGAAGTTCTTCAAAAAGAAGTAGGGAGTTTGCCGTAATTAAGGACGGTGTGATTATGCCCCATGACACGGAAAGGTACGCGTGACCTATGAGGAACCAGGCCTGGCACACGGAACAGGGAGGTGTGTTCTTACACACCACACGCAGAGCCCATGTAGCATCTTCTTGACCTCTCACCTCCTGACCCCTTTCCTGGTCTCCCAGCTACAAGGTCGATCTGCCCTCTTCCCACTCTGGATGCAGTGGTCAGCTGCCGGGCTTCAGTGCTGCAGTGAAACGCTTCTACACCTGAGCAGGCGCTGACCGTCCCGGGAAGGTCAGTGGACCACGCGGCTGGTGGTACGGCCCGGCTCGGGCTCAGCACGGGCGGGGCCCTCTGTGGACCTTGCTCTAAGAAAGCACGTCAGAACCCGCTCCCGTTAAGCACCAACTCTGCAAACGCTGCGCTCTATCATACACAAAAGCCAATGGGGAAAAGAGATCAACAGCTCAGAACGAAGTACGACCTGTCCGCGGCTGAAAGGTTGGTTAAAGAGCTGGACAAACTACACAGTGGCAACTTTCCTTGAGCTCATCAGAGACCTGAGGTTGTAACTGGCAACCAAATACACTGAAATTCTAGGAAAGACAAGCCTGTCAGGGGAAGGATGGGGTGTGCGGGCTGCGTCATTTGCGGCAGGGGAAGGCAGGGCCTCTAGAAAAGAGTCAGAAGCCATCAGCTGAAACTCTCAAGAACTGCTGACAGCTGAGCGTGAGCTCGCAGGACAGTACAGCAGCTCATTCGTGAGACAAACCCAGGCGAAGCGGGAGGTCAGACACAGCCTCGCTCACGGCAACACAGGCACAGAGCAAGAGGTCTGCCACCCCCAGGGGAAAGGTATGGAGACTGACCTGCCTGCCCTGACCTCTCAGGCTTCTGGAGAGGGGCAGCAAACACTGTGGGCCCTTAGACCTGAGGGAAGGAGGGTGTGGGGAGAAAACCCCTTTTTACCCCTTGGGTAGGAGAAAGAATCCTGAGAAAGCTCCACCCCCAGGGCTGAGGCACATGGGGCCCAAGGCGGAGGTGACACGGGAACCAAGAACACCCTGACCCCACTCCCCTTGCAGCTTCCCCACTTCCCACGACCCCAGCCTAGAAAAGAACTAAAAAGTCACCAGCACTCTGCTCCTAGGGGAGGGGCAACAGCACGTGAGAGAGGTCCTCCCTGACTCAGGCATGGGGACAGCTGAAAGCTGGTAGCAGAGCACACACACTGAGAAGAACCTTCCAGTAACCACAGCAAAGGAAAAGCCACACCCAGCTCAACCACTGACAAGCACGACTCAACCTCTGACACCAGCTGCCTGAGAAAAACCACGCCCATTTCTAGGCACAAATATTACTTTTCTTAGACTCTCGTGTTCCATACAAGATGTCTGGCAGTCAATCAAAAATTATGAAATACAGAAAAGATCAAGAAAATAGAATACAACTCATTGTCAAGAAACAAGGCGATCAACGGAATGAGACTCAGAGATGACCCAGGAACGACACTATCATACAGGGACATTAAAATAACCATGACACATGTAAAAGGAACTAACAGAAAAGGTGACCAACCTGCACTACTAGATGGGGCATTTAGGCAAAGACCCAGAAACTATGAAAAGTCAAATGGTAGAGCTAGAAATAACAAAAAACCCTGGGGAGGGGAAGAATCTGATTCCTAGAGTTGCCACATTTTTCTAAAAAGTCCTGTTTTCAATAACAATAATGAATCAGAAGACAGGCAAAGACACAAGAAGGAATGACCCCACACATGGGGGAAAAAGTAGTCAACAGAAACTGTCACTGAGGAGGCCCAGACAAGAATGCACTTTCCTACGGTCTTTAATCAGCTATTTCAAATACGTTCAAGAATTAAAGGAAATAATGTCAAAAGAACTAAAGAGAAGTATGAGAACAACATGCCTCACTAAATACTATCAATAGCAACAGACTACTTAAAGAAACAGAAGTCTCTGAGTTGAAAAGTGTAATAACTGAAACGAAAATTTCCCTACAGCAGTTCAGCCGCTGTAGACTGGCGAAAGAAACGATCACCAACCATGAAGAGAAGTCAGTTGAAATTACCCAGCCTGAGGAACAGAGAAGGAAGGAAAAAAGTAAAACAGAACTTCAGAGACCTCTGGGCCACCATTAAGAACACCAACACACCGTGTGGGAGTCCCAAAAGGAGAGGAGATAAAGGGAGAAGAATATTTGAAGAAATAATGACCAAAAACTTGCAAAATTTGATGGACAACATGAATCTTCATATCCAAGCTCAAGGGACTCCAAACAAAATAAATGTAAAGAGAGCCTCATGGAGGCACATCATAAGCAAAATGCTGACAGCCAAAGACAAAGAGAAGCTTGAAAGCAGCAAGAAGGACCAACACGTCATGTTCCAGGACCCCTGGTAAGATTAACAGCTTATTTCTCAGCAGAAACCGTGGAGGTAAGAAGGCAGCGGAATGACATATTTAAAGTGCTAAAAGAAAGACTACAGCCAAGAATTCTAAATCCAGCATAACTATCCCTTGACAATGAAGGAGAAATTAAGACATTCCCAAGTCAAACAAACAAAAAACCAGGGAATCGGTGGCGAGTTGACTTACTTTACAATAAATACTAAAGAGAATCCTTTAGGCTAAAATGAGAGGACACATTAGATAGTAACTTAAGTCCACATGAAGAAATAAAAGACACTGGTAAAGGTAAGTACATAGCTAATTATAAACAACAGAGTAGAGGGGAAGATGGCGGAGGAGTAAGACGCGGAGATCACCTTCCTCCCCACACATACACCAGAAACACATCTACACGGGGAGCAACTCCTACAGAACACCCACTGAACGCTGGCAGAAGACCTCAGACCTCCCAAAAGGCAAGAAAGTCCCCACGTACCTGGGTAGGGCAAAAGAAAAAAGAATAAACAGAGACAAAAGCACAGGGACGGGACCTGCACCAGTGGGAGGGAGCCGTGAAGGAGGAAAAGTTTCCACACACTAGGAAGCCCCTTCGCGGGCGGAGACTGCGGGTGGCGGAGCGGGGAGCTTCGAAGCCGCGGAGGAGAGCACAGCAACGGGTGCGGAGGGCAAAGCGGAGAGATTCCCGCACAGAGGATCAGGGCCGACCGGCACTCACCAGCCCAAGATGCTTGTCTGCTCACCCGCCGGGGCGGGCGGGGCTGCGAGCTGAGGCTCGGGCTTCGGTCGGAGGCAGGGAGAGGACTGGCGGCGTGAACACAGCCTGCAGGGGGTTAGTGCGCCACGGCTGGCCGGGAGGGAGTCGGGGGAAAGTCTGGACCTGCCGAAGAGGCAAGAGACTTTTTCTTCCCTCTTTGTTTCCTGGTGCGCGAGGAGAGGGGATTGAGAGCGCTGCTTAAAGGAGCTCCAGAGACGGGGGCGAGCCGCGGCTAACAGCGCGGACCCCAGAGACGGGCAGGAGACGCTAAGGCTGCTTGGTGCCGCCACCAAGAAGCCTGTGTGCGAGCACAGGTCACTATACACAACCCCCTTCCGGGGAGCCTGTGCAGCCCGCCACCGCCAGGGTCCCGGGATCCAGGGACAACTTCCCCGGGAGAACGCACGGCGCGCCTCAGGCTGGTGCAACGTCACGCCGGCCTCTGCCGCCGCAGGCCCGCCCCGCACTCCGTGCCCCTCCCTCCCCCGGCCTGAGTGAGCCAGAGCCTCCGAATCAGCGGCTCCTTTAACCTTATCCTGTGTGAGTGAAGAACAGACGCCCTCCTGCGACCTACATGCAGAGGCGGGGCCAGACCCAAAGCTGGACACCGGGAGCTGTGCGAACAAAGAGGAGAATGGAAATCTATCGCAGCAGCCTCAGAAGCAGCGGATTAAAGCTCCACAATCAACCTGATGTACCTGCATCTGTGGAATACCTGAATAGATAACGAATCATCCCAAATTGAGGAGGTGGACTTTGAGAGCAAGATTTATTATCTTTCCCTCTTTTCCTCTTTTTGTGAGTGTATAAATGTATGCTTCTGTGTGAGACATTGTCTGTATAGCTTTGCTTCCACCATTTCTCCTAGGGTTCTATCCGTCCGTTTTTTTTCTTAAAAATTATTTTTTATTCTAAGAACTTTATTATATTTTATCTTACTTTATATTACTTTATCTTTCCTTTCTTCCTTTCTTTTTTCCTTCCTCCCTCCCTCCCTCCTTCCTTTCTTCCTTCTTCTAAATCTTTCTTTCTACTTTTTCTCCCTTTTATTCTGAGCCGTGTGGATGAAAGGCTCTTGGTGCTGCAGCCAGGAGTCAGTGCTCTGCCTCTGAGCTGGGAGAGCCAACTACAGGACACTGGTCCACAAGAGACCTCCCAGCTCCACATAATATAAAACAGCGAAAATCTCCCAGAGATCCCCATCTCAACACCAGCACCCAGCTTCACTCAACGACCAGCAAGCTACAGTGCTGGACACCCTATGCCAAAAAACTAGCAAGACAGGAACACAACCCCACCCATTAGCAGAGAGGCTGCCTAAAATCATAATAAGTCCACAGACACCCCAAAACATACCACCAGACATGGACCTGCCCATCAGAAAGACAAGATCCAGCCTCATCCACCAGAACACAGGCATTAGTCCCCATCCACCAGGAAGCCTACACAACCCACTGAACCAACCTTAGCCACTGGGGACAGACACCAAAAACAATGGGAACTACGAACCTGCAGCCTGCAAAAAGGAGACCCCAAACACAGTAAGATAAGCAAAATGAGAAGACAGAAAAACACACAGCAGATGAAGGAGCAAGATAAAAACCCACCAGACCTAACAAATGAAGAGGAAATAGGCAGTCTACCTGAAAAAGAATTCAGAATAATGATAGCAAAGATGATCCAAAATCTTGGAAATGAAATAGACAAAATGCAAGAAACATTTAACAAGGATCTAGAAGAACTAAAGATGAAACAAGCCATGATGAACAACACAATAAATGAAATTAAAAATACTCTAGATGGGATCAATAGCAGAATAACTGAGGCAGAAGAACGGATAAGTGATCTGGAAGATAAAATAGTGGAAATAACTACTGCAGAGCAGAATAAAGAAAAAAGAATGAAAAGAACTGAGGACAGTCTCAGAGACCTCTGGGACAACATTAAACGCACCAACATTCGAATTATAGGGGTTCCAGAAGAAGAAGAGAAAAAGAAAGGGACTGAGAAAATATTTGAAGAGATCATAGTTGAAAACTTCCCTAATATGGGAAAGGAAATAGTTAATCAAGTCCAGGAAGCACAGAGAGTCCCATACAGGATAAATCCAAGGAGAAATACGCCAAGACACATATTAATCAAACTGTCAAAAATTAAATACAAAGAAAACATTAAAAGCAGCAAGGGAAAAACAACAAATAACACACAAGGGAATCCCCATAAGGTTAACAGCTGATCTTTCAGCAGAAACTCTGCAAGCCAGAAGGGAGTGGCAGGACATATTTAAAGTGATGAAGGAGAAAAACCTACAACCAAGATTACTCTACCCAGCAAGGATCTCATTCAGATTTGACAGAGAAATTAAAACCTTTACAAACAAGCAAAAGCTGAGAAATTTCAGCACCACCAAACCAGCGTTACAACAAATGCTAAAGGAACTTCTCTAGGCAAGAAACACAAGAGAAGGAAAAGACCTACAATAACAAACCCAAAACCATTAGGAAAATGGGAACAGGAACATACATATCAATAATTACCTTAAATGTAAATGGACTAAATGCTCCCACCAAAAGACACAGATTGGCTGAATGGATACAAAAACAAGACCCATGTATATGCTGTCTACAAGAGACCCACTTCAGACCTAGAGACACATACAGACTGAAAGTAAGGGGATGGAAAAAGATATTCCATGCAAATGGAAACCAGAAGAAAGCTGGAGTAGCAATTCTCATATCAGACAAAACAGACTTTAAAATAAAGACTATTACAAGGGACAAAGAAGGACACTACATAATGATCAAGGGATCGATCCAAGAAGAAGATATAACAATTGTAAATATTTATGCACCCAACATAGGAGCACCTCAATACATAAGGCAAATACTAACAGCCATAAAAGGGGAAATCGACAGTAACACATTCATAGTAGGGGACTTTAACACCCCACTTTCACCAATGGACAGATCATCCAAAATGAAAATAAATAAGGAAACACAAGCTTTAAATGATACATTAAACAAGATGGACTTAATTGATAGTTATAGGACATTCCATCCAAAAACAACAGAATACACATTTTTCTCAAGTGCTCATGGAACATTCTCCAGGATAGATCATATCTTGGGTCACAAATCAAGCCTTGGTAAATTTAAGAAATTTGAAATTGTATCAAGTATCTTTTCTGACCACAACGCTATGAGACCAGATATCAGTTACAGGAAAAGATCTGTAAAAAATACAAACACATGGAGGTTAAACCACTACTTAATAACGAAGTGATCACTGAAGAAATCAAAGAGGAAATTAAAAAATACCTGGAAACAAATGACAATGGAGACACGATGACCCAAAACCTATGGGATGCAGCAAAAGCAGCTCTAAGAGGGAAGCTTACAGCAATACAATCCTACCTTAAGAAACAGGAAATATCTCGAATAAACCACCTAACCTTGCACCTAAAGCAATTAGAGAAAGAAGAACAAAAAAAACCCAAAGTTAGCAGAAGGAAAGAAATCATAAAAATCAGATCAGAAATAAATGAAAAAGAAATGAAGGAAACGATAGCAAAGATCAATAAAAGTAAAAGCCGGTTCTTCGAGAAGATAAACAAAATTGATAAACCATTAGCCAGACTCATCAAGAAAAAAAGGGAGAAGACTCAAATCAATAGAATCAGAAATGAAAAAGGAGAAGTAACAACTGACACTGCAGAAATACAAAAGATCATGAGAGATTACTACAAGCAACTCTATGCCAATAAAATGGACAACCTGGAAGAAATGGACAAATTCTTAGAAATGCACAACCTGCCAAGACAGAATCAGGAAGAAATAGAAAATATGAACAGACCAATCACAAGCACTGAAATTGAAACTGTGATTAAACATCTTCCAACAGGGCTTCCCTGGTGGCGCAGTGGTTGAGAATCTGCCTGCCAATGCAGGGGACACGGGTTCGAGCCCTGGTCTGGGAAGATCCCACATGCCGTGGAGCAACTAGGCCCGTGAGCCACAACTACTGAGCCTGCGCGTCTGGAGCCTGTGCTCCTCAACAAGAGAGGCCGCGACAGTGAGAGGCCCGCGCACCGCGATGAAGAGTGGCCCCTGCTTGCCACAACTGGAGAAAGCCCTCGCACAGAAACAAAGACCCAACGCAGCCAAAAAATAAATAAATAAATTAATTAAAAAAAAAAAATCTTTCAACAAACAAAAGCCCAGGATCAGATGGTCTCACAGGCGAATTCTATCAAACATTTAGAGAAGAGTTAACACCTATCCTTCTCAAACTCTTCCAAAATATAGCAGAGGGAGGAACACTCCCAAACTCATTCTATGAGGCCACCATCACGTTGATACCAAAACCAGACAAGGATGTCACAAAGAAAGAAAACTACAGGCCAATATCACTGATGAACATAGATGCAAAAATCCTCAACAAAATACTAGCAAACAGAATCCAACAGCACATTAAAAGGATCATACACCATGATCAAGTCGGGTTTACTCCAGGAATGCAAGGATTCTACAACATATGCAAATCAATCAACGTGATAAACCATCTTAACAAATTGAAGGAGAAAAACCATATGATCATCTCAATAGATGCAGAGAAAGTTTTCAACAAAATTCAACACCCATTTATGATAAAAACCCTGCAGAAAGTAGGCACAGAGGGAACTTTCCTCAACATAATAAAGGACATATATGACAAACCCACAGCCAACATCATCCTCAATGGTGAAAAACTGAAAGCATTTCCACTAAGATCAGGAACAAGACAAGGTTGCCCACTCTCACCACTCTTATTCAACATAGTTTTGGAAGTTTTAGCCACAGCAATCAGAGAAGAGAAGGAAATGAAAGGAATCCAAATCGGAAAAGAAGAAGTAAAGCTGTCACTGTTTGCAGATGACATGATCCTATACATAGAGAACCCTAAAGATGCTACCAGAAAACTACTAGAGCTAATCAATGAATCTGGTAAAGTAGCAGGATACAAAATTAATGCACAGAAATCTCTGGCATTCCTATACACTAATGATGAAAAATCTGAAAGTGAAATCAAGAAAACACTCCCATTTACCACTGCAACAAAAAGAATTAAAATATCTAGGAATAAACCTACCTAAGGAGACAAAAGACCTGTATGTAGAAAATTATAAGACACTGATGAAAGAAATTAAAGATGATACAAATAGATGGAGAGATATACCAT
This sequence comes from Globicephala melas, assembly GCF_963455315.2. Lineage (NCBI taxonomy): Eukaryota > Metazoa > Chordata > Mammalia > Artiodactyla > Delphinidae > Globicephala > Globicephala melas. The sequence continues at coordinate 99,463,038 of NC_083324.2, forward strand.
GTTCTTGGATTGGAAGAATCAACATTGTGAAAATGACTCTACTACCCAAAGCAATCTACAGATTCAATGCAATCCCTATCAAACTACCAGTGGCATTTTTCACAGAACTAGAACAAAAAATTTCACAATTTGTATGGAAACACATAAGACCCCAAATAGCCAAAGCAATCTTGAGAATGAAAAACGGAGCTGGAGGAATCAGGCTCCCTGACTTCAGACTATACTACAAAGCTACAGTAATCAAGACAGTATGGTACTGGCACAAAAACAGAAAGATAGATCAATGGAACAGGATAGAAAGCCCAGAGATAAACCCATGCACATATGGTCACCTTATCTTTGATAAAGGAGGCAGGAATGTACAGTGGAGAAAGGACAGCCTCTTCAATAAGTGGTGCTGGGAAAACTGGACAGGTACATGTAAAAGTACGAGATTAGATCACTCCCTAACACCATACACAAAAATAAGCTCAAAATGGATTAAAGACCTAAATGTAAGGCCAGAAACTATCAAACTCTTAGAGGAAAACATAGGCAGAACACTCTATGACATAAATCACAGCAAGATCCTTTTTGACCCACCTCCTAGAGAAATGGAAATAAAAATAAACAAATCGGACCTAATGAAACTTCAAAGCTTTTGCACAGCAAAGGAAACCATAAACAGGACCAGAAGACAACCCTGAGAATGGGAGAAAATATTTGCAAATGAAGCAACTGACAAAGGATTAATCTCCAAAATTTATAAGCAGCTCATGCAGCTCAATAACAAAAAAACAAACAACCCAATCTAAAAATGGGCAGAAGACCTAAATAGACATTTCTCCAAAGAAGATATACAGACTGCCAACAAACACATGAAAGAATGCTCAACATCATTAATCATTAGAGAAATGCAAATCAAAAGTACAATGAGATATCATCTCACACCAGTCAGAATGGCCATCATCAAAAAATCTAGAAACAATAAATGCTGGAGAAGGTGTGGAGAAAAGGGTACACTCTTGTACTGCTGGTGGGAATGTGAACTGGTACAGCCACTATGGAGAACAGTATGGAGTTTCCTTAAAAAACTACAAGCAGAACTACCATATGACCCAGCAATCCCACTACTGGGCATATACCCTGAGAAAACTGTAATTCAAAAAGAGTCATGTACCAAAATGTTCATTGCAGCTCTATTTACAATAGCCCGGAGATGGAAACAACCCAAGTGTCCATCATCGGATGAATGGATAAAGAAGATGTGGCACATATATACAATGGAATATTACTCAGCCATAAAAAGAAACGAAATTGAGCTATTTGTAATGAGGTGGATGGACCTAGAGTGTGTCATACAGAGTGAAGTAAGTCAGAAAGAGAAAGACAAATACCGTATGCTAACACATATATATGGAACTTAAGAAAAAAAATGTCATGAAGAACCTGGGGTAAGACAGGAATAAAGACACAGACCTACTAGAGAATGGACTTGAGGATATGGGGAGGGGGAACGGTAAGCTGTGACAAAGCGAGAGAGAGGCATGGACATATATACACTACCAAACGTAAGGTATACAGCTAGTGGGAAGCAGCCGCATAGCACAGGGAGATCAGCTCGGTGCTTTGTGACCGCCTGGAGGGGTGGGATAGGGAGGGTGGGAGGGAGGGAGATGCAAGAGGGAAGAGATATGGGAACATATGTATATGTATAACTGATTCACTTTGTTATAAAGCAGAAACTAACACACCATTGTAAAGCAATTATACTCCAATAAAGCTGTAAAAAAACAAAACAAAAAGAGTAAATTTATTTTGGTTCACAATTCTCTTCTCTTGTCCGATTTAAAAAGATAACTATGCAGTGCAATAATTATAAGTCTGTTGATGGGTACATAAAACAAAATGACTGTGTATGACAACAACTGCACAAAGAGGGGCAGGGAATAAAGTTACATAAGAGCAAATTACATAACACTGAACTTAACATTTTCATAGATAAAATGTGAATTGTAATCCCTGGGACAACAACTAAGAGCTAAAATTATATAGCACAAAGAAACAACAAAGGAATTAAAATGGAACATTAGGAAATACCTATTTAACCTGAATGACAGAAGGCAGTAACAGAGTAATGGAGTGGGTGGGTGGGGGAGGGATAAGGTATCAGTGATTACAAACACTCCGTTTAAAAGGCAGAGATGGGCAGAAGGAATAAAAAGACCTAGTTCAACTGTATTTTGTGTATAAGAGAAACACTTTGGATATAAAGATACAAACAGGGTGAAAGTAAAAGATCAGAAAAGATAGATGGTTCATAAACCACCACCAAAAGAGACCTGGAACAGTTACACCATATGAGGCAAAACAGACTTTAAAACAAAAGTTACCAGAGAAAAAGAACGTTTTATAATAGTAAAAGTGCTAAATCATGAGGAAGACATGGCAATTATAAATATACATGTACCTAACGGGACAGCCCTAAAATGAAGCAAATCAGATAGAACTGACAGGAGAAACAGGCAATTCAACAGTAATGGTTGAAGGCTTCAATATCCAACTTCCAATGTGGATGCTGTGCTAGAGCGAACGGATAGGACTAGGCAGAAGATCGGCACCAAGGGAAGCCCTGAACAGCACTGCAACCCAACTAGACCTAAAAGACATCTCCAGAACAACCTACTGCACAACACTGTGACCTCTGAACACAGTGGAATGAAATTAGAAATCAATAACAAAAGGAAATCTCACATTAAAAAAGAAGATCTCAAATTATTAGCCTAAGCATCCTCCCTAAGAAACTGGAAATCAAAAAGTAAACTACACTCAAAGCAAGCAGAAAGGAGGAAACAATAAAAATGAGAGCAAAAAATCAATGAAGTAGAGACTAGGAAAACAATAGCAAAAATCCAAGCAATCAAAAGTTGCTTCTTTGAAAAAATCCACCAACCTTTCAGACTGACCAGGAAAAAAGAGAACAGTCAAGTAATTAGGAATGAAAATGGGAACAGCGTCAATGACCTTACAGAAATGAAAGGACTATAAGGGGATCCTGTGCCGACAAATTAGATAACCTACATGAAATGCACACATTCCCAGAACGATATAAATTCATGAAACTAAACCCCCCCAAAATAAAAAATACAAATAGACTTATGATAAGAGATTAAATTAGTAATCAAAACACTTCCTGCAAAGAAAAGTTGAGGACCAGAGGGCTTCACTGGTGAATTCTCCCGAACATTTAAAGACTTAAAACTAATACTTTAGGGCTTCCCTGGTGGTGCAGTGGTTAAGAATCCACCTGCCAATGCAGGGGACATGGGTTCGAGCCCTGGTCGGGGAAGATCTCACATGCCGCGAAGCAACTAAGCCCGTGCACTACAACTACTGAGCCTGTGCTCTAGAGCCTGCGAGCCACAACTACTGAGCCCGCGCTCTGCAACAAGAGAAGCCACCGCAGTGAGAAGCCTGCTCTCTGCAACTAGAGAAAGCCCACTTGCAGCAACGAAGACCCAACACAGCCAAAAATAAAATAAATAAAATAAATAAATTTATCAAAAAACAAAAAAACTAATACTTTACAAAGTCTTACAACAGAAAGGGAGAAAACACCTCCACACTCATTCTATGATACTGCTCTTATCCTGATACCAAAACCACATAAAGGTATCACAAGAAAACTACAGACCAATATCGCTTATGAATGTAGATCCAAAATTCCTAACAAAATGTTAGCAAAATGAATCCAACAGCATATACAATGGATTTCTAGGCCATGACCAAGTGGGATTTCTCTCAGGAAGGCAAGGCTGGGTTGATATATAAAAATAAATCAACATAATAAACCACATGAAAAGAATGCAGGATAAACCACATAATCATCTCAATAAATACAGAAAATGTATATGATAAAATCCAACAGCCTTTCAGGATAAAAACACTCAAAAACCTAGGAATAGAGGGGAACTTCCTCTATCTGATTTTTCTATGAAAACTCCTCAGCAAGTATCACACTTAATAGCGAAAGACTGAAAACTTTCCCTCGAAGATCAGGAACAAGACAAAGATGTTCACTCTAGTCACTTCTATTCAACACTGATTGCAGGTTCTAGCCAGGGCTATTAGGAAAAAATGAAACAAAACATTAGAAAGGAAGAAGTAAACGATCTATTTGCAGATGACATAACTGCAATTATAGAAAACCTTAAGGAACATCACAAATATAAACACATTAGAATGAATGAATGAGTTCAGCAAGGTTGCAGGATACAAGATCAATATAGAGAAATCAGTTGTATTTCTATAAAGCAGCAACAAGAAACTGAAATGAAATTAAGAAAAGCTACATTTACAATAGCATGAAAAAGAATAAAACATGTAGGAATAAATTTAGCCAAAGTGTAAGCTCTGTACACTGAAAATAACAAAACCTCATTGAAGAAATTAAAGACCTAAATAAATGGAGAGAGAGTCCATGTTCGTGTATTGAAAGACTTAATATTGTTACGGTGGCAGTTTTCTCAAAATTGATTTTCTTTTTAAACATCTTTATTGGAGTATAATTGCTTTACAATGGTGTTAGTTTCTGCTGTATAACAAAGTGAATCAGCTATATGTATACGTATATCCCCATATCCCCTCCCTCTTGCGTCTCCCTCCCACCCTCCCTATCCCACCCCTCTAAGTGGTCACAAAGCACTGAGTTGATCTCCCTGTGCTATGCAGCTGCTTCCCACTAGCTAGTGTATATATGTCCATGCCACTCTCTCACTTTGTCCCAGCTTACCCTTTCCCCTCCCACTGTCCTCAAGTCCATCCTCTACATCTGCGTCTTTATTCCTGTCCTGCCCTTAGGTTCATCAGAACCTTTTTTTCTTTGTTTTTTTTTTTAGATCCCATACATATATGTAAGCATACGGTATTTGTTTTTCTCTTTCTGACTTACTTCACTCTGTATGACAGACTGTAGGTCCATCCGCCTCACTACAAATAACTCAATTTCATTTCTTTTTATGGCTGAGTAATATTCCATTGTATATATGTGCCACATCTTCTTTATCCATTCATCTGTCGATGGACACTTAGGTTGGTTCCATGTCCTGGCTATTGTAAATAGAGCTGCAATGAACATTGTGGTACATGAGTCTTTTTGAATTATGGCTTTCTCAGGGTATATACCCAGTAGTGGGATTGCTGGGTCGTATGGTAGTTCTATTTGTAGTTTTTTAAGGAACCTCCATACTGTTCTCCATAGTGGCTGTATCAATTTACATTCCCACCAACAGTGCGAGAGGGTTCCCTTTTCTCCACACCCTCTCCAGAATTTACTGTCTGTAGATTTTTTGATGATGGCCATTCTGACTGGTGTGAGGTGATACCTCATTGTGGTTTTGATTTGCGTTTCTCTAATGATTAGTGATGTTGAGCAACCTTTCATGTGTTTGTTGGCCATCTGTATGTCTTCAAATGTCTGTTTAGGTCTTCCGCCCATTTCTGGATTGGGGTGTTTGTTTTTTTGATATTGAGCTGCATGGGCGGCTTGTATATTTTGGAGATTAATCCTCTGTCAGCTGCTTTGTTTGCAAATATTTTCTCCCATCCTGAGGGTTGCCTTTTCGTCTTGTTTATGGTTCCCTTTGCTGTGCAAAAGCTTTCAAGTTTCATTAGGTCCCATTTGTTTATTTTTCCAAAATTGATTAACACAACGTTTATCAGAATCCCAGCTCATGTTTTATAGAAATGGACAAGCTGATTCTACAATTCATCTGGAACTGCAAAGAACCCAGACTAGCAAAACCACCTTGAAAAATAAGAACAAAGTAGGACTCACATGTCCTGATTTCAAAACTTACTACAAAGCTTCAGTCATCAAGGCAATGTGGCACTGGCACGTGAAGAGACATAGAGACCGAGGGGAACAGATTCAAGAACCCAGAAATAAACCCATGTCTATGGCAACTGATCTCTGAAAAGGGTACCAAGACCATTCAACGTGGGAAAGACGACTCTTCCATAAATGGTGTTGGGACATCAGGATATCCATATGCAAAAGATTGAAGCTTGATACCTACTGTATACCAGACATAAAAATTAACTCAAAATGGATCAATGACCTAAATGTAAAGGAAAAAACTACAAAATTCTTAGAAGAAAGACAGGCAGAAATCTTAGTGACCATGGATTAAGGCACGGGTTTCTTAGTTATGATACTAAGAGCACAATAAACCAAAAATAAATAAATAAATACATTAAATATCACTGAAATTAAAAACTTTTTTGCCTCAAAGGACCCTATCAAGAAGGTAAAAAGACAACCAACAGAATGCGAGGAAATGCTTGCAAATCACGTTTTAGAAGGGTGTAATATCCAAAATATACAATGAGCTCGTACAACTCAACAATAAAAAAATAATGCAACTTAAAAATGGGCAGGGGGCTTCCCTGGTGGCGCCGTGGCTGAGAGTCTGCCTGCCAATGCAGGGGACACGGGTTCGAGCCCTAGTCTGGGAGAATCCCACATGCTGCAGAGCAACTGGGCCCGTGAGCCACAACTACTGAGCCTGCGCGTCTGGAGCCTGTGCTCCGCAACGAGAGAGGCTACGACAGTGAGAGGCCTGCGCACCGCGATGAAGAGTGGCCCCCGCTTGCCACAACTAGAGAAAGCCCTCGCACAGAAACGAAGACCCAACACAGCCAAAAATAATAAATTTTAAAAAAAGCTGACGCAGCCACAGATAAAATAAAAATAAATTTTAAAAAATGGGCAAAGGATCTGAATAAACGTATCTAGAAAGATATGCAGATGGAAAACAGGCACATGAAAAGATGCTCAACATCATTAGTCATTAGGGAAACACAAACCAAAACCACAACGAGATACTACTTCACACCCACTACGATGGCAATAATGAAAAGGACAGCCTTAATAACAATGACGAGTGTTGGTGAGAATGTGGAGAACCTGGAACGCTCCTACAGTGCTGGTGGGGTACAGAATGGTATAGACGCTTTGGAAAAGCTTTGCAGTTTCTCAAATATTAAACAAAGAGTTACTATATGACCCAGCAATTCCACTCCGAGGGATATAACCAAGAACACTGAAAACACGTCCACACGAGAGCAGGTACGCAAATGTTCACAGCAGCATTGCTCATAGTAGCTAAATGTGGAAGTAACCCAAACGTCCATCAACTTTGGGATGAATAAATAAAATGTGGTATATTCATACAATGGAGTATTATTCAGTCATAAAAAGGGATGAAGTACTCATTCATGCTATAACATGGATGAACTTTGAAAACATGCTAAGTAAAAAACAGAGACACAAAAGCTGCACATTTATATGAATTTATATGAATTGTTTAGAATAGGCAAATCCATAGAGAAAAGAAGTAAAATTTTTAGTTGCCAGGGGCTGGGAGGAAGGTGGAGAGGAGAGTGACTGCAGTGGGTACAGGGTTTCCTTTGGAAGTGAAGACAATGCTCTGGAATTAAACAAATATAAAATATAAAATCTGACTTGTACAACACTTTCAAAGGGTGAATTTTATGGTATGAGATGTAGATCTCATTTATATTCAATGCAAAAAAAGTACCTACCAAATAATAGAACCTCAGGAGATAGCTGTTGATACAAATAATTAATATAAATGTTTACATTCAAATTATATAAGGTATCACCAGATTAAAAACAGTGAAATTAAAAAAATTTTAATAGTCAGATTACTATTACAAGAAGGGAACATTACAGGTCAATGTCTACAGTACGTTAGGCTCTTGTGTCTACAGCACAATTTAGGGAAGCAAGTCCAGCCATGTATAAAAAGCATAAAACATCACAAGTAAGTTGGGTGTATTCCAGGAATGCAAGGCTGACTTGGTGTTTGGGGGGAGGAGGTGAGGAAGGAAGAGAACCCAGTGTAACTGAGCTGCTTAAAGAAATAAATAAGAAAGAAAAATCTCAGTAGATGTAAGTAATTCAATATTAACAAATGATAAAATACTTTGCAACACATTAGGAATAGAGTGAAACTCCCTTAACTAGCCATGGTCCTAATTCTTAACTTCTTTGTACCCATACCCTTTGCTGTGGAACTTTACATTTTCCTCCCATTGTGGACTGGCAGACTCTTGCAGCCCTTGAATCCGGAAATAGAGGTTTGAGATGGGCTTTGGACAGGAGCTTGCCCTCTGTGTCCCTGACATCGCTAAAAGAATGCAATCAGATTGGCTGGCTGCAGGAAGAAAGAACCAATCCGAGTCAGTCGGGCTGTTCCAGCTGAGGCCATTCCAGACCCGATGGAGATTTTAAATATTTACCCTCATCTGAAGCATTTATAGGTCAGGCTCCTGAGTCCTTTTCTGGCCCGGCTGCTCACTAGTAGCTACCCCACAGGGCTATCGTGGGGTCAAGTGACTAACGTGTAGAGCACTTACAACAGGTCCGACGTGCCTCGGACACTCGATGGATTCACGCTACAGTTACTACACACACGACATTTCAGCCTGCTCCCTTCAAACCTCCCTTGGAACTGGTGTTATTTCTCATCTTCTCAACTATCTTTCAGTAACAAGTATGTTCGTCTTTTCTAATTCTAGAATTAGAAAAAAGAATAACTTTAAAAAGACTGTTACTGTGGTTTTTTTGTTTGTTTGTTTTGCGGTACGCGGGCCTCTCACCGTTGTGGCCTCTCCCGTTGCGGAGCACAGGCTTCGGACGCGCAGGCTCAGCGGCCATGGCTCACGGGCCCAGCCGCTCCGCGGCACGTGGGATCCTCCCGGACCAGGGCACGGACCCGTGTCCCCTGCATTGGCAGGCGGACTCCCAAACACTGAGCCACCAGGGAAGCCCTCTCACCTTTTTGATAAGAGCCCATTCATGAGGTGGTATCTCACTGTGGTTTTAATTTGCATTTCCCTAGTAATTAGTGATGTTGAACATCTTTTCATGTATCACTTTAATTTTTATCCTTGGGTTACACCTTTTAAAATAAGGATCAACCACCCCTGCTAGAGAAATGGAAATAAAAACAAACAGAAAAAAATGGGACCAAATGAAACTTAAAAGCTTTTGCACAGCAAAGGAAACCATAAACAAGACGAAAAGACAACCCTCAGAATGGGAGAAAATATTTGCAAGTGAAGCAACTGACAAAGAATTAATCTCCAAAATATACAAGCAGCTCAGTATCAAAAAAACAAACAACCCAAATCCAAAAATGGGCAGAAGACCTAAATAGACATTTCTCCAAAGAAGATATACAGACTGCCAACAAACACATGAAAGAATGCTCAACATCACTAATCATTAGAGAAATGCAAATCAAAACTACAATGAGGTATCACCTCACACCAGTCAGAATGGCCATCATCAAAAAATCTACAAACAATAAATGCTGGAGAGGGTGTGGAGAAAAGGGTACACTCTTGTACTGCTGGTGGGAATGTAAATTGATACAGCCACTATGGAGAACAGTATGGAGGTTCCTTAAAGAACTACAAATAGAACTACCATACGACCCAGCAATCCCACTACTGGGCATATACCCTGAGAAAACCATAATTCAAAAAGAGTCATGTACCACAATGTTCACTGCAGCTCTATGTACAATAGCCAGGAGGTGGAAACCTAAGTGTCCATCAACAGATGAATGGATAAAGAAGATGTGGTACATATATACAATGGAATATTACTCAGCCATAAAAAGAAACGAAATTGAGTTATTTGTAGTGAGGTGGATGGACCTAGAGTCTGTCATACAGAGTGAAGTAAGTCAGAAAGAGAAAAACAAATACTGTATGCTAACACATATATATGGAATCTGAAAAAAAAAAAAAGGTTCTGATGAACCTAAGGGCAGGACAGGAATAAAGATGCAGGTGTAGAGGATGGACTTGAGGACAGTGGGAGGGGGAAAGGTAAGTTGGGACAAAGCGAGAGAGTGGCATGGACATATATACACTACCAAACCTAAAAGAGATAGCTAGTGGGAAGCAGCTGCATAGCACAGGCAGATCAGCTTGGTGCTCTGTGACCACCTAGAGGGGTGGGATAGGGAAGGTGGAAGGGAGACGCAAGAGGGAGGGGATATGGGGATATACGTATACATATAGCTGATTCACTTTGTTATACAGCAGAAACTAACACACCATTGTAAAGCAATTATACTCCAATAAAGATGCTTAAAAAATAAATAAGGGTCAAATTTAATACTAATACGTCCCTCTATAAAAGAGGTAGGTGCTAAGAGAATAGGTCCCGTGGAAGTGTGCAGTGCTTCACAGACTTGTGGATCTTAGACAGGCAGGCAAACCTAGACCTGGAAGGAAGCCCACTCAAGACCACAACTGCCCACCCAACAACCCCAGATGCGTAAACAATAAATGCTATACGCCATGAGGTTGTGAGCTCGCTTTTTACAGCAGTATATGGTGATAATGGAGAATTGATACGTCCGATACACAGTACTTTTAAACGCTACAGCAACCATTCTTAATGGTGAAATCTTGAAATTTTTCTTCAGAAGATTAGGACAAAGAGAACAACAAACAGAACGTGAAAACAAAAATTTAAATGATACCAATTATAATTTAAACCCCCAAAGGGATCAACTAATGAAAGACATGCAAGGTCTCTACTCAGAAAATCGTAAAACACATGTACTAACTGTAAAGATGCCAATTTCCCTAAATGGTCAGAGTGAATGCAATCTCAATCCAGATCCCAGTGGGGTTCTGTTCTCCTGGGGAGTGAAAACTGAAAGCTGACTCTATACTCTATGTGGACATGGACGTGCAAAGGGCCAAGGGTAAACGAGGCAACTCCTGAACAAGAACAAGGGGGAGGACTTTCTCTACCAGATACCAGGACTTCAAGTCACTGCAATTAAGACAATGTGTGACTGGCAGGATAACAGAACAGAAACCTGGAGACTGACCTGTATAGAGACAGTCCCTGGGCTTACACCAAAGGCGGTTATGCAGCAGGCGTGGAAGTGGTATAGAACTTGACAGTTACACATCCTCCGAGGCAAATTAGAGATGTCAACATGAAAGCTTCTAGAAGATAACATACGGGCATGGGGTTGGAGATCAAGAAAAGATTTGTTAAACAGCACAAAAAGCAAAAGCAAGAAAAGATGGATAAATTGGAGTACATTAACAGCTTCTGATCATCAAAACACCATCAGAGAAAAAAAAAATCAATCACAGATTGGGAAAAGGCCTTTCCAACACCCCTGACAGAGGGACTGTCTCAGGGGCTGTGTACAGAGCACGCAGGGCTTGTACGTAGAATACAGAGAGAATTTTTCAAATCACTAAGAATAAGCCATTGGAATATCACTACATGTCCTGTTCCTACAGATGAGAGACTGTAGGGGAAGTGAGGGCAGGGGTCAGAGGTGAGGGCCCTCGTTCTATGACACCAGACTGCACCCCTCCAGGTGAAGGGGTGGTGAGGACACAGGAGGAAAGGACTTGGCGACCAGCCCACGGGCAAGACCAGGGACCTGCAAACAGTGTCCAAGGGCCAAAATCTGGATCAGAACCCAGCTACAATGCCTGATCCCTGCTGTTGGTGGCAACTTTCATGCTCAACGGTACAGCTGGGCATTGTAGCAGAGACTGTCTGGCCCCAAAGCCTACAATACCATCTGGCTCTTTCCAGAAAAAAATGTGCTGACCCCGAAGCTGGAGTGCCCTCCTCTGTCCCTGTATTCGCCTAGTGAGGAACTGAAGAGAGAATTCCCTGGAAGACTTGAAGGGGATCATTGTTCAGCATCAGGCATATTTCAGAGCCGAGAATTATTTTTCAAAGTGTAAATCTGTTTTGTCAGTTGTGCAACCAGACTTTGTGTTCTCTGTTAAAAGCAAGAAGTATGGCAATGTCACAGAATCACCAAAGCAAACTACTTAAGACACAGAATCATGGCTTGTGTTTAAAAACTCTTCGCTGCTTGAAAGAAACCACATTTGCTCCGAAACAGATGCCTGTAACTGATCTCTTTTCTTAATCAAAGCAGAGCCAACAAAGTCAGGTGCCGGCAAGGTTGAGGGATGAAGCACCTCCAGCTCGGCAGGTAATTCGGTGGTGTGTACCTTGACATGATGCTGGCTATACTCTGCACACACGCCTATCTGAGGGCAGGTATAAAGTTCTCGTTAAGAACAGTCCCCAGTCTCCTCCACAGCCCCGCACCAAGGAAGTCATTCCTTCTGACGCCCCCCACCGCTATTCCTCATTCTTTTTTTTAAAAAAACAATCCAGGCTCCCCTCTGAGTTGTCTCTTTCTTGATTGTATTTGAAACTTCAAAATTAATATCATGATTAAAAACTAATGAAAGCAATGGTAAACTTAGGAGAAAAAAATGTATCTTGAAAACCATGTAATTTTGACTTTGATCATTATCAGTGCCAATACTGGGTCTGCTTATTTTCCACAAACTTAGACAAAAAGAAAAACACAAAACAAACCAACAAAAAACCTGGCTCACGGGCAGCATTACACAGGCAGTTTTCGAAATCAAATACAATTTTGCTGCTTCTCCCCAACAAGATTCTGATGTCTCCTGGGAATGGAATAACTTCTATGCACTCAAATGATGAAAACTAACTTCATACTCCTCAAGACTCCTATACATCTTCTGGAAAGCTTCTTCTTGTATTTCAGCTTTCTACCCACACTGTATGTATCTTCAGAGCCCTCAGCACCCAGATGTCCATTCCAGCAATCTTACGACACGTCATACCTTCCAAAACACACTGCAGAAGAGCCAGCCTTCCTTTTTGTACACATGGAAGTGAGACAAATCAAATCAGTGATTGCTTACCTCTTGATATTAACAGGCATGTGATCTTTGAAGATACAAAACCACTTCCTGAAAACTGAAACTATGAGTCTGTTTGATGCTTAGAAGAGGCTCTCCCACACTGATTACTAATAAGGACTTCTAAGAAATTAGGTACATGTCAACATACTTATATAGGTGGCTCTAAAGCCCACTATGACTGGATCCTTTGATGGCAGAGTTCTAAAATCAACAACTTTGATAGATAGACATGGCCACTATGGAAAACCACACGGAGGTTCCTCAAAAATTTTAAAACACAACTACCATATGATCCAGCAATTCCACTTCTAGGTATTTACCTGAAGAAAATAAAAACACTAACTCAAAAAGATACATGCACCCTTGTGTTCACAGCAGCATGGTTTACAATAGCCAAGACAGGGAAACAACCTAAGAGTCTACGGATGAATGGATAAAGAAGATGTGGTACATATATAAAATGGAATACTACTCAGCCATAAAAAGGAGGGAAATCTTGCTGTTTTCAACAACATGGATGGACCTTGAGGGCACTATGCTCACGAAATAAGAGAAGGACAAATACCATACGATCTCTCTTATATGTGGAATCTAAAAATAAACACATACATACATAACCCAGCTCACAGGTACAGAGAACTGATTGGTGGTTACCAGAGACCACGGGTAGAAGGTGGAAGAAACGGGTGAACTGTTTTTGTTTTGTTAAGTTTAAATAAATTGGCTTAAAAAAATACAGATGACCCTTGAACAACATGGGTTTGAACTGCTCTGGTCCACTTAGATGCAGACTTTTTTTTTTTTTTTTTTGCGGTACGTGGGCCTCTCACTGTTGTGGCCTCTCCCGTTGCGGAGCACAGGCTCCGGACGCGCAGGCTCAGCGGCCATGGCTCACGGGCCCAGCCGCTCCGCGGCATGTGGGATCTTCCCAGACCGGGGCACGAACCCGCGTCCCCTGCATCGGCAGGCAGTCGACTCTCAACCACTGCGCCACCAGGGAAGCCCAGATGCAGACTGTTTTCAATAGTAAAGTCTACAGTATTACACTATCTGCAGTGTAATCCTGTAGAATTTACTATTCGCAGATACAGAAGAATCGCGAATATGGAGGAACTGTGGACACAGAGGGCCGAGTACAAGCTACAGGTGGATTTTCAACTGTGCAGAGGGTCGGCGCCCCTAACCCCCATGTTGTTCAAGGATCAACTGTGAATAAAAATAAATATCAACCACCTTGAGATACAAATGCGTCTCTGTCATTGTTAGATTTGAAAAGGTGATTTAAATTTTTACGTAAGATGTTTTTATGTTAAAAGCACACATCTAAACAATATCTTTAAAACTAGCCAACTTTAGGCCGAGGAGCATGGCAGGCAGCCACCCAGCATTTGTTACTTGATTCCAAAGCCCCCCAGGTCTCACGGCTCCCTCCCCCACACATTTACTCTCCCCCAATTTCACGCCACGCCACGTTTTTGGAAGGGATTATATCGTTTCTACTTTATGGTTTCCAAAACCCCACCAAGTCCTGTACTAAAGGGAAATGCCTGCAGTTGAGCCAACTTTTCATTCATAAAACAGAGCAGCACAGTTAACTTGTCATCCTCCGTGGTAACAGGAATCAGGCATAATGCTGAGAGCCTGGAAACAGGAAAATAAAGATAAGCCTCGCTCCTGCCCCACTTCCCTTCTCCTTTACTCCGTCATGGTTTCGTGAAGGCCAGTGCCAGCTGGACTCCGGTGGTGCCCCGTGTGTATAAACGCCGTGTTGACTGTCGCAGTCTGGCCACCCATGTGTGACATGCTCCTGCTTCTTGTATTTCTTGGCTCCCAGGACCAGGGTCTGCTCTGAAACGCGGGCTTCCTGTTTGGGTCGGGGAGGCTCCTGGTGAACCCCGACCCACCGAGGCAGGCGGACCCCTGCCGTCTTACTCAGAGCGCTTTGGCCCTGGTGGCGGAGGACCTGGCCTCAAGCCTAGTTCTGTCATTTACCAGCTCTGTGACCTCAGACACCTAAGGGGCAGTAGCATTTATAACATTTGCATCACAGGGAAACTAAGAGTTAAACAACAAAACAAAAGTGATTGAAACCATACAAACGTCAGTAACTATCACCAATATTATTAATAGATGCGCTCTTCCACAGAACAAGGCCAAGGGCAGAGACGTGGTGATACAGGTCTGCATGGGCACAACGGACCCCAGCCCACCCCGCCCGTCACTCTGCACGCTCCCCACGTGCACAGCATTTCTAGTCCACCTTCCTGTGTGACACAAAGACACTGAAGAGCTGCGTGAGAATCCTTGAAACCACGGACTTATGTACAAACGTGACAGTCCGCCGAGAGACACGCTCACTCCTCTTAAAAACCACCCACAGCAACGAACACAAAACCTGCCACCCTGCCGGGCTCGGCTCAAGCTCCTTTGCCACCATGGGAAACTGCTCTGGTTGGGACTTAGGACCTGCTTCTTCCCAACACAGTGACTTCCTTTCGTCACATCAGTGAAATGGAACCTGGGTGCAGCTGTCGCTTGGTTTTTCAAAACGTGAAATCACGAAAAAGGCCGGGCTGGACACCGGCCCTTCGCGCAGGTTCAGGCCAACCTGAAGTGTCCTCAGATCCTCCCAGCAGCGCAGACGCTGACGCGGGCCGCTCCCGCCCCCGCCCCCAGCTGCAGGGCCAGCGCTGCTTCCGTCGCGGTGGGGCTTCATGTCTCGCCGGGGGCTCCCCAGAGGGTGTGGGCTGGCCCGGCGTGCACCTGCGCTAAAGCTCAGGGACCTACGGTCTACGTACAGAAAACCCTGGGGGGCGAGGCTCTCTCCTTGGGAAGGCAGATACCGGAGGCACACCACCGCTGAAAGAAGAGAATTCACTTCACCACCCTTCCACCCAAGACCACAATGACCCTGCAGGGTCTTTTGATGACACAGAATACGGCTGTCAATTTGTATTATTTGCATAATGAACACTGTACTTCTGCATATGTCATCCGTGAGACGTCTTACCTGGCGCTTTGCTCAACAGAAAGCTTCACAAGACGGCACTTGAGAACAGCTCTCAAATAAACAACCCTAATTAACAAATGAGGAAACGTGTCAGGGACTGCAGCCACAGTGAAGAGACTTATTCACTCAGAGGTGTCTGAAGCTCTGGGGGCGACAGGCCTCCAAAGACACGACCAGGGCTCTCCCAAGTCACTCTCGAGGACAGGCAGAAACGTCTTTCCTCTCGGATGGCCCATGACGCCTGTCCCCATGTCCAGCCACCACTGTCAACAGCCCGGGCCCTGCTGGCCCACCTCCTCCGCAGTCACTGTCCTTGGGGCAGTCAGCGATCAAGGTCAAGATGTGAGACAGTCCACAGGCTTCCGCTCCAACCCCCACTGGAAAGGGGAGGATCCAGCCTCCCCGCCCTGCCCGTCAAAGCCGCACCGGATCCAACTTCAGCTCCTCCGCCGGCACCCCCGGTCCCTTTCTGGGTCAGCAGGATGTTACCCGCCCTCCCTCCCAAGTGGAGCTGCAGATGAGAGAAGACCCTCAAGGCCACATGTGGGTGATGACGGCGTGGAGCTGTCTGAACAAACGAGGAGTGGCCCTGCTATCATCCACCCCAGAAAGGATGGGCTGGATAAAATTCACCCAAACCAAAGCCAACACTTTTTCCTAATGGTCAGGGGAAAAAAAAATCTCCAACTTGGAAACAGGCTAAAGGATGCCCACGTACCATCCCCAAAGCCACAGTGGAGCTCTGTGGGGTGTACCCGAGGGTGCTGGCACTCATGACCTACTATCCAGCAATGATTAAGTATCTTATCACTCCATCAGGGCAGATGTCAGCTTTAGAAAACTGAGAGCAACAAAAAGGAATAGCGTTGTGGCTCTATGTACAAATGAGGCCTGTTCAGGACAAGAGGCGACAGTCTCGCGGCCCGGGGGACGTTAACCAGCCCTGTAATTTCCCTCTATTCCGGCGCTCCTCCAGTGCCTCCACGTACTCAATCTCTTGAATTTTCTTTGAACCAACTTGACCATCCTTTGATTGCTTGACTGAGTTAAATATCTGACATGTATTCATTCTGTATTTATGATTTTACTTTTTGAAAATGGTAACTTGACGGGAGACGTCCTGTAGCACCCACCAGTTTAAAGCTAACAACCCTGCACGGTAAATCACTGCAGCTGGGAAGCTGCTTAGACATCACCTAACGCTAAACGGATTCTTCCCTAAGACTGTATTTATGTCTGAGGTGGGCTTTTAGGGGCACCGTCCTCTATGACACAGAACTTTGCTGCCTTGAGCTCTCGTGTATCTTACGTGTCCAGGCACAAACAAACAGCCCCATGACCCTCACATTTATTGTGAAGAAGGTGGTATGGAGAGATTTTGTTGACTTAGCCAAAATTAAGGATTTTGATGACAATCCAGGGGAAAATTCCCTTTTATGTCTCATCACTGTGGCTACCTGCCCTTTTACCGGGCAACGTGTGTGTGCGTGTACACGCGTGTGCCGTCACCGTGGATCTGACTCATTGGTTCCTAGGATGTGCTAAGAGCCTGACGCCAACCTTGTGGTCCAGCGGCATCACTGACGTCACGGTGGGCACCCTCTGCATCACCACACCCTTGGCTTCATCAAGCTTCAGTTTCCACGTGTCTTGATGTCTTCACTTGGGAAAAACCAACCAACCCACCAACTCTGTAGTTCCAGACTGTAATCTGCCTCCAGTCCTTGGTCACGTAAGGTCTGAGAGCGTACAACCCATGAGGAACGGTCCGCTGTTGCCTCCTGGACCTCTGCTCTGCTCTTTCCACCCAGACCATCTCCTGCGGCTGCCGAGCCAATCCTGCTAAGCCTCCAGGCCCACGGAGACGCTGTCTCGCTCTTCACAAAGCCAGATGTGCTCTCCCCTAGACCCTCTGGGCCCCTGCGCTAAGCCGCTTGAGGCACTGCACATCACTGCGCGTTCCAGCTTCTTCTGTAACTGGGTTGTCCTCATCCTGGCAAACACCAGGCCTTGCGGAACGGAGACTAGCCACATGTGTATGTGTCACCGGCTGGACCTCCTGACACTCAGCACACAGTGTGCAGTGTGCTTATCAATCAAACTGAAGGAAGAAAGGATAAAGGTAAATGGTCATTAAATGCCAAGCATCTGTTCATCACTGAGCAGCTCCTCTGACCAGGAGCACAGAGACAGAACCATGGAGTCTGCCCTAAAGGTACTTCATCTGGGAGGAAGATGGAAAGTCAGAAGCACCATTTAACAAACCTGAGTGCAGGTGGCCACAGCCGGGCACTGTCCAGGTGCTGAAGACACAGGGGTGAATAAACATATGCGGTGCCTGACCCCCTGCAACTTACATTAATAAACACACTGAGTGTGCAACTAGGCCAGGGCGTGTGCTGGAAAGTCAGAGAACAGACTGTATTTCAGATGGTGGGGGAAGGAGCGGGGAGGAACTGCCATGTAGGCTGAGACCAGGCAGATAAGGAATCAACCAGGTAAAACATAGAAGTACACGTGCAAAACCCTGCGAAAGGAGAGAACTTGGCAAATTCTAGCAACTGGAAGAACCCCCTGCGTCTGAAACAGAGTAATGAAGAGCCGGCCCTGCAGGTCACAGTTGAGAAGTCTGAATCTCATCTCAACCTTCAGAAGGACGGTACTATATGGATTACAACATCTACAAAAAAAACCCGGTAGCCAAGTGAAAATGAACTGAGAAAAGACAATAAAGACGACGTGGGGTGCTTGGTCTAGGTGGTGGCATGGCCAGAGGCTGGGGAGCAGAGGGACACGGGCACACTTCGGAGTGGAATGAAGGGCCTGGCGGCATGCTGGATGGTCAGGGTGAGGGAGGGGCGGGCCCAGACGACGCTTAGAGGCAACACTCACTGGGGTGGGGAGCCTGGAGCCCCTGCCAGGATGGAGGGGGCGATGATGAACCCGGAGTCCGCAATGCCCATGACGAAAATGACCACTTTAAGAAGTCCAGGGTTTCCCTGGTGGCGCAGTGGTTGAGAATCTGCCTGCCAATGGAGGGGACACGGGTTCGAGCCCTGGTCTGGGAAGATCCCACATGCCGCGGAGCAACTGGGCCCGTGAGCCACAACTACTGAGCCTGCGCGTCTGGAGCCTGTGCTCCGCCACAAGAGAGGCCGTGATAGTGAGAGGCTCGCGTACCGTGATGAAGGGTGGCCCCGGCTTGCCACAACTAGAGAAAGCCCTGGCACGGAAACGAAGACCCAACACAGCCAAAAATAAATAAATAAAGCAAACTGTCAACAAGTAAAAATAAATAAACACTATTATATTAAAAAAAAAAATTCCAGTCCAAGGACAGAGGCGACGACGTGACAAATGACCTTCTCTCCCACTCGTGCACTCGCGTCCCCTCTTTCTCGGCAGCTTCCTTGAAAAGGTTTCTCTGTCTCACGGAACCACAACACAAACGTTTTCAGATGGCAGAGGGCACCAGCTCCCGGCTGGGAATCACGAGGAGCGCAGCCTGCGTCTGGGAGGGCGATGCTCCTGCATGCTCGAACCCTGTACCTCTGTGCACGGGCGGGGACACTCAAACCCACATCTAGCCTAAGCACAGAACCTTTTGTACATTAACCAGGGAAGCAGAACCCAGCAAAGAATAGAGCATCTAGACAGACACAGGATGGGACCACGTGCCCTGAAGGTGACCTCCAGTTAGTACGTGTCACGGTCTTAATGATGCGCAGCACACTTCTACGTGGATGTAAAAAGCTGCTGGTTGGAGGATTTATAGTGAGTCAAAATGTCAAAGGACTACGTGTGGGCTACCTGGAGACCGTGATGGGAGTTAAAGTTTCATTTTTTCAAGGATTGAGGGGAGAAAATGAGGAAAGACAGTGGTAACCCCACAGGCCAGGCACTGTCATTACAATACTTATAAGTAGCACAAGGTTTTGTGCTTAAGAAAACACAGCCCAGGGACTTCCCTGGTGGCGCAGTGGTTAAGAATCCACCTGCCAATGCAGGGGACACGGGTTCGAGCCCTGGTCCGGGAAGATCCCACATGCCACAGAACAACTAAGCCTGTGCGCCACAACTACTGAGCCCGTGCTCTAGAGCCCGCGAGCCACAACTACTGAAGCCCACGCGCCTAGAGCCCTCACGCCACAACTACAGAACCTCGTGTGCCACAACTACTGAAGCTCGCGCACCTAGAGCCCGCGCTCTGCAACGAGAAGCCACCACACCGCAACGAAGAGTAGCCCCTGCTCGCCTCAAGTAGAGAAAGCCCGTGCAGCAACAAAGACCCAACGCAGCCAAAAATAAATAAATAAATAAATTTATTAAAAAAAAAAAAAGAGGGGCTTCCCTGGTGGTGCAGTGGTTGAGAGTCCGCCTGCCGATGCAGGGGACGCGGGTTCGTGCCCCGGTCTGGGAGGATCCCACGTGCCGCGGAGCGGCTGGGCCCGTGGGCCATGGCCGCTGAGCCTGCGCGTCTGGAGCCTGTGCCCCGCAACGGGAGAGGCCACAAAAGTGAGAGGCCCGCGTACCGGAAAAAACAAAAACAAACAAAAAAAAGAAAACACAGCCCAGATCCTTGGAGAGCCAGGGCTGAAGGCCAGCTGACCCGTCACTCCGGCCTGCCGTTAGCAGACTACCTTGGGGAGAGAAGCCCCAAAGCCGTGTGAGGCTGGGCCACAGGAGGACAGCTGTTGGGAGCCCCGGGGCCGGCCCGCAGTCACCGAGCAGCCAGCTTGGGCTGCAGAGCTGCAGGCTGAGCAAGCCAGCATCTCCTAGAGCACGCTTCTAAGGCAGAGGTCTAGCTTTGGCCAGGCACTAGATGAGTGCTTCTCAAACTAGGGTCCAAGGCCGCACTATTCGAGTCTGTGAGGTGAAAGCCGAGCTGTGAATCCTGTGCTTTCACCCCGGTGACCACCTGCAGGGCCGATGGCCTGCCTGCCGTGGGGCTCACAGGCCCCTTTCCCATCCGGCTGGATCAGGCTGTTGCCAAGGAGCCCCTCTGGCTGCGATGCTTAACCCGCTTCCAGGGCAATGCCGGAGGCGGGACCACACCCACCTTTGCGAGAGACCCAGGTATTCACCGCGCGTGGCTGGGCACGCGCCTGCCCTTTAGAGGGGGCCGCCGGTGCACACTGAAGAGGGCGGCCCAGAGCCCCTGACTGCGGGCAGGCGTGTGCATCTCTTCACTGTGGACCCCCAGGAGGGAGGCCTGGAACACGGAACTCAAGGGCGAGCCAGACTCAGAACTGCGTGCTCACCTTACACAGACCAGAACCACAGGCTGAAAAGCAAGAGATCAAGAGAGAAGGTTTAACCTGACACATCATTTCACAGATGAGGACAAGAGCTACTCAAGGGTCAAGAAGGAAAACTGACCTCAGCACAACAGACTCAAAATACAAAGCAAACACCTGCTCAGTTACATAAACACTGTATAAAAAATAACAGCAATTTCAGAGTCCAGCTTTGAACATTAAGACTACGTACTTCGAAACTGTACTAGGGCCAAACTCCCACAGTCAGCTTTTCTCTCCGTTCTCCCCCGAATCGGGGAAACAGACACCACAACTGCCGTGGCTTGTTCTGCATTTTCCAGCGGCTCCTCTTTTTGCAGCAGGACATCTGGGCAACATCCCAGCTCTCGGGCGGCACCCACCTGACCCACTAGAGCCCCGGGTTCTAACGTGGACCGGATACGCGGTCATGGCTGTGGCTCTGAAGACCCTGCCAGCATCTCCCCAGCCGGCCCAGGACCACCCAGGGGCAGACCCCAGGACACCCAGTGTCCCCCTGCTCGTGAAACGCACAGCAGGGGCCCCCCGTGAAAACTGGATTACTCTGCAAGCGGGGAATTTACTGGGGTAACTCCTCCTTCCCCACAGGAAGCCAACAAAGCAAAACTCAGATGCAGACTGTTCACGCCACTCCCGCTCGCGGCTGCCGGCAAGCTGGGGCGACTGGGGCCCATCAGGTGAGGCTGGGCTGCAAAAGCGAAGCACGGAAGTCAACCTTCTGACAGCAGGACGGAATGCTTCCACTCTCCCTCTGAAGTCCACAAGGTAGTGTGAGCGCCAGGCAACGGAAACGCTGCAGCTGCAGTCACACCCCGCGTAAGACGTCACCCGTCCCAAGGCTGGTGTGGGCTGTGGGCTGTCCTCTTCCTACAACCTTTACACTCGCGCTGTGGCCGGTGAGACCAGAAGCCATGTGAGCAGAGTACTGGCGACACGATAATTAAACAGCATGCGCTTCCGTAATCCCCCGATCATGTTCACATTATCATAGGATTCCCTCAAAACCAAGATGTCGTGTAACCTTCAGAGCTAATGCCAAGTACAGGAAACAGCTGTCCAGCTTTGCTGAAAGTGTTGTCCGGAGAAGAAACGCTACAATCAGGATGCTGATTTAACTGTACCAGCAAGATCGCAGTGCAGCGCGAGAGCTTCAGGTGGTAACGTGTTACATTTCATGAAAATCACATCATACGTCCGTGGGACGGGTGGACCCACTGGATGAAAGGCGAAACCTTCACCCCCCGTTACCAACATGAAACTTAATTAAAACTGTGGGCAGGCCTCCTCACATACCACATCTTGTTACTTTGACTTTAAGATTTAATTAGAACCAGCGACTTTTTTTTAAGGCTCCAACCCCTGTAGAGTTGCAGGAATTGCCACGAGAATGACCTAGAAATGGTCCTGTGGGCTGGAGAGGAAAGGTCTCCATCGTAAGGGGCCCAGCACTTGAGCTGCCAGCCCTGGGGAAGTGAGGGGCTTCCAGACACGAGACGTGGTTCAGGCTCCAGGGTCTTTGCCCCCAACCCAGACGGAGCCAAAGCCTTCATTGATTTAATTCTCGAAAACAAACCTTATGACTCCCTTTATTACCTCCAGATAATACAGCGGTTCACCCTCCCACAGGTGGCTCCCAACTGCACGTGCCCTGGATGAAGCACGTGCTGAGATTCTGTCCTCCTTGGTGACAAATCCTGTTTTTCAAAATCGGCGACTAGTTTAGGAGACAATCCAGGCTCGTCTCGGGCAACGGGGGAGGCCAGCACCCACACTGGCATCAGATCCCAAGGACTAAGACCTGGGACCGACGCTGACACACGGGCAGGGAGCTGCCAGAGACCAATCAGGACGGTGCCGTCCAGCAGCAAGGATGCCTCAGTGGGCTTCACATTCCTCGTCTGGTCTTGGGGTTGCAGAGGACGAGCCCACCACGCAGACTCAGGGTAGTCAATCTCCTAATCATGTGAGCCCAGAGTCAGCGAGACCGGGATGCACCAGCATTTCCACAACTGTCCTCACAGGGGCGCACTATCTGCTTGACCCCGTTTGACTTCTGGAATTCAGGTGAGGCTGGCGGTGGGCTGGGCTGGGACAGTGGTAAAGCCTTAAAAGTGCAGCTGAGGACGGGGTGGGCCCTGACCTCCTGGTGCAGCGGACAACACAGGGACTGTGAGGTCCGCTGGGGACCCAACGTCTCGCTTCTCGCGTGTGGACTTTGTGATGGTGACCTCAGCACGGAGCTGGGAGAGCTGCGTTTCGCAGTGGCTGACGTGGCCCTAAGGCATCTACCTCTTTTCTCCTGACGTAAGAAAGAACTGCCCTCCCCTGGCCCTCCTCGTGTCACCCACACGTAAAAAAGAACTTGAACTGCAGACAGAAATGAGAGATAACTGTGACTGAGATAACCGGCCAGAAAGGGGGTTGTTTTAAGGTATTTTGAGAACTTACTATGTCCCCACTAGAAAATATTTTTAAGCACAAACAACTCTTCACGAATGAAGCAGGGGAGGCAGACGAGACGTTATCATAAAGAAACCTGATTATGACATGCATCTTCCCAAAGGCGGGGGCTGGAGGCTGGGGGAGTTGTGCCCGGTGAACAGAGGAAGAGGTAACAAAGCCCCTTGCCTTGAGGAGCACGTACACAGTTCAGAACACAACCTGGAACAAAAAAATCTTTCCGACGTCTCGGCAGGTCCCGTTTATGGTTCTAGACTGAGAGGCAGTTACATTAGCTCCTTATCACTAGGGGAGATGGGTATTTGCTATAGGAGGGTAACTGCTTTTTTTTGCGGTACGCGGGCCTCTCACTGTTGCGGCCTCTCCCGCTGCAGAGCACAGGCTCCAGATACGCAGGATCAGCGGCCATGGCTCACGGGCCCAGCCGCTCCGCGGCATGTGGGATCTTCCCGGACCGGGGCACGAACCCATGTCCCCTGCATCGGCAGGCGGACTCTCATCCACTGCGCCACCACGGAAGCCCGGTAACTGCTTTTTAAACAGAGACGGTTTATCTCATTAGGTGTCATCATTTCAGGAAGAGCAGGTCTGCACAAGGGTAAGTTTATTACCATCTCCTTATCGATAGTCTGGTTTACTGCTCTTGCCTTGAGGAACACCGCCTAGACCCCAGGGCTCAACTTTGAACACTGCGGCCTGGAGGTGGCCGTGCTCTGGCTCCATCCGTCCTGGACCAGGGACGGAGCTACTTTCTCTGTCAACCACCGCGCCATTCAACGGAGCCCCGTAGTCAGAAACGAGGGCTCTTTCACCAACAACTGTCCCTCCGGGCTACGCGCCCCTGGAAGTCAGGGGCTGTGTTTTATTGAGCTCTGTGAACTCCCAGCATCCAGCACGGAGTCTGCACACGGGAGACGCTCGCCACGCGTGTGATGAGGACGCACGGAGCTTCCAGGACCCCCTGCCCCCCGCCCCCGTGTGGAGACAGCTGACCGTCAGCACGGAACACCTTCAACCAGAAACCATGTCTGAAGCCTAGTGAGACGAACCCAGCACAGCCAGCTCCAGCTTCAGGGCCCACAGCAGCCACGGAGAGGGGGAGGGGCAGGCGAGCCAGGAGCCCCCGGAACCAGGCCCCGGGAGAAAGCACGCAGAAGCCTTCTTCTCCCCGGAGCACCCAGATGATGGCAAGCACTTTACAGCTAGAGGGAGTGCTCTGTCCTCACTGCGTTTGTTTGCTGAAGTTGAATGAATTCTTTAATTAGATTTTTGCCCAGACAAAACAATACTCTATTAATATTCAGTAAAACGCTAGTAATGAGAAGCCATGTTAAGATGAACCAGGAAAGAAAATGCTTTTATCCACTCCACACATTCAGCTCCCACCATGAGGCCAGGCAGGTGGTAGAAAAAGTAGGACGGGAGTCTTGGTTCTTACTCCCCAGAAGGCCCCTGTCTACCGGGTACACCTATGAAGAGGAGGGTGTCACCTCCATCTCAGGGGACCGGAGCTCGGCCTGCTACCTTGGCCCCTGAGTGTGCAGGCAGCAGGGAGTGCCCAGGCATCGGAACCCGAAGCAATGCTCCCAGCACCAGCAGCTGCTCCGCGAGGGTCACCTTGACGGCCCGGCACACCAAACATCCCTCTGCGAACAGGTGCCACGGCGAACAGCCCCGGGGACCGTGCCACTCAAGGGGGGCAGAAGAAGAGCACGAAGCAACCGAAAAGAGAACGAGAGGTAAAAGGCGAACGGGGAACAGCAGCGCTCCAGAACAAGTGTTTTAAAAACAAAGATGCAACAAGCGTTGGCAAGGACGTGGAGAAATGGAAACCCTTGTGCACTGCTGGTGGGATGTCAAATGCTGTGGTCCTCAAAAAATCAAAACCAGAATCACCACGTGAGGCGGCAATCCCACCTCTGGGTATTTAGCCAAAAGAATTCAAAGCAGTGTCTTGAAGAGATGTCTGTACATCCATGTTCACCGTAGCACCATTCACAACAGCCAAGAGGTGGAAGCACCCAAGCGTCCATCGACAGATGAATGAAGGAAAAAACACATACGTACCATGGAATAGTACGCAGTCTTAAAAAAGGAGGAAATTCTGACAGGCTATAACACGGATGAACTTGAGGACATTACGCTCAGTGAAATAGGCAGACGCAAAAGGACAAATGCTGTGTGACTGCACTATATGAGGTCCCTAAAGCAGTCAGTATCATAGAAACAGACAGTAGGATGGTGTTGCCAAAGGCTGGGGGGAGGGGCATCCGTGTTTAGTGGGGACAGAGCGTCACTCTGTAAGAGGAAGAAGTTCTAGAGCTCCGCTGTGTGACAAGGTGAACGCACTTAACGTTTCTGAACTACACGCTTAACGATGTCTCAGATGGTAAACTCAGTGTTTGTTACCACACCTGAAAATGAAAACAAAACTAAAAGACGTGATAAGCCATACGAAACATGTCCTCCGCTCCACATAAAACACTAAAAGGCTGGAGCCCCGACTCCGTGGCTGGGGTGGCCAGAGGTCTGGGTGCCGAGAGCCAGACCGAGGGCAGAGGAGGAAAGGAGAGGACCAAGAAGGTGGCCCAAGAGGGAAGCGAGGATCAGGGTGGCAACAAGATCGTTTTTAAGAGATCAAACCCCGAGGAAAAGGGGTTGTGAATCCTGACGTTCTCCATCAGTCCAACGCTGGGACAAGTGCCAGCCACTGCGTCGTGAGGACCAGTGACGGGTGGGTGGGATGAAGCGGGGGACTGGCCGCAGAACGCCGGGCCGGTGCTCTCCCGGGGTCAGAAGTGAGATGTCAGGCCGAGTCCTAGGGTGGGAATAAAGGTGTGAAGCCCGTCTCTGAGGGATGCTGGAGCACCACCGGGAGGTCGGAGCATCAGTCAGTGACAGGCGAGAAGACACAGACCCGGAGGAAGCTGCCTGGCACCACGGGCCCCAGAGCCTGGGGGTCAGCACCTCCACCCCAGAGCCGAGGGCAGGAGGCCCGGGGGCAGGAAGGCGGGCGGGACATCCCCTCCCAGGAGGTTGAGGACATCGGGGAATCTGACGAGGACACAGCAATGAACGCTGCTAAGCTGGGGGCAGATGAGAAGGGAGAAGCCAGCTCCACGGCGGAAACGCACAGAACTGAACGCCGAGGTCATTTCCACCTCGAAAGGACCTGGGCCCGAGGCCCGGGACAGGCTCCACTGGTCTGAAGCTCATTCTGGCGACCCGGGGTTCTGGAAGTGGGTGCATCTCGGGAGAGGCCCGAGTCATTACCTATCAAGTTGCCTCCTGCACGCTGTCATACAAAGTGAAATTATTCACTGGTGTTTTAAAAAAGATGTTCTACACCACATTAACCTACAGATGTTTTCTTCCGCTTTTCCAGCTCGAAGAATCACCTCTCACTCCATATTTGCACGCGGGCTCCAAACCTGCCCTGGCTCTTACTTCCTTGGCAATCTCTCCCATCTCCCCCGACAGATCTGCTGTTGCTTTTTCACCCACACTCTTTTTAGAAGACAAACACTAAGGGTGAAAGCAGAAGAGACAAAAATTCCTCCGGCAACTCGTCCACTCATACAAATGTTCATCAAGCACCTACTCTAAGTAAACAACCGGACTGGACGATACAGAAGGTTCCAGAGGAGACTGAAATGCTTTCACATCCCACCGTCTACGGTGTTATCGAATTCGTCCACCTGTTCTGGATCTTCCCCACCAGACTTTCCTCTCAGAGATTCCTCTAGGGAATCGGCTCTCCTCCACCCAGTCCAGGTTCCCGGGCCACTGCAGACCTCTCCGCCCACAGCGAGGGCATCCTGGGGAACTCGACTCCTAATAAGGGTCTTCCTTCAGGCGGTGCCTGATAACCTGACTTATGAAAATCACCTTCTCTCATGTGTAATTAAAAATGTGACCGACTTTTAAAAGGTGACATCAAATTAGGAGGAGATAAACACAGTGGCAGCCCCCAAGACAGGACCGCGAGGGCCACAGCAGGCAGAAGAGCACCCAACTTACGCACAAAGCTAGGAAGTGAAAGGGCAGCTCGGGTCCACTTTCACGGCGAGCACCGTGGCGGCCGACGGGGCGAGGAGGACCATGTCCGCGCGAGAGGGCCACCCAGAGGCCGGAACGGGACAGTCACTGGAGCTGTTATTATTCAATGATCAATATTTAACACACACGATTTTCTGTAACTGAGGAGAGCAGAGTTATATTTTAAATGTACTCAGTAACCTTAAATGTGTCGAGACTCTCGGGGGCTCAGCCCAGCTCCCATTTCTACTGCTCGTCGGCTGGGGTGTTCCCTGGGGAGCCAGACTCTGGGTGAGCTGTTCTCACCCGCTGGAACTTCTGGGAAGGAGGAGACTCTTCTCTGCCCGGTTTGCTGAGAGGGTCGGCACGCCAGCCCTCACCCTCTGAACGAAGCAGAGACAGCCTGTGGCGGGGAGACGGGGTTCTGGGGGTGGCTGGATCCAACTCTGACCCAATGGAGGCATTTTTGTTTGCTCGTTTAAACCAATTTGAGTCATTTCACTCACTAGAGACAGAAAAAAGTCTCGACTATTATAGTACGGTCAGTATTGTGAACCATGCTTATAAAAAGTCCCTTGTCGCCCGTGTGACACAGAAGAACCAAACAGGAGTCAGGAGCAGGTTCTACCATGGACCCTCCTGTCCCACCAACTCTACCAAATCACCTTCTCTTTCAGAACCAGCCTCGTCTGTAACACGAGATGCTCTGGAAGCAGCAGCAGCAGGTTGGAGAACTTACGACAGAACAAAGGCAACAGAAGGGCAGGCTCGGAGGTGAGACTGGGTGGGTGTCCACACACAGCTGTGGACAGCTGTCTATCAAGGATGTCACTGGTGGCATATCCCAGAAGCCCAGCCTCCCGCTGCAGGTGACAGCAATAAGAATACAAGATACAGAAGATGCGTGGGGTTTGGAACAGGTGTTCAGCCCCACTAGTCGGCAGCAACAGGAGCAAACGTTAAAAAAAAAAAAAGGAATTTCACCTGAATATGTGGTTGTTCTTCTGCCCGTGTACCACTCAGTTACAAAGTTCAAAAGGAGCAGGAACTGTAGTCAGAAAGGTTCTTTCTTTGCATATGACGACCTAAGGAATCCAAATTCTTTTAAAATTATAAAACTCAAAGTTAATAAAATAACACACTTCGGCATATTCAAACCTGGGCAAGAACCATAAAATTAATGCAAATTAATTTGGGCTGTTCTCTTTAAACTGCTGTAAATATCCCTTAAGGCAGAGACCAGACAGGCCCGTTCACTCCACCCCCTGGCGTGGGAGCCAGGAGGACGGGCACACACGGTGGCTCAGACACGAGACGAGTGTGGCCCCCGGGGAAGGGTGACATGCACGTTCATGAAGTCTTCACACTTTGGAAGAGCTGAACCGCCCACCCCTCCCTCCACACACGGCCAACACCCCCCCTCCCCGCCCACTGCAAAATAGGCAAGGGCTATATAAAGGGGACTAAGAAAAATAAATGCAAACCAGCAATTATAACCTGTAAAAACAGAGTTTTCATGTTTTAAAATTAAAACAATGATACCATTTTCTACCTTCTCGTTGGGCAGATTTTTTTTTTTTTTTTTTTTTTGCGGTACGCGGGCCTCTCACTGTTGTGGCCTCTCCCGTTGCAGAACACAGGCTCCGGACGCGCAGGCTCAGCGGCCTTGGCTCCGCGGCATGTGGGATCTTCCCGGACCGGGGCACGAACCCAGTGGACTCTCAACCACTGCACCACCAGGGAAGCCCCTGGGCAGATACTTAAAGGTTGATTAAGAACAGATCGATGGGCACCCAGCCTTCAAGCTTGTTTAGAGAGCAATTTGCTAACATCTGAATCTTAGGTCAGTCGTAGCCCTTGCATTTACTCTTGTTCACAGCAGCAAGCGTGCCGCCTCAAATGATGCAGGATAACAGCAGTGTCTATGCACGCACGTACGTGCGGGTATAAATACACACATGCATGGGGCGGAGGGGGGAGAGAGCAAATGAGGCAAAACGCAGACCGTCGGTGAACATGGATACAACGGTAGACGGGTTTTTCTTGTACTGTCCCCCAACCTCTCCATAAGTTTGAAATAGTATCAAAAAAAAAATCAAGTTTATGACTTCAAAAGAAGTGAGGTAGAGATGTGAGTCTTAAAATACAAAGTTCTCCAAGACAGGATGTTAAATGAAAAAGACAAATCCAAGAACATTTATGGAGTATGATTCCATACCGAAGAGTACAGACACCCAGAAAAACGTCTGAAATGACACACGTCAAACTATTGATGTTCCCTCTGGGGAAGGAAATGGTATTCTGAGGGAAGGTGGCGATGGTCAACTTTCCTGTTTCGCTCGATGTACCTGAAAATTACTTGTGCCAAAAATCACAGTATTTCTGGATTACCTGTGTTTAAGGCAGGAGGTACGTTACCATGTCTGCTGCTGTAGCATCAATTAAATGTATTCATTTACGGGGAAAAACTCACAGTGCCTATTGTGGTTCTCACCTAAAGGATGAGGCCAGACACAGGCCCCTGCGGGAACACGACACACTATGCCTGAGGCCACTCTAGCGCCTTAAGGGCAGGACCAGGGACACTAAACCAGGGGAGCACCCAGGCCCAGGCGCCACAGTGCCCCCTGCTGAGAAGCACTGACATGAAGTCACTGAGGCCGTGCGATAAGTAACCACGACATCTCTGAAAGAATGGAGGAGGGCTGTTCATGTGCATCTGAAACGTACATCCAAGACGCATCATGAAAGTAAAAAAGAAACCTAGCTGGCAGAGCCACACGACAAGTATGAGCCCACGGATGTACTGAAAAGATGTACTGTTTGTACAATTTCTGGAAGGAAAGAACTGTCAGCAGCAGCTCTCTCTGGGGCGGGCGGGCTTTTACTTTTCTTTTTGTTCTTTTTTTTTTTCTTTTCGGTACACGGGCCTCTCACTGCTGTGGCCTCTCCCGTTGCGGAGCACACGCTCCGGACGCGCAGGCCCAGCGGCCATGGCTCACGGGCCCAGCCGCTCCGCGGCATGTGGGATCTTCCCGGACCGGGGCACGAACCCGTGTCCGCCGCATCGGCAGGAGGACTCTCAACCACTGCGCCACCAGGGAAGTCTTTTTGTTCTTTGAGATGTTTGAATTATTTTATGTTTTCCTGTCATTAAAAATGTTGAATTATTAAAGTATTTATTTAAAAATAATTTACAAATGCCTAAAGACAATTTCAAATCAAGATCTCAAGAGCGAATAGGAACTAAATCTGTCTAACTGTAAGAACGTAAAATATACTACAAACACAAGGATTTAGTAGCAGATAGTTCGTTCCCATCTTGCTCTACAAAACCACAAACTTACAAGGGAACACAGCACAGGATGGCCTGAGAACCACCTGGAGGGTGTGCTGAGAGAGAGTCCGGCTCGAGAGGCGGGATGGGGCCCAGGGGTGTGCGTTCCTAGCAGGTGCCCGGGTGCTGACGCTGCTCTGGGCACCGCACTCCGAGAACCACTGGAATAGGCAGAGACACCAAGACAGTGGAAACGAAGAGAGAAAACCAAACAGTCACAAGGGCTCTGAAGTGGGCTCACTGGGTCAAGGCTGCCCCGAGTCCCAAGCACTCCTGAGCGTCCCTAAAACCTCGCAGAGGAGCGAGGAGGCGAGTCTCCCAGAAGCAGAGGTCGGAGCTCGGCAGTCAGGTCGGGTTCCTCCTGCTGGGACTCGGGCTGGTCCAGAGCTGGCTGGGTGACTCCCTAAAATGTCTTAGGCCCGTTGAATGTGTCATGATCACACTTAGTTCATTTTACACAGGATAGGAGATGTGATTACAAACGGTGAGCTGATGCTTCAAAGAGAACAGTGATGCTCTGGAAAGTATACACAGCGCACGGGTGAAAGGATGGTCAGATCAGGTGTCAGTGAGAAAGTGGAAAGAAAGAAAAATGCTAGGGCTGTGCACCCAGGCAGACTGCTAAGTACCTAAGATCGTGTCCACTTTAATGAAGTCCAAACTGGAAACAGGAGAAGAGGGTTTAAGGGTGTGCGCCACACAAAACCAGTGGGTCCACGTGTAAAGAAAGAGGCTCGCTCTTCAAACAAGTGGCGAGTGAAAGCACCCCTTTAAAGGCCTGGGCTCCCCATCGGGGACTGGCAAAGAGCCGCCCATTTGTAAGTTTTCAAGTAAAATGATGACGGTCTGTATGTTTTCAGAGACTCCTGGGGGTGACCGACTTCACTCCACAGGCTGCTGCCGCAGGGCAAAAACTTCTTCTCCGTGGGGCCTTGTGCCTAAAACTCCACTGGAATCTGAAGCACATCCAGATTTGGGGGCCGCCGAGCTCAGCTCAGAAAGGAAACGGGGCGACTGCACCGGTCTGCGGGGCCATCTACCGTGTGCTCAGGGCGGGCAAAGCTGAGTGCCCACGAGCCGCTGGCAGGTCATCTCCCCCCGGGAGACTACGACAAATGACAAACGCTTGCTGGTTTCAAATGGAAATCCTTCGTGGTGAGCCCTCGTACACACATTTAACTGACGGTCTGCTACAGTGCGGCTTCAAATGTCCTCTTGTCCAGTGGACACTTCCTGCTGGGGCCCCGCTGACCGGCGACTGCCTCTGGGCACTGGTCTCCTGGCCTCCTAACCTTCCCTGGAGGTAAGTTCCGATGTCAGCGCCTACACAGCAAGTGGCCCCAGGGCTCCTCCTGCAGAGGAGCCCTGGACCGGGATCCCTGGCATCATCTGCTTCTTATTCTTACTGGGAGGAACTTATGCTGCAGCTTCTCCAAAGAAGCAGCCCACTTTTCCTGAAAATTTCTCCCGGGAGCTTCCTTCAACTGAAATGCTCACGGGGTGGAAGACATGTGGTGTGTTAAGGTATTTCCTCCATCATTTTCCTCCTAAATCTGTTAGCTTTGACTTAAAATCCAGCAGCCAACCCTACATGGTAACACTGATAAGGTTTAGACCTCATTTCAAAAAACGTTTGCTACTCGTATTTTCTCAAATGTCATACTTGTGGAATGGTGATCAACTATATATTTGAATTCACGAAAGAACGAAGTAACAATGATACAGTTTTTAAAAGCAATTGCTTCTTTTGTAGGATTAGTTCATCAGGCAATTAAAAGAGCATGAAAACAGTAACTTATTAATAAAAAAAGAGTGGAAACACAGCTGCATTGCCTACATTTAAAATTGTTTCTATTTCTGAGTGAAGCAGTATATCATCTTTTAAACCTCTGTTTCATACTTAAAACAGTCAAAAACCAAACACACATATGGTTAGTCTGTAAAAGTCACTGTGTGTGTGTGTTAAAATTCTCCAGAAACATTTACTCTTTTGGGTAACAGGCATTTAAGTATCTGCCGTGCTTGGTGGCAAAAATATACCCCCTACTCGATTAATGTTTTGAATAGGAGACGGTTCATTTCCCGATGACTCCGCAAGTATCTGCTCCAATTAGTTTTAGAAAAACAAATCAGGGTTCTGGTGCGGCTCTAAAATTACCGTGGAAGGTAGAAACAAACATCTGTGTTAAGAATGTACGAACGTGGACCAACCACCCAAGAGGGCCTCGGTCCTGCTCGTCAGGAAAGAGACACGCTGAAGGCGAGGATGTGGTTTTCCGGAAGGTTCCATGCTCTGGACCACAGACCTTGTCTTTTCAACAGCACCCCCTCTCGTTTAGTGTGACCCAGCGACAGGGCGAAAAGGATGTGTCACACAGCCTCTTCTCCAGCGAGCACTGTCCTACCCATATCACTCCCGCCACACGCAGGCCCTGCTCTGGCCGCGGGGAGGCTCAGCCCTGCAAGACAACATCCCTCCCGCAGCCCACAGTCCAGTGGCAGCAAGAACGAAAGCATCTTCCATGCAGGAGGGTGACAGGAAGCAAAGGCACCCAGTGACCCTGACAAGCGTCTGGGACACCACTGCAAGCCTGGTTCACCACGGCCTTAAAGACATTCCCGAGGGGCTGCCAGACTTGCCGCCATCTAAGTGGCGAGGAGATTCTCGACCTGTATGGGACCGGGGTGGGCAGAAGAGAAGGGCGGTCACAGGGGGCCTTGGAAACGTATCTTACTCTCACCCCAATCAACTACCTCCGCAGAACAAGATAAAATAATTTAAGATTTTACGCTTACACGCCCCCTGTGGTTTTAACCACAGACACCCTTTATAGACACTGAAAAAATTCTGAAATGGCTACGAGTGATTAAAAAAAAAGGAAGTCACCCACTTTTTATTTGAATAGAAGCCACAACCCTCCTTATATACGAAATTGAGGGCTTCTGCTGCGGGCAGCCAACCCTGCAGGACTGTGCTGAGAGCAGAATGTGGGAACTTAAGAGTCAACAGTTTTGAAAATTAGGGGTCCCCTCTGGCCAGAAAACGTACGTACACACAAGCTCTGTGCACAATCAACGGGGAGCCCCAGGACCTGAGGCCCCTGTGCCCGACTCCCAGGACCAAGGCTTCCCAGAGCAGGTGAGCAAACTTCTTCTGTTAAAAGCCAAGCGGCCCACCTTCAGCCGGCAGGCTACACAGTCTCGTCACAGTGATTCAACTCTGTCCCTGCAGCTGGAAAGCAGCCAGACCGTAGGTGAACGAACGAACGTGCCTGGGTTCCAGTAACCCTCTGTGGAACAGAAATCTGAATTTCTTCTATTGTCACGGATCGTGAAATATTATTCCTCTTGATTTTTTCAAACATCAGAAAATGCGACAACCATTCTTAGCTCCTGGGCCACACAGGGCTGGGCCCGCGGGCTGTAGTATGGCAGCTCGGGCCCAGGCCTCGTCTGCAGCACCAGAGCCCAGGCGGCACCTGGCCCGAGTGAGCGGTGAAGCAGGAGACGTTTCTTTCCCTGGTGAAGGTGGCCGGCAGTGGCGAGGAGAACACAGGGTGGGAACTAAGAGACGTGCTGATTCCCGCCCGGCCCGAGCACCCAGCCTCTCCGGACCTGACCCCCGTCTGCAGAGTGGAGCCTCCTATCAGCGGGCTGTCGGGCCTCGTCTGCCTCCGAGCCTCTACGCTCCTTCCTTGCGCCGAGGTCAGAGGGCTGTGTCTGTGGGCAAGTCAGCCACACGAGAGGTCAGCTCTGCGGACGCGCTCCAGGCGAAGGCCAAAGGCAGGGCAGGGCAGCGGCGTCGGGGCGAAGCGCGCGTCTGGGAAACACTGGCGAGAGGCCCCTTTACTGTGCGAAGGGGACCCTGACTTCAGTCATCCCCCCAAGCCTGCGGGACGCACCACAGCAAGATGGCAGAGCGCTGTCTCAGGGGAACACGTCTCTGGAGGAAAAGGGCGCCCCAGACAAACCAACAGCACTTCTCCTCGTTTTGTATTATTCTAAGCGTGGGCTGAGGGAGATGCGCACAGGTACAGAGACCGTCCCACTCCTGCAACACGGAGGGCGAGGGCGCACGAGGGACAAAGGGACATGGGAGCGGGTGGCTCTTGGACCAGAGGAAGAGCAGTGTCCACGAGGTGGAGAAGGAGCAGGGCAGAGAAGAGCAGGCGCCCCGACGTGGAGAAAGAGCTGGACGGGCAGGGGAGGGCCGCGGAGAGACCGGGGGCTGCCTGCCCACGAGGTGCAGCAGCTGGCGACCAGGGATAGCGCCCCCGTCCACGAATCACAGTGAATGGACAGGAGCTGCCAAGAGGCGGTGGAGCGGGGGCCGGTGAGACAGCAGGCAGGTACCGTGAGGTGAGGCATATGTTAGAGAAGATGTAACAGAATATTCTAGAAGAAGTGGCGGCTCGCCAGGCACACGAAAAGGGCAGGGAAGGTAGCTGTCCGTGCTGATCCCCAGGTGTGCTGTCCTGGGGTCGGGGAGGCCACAGGATGACCACCCAAGCTGCAGCGTCCGGCTCAGGAACAGGGTAAAAGCGGAACAGAAAAGAGCACCCACGCTGAACGGCCTCCTGCTCTGAAAAAGGGACCCGAACAGCGGACTGTCTTAGACCAGTCGAGGTCGCGAAGGCTCTTAGGTCATCAATATCCTCCTTGAAAGGCACTTCCGGTTACTTAGATGGGTTAGCACAACAAGAACCATGACTTCTCATCAATACCGGTCACACTAAGAGAATTCAGATGGATTCCTAACATGAGACCCGGTGCCTAAGAGATGCATAAAGTAGAAACTAGCTGCAAAAAACCCACCAACCAACCGACCGAACAAAAAACCCAGCCATCACCTACTCAGAGTGGGACACTGTCTAAATCAAGTCAACGTGGGGGTCCAGTCTGCGGACGGCCAATGAAACAGAGACAGCCAGTGCTGACTTCAGACGTCACTGTCAAAGGCTTCAAGGAAAGAAAGCGGGGGCTGGCGAAACCTCTCCAGGGTTCCCGCAGACAGACATCTGTCAGAAGCGGAGCCCGCAGGAGCCCCCGGGCCCACACCAGACTGCCCTCCGGGGCAGGGACCCCACGCCCCTCCAAGACCATCACTCACCTTTCCCGTTCACGGCCAGCCCCGTGGCCATGGTCGCGGTCACGGGGCTGGACACCTGCGGCACCAGCGGGTGTATCCGGGGCCGGCTCCCCATCCGCGCCCGCTCGGCTCCGGGGCCCAGCAGGGCTCCGACCGGCTTTTCGGCCGCCACCTCCGGCGCCACCGTGTCCTCCTGCCCCTGCTCGACGGGGTCCAGCTTCTCGGGGCTCTCGCTCTGAAAGCCGTCCACCGCGGTCCTGCTCTTGATGGGACTCTTGGGCACGAGGATCTTTATACCTGACTTGGCCAGGTCCATGTTCTTCCGGTTCGAGAGCGACGGGGCTGGGTTCTTCCTGAACTTCTGGCTGGCGGCAAACAGCGGGCTGGCCTTGGGCTCGTGCTCTTTGCCGACCACTAGCGATTTAGGAGAGGCCTTGGAAAAGCTGCTGTTGGTGGACCTGGAAATCTGCTTCCTAGCGTTGTTCGGGGAGGCCCGGTTGGCCCTGGTGAAGGGGCCCTCCCGCTGCTTCTCGGTGTGGCGCCTGTTGAAGTCGTGGATGTACTCCTCGCAGTTTACCAGGTGCTGCTCCGGTTCCCAGGTGTCGTCCTCGCTGTCGTAGCCCTTCCACCGGACCAAATATTCCGTCTTCCCTTTTTTGTTCTTCCTTTTGTCAACGATTCTTTCAACCTGATTATAGGGGAAAAGAGAAAAGTATAAACGCACTATCTGAAAAATAAGGTGCAAGCGTAGTAATAATGGATCATCGAAAATAATAAAAACCGCAACAGGAGATGCACGCGATCGTCTCTTCCCGAGCCAAACGGTCTGAAAACAGAACAGTAACAGAGCATTCGGGGTTTTAGCGATTTCCTTGAAATTAAGTCAAACAAAATGCTAAAATTTCATGCTCAGAATATATGGACGTGTTAGGTAGCTTGTTTTTTTGTGATTCAAGAGGGGCTCTCCTTCTATTTTTTATACTGAACGCCGACCACCTGAGCTGGTTTTCACGGTCACAACTGGACCACAGTGCTGGGCATCTCCAGCCTTCTGCCTGGTCATCCTGTCACCAACAGCAGGCGCCCAAGAAACAGCACGGCTGTGGTCCAGGCACCAAGGAAACAGGGTCGGTACCGACAGCGTCACTTAGAAGCACTCGGTTAAAATGAAAAAGGTCAGCAGAGGACTTAACGCTTTATTGGTAATAAGATGGTGTAGAATGGTCAGGTTATTTACGTTTAAAACTTGGTTTTAACTAGTGCGAACCAACATCTTTAAAGGAAGATGCTGTCAGTCTTTGAATTTGATGATCAACACATCCCGTATCAAATTTATGAATTTACACAACCTTGGCATGAAACGTACTGTTATTACCGTGACAAATTCCACTGCCTTAATTGACATCCTAAGTGTAGGTGGGAGAGCGTCTATGACTCGTGGGAACGAACCTGTTTCACATAATGTCCCCCAAGTTATTGGGGAATACAATCTGTGGCTGCCTCCCCAGTCAACAGAGAAACCACCAGCCTGCTTCCCCAGTGGCAGCAGGTACCTCGTCCCTCGCACGCAGAGGCCTGGGCCCCACGGCAGGCAGCTCTTTAACTAAGGAGACAGGGTCTCCTAGGCCGTTATCAGGGTCTTCAGCAAACTTCTGGCAAAGCTACAGGTTAGGCCAGCTGACACAACGGTGTACCTAGTTCCCTAACATGCCGAAGTAGCAGAAGCCGAGTACAGCTGCAGACACTGGAGGGGAGTGGGGAACACCCTACACCCCAGCATCTGCCCTACTGTCGAAATACCCCCCAAACTCGCCAGTATACCTACCTGGGGTGTAGAGAACGAAAGCCCTGAACTACAGAAAAGCCTAAAGTTAAATGCACATGACTGCCTCTGGGCGACAAGGATTAGGGGAAGGAAAGCCAGGTTTCAGCAGAAGGCGGGTCTCACGCCAGGCAGACCCCGCATCACAGCGGCGTCAGGCCTGCACGGTGGGCCCCTGTGGCCCAGGCTACAGCACGGGGAGCTTTCAAAGTGATTTCCTCCCATTCCTCTGCTTGTGAAGAGCTGCGTTTAAGGGTGTGAGTATTTCCATTTAAAACACATGTGTCTGGACAATTCCACGCCACTCAATTTCATGGCGGAAATAACTTAAAAGTTTTAGATACAAGCGGTAAAGAGATTCTCTCTTGACAGCTAACAATGTTGTTTAATAGTTGGTTTCTTTCTAAATCAACTTCCACCCCAGCAGCATAAGGGAGGCTGGACCAGGGCGGCCCATCTTCCTTTCGCCTGTTTCCTTCAAGCTGCACAGGGCTCTGGTCAGGGAGGACAGGTCTCCTTCCCCGACCCCCGTGAACGGCTGGCGCTCCCTGCAGGCCGGCCCCCCAAGGGCTGCACCGCGTGTGCACTTGGCGGCCACACTCCGCTCGGACACTGAGAGGGGCGGGGACAAGGCACGCACAGGAGACCGGGGCTCGGAAGGGGCCACGTGGGGCCCGACCACGCCACTACACCGCTGGGCACGAGAGCAGCCACAGGCGCCACGGAAACAATACTTCCGCGCCCTGAAGTGAGGGTTTTGTCATTTTCACTGTGTTGTAAAATAGGGAACTTCCGATTTTCTTCAACTATTTAAAACCTGTGGAAACCATTCTTCCGGCTGGCCTGCAGGTCCCAGCTCACAACCCCACAGTAGACGGGGAAGGAGCAGTGGGCCCTCGGGGCGCACGTGCTGCTCTAACTCTCGCGGGGACGTGACTGCAAGCTGACAACACGTGTGGCTGACACGGGGACACAGACACGAAGTGGCGGGTCTACGCGAGCCACACCGGGCATGGGACACACAGCGTGGGAGGTTCAGGCCCCTAACACCAACCTCACACCATTATACTGGACACCCTAAACTTACAGCGCTAGAGCCACCTACCCTGCTGTACCAAGTCCCCACTCACCTCCCAGGGGAACCACTCAAGTTCCTAACAACCTGCCTGCCTTCTGCCCAAGGGGGTTGTGACCTTCCTCCTTTCACCCTGAGAAACACCGGGCCACGTGCCACCAAACTGGGGAGCACACCCTCCTGCCCAGAGAAGAGTCGGCCATCAAGGGGGCCGTGTCTGGCAGCTGAGTCCACACAGGACCGCGTGGTGAGCAGTCAGTCTGTAACCATCTCCATTTCTCCTCGTCGTCAGGCCACAAAGCGGGGAACCATTTACTGCCAGGCCCATGAGCTGGTCAACACAGCGAGCCATCGATCTCCACGGATTTTCCTCATATCTCACCAAGCGACCCGTGAGGCTTTCATCCTCTCCTCTGAGAAAACCACATCCTTGTCAGTTTCCCATCATCCTAAGCGAAACTCAAGAACCGAGACGTGTCTGTGATTTCACCCCATCTGCAAGCGATCACGCGAGTCTGCACTGTTTCATAGATGTGGCAAAGGCAAGACCCCTGATCACAGACAGAGGACTCTGTTCCTCAGCAGCTGCAGCAGCCAGAGGACCAGCATCTCCTTGCTCCAGTCCCCACAGGATGACACAGACGGCCAGGTGAGACCCATGCACACAATGGGTGATGTTACAGGACAGGAAGCCAGTCTTTTATGATGGGCCGTGAGCACGCCTGCCCCGACCTCTGGCAGGAGAAACTATGGCTGTCTTCTAAACAAACATCCTTGGACAGCCCTGAAAGATGTTCAAGGGTGGGGGAGCGGGGGCAGAGGGAAGGAGCAACTGGATGAAGGTGATCAAAGGGCACAGACTTCCAGTTATAAAATGAATAAGTTCCGGCGACGTACGGCATGGCAACTGTAGTTAACGCTGCTCTATGGTATATCTGAAGTTGCTAAGAAAGCAGACCCTAAACGTTCTCATCACAAGGAAAAAACACTTCTCTCTCTTTTAGTCGTATGAGATGGTGGATGTGAACTAAACTCATTATGGTGAGCATTTGGCAACATATGTTAAGTCAAGTCATTATACTGTACACCCTAAACTTACATGGTGCTGTGTGTCCATCATATATGATAAAACTTGAAGGAAAAAACGATGTTCATGAATTCAGAGTAAATACTGTTAAAAATGAAAATTTCCCAAATGTACTATAGATACAAGACAATCCCAATAATCATCCCAGCACGATTTTATGTGGAAACTGCTGAGATCTGATCGTTTACGTGGAAAGGCAACAAACCTGAAGAGCAACCCAGAGCAATCCTGAAGAAGAACTCACTGGAAGACTCAGAGCCGTACTTCAAGACCCTCTCCCAAGAACCAAGAGATTCCCAACAGTGTGGTACTCACACAGGACGTACAAGGGCATCAGTGGAATAGAGGAGACAGCGAGCCCAGAAGTAGACCCTCACTTAAACTGGCCACATGATTGAGTGAGTGACTGATTTTTGGTGACAAAGGCTTCCAAAGCAATCCACTTGCCTTTTCAATAAATACTGCTGGAATACTGGCTATCCATACGTAAAAAAAGTGAACCACAACCTTATCCCAACCTTTACACACAGAAATTAATTCAAGATGTATTTTAGGCCCAATTATAAAAGTTTTTATATGAAGCTTCCACAGCAAAACACAGGACATTATCTTTGTGACTTAGGGGCAGGCAAAGGTTCTTTAGGTCACAAAAAGCAATAACCATGAAAGAAAGAAAATTAATAAATGAGACTTCATCAAAAAACAATGTCGAGAAAACGTATAAACACACCACAGATTGGGAGATAATATCCATAAAAAATATCTTCAAGGACTGGTCCCTAAGACTGATAAAGAATTCCTAGAATTCAATAATGAAAGGACCAAAATGTAATTTAAAAGCAGGCAAAGGATTTAAGCACACAGTCCCAAAAGAAGATAGACAAACAGCCAGTACACACATTAAAAAGTGATGAACATCATTGCTCGGGAGGAAATAAATACACAATGAGATACTACTACATACCCATTAGAATGGCTAAAATGAAAACACACCAGGGATGTACAACGGGCATATTCATACAGTGTTGGTAGGATTTTCAAATGGTACAGCCATTTTGGTAAAAGGTCTGACAGCATTTCATAAAACTAAACAAATAACTACACTATGATGCAGCAATTCCAACCTCATTACTTACCCAAAAGGAATGAAAACATACATCTACAAAAAGACTTGCACGAAACTATTTATAGCAACTCTGTTCATAATGGACCCAAACTAGAAACAGTCCAAGTTTCTGGGCGACTGGACAAACTGTAGTACGTACGTACAGTAATCTCAACAAGAAGTCAACTGGTGATACATACAAACACATGGGTGAGTCTCAAAACATCACACTGAATGAAAAAGCCCTACTCCAAAGACTACTCATTGTATGATTCTATTTAAATGAAAATTCTTGAACAAGCAAAAAAAAAAAAAAAAAAAACCCACCCCGAACTATTATTGAAAAAATACCCAAAAGCAAAGGTTGGTAGGGAATTAACTGGGAGGGGCATCAGTGAACTTTCTAGCTCAATAAGCCTTTGGGTTGCAAAGGTACATGCTTTTGTTAAGGCTGGCAACCTGTATAGTACTTAAGACCTGTGCAGTGCATCGTTAGAAAATGTTACATCATTAACAAATGATGTATAAACAAACATGGAATTCAAGTTCATGAACTGCATGCTAAATGAAGTTTACTAGGGGGAAGTGTCCTGATGTGGCCACTTACTATAAACTGTGTCAACAAGCGAGATGGATGGATGGATGGATGGATGGATGGATGGCAGGATGACAAACGGAAGAATCTGCGGGGGCCTGTGAATGCTCACTGTAAAATCCTTTCGACTTAGACGTTTAAAATTTTCCATAATTAAAAAATGTTGAGGAAAAGTCAATATTTATTCTTGATTTTAAAAACTCAGAAATAAAGGAAGCTACAATAACTACTAGGAAAAATAAGCAAGTTCAGTAAAGTCACAGGATTAATAGTAGTATTAAATAATTAAAATGAAAAATTTTAAATTTCCATTTACAGTATAATCAAAAAGCAAAATATTAGCGATAAATTTAAGCAAAATGTCTAAAACATCTATGCTGAAAATGACAAAACATGGCTGAGAGAAATTAAAGAATACCTATAAACCGAAACACCATGTTTATAAATCGGCGCTCAGTTTTATTTAGTTGTCAATTTTTCCTCAATTGATACATAGATGCAACAGAATCCCAATCAAAAATCCCAAAGCTCTTTTTTATAAATTGACAAATTAAGGTTTTGTATGTCAAAGTTAAGAATCTAGAATAGCCAAAACAACACTGAAAGAGAAGCACAAAGTTGGAGGGCTTATATTACCTAACTTTAAGACTTACTATAATGGCTAAAATTCAGACAACAAGAGTAAATGCTGACGAGGATGCAGGACTAGTGGAACTCTCATACACGCTGGTGTAAAACATTACTGAACAGAAACCCCAATTAAATAGAAGACTAGCAGGGGGAGCTCTCACCCCTGTGACAACAGCCAAGCCCAACAGGAAGAAGAAAGACTCCCGTTCTTTCCTGCCAGGACTCAGCCAATGAAAAGTCAGGCTCTGTTTACTAAGCCCGCCCCCTCCCCGTCCCCTCTATAAAAGCGTCTCCTTCCCTTGCAGTGGGGGGACTTGCACATGGTTGCTTCGTATGAGACCCTGAATTGCAATTCTCTGCTGATCCCGAATAAACCCATCTCTGCTGGAGAAAACTTGGCCGTCTATTTGCTTCAGGTCAACACTGGCGAGTATGGAAAATTGTGTGACAGTTCCTTAAACATACACCTACCTCAGCAATTCTACTCCTAGGTATTTACCCAAGACAACCGGGAACAAACGTCCACAGAAAGACCTGTACGAGAATGTTCACGGCAGCTTTACCCTAACGGTCAGAGACTGAGTCGGCCCAGGTGTCCATCAACAGGAAAGCAGATGAACAAGATGAAGTGTATTCACACCCTGAACTGCTGCCCACAATGAGACAGCACCAGGACTGACCCCTGCAACATGAGTGAATGTTCATCATCACGGCGCTGAGTCAGTGGAACGAGACACAGACCGTACACTACGTGACTCCACTTGTTGGAGGGCCCACCAGAGGCAAAACCAACCTGTGGTGAGAAATCAGAGCGGGGAGTCTGTGGATGGGGTTGGGGGGCACAAGGAGACTGAAGCGGTGAAAATGCCCCATCTCTGTCAAGATGGTAGTTACAGAACTGAACACATTTGTCAAAACTACCGCACACTTAACATCTATGCACTTTCTGTATGTAAGTCACACCTCACTCAGCAAACTCAACAGAAAAACTCCTAAGCAGCTCTGAGGCTGGAATGAACCAGGGGATGAAGAGATGCTCCTGGCAGATGACATCTAAACCGGAGCTGGGTCCTCAGAGACCTGCGTCCTCCCTGAGGGCCAAGCTCCCTGCAGCACACGACCCAGCGGTTCCCCTGGCCACAGTG
This sequence comes from Globicephala melas, assembly GCF_963455315.2. NCBI lineage: Eukaryota > Metazoa > Chordata > Mammalia > Artiodactyla > Delphinidae > Globicephala > Globicephala melas. The sequence continues at coordinate 99,506,544 of NC_083324.2, forward strand.
CTGGGGAGCCGAGTGCCAAAGCCGAGCGAGGTGGGCTGGAATGGAAACACGGAGAACGTGTGATAAATGTAAAAACAGGACCAGCACAAAGGAAGACTGCCAAGCTGTGGAAAGTATGGACCAAGAGGCTACTCGTCTTACCACATTAAAACCTCTTTTAAAGGTACAATAGAGCAGGGCAAGAACTGTGAGTAAGCAATTCATGATAGAAAGTACAAGCCACCACCACCCCATGAATAAGGTTTAACTCACCAAAGGGAGACACCACTTTCCATCTGGAAGGCTCATGAGGGTGAGGAAACAGCCTGACTACTGAAGGTGGGAGCTGTGTTATGCTATGGAGGGCGATTCAACAAAGAACATCGAAAGGTTTAAAACGCTCTTACTCTGTATTCGAGAATTCAGCTGAGGAATAAACTCAAGGAAATAACCGAGTGGATGCTCAAAGACGGTGGCAGGTGCAAATGGAGAGACGGTGCGGAGAAATCCAGGAGCCTGGAGAAGGCACCCGCTCCACTGCTCGGAGCCTCGCTCCCCCTCACACGCGTAACCACAGGCACAGAGTATCAGTTCTGAATCCCTTCAGTAGTGACTGAATTCTGCCCTATTATATGTTCATCAATTTATTCTTGAAGCAGGCTGGTAAAATGAAAGGATAACAAGTTTCAATGGCCATGTTTTCCAAAGTGTTAAACGCTAAGTGAACTTTCTAACCCAAAACAAAAGAGAAATGTTATGATTTAGGTTATCAGCAAATGTGGATTTCCATCTGTCCCATGAAAAATGCACAGAACGGTACCATCGTTATTCCCGTTTCCTCCTTCCATGAGACCGCCAGCTACTCGAGCAGTGATATGCCTCTCGGTATATATGCAGGAAGGTAGGGAGACTGTATATATTGTTACTGCCTCCCTTCTCAGTATGTGACCAGAAATTCTATATGCATACACATTAAATGGATCCTGTTTGCTACAAGTCCTAACACTCACCCTCTCCATCCACTTTCTCTTACATGACTTAAACAAGTAAAAATGGATTCAAGCTGTTTAAAGGGTAAAAGGCGCTTAGAAATTTCACCAGTAAGTCACATTTCTGGCATTTCGTTCTGAATAAGAGTAGGATGGTATCTGGTACCAATGAAACCACTTGCTTCTTGCATACTTGACAGACAAATCGCAAACAGTCGAATCTATGTGTGTGTATTGTATAAACAAGGGTGAATCAGAACTTTTCCCGCACAGCTGCTACAACTGAAAAACTACAAAAACATATTTCATAACAACTATATTTTTCTTTAGATACCTCAAAATAGAAAAAAGCATTTGTTACTTTTCATTGACAACACAAACCAAAAATGCCAAATAGAGAGCTCGAAGAAATAATAAATTCCTATTCTGAGTCAGAATGCTTTACTGTCTGGCTTTATTAAATGGATGGAGACAAAGATGGAATTGTTCAGGAAGTGAGAACAGATAAACTAGGATTTCTGACTTTGAGAATTTTCTTTTTAGCTCTATTTTCATAACAAAATAGCAAAGTTAGAAGCTACGGTCCTACAGGCAAGGTTCCATATATCTACAATTATAAAAACTTGGCCAACGTATTCACTTTTAAACCTCAGTGTTCCACAAAGAAAGCCAAACCTAAATACCAAGACACGCCAAAATTAAGTTAAACAAGAACGTACCATACCAGGCGCACACGAAAGACGCGGTAAAGTGACGTTTGTGACAGACTTCACCGATGCCGTTTGATGAGAATCTTTCTCATGAATGACAAGCTGACTCACGCAGAGTACCTTTGTGTGGAAAACCCCCCAAGTGCTCTGCGAACAGGAATGAGTACATCCACCAGGGGAGTAACACCCACTCTGGGGTGAAATGTGGCTGTTCTACAGCCCATGCAAATGCACTTGCACACACAGACTCAGACCGATGGCAAACAAATCATTTAGGAGCCAGGATACAATTGCTTTTGGCCAGAAAATCAAATCTCAGCTCCTGCGTGGAGATGCGGGATTGAGGCCACGAAGGTGATCCTCCACCGTCATCTGTCCCAACTCCACGGAGGGACGCTGGGGGCAGCGCAGAGGCGGAACGGGAACCCATTTCTTCCATGGAAACAGGAACCTTAGGGACAGTGGGAGCCCGAGCAGCGGTGCAGAGTAGTCTTTGTGGGAAAGCGCCCCTCTCTATTTCCTCCAGATGCCATCTCGGGGAGAACGCTTAGGGCGGAGAGGCACTGCCAAATGCGATTTCTACACAGAGCCCCGGCGACATGGAGACGGCCATGGAAGTGCTAAGTGGGGTCAGTATGTGCAGACTCTAAGTCTGACGAACCAGCTCGGAGATCTGCCAGGTAGCAAGCTCTGATAGAGACCCTCAGCGTCTCTAAGATGCACCCTGAGAATCCATCTGAAGCAGATGGATGCTAAAACCCAGTTCTGCTAAGCACACTCACCAACTCCACCAATACGTGCCAAGTCCCTGTGACATGTCAGGTCTCTGCTTTTTCTGAGGTTATAGGAAGAAACAAAAACAGTATTGCTTTCCTCTATTTTGGAAGTTATACTCAAGTGAAAGGAGTCAGACAAATTAATAAATGTGAAATACATTAAATATATGTGATTGCTAAGAAGAGAAAAACCCCAGGAAGAGGACAGGGTAACGGCAGAGAGCTTGGTCAGGAGGAGCTGAGCAAGGACACCCAGAAGGACGTCCAGCCAGAGCGCACGGCTGATCCAAACCCAGAGGGCAGGGGTGAGCCTGGAGTGCGAGAGGAACAGGAGGCAGGCGGGGGCTCGAGTGGAGGTGACAGGGGAAAACGGAAAAGACGAGGTCAAGGAGGCCGGGGGCAGGGGGAGAGTTAAACTGAGTGCCTGTAGCCAAGCTTTATTCGGGGTTTGCTCTCAGTAAGACGGAAGCCGGGCAACGGCTCTGGGCACAAGAATGGTGTCTGCTTTGCATTTCAGAATCACAACTCCAGCGACTTTGTGGAATTAAGAACGGGCAGGCGACTGTGACGACCTCAGCAAGAGGAGGTGTGACTTGGACTCTAGGGTGGTGGAGGTGGAAGACATGCTGAGAAGTGGCTGGATTTGGGGTCTATTTTAACGGGGTGCTGATAAGATTTCCTGATGGACTGAATGCAGGATAGGAGAGAAAAATGAAGAATGAAAGCTAACCAAGATATTTGGCCTGAGTAACTAGAAAGATGGAGTTGACATTTACTGGGATGTGAGAAGATACAAGAGTTCAGTTTCAAACACATTAAGAGGAGACGTGGAAGAGGCCATGTGACTCACACATCTGGAATTTGGGCTAAAGATAGAAATTTGGAATTTGTAGGCATTATAAGTGATTAAATCCATGAGATCATGAAGGGAGTTAAGTATGGATAAAGAGAAGGAGTTTGGGGACTGGGCCCTGAGAGACACAAACATTTAGAAGAGGGAACGAACAGGAGAACCCAGCAGAGACTGCAAAGAGCAGGAGTGACACTGGAGGAGGCCTCGGAAGCAGCGCCCAGAAGCCAGGTGCCCTAAAGGGGGCTCAGTCATTACGTCCAACGATCCTACTAGATCAAATTAGACCCGGAAGAGAGGAAAGAAGAGGCTGACAAATCCTTTCCACTGAAAAAACAACTATAAAACTTGGCAAAGTTGAAGAACAACTACTTCAGGGCCCCAGAATTCCGACAAAAGGCAACCAATAGATGGACAAGCATTTACTCGTGAAAACCCACTGAATTCTGAGTAAGAAGAGAGGAAGCTGGTGACCTTGCTGCCTGGGGCTGTCTCCCACCACGGCTCTGACACACTGGTGGCTCTACCGTTGTGGGGCTGGCCTGGAAGCCTGCAGCTTAGCCGTCAAGGGGACTGACTTGATCTGAAGCAGAGGGCAGAAAGCCCATGCCGGGAACGGGCTGCAGCTCTCCCAGCCAGAGGTTGAGGTCCCAGCAGTGGTGACTGACAGTGGAGGAAACAGGCAGAAATTTATAGGGAGAGCCTGGAAATGAGACAGCCATTGAGGGGAGAGATGACCGCTCCACACACCCCACATACAGTGGACACTCAAGGGGGCTAGCACAGAGCAAACCCACTGCAGCCCTGAAAGCTGTCTGAGCTTTGAATGCAACAGAAACACAAACCCAGTGCAGAGACTGGAAGCCTTATGGGCTCAGGGTGTCTGACCATGACCTCTGACCAAAACTTGACTCACAAACTACACAGACACAGGAGTGACCTCTAGCAAGTCAGGCCGAAAATCAAGGTAAAAACTGGGATGGAGGGAGCTGAGCAGAGCAATCCGCGGCCACACACCTAGGGCCACGAGGTTCCTTGGATTACATCCAGGCAAGTGACTTAAAACACGCACACACTTGCAAAACAAAAGCAACAACAAAAAACTCAGGGAAAAAGTTAAAATTCTGAAATACACATAAAACACCAGGAAAGTATGAGTCATACTCAGGAAATAAAACAATGAAAACTGTCTCTCAGTTTACTCATAGCTTGGATTTAGCAGAAAAAGACTTCAGGTCAACCCTTACAAATACATTCAAAGAAACTGGATAAAAAAAAGACTCCATGTTTAAAGAATTCAAGGAAAACATGATGAAAATTATTCAAATAGGAAATAACAAAGAAATAGACCCTACCAAAATAGAACAAAAACTCTAGAGGTGAAAAACACAGTAAGTGAAATTAAAAATTCACTAGATGGACTCAACAGCAGATTTGGGAAGGGAGAAGAATCAGTGAAATTTTCGAGAGACTGATAGACTTTACCCAAACTGAACAACAGCGAGAAAAAATATTAAGAGGACATATATAATAAAGAGGACATAAAGAGAGAGAAGGCAGAAAAAAAGATACTTTAAGAAATATGGCTGAAAACATTCCAAATATGATGAAAAGCAATTATTGACAGATTCAGGAAGCTCGACAAAGCCCAATTAATATAAATCCAAGGAGATCCTTAGTTAGAGATACAGTTGTTAAACCTTTGGAAGCTAAAGACAGAGAAAATCTTGAAACCAGTAGAAAAATAACAAGTTAACATATACAGGGGAACAACAATACAATTAATGGTTGCCTTTTCATCAGAAACAATGGAAAGTAAAAAGCAGGAGAATGACATATTCAAAGCACTGAAAGAAAACCAACCAAGAATTCTATATCCAGCTAAACTATCCTTTAAAAATGAAGGTAAAATAAAAACATTCCCAAATAAATGATACTGAGAAAACACATGGCCAGCAAAGCTGCCCAATAAAAAACACGAAAGGAAGTTCTCAAGTTAAAAGAAAATGATTCCAGGCAGTAAATGCAAAAGCAGGGGAAGAAAGGAAGAGCAGTGGGGGCAGTAAATATGTGGGTACACATAAAGACTGGTTGAATATTGTTTCTTTTTCCTTCTCAATTTCTTAAATGAAACAAGATTATACACAGCAAAAATTATAGCACTGTACATGCTTGACAATTTAGATATAATGTGTATAACTATATCACAAAGGAAGGGGGAGAAAAGAGAGATATACTGGAGTAAAGGTGATACATTGACTTGAATTAAGGTAATATTAACCTGAAGTACATTGTGATAAATTAAAATGCCTATCATAATCCTTAGAGCAATCACTAAGAAAATAATTCAAATATATCATTTTAAAAAATCACAGAAATTAATATGATAAAGGCAAAAAATGTTTAACATAAAAGAAAGCAGGAAAGAAGAAACAAGAACAAAAACAATGAGATAAACAGAAAACAACTAGCAAACTGACAAAGCAAAACTATTCCAATAATTACATGAGAAATGAAAGAACTAAATACTCCCAACGAAGAGCAGAGAATGGCAGAACAGATTTAACAAAGCAGCTATATGCTCTACAAGAGACTCAAGTTTAGATTCAAAGATACAAATAGGATAAGAGTAGAAGGACAGAAAAGATACACCATGCCCAGAGTAACCACTTGAGAGTGACTATATTCATATTAGACAAGACAGACTTTCAGCCAACAAATATCATTAGAGACAGAGAGGAACACTCCATAATGATAAAAAGGTCAGTATTTCAGGAAGATACAATGACTATAAATGTATGCATATACCTAAGAGTCCCAATATATGAAGCAAAGTCTGACAGAAATGAAAGGTGAAATAGACAAGCCTACATTTACAGTTGAAGATTTCAAAATAATACTATCAATAACTGATAGAATAAAACAGAAAATCAGCAATGATATAGAAAACTTGATGGCTATCATCCAACTCACCCTCCCTGACATTTACAGAACACTCCATCCTGTAACAGCAGAATACACATTCTTTTCAAGTGTACACACAACATTTACCACCACAGACCATATTCTAGGCCATAAAACAAGTTTCAGTTAATTTGAAAGGATTCAAGACATACAAAGAGATCCTGACCTAGACACATCATAGTCAAACTATCAAAACCTGAGGACAAAGAGAAAACTTGTTCAATGACCACAAGGAATTAAATTAGAAACCAACAATTTTGAAAAATTTCCAAAACTTGCCATTAAACCACACATTTCTAAACATTTCCCACTGGAATTCCCTGGCGATCCAGTGGTTAAGACTCCACGCTTCCACTGCAGGGGGCACGGGCTCGATCCCTGATCAGGGAAGTTCGGCATGCCGTGTGGTTTGACCAAAAAAAAAAAAAAGTTAAATATTTCCCACTGGTCAAAGAAAAAAAGTACAGGAGAAATTAGAAAGCATTTGGAAGTAAATGAAAATGAAAACGTATCAAAATTTATGGGATGCAGTCGAAGTAGTGCTTAGAGGAAATTTTATAGCATTAAACACGTATTCAGAAAAGAAGTTAAAAAAAATCAATAATCTAAGCTTTCCACCTTGGGAAACAAGAACATAAGAGCAAATTAAACCCAAAGCAAGCAGAAGGTAGTAAGTAATGAAGATCTGAGCAGAAATCAATGCAACAGCAAAACAACAAAACCACCCAGAAAAATAATAAAACCAAAAGTTGGTTCTTTGAAAAGATCAACAAACCTGATAAACCGTTAGCTAGCCTGACCACAAAAAGAAGAGAGAGCACACAAATTATCAACAACAGAAATCAAAGGGGGACATCGCTATCCACGTGGCAGAAACGTAAAGGACACGGGAATGGTACGTAACATGAACAACCCTATGCTAACAAATCAGGCAACTCTGATGAAATGGAGACATGCCTAGGAAAATATCAGTTATCACAATGGACCCCAGAAGACACGGAAAATCTATACAGATTTACAAGTAAACAAATACACTCGGTCATTTAAAGTCCTCCCACAAAGAAAAGTACAGGCTCAGATGGCTTCGCTCATGAAATGTACAAAATACTTAATGAAGAAAAAAACAATACTATACAAACACTGTCAGAGAATAGGAAAGACCACTTCTCAAATCATTCTGTGAGGCCAGTATTACTCTGACAGCAAAGCCAAACAAGGACATCCTAAAAACAAAAGTAAATTTTAAAAAACCCTACAGAACAGTATTTCCCATAAGCACAGACACAAAAATCCCAAGCCAAGTTCACCAACATGTAAATAGGGTTATACCCCATGTCCAAGTAGGATCTCTCCCAAAAATGCAAGGTCGGTGTCACATCTGAAAATCAATTAATGTAACACCTTATTAATATAGACCAAAAGCTACACGATCATCTTGATGGTCACAGATAAAGCATTTGACAAAATATAAATTTATGGCCAAAACTCTTAAACTAGAAATAGAAACCTTCTCAACTGGATAAGGAAATCTACAAAACCCTACAGCTACTATCACACTTAATGTGAAAGGCTGAAGACATTCCCCTAAATATCCTAGAAACTATAAGCAAGATGTTAGTTCTCAGCACCCCTACTGACCATCACACTATAGGTTCTACATAGCCCCAAAAGGCAAACACATATAGATCGGAAAGAAAGAAAAACTGTCTTTATTTGCAAATGATATGATGCAGGGAAAAACTAAGGAATCAAAAAGTAACTGTGAGAACTAATAGGTGGGTTTAGCTAGCTTGAAAGATACAAGACCAACATACAAAAATCTTGTATTTCTATATAAGAGCAATGGATAATCCAAAAGTGAAAATAAGAAAGCAATTCCATTCAACATATCAAAAAGAATAACATACTTGGGAATCAACTTAATGAAAGAAGTTCAAGAGTTTTACACCGAAAACTTCAAAATGTTACTGGATGAAATTAAAGCTGTAAATAAATAGGGCCCGTGGGCTTCTGTTTGCAGGAACTGGGTAGATCTGTGAAGTGGTGGGTCCTGACATGCCTGGCTGGGGAGACAAATGGTACTCAGGGTGTGTCCCCACAGGGTAGGCGCTGGGAGAGGAGAGTTTAAGGCTGGGGATTAAGGTGATATGAAAGACTCTCTAATACTTTATATGCACATACAATGTGGTGTGGGGTTATGGTGCTGCTTGAAATGTGTGACTAGTTGCTAAGTGCAGGGCTACTGATTCTGGAAGAGCAAGCCACGGTGCTCTGCGTCCTTAAATGTTTCTTCAGACCCTTTGTCTCCAGATGTCTTCTCACGGATCAGATCCACAAGTAACACTCTGGGGCAGAAGAACGCCCCACATCAGTACCAACAGTTAGGGTCACTCAGAAGACAAGCGTAAAGCACGCAAGCACAAGTCTGGCGGTAAAACTGGGGAATAACGTCATTCGATTTTATAAAACCAGCATGTTGACACAGGCGCAGAACCTGTCCATTCACCAGCCTTCAATTTTCTCTTTGAGGTGAATTCATCTGAGTTTGCTTACTTAGTTTGCCAACTTCAGGACCGAAGCCAACAGCACCGTAAGACTGGCTCTTGCTCTAATAGCACAGAGGATATATTCTCAAAGGGACCAAAAGAGAGTCCGAGTATTTTCATTTTCGCTTACGTCCAGGAACCATTCCTAGCTGTGGAACCCTGCTTTCCCATTATCCGCCCCTTAGCCCTCGTACCAACGACGTACTGGCGTATAACTTTCCGGTTGCAAACAGACTTATACGCCCAGCGCTTGCTTTTCAATAATGTTTTAAAGTCTGTATTTCATAAGGAGTATTTTCTACCAGAGAGATTGTCCTTGCTTCATGTGAAAGCAATGCTTTCTCTGGCCTCCCCAACAGAAACATTTCAATTACACAAAAAAGCAGGGGAAAAAAGAGAGAATTATCTGTATTTTGCTTGACCACCTAGCTAATCAACCCTAACATACTGCCATAACTGATTTGGGTATTTCTAAATAAAAAAGCAGTAAGATACAGTTGAAACCCACTGAGTACCCCCAGTCTTCAGAGGTAACCACTACTCCAAATCTGATGTTTATCGTTCTCACATGTCTTTGAAAAAGTGTACTACTTAACATGTGTGCATATCTAAGTAACACAGAGTATCATCTTGCATGGTTTCAAACTCTATAAATTTTCATCAATGTTTTTGAAAGAAATCCATCTTCATACATGTAGATCTAGCTCACTCATTTTAAAGGCTATATAATATTCCACAGCATAAATGATATACTCATCCACTTATCCATTCTCATGCTGATGGACATGAGTTGCTCCCAATTTTTCTCTATTAGAAACAATAATGCTGCAAAGATCCCTGTTACTTTGGCTAAATTAAATTTTTTTCTTTATGGCTTTTGGTCTTAATGTCTTGCTTTAAAAAAATCATTCCCTTCCCCAGAATCATATAGTCTTTTACTACACATAGAAATGACTTCTGTACAGTGTGTGGTAGGGAATTTAATTTTGTTTCTTTCTCACATGGATAACCAAATATCCTAACACCATGACCTAAAGAGCCAATCCTTTCCGTACTAATTTGTAACCTTAATTGTCAATGAACAAGTTTCTACATATGACTCACACTTTTATGTTCTATTTGCTCCCAACAGCAATATCATACTGTCTATAATTGTTGGCACACAACTGTCTGTAGTTTTCTTATTTTTAAAACACTTTTTGTACCTGTAGATAAGCCATCCTGTTCACTCCAGCTGCTATTGGTCTTAATCACCTTTTCTCATTCTTCATAAATTCTGCCACATTTTGTGTCTTTTCAAAGGATTAACCTTGGGACTTGCATCCTTGCTGGGGGGTTACTTTCTACTCTTGTCTTTATCATCCCTTGTTTTTCTTTGACTTGATTCTGCTGCTTTTAACTTCTACGTTGGGTACTTCACTCGTTCCAAAATTTTTGATAACCATTCATTTCTAGGTGCTCTCTTAATTCCATTATGAGTCCTTCATTAAACTATAAGTTATTTAGAAATTTTTCAAATTTTCAAAAAGCACAAAATCAGAAATTCAGCTTCTAATTTAATAAGTTATGATCATAGTAATGACATACCAACAACACCAAGTTATTTGCTGCTTTGCGGCTTACAGTGTGGGTAGTGCTGAACTACGCCTCTTATGTTTCAGAAGAACATATCTTCTTATTAAAGGCAGGGTTTTTAAAGTTCGTGGGCTCAGATAAAACTCTAGCTATGCAAATCTTACCTTCTAATTTATCTTTGTTCAATCTACTAGTTACTTACGGAGGAGTCATTTAACAGTTCTCACTGCCTCTAGACCTGAAATTACATCAGCTTTGTCTTACATATGTTGAAGCTATGTTACCAAAAGCAAACAAGTTTAAGATGACTTTAACTTCACGGAGAATTGTTCTTTTTATCACTATATAATGACCATATTTTGCCTTAAAATTATATATGTATTCAATCTGACAATCTCTGACTTTTAACTGACACATAATCCTTTTTTAATTTATCGTGATTGCAAATATATTTGTACTTACATTTATTTTGACCATGTCATTCTATTTACCCTTGCTTTTCCTTGCTTGTTCTTTTCCCCTTCTCTGATAATTTGTGTATTTTAGTGGTTACCCTTACAGCTTTAACATGCTTACCTGTTTTATTAAAATCTAAAGCGATTTCCTCCCTCCCCAAAAATAAAAGGACAGAAGAAAACATTACTCCTGATCGCCTATCTTCTTGTTGTCGCTACGGATTTTAGGTGTATGTAATTTATTATGACCAAATTTCTCAACATGACTATTACTGCTTTATACAACGGACATGTGTTTACCCATTTCCAGTTTCTTTGCTGACCAATCTTTCTTACTTCATGTCTTTCTGGGTTCAATGTCTTCTTTTTGAAGAGTTTTTTTTTTTTTTTTTTTTTTTGCGGTACGCGGGCCTCTCACTGTTGTGGCCTCTCCCGTTGCGGAGCACAGGCTCCGGACGCGCAGGCTCAGCGGCCATGGCTCACGGGACCAGCCGCTCCGCGGCATGTGGGATCTTCCCGGACCGGGGCACGAACCCGCGTCCCCTGCATCGGCAGGCGGACTCTCATCCACTGCGCCACCAGGGAAGCCCTGAAGAGCTCCTTTTGATGGCTCTTAGCAACAGTCTCCCATTGGTAAGCATCTCAGCTCCTGTCTGAAAGCGGCCATTTCGCTTCGTCTCTTGAACGCGATTTCGCATTAGGAGAGATTCGAGGTTGGCAGCCACTTCCTCAGCTCCGTCTCCTGCCTTCAGTGACACTGCCAGAGCCAGCTGTCGGTGTCACCACGGGGCTGTCTTAGGTCACCTGTCTTTGTCCCACTGTGCTTTTAAGACCTTCTCCTTGGCCTTCACTGTTCCACAGTTTATTTCTATGTCTGGACTCAGTTTCGCTCAGGTTTTAGTGAGCTTCGATCTGGGGACTTTTTTAAAATCAATGATGATACTTTCTAGCCATTAGCCTTTCCAATACTCCTTTCTCCAGTCTCTCTGTTCTATCTTCTGACTTAAGTTGGACCTTCTCCGGCGGGAGACAAAGCCTTGGGGGCCCACATGAGGCAATGTCCCAACACAGACATTAAAAACCAAGTCAGTCTGAGATCAGCTTCTGCATTAAACATTTGTTTTACATACCCATAACGACTTGCAAAAGCATACTATTCTCCTGACTAATTCACGGGTTTGTGACACAAAACGGCTTTCTGGGAACGGCTCTGCTTAACCTCACACCCGTGGGAAATACCACTTGCATCAGGAAAGGGCCTCACGAAAGCCGGGCTCACCTGTGGAAGTTGCCACTAAAAGGAACATCGAGCCATGCCCGGTGCTGCTACGTCCTCTGGGAAGCTCATCTTGGTGAGTGTGAAGCTGAGTGACGTTTGCTAATTCAAAAACAACGAGGAAGCGCTTGGCTCTGCTCTTCCTATTTTCGCCAAGAAGTAGGGGAAGATGTTCTTAATAAAGCAGTCCATCTGAAAAGATCTCGTGCTCAAACCATCAGCTGCTGATGAGCTGGGAGGAGCTGCCAGGTCTTTAGCACCAAGTCAAACCAGAGAGCTGCCACAGATGATCTCAAAAATTACTGCTGCAGAATTTCTCTTTGAAGCTATAAATGATGAAATGGTCTAGGAATTATAAACTAAGGATGAGCACATTAAACAACTGTCCTGAAGGGAAAACTCTGCATACGGAGCGTGCTGCGGGATGGCAGACACTCGAATGTATTAACAGAATGCCTGGGGGGCAGGGTAGGAGACACTTTGGGATCCTTGTTCATTAGACCATGTTTACAGCTCTAAGCTGACTTTGTTGCACGGCATACTGTTTTAATGGATATAACACTTATTATTTACTGTGTTTTTTTTTTTTTTTTCCTTTTTGCGGTACGCAGGCCTCTCACTGCTGCGGCCTCTCCCGTTGCGGAGCACAGGCTCCGGACGTGCAGGCTCAGCGGCCATGGCTCACGGGCCCAGCCGCTCCGCGGCATGTGGGATCCTCCCGGACCAGGGCACGAACCCGTGTCCCCTGCATCGGCAGGCAGACTCTCAACCACTGCGCCACCAGGGAAGCCCTTACTGTGGGTTTTATGTTTATGTGGCTATAGAGTAAAATAATTAGGGCGAGCTGTCACCGGGAGGAGCTGGTGTCTTATTCATGGACCGGCTTAAGGCCTGCTGTACAGGCTTAAATCAAAATCAGAGTCAACTCCTCCTCAAAAGCCCCAACACATCAACACTTAACATTTCTTTCAAAGCTAGTACATACGGACCGTACCAGTGGATCAGATGTAATTACAGAGGAGGGGGACTTTCTACTTTTCACCCTGTACTGCTTTGTTTGTTTAACACGAGATGTTGGGCTTCCCTGGTGGCGCAGTGGTTAAGAGTCCGCCTGCCAAGGCAGGGGACACGGGTTCGAGCCCTGGTGCGGGAAGATCCCACATACCGCGGAGCAACGAAGCCCCTGCGCCACAACTACTGAGCCTGCGCTCTAGAGCCCGCAAGCCACAACTACTGAAGCCCGCGCGCCTAGAGCCCGTGCTCCGCAACAAGAGAAGCCACCGCAGTGAGAAGCCCCTGCTCACCGCAAGTAGAGAAAGCCCGTGCACGGCAACAAAGACCCAACACAGCCAGAAAAAAAAATAAATAAATAAAATGAACATGAGATGCTAAAACAACAAAAGACCAGGCACACACAGACCTGCCTGGTAACTCACTGAGGGCTGGCGACACACCAACCCTCAATAAGGAGTTCTGGGGCCACCTCCTCCCCAGCACTAGCCTGGCCCTGAGACGACTACCCCAGGCCAGCCCCATGTGCACCTCTGTGCCTCACTGAGGGCTGGCTATCCGGCACTCTGATCGTTTCTTGCTCCTGGTTACTTTCTTGTTTATTACCAGGGCTATGAATTTCTAAGAATTCTGTTGTGATTTAACAGCGAATATATACTTTGTGTTGGGTGCTGGATTTGAAGGAGATGGTCAAGATAACCAGATTCGCAGGGCCTTGCGACCCAGGTGCTTAAAGGTGTGTAAGTACAGAAGTAGAACTGCTTGGGGATGAATCAGCACCAGGGAGCCACTCTGTGCTCAGCAGACCAAACCCAACTTCACAGTTCTCGAGGACACCAAGTTTTCAAGAAGCACCCCTATAAAATTTAAAATACCTTCATAATATATTAATATATTACTGCCATAATATAGCAGTATAATATATTACTAGCATAATATATTACTGCCATAATATAGCAGTAGGTCTACTAATGAAAACATATCTTTAGACATCACATTACACAAAGCATGGGCTATGTCTTAAAGTGTAGGTGTCCACTTCCTACCCTCCAAGTCTCCTCCCATGACTTGAGAAGAGCTAGGCCTGATGCACTGGTCCTCGAAGGCATCTGAAGTAGGGGAGAAGAGCTCAGCTCCGTTACACGGGTGACCACAAAACCCACCTAGGGCTGGCCACGCACCAACCCTCAGTAAGGAGTTCTGGGGCCGCCTCCTCCCCCCGGCACAGCCTGGCCCTGAGACGACCAGGCCGGCGCCACGTGCACCTCTGTGCCTCTCAGGCCCAGCACACACCTTGAGGATGCCCATCAACGTATCACTGGACAAGCTGTAAACAGAACTAGAAGGAATACGCACGTGCTCCCAGAACACTTCGCTAACAGCGCTGCATTTTCCACGAGTACTTGTATGTTTTAAGTTGTTTTATATTTTTAGATCCTCTGCATCAGAGAAACAAAAAACTGCTGTTAATGAATCAGTCCCCCTCTCTCTACTATTCCGATTCTCGGTAACAAGCTCCTAGCTGGAAACTCAGGACCCATATGCTAACACCTGCATGCTACAGTACCATGAGCCACTAACATAGGCCCCAACACAGCACTGGGGGGAACGGGGGGCGGGGGCCGGAAGAGGGAGGTCAAGAGAGGCGATGAAAATCGTAAGCCATCACACACGAAAGCTGTGGTCCCAAAGAAGAAGAAACAGAAAGCGTGAACTTGTTTACGAAGCTTCTTATAAATTATGTCTGTGTCCACAGAAGTTCTCCCGTCAGCCTGGCCCCGAGCTGGCCATCCAGAACTTGTTTGCTACCCACAGTCAGCGTGCGGTGTTGAGAGGAACAGGGAAGCTGGACACGGAAGGAGTGGTGCTCACGGCGGTCACTCTTATTCAGCAAACTTACGTTTTAAAAGCTCTGGAACTGGGGGGCAGCTAACAAAACTCTCTCCTGAACAAGGCGGAGAGGCCCTACAATGCAAGTTTGCAGAACCAGCGCTAATCAAAGTAACCTTATTATCTGATAGCGACATCCACAGTAAAACTGTCCTTTTTGTAATAATCCCAGAACAGGCGGCCACCATGAAATCAAGCTCCCCTTCCAGGAAGCATGAGTGTGGTAAAGGGGCAGGAGAGCTCTGGCGACCAGCACCGGCTCTGCCAGGGACGGTGGCAGGTACGTGACCCCACCCGTGTCCTCATCTGCAACGCGACTGAGGGGCTGAGAAGGGTAAACCGAGTGTATCCCACAGCGAGCAAGGCGCCCAGAGCACTGCAGACCTGCGATACACGACAGCCAGGGACCCAGGGGGACCAGAACCCGGGAAAGACTAAAGTGGAAGCACTCAGCTCACAGGACTGAGCTCACATCTGCAAGAGAATCACTCTGATATTATAAAAGGGAATAGGTTTGCTCCAGAAACAGACTCACAGACACAGAAAACAAAATTATGGGTACCAAAGGGGAGGGGTGGGGGCAGGGTAAATGAGGACTTTGGGATTAACAGATACACACTATTGTACATAAAACAGATACTCAACAAGGACCTACTGTATAGCACAGGGAACTATATTTAATGTCTTGTAGTAACCTTTAATGGAAAGGAATCTGAAAAAAATCTATGTATGTGTAACTGACTCACTTTGCTGTACGCCTGAAACTAACATTGTAAATCAACAATACTTCAATTAAAAAAAAAAGTTTGTTCCACTGAACAGGCTTTCTACTGTGAGACTCACTGCAAACATCATGAAACGGACACCATTAAAAGTATAACAAGACACTACAGCAGCCATCAAACCAAACAAAAACCTTACCACAAAGGACGCTTGAGGAGACGCTTGAGGAAACAACGTTATCAGTAAAGTGTGTACAAATGGACTCTAACTGGAGGACTGCTCTGAAGGTCGTGTAACAGATGATGACTCGGGAACATGCCCAGAAGGGTCTAAGGACAGCAAGTAACTGACAGGTAACACACTATTAATACATAGTTGGGAATTAGCACGTACCCAGTGCTTCTTTGGCAATGGCTATTCAAGTTCTTTACACGTATTAACTCATTTAAGTCTTCCAAAATGCTGCAGGATAAATCGTATCTATTACCCCTTTTTACAGAGGCAGTGAGCAATCCTAATTCAAACCCAGGCAGCCAGTCTAAACTCCCCACCTTCATGCTGACTTCAGTCTATATATAAACGCTGAGACAATTACAGCATATCCTTGAATTTAAAACAAAAGAAAACAAAAAAAAGCAGGTCACAGAAAAACATGCATGTTTACACACTCCAACAAGGGGGGTGGTCCACAGACGGTGGCGTGCACCCCTTGGGCTCCAGGTGGTCTTGGCGGCCTACTCGGTCCTCAGGCTCAGCAGGGTAGCTGGCAACAGTGGCACCTGCCCCCAAGGGTCGCTGAGAGAGGGAACTGATGTGCGTGGGTATGAAGCATGTTGGTGCCTAGACTTATATTAGCCATTATTACATACAAAAGGAGATAATAGGGAAGAAGGATCGATGAAACAAACAGTGGTTTGGGTCTGACTCAGGTTTTATTTGAGTTTCCCATCCTCAATGTAACTTACTGCTTGAATTTCCTATGTAAGCATGGTTTTTCTTTTTCTGTTTATTTATTTTATTTTATTTGGTTGCACTGGGCCTTAGCTGCAGCTTGCTGGCTCCTTAGTTACAGCACGTGGGCTCCTTAGTTGTGGCTCACCAGCTCCTTAGTTGTGGCATGAGAACTCTTAGTTGCGGCATGCATGTGGGATCTAGTTCCCTGACCAGGGATCCCCTGCATTGGGAGCTCGGAGTCTTATCCACTGCGCCACCAGGGAAGTCCCAAGCATGGTTTTCTTAAATACAAAAATCAAAGCTATTTCTATCTGAGGGAAGAATAAAGTCTCACTTTGGACAAGAAGCTTATTTTGAGATAACAGGAGTCAGCAAAGACAGTGAAGGAGGGTCCCAGTTGAAATTTTTGCACTAAAAATCAGCACAATTTAGACGGTCAGGAAGAGCAGTGAAAGATGCAAGGAACCTTGACCTGGTGCAAAATGCACGAGAGTTAAGTAGTCGGGACGAGATGATTCGGGAAGTGGACAAAGCTCTGGAGTGGATGGATACAAATCAACATCTTTGGATCACACTGCTTCACCGGACAGGTGGGCTCTCTTCTAAACAGGCATGATGAGAAGTATCGACAGAAGCCAACTGACTCTCTTCGGAGAGATTCAAGTTCAAGGGGAAGCAGCAACTCAGACTTGCCGTGAAGTCCGAGGAAGGGCTCGGGACAACCTCAATTCAACAGGACTTTCTGAGAAGCAAATGGCAAGAAAGAAAATTCTTGAATCCAATGACAGATTTTACTGAAATGGATGGAAGGCATCAATAAATAAGTGAAATTTGGCACACAAGTCACCCCCCAGGATTTACCAATCATGAGACTTTGAGAGCATTCATCCATATCGAATGGGCAACACAAAATGTCTGAACGTGCTGCCCTGTTTTAAAGGAACTTCAAGGGCCAACAACGCTGCAGAGAAGGTCTAAGGTTTGCTAAAGGGAGAGTTAGCAGGGAAGGGTGGGGACCAGAAAGAGTTAAAAGTCCACTGGACCTGTTTTTCAAGCATCTTTAGCCCAAGTAAATAAGTCCTCCCCGGAGTAAGATTTACAACAGCTTTTAAATTAAGTATCTAGATTCATATATGTGTAACTACTTTATACATACAAAATTTTACCATGATAAATTTGAATACTTCTTAGATACTACTGGGGAGAAGAATGTTTCTTTTTGAGTATGAAATTTTACTTTTCTAAAGTTCTGGAGATGGATGGTAGCGATGGCTGCATAACAACGTGAATGTACTTAAGGTCACTGAACCGTACGCTTAAAAATGGTCAAGATGGGGCTTCCCTGGTGGCGCAGTGGTTGAGAGTCCGCCTGCCGATGCATGGGACGCGGGTCCGTGCCCCGGTCCGGGAAGATCCCACATGCCGCGGAGCGGCTGGGCCCGTGAGCCATGGCCGCTGAGCCTGCGCATCCGGATTCCATGCGCCGCAACGGGAGAGGCCACAGCAGTGAGAGGCCCGCGTACCGCAAAAAAAAAAAAAAAAAAAAAAAAAACAACTATGTCTGAACAGGACACACTCCAATACTGAACCTGACCACGATAAAGCAAGCGTTCTAAATCCTGGCGACTCTGCACGCTGGGAGTTCTATTTTTTTAATTGCAGGTGGAGACTCGTTACTGCGTCGTAAAGTCAATTCCGCTAGATGACCTTCTATAACATAAAACAGAACAGACGGTGTTGCCTATAGTAGGGTTAATGTTCTTTGAAACTTTATGTTTTATATACTTAAATATGTGGAAGTAGGTTGTAACGTAAAATATATTTCTACTAACTCTGGGTTGTGGTCAAGAAAACCTTTGAGAAAAAGGGTCCACAAAGAGCTTTCAGGAGGCTCTGTGACTCCCCTGGCCCTCCCCCTGCCCCAAGGGAAAAGCAGCTTTGTGGAGAAATTCTGGGGGCACACGTGTATCATCTTCTCGGGGGAGAGCCCATGGCTTTTTGGTACATTCCAGAAGGGATCCATGGCTTAAATAGGTTAAAAACTGCTGACATAAGAGGGCACTGATAGAGAAAAAGGTAAATTCTCTTTTACTTTACATCAAAGGGTTCGATATTGGGCTTTCAGTGGTACTTTCTTGAGAATCCATTACGAATCAATTAATTTATATAAACCATTCTTCAATCTATGTAGTTAATCCAAAATCCTAAGCTTCATATCCATGAAATAATTACTTTCTTTCATTTAATCTTAAACCAACCTTGCCTGGACACAGACTAGGTCTAGAATTCCAGTATTTGGTCAATAAGCTCCCATTTACCCTCTCTACGTATTTTATGGTTGCCACCAGGTCTGGTCAAGTTCCTGTCCATTACCGAGGGCCTCACTGAACTTACCCGTCCCTTAATCTTCGCTAGCTCTTAAGACAAGGGACCAAGAGTATGGGCCAAACGTAAGTCAGTGTAGGGGAGCTTCAGGCTTACATCCCTCCCTGCTCCCGACACCCGGAGGCCATGCGGACCGGGGCTGGGGGGAAGGGAAGGGGCGTTGACAGTCTGCCTGGTGCTGTCGCCGACGGCGCAGAACTTCAGTGCGTAAATGCTACAGGGGACAAGCCCCCACCTGCCGGTCCTGGAACCTCTTTCTACTCACAGCCGGCCACGAGACTATCCAGCCTTTTAGCCCCGGTGCTTAGCCGCTCACCGTTAGACAACACTGACCACATCGGAAGACGTGGCGGACTTATTCCGCCTCCATCAATGCTTCTAAAATGACAGCACATGCGGGTAACTCCCAGCCAAGGGCCCCCGCACCCACCTTCACCAGCTGAAACGATTCATTAGGGGCCTACGGGGCGCGCAGCTCTTTGTATCAGGAAGAACCTTCGAGTTAAAACTATGAGATCTGGTGGAGTAAATAGACAAGCAGCAAAGCTATATAAAATCACATAAATAGGATGAGGGAACCGGGGATGCCGACTTTTTAGGAAAACTGGGATGACAAAGAAAACTGGCTTGAAGATGAGCCCTGAGCTATGCCCTGCAGGATGGCCATCACCTGAACTGAATCAGAGCCCAAGCGACCACCCCAGTGAGGAGAACCAGAGATTAATGTGCTCACGCGTGTGTCGAGGGCCTTATGTGCGGAGCACCGGTGCTGGAGGTGAATAACACCTTATTTGCTGGTTGGAAGAACTGGGCCACAGAGACGGGCTTCAGCCTGGGGGATACTTCAGGCGTCAGGGACACCTTGCACCGGGAACCAGGAACCAGTCCCAGGAGATGCCCATCTGTGCAGAGTTTAAAAAAAATAAAAACAAAAGTGGGAGGGGGATTCCAGGGAACAGAAACAAGGCACGCGAGTGAGTGTCACACGGGGGCTCTGAGCACTGCTAGCTGTTCGGTTCTGCACCCACAGAGCTGGGGTCGGGGGAGGCCGAGGGCCGGCTCGTGGGACAAACCGTGAAGGGCCAGCATGACATGCACAAGGGGCTGGACTTCACCCTGTACGCAACAGTGGTATTTACCTCTTTTTCTCTCTCCCCCTCCCTCTCTCCTCTCCCTCTCTTATTTAGGAAAGATCCCTCAGGCAGGAACACGGATCCTGGAAAGAGAAAGGCAGGAGGCAGAGTCAACGCAGCAGCGTAGAAGGGCCTGGAGCAAGGAGGTGGTCAGCTGATCAGAAACCCGGCTCAAGGGACACTGCAGAGCCTTCCCTGGTGCTATGGGTGGGACGGGCACACTGACCGACTCGATTAGTAACACGCACTCCAGCGCTGGAAGCCTGGATTCCGACGCAGGCTCTGTCATGTACCAGGGGCTCTGGAGAAGGCACGTTACCGTCTATTAACCTCTCTGAGCTTTGGTGCTCATTCCACAGAGGAAAATGAAAGTACCCATCCTCGGGGCTGGATGAAGTTTGGATGTGGTAACACTTTTAAAGTATGAAGCAGCATCTGACAGTGAGGGCGCAGTGATGCTCGTCCATACGTAGTACTGCTGTCAGTTATACGGGGAAGGACAGGGTGGGCCTGGGCCACCTTACTGAGCCAAAATGCAAAGAACTCAAATGCGGGGGTGTGGGCAGATGTCAAAAGAACAACGGAACCCACAAGAAATGTGCCCACTGGCTAAAAACTGAACAATCCAAACAAAAAGAATGACTGCCTTGGAATCGTTCAGTAGGAAATCAAAAGCCCACAATGATACACACAAAAACATATAAAACCTCACTTGTCATCAAGGAAAGTAACTTTCACACCAAACCTAAACTTTGAAAATTGCTGCGAAGAATTAAGCCCTGCCTTTCTAGGAGGAACTGTAGTTCACCCCAGTTGATGAGAGCAAGCTCTTCTTTACAAAATAATTCAACTTACTAAATATGGAAGAAATGACAGAAAAATCATCATATTGCAACGCCCACTGAAGATTCAGCAAGGACCATCAGTGAACGTTGAATTCTCATGTTGAAACATGGAAACAGGATTTCCGCGTGTGCCGTGTCGCCCGCCAGGTTCCCTACTAAGAGAGGCGAATGCATCATCCCTTCACGGCGAAGACACCACAAGCCACGCCGTGCAGCTCAGCACCACCAGTGGGACCACCTGCCACCGGGGGCCGGTGACAGGACGCAAGACCACAGAGCAGCGAGCCTTCAACCCAAACCTCCAACTCCCAGGAAGTGCAAGGAACGATTAGATTAATCCAGGATGTGAGACATTCAACAAGACGTTGAGCCGGTCACTTCGAAACATCGAATTAGGATGCATAGAGTAGGGGCTCTCCAGGGAAGGGCATCAGGCAGCACCTGGTGACCATCAGAGTCAGTGTCACCATCGCCAGAGCTCATCTCAGTCACTGGCGCTTTCAGACCCTCTGCCCTGGAGTCGGATCATTCCCCGCCCCCACCCCCCAGCCATTTGACTGTTGGTCTCTCGTGGTTAAATATGAAGAATGACGGCCACAGGCTTGTGTTGAAACAAGGCTGAGGAGGCCTGACTACGGGCAGAAACACAACCACAGGCCTGTCGGTACCAGCGACACCCGGAGGGTCTTTCACCGAGAGGCGGGCGGGTGCCCATCCGTGAAGACAGCGAAGAGTTACAGGGGACCGCTGCCCCCTGCTGGGTCCTAGAGGCGGGTGTGCACATGATCTCTGTGCTCCTACCACCCCAAAGACCCTTAACCAAAGATGACCCCCCAGACCCTAGCTTCTTGCGCCCACTAAGCAGGAGGAAGTGCATGGGTCTTAGCTGCCACAGTGAAGACAGTACGAGGGCCTACTCCTCCCACCCCAGCTCACCCCACCCCACCCCACCCCAGGGAGAACCAAACCCTCCCAGAGCAGGGACTCTCCAGTACAATAAAGCGCTTGTGCGTCGTCTTAAGAAACCTTCAGCTAATTCATCCACGTCAGTGACGACAGATAATGATAACCAGGCCCTGCAGGTGTCTGTGTGCCGAGCAATGGGTTAGGTCTTCACATCAGTCACCTCACTTGAGCCCCACACCCCACGCTATGATACCCATTTCACAGATGAGAAAAGTAAAGGCACCCGGAACCGAGCGACTTGCCCAAGGTTATGGAATTAGCAGCAGAGCTCGCAGCGCGGGGGCCCACATCACGTTCCAACAAGGATGATGTCCTCCGTTTCAAGTCACCCTGGAAGAGCTGTGCCCACCCAAGTGGGTGCCGTCACTGTCCCCACGGGTGACCTCCTCAAACGGAAGGTCAACATTAGCTTGTGTCAGTGAGTGGACAGCGCCTGTGGCCCAAAGATGAAACCACAAATCCCAGTCACTCTTAATCAGCCACAGACCCCAGGACTCAGTTTAACTAGTCATGGTGACAACGCTTGAGACAAATTACTTTCCCCCAATAATCAGAAGCTTTTGTTTTCTAAATCTGCAGGATTGTCTGCTCATTAGTTCAATTAAGACTCTGCTTATTAATGCAAATTACTCCTTTTTTTATTAAATATCCAAATATTGGTATCCCTCTCGCTCCACGCTCCCAAACGGAGGACCACGCACCAGTCATCATTCACCAGTCAGCATTCCCCCAACTTAGCTAAACCCCAGTGTGTGGTTTTCACAGTCTAACTGCTCTCAGTTATCAAATGACATGTTTCTATTTCCGGATCTGTACAGTCGTCGCAGAATTTATTGTATTCAGTGGTCTCACTGAACACCATTATAAATTTAGAGCTGCAGACTCTTTATAAGGAATTCCACGGATACTTTAAGAACTGATACAGGGCAAAAGAAACGACTATTTCAAGTGGTCCTGAGACCACTAATGAGAAAGTCAAACCACACTGAGCTTCCTATCACAACCTTTACTAAAACACAAACTTTCTTACTAAAATACAAACCTTTCTGGTTAACTGACCAAAGGCCACCAAACCCAGTTTTTAAATAAAACATAGAGCACTTGTAAGAGGTACTGAGCTACATCTTCAATTACACCGCGACCAGGAGGGCAGAGCTGGTTCTGTTTAAAACCCAGATACCTCCCTCGGGCCCAGCACGACACATTCAGTAAGTGTCTCCTGAGTTCATCGAGGCACAGCTCAAAATGATGGCATTCGGCTGCAGCCTGACTGTGAAGGTTCAAGGAGCTAAAACTAAAAAAAGCTAATACTCATCACTGTGTGCACTACTTATAAGGCCTTTTTACTAGTAATATTCCTGTGACCCACACAACCCTGTGAAGCAGTCTGAACGTGTGTTATGTTCACCAACTTATTCATGAGAACACAGGTTCCAGAATTAAACCACTGACCTGAAGTCACCCAGCTGACATGCTCCGTGCAGCGGCCGAGCTGGGACAGGCCCTGTCTCCCCACCTCCCAGTCCTGGGCCCTCTCCCTGCTCCTGTTTTCTCCTGCGCCCGCAGCACGGGCTCCCGCCTGTCGTGCCATGTTTTTTTCCTTCTTGATCTTGTTGAGTCTACACGTGAGCTTCACCAGGGCGAGGAGTGCATGTGTTTTGTTTCCTGCTGCATCTGCTGAACCGTTCAGGCCTGGCACACAGCAAGTACAAAATAAATAGGAATTATCTAACCACTTAAACTTGGGGGGGGGAGGGACTCTGTTCTGACATGACTAATTTTACCACTTCGGGGAAATTTTATATGAAAAATAAAAAATAAATTAAATGGACGAAGTCCTTTGAACAGTGAAGTTTACGTTCAGAAGCACTGAAGGGAGAAAGAAAATAAGATCCCTTAAGAAGAAAAAATAACAGTTATTTAAATGATTGCCACAAATCAACTAATAAGTAACATACCAAGCAGAGAGCACTTAAGATTAAGAATCTTTGAAAAAAACATACTACATAAATATTATGCTGTTTAGTACTGACCTTACTTTCTGTAACTTCTGTTTATAATTCTGTTAACCTCAAAAAGCACCTGGCAGATAATCACTAATGTATGCTTCCATAAAGACTTGTTTTGCCAAAAATTAGTATTAACCTGTTTTAGTAACTGGCCAGTCACTACACACTTTTAACAAGCTTCAATACCATGACGAAGCCCCCTTGCCCACAACTGTTGTTTCTAAGAAACACTAACACTTGACTACGGGAATTTAAAGGACAGATTGTGGACTAAAGCAAAAAGTTTTATACAGATGTCCCCAAATAATCAGGACACTCTTAAATAAGACCGATTTTCTAAGGGAAACATGATTAAATCTAAAATTTATTAATAAAAAGTACTGACGCAAATTAATGACAACTGGAGCCTGATAAAGTACTGACTTTTAAAATCTTTGCTATTACACAAGAAATGTTTAGGAAAATTAGTCAAATATTATTAACAAAGTAAACAATAAGCTTCAAATATCCCATATATGCAATCATCTTCTGCCCTTTGCCTCTATCACCTTCAAAAAGAACAGACCATCGCAGTTCTGGGCACATATCCTGAGAAACTTCGACTATGAAAGCACCCCAATGTTCATATCAGCACTATTTACAATAGCAAGACATGGATACAACCTAAATGTCCATCAACAGATGAATGGATAAAGATGCAGTTTATACAAACAATGGAATATTATTCAGCCATAAAAAAGAATGAAATAATGCCATTTTTAGCAACATGCATGGACCCAGAGATAGTCATACGAAGTAAGTCAGACAGAGAAAGACAAATACTACATGATATGACTTACATGTGGAATCTAAAATATGACACAAATGAACTTACCTATGAAACAGAAACCAACTCACAGACATAGAGAACAGACTTATGGCTGCCAAGGGGGAGGGGTGGAGAAATGGATTGAGAGTTGGGGATGAGCAGATGTAAACTATTATATATAGGACAGATAAACAAGGTCCTACTGTATAGCGCAGAGAACTATATTCAATATCCTGTAATAAATCATAATGGAAAGGAATATGAAAAAGAATATATATGTATAAATGAATCACTATCCTGTACAGCAGACATTAATACATTGTAAATCAACTATATTTCAGCAGGATAAATTAAAAAAAAAAAAGCAGACCGACCTGCACCGGTGGCCTAAGGGGCTTCACAGGGAAGCCTTAAAGAGACCATCTCAAACTGTCATCCATGCAGTTAAGGCTTAAGACCCTCAACACTGAGCACATCCTAAAGAATCAAGTAAAGACTAAGACACACATCCCATCGGGAAGCTATAAACAGCCACACAACTAAAACTGCCCTGTTCTATGACTTCTCCAAGAATTCTTTTCCTGATCAAAACATCTGCTTTTTCACTGAATTCAAAGAAAAATGCAGGTCAGCTGCTCACGATGTAGATTCCTTCCTGCCTGTAAGACCTTCACTGTCATCATTTTAAACAAGAAAGCGGTGATTTGTTCTTACATGCTTGCTCATTCATGTATCTGTCAAAACCAGAACATTTCCAGATCCTAACAGGGGGCATAAATCTGGCTCTGGGTACTAGCAACCGATTTAAAATTGACTGTCTGGTAAAGGATATCAAAGGTAATTCTGACTATGTTAAAGTTATCACAAACGCTCCAATTTCTGTAAAAATCTGTTACAGGAAAAATGTAAAGCATCAAAGAACCAATCTGCTGTACTTGAGCTTCACCCTAAAGTTCATTCATTCATTCATTAAACGAACACTGAGGGCCTACTATTTGTCAGGCACTGTTCTAGCCTTGGGGGTGTTACATGTGGGCTCCCCTGCCCCCCACCCCCCAAATCCTACCTTACAGAGGTTACTTTCTTCTGGAAAAAGCCTGCCAAATTTCAAAGAATCATAGGTGATTACAGTTAAATTTTATTAAACTTCATTATTTATAAACAAAAGAATTAAACAAGTAACAGAATTTTTAACACTGGTCATTAACCAGACCTCTCCCAGGTCTTAAAGTGTGAGGCATGTCCACAGGCAAGAACTCTCAGAAAAGCTTTAGCAGATCTTTCTAAACATCCTTACAGCAATCCCGACCTGCAGAAAAAACCTGAGAACTCCTGCCGACAGTTCCCGATTCCACCCCCAGAGAGCTGGAGGTTCCCGTATCTTCCAGGTTATAGAAAGATACAGTTACTATTTTATTCTACCGGAGTAAAATTGCTTTACAACGTTGTGTTAGTTTCTGCTGTACAATGAAGTGAATCAGCTATATGTACACCTATAACCCCTCCCTCTTGGACCTCCCTCCCACCTCCCCAATCCCACATATCTGGGTCATCACAGAGCACCGAGCTGCACTCCCTGTGCTATACAGCAGGTTCCCACTAGCTATCTATTTGACACATGGTAGTGTATCTATGTCAAACCTAATCCCAACTCGTCCCACTCTCCCCTTCCCCCCAAGTCCACATATCCGTTCTCTACATCTACGTTCCTGCCCTACAAATAGGTTCATCTCTACCATTTTTCTAGATTCCACGTATATACGTTAACATACGGTATTTGTTTTTCTCTTCCTACCTTACTTCACTCTGTATGACAGACTCTAGGTCCATCCACATCTCTATAAATGACCCAATTTTGTTCCTTTATATAGCCGAGTAATATTCCACTGTATATATGTACCACATCTTCTTTATCTATTCATCTATCATTGGAAATTTAGGTTGTTTCCACTCCCTGGCTATTGTAAATAGTGCTGCAATGAACACTGGGGTACATGTGTCCTTATGAACTATGGCTTTCTCAGGGTATATGCCCAGTAGTGGGATTGCTGGGTCATATGGTAGGTTCTATTTTTAGTTTTTTAAGGAACCTCCATACTGTTCTCCATAGTGGCTATATCAATTTACATTCCCACCAGCAGTGCAAGAGGGTTCCCTTTTCTCCACACCCCCTCCAGCATTTATTGTTTGTAGATTTTTTGATGACGGACATTCTGACTGGTGTGAGGTGATACCTCACTGTAGTTTTGATTTGCATTTCTCTAATGATTAGTGATGTTGAGCATCCTTTCATGTGTTCGTTGGCAATATGTATATCTTCTTTGGAGAAATGTCTATTTAGGTCTTCTGCCCATTTTTGGATTGGGTTGTTTGTTTTATTGATATTGAGCTGCATGAGCTGCTTGTAAATTTTGGAGATTAATTCTTCGTCAGTTGCTTTGTTTGCAAATATTTTCTCCCATTCTGAGGTTTGTCTTTTCGTCTTGTTTATAGTTTCCTTTGCTGGGCAAAAACTTTTAAGTTTCATTAGGACCCGTTTGTTTATTTTTATTTCCATTCCTCTAGGAGGTGGGTCAAAAAGGATCTTGCTGTGATTTATGTCATAGTGTTCTGCCTATGTTTTCCTCTCAGAGTTTTATAGTGTCCAGTCTTACATTTAGGTCTTTAATCCATTTTGAGTTTATTTTTGTGTATGGTGTTAGGGAGTGTTCTAATTTCATTCTTTTACATGTAGCTGTCCAGTTTTCCCAGCATCACTTGAAGAGGCTGTCTTTTGTCCATTGTATATTCTTGCCTCCTTTATCAAAGATAAGGTGACCATATGTGCGTGGGTCTATCTCTGGGCTTTCTATCCTGTTCTATCCTGTTCCGTTGATCTATATTACTGTTTCTGTGCCAGTACCATACTGTCTTGATTACTGTAGCTTTGTAGTATGGTTTGAAGTCGGGGAGCCTGTTTCCTCCAGCTCTGTTTTTCTTTCTCAAGATTGCTTTGTCTATTTGGGGTCTTTTGTGTTTCCTGCCACTCTTATTCAACATAGTTGAGCTATTCAACATAGTTTTGGAAGTTCTAGCCACGGCTACTGTATTTTAAAATAAAGCAGTGGCTGTGAATGTTTAAGGGGGTGTTTTTTGGTCTGCTCTAAAGCACAATTTTTAAGACTGAAATTAAAAATCACCACACTGATTAATCTTGGGGAAAAGAAGTTTTAAAGGCAGAACTTGATGTATACAATGAACTTCATATAGTGACCACACAAATCCCACTTTCACTCTTAACTTTTTCAGCTCATGACAAGAGGAAAATGGAAAGATCCTTACCTTGAATTTTCTACCTATAAGCATCACTAAATAGTCGCCATGAGTTTCAGGTGTCAGGTTAAGAACACAAAAGTGATTTGAGACCTAGACCCCACTATCACAAGATGCTCAGTCTATAACAGCCTCTTGGCTGATGGAAGAATGTGGAAAAAAGACATTCTGGTCCACTCAACAGGACGTGCAAAAGCTGGGTGGCATCAGACTGTGAAACTGGAGAGGGAATGGTACCTAATGAACTAATGAGATGGGTATTTGCATGTGCTAGTGTCTTCCCAAGACTTACTGACTCTCCATCTCTGGAACAGGAACCAGAAATCTGCAACTGCCCTCACACACAGAGGATGCTGCTGCACACGGTCACTGAAGGACCACTAGTGATTCATGGGTAGTCAAGGCTGGGTTTCAAGCACGGGATGGACGTGACAGACTAGGGTCTTATCAGCTCGCCAGGCAGGGTTGTGTACAAGTAGAGCGGGGAGTGGAAATGAGGAGAGTAATCTACGTGGATGTGAGCCGTGGCTAAAACCTATTAGGAAGCTACTCTGCTGACCAAACTGGGAAATGGAAAGGGAAGTTACAGAAAAGCTTAATTTTGTGTATTTAAGGGGATAAGCACTGTCCTGGTTTGCCTAAGACAGTCTTGACTCACACCTGCTGTCTCAATGTCCAATCTGGTCTCACGCACGTCCTTTTCTCTTTTTTTTTTTTTTTTTTTTTTTTTTACGTACGCAGGCCTCTCACCGCTGTGGCCCCTCCCGTTGTGGAGCACAGGCTCCGGACGCGCACGCTCAGCGGCCATGGCTCATGGGCCCAGCAGCTCCGTGGCATGTGGGATCCTCCCGGACCGGGACACGAACCCATGTCCCCTGCATCGGCAGGCGGACTCTCAACCACTGCACCACCAGGGAAGCCTCCCTTTTCTCATTTTTAACTAAGTATTATGGTTCACCATCACATTAACATAAGCCAGTTTCAGTTTGATAAACTTCTACTTTGTATATCTTGCTTCTGCCACAATTCACTGTCGTGTGCAAGACACACGTGCAGTGAACAGAGTTCTCGTTTTAACCGTGTGGTTAAATCGGAAAGTCAACCAGCAATAAACCACCAATTTTCCAGACCCTTTCCATTGCTGAATTCTATCAAACATTAAAAGTAGAATTTGCAGGACTTGCCTGGTGGTGCAGTGGTTAAGAATCCACCTCCCAATGCAGGGGACATGGGTTCGAGCCCTGGTCCAGGAAGATCCCACATGACACGGAGCAACTAAGCCCGTGCACCACAACTACTGAGCCTGCACTCTAGAGCCCTCGAGCCACAACTACTGAGCCCGCGCGCTGCAACTACTGAAGCCTGCACACCTAGAGCCCGTGCTCTGCAATGAGAGAAGCCACCGCAATGAGAAGCCCGCGCACCACAATGAAGAGTAGCCCCTGCTCACTGCAACCAGAGAAAGCCCTCACGTAGCAACGGAGACCCAACGCAGCCAAAAATCAACCAATTATATATATATATATATATATATATATACTTCCTAATTCATTCTGTGAGGCATGAGCTATCAAAGCCAGATAAAGATGTCACAACAGAACTACCCACCTGTATCTCTTACAAATACTGAAGCAAAAATCCTCAACAAAATACAGTAGATTCTCAATAATCACAGCAGCTATGTTTTGCAGAGGTGCTGTAAATACTGAGTTAGTGAGTTCTGAACCACTGCCCTACAGGAAGCATATGCACAACCCCCACCCCTCACAGAGATTACAGTGTGCAATCCTAAAACAACCTATCCTGATAGATTTTGTTCTCTTTATAACAGAGGAAGTGGGGTCCAGAAGTGTTAGGGACTTGCCCGAAACGACCCCACCAAGTGCCAGAGTTGAGATGCGAAGCGGCTCCGCAGTCCCAGCTTCCTGCACAGTGTTGCGCTGGCCCCTGCGTTTCCACCCTTGGTCATCTCTGCGTGAGCGCTGAAACGAGAAGGCAGCGTCTCCTGGGTCGACTTCAGCTGGGAAGGTGCGTGTCAGGTGACACCACTCTCAGCACGTCCATGAATAACCATGAAAGCACCACAGTGTTCACTTGGGGGTTACAGATAAATTTCAGCATGTAGGACAATTCACAAACATGGAATCCACAAATGAGGATCAACTGTGATACCAAACTGAACCCAGCAGCATATTAAAGGGATTGCGTATCATGACCAAGCATGATTTATCCCAGAAACGCAAGGGTGGTTCCACATAAGAAAATCAATGTAAAAACAGAACTACCATATGATCCAGCAATCCCACTCCTGAGGATATATCCAGAGAAAACCATAATCTGAAAAGACACGTGCACCACAATGTTCACTGCAGCACTATTTACAACAGCCAAGACACGGAAGCAACCTAAGTGTCCATCGACAGAGGAATGGATAAAGAAGATGTGGTACATATATATACAATGGAATATTACTCAGCCATAAAAAAGAATGAAATAATGCCATTTGCAGCAACATGGATGGACCCAGAGATTATCATACTAACTGAAGTCAGTCAAACAGAGAAAGACAAATATCAAGATATCACTCATATGTGGGATCTAAGTTTTGAAAAATGATGCAAATGAACTTATTTACAAAACAGAAACAGACTTACAGATATCAAAAACAAACTTATGGTTACCAAAGGGGAAACGTGGAGGGGAGGGACAAATCAGGAACTTGGGATGAACATACACACACTACTATGTATAAGATAGATAACCAACAAGGACCTACAGTATAGAGCAGGGAACGCTCCTCAATATTGTGATAACCTATATGAGAAAAGAATCTAAAAAAGAATGAACATATGTATATGTATAACCAAATCACTCTGCTATACACCTGAAACTAACACAACATTGTAAATCAACTATACGCCAATAAAATTAAACAAGCACAAAAAGAAAATCAATGTAATACACCACACTAACAAAACAAAGGAAAAACAAGATCATCTCAATCAGCGCAGAAAAGGCACTGATAAAATCCAATACCCTTTCATGATGAAAACACTGAACAAACTAGGAACAGAACTTCCGCAACACGATACAAGGCATTTATGAAAAACCCACAGTTAGCATCATACTTAATGGTGAAAGACGGAAGGTTTCAGGGACGAGACAAGGATGCCCCACTTTCACCACTGCTATTCAACGTTGAGCTGAAGTTCTAGCCAGAACAGCTGGACAATAAAAATAAATAAAAAGCATCCAAATTAAAAGGAATTAGTAAAGCTAACACTAGTCACAGATGACATGATCTTGTATATAGAAAATATATATAAAGAATTCACAAGAAAGCTACTAATGCAAACAAATTCAACAAAGTTTCAGGACAAAGGATAAACACACAAATATCAGTGTGTTTCTATACACCCAGCAATGGATACTAGCCAAACTGCATTAATCTACAGATGCAATGTAATCTCTATCAAAATTCTAAAAGCACTTTTTGCGGAAATGGAAAAGCTGATTCTCAAATTCATGTGGAACTGCAAGGGCCCCGAGAGAGTCAAAACAATCTTGAAATAGAACAAAGTTAGAAGGCTCATGCTTCCCAATTTCAAAACTTAATACAATGCTGTGATAATCAAAACGCTGTGGTACTGGCCTAAGGGTAAACATACAGACCAACAGAGTCCAACTGAGACTCCAGAAATAAACCTATATGTCTATGACCAACTGATTTTTGACAAAGATGCCCAAGTCCAATCAATGGGGAAAGAACAGTCTCTTCAACAAATGGTTCTGGGACATCTGGATATCCACAAGAAAAAGAATGAAATTGGAAACTCATCTCACACCATATACAAAACTCAACTCAAAATGGATCAACAATCAATATAAGAATGAAAACCATAAAACTCTTAAAAGAAAACCTAGGAATAAATCTTTCTGACATTGGACTCAGTAATGGATTTTTAGCCATGACACCAAACACACAGGCACCAGAAGAAAAAAATGATAAACTGGACTTCAATTTTACAACTGTCTTTCAAAGGACACCGTCAAGAGAATGAAAAGACAGCCTACAGAACAGGAGAAAATATCTGCAAATCATGTATGTGATAAGGGTTTAATATCCAGAATACATAAAGAACGCTTACAACTCAACAACAGCCCAATGAAAAAAAATGGGCAAAGGACTAGACGTTTCTCCAAAAATATACAAATGGCTAATAAACACATGAAGAGATGCTTAACATCATTAGTCATTAAGAAAATGCAAATCAAAACCACAGGATACCACTTCACACCTACGAGGATGACTATGCTTTAAAAAAAAAAAAAGGGAAAGTAAGTGTTGGTGAATGTTGCTGACTGGAATGTAAAATGGAGTAACTTCTATGTAAAACAGTTTGGTGGTTAAACATAGTTAAACACAGAAGTACCATATGACCCAACAACGGCCCACCTTCCAATCCGTACCATCCACTCCGAGATATACAGGTTCCCCCCGCTCTCCGAAAACAGAGCATTCCTAGGAAACCCTTCATAAGCTGAAATGGTGTAAGGTGAAGAAGCAATTGTCTTAGGATGCGTCTTGCTAACAGATGCACAAAATAAATCGAGATGAAGCACAGATGCTCAAAGACACAGTCCAAAGCTTTGGTGGTCTGACGCTGAGTGCAGTTCTGGGGGAAGGAGTTTGCGGGGCCACTCCTGCTGCTGGGGTGCCCACTGCCTCTATGGCAGCTCGCTGCAAGACACACACGCGGAACACTTTGCTTTTCACCTTTTTTCAGAAAAGCAAAAATCCTCTTCCAATTTCTCTCAGCTAGTGAAAACAGATACTAATGTAGGTCTTTTGTAAAAGCAAACAGGCGTAAGGGAAACTTTTGAAAAGTGGGGGATGGCTGTATACCCAAAATAATTGAAAAGAGGGACTCACACAGACCCTTATATGTTAATGTTCACCGTGGCATTATTTACAGTAGCCAAAATGTGGAAATAACCCACATGCCCACTAACAGACGAATGGATGAATAAAATATACGCTGGAGTATTATTCAGCCCTGAAAAGGAACACAGTTCTTACACACACCACAACGTGGATAAACCTTGGAAACTATGCTAAGAGAAGGAAGTCAGACACAAAAGGACAAAGATTATATGATTCCACTTATATAAATACCCAGAATAGGAAAAGTCACTGAGACAAAAAGTAGAACAGTGGTTTCCGGGGGCTGGGGGAAGACAAGAATGAGGTGTTATTCTTAACCATTACAGAGTTTCTGTTTGGGGTGATGAAAAGTTTTGGTAATAGACAGTGGTGGCGGTCGTACAACACTGAACTAACGCCACTGAGTTGCACACTCAAAATGGCTATAAGAGCAAATTTTATGTTCCACGTATTTTATCAGTATAAAGAAAGAAAAGTATAGACAGACTGGATACGATGCCCAATCAAGATTCCTGAACCTGGAATCTCCACACTCTCAGTGCACTCTCAGCAGCGATAGACCAAAAGTTACTCCTAGAAGTTGGCAGCATACATGTGCTATGTACATATACGTATTATGTACACGTGTACATAACTGGGAAATGGCATTGCGACTGCTCTCTGAATATTCTTTCTGTTAAACTTATCACGGATAAGATTAAGTGATTAAGAATCTTAAAGGTAAAGGTCATCATACAAATATGAATACTAGTGGGAACTTATGAAATCTACTCCGTTTATACAGAAGAGTAAACTCAAAATGTTAACATTTATTAAGGACAGATGCTGAATCCTTCTGTCTCTACTTTCTACAGAGATGGGGAAGGACTCCAGCTGTCCATAATCCTGAAACTCCAAAGCCTACACTATCATCTTCATTGCAGGAAGAGCTTCTCACATGTGAACACAGACGTCCACGTCAGGGCACAGGCATGGTGAGGCACAGCTTCATGGACTGTCATGTTCTGCAAGGACATTGGCTCGTTTAAGCCATCCAGGTTCATCCTTCCACTGCAGCTTTCCACAGGTAAGACGAAACGAACTCCCTTGAGTGCACAAAAGTAGAGCTTTGGGGCTACAGATTGGTGAAAGTATGTGGGAGTCTTTTTGTTATCTGAGTGATCTGGATATCATTTGAAAGATGAAAATATTTTTGCACATTAAGAGAACTTGAACGACATGAAACAGGTTTTGTTTTCCACACTGGACAGCAGCAATGAGCAGCTAAGGGACGCCCTGCACTGTCTGAATACCACCCAAATAACTGGACACGTTCTGAACAGTTTGTGGAGAAGGGCTTCTGGTGCTTCCTTGAAACCGAAGTCACTTTCATCACCTAAACTAGGAATTCCTGACATTCAACCTTATCAAGTGAAATGGTGAAATATATCTTTTCCACTTTCAACTATGTGCATGTGAACTGACTCTGTTCACATAAAATTATAAAACTATTAATCAACCACCCAACCAACCAATCAATCAGTAGTGTTACTGGCACAAACTCATTCTAGCTCACTAAGGAGCATAAAGCATCCTTATCCCTTTATTACTGACTGATTAGAAACAACTATATTCCCACTGACGAACATTCAGGTATACATTTTTGTAAATCAATTTGCTACAGTTATTGCATTCTTTTCCCCAAACTAATACTGTTGCTATACTGTTTAAGCTAAACGAGCCTTCCATTTATGGCAGTAATAGTTTACTTTTAAAAGAGAAGGTAAGCTAATTTAAAGAAAACATTAACAGTATGGGCGATACTGTTCTTGATATTGCAAAAATCAAGAACTTAAGTTTGGGAATTTATGGTATGGCAGTGATTACCTAATAGAAAAGGGAGATGCGTATTTTAATCTACATAATCCCAAAGGAGTGTGCTTTATTAAGTTTTGTAAAATTTTAAGAACACATGGAACCCCAAGGAATGCTTTTACATAAAGAATTCCTCTGTGACAGTGTTCATCACCTCCCCTCCGATGTGCACGCTGCACTTCCGGAACCTTCACTCGGCGCATGGAGGCACCAGAACCCACTGGATGAAAAGGTGAGACAGAGGTCAACAGTGATAAAGAAATGAGAATCTACATGACATCGTTAATGAGATAAGAAAAATCAAAAGTGAGATGAGAACAAATGAACTTATTTACAAAAGCAGAAACACTCTCAGACATAGAAAGCAAATTTATGGTTACCAAAGGGGAAAGGGGGGAGGGATAAATTAGGAGTTTGGGATTAACAGGTGCACACTACCATGTATAAAATAGATAAACAACAAGGACCTACCGTTTAGCATAGGGAACTATATTCATTATCTTGTAACAACCTATAAGGGAAGAGAATATGAAGAAGGATATATATAACTGAATCACTTTGCTGTACACCTGAAACTAACACAACGTTGTAAATCAACTATACTTCAATAAAATAATTTTTAGATTGTTTTAAAAGTGAGATAAGAAAATTTAAAAACTGCTTCTACTGCTATTGATACTACTCTGTGCTAAGAGCTGAAGAAGATGTATACAAAACAGTTCTCAGGGACTTCCCTGGTGGTGCAGCGGTTAAGACTGCGCTCCCAATGCAGGGGGCCCGGGTTTGATCCCTGGTCAGGAAACTGGATCCCACATGCATGCCGCAACTAAGAGTTCTCATGCCACAACTAAGGAGCCCGTGAGCCGCAACTAAGGAGCCCGCCTGCTGCAAATAAGACCCGGCACAACCAAATAAATAAACATTAAAACAAAACAAACAAACAAAAAAGACAGTTCTCACTGTGGGCTTCACATTCCAGCAGTGAGGCAAGGCCTTGCGGATTATTTATTTACTTCTACAGATTTCAAGCTGTTCTGTTACTCCAGTTCCTCAGTATATTCCAAGCCTGCCTCTGTATCCTACTGTTTACCAAACTTTTATGCTCACAGGTGTCTGGAGGACGGTTTCCATCCATGCAGGTAAGGTACGCAGCCATCCCGTGGACCTGGGTCCCAGTCCCTGCCAATGCCACCCCGCCACCCCAGGAACTGGTGGTTTAACTGATCTTGTCTTCCTGCATGTAGCTCCTCAAAGCTTCCCTGCCTACGCAGCCTCTCCTTAAACACGGCCTGATGGGGGAGAACAGAACGCACGTGCTCGAGAGGGGATGGCAACGAAGGTCAGATTCCCTCCTTTCCCTCACCAGCTGAACCTCAGGACCCGGGAAGGCTGATGCCACCAGAGAGGGTTCAGCAGAGCACACCCGCCAGAGGAACCTGTCACCCGGGGCGCAGAACACTGACTTAGTAACTGAATCACAGCCAAGTCACAGGGCTCTGAGAAGGGAACACCTCGGCTTTGGGGTCGTCCTCTGGCGATACTCCGTCCTTAACATCTTCTGTTTGACCCTCCAAAGAGTAAACTGGGTAAATTTAGTCACCACTTTCAAGTCATGGAGCTGCACTCAGGGCCCCGAAACAGCAGGGAAAGTGCTGCGGCTTTGGCAACTTCTGACCTACCGACACTTGCTGGGGGCGTTTCCGCACTGCTGGGGAACCTACCACAGGGTCTTTACACAGACCGTGGGGCTCCAAGAGCTTTCTGAGCACCTGTACGACTGCAAGGACCAACCACCAGGGGGCGCAAGAGGGGCGTGGATTGTGATCAGTCTACCCCCCACCCCCAACTCTTCATCTAGGCAGCCCCTTCCTCCCCCGTCTCTTTGCTGCTCAGCCTTCCTTAATGCCCCGGTCCTGCCCAATCACCACCACACCTTCCCCCACCAGCAGCTGGTCCTTTCCCGTAACCTGGGTTTCTCAACTGTAGCACTGTTGGCTTCTTGGGCTGGAGGACTCGTCACGTGGTGATGCCCGTCCTGGCCACTGCAGGACGTTTAGCAGCATCTCTGGCTTCCACCCACGAGATGCCGGGAGCACAGCCCCCAACCCGGGCACGACAATCAACAGTGTCTCCATACGTTACCAAATGTCCCCTGGAGAGCAAACCTGATCCACCTCCCTCCCGGAAAACCACTGCCTTAAATACCCGACACCCGATTATAAGGCAAAAAGAGAAATAAGCAGCAGAGATCAAGGAAGAAACGGCATCAGAAGTAAATTCTGACACGCAGGTTGTTATCTGTAAGTTTCAGCCACCTCAACCCCTCGTGACGTCGTCGTGAAGATACCTGTAAAGTGATGAACCAGGTCCAGCAAACAGCAAGTTCCCACCACCTGTAGGTTATTGATAAATCAGAGAGAAATGGGGCAGAAGCCACAACCATCTGCTAGACACCTTGGTTAAGTGGACGTCCCAGGAGCCGGGCTCGGGTCCCCGCCTGACCAGCGTGACTCTGGGCAAACCCCTCGACCTCCCTGCTTCAGAGTCAGCCATGTGTCCGACGGTGAACAGGGAGAAGATGAGGTCATCTTCCAGCCTGCACACTGAGGTTGTCTAAAGTCATCTTTGCAAAGGATGCTCTAGGTGATTAAAAGTTATAAGTACTTCTATGTATTTCTGACTCGACTATAAACAAAGCACTACCAAATCTCAAAATACGACTGAGATTTACTGTAAAACACTAAATCCAACACACACAAATAACACCTCTGCTTAAACA
Source organism: Globicephala melas (assembly GCF_963455315.2). Classification (NCBI taxonomy): domain Eukaryota; kingdom Metazoa; phylum Chordata; class Mammalia; order Artiodactyla; family Delphinidae; genus Globicephala; species Globicephala melas. Next base: position 99,544,278 of record NC_083324.2, read on the forward strand.
AAATTCTGTAGAGCTATACACAAAAAAACCAGAAAACCCTAAAAAAATCATCCAGGTAGTACTTGATTATCAAGGTATACATAGATTTAGATTTAAGGACAATACTCAAACTCCCAGCACTCCTTTTCCTAGGGGTTTGGGGGAAGCGTTCCCAATTCGTAGGGACCGACACAGAGAATGCGGCAGCCACACAGCACGCTCGGTAACCGTCACCACAATGTGGGACTTAAAGGCAGGAGGAGATCAGTCCCTTGGGAAAAATAAAAATAAAAACAAACATAGTCCCCGAGCCTCTGTTCCCGCCACCTGGTGAGAGGATGACAGTCAAGGTAACATGGTTTTCAAACCTGTGATTGCAATGCTAACAGCCTGTGGTAAGAGTTGGCTCTGATACCTTCCCAGCTAAGTGTTTTTACTAAGGACTACAAGTCCTTCAGGAGGAAGAAGGAAAGTGAGTGTGGCGATAAAAGCCCCCAGATAAAGTAGGAGAAACAGGGAGCCAGTGAAAGAAAGATCCGCTTACTCATGGAAGACAAACAAATTAGTGCTCAGGGTCCGTAAACCCGCTGGGTCTCGCAAACATGCCTCCAACCTTCAGTTTATGCTGGAGAAAGAGAGATTCCCCCACCAGAGCCCCGCAAGGACAGACACGGCCGCCCAGCTCAGATGCACACCGTACACACATCAATACGGTGCACAGGAGCATGGTCTCACACCTCCTTCAAAGGCTTCAGAAATCCCTCCATTCCTAGAAACAAATGATCTTTCTTAGAAAGGTTTATCGATATCATTTATATCACCCCCTCCTTTTCTTGGTGTTTTCTATTTTCAATGTGAATTTTTAGCTACTACACTACTCAAGGAGATAAAGGCTGAGAAAATGGAACTTCAGGAGTAGGCTTCAAGTTACCGATACTTAAATAAACATTGTTAATATAAAGAAGATACTCTTTCAAAGCTCCTTTCGAGGAACGCTTTGTCCCAGGAAATGGGACACAGATAAATCCGCCTCGGGTTGGTTTAGCACAGCGGTCCAGAAGAGACCCTAGTACACACGGTCCAGAAGAGACCCTGGTACGCACGGAAATTTAAACTTCGGTAAATGGGCACGACGAGTCATAAATAATCCTGGAAATACCGCCTAACTGACTGTGAGATTCAGACTGTGAAGAAACAACACAGGGCAAAATAATTCCCCACACATAAATTATACATTTAAAGGCTTAAAATGATAAAAATGCTAACTCTGTATTTGGGAATGCACTGTTCAAATTGTAAAGAGAAAAGACCAACGGACCCGATTACATTTTAAAAAGTAAAACTCAGATAAATAAAAAGCACAGAGGTACAAAGAAAATAAACAAAGAAATAAATAAATACATTTGCCACAAAGGGTGAAAAATACATTTGCCACATTAATATAAAGAGTTTAAAAAGAGTTAACAGAAAGTGATTTTTTGAAATCTAACTACAACAGGGCTAACAAACATTTCAAAGCCACTTAGCTACGAAACTCAAATGAAAAGATAACACTTTTCCATCTGTGAGCTATGTTTCTAATTTTCTTTGGTGTATAACACCCCATGCAGGGAAGGAAACACTGGGGTGACCTTGGTGGGAGTGAATAGTTGACTCCAATAAAAGCTAAATTGTTCATTGCTTCTGATCCAGTAATTTCACCGTATATAAAAGTTTTTAAAAACCCTCTTAATAGGGGGAGGGTGATCAGAGAGTGGGTCATGATATTATTATAACTGTGTAACTGTAATTAGATATCTTTAGGGAAAGAGCACACAGTTCTATGCTTGAGTATTAGAAAGGTTCTTATCTTGTAATAACCTATAATGGAAAAGCATCAAAAAAAAGGAATAGAGATGTATACATATATATATATGTATACATGTAAAACCGAATCACTGTGCTGTACACCTGAAACTAACACGGTATTGTAAATCACCTATACTTCAGTTAAAAAAAAAAGGCTCTAGTTGAAACTGGGTGGTTCTCATGGACTCCTGGTTACACCATATGTGACATCCTCTTTTTTATGTACCGCTACGCCCGTGGTTTGTAAAAAGCAGGACACAAATCTGTACCGCCAGCCATACTGAACGTGGATGTATGCGACCTGGGTGTGGGCACGGCGGGGATGAATGCCGCCTGGGTGTGCGCGTGTCGCGTGGTGGGAACCCTGAGCGGTCCATCCCAGATCTACGCTGTCTCTGCTGGTTACTGCTTTCTCACCACAGTCATGCGGGCAGGCTAACTTTTTGCTCACCGAGAAATGAAGGTGTAACTGCTTCTCCCGTAACAATATTTGCAAAGCACCTGAAACAGTAAGTAGCACACGAAATAATAAATCTTGGGTAAGTATTAATTTCTCAGGGATCTTCATATTTTTACCTTTGTGAAATGTAAAACACAGCCCCTTTACTACGTACAAAATCCAAAATAAAACTCTTAAAAGGAACCGACATACCCAAAAATACCCCAGAGAATTTAGACCGAAAAGAACCAAGTTGAGGGAGACCTGCCCACCAGATTATCACGACATACCACACCTCGATCATCATGAAAACCCTGTGATGCTGCTGCAGAACAGATCAAGTATTCAGTGGAGCTCAACAGAAAGTTCAGAAATTTATGGAAATTTTCTATATGCTTCTTGGCAGCATTTTCAAGTGGGAAGTTCAGCAGTGTCGGGACAACCGGCTATCTCACAGGAAAAGAATTTCAAGTTCAATCTCTACGTCCCCAATCTGTAAACGATAATATTCCCCAATAGGATAAACTAAATAAAACGATAAAATTTCTAGAAAAAATATAGGAGGGTGTTTATAATGTCAACGTACAAAAGGACTTCTTAACCAAGACACAGAAGTCAGCAGTCATTAAAAAAAAATAAAAGAGAGAGAGAGCGAGCTACCAAAATAAAAACATCCTGTAGAGCAAAAGACATGTATTTTTAAAAGTTACAACTGGTAGCAGACAAGGGCAAAGCACTGTTAACACAGGACTGCTGCTTACAGCACGAAGAGCGCCTACGGACTGATAAAACATTAGCACGAGCATGCCTCGAAAAGAAAAGAATTAAAATGACCAAAGAAAGAAGAAAAACACGGTCGATCTCACTATGAAGACAAGTGTGTACCAATTTTCGTCCGTTAGATTAGCAAAACTGAAAGGCTGATAATGACCAGTGTCGATACAAATACAGGAACAGACATTCCATCCGAATGCAAACAAGCAGATTATCTGGAAGGCAGTCTAGTCATGCACACGAGTGTTGAATGTGTCAACTCTCTGCCCAGTAGTCTACCTGAAAAACTGTAAATAACTAAATGCCCACAAAGAAACGGCTAAATAAGTTACAGTCTATCCACACTAAGGACTAAACACCAGAAGCCCTCAAAAGAGATCGGGCAGGTGACCACGTAACCATACACAAAACATACTTAAATTCAAGAAGAAAAAGCAACATAGCCAGATTTATATGAACTTCTAGTGAACATTTAAAAGTCCTACCTCTCCAATACATACAGAGGCACATACGTGTGCACGTATGTTCCGAAAGGTCACGTGGAGGCTGAAGAAACAAGAGCCCCTCTTTCCCAGGTGTGATCATGTGTTATTACTGGGATCTCAGTGGGCACTACCAAAACTCGAGTCCCTCCTGACAGGCTACAAACTGACCTTGAGATTGAGGACGCGGTGCGCCGAGTCACAGGCAGGAAAACTGGGAACGCTGGTGACGCGCGGGGCTGAGAGCGGCCACCAAGCCTGGCTGGATCCCTTCTCCACACGCGTTCATGCCAACTCCACACGCCGACAGGAGCCCGCAGGGCTGACCTGTGGGACCTCTTCTCAACCCCAAATCTGTCTGTTAACTGTAAACCCTCGCAGCTATCTGAGGTAGAAGCTCCTCAAGTTACAAGTTCCTGTGCCTACCTTGGTTAGCTGTGCACATAGCAACACGGCAGTCAAACCTCCGTCCAGTTTCCTTTCCTGAGAGGTCCAAGTCATTTACTTAAAGCTTGCTTCTTCCCTCAGGATTTCAACTCTAAAATAATTTACTAAATATAAAAACAGTTGTTTACACAAAGTTTAAGAAAACTTATTACTCCAACATTTTCGGGAAATATGTTTTGTTCCCAAAAGTTTGCTAAGAATAATTTTAACTAAAAGTGGAAATGAAAATAATGTGAGTGCTGCACAGACCTGCCAGAAGTTACTGCTCATTGCTACTAGAAATAAAAAAATACATCACAGGGTTTCCCTGGTGGCGCAGTGGTTGGGAGTCTGCCTGCCGATGCAGGGGACACGGGTTCGTGCCCCGGTCCGGGAAGATCCCACATGCCGCGGAGCGGCTGGGCCCGTGAGCCATGACCGCTGAGCCTGCGCGTCCGGAGCCTGTGCTCCGCAACGGGAGAGGCCACAGCAGTGAGAGGCCCGCGTACCGCAAAAAAAAAATACATCACAGCACCAACAATTCTGAGAGGGAAACTTTAAGACAAACTCCACCAACAAAAAATCAAGAAACAAATAAATACATTCTAAAAACAACTGATACCCAAACCAAACCAGAACAGCCCAAAGGGGGTGGGGGGAAAGGTGGGTTAATCTCACTTACAGAAGAGATTTACACTTCCTAAACAAATAAGGGAGCAAACTGAATCCATCAGGGGCAGAAGAATAAGGGTGACCAAGGGGAGAGGGGTGTCCCAAGAGCAGCAGGAGAACTTGGTATGAGAACATCCGTCCCTGCCATCAGATACAGGAGAAGCAGGACGATATGACAGATGCTGGAAAAGCACGCCAGCAAATTAGAGCTCGTTCACGATTTTAGCGAGTAATAAAGACCTCTTAGCCTAAAAAACTGCACAGGAGAATATCTGCTGCAAGGTATTTCCATAAACCATCATACTCTAACAGCGACGTATTAGAAGCACTCCCGGTGAGCAAAGAGGACGACAGCAGTGTTACCTGTCCCGCTGCCACTACTCAGCACTGCCCAGGAAGCCCTCAGCCCACCTTAGATGAGAAAATGAAATCCATGTATAAATACTAGGGGGGGAAGTATAAAAGTGTAACTACTCAGAAAATCCGGGTGATCTGATAATTAAAACGATTAGTGTCTAGCAAAAAAGCCAGGTACAAGATTAACATACCAAGGAACGCCGGTGATTTTCCTACAGGCTGTCCATCGACGAAAAAACAACGTTTTAAGACATCCCATTCATATTAGCAAGAAACATGACCTAAGAATAAGCCTAACAGAAAATAAACAAAACCACCACACACACATAAATGCACGTACACGAACAACTGTAAAGCTTTACTGAAGGACTTATGGCTAAAATAAAGAGAAACACCATGTTCAGGAACAGACAGCAGAAGACTCCAACTTCTAATCCAAATTAATCTAGACGCTCAATACAATCTCCCGCCATGAAAACTCCAACAGAACTTTTCACAAAACTCGACAGGCTGACTTTCAATTTCCTATAGAAGACAAGTGTGAAATTTCTTCAAAAGCCGTTGTAATTTTGAATCCCAAGAACGATGGGACTTGAGGTGAAAACATATAAAGCTGCAGTAATTAAAACAATGTTACAAAAAATAAAGGACATGCAAATTGGCCCCCAAAACAACATCAAATTGATACGACTACTCTGGAGGGCAATTTTAAATTAAAAATGCGCACACCCTTCCATCCAGTTGTTTTCCAGGTGCGCGTACATACGACACGGCACCCTGGGGAGTACATACGACACGGCACCCTGGGGAGTACATACGACACGGCACCCTGGGGAGTACATACGACACGGCACCCTGGGGAGTACATACGACACGGCACCCTGGGGAGTACATAGGACACGGCACCCTGGGGAGTACATACGACACGGCACCCTGGGGAGTACATAGGACACGGCACCCTGGGGAGTACATAGGACACGGCACCCTGGGGAGTACATAGGACACGGCACCCTGGGGAGTACATACGACACGGCACCCTGGGGAGTACATAGGACACGGCACCCTGGGGAGTACATACGACACGGCACCCTGGGGAGTACATACGACACGGCACCCTGGGGAGTACATACGACACGGCACCCTGGGGAGTACATAGGACACGGCACCCTGGGGAGTACATACGACACGGCACCCTGGGGAGTACATAGGACACGGCACCCTGGGGAGTACATACGACACGGCACCCTGGGGAGTACATAGGACACGGCACCCTGGGGAGTACATACGACACGGCACCCTGGGGAGTACATACGACACGGCACCCTGGGGAGTACATACGACACGGCACCCTGGGGAGTTCACTGCGAAGCCGGGTGTCTCAGAAGAACGAAGAGCTGCAAACAAGCCTCCTTGAGGCTCCTCAAGGAGGAAATGATGGGTGACCCGAAGGGCGGCAGAGAGGGAAGGTTAGGGAGACGGGCCTACCGGACACCACGGCGGAGAGACCGTTCGGAGCTTCTAGGGCATCTTGCTGATGGACAAAAGTGACAGCATTAGACCCCTGGTGCACATGTTAAGCACACACTGGCAGCGTTTTCTACACTCATCATCGTTACATATACAAAATCGCACGGTACAACAACCTGAGGGTCCTGTTAAAAGGCAGGTTCTGGCTCCAGGGTCGAGGTGTCTGCATCTCTAACGGGCTCCACGAGATGCTGACGCTGTGAGTCCGTGGACCACTGAGCGGAGCGAGGGCACACGGATGCTCTGAACGTTCCCGAGGACGCTGATGCCAGGGGTTACTGAGCTGGGAAGGGGGCGGGGATGGGGAACCAGGAACGAGATTGTGAGCAGGGGTAAAAGGGGGCTTCGGCCTTATTAATAATGTGGTCATTTACTGTCTGAGAACAATGAGGTTAAGTGCTGTGTAATTAAAAGCTGGGTTTAAAACACCCACACAGACCACTTCAGCATGTACAGTTACTGGATCCTAGGGACCTCGCGGTGGTAAGTTCACAGGGCAGGTCAACACCGGCCGCTCTGCTCCTCGGACGATGCTCGTAACTGGCCAGATGAGCAGCCGGCGAGGGAAGTTAACTGTTAAGCGGATGGTGACAGCCCATCCCTACCGCAGAGGCGCTCCTCCAAACGTTATTGTAAATCAGGTGTTCTGTAGTGAGGTGGATGGACCTAGAGTCTGTCATACAGAGTGAAGTAAGTCAGACAGAGAAAGACAAATACCGTACGCTAACACATATATATGAATTTAAGAAAAAACAAATGGTCATGGAGGACCTAGGGGTAAGACAGCAATAAAGACGCAGACCCACTAGAGAATGGACTTGAGGACATGGGGAGGGGGAAGGGTAAGCTGGGACGAAGTGAGAGAGTGGCATGGACATATACACGCTACCAAACGTAAAACAGATAGCTAGTGGGAAGCAGCCGCATAGCACAGGGAGATCAGCTCGGTGCTCTGTGACCACCTAGAGGGGTGGGATAGGGAGGGTGGGAGGGAGGGAGACGTAAGAGGGGAGAGATATGGGGACATATGTATATGTATAACTGATTCACTTTGTTATGAAGCAGAAACTAACACACCATTGTAAAGCAATTATACTCCAGTCAAGATGTTAAAAAGATAAATAAATCAGGTGTTCTGTTTCTTTTGAAATTTTTTTAAGTCTAGTCAGCTTATTAAAAATAAACAACTGCTATTTTTATCTGAAGTAGCATCTACGCAACAGAATTCAGGCGTTTTTCGCATGGCCTACCGTGCTTCGTCTCTACTGAATATTCCTGCTCCTTAATCCTTCCAGAGGAAATCCTCCGTAACTACGGAAGAGTGAACGAGCACGCAGCAAGGCCCCTTCTATAATGACAACAGGAAAATGTCTCCAGGCCCGGCCCTGGCAAGTGAGGGGACCTGAACCCGAAGCTCCACGAACGCCAGGTAAACCGGCCTCTCCGGCCGGCCTCTCGGGAGACGGTGTGGGGCAGCCACCGCCCCACTGTGCGCCGAACAGCCACCTCACTGCTCACTGGAGGAGCTCTCTGCACAACCAGAGGTACGCAAGTGGCCACTCAGGTTAGCACTGGGACTTGTCGATTTCATTCCACACTAGGGCCAAGAGAGACTTTGGTGGAAATGCATTCGTGAACTCGTAATAAATTAACTGGGAAAAAGTCTCAAGTCTAGTGGTGAATCACCCTGTACAGACATGGCAATGATGAAATCTGAAAGAAACTCTGACTTACTCAACTGGCCCTGGTCGCAGTCACAGTCATTAAAGGGTGCTATGAGGATCGAACTTAAAAAGCAGCACCTCTGAAAAGGTAGAAGATACTTTCTTTCTTTAAACTTACTCATCCTAGCGGAGAAATCATCTGGGAACTGACCCTTGAGCTGAGCGTTGCTGAGTAGTTGTTAGAAAGTGTTCGCTGCCAACAGGGTACGGCAGAGGGTGAGCAACTGTGTGTGTGTGTGTGTGTGTGTGTGTGTGTCTGTGTGTGTCTGTGTGTGAGAGAGAATGAGAGCATCAGCCCAGGGGGCAAGAGGGAGTCATGAAGCAGAAACAAACCCCACAAAGTCAAGACAGGGAGGGGGGCATGCAACTAAGTATCACCGGGCATGACAGCCCCACCCCACAAAAACCTCTTAAGAATTGAAGGACACAGAACCCAAATCTGATAGAAGAGTGGGAAAAGTAATCTGAACAGGCAATTCACACAAAAAGATATAAAAATATCAAGATGTCACGAAAAGACACAAAACAGATCAAACATACGAAAACATACTGAAACTCACTATTAGAGAAATTCAAGTTAAAAACAGAGATAAATCTATCAAACTAGGGGAAAGGATGACAACAGGTACACTCAGTTGGTGAGACTGTGGGGAATCGGCCATTCTCATACCCTGACCCTGGGGGTGCAAACTGGGACAACCTTCCTGAGAGTCCGGCCAGAGCTGACGAAACTACGCCTGCGCTCCTGAGCCAGCAACACCCCACCTCCAGGGGCCCCCCGCTGAAGGCAGACCCCGAACAGCGTAAACCCACACACGCGCACGGTTACTCGCTGCAGCACTGACTTTGGGTGCGAAATGCTGGACGCATTCTAAACGCCACACAGGACAGTGGTTTTATAAACTACGGTGCACCCACGGTGTTGCTCCCGTGCAGCTATTTCTAAAACGAGGATGACCTGTATGATTCGCGGTGATTCCCTAGACTGACTGGTAAGTGAAAAACGCAAGGCAGAGCGTGGATAACATGTTAGTCTTCTGGCAAGAAAGAAAAGGATGCAGGAAAATACACAGGTATCTGATTTGTACCAAAAACAAAAAACAAAAAAAAACCCTGAAGGACAAACCAGAAACTAAAGAGACTGGCCACCCACAGAGGGTGGGGGGAAAGGAGTGGAGAGCATGATGTGGGAACGGGGCAGTGGGGATGAGGTGCGACGGGCGCTGTGTGGGCACCTCTCTGTACAGCCCTCACTGCTAGAGCCTAATGTTTTACACGTCCCCCAAACAGACAATGAACTACTGATGGGATGTGGGGTAACCCAAATGGAACACAAGCTGTAACAAGTGAACCTACCTGTACTACAAATGATCAACCACCCAGGCGGAGGCGGAAGGAAAAGGTAACTTTGGAACACACTGTTTTACTGGGACTCCGAACGGCGAAAGACAAAAAGAACCGTACACAAAAACTACGGAGTCTAGGAGTCGGCAAACTACTTCTACGAAGGGCCAGACAGTCAATATCTTCAGCTCTGCTGGCCATATGGTCTCTGTTGCAACTACTGAAGTCTGCCACTGAACTGAGCAAGGACCACAGGCAACACAGAAACAAATGGGCAGGTGTGTTCCAATAAAACTTTATTCACAAAAACAGGAAGTGGGCCAGATTTGGCCCGTAGGCCAGAGTCCACTGGTGCCTGACCTGGTTTAGTAAAGCTGTTCTCAGAGGGTTCCCGTTAGCAATTCTGAAACCACACGTATGTGCACACAAGAGTTGAGTAGACGTATAACAGACAATGAGGACCAGATTTCTCACCGCTGGAGACAGAAGTTGCAAATAAGGAAAGAAGCACAGTTAGAACGAATAGCATGCTGTTGGGCTGGAAATGGAGGTTATCACATGAACCCTTGTCCTGTCAGTACAGACACAGAACGACATAAAGATGTGTAGGTATGCGCGGGCAAGTACACGAACACACATGTATTTCCACAGCTGTCCACGAGGAGGGTCCAGATGCAATGACACGTCGGTGGCAATGAGCACGCCCAGTGGCCAGATCTGGGCTTCTAACTGCCATGCTCCAATGACACTAAGCGGGGCTCTTTGGAGAGGTGGCTGATTCCACGGCTGGGGCAGGGAAAATTCAAGATGAGCCCTGAGCCTGCTGTGGTGGCTGAAAATAAAGACATGCTCCAAAGAGGGGGTGGGGAACTTCACAAAAGGACACGGGAGTTTCCAGTGGCCAAAGCTAGAGCCACCTGATTAACAAAATAAGGGTATGAGATTATAACCCACTGAATTTTCTTAAACTGTGATTCCATAAAGATATAAATCACTGAATGAGTGAATATACAGGGAAGAAGCGACAGCTCTTCCTTACAGAAAAACTCCAATAAAGAAATGGAAGAAAAGGAGAAGCCACTATCAGGTAAACTCCTGCAGACAAGACTCACCAATGGAATGTTAGAGTGACTGGGAGAAACCTGAAGGAGAAAAAATGTATTTGGATTGTCTAAAAGTCATCTCCCCCGAGATACATATTAATTACAAAGCGGGGAAACCCGGCAGACACGGCTTCAACCAAGTGATGGAGATTATGTCAGCAACAGTGAGGTAACATCCCACACCCCTCCTCCTGGTGTGATGCCTTGAGAAGGTGTTACGGGCTGAACTGTGTCCTCCAAAACCCGTATGTTGAAGTCCTAAGCCCCAACACCTCAGAAAGTGACTGTATTTGGAAACGGGGCCTTTAAAGACGTAATTAAGTTAAAATGAGGGTGTTGGAGTGGTCCTGATGCAATGTGACTGGGGTCATTACAGGAGGAGGAAATCTGGACAGACACCGGGATGTGCGTGCACAGAGGGATGACCCTGTGAGGACACAGGGTGGAGGCGGCACCTACCGGCCAAGGAGAGAGGCCTCGGGAGAACCAGCCCTGCCGCCATCTTGATCTTGGACGTCCAGCCTCCAGGCTGGGAGGGAATAAAGGTCTGCGGCACTCTGTTACGGCGGTCCTGGCAGATTAACACAGAAGGCCACTGCATCACTTCCATGGAATTCTTGCCCAAAGGGGTACTAACCTGAATCTCATCATGAAAAAACACAGGAAAGTCCAACTTAGGGCCATTCTAGAAAACAACTCACAGATGCTCTTCAGAAGTGTCTGGGTGATACAAGGAAAAGACGGAGGATCTGTCACAGATCAGAGGAGACGCCGGCGACGTGACCACTGAATGCAGCGCTGCACCCTGAACAGAAAAGGACATGAGTGGGGACACGTACGGCCTGAGGAGGGTCTGCACTTTGTCCCCACGGTAATTCCCTGATGTTGACAACAGTGCTGCGGTGACAAAGTCGGGTGGAGGGCAAACAAGAACTCTTTCCCATTTCTGCAACTTTCCTGTATCATTTCCTTTATTCTTCCCAAATAAAAAAGTTAGAAGCTTTGGTGTTTTAATTGTGACAGCCACTGAGCTATTTCAGTAGGGGAACGCTGGAACAGTTTTAAATTTTACAACGATCACCCTGGGAGCAACACGAACTGTCTCTCAGTTACAAACGACTTGGTCCCCTTTTGTGACCCTAGAGCTGGACCACCGCCCTACCCCGGCCGACCTGAGGTCAGGCTTTGCCAGCAGAGGGCGCTGGAGGGTCGCCGCCAGGAGCGTTCCTTCCTTCTCCCTCCTCCTGGAGTGTGGCCGGGTCAGCGTGCCCGGCAGGTCGGCCCCACCTCTTGTCCCTCCCGTGCAACCTGAGGGCTGGTGTGTGCAGCTGCTGCTTTGTGTGCAGGAGTCTTCGCTGAGCCCACCAGCTCGCACTTCCTGACACCTCTTGATGTGAAACGCCCCCGGCCCCCAACAACCGGCGGGTGGCTCTTCGCGGCACAGTGACCCAGCCCGACTCACACACGTCCCGCCTCGCCTTCCTGGCTGGTCACACCCACCACCGTCCAGTCGCCTTTAACCAACCAGACACCGTCACTGCCAAGAGAGCGAGATGAACACGAGCTATTACGCTCAGGGTGGGGAATTTCCAAAAGTAAAGCAAACTTTACTCATCAGGTTAGAGGAAAAGAAGCTAATTCACTCGCTGATTATTCCCGTTCAAAAGCGCCGTCTAGTCTAGCCTAATTTTTTGTCCAGTGTGCAAATTTAATCTAACCCTTATTCTAGCACTGTTAACCGTGGAGCTCCTAGGAACAAGTCCTCCCTTTTATCGGATTCAAAACAAATGTAACTAAACTCAATGCGCAAAACTGTGTCAGATGTGCAGAAACTAACTGCAGAATGCAGAGGAAACAAGGGGGAAAGTAGAAAAAGTACAAGAATGAGAGTAACCTGGAATACACAAGATAAAGGTACAGAAATGCAACAAATATTTATACTAAACGGGCCAACAGTTCTACAGAATTTTCTGATTTTGTGTTTTCATTTAAGTGATGAACTAAAAAAAATAATCCAATCATTAAGTCTAATTACTACTCTTCTTAAGGGTTAATTTGCCACTGAAAGACATCGTCTACAACTGGTGTGGGATGGAGAATGTATTTAGGGAGGAGCCGAAGATCTTTCCCCCTTTCAACAGCCACTTGTGTGAGTGTCAAGTCTAAGAAACACGCTAGAAAAAGACCAGAGGGAGGGCTATTTTGCTGTTCACAGGGGCGGGGAGAGAGTAACGCTAAGACTAATCATGGAGAAAACATAAAAACCTGAGCAGATGCAACAGCCTGAGCCATCGCTTCCTCCCGGGAGGGGGCGGCAGGTGTCAGGGACCAGAGCCCTCGGACCGCTGACCAGGAGAAGCATGACGGGGTGACCAAGGTCTGTGTTTGCAACACGAATTGCTCTTAAAGGGGGTGATTACCACCCGCCTTGCAGGGATGGGAGGAGAGCTGAGCGAAGGTCCTAGAGTCTTGCACTTCGTCATAATTCAACAGTAGCCTCTCTTAGTCTCACCTACTGTATCCTCGTGTGTAGAATCGGAAGAGGGTGGATCAGGCAATATTACTGCCCAGGACCTTTCTCGCTGTAATAGTCTATGAGTCTATGAAATGTAGGGAGCGACCTGTGTTCTCCTAGGACTAACAACACGAGTGTTACACTGTTTTCTCTCCCCTTTATCTAAACCTGACAGTCTCTAAGTGACTGAAAACCCAAGCTCCACAAAAATTATGCGGCTTACTTATGCTGGTTTCCTAAGGAGATGACGGCAAACTCTTAGAACATGCACAGAGAACAAAGGCATTTCAAACACCAAAAAGGTTAAGAGAGCAAAGAAAGCATGCTAAGCAACAAGAAAGACAAGTCATGGAAAAAGAGACAAGTTTCAAGAAAAAGAAATGAAATTTTCATTTTCGCCAGTATGGTGGACAAAATACAGTAACAAGTCCTTCTAGTACAATAAACATAGAAACACAAAGCTAAGTTATTTTTAAAATACTTTTTAAAATGCATCACTCACAAGCTGGCAAGTAGGAAAATCTTGAAGAATATAAAGATGAAAACCCAACAACGGAGCAAGAGAAGCACCATCTGAAGCCAGATGATGCCCTACTGATGCTCTCAAGGTCAGGGGACAAAGCCCGTGAGGTGGGACGTGAGGACAGAGACCCACACGTACGGACGAGATGCCAGGCTTCACTCTCAAGCAGAGGGGTGACCAGGGAACAGAGTAAGGAAACGCGTCTGTCTTCACTGACCTTGGTTGTAGGAGGGAGCTGGCGAGAGAACGGGAGAGAATCCTCACCCACATTCCAGCCTTAGAAGCAGAATAAAGGCCCTGCCTCCTCTCAAGACCGGAGGAACTAAGGGAGCACAGGGACAGCAGGAGGTTGTCAACTTCCCCAATGCCCTAAAAATATCAGAATCTTCAGCAGGAGCCAAGAAACCCCAAACCACAGGAAAAGTCACCAAAAGCCGCAAGACTCAGATGTACCAGGATCTGTGCAGGAGGGAAGCCATGGGGCATCTGACGGATGGAAGCAGGAGAACGCCAACACCATCGGCGGGTCCCACCGGAGAACAGAGCAGGCCCGCGAGAGCATCTGCCAGTAGCAGCAGGAACCTCTGCACACTCAACCCACAGGTGAGCATGGAGTCCAGAGTCGGGTCTCAGTGGTCTGGAGCTGTCTAGGCCTTAAGCGTTCTTGAGACCAACCAGGCAAAGCTCCTTTCCGCTCACGAAAAATGCTGGAAGTAGACTACAAATTGAGCAGGAGACGACAGCTGGGGCAATGGACAGAGGAGCTTTCAGCCAGGTGAAAGCTGAAGGGTGAGGATGGCAGGACAGAGCCACGAAGGACAAGGCCATGTGTCAAAACGACAGAAGAGGGAGCTCTGGAGCTGTGCCCTGAGAAAACCTCTCCTGACCCGCCCCCTTCCTAATGAACAGAGACTAATTTCAAATAAAAACGAACAACAGAACAACAGAAAAAGGATGGTGGTTGAATCTCATACAAACGTATTGCAAGCAAAAAAAAAAAAAGGTGAATAGGACGATCCTACAAGCAATGAAAGCACACAGGAAGACATGCTCTTGAAACAGATAAGCTGCTCCCTAATACTTCAAAACACAAACCAAGAGTCAATTCTCTGTAATGGCGGGAAGACTGAACGGGTCATGAGAACACACACAGATAGCATTTATGAAAAATGAATTGAAAAAAAAAACTGCCTAAACACAGCGCTTACAAAAGCCAGGGAAAGGGTTAAATCTCAAAAACTACAACCCTAAGGTGTAAGAACTGCTTCCTGGCTTGAGGGCACTGCCCAACCCCCAAAGCTATGGCTGCAAAATTAGTGGCTGGAAAAAACAGAGCCTTACCAGCTAAAGGTGCCGGGTATCAGAGTTCAGAGCCGGGGAAGCAACCAGAAATTTAGAGTTTTCAGACAGCACCAGAACTGCACAAGAAGCGACACTCCAATTCAGAGCACAAAATGCTGATACCCCTGGCTGACAGCTGAACCACATATGCTCAAAGGAAACCACCAGCGGCCTGGGGAAAACGCAGTCAGTGAGAAATCTTTTGAAAGAGGAACATGAAGCCAAATCTATGAATGTGATGCCCTTTCGCAGCTGTGCTCGGGACGCACAGGGACGCAGAAGGCTCTAAACGTCAGAGTGCAAAGCCCAAGGCTGGCAGATCAGCTAGAACCCAGAGAAATCCTCAGAAGAGACAAGAACAGGGAGAAGGAAAGTCCATTTCTACTGAGATGCTTGGCCAACTTCCAAATCTTACAGGCACAGGGCGCCAGAGTAAAGAAACATCAGTGGAAAGACAAAAGAACAGAGCAGATATATATAAGCAGACACCTATCACAGTAAAAACGAAATTTATAGTTTGACTCCAAGCATTTAACTGTCTGCTACAATAAAACCCCAATAATCCTCAGAAGAACACAAGAGTCCAGGGTCATTACAACATGTCCAGTTTTCAACCAGACAAGCAAAACCACAGTAAAGTCTGACCCGTACGCAAGTAAGAAGACAGTCAACAGAAGCTGACTCCAGGTGAGCTCGGATGCTGGATTTAAGAGACTTCAAAGCAGCCAACAAACAGTTCAACGAATTTGGAAAATATGCTCAAACGATTGAGAGAAAATATGATAGCAGTGAGTAAACAAATACAGCAATGTCAACAGAGAAACAAATGAACAAACAGTAAAATGAACTCAGTAGATTAGCTAAACAACAAATTGATGCTTTCTTCTAACAGCTGTAATGAACTTGAATATAGAAGAATCTGAAAAAAAGAAAGAAAAAGAGACGGTCGAAAGATGAATAGAATTTTCAATGATGTGTGACAACAGGAAGCAGCACACTAACTGGAATCCCAGAAGAGAAAGGAAAAAATTTTCTGAAGACACAACATCTGAAAAATCCCCCAATGCTCAACATACCTTAAGCAGAATAAAAACAAATAAAACGACTAAGACACAGCTTAGTCACACTGCTAAAAGCCAAAGATAAAATCTTGAAATCAGCCAAAGAAAAATGATGTATTATACACAGGAAAACAAAAACAATAATGATAAGAACATAAACTGACTTCTCATTAGGAAACTATGGAAGTCTGAAGACACTGGGACCAAATATTCAAATTGCTGAAGAAGGAAAACAAAACAAAACAAAAACCCTGTCAACCAAGAATTCTAGTATCCAGCAAAACTATTCTTTAAAATTGAGGGTGAAATGAGGACATTTTCAAATAGAAAACCATTTATCTATCACCAGCGGATCTGACTACAGGAAATGCTCAAGAAAGTTCTTGAGTCTGAATGGAAATCACACGACATGGCAACTTAAGTTTACAGGAAGAAATAAAGCCAGAAACAGTCATTATGTAGGTACAGTAGGTCCTCTGTATTCGCAGGTTCCACATCCATGGATTCAACCAATAGTGGATTGAAAATATTCAGGGAAAAAAATTTCCAGAAAGTTCCAAAAGGTAAAACTTAAATTTGCCACACACTGGCCACCATTTACATAGCATGTACACTGTATTAGATATAAGTCATCTAAGAGATGATTTAAAGAGGATGTGCACAGGTTATATGCAAGTACTACACCATTTTATATGAGAAACTTGAGCATATGCAGATTTGGGTATCCACATGGGGTCCTGCAACCAATCCCATGTGGATACTAAGGGATGACTATATATGTAATATACAATTTCTTAGCCATTATAAAAGATGACAACTTAAAGCAAAAATTACAACACTACTGATGAGTTTACAAGGTATATCAATGTAATACTGAAGATAAGAGAGAGAAATGAAAATATACTACAGAACAAACTATTTAGATGAAATACATATGACAATACTACTAAAGGTAAAAGGCGGGAAACTGAAATATACTATTGAAGAAATTCTGGGTTCTACCTGAGGTGATTCAATACCAATGCTAAGTAGATTGGGATAAAGCTAAAATGCATCTTGCAATTCCTAGAGAGCAACCGCCCTCCCCCTGCCCCCAAAAAAGCAAAGCAATATAGCTAGAAAACCAACATCAAAATTAAAGTGAGAATTTTAAACTTTGACTAACATGAAAACCAAAATAAGGAAGAATAAAGACAAACAAAAATCTCTTCCTAAAAAAGTGCAAAATGGTAGACCTAAAATACAACCATACCAATAATTACTTTAAATGTAAACAGACTAAACTTTCTAATCAAAAGGCAAAGACTGGTAATTTTTTTTTTTTAAGCAAGAACCAACTACATTCTAGTTTCAAAAGCAGCACTTTATAAAGACAGAAACAAACTAAAAGGCTGAATAAATACATACCAAGGCTGGAATGGATATATTAATATAAAACAAAATAGACTTCAAGAAGTATTACTACAGACAAAAAGGGACATTTCACAATGATGTTAAAAGATCAACAGAACACTATATTGGTATACTTATACCAATATAATAAATACACACACGTAATGACAGTGCATCAAAATGTGTGAAACAAAAACAGAAGAGAGACAAATGCATTTTCATAGTTGGATATCCTAACATACCCCTCAATAATCGTTCAAACCAGATTTTTAGAAACAGTACAAATACAGGAGACCCAAATAACAGCATTAACCCTAACTTAGCTGATATTTATGAAACATTCCACTGATAACTGAAGAATTATATAAACTTTTTAAGTGCACAGAGAACATTCACCAAGATGGATCAAATACTGTGCCACAAAACATGTCTAAAGAGATTCCAAAAAAAATAAATCTAGAGAAAATGTTTTGACTACAATGGAATTTAAAGATCAAAATTAAAACATCTAGTGAAACCTAACATACCTGAAAAGTAAACAACCTAATTCTAAACAACCCATGGGTCAAAGAAATCACAAGGGAAATTAAAAAATATTTTGAACTAGATTAAAATGAAAGCATATCGGGCTTCCCTGGTGGCGCAGTGGTTGAGAGCCCGCCTGCCGATGCAGGGGACACGGGTTCGTGCCCCGGTCCGGGAAGATCCCACATGCCGCGGAGCGGCTGGGCCCGTGAGCCATGGCCGCTGAGCCTGCACGTCTGGAGCCTGTGCTCCGCAACAGGAGAGGCCACAGCAGTGAGAGGCCCGCGTACTGCAAAAAAATAAAAAATAAATAAAATGAAAGCATATCAAATTTTGCAGGATATACCAAAGAAGGGCTTGAAGGAAATTTATAGCATTACATGTTCTTATTAGGAAGCAAGAAAACTCTTAAATCAATGACCTAAACTTCCACCTTATAAAACTAAAAAGAAAAGCAAATTAAATCAAAATGAGATGAATAATAAACAATTATCTGCCAATGAATCCAACACTTTAAAGTAAATTCCTTTAAAGACACAACACCAAAACTCAAGAAGAAATACCAATTCTGAATAACTTCATATCCATTAAAGATAGTGAATTCATAACCTAACTCAACAGAAGAAAATTTCAGTACCAGATGGCTTCACTGATAAATTCTAGTAAACATTCATGAAGGAATCAAAACCAATTTCAGAAAGTGAGAGAGGGGAATGCTTCCTAACTCCTTTTATGAGACCAGCATAATTCTTGACAGGAAACAGAAGAGAAAATTATAGACCCATTTACCTTATGAACACAGAGACAACAATTCCTCAAGGCATTAACATAGATCAAAAGGACCAAACATCCTCAGATCAAAAGTACATCATATCCACACTTAGACCCACTGTAGTAAAACTGCAGAACTGTCAAGGGTAAGAAATCTTAAACTACCAGAAACTCAGATGACTTATAAAGAGGGGCGGATTTTTTTCATCAGCTGCAAAGCTAATAAATCTTAATTGTCAACCAATAAAATGTATACCCAGCTAAAAAGCCATTAACAATATAATAGTAAGATTACCTTTAGACATATAAATATCAAGAATTTATTATCTCAAATCCTAACTAAAATAATCAAAGATGTAATGAAATCTACTCCTAAATATATACTCAAGAGAATTGAAAGTATATGCACACATAAACACTTCTGTATAAATGTTCTATATAAATGTCCTATAAATGTTCTATATAAATGCAACATTACTCATAACACACACCAAAATAGAAACAACTCAAATATCCATCAATCAATGAATAGTCAAAATGTGGTCTAGTCACAAAATGGAATATTATTCAGCCATAAAAAGAAGTAATGCACTGACACACTCTACAACGTGGATGATCCCTGAAAACAGGCTAAATTATTAGCATATCAGAAAAGAAGTCGGACACAAAGACCACATACTGTATAATTCCATGTCAGTGAAATGTGCAGTACAGACAAACTCACAGAGAAAGTAGATTTAGCGCTTGCCAGGGCTGCAGGCTTACAGGGGCGGGGACTGACAGTCAGCGGGTAAGGAGTTTCTTTCTGAGGTGCGGAAATGTTCCAAAATTAGATAACGGTAAAAGTACAATTTTGTAAACATATTAAAAACCACGGAACTGTATCCTTTAAAAAGAGGAATTCTAGGCCTTCCCTGGTGGCGCAGTGGTTGAGAGTCCGCCTGCCGATGCAGGGGACACGGGGTCGTGCCCCGGTCCGGGAGGATCCCACATGCCGCGGAGCGGCTGGGCCCGTGAGCCATGGCCGCTGAGCCTGCGCGTCCGGAGCCTGTGCTCCGCAACGGGAGAGGCCACAGCAGTGAGAGGCCCGCGTACCGCAAAAAAAAAAAAAAAAAAAAAAAAAAGAGGAATTCTATGGTATCCAAATCATATCTCAAAAAAAAAAATAGAAAAGCAAAGAAAGTAAGGTGCAATTCAGGAGCAAAAGTCAGCCCACATAGAATGAAAGGGATAAGTGAAATGGCGTTCAAATGTAAAGTTAGAAAATTTAAATAACCTGTGATTTAAAAAAAAATTGTTGGTTTATTTCTGAAAGATAAAACAAATACTAGAAAATAATCTTGACCTAGTGGAGGTGAGGTTGGAGATTTCAGTGAAGAATTAATAGTGACTATGCCCTTGTTATGTCCTCAAGGAAGACATATAAAAATTAACTATTAAATACATATCCCATTTCTGGTACATTAAAAAGAATAGAAATATTCTCAATGAGCATAAGACACAGGGAGTAGATACACTCAAAAGGTAAATAACACATACGTCCCTGTCACATTTCAGAAGAAATCACTGAACGATTTGATCACTCAGATTAATAGTTAAGCAGAATCTAAAGAAATTAATGGCAACCACAAGGTCAGACAAAGAATCTATATCATCCAACCAGCAAAAGAATACCCAATCCATACAGAAAAATCTCTCAGACCAACAGACAATTGAAAAATAAATAAGAAAAGGATAAACAGCAAAGATGAACTCTAAATCCCAAAATAAACCCTTTTACAAGATCACAAGAGAAAACCTCCAGAATTAAGGTTTCATGAAGACCATTCTCTGGCCATGGGATAACTCAATTAGAAGATACATAGTAAAGAAAAAGATTTTCACCTTAAAAATATTTAAATTTAAGTACTCAAAAACAAAAAGACAAAATCCTTGTGGCTGTAAATTTTTTTAATACATTTTGGATTTTAAAACACATGAATAAATATCCTAAACAAAAAAATAAGTGAATTTATTTTTAATAAACAGAGAAAAATCTAAAGATAGTTTTAAAAAATAAAGCAAACGTATACGATGTGGCTAAAGCTGTACTTACAAGGTAATTGTACAGCCTTCACTAAAGAACAAGATGAGCTGTTCAACTCAGTAAGCTCGGAAAAGAGCCAGATAACGTCAAGAGGGCGGAAGGAAATAAAGAGCAAGAAATAAAGTAGAAAGCAAAGATATAAAGCATCAGTAAAATAAAAAACTGATTCTGACAAAGAATCAAATGAGATAAAATATCTGTAAGGAAAAAGGCACAAAAAACCAAAAGGCGGGCTTCCCTGGTGGCGCAGTGGATGAGAGTCCGCCTGCCGATGCAGGGGACACGGGTTCGTGCCCCGGTCCGGGAAGATCCCACATGCCGCGGAGCGGCTGGGCCCGTGAGCCATGGCCGCTGAGCCTGCGCGTCCAGAGCCTGTGCTCCGCAACGGGAGAGGCCACAGCGGTGAGAGGCCCGCGTACCGCAAAAAAAAAAAAAAAAAAAGAAAACCAAAAGGCATGTTAAAGGTATATAATCATAGATCCAGTACAGGTTTTTAAATATCCTAAAATACTCTAATATAAAAAACTTTAGGCCACAATTGACTTAAGAAATAGAAAACACCGATAAAGAAACACAAGGTAATTCTCTAATGAGTAATCAAATAGCTCCTCTCCTATCTTAAAAGGAAACAGAAGTCCAGAAGATTTTATAGGCAGGTGAAACAAAATCTTCAAAAACAGAAAATCAAAACACAGAAAATCCAGGGATTCTGCAACTGTTCCAGAGTAGGAAAAAATATTAAGTTGGTTACCTTTTCAAGTGACTATTATAAGCCTGATTATGAAAAGAATTTAACAATGTACGTAATAACACACTGTGACTAAGTAGGGTTTATCCCAGAAATGCAAGGATGGCTTAACATCAGATGATATATTAATATACTACATTAAAATATTAAAAGGAAAGAGGGGGTCAAATGACAATCTCTAATGAATGCAGAAAGCACATCCCATACAATTCGTTAACCGTTCAGGATTAAGAACTCCTCACATGCTAGAAATAAGAGAACTTTAACCAGAAATAACAGAACTTTAACTTTAAAACAGTATCTTAGCAGGACTTCCCTGGTGGTCCAGTGGGTAAGACTCTGCGCTCCCAATGCAGGGGCCCAGGTTCGATCCCTGGTCAGGGAACTAGGTCCCACATGCTGCAACTAAGGCGTGGCACAGCCAAAAATAAATATTTTTTAAACAAAGGTACTTTAGCAACTATCTACAACTTTTACTTAATAATAAAATTTTATAGAACTTTCAGAATTAAAAATAAAATAAGAATGCCTGGGGGCTTCCCTGGTGGCGCAGTGGTTAAGAACCCGCCTGCCAATGCAGGAGACATGGGTTCGAGCCCTGGTCCGCGAAGATCCCACATGCCGCGGAGCAGCTAAGCCCGTGTGCCACAACTACTGAGCCTGCGCTCTGGAGCCCACGAGCCACAACTACTGAGCCCGTGTGCCACAACTACTGAAGCCTGCGCGCCTATAGTCCGTGCTCCACAACAAGAGAAGCCACCACAACGAAGAGGAGCCCTCGCTCGCCACAACTACGGAAAACCCGCGCACAGCAACGAAGACCTAACGCAGCCAAAAAATAGATAAAATAAATAAATTTTTTAAAAAAATCCTTGTTGTTAGTAACTGATATTCAACATCGTACCAAATGGTCCCAGCCAAAGTGATAAAGTAACAGGTACGAATTTGAAGAGGAAGAAAAATAGAATCTCCCCTATTTGCACAAGATATAGTTATCTACATATAAACCCAAAAGAATCTATGAATTTTCAACCAAGATAGTTTGACAAGGTTGTTAGATATAGACATGAAGCATAAACAGCCTTCCTGTGCACAAGTATTAACTAGTTAGAAAATATAACTTTAAAGAGATCTCTCTAACAAGAGCAACAAGAAACTATAGTTTCTAGGAATAAATCTAAGAAAGACTGAAAAACTTTAAAAAAGTGCGTAGCAAAACATACCGAAGAACCAAAAGGTGGGGAGAGGGGGAGAGGATCCCATTCGAGCTCCTGCCCGGCCTCCCTCTCTCTCCTGATTCATTAATTTCCCCTTCCTATTAGCTTTCTCCCAGCGTCACACAACATACTATAATTTCCCCTATCTTAAAGCAAACAAACTTTAGAGCCTACCTCGCCCTCCTGGTTCCCTTTTCGAAAAAACCGGTCCTGGGAACTGCCTACAGTCATCACCCCCAATTCCTCTTTTCCCATGCTCTCACGAGCCCACGTCCGGTGGAGCCCCTGGACGCCCCCAAGCAGCTGCTGCCATATCTAGTGGTCAATTCTAGGTCCCCACGACAGCACCGAACACTGAGTCGTTCCCCCCTTGAAATGTTCTTCACCTGCTTCCAGCGCACCACTCTCCCTTGCTATTTTCCTGGCCACGCCTCTTCTTTTACTGCATCTTCATCTCAGGTTCTATATAAGAACGTCCCCACGATCTAACCTTCACATCTCTTCTCTACCTACACTCAGTCCCTGGATGACTCCCTCCTTCCCCGGCTTTAGAAACCATGCACATACAGACATCTCCTGCCGAAGCATATGCCCTAAACTCTGAACTTTTAGACCCTGCCTGACCACACCGCCACCTGATGTCTAAAAGGCATCTCGAACTTAACACGTCTAAAGCCCAACTCCTACTTATCCACCCCCCCAGCCCTCCCCCGCGATAAAAACCAAAGCTGAGCCCTAAGCAGCTACACCTGTCTGAATAATTGGCCAATCCCATTCTTCTAGTGACTCGAGCCTGAAAACCCCACGTTCTTTCCATTTCTTCTCCTTCCGTCACCTCCAATATCCAATCTACACGTAAATCCTGCCCAGCCCCACCTTCAAAACAGACCCCAAGTGCAGTCACTCCTCACTGCTCCATCATCCCGCCGCCCGGGGTTTCAAACACCAACACCTTTCGCCCGAGTCATTCTGCCAGCCTCCTGACCAATCTCCCAGCTTCCTTCCTCGTCCTGCCACGGTTTGTTCTCCATATAGCATCCAGCACAACCCTTTAAAAATTTTAATTTGATTATGTCACTCCTCCAATGGCTTTCCATCTCAGTAAAAATACAACTCAGAGTATTCAGCACATCTACAAAGGGCCTGCCTAGATCCCACTACCACCCTGACCTCAGGTACCATCCCTCTCTGTTTCCAGATGCACCAGCCTCCTTGCTGCTGCCCAAACTCGCTAAGAACATGCCAACCTCTGGGGGCATTCCTTTGCTTTCAAGTCCCAAATGTCACCTTATCAATGAGGCTTTCTCTGACAATTTATATAAAACTAACCCACACCCCAAGCCACTAGCTGTATCCCACTTAGCCTGCTGCCACCGCTAGAATCTAAGCTCCTTGGGCAGGACTTTTATCTGTCAGCTCCACTGCTGCATCTCCAGTGCCCCAGAGTAACCCATGAATGCAATATAGCATCAACCCAAGCCCAATGTGGAAGCAGAAGAACGCACCCCCAA
Organism: Globicephala melas; assembly: GCF_963455315.2. Taxonomy (NCBI): domain Eukaryota; kingdom Metazoa; phylum Chordata; class Mammalia; order Artiodactyla; family Delphinidae; genus Globicephala; species Globicephala melas. Next base: position 99,568,643 of record NC_083324.2, read on the forward strand.
GAACAGCTGAGCCATCTTTCAGAAAAAGAGAACAAGATCGAGATACCTGGCAGGGCACTTATTACAAAGCCATACTGATGACAACAGTGTGTGCTGCGTGACCAAGAAAAGACAAACAGACAAACACCAGGTGAGAAGAAGAAACTGACCCACACGCGTAAACGAAAACTTCACGTATGGCAGAGGGGCAAACGGGAAGGGGAGAGGGCGACTAGTTTAATAAATGGTGACGGCAGATTATCCAGTGGAAAAACAAGTCAGATCCCAACTTCATACCAGAAAAACAAACAGCAGGTTTTTGCTACCATTAGAAGCAAAACTTTTGGATGAAAAGATAGAAGATAATGATCTTGGTGTAGGAAGGACTTCCTCAACGAGAAACAAAATGAGGAAAATAAGACTGCACTAGGGCTTCCCTGGTGGCGCAGTGGTTGAGAGTCCGCCTGCCGATGCAGGGGACACGGGTTCGTGCCCCGGTTTGGGAAGATCCCACATGCCGCGGAGCGGCTGGGCCCGTGAGCCATGGCCGCTGAGCCTGCACGTCCGGAGCCTGTGCTCCGCAGCGGGAGAGGCCACAGCAGTGAGAGGCCCGCGTACCAAAAAAAAAAAAAAAAAAAAAGACTGCACTAAAAGGTAAATTTTCATTAATTTGGTGGGTGAAATATGTAATTGTGTTACAGATTTTAAAATCTTTAATGAAGAATGAGGACACCACACAGATGAGAAAACATTTGCAAGATGAATAACAAAGACTAGCATCGATTACAAAGAACTCCAAAAATCAAGAAAAAAAGCAAAAGAAAAATGGACCAATAAATAAAAAAGGTTTTTATAGGACACTCCACAATTCCTTCAGTGCTAACTTCTATGTGTCTTCTGTGAAACAGCATGGATATAATTCTATTTTTATGAAATAACTGTGAGCTGTATAATCCACTCTTCTACCATTATTTATGCACAAAGCTGTCCCGAATGATGGGCCTTGGCTTGTGGTGGCTAATCTGGGTGCTAGAGCAGTGGATGACTTCTTGTTCTTTTCTGACTTCCATTTTCTTTCCTCGATAAACATGCATATAGGGCCTTTACATACAAAACGCGAGTAAGGTGATGAGACCATGAAATTCAAAGCACTTGCCTGCCAAGCGGATGTCAGCTGGTTCAAGGAGTGACATTAAAAGGCTGAACTCTTTACTTCAAAGAGGCTGCTGAAAACAAAACATTCTCAGAACTTTCTCCTCTCTCAGGATTGCGCGCACAGTCTTTTTCTGAATATCCCCCATGGTGCCAAAAATTCACAAAAATGAATTTGGGAATGAACCAGGGTAATTCAAAACTATACAGTCTAGTGAGTTGATGATACGGTTGTACATCAAATATGGTTTCCCACAAACAAAACGAAGTGTCCTGATAAAGAGCCCATCAACAGGCCTCGGGTTTGCTCCCTCTGCATCTCACTGATTCTCAAACTTCCTACTTTCTACTTGCTAAATCTACTCGACCCTGAGAAATCAGTTATATGATGAACGATGCTACTGGTGACAACAACAACAGGCTGGTTTCTTTGACACTGACGCTTCCTTGGTTCTTTAGAATGGTAATGCTGGCTACTGCAAGTCAGACTTTTAATGTTTGTACTGGACACGTCTTTCCCTTTAATATATTCTCCAAACATGTTTTTTTTGGTTTTATTTTTGGTTTTTATTTATTTTTGGCTGTGTGGGGTCTTCGTTGCTGCGCGCTGGCTGTCTCTAGTTGCAGCGAGCGCGGGGCTACTCTTCGTTGCGGTGCGCGGGCTTCTCGTTGCGGTGGGCGGGCTTCTCGTTGCGGTGGCTTCTCTTGTTGCGAAGCACAGGCTGTAGGCGTGCGGGCTTCAGTAGTTGTGGCACACGGGCTCAGGAGTTGTGGCTCACGGGCTTAGTTGCTCCATGGCATGTGGGATCTTCCCAGACCAGGGCTCGAACCCGTGTCCCCTGCATTGGCAGGCGGATGCTTAACCACTGCGCCACCAGGGAAGCTCCCAAACATGTTTTAGTTTGTTCTATTTCTTAAAGAAAAAAAATCATAGTAAATGTCAAATCATCATTTATATTCATCATCTTTGTGGAAACTTTCCAAATCTCTTTTGGATGAAATTTTGACAAATGGAATCTCTGATCTTTCTTCTCTTTTCATCAATGTTTTGTGCTTCATTATAGCCACCTGTGTAACCTAAAGCCTTTGGTGACAGTCAAAAAGTGTTATCTGTGTGGCGCATTAAGTTCACGGTTCCTTGCGAACTTGCCTGATCTCAGACGAAGCTGATTCATTTTCTACCCTGTAATTAGTCACTCATTTTTAGGTTCATACAAAAGATTTCTAGGCTGCTGTGCACAGGAAACCTACTGGCTACCTGAAAATTACAGGGAATTACTGTGAGCTCCCACAAGCTACAGGAGAAAATGTCACTGTTTTAGTCACATCTTCTCTATGTCTGCTTAGTGATCCCAAGGATGGAGACCATGGAAGAAAAGGCAGATGAGGATCCTGCTTGTTTCTGTAACTGAACTACCATCATCTGTTAACTTACACTACGAAGAGCTTAAGAAACCCTTCTAACTCTAGCAAGAACAATCAGGGGGGTGTTTTTTCTTTTCCTCTGGTTAAGGTGTTAGTGTGCGTCTTTTAGAAGAGCATCTTGAACCCCTGAGCATTAACCCTAACCCACCGAGGTAATGCCTCCTGGACTCTGAGAACGCTTTATAAAGCATGTGAAAGGTCACCTACATATACTCAAAATACACTATTGTCACATCATTACTCATTGCTCCCCAAAACTTAAAAAGGTGTTTTTAAGGTTTAAGCAACCTTCATGTTTAAAAGGTATGGTCACAAACTTGCTGCAGGAAATTTTTCTAACGCCATGTTTAACAGACTCATAAATCACTTGAGGACGTTTACTAAATAGCTCCTCAGTAACTCTTGCTAACATATATGCTAACAGAAATCGAAAACAGGAGGAGAGTAAATCTTCCTACATGTTTGTTGCTCTTTTGTATCACTACTAACGTCTTACATATAATATACAAGCAAACACCCGACTGGACGATGTGTCCGTCCTAAACTGATGATGAAGTTCAGCAGGGGTGAGAAATCCATTTTCTACCAAAGACAAACGAGCTACAGGGAAAGGGGAGGGAGGACGAATACAAGAGTAGCTTAGTTTATAGACAGAAAGTTGATTTGTTTTGGAAAGACAGAAGGATTCTACTGTTTGCTTGGTTTTTTTCATTAAACTTTTGAGAATAGTTCAATTCCATATCATATGACGGAGGGCATCAAACAGGCGGTGGGGGTGGGATGAGACGAGCAGCAGAGGAGCGCGAGGTGGAAAAGACAGCAACAGAATCTCACTTCCTCAGCCCAGAGTTAGAGAGGAACGAAAATGCGAGACAGATAGAGAAAACAAACAAAACTTTTCGATCATTAACCCTACAACCATCTTAGGGGCCGGAAGCCTGTGATACACACATCTCCTCAGAGACCGACAAGCCCCTGCACGCGGCTCTCAAGACCCTTTCTCCATAGGCAGCAGGTGCTTTAGTTTGAATCTCTGGAGTTCGTGCCCCGGGGATTCAGAGGTGCCCGAGGCCGGCCAGGTCACAGAGCTGGGCCAGCAAGAAAGCCTGCGGGGAGGTGTGGCCCCCGGCATCTTCCCCGACCCGGGATGCTACTAAGGCTAGAAGCCTAACTGAAAACCAAAGGAGCTTCCGACAAGGGGTGATGCCTCACTATTCCTGCAGCAAAAGGGAAAGCAGCCTTCACTTCCGCTGGGCCTCCACATGGCTTCAGAGAGCACCCAGGGCTCTAGCTGACCTCACGTGGCCCGGCGATGGCGCCCGGCACGGGGCAGCTCCTCCAGGAGGGTGGAGGGCACAGCCAGATCCCTCCTCCCCGAGAGCGGTCCTCACAGGTGGGCGTGGGAGCGGCGCCCGGTAGGATGGCAGGATCCCAGAGAAACACGGTCACACTGCAGAGAGGTGGAAGTGGCGCAAACACTGAAGGGACGGGAATTTCCACCTCGGTTTTGTTCCCAACCCCGTCCCCCGGCTGGGGAATGAGATGCGAGTCAGGTGGCAGCAAGAGCTCTCAGCTGCCTGCGGGGCCACAGGAGCATCCTGACTCTCCCCAGGGTCCCTCCTCCAGCACTCAGGGGGCACGCTTCCCCGAGGGGAGCTCCACTCTAGAGAAAGCTTCTTAAAAAGTTAACTGAACTCCAAGACACGACCCTCTACTGCAGCAGAAATCAGCCAAGCAAAGGGCTCGAGGGCTTAGCTTTCCTTTCTGTGGGATCGGGCCCGCGACACTTGTACTTGGGAACAGCCCTTCCCGCACCCCACCCAGCCACGGGTGGTTCCGGCCTTTTTCTCTCCCAGGTCATCCTCTGGACAGAGCTCGGGGGGCGCTGCTGTGAAGCTGCCCTCTCACCACCACAGCCTCTCTCCTGTCGACCTTGAGCCGGTTCCTGGGTTAGCGGAACCTCCCACCAAGGTGAACGCACGCGCACACCCACACACATGCGCACGCGCAGTGACAAGATCGCATTTCCACCATCTTTCGCTCTTCCTACAAAATCATCGCAGCCTCATCATGTGTAATCGGAGCCAACCTGGACCTACTCAGGAGGTACTGTTTCCCCTGGGAATACACTTTTCAATCTGTGCCTGTCAATTTAATAAAAACGTTCTCAGAAAGCTCATTTATGAGCTGAAGCCAGTGGTGCCAAATGGTGGCACGTAAAATAATTCTGGAGACTTCTTCTGGAAGAGGCGATACACGTCCTGTTCTAGGTAGCACCCCTGCCACTACACACACGCCTCTCCTTCCTTAAAAATGATCACAAAATAGCCCTTTACCTGGTGCTCTGAGTTCAAAAGCACACCTGCACGAGGGAGGGAAGTCAGAGGACAAAGCCAGGGGCCCATTACGCTGGCTGAGAGCTGGAGAGCAGGCTGAGCGCCACCGCAGGTGTCGGAGGTGTCAGGCAGCCCGGGGAGTTCCCTCTGAAACGTACAGATGAAAGGCAAGGTGAGCCAACGGGGCAGCCGGACGCTCCTTCCCAGAGCTTTGAGCACCAGAGCAACAAGCCAGCAGAGAAGCCGCGTCCAGAGACCAAATGGGATGAAGGAAGAAGCCTCGGCTCAAAGGGCACCTGGCGGAGGACAGAAATCAAGTTGGAGGGACCAAGCTGGATGAGGGGACAGGAAATCCGGGAGGGAGAGAGGAATGAAGGATGGAGATGCCCGGAAGACAGGACGTTTTCTAGGGGCTCTGGCCCAGCCCGTGGGTCAGGAGGAGCGGGAAGCAGACAGGCCCCTCCACGTGTTCCCATGACCGACCAAGGACCAGTACCACCGCTCTGCTAAGCAGAGAAGCAGGCGGCAGACCCGGGATAAAAACAGCTCCTGCACCTTCTCTTCAACTCCCAGCAGTGAGATGCCTTCAGCTAGAAAATAAATCTCTTTCAACTTCAATGGTAAAAACAACGACTGAAACAAGGTTTTTCAAAATTTTTCATCCATAACACAATTCAAATATTCTCATTTACATTTCGGCAAATCACCTAATCCTTCCTTTACCCGGCGTCATCATGGAAGATGACAGGGCAAGTCCCTGCTCTTAACCCGGCAGGGGGAGGGGGACATACCCAGCAGTGGATGAAGAATTGTACGAAGACACCAACTTCCTGAAGCATCAACCTGACCCAAAGATTCACGGAGAAGTGTTAACTGGTAGTCACTCTTAAAACACTGCGTGTCAAACCAAAGATCATTCTCTGCAGTACACGGTTAGCTCCACAGAGGTTTTAGGGTACCAGGAGGATTCAGAAACAGCCCAGGCTGTAACCGCCCCACTCCCCCCTCCATCCCACTACAAGTACACTTGCTCTCTCTCCTCTGGAAACTCTGGAAAACCATAAAATTAAACTGAGCTTTGCCACTTACATCCTAAAACTTTTTACAAATCATTTTTGATAGCTCTTCTCAACATACTGGTTTCCACTTTGTGAACATGCCCTGCCCTTCACAAGCCTGAGGGGGCTCAGGAGCCCCCATTCTCCATGACCTGGAGGTGCCGTCCCCAGCTTCCCAGCTCAGCTCATCTCACAAGCAAACTTACTAATGTCAGCTCACCTCCCTGCGGCGGCTCCCTTTCCCTTACCAGATATCTGCTTCTAACAAGCTAAGTAAGGAAGCCGTATACTCCAAGCACGTCATGCCGAAAATACAGGCAAACGGTCTCCAAGAGAGACCCAGAGTGTTCAGTGCGTATGGGGTGTGACAACTTTTTACAGCCAAGAGGACTTTTTCTGTCTTGGTTCTCACATATTCTGAACAGCTGAAGCTTCCAGATCAGTTACATGCTAAGATAAGACATGCTTCTGCCTGCAACTCTGGGATGCGCTGAAATCCTAAACAGTAACCTACTGATGAAAAATGTTAACATTGTAACCAGAGACATTCATGACCTGCAACCAACACTGGGGGGCTTCATCCAACAGACACTGGAAACTACCAACCTCCTGAGGATGTCCCATGGCAGAGACTGTTATAAATGGAGAGAGACAAAGAGTAAAGACATTTCCTAAGTATACTGAGCTGACTTCTCCAACTAGAGAACACTATTGTTAGACATCCCCCCCACCCCACTTTTCACCAGCGGGTAAACGTAAAAAATGCTGCGGCCAACAGTTCAAATACTCTTTCCAGGAACACAATTTTCCTCCAAATTATTTGTATCAAGTTTAGAAATAACTTTCCTCCAAAACACCATATGGCTTTTCAAACAAGATACCTAAATGCACAATTCTCACATATATGGTATAATTTCAAATAATGCAACTCCAGTCACTATAATATTTGTATTTCAGCTGAAAGTCAGCAATTACTGACTGCTCACCACATTCACGTCCTCAGATTAGGCACTTACAACCAACCAAAAAATAGGTAGCCAACCTTTCCAGGAGAAAATATATGTCATATTATTTAATACCTAGAAAAAGTAATAAAGAAGTACAAATTATTATAATGCAAAACAAAGAGGAAATTAGTCACATGGAGTTTGAAGGGGAGGATTCCTGCTAACAGTGAACTCTGATGAGGTCCTGAATGAGGACCGACACTGAGGCTGGCAAGCTGGGGAAACCACCATGTACTGAAAAAACGGCAACACAAAGGGACAGAGGAGGGATGGGGTGTGTAGGTGTGGACCAAGCTAGGCCAACAACTATGGCTTCACTAGCCCAGACCAACAGGCCAACCTCAGGCAAAGGCAAAGGCCAACCTCAGGCAAAGGGAAGTTAGACAAGATATGCCTATATATCAGGGCGGGCAGAACGAAGATGTGGAACATTCTGCTTCAGAAGCATTTGTTTTAACTATTATATCCATTTTCATCAACAGTTCCCTTGACATCTAGTTTACACTCTCAGTATCTTTAGGTAAATCTCAAGCGTCGGCTCAAGCCCTTGATCCCTAGTCACGATACCACAAATTCCAATTCAATACGTTTCTTCAGATTCTGGCAAGAAAAAAGCAAACAAGGTTCCAAAGGGCACTGTCACTGCAAAATAACAGATCTTCAGTAAAATGTAATTCTTAGCACATCGTCGGGCTTGCAGGAAGCAAGGAAAATACACAAATGTCCCAGTAACTCCTCCAATCCAACCATAATGAATGAGACGATCATAAAAACAGACAAACATCAAAGATGAAGAAAGCAAGCCACAGACTAACAGGCTGGGGGCAGGGGTACCCAGAATACTTAGAAGTAAAAAAATACAATTGTTGAAATTAAGAACTCAATGGATGAATTAAAGAGTGGATTAGACACAGCTCGTTAGCGAACTAGAAGTGAGATCCAAGGAAATACCCAGAACGCAAACAAAACAGAAACAAGGAAAGGGCAACAAGAGGGCGAGGAGGAGGAGACGGAATAAGCGCCTCCTTGGAATTCCCGAGGGAGAGCGCAGAAGCACAGCGGGATCTGATGGTGGTAAGATGGCCAGCAGTCCTTTACGACTGGCAAGGCACAAACCCACAAGAGAAGCACAACATATACCAAGATTATTAATAAAAAGAAAGCCACACAGAGATACACTGTAACAGGACTAGAGGACACCAAAGTCAAAGAGAGGATCCCAAGGCCACCAGAGACAGAAGACAGACCTCCACAGGGACAGCGTCCCCAAGAATAACGGGGAAGCCAGAGGACAACGGAGCGATAGCTTCAAAATGCCGAACAGAAATAACCAAGTAACTACTTTTATTTGGAATCAAGTCTATTTTTCAAAAATGAGGGCAAAAGAAAGGCATTTCCAGGTAATCAAAAAACTAGAGACCTTTCCCCCAACAACCCCTCCCTAAAGAAATCTCTAAAGGATATACTTAAGGAAAAAAAAAAGAATCCCAGAAGGAAGTTCTGAGATAGAAGACTGATGATCAAAGAAACTGGTAAAGACACAGGCAAAGCTAAAGAAACACTGTCCGTATGCAACAACAACGCTCTACTTCGCGAGGGTTTTGCACGGATGATGATTAACACTGGAAAATAACAGCATGTAAATTCAGGGGTGGATCAGGTTCAAAGTATCTCAAATCCTTGCACTGTCAGAAGCGGAGCTAAAGTATTAACTTCAGGCTTTATGTATGTAAAATCTCAAGAGCAGCCACTTAAAAGACTACAATTAGCATCTTCCAAACCCGATCGGCGAGGTCTGAACACAGTTTCACCGTAGGCTCTGGCTGAAGCAGAACTGAGTTCGGCAAAAACAATGTCAAAGTCATCAATGAAGGGTGGTGAAACCCAAGTCTTAGCTCAAAGGTCTCAAGAACAAGTTTAATACTTTGGGGGGGGTCATAGATTCCCCCTGAGAAACAGAGGAAAGCTGCTGGTCCTCTCCCCCCCAAAAAAACACTCTTATTACTTGAACAAATTTTCACACCAAAGCAAAAGACTTTTCCCAGACTCCCCAGAGAACACGGGCCTCCCAGGCCTTGACCAGCTTAAAAAGCTGGAGAGAATTAAGTTGGTGTGGGAAACAGTACAGTTGGAAGTTCCCCCATCCTCGCATTAAAACCACATATGTGGATCAAGGACTAAGTGTTGGGCGTCATGTTTGGGGGAGGGGAAACCGGAAGTAAGTCATTCATTTAATTCACTCTTTCATTAAAATGTATTGAATAATTCAACAATTATGCAACCATTGAAAATGTGAACTGTAGAAAAAAGGTCCTAGTTTTAAAAACTGTACGCGCCAATCTTACAATCTGGTGGACAAATACGCCATACGATGAAGACAGCAAACAGACATTCCAGAAACAGCCCTTATACCTAACTACCGGGTGTTTTTAATGCTCCCTTCCTGGAATGACTCAGTTAAACACCGGCAACGGTCAACGGGGCCGCAAAGGACTTGTCTGGTCCACCTGGAGCTCAACTTCTTCAAAGGCACATCCCGACCCCCTCAGTGTTGTCGCAAACAGACCAGTGCAATCCAGAGCCTCCTAACTCCACCCACATTCCAGAAAGAAGCTTTCTGAAGCGGAGATCCCTGTCTCCAACCAAACACTGAAAACTACAAGCTCGTGGTCTGGGCCCCAGAATCTGCATGTATTCTATCTTAACAGAACCCGCAATGATGCTACGTGCCTACAGATACACACAATATACAAACGATGACTCCTTATTCGCAGAAACTCGACTTAGACCGGCTCTGTGCAGCTCAAATACTCAGAACTGAATGAAGTATTTCCAATACACCATGAAAATACATTCAATAGTTAAAATCATTATAGAGCACGAGAAAAAGATTAAATGATTCTTAGGTATCACAGCAAGAAGAGAAAAACTTATTCGAGTACACAGGACCTGGAAGCAAATTCAAAGGAAAAGCACAGGTGATGTCTCCACACTCCTGCTCAGGCAGGAGTATTCTCCACAATTCACATTTAAGAGAGTGTGTTAATGTTCCACACACACACACACACACACACACACGTGACTATTACCACACAATCAATCCCAGCAGTCAAATAACGCTTTCTGCTTTCTTATTTGGGGGGATCTCAACCTCAAGAGCCAGCTAACCACACACGGCAGATGCTGGTCCGTCTTGACCCAACAGTCACGGGGTCTCCTCATCTTCGTGACCAGCATCTGGACCACATGTGCGGATCTGACTTACAACTAAAATTCCTGCGGTGCGCGGGAGAGGTGCAATCTCGTCCCAAAGTAAAGGAGAAAGATTCAAAAGACTTAACTTTCCCCCAAATCCTGATTATCCTTCCAAACCAATCAACTTGAAGACACGTTTTATGAGCCAGGTATCATTTCATTCTTAAAAGCTCACTTCCATTTTTGATTGCCTGAAACATGCATGTGTTGGATAAATATTTTCTCAGAAGGCCAAGACGAGAGCACTGGGATCTTCCTGAATTTTAAATTAAGCGACTACAGTAGTTCTCAGGGGGAAAAAAACCCACCCCCGCTGAGAAAAAGGAATGATTAAGATAAACAAGAACGCTGCTTTCATTGTTATTAGATTCCTTTCTCAAAGCACATGGACTCACTCTTCTGGTGGTTATTTGGCCACTAGATAAATTAAGATCCTTTTGATCTTTTCTCTCCTTCGGTGATATAATCAATATAATCAAAGGAAAAAAGGTTTGGTTTCAGGGTTTGAGCGCGGTGTGGTTTTTTCTTTTCCTTTAAGAATGGAAAATAAAGATGTTTCATAGGGTAAACGTAACCACTTAACACCTGGCTATAGCGTTTTATCAACTCTAAACTGCTTTGACATGCTAATGTCATTCAGGCTTCACAATTCTTTGAAGCAGTGATTATCATTCCCATTGTACAGATGAGGGAGTTCAGAAGAGACAGTTACTTAAGACTTTCAGCTCTTCCCTTCCCAACATAGAAGGGGAAGAGTGCAATCCACAACGTCTGGCTCTAAGTCTAGAGCTAGGATTGGAGCTAGAAGGCCTTTAACTACTGCACGTCCCACCGCCATGCGCCCAAAACCCCAGGAGAAAACTCAGGTCCAGAACAGCTGGTCATCTAAAGCAGAGGCTAGCAAACGAAGACCTGGAGGACAAATCCAGCCCACTGCCTGCTTTTGTGGAATCCATGGGCTAAGACGTTTTTCACATTTTTAAGTGATTTTTTTTAAAAGAGGAAGACTATTTTATCACATGTAAAAATGACATGGAATTTGAATTTCACCGTCCATAAACAGTTCTACTGGAGCATGGCGCTCGCTCCTCTAGGGCATGGCCGATGGCTGCTTCTGGGCGACAAAAGCAAAGCTCAGCAGTGGTAACAGACTGCCTGGCCTGGGAGGTCTCAAGTATTAATAACTATTTGGTCCCTTACGTAAAGTTCGTGGACCCCTGATGTAAAGGATGCGTGTCTTTTTGCGAAGACTAGAAAGTTCATAGCATGGGTAAATTTAAAATACCTGTCTTCCCTGACCCCAGCTGCTGGAGATGCAGGGGGTAAACCAATCCTGTCCTTCAACGAACACTAGTTCTTCCAATTTGGGAGGGTGATGCTCCAGCCCATCTTCTCTAGGCTCTGTTCCCTTATTTTTTTATTCACAAGGCACAGTTACAATAAGCACTTAAACATTTACTATCACCACATACCAGGAACCATGCTAAGCGTTGGAGATCTCATTTCTTTTTAGGTGAGAAAACAAAGGCTTCGCAGTCAGGTAACTCGCCCAAGTTCACGGGGCTGAGGCAGACCCGTGCTCTTACCATGCCAAGTTACTTCAAAAAGCAAAACTTTGAACCTCCTCCTCTGCCAGTATATCCCTCTGGAATTGTGGAGTTGGAGGCCAAACATGAAACTTCTCCTTCGATTTAGGCAGAACTGGACGAAACCAGGCAACTCATGCCCCAGGACCTGGCTACTAACCTACCTTAGTGTTCCCGCCCCCCAGACAGGCTGCCAGTCAGTGCTTACTGACAACTACTATCATTTCTGCCTCACAAGTAATACCGCCTTGATTACAACAGTACAATTCTGTACCTTTAGAAGCAAAACCAGGCCTCCAGGAGGCATGTTAGATCAGGTAGAACACAATAATAACCATCACTTTCTAAGCGTTCTCTCTGGGAACCACAGGTATGCTTTACATGTTTTTTTCATTTAAACTTCACAGCTCTATGAGGTTAGCTTTGATCCCAATTTTACAGGTGAGGACACTGAGCTTTCAACGTTAATTTGCTCAAGGTGGCAGGGTTGGATTTCAATACCTAGGTTTCCTGACTCCAAATCCAGGCTCTCAATCGCTATGCAGAACTTTCAAATATCAACTTTCAATCCTCATATATAGTCACAGTGTTGCCTACAAGTAAAGGATAAGTGAGAAAATTCACCTTGAAATATACTGACCACACTATTTACTGTCACCTCAACTCTACTAACACTTTTTTCCAAAACTAAAACTCAGAATCAAGAGTTCAATTGTGCAGGTGTGTCATTTTTCTGCAATGTACTTAGTTCTTCCAACAGATGCTCTTTGAGGGCATGCACCGTTCCCGTCCCTCATCCCTCCCTAGCTCCCGAAAGAACCTCCATAGGGTAGGCATTCAATAACACACTGAATGAACACAAACTTTGTACAAAATGTGACTTATAAATGGATGCTGCCGGGAGAAGGGAAAACCTGAAGATATACAGTAAGCAGAGAAAGAACTAAATTTAGTTCATAATGCACTGGTGGTAAAAGTGTTGTCTTCAGAATTTTTTACACATGAGATACAACCTATGTATAAGGTGCTACCCTCACCCATACACTAATGGAACAAGTTGACTTATTATGTATTTATAATCACAAAAATGAATGACGAGTGAATACTCAAGCCTCAACTCTCAAAAAGTAGTCTAATGTAGAAACCAAAATCCCTCATGCTCTCACACTATGTACTTTCCCAACTGCGTGCCTTAGCCTCTACTTCTGGGCCTTTCCCAAACACAACACTTTCCTTCCTAGACGGGAAGCTTCTTGAGAACAGGGGGTGTTTTTTTTCCCTTTAGTACCCAAATGACCCAAGATAGTATCTTGAATACAGTAGGGCACAGCTAATGTGTGAAATGGTTGAACAGAATGGAACATTCTCAGGGCCAGCTAAGGTACACTGACCACGTACAATGTAAGGGCAGGCCAACAACCTTACCACTGATTCTCCAGAAGGCGGCCTCCTCCTGAGAACTTTTGCGAACACTTGCTTTTAAAACAACAGAAACTTGCTTTATAAAAAAGCAACAAGAAGTTGCTAGAAGGCTATGACTGTTGGCAACAGAGCTCCATTCTGTGCCAACGGCGATAACATATCCACAAGAGAAGACCCCTCAGAAGGCTCACCTGGTCCTTATTAAGGGTTCACAGGGGCCAAGGGGCTCTACTCTTTACAGACGCTTCCTTAAGACCTAAACACCCAGGTCCCTAAACGCATCCAAAAGGTAAATCAAGAGTATGCAGAAGTTTTAGTCTCTTACGAAGATCTATTTACAAATACTTATACGCAACAGAAGAACCATTTGTCCAAAAGAACAGAGAGCCTTCCAAGCTTCTCTACTCCCAGGAAGTCGACTTCGCAACACGTCAAGAAGTTCCATCGAGGCGCACAAAATGTGCCTCAAAACCCAAACTGATATTCGCACCACTTGAAGTCGAAGCTGGCGGACCGATAGCCCACAACTCAGAGTTCCGAGGGTGCCCTTTCTCACTCGCACCGCTGCGGCGCAAATGAATGACGGTGTATCAGCGTTAAATTTAAATTTCCTGGCTCCGGCCACAATGCTAACCTAATTAAAGCATGTGGTCAACGCTTAGCCTTCTCGGTGCGATGTTGTGCATCGCTCAGACCAGCAGCAGAGTCGGGAGACAGTTGCACCCTTCCTCTCGCCCCCCCCCAAAACCGGAGGCAAACCCTCCCCAGAGCGCTCCGCCGAACGGCCAGGAAAGCGCCCCCGCGCCGCCCACGGACCCCGCCCGGCGGCGCCGCGGGCTCCGCACCCACCGCCTCGCCGCGGGCACTTTGGCTCCGTCCGAGCAAGTCGCTCGCGTCAGCGCTCCTGCCCCGCGGCCGGGACCCCCGGCCCCGCAACTCGGGCGCCGCCGCCGGGCCGGGGCGCACGCGCTTCCGTCCAGTAAACTGCGGCCGGGGGGGAGGGGGCGGCGGGCCGGCCGTCGGGCGGGGGCCGGGCGGGGCGGCGGGCCGGGGGGAGGGGAGGTACCTCGTACAGCTCCTCGGAGGCCATGGTGGGCGGTGGAGCGGGGGGCGCGGGGCAGGGCCGGCGAGACGCCGCGCAGCCGGCGGCCGACACTTTGTTTCAGTTGGGTCCCTGCGTGGCCTGCGCTTCCTGCTCCGCTCGGCTCCGGCGCCGGTCGGGCGCGGACCGGCGCTCACTCCTGCCGGTGCGGGCCGCCGGCCGGGTTGTGCGCAGGAGCAGCTGCGCAACGCGCCCTCCGCGCCGCGCTCACTCCCCGGCGGGCCGGCTCGGGCTCAGGCTCATCGCGCCGCCGCGGGGCCGGGCCGGGCTGGGGCGGGCGCGGCGGCGGTGCACGGCGGCGCGCTGGCTCCGCGGCTCCCCCTCTCCGGTGTAGTGCAAAAAGCTTCCTACTTGCGACCGAAAAACCTGCCCCGGCTACTGAGCATGCCCAGTGCGGCCGCCCGGCCCGGCCGAGCCGCGCTCCCGCGCTCCGGGTTTTCGTGCCGCCCGCGCGGGGGGGCGGGGCGGCCGGCGGGCGGGACAGCCGAGGGGAGCGGTGGGCCGCGCTCCGGGCGCGGCGGGCGGCCGCGGGGAGCCGGCCGGCAGGAAGGGGAGGAGCCTGGGCTGTGGGCGGGGCCGCGGGAGGCGGGGCCGGGGCTGTGGGCGGGGCCCGGCTCGCCCCAGTGTCCTCCGGAGGTACGGCCGCGCCGCGCCGCCGCCCGCGCGCCCGCCTCGACGTGGGGACCGGGCCCGGGGCGGGAGGGCGGAGGACGGCGACGCGCACAGGGGCAGCCACCGGCAGGCCCGACGTTGGGCAGTGGGCTGCGGGGGCCGCGCCGGCCCGCGTCCGCAGCCCGCCGCCCCGACGGCAGCGATGCGCAGCCTCCTTGCGGAGCGCGCGGAGCCCCCGCCTCCGCGCGCCCGCCGCGTCGCCTGTCCGGGCCCGGCCAGCCAGCGGAGGGCCGGCGGCGTGGCCAGGTGGAGCCCCCGCCGCACCACGTGCCCGCCTCCCCCGCGGCCGCCGCCAAGACCCGGAGCCGGAGCGCGCGCCCGCGTGGGGCCCGGCGCGCTCGGCACGCGAGCTCGGCGGCAGGCCGGGGGTGGGAGCCGGGGCGGGAGCCCGGCGCAGTCGAGGGCGGCGCGAGGGCGCGGCCGCCTCCGCTCGGCCCGCAGTTTCCCCCGCGCTGGGCCTCCCTGTTCCTCTCGGAGCGTCCGCCTCCTCCGAAGAGCAGCTGGGAGGAGGGGCCGGAATCCGGGCTCCAGGGAGGTCTGGGTTCCAATGCAACGAAGCTGTCAGTGGTGGTTCTCCTTGGGGAGGAACGGCGTGGACAAGCAGGCGACCGGCCCTCCCGGGGCCACAGCGATGGTCAGGCCCTTCCTTCGCTTGGCAGGGCAGAGGGGCAATATGGGGCCGGCCCGCATGGCTAGTTCGCGGGGCACACCTGCCAGGACACTGGACGTTTACCCATCCGTGCGGAATGAGGAAGGGGCTGCCTGGCCCGACCGCCCCAAACAGCCGGCAACTCCGAACCTTCCTGCGCACAGAGCGGACCTTCTCTGCGGGGCACTGCAGAGACCCTGTCTCACGTTGTCCCCCACCCCTAGGCCTGGAAGCCCCCGCCAAACCCTCATGTCTCCCGGAGCATCCTCCGCTGCCACCCCGTTCCTGGTGCTCCCTCTGGCTCCAATTCGAAACCGAGCCCCTAGAAACCAGGCTCCTCCCACCAGTTTTCTTCTGAAAACCCAATTCGATGGTGCCCCGTACGCACAGTTTAGTAACCACGAGGCTTTTCACCCACCCCGCTGAGCTTCCTGCCCTCTCCAGGCCCACGAACAAGCGCAACGCTTGCCCTTAAGTCACTTCAAGTCGAATCACCATTGTCTTCACGCCGGCGCTTCTGCCTGCGATTCCCTCTGCCTGGAATGCCCCCTTTCTACTCTAAACTCCTGCTCCGACGTCACCTCCAAAGCAAAGCCTCCTGACTTCCAGGGCAAAATTAGTCACTCCCTCCCCAGCCACTGAGGCGCGCTCCACTGCGGAGCTTTCCTCGGTATACTCAGTTCTCTACACTCTTCCCTCCCATTTCTACGCGATGACCTTCCCCAGATCTCGTCTTCCAATTCGACTCTCCAGCCCGCCACACCACTCTCTACCTACAAAATAAGGTTTCATTCAGTGAGTTGGAATTCCGGTGTCCACAGCAAAGCCCCTGACGCACGATATACCTCCGATTCCCAGATGCTTCGACAAGAGAATCACAAAATAAAGTCCTCACCTCCTCAACCCTTCCAGGCGCCCTCTCTGATGGCCCAGCCAGTTCTCTCTGCCCTCCTCCAAACATTAGCGCTTCTTAACACATTATTTGCTGCATCTGCTTCTCGTCTCTCTGGCACACAAATTCATCAGCCTAAGTTGTAAGCTCCTTGAAGGCAAGGACTAGAAGTTTGTATAACCTACAAGTCTCAAAGCAATGACTGCTCAGTACTGCAAGTGCTCACAGGCTTGCAAGAGGTGGTTCAAAGTCACACAAGCACAATACAACATGAGTAAGAAAAAAGGGATCCTCGGTATAAAACGAACAGACACATCTCACCTAGAAATCTATATACAACCCTAGACGGATGTAAATATAAAGTCCCCACTGTTACCAAGGGGAGGGGAGGAAAACAGGAGGATGTAAAGACAACCACAGCTCTACTCAGACACTGAGCTAGTACATTGGCTATATATACAATCCTAACCTAAGGAGACTTCCCTCATTGTGGAAAAAAAGGGAGGGGGTATTACAGCATAAAAAAAGGTAACTCCAAAAAGTCAATGTACACGGACCTTTAATCCTGATGACCTGGGTTATCCATGCTGCTGTGATTAGCTGTCACCATCAGGAGGAACGGCGGGGTAGAAGTCAGCTGCGTAACAAAGCAGGGGCAAGCCATTCTCCCAAGCACAGGTCTACCTTCTCCTCCAGTGATTAGTCGGTTTCCATCTTAATTAAGAACAAGGCAGAGGAGACCTGTACTAAGGTACTCAACTAGTGACTGAGAACTTGAGGTCAGCTGTCCGCTGTGTTCCTCTCATCCCCCCTCTGCACCTAAAACACCCACTGGTTTATTTAATGCTGTTTTGCTTATGTATATATTTCACCTCGTTAGTTCCATTTGTCTTACTTTTAAGCAAATTCCACTCTCTTCCCTCACTTTTTAAATATAAACAACGTTTTATCAGTGCTCAGAAGCAAATTATGTCCAAGATTGTTTAATGGCTTTGAATTTATACCACTTTTTATGAAATAGTGAAGTTTTGCAGTAGTTACCATGACCACGTGTGTGGGTGCTGTGAAAGTACTTTGAGAATAAAAGTGCAATCACATCCCCTAAACACATCAAGGAAGACATCTTTCAGCACAACAGTTTGTACTAGTAAAATATACAAATCTTAAAGATTATAGAAATGGTTGAGAAGCAAGATGATGGACACATGCGATTAAAATACACATATACTCGTTCTAAGCTTCGGTTCTTACCTGATCTGAGTTAGTGGCGGAGACCAACGTGCACCAGTTTACTCCTTTTCCAAATGTATTTGAACGATTGGTATTCGACAATCGGTACCACTCAAGATAAGACTCTTCAGATCAGGAGTTAGAGCCATTCCACGTCTCGGCAGAACAATGACTAATATCTTAAATTAAAGGTTCTTTCCTTTCCCCACTCAACAGCCCAACCAATCACTTCTTCAATGTTCCCAAGAATCTGCATTTCATCTACATTTGAATCCCAAGGCTCCTGAAAGGAGATGGGGGATGGGACTGGAAAGACAAAAGAAACGGAAAATCTAGCAACTCCTGCTCGCAGAGTCAAAGGCATTTTAAGGTTGGGTGACTGTGGAAAAGGGCCGATAACAATCCCCTCCAGCAGTTCTGCGCCCCAAAGCGTAATCTGTCTTGGCTACCTCCACCAAAACCTAAAATTTAACTGCAGTTTTTATCAAGAAGTAACCCGTTTGTTTCTTTGTGCACACTTGAGGCCAAAGAAAAGTTAAATACCATTCTTGTTATAGAGCGGTCACTTCATAAATCTTGGGGAAATTGCTATCTTAATCACTTACTCAAAAGAAAGTAAGAAAAATTCAGGCGTGACAAAGCAAAAGAGAGAAGCACAGAAAGCCAGTCGTAAGGTGAATTCGGGTGCTAGGCCCTTCTCCAAATTAGGAGCCAAACAGTTCTTCCTTCCCTGAAAGCTTGAATTGGATACCAATACCCCCTTCTTTTCAAGACAACCAACAACCTCTGATTCATTTCAGCTGCTGCTTCCTTCCCGGGCCAAATCGTCAATTTCCCCATTTCAACCGGCAACCTCTCCCTGCCTGCATCCATCTTGGTCCCAGGTATTATTCTCTCTTTTGTGTGGAAGCAGGTACCTAATCCAGCTGCCACACTGCTGTTTCCTGGCCAAACACTATGATGATTTAATCTCTTTGCCCTAGTGATAGCAGTTCTGAGACTTCTTCACATTCGAGTTCACCAATTTCCTCTTAGGCTGAGGGAGGTTCCACCACTGGCAAAACCTCATCAATTTACAATTAAGGATAATTTTCTTTCTCAACTAGATTTAGTGTTTAACTGCAACTCCTTTTTCTCTTTAGCTGACGGTGATTCTACCCAAAGAATCCTTGTAATATGTCTCTGTTGTACCTTCCTTTGACAGAAACAATCAAGACTAATGGAATTTTTCATTTGTAACTTTATACATTGTTCCACCTTCTGGAAGGAGAAAAATAACCAAAATTCATAAAGAGTAAATAGCCTTGAGACACTGCCATGACAGTCGGTTGACTTTATACCAGGGCAGTAACTACTTCATTGTGGATTCCTGAAAAAAACATCAGATGTAAATGTCCCTTGAATTACTGTAATGGGTCATTATGTGTGTCACTCGAGTGAGACCATCCCAGTAACCTCATTACCTTCTGGACTTTTCTAGAGAGAAAGAGATTATCAATCAGAGCAAGTGGGCAGGAGATGAGAGCAGACATTCTGGCTGGTAGCACCAGGTGCACAGAAATCAATGGAACCCAGAATATGCCCAGGACCACAGCAGGTGGAGGTTGAAACCTAAAGCAAAGAATAAATGAATCTGAAAATAAAGCTTGAACCACACCAGCATATGGAAACAGGTACTGGGGTTTGATTGTTTTCAATCGCTAGTATTGCTCAGTGCAGAGGTTCTTAAGTTGTGGCCCCCAGACCAGTAGCAACAGCTTCACCTTGAAACTTATTAGGAGCACAAATTCTCTACCCCCACCCACCTACTAGCGCCCAACAGTCTGTTTAACAAGTTCACCAGGTGATTCTGATGCACACTGAAGTTTGAGAAGCACAGGTTTAGAAGAGTTTTGTTTCTTTGTGGTGGTGGTTTATTTTTTTAATTGAGTTACAGATTTCAAACCAGTAGTGGATCTTTACATTATTTTAGTAGCTCTTGATTAGCATTTTTTAAGTGAGACAGGGTGGAATGGATAGAATGGAATGAACTTGGGAAAAAAATCAGAGTGCCTCCATCACTCCACTAGCGTGGAACTACTGCTTCCATTAAATACACACGTATTTTTTAATATATATATATGTATATATATACACACACATGCATATATATACACACACATACACACACATGCATATATATACACACACACATACATACACATGCATATTATTATACACTAGGTCGTAATGTAAAAGACATTTCTTACATTTTGATCAAGACCAAAAAATTTGAAAACCACTGATTGGGAGATGGGTAACAAACCCCTGCAAAGTTGGATTGCTAATTATATATGAATGGTATTGCCAAAGTGCTCTAAAACCATTTTCTTAAATGGCTTAATGATCCTTTTTTTTGCAGTACAAATTATTTCTCCATAAATGCTACAAACGTGTTTAGACCAGGCTCCTTTCTGAATTATCACATATTCTAGATTAATCTATTTTGAACCAAAGAGGATTTATAGTATATATTTTAGACCTTTTCTTTCCGAAGAATGTAAAAGCTTTTCCAAAGAATATCTGTAACTGACTGTGCAAAGGGAATGCAGTTTAATTTGATAAACAGCAACATTTAAAAAATGAATAAACACATAAAAAGTACTTGCCCTGTGCCAGGAACTGTTATAAGCACTTTACAAATATTAGCCTCTTTAATTCAACAGCACCTAATAAAAATTATAGCTAACATTTACAAAGAACCCTCAGTAATCACATCTATCCATAAATCACCTTTTGGAATAGGCACAATGATTGTCCCACTCCTAGTAAGTGGGGACGCTAAAATTTACACTCAGGTCCAGGTAACTCTAGGGTCTGAGCTCTGAACTATTGTTATAGTCCTTCATTCATTCGTTCATTCAATAAATATTTATTGACCACTTATTGTGTGCCAGGCTCCTTGCTAATTAATGTATATACAATCATCCCTGGTCTCAGGCAGCTAATAATCTATTGCAATAGACAGGCATTAAATTATCAGGTAAAAAGTCACAGTTATAAGTCAAATCAAGGAAAATTGCAGGCAGCTGTGAGCACATGTGACCTGGCCATGAGTCTGATCTGCTGCTTCCCCAAAGACAGTGTCCATCACCCCATGGACACTCTAGACATGTTTGGGCACTAGCAGAGCAGGATCATTGAAAAATTATTTTCAAATAATTCAATATCCAAAAAAAACACATCGAAATAGCCATCATGGGAGAAAGCAACATTTTGACTTCCCTGCAATTGCTTTATAGTTTAGCATTTAAAAAATGAAATATTAGACATTCTAAATGATACCAAGAATAATAAAACAAAAGCCTGTGTACCCACTCCCCAGCTTAAGAATATTTCCATACGCTAGCCAATACTTGAAGACACTGGAATAATTTATGGAAGGTGGGGAAGATACCATATTCTGTTAGTATTTAGGGCTTGTTTAGTTGTTGCTTTTTATAATGAATTTAGATTTACAGAAAAATCGCAAAGATAGTATAGAGATGCCCATATATCCCTCAGAATTTCCCCTAGTATTAATGCCTCACGTTAGTATGGTACACTTGTCACAATTAATGAGCCAACACGGATACATTATTATTAACTAGTCTTCATTTCGATCTCCTTAGTTTTTACCTAATGTCCATTTTCTGTTCCAGGATCTCATTCAGGACACTGCGTTACATTTAGTGATTATATTCCCTTAGGTTCCTCTCCGCTGTGACAATTTCTCAGATTTTCCTTGTTTTTGATGATCTTGGTAGTTTTGAAGAGTATTGGTGGGAGATTTTGTAGAATGTCCCTCAAATGGGATTTGTCTGTGGTTCTTCTCACCATTAGTTTGGAGAGGAAGACCGCAGAAGTAAAGCGCCTTTCTCATCACATCAAAGGTACTGACTACCCACATGGCTGTCACTGCTAATGCTAACCTTGAAGGCCTGGCTGAAGGAGCACTTGGCAGGCTTCTCCACTGAAGTTACTACCCCCAGACCGCCCTTTCTATTCTAGACTGTTTGGGAAGTTGTGTTGTGCAAAACACACTTAAGGTGTGAGGACCTGTACTCCTGCTCTTTGAGGACAGAGTATCTACAAAAATTGTTTGGAATTTTGCACAGATTTGTCTCTTCTCCCACACTTATTAATTATTCAATCATTTCTATTAATATGAACTCACAGATATTTATCTTGTATTTCGGATTATAATCCATGCTTCTTTACTTATTGTGTTACTCTGATTGTTCCAGCTTTGGCCACTGGGAGCTCTTTTGGGCTCCTGTACCTGAGCATTGTGGGGGGCGGGTGGGGCGGATGTGTATGTGTGTGTGTGAGTACTTCTTTACTTTCTGACATTATTAGCTGCTCCAGGCTCATCTTGTATACGTTCTGCCCCAGTTCTAGAACCAGCCAGGTCTCCAAGTAGCCCTGCCTCCTCTTATTTAAAAATCATATTAAAAGCGAGTTCTGGGTACTAGTTGTGCTTGTTGTTACTGGGACTTCTTTGGTTTTTGATTAGGTCGTAACTAAGCTAGTGAGCTAAAATCTAAAGGATGAACTAGGTAAGAGGATGATGGAGATGGTCCCAGGCTGAGGGAAGAATGTGTGCAAAGCCCTAGATGTGGAAGGAGCACATCTCTGAGAACCTGAAAGGAGCTAGTGGGGCTGGAATGCAGAGAACAGGAAGAGGGACATAAAATGGAATTAGGAGACAGGCAAGTTTGGTGGGTCATGAAAATGTCCTGGGTTTCTTGAGCAATGATCTGATCTGTATTTTCAAAAAGCTTGACTCTATGAAGAACAGATGGTTGGGGCAAAGTAGTGAGGGAATTATTACACTATTGCCTTAACTTCAATGCTTATTTTTTAGATATCAAATTATTTCCAAATAAATTTTTGGTGCATACTTTGCTGACGTCAAGCATACTCAGCATGCCCGTGAGGTGATGGACAACGCCTTTAGGACCTCCAATGCAACCCTGAGTAGAAGTGGTGATAGTGGACATCTTTTCTTGATTTTAATTACAAAAGGAAACTTTCACTATTAAGAATGCTATTTGCTAAAGAAATTTTATAGGCATCTTTAATCTTTAATCAGATTAGGGAAATTCCTTTCTAATACTAATTTTCTAAACTTTTAAAATTAAATTGTGAATGGATATTGAATTTTGTCATCTATTGAAGTGACCATATGATTTCATTCCTTCATTTTGTAAATATGTTGGCTTACATTCATTATTTTAATTTTAAATCAATTTTCCCTTTCTGGAATAAACGAAAATTTTGGTTTGGTTGCATTGTGCTCTTTATAAATTGCTAAATTTGTTATGCTAATAATGTGTTTAGGATTTTGAATCTATGTTCATGAGAAAGATTGGCCTGAAATTGTCTTTTCACATGTTCTTGTCAGGTTTTGATATCCAGGTTATACATATCTCATAAGAGGAGCTGGCATACACTTCCTCCTTTCCAATTTTTAGTTTGTGTATAAATGCCATTATTTCTTCCTTTGTTATCTGTATGTATTTGCTTGTAAAGTCATCTGGTCCTGGATCATTCTTGTTGAAAGGCTTTAAGCTATAGATTCAAATTTATTAATGAAGGAATATTCAGGTTTTCTATTTCTTCCTATGTCAATTTATCCATTTTATTGAAATTTTCAAATTTAATGGAACAAAGTTGTTCAGAAAATTTTAATATTGGTAGGGTCTGTAGTAGTGCCCCATTTTTCATGTTTCAAATTTTGTGTGACTTCTCTCCTTTTATCAGCCTTGCCAGGGCTATATTAATTTATTAGTCTTTTGAAAATACCAACTTTGGAATTTGTTGATTCTCTGTTTTGGAAATGTCTACTCTATTTCATTATGCTCTTACATTATTATCTCCTTTTCACTTTGGGTTTTATTTGTTGTTATTTTTCTAATTTCTTTAAATGCCTTTGTTCATCGACTTTTAGTCTTTCCAAATGTATATATTTAAACCTATAAATTCCTCTGCATCCCAAAAGTCTTGGTATTTTACATTTTCATTATCATCTAGTTCAAAATAAATTTCTATTTCCATTGTGGTTTCTTCTTTGACATATGAATTATTAGAAATATGTTTTTAATCTCAAAATATAGAATTTTTCTACTCTTTTTGTTGTTTTTATTTGATTTCTGGTTTAATGGCATTGTAGTCAAAGAACATAATCTGTAGAATTTCAATTCTTTGAAATTGGTTGAGACTTATGTCCCAAACATGCTCAAATTTTATTAATATTCTGTATGGTACTTCAAAAGATTGTGTATTTTGCAGATTGTGTATGCAGTGTTATTTATATATATAATTTATATTATATGATTTATTATATGAATCATATACTAATATATAAATTATATTTTATCTTAATTATAAACAATAAATTTGGATATATTAATATGTTATAATAAAGTTTATATATAAATATATATATATATATTCAAGTTTAGTATTTATGTTATTCAAATCATCTCTCAGGATAGGTGTGTTAAAATTTCCGAATATGATTGTGAATTTGTTTATGTCTTTTTAGTCTAGTTAGTTTTTGCTTTACATGTTTCAAAGCTATTTATTAGGTACATACAAGTTTAAAGTGTTATATCTACCAGCTAAATGAAGCATTTTGTCATTATAAAGATACTAATCATGCTTTTGACTTTACATCTACTTTGGCTGGTATTAAGATACCTATAACCAACTTTTAAAAAATTTATGTTTGTATGATAGATAAATCTTTCTCCATCTTTGTATTTTTAAACTTTCTTGATCCTTATGTTTTAAATATGTCTCTTATAAGTAGCAATTTTGTCTTTAAATTCAGTATGACAATCTTTGTCTTTTAATTGGGGTATTTAGTCCATTTACATTTACGGTAATTAATAATATGTGTAGTTTTGATTCTACCATATTATTTAGTTTCTCTATTTATCCTGCCTATTCTATGTTTTTTTTTAATTGATTTGTTTCAGATTGAGAACTTTAAAAATAATTATTCTATCTTTTTCTCTTTCTTACCTTGCAAGTCATATGTCCTTTTACAAATTATATAGTGGTAACCCTAGAAATTATAACATACGTCTTTCTCTTAAATAAGTATAATGTTAATAATTTTAGTTTTTTCCTGGACAACACAATAACCTAAGAAAACTTTACACATTTATTCCATGACCTACTGAGCCATGTCCCAATACTATTTATTCCATGTTAATCCTTATTGTTGTTTTGTATCTTAATTCTCTATCTTACATGCCAAAAGTCATTATAATTATTGATTTATATAGCCAACATTTATTTAGATTCACCCAACATATTTAACCTTTTTTATTGCCCTTCATTTTTTACTGTATTTCTAATCTTCTGTCTGGAATCATTTTCCTTCTGCTTGAAGAACAATTAATATTTTATTTATTGAAGACTGCTGCTGATGAATTCTCTCATTTTTGTTTGTCTGAAAATGTCTATTTTACCTTTTTATGGAAGGCTATGTCACTTAGTATAGAATTCCAGGTTGGCAATTTTCTTTTTAATTAAATCATCAAGCTTTCCCCACAGCATTATTAAGATATAATTGACAGGGACTTACCTGGTGGTCCAGTGGTTAACACTCCATGCTCCCAATGCAGGGGGCCCGGGTCTGATCCCTGGTCAGGGAACTAGATCCCACACGCTGCAGCTAAAGATCCCACATGTGGCAACTGAAAGATCCTGCATGCTGCAACTAAAGATCCCGGACGTGGCGATGAAGATCCTGCGTGCCACAACTAAGACCCGGTGCAGCCAAATAAATCAATAAAATAAACAAATATTTTTTAAAAAGATATAATTGACATATAATATTGTATAGATTTAAGGTGTACGACGTGGTGATTTGATACATACATATTGCAAAGTGATTACCACTATAAGGTTAGTTGACACTTCCATCGCCTCTCATAAATACAATTTTTTTGTGTTTAGAACATTTAAGATCTACTCTTAGCAACTTTAAGGTATATATTACAGTACTGTTAACTACAGTTGCCATGCTGTATATTAAAGCCCCAGAACTTTTTCCTCTTATAACTGGAAGTTTAAATCATTAAGATTAATTGGTTCTGGTGAGGTCCCAGTTTAGGTTGAAAAGGAAAGAGTACAAACACTTGGCCATTCATCAATATATGAGGTTCATAAACCATATGTGTTAGGCGTGTATAAGCCTAATGTCTGTAATTCATGTGTATTCAGTATTAAGAATATACAAAATATAAACTGGTCTAACTATTGTTACATAGTTGAGCTCTTTAGAGGACTTAATTCATCCGAAGCATTAGGATGTATAATTAGTATATCAATTGTCTCAAATGCTTCCCTTCCTGTCAGGCTTCTTCTTGGTCCCTTTATGCTAATTTCCCCATAGCTCAGGTTCGGATTTTTCACGCTGAATAGATCAGTTTCACATATGCTTTCCTCTATGCTGGAAATGGGTGGGCTGTCCCCTACTTTCCTGAGTCTTCTTTTTCTTTCCCTATTCATTGCCAGCTCCATGAATATTTCCCTAAATGAAGGAAGCTTTTTTCTGACCGATCTGTAAAGAACCAACGCCATCCGCATTTAGCACTAAACCCACCAACACTGCACAGCATAAACATTTATTCTTGGGTAGGTTTACTACTTGGATCATCATCTTTTCTTTTTAAATTGCCATGCTGTTTTTTGTCTTTGTCCTTGTGTATGTTTGATGCATCTCCACTCTCTGCTTTAGAGAAAGAGAGAGAGAGCTCCAAAAGAAACTAGCCAACAACACTGTGAACCCATAAGCTCCCGCTATATAGGGTTCAGAGATGATGGTGAGGTTAAAATACCATCAACTCTACCAGCACATTCTCTCTGGTTTTTAAAATTTCAGCTTTACTGAGTTATAACTGACAAAATTGTAAGATATTTAAAGTGTATATCACGTGATTCGATATATTGATACATACACATTATGAAAGGATTTTTCTTCAACTAGTGAACACATCCATCGCTTCACGTATTTTCTAATTCTCCTCTCCCCTCCCCCTCTCCCTTCTTCTTCTTCTACTTCCTCGTCTCTCCTTCTTCTCCTTCTTCTTTGTGAGACCATTTAGTTTCTACTCATTTAGCAAATTTCAATTACACAATACAGAGTTAGCAACTATAGTCACCATGTTTTACATTAGATCCTCAGACCTTATTCATCTTACGTGGAAAGTTTGTTCTGCCAGTGCTTCCTTACAGTAACCTTTCATGGAGCACGTAGCAGGGGGTATTCCTTCTTGAGTATAGAGGATATAAGGTATCCAGCTGAGGTCATTTCCTGTAGATAAAAGATTATTTCAACGCCAGGTTGACTAACTTCAGCAGAAGAAGTAACATTTGCTTTTGGGAATAGAGGTAAAATGAAACCAATCTATTCAAGGAAAGTTATTGTCAAAGTCTTAGAATTTCTAAAAGAAAAAGAGCAATGCATTCTTTTAGTTTAAGCACTAGGATATACAAAGTTACTAAAAAGCTGAGAACAATTTTAATGTCTAATATATAAACATGACTAAATAAGTTGTGGTACCTTTACATAATAAAATATTATGTGCCTCTTAAAAATAAGATTTTTAAAAAGATTGGGAAATGCATATGTCTTAATATTAAGCAAAAGAACCTGAACACCATGCATAAAATATATCTGCAAGGATACAAATATCAAAAATTTAAAAAACTGGAAATATTAATTTTTGTTAGGGAGGAGAACAGGGTGATGGAGGGACAGAGGTCAAAGAAGACTCTTCACTCAGCTTTAAATTATGTGAATGTATCACTTACTTCTTAAAAATTAAAATGAGTAAAATGAAGAACCAGGAAATATAAAGCCAATGCAATATAATTTCAACTATGCAAAGATGGACATAGAAAAATATCTAGCAGGAATTATACTAAAATATCAATATGATTCTCTCTGGAATTACAGGGTTTTATGTCTGTATTTTCTAGAGATTTTGGTTAAAAATGTTATTTTTAATGAAATTAAATTTTGTTGGAAAATATGAAAAATTTTAAATGTAGGAAACCTATTTTAAAAATCTTTTAAAGAACTATAGCTTGGGACTTCCCTGGTGATCCAGTGGGTAAGACTCTGCACTCCCAATGCAGGGGGCCTGGGTTCGACTCCTGGTTGGGGAATTAAGATCCCACATGCCACGGGACAACTAAGCCCGCACTCTGCAACTACTGAGCCCAAGTGCTCTGCAGCCCACACGTGACACAGCTAGAGAGCCCATGCACGGCAATTAAGACCCAACGCAGCCAAAAAAAAAAAAAAATTTTCCTTATTTTTTTGCAGAGCTGTGCTTGGGAATCATTGGTTTAGATGAGGATCATTTCAACTCTAAAATTGTATGATTCTAAGTATAGAAATAGGCAACAAACTTAAATAGTCTGAACTTATAGTCTATACATTTATTCATGTCAATCAGTTATGGATACGGTGGTGGTCCAAAGCAGTCATTTATGCTCACGTAGAGCTCACAAAGATGGTGACTCTCTTCAGTTATCAAATAAGCATCGTAGTTTCATTTTTCGGTGCACACTGATGCCACTTATTGGCCTTCATGCTCTGTATGTCACTGAAAAGCATGATAAGCTATGAGGCAGACAAAAGTAACTCCATTTTATCAAAGAATTTGAAAGTGAATTCACACAGTTGATTGGACTGGAAATCAGGTATTCTTAACTGCAAAATCCATGATCTTTTCATTTCCTTTATCAGAGTAATTTGCTTCCTTTTAATATTATATTGTTTGTAGATGATTTACATGATAACTCATTCCAAACCTCTGAGGGACATAAAAGATGTTTGAAATCAATCCTTGCCCTCCAGGAATTTAAAATCCGGCCAAGGAGGCAAGACACACACACACACACACACACACACACACACACACACAGGAATTTTCCTTACAACAAAGGCAACATACAATTGAGCTGAATGGGTAATGCGAATAATAAACACAGTAGTTGAACTTTAGAGGAAGGTAAAAACCACAGAACCAAATCAGAAGCTTGAGTTGGGCATTTCAAGGGCAAGAGGTGGGAGAAAATATTATTTCAAGCAAGGAAAGACTATGAACAAATGCTTCGAAGGAAAGTAAAATGCCTTTTCCAGGGAGCACGAAGACGGCTGGGCTGCCCGGGCTGATAAAATTGGACAAATAGGTTGGGGTCGAATCGTGGAAGCTTAGACCGTTAGGCTAACGACCTGAAGACCGTGTGGTCAGCTAAAGGACAGGCAAGTGGTGCTCTCTGGAAGGTTCATCAGTGGAGATTCCGGGAAGGAGGGCGTGCACAGAAGTTAGAGGCAGGGAGAGAGCAGACAGTGGTTTTCTGGAGACTCTAATGAGTGTGTGAACTAGAGGAAGGAAGAAAGGAAAATTAGGAAGAAGCAACATTATAGGACCTGGTGATGGATTCAGTATGAAGGGTAATGAGGAGGGAGGACAAAACAGGTACCCAAAGTTGTAAGCTTCCATATTTAGTAGGAGAATTGTGGTACCATAGGCAAAAATAGGGACAGAGCAAAAGTTTGTTTGGGAGAAAATAAAGAAAATTTAACTTTAGGTATAAGTTTTGGAAGGCAGCTTAGCCTGACAGGCGTGAGTTCACATTTTATTATTGTAATGTTGAAAAAAGCCCCGCTGAAGTCAGGGCAAGTTTCAGTGCCCCCTCATTCCTAGTTTCCTAATATGTAAAATGAAGGTGGGAAAACCCACCTATAGGATGGTTCAGAGGGTTAAAAATGAGACCTGTCTTCAAAGAACCTGTTGTAGCCTGCAGTGTCTATAATCAATAAAATGACTTTGTTGTTGTTGTTGAGCCTTATTATAGTGCTAATGGATAAAGTTGACAGTAATTATTAATGGCTGACATGACGGATTGGATGTGTCAGTGGAAGTATCCGGTAGGTCATCTGAGTGGAGAGGTTGGAACTAAACGCATATTCAGACTGGAGAGTCATCTGTTAAAAGTGATAGTTGACGCTTGAAGGAGGATTAGTTAACCTAGCAAGGGAGAAGGGAGAAGTGGCCTGAGTGCGGAACTTGGGAGATGCCCAGAGTCAGAGGCAGTGAGGGGGAAGAGAAAACCTTTGTTAAGACAAAGGCTTAATCAGAGAGGGAGTGAGAGAAGAAAGAAGTTGCAATATTACAGCATTCAAGAGAGGGGTGACTTCAACAAAGTAGGTGTGAACATTTCCAAATGTCGCTGAAAAGGCAAGTAAATATGGCTTAAATTTTGGAGCCATTTCAAGAATTGGCATGACTGTCAAGATCATACATGTTATATACGGCAAAGAATCTGAAGAAGCATGGATATATGTCTATGTATAACTGAGTCACTTTCCTGTACACTTGAAACGAACACAACATTGTAAATCAGCTGTACTCCAATATAAAATAAAAATTAAATTAAAAAATAAAAAACGTGTGTGTTAAATTTTAGGCATAACCACTAATATAGTGGAAATAAAATATATTATTTCTAACTCAGTGATGAATCAAAAGAGAATAAAGATCAAATAATCTAACAGAAGATGGAAGAAAGGAGGGGCAAGTAAAAATGACGGCAAATAGAATAAAAAGAAGATCATACATGTTACAAATGATTTGAATAATATATTTTTCAAGAGTACATATTTATCACCTTCAAGGATAGACTTTCTAATTAGAGTAATCAGATATTAATTTAAAAAACAGGAAGGGTTTGGGCTTCCCTGGTGATGCAGTGGTTGAGAGTCCGCCTGCTGATGCAGGGGACACGGGTTCGTGCCCCGGTCCGGGAAGATCCCACGTGCCGCGGAGCGGCTGGGCCCGTGAGCCGTGGCTGCTGAGCCTGCGCGTCCGGAGCCTGTGCTCCGCAGCGGGAGAGGCCACAGCAGTGAGAGGCCCACGTACCGCAAAAAAAAAAAAAAAAAAAAAAAAAGGAAGGGTTTGTAATCAGCGTATTAAAGTACTAGCCAAAACAGTGCTGTTTATGAAGATAATCTAATGACACTGTAATAAACACATAAGGATAAAAATTGTTGGGAAATAACTCTTTAATATTCAGCTACTCCTTCTCACAAATTACACTCTTCATTTGTTTAATATACCCAGAGAACAAAGAGGCGACTTCAACCGTTCTTTGTCCAAATTGTCACAAATTCCAAATGATACAGTCAGACTGATTGGGATTTT
The DNA here is from genome assembly GCF_963455315.2 of Globicephala melas. Taxonomy (NCBI): domain Eukaryota; kingdom Metazoa; phylum Chordata; class Mammalia; order Artiodactyla; family Delphinidae; genus Globicephala; species Globicephala melas. The sequence goes on from NC_083324.2 coordinate 99,599,664, forward strand.
ACTGTTTTGCCTGTTGATGAGTCCAAGAGCTAAATGTCAAAGATCAAGTGCCTTATCTACCCTTCAATATCTGTCTATAAGTTTAAGAGACCTTATGGAGCTAAATACACCTTCCGAAGTGAAGACCTGTCAACTTTGTGGACTTAGAAATATGATTGGTTTACATTCCTGGTGCCCATATGTCTCAGAAAAATCACAGCTGGGCATCCTCCTCAAAGCCCAGCTGCTACAAGTACTTGGCGTGAAGACTTTGAGTAGCGGCTTCACGGACAAATGATGCCAGGGACTCCATTCAATTCAGCTGAAATTTATGAAGTTAATACAACTGATTTATAAAAACGAGCTGATTTACAAAACAGGCAATACAAAGAGGTAGAAGAAACTGTCAGAGGGAAAAAGGGGTAAGAAGAGACAGCAAGGATAAGATTAGTACAGAGTACTATATTCCATTTGCTGAGCAAATGTGGCTCAAGTCTCCCAGTGGCCAGAGCAAACAGGAAAGAGGAAACCTTCCAGTTAGCAGGCTAGTGCTGTTGTTCAGAAGATTAAACGGTTGTTTAGTAAAAGTCACAGTTCTCCTGTACCCCCAGGGGAAGTTCTCCTGTGGGTCCTCATAAAGAGGGATCTGGCGACATAGCAGATTGGGCTACCAATAAAATCCCTAAGTTAAAGGTAATGACACATTTCCTAGGGTTGGGTCTGATAGCACCCCTCTCTGTACGTACAGCTTAGTCAAGTCCATTCTGCAAGGAGGCAAATACCTGTGATGTAAACACACAGCGCTCTGATGCCCAGATTTCATCCAAAGTTAAAGTTTAGGGTACGCAGCAGAATGGATAATTTGCATACCCTTCAGGGAATTCTCACAAACGTTATTTCTCAAAAAATCAGTGTTTGCTAGAGGACTGGCCAGCAGAGAGCTCAAGGTTGCATTCTCCAGTGAGAGCCCGGAGCGCAGGTCTTCTATATGAGAGGGGAGGCATGCGTGCCTGGACCACTGAAGACTGAAGGGAAGGACCAGGTTCTCTCACGAAGGTGACCTAGTCCAGCTGGGCTCGCAGACGGGCAGCACATGGTCTAGTGACTGTGGACAAGTCACCATCTGACTCCTTTGAACCTGTTTTCTCAGTTTAAAATAATAATGATCTTTAAAAATATACATTCTTTCGGTTTACATTCATGTAAGCCAGACCTATAAGGGTTTTCAAATACTGTCTCTCATTTTGTCTGATTTGGTCCTTACTGCAATATGATGAGACAGGGCGGGATTAATCCTCACTTTATAGACAGTGGCCAAAAAAGGAAGAGGGGACATCTAAGGGTCTCTTTGAGGGCTAAGATTCCACGATTTTCACTATGAAACATCTCATCTCTCTGGTCTTCCAGGATCACAGCCTCGATTGTTGTAGCATTCACCTGTGCTTCTTGGAATAGGAACCCCTAGGAGGCAGGGTCATGGCATTTGTTAGGAGAGCACCATGCAGGTGCTGAATATTATCCTGAGCTCAGCCCACACTGTGCACTTAAATCTTCCCGGTTCTGATGCTTCCTCCCCGAAGTTAGGATGAAAGCCTGTTGTCCGGACATGTAAATGTTTAAAGTTGTCATGCCAGCAGGCAAAAGAGACTCTGAACGCCTCACAGCTTTAAAGAGCTGTGCAGACCTGTGTTTGGAGGCACTTAGGAACCCCGCATTGCCTTTCATGACATTCACCTTGGGAAGGATGGTCTGCTGACGTCTATCCTCTTGGTTCCCAGTCTCGGGGACAGTCATGGGGCGTTAGCGGATGTCTCAGGACCCCCCTCCCCCCCTCCCCTGAGGATATTAACACGGGGGAGAGGCTGCCAGGAAGCCCGGAGTCCCGTCTAATTGCCCCCACACGTCAGTGTGCTTTCATTCTGCAGGGGATTCGTCGGGTCACGGGTGCAGTAGCACATGCTGGGGCCTGGAGGAGCTGTTTAATGGCCGCAGAAATAGAGATGCCAGGCGGGCCGGCGGGCCGCTGTGGCCTTGCCCGGCGTTAGCAAATTCGTACCGGCCGAGGCAGCCAAACGGTCGCAGGAAACCTGGGCGGGGCACCCCCATAGCGTGTTTACAGTCCTGCAACTTGGAAGAGATAGAGACTTTTGTTCAGCATCTACAATGAATGAAAGTGGAGACTTCCTGGATTAATGTGCATTTCCAAGTATGGTTTCTTCTTCTGTCATTTTGTTGTTTTTCCTGCCCACTGGGAGAAGTTTTAAAACCAAAACTGGTTGGATAGAGTTAAAAGCTGGTCTGTACCAGAAAGGAGCCGCTTATCGTGTGAATTTGAGTTTATTTTCTATCCTCGCCCCTGAGTGCAGAGTGCATTTTGTGGGAATATCGGGGTATTTCGTCCCCATTTTCGCTGATCTCTTGGTAAACAACAGTCATCGTCTTTATCATCATTACAGTTCTAGATGTTGAAATGGCCTAAAAGCCAAAGGAAGCAACACTCTGAATACATTTTAAAAAGGGGAGGAAGAGCAAAATAGGAAAAGTATATTTAAGTGTTTAAATAAATGTTGCTCTTTTGGAAGAAGTAGCGTGGCATGGAACAATGCTTCGCTTCCCAAACTTGGATGTTTCTGCAAAGCACCCGAGGACCTCATTAACAGGCAGATTCTGACTCTGTAGGTCTGGAATGGGGCCTGAGAGCCTGTGTTTCTAGCGCATTCCCAAGTGATGCAGACACTGCTGGTCTGTGGACTTCACTTTATATAGGAAGTATAAACCGACCCTTCTTAGCAACATTTCTAGCTTTTAAAAGAATTTCTGGATTACCCTCATCAGATCATTAAAAGAGATATTTTGCTCAAAACCAAATATCTGTCATTAAAAACTCTAGAAGGACATGTCTGATTTGTGTGTGTGTAAGATAGCAAACTCATCTCTACAAACTTAAAACATGTACAGAATCTTTTAAAAATTATTTCTCTCGCCTGTATCATTTACACACACTTTTCGTACCCATTTAGTATTATTAATCATACTTATTAATTTAAGAAGAGTGAGTAGTCGCTACCTAATTAGAAATGAGAACACAACTGTTCCGAATTGCGGGGAGTGGCATATGCAAAGGGCCAGAGGCTCCCCCCACAGAGAATTTGTTCTCTCAAATGAACTCCCTTATACCTACCTTGACCATACGGTCTAGTTGGTTCCTGCTCTCTCAGTTTATCTTCAAAAGTCACAGAATCACTCTCGATAGAGCCCATACTGCTTGTATAGTCATCCGGCATTTAACACGTTGCTGTCCTGGGTTGCTAAGTACTTCTACTGTGTCCATGTCTTAGGTGTCCAATGAAATTATAATTTATTTTAGAGTATCAATAACCTCATTCATTCAGTTGACCAATATGTATGGAGTGTTCTTGAAAACAACCTGAAGGTATTGTCCACATGCAATTGCAAGTTGGCGTCCGAGTGCTTAAAATCAGAAAACACAAGTCTGTTCAATAATATCTGGGTAGCAGTGGCGGCCCTGGTAGAACAAATGTATCCATCCATCCACTCACCCACACATCCACTCATCCACCAACCACCCATCCCTCCATTCACCCACTCACCCACCCGCCCACCTGTCCATCCACCCTTCCACCCACCCACCCATCTATCCATCTGTCTGTCCATCCATCCAAAAAGAACCGTATTGAGAACCACTCTGTGCCAGGCTTCGGACTAGGTCCTAGAAGTACAACAGCAATCAAAGCACAGCTCCTGCCTCCCAGGCTTCTTGTTCCTTCACACAGAAATGTTTATTGACTTATTTTTTTAGATAAACTTTTTTTTTTTTTTTTTCAGTTCTGTTTGGAGAAATGGGAACAGGAAATGAGTATCTACTGTGAATGAGCGCAGATCTGGAAATACAGAGACCATGAATTTGGCTCAGGCTCCAGAATGACAGAACAGTGTGCCGACAAGGAAGTCACTCCATCCTCTGCCTCAATTTCCTCTTCTGTAAGCTGAAGGCGCTTCACGATTGCCAGGATTCCTTCTAGTCTTACAATTCTGTTACAGGAGTTAAGACGTTTTCTCTTCTCCCACTAAAGATTTCTGGGAAGAGGGTTTTAGGAAAGTTTTGAATAGCAGAGGGAATAAAATTGTAGAGCCCTCGGGGATGGTTAATTACTTAGCTTTTGCACATTTTCCTTTTTTATCTTTCTCAACTCTGTCATCAGTTTTACAGTTTACCAAGATTTCCATTTTTGTTTCATGAAAATTTGTTTTTCATTTCTTTGACATCAATCTCTCTGTCCAACCACATACTTTTTCCTTTCCCGGTTCCCCCGTCCTGTGTCTCTCTGTCCTCTTGGCTTTCTTCCCTCACATCTCCCAATGCCATCAGACCTCAGTTTTGCTCCCATCTCAATTCTCGCTTTCTGTTACTCAGAATTCTCTTTCTCATGCACCGTGGGAAGCCAAGTAGACATTTGCTACACAACCTGTATTATTAATACACATTCTTTATGTCTTTTCTCAGGGGAAGATGGAGCGGCAGGAACCTTACATCTCTCGGAAAAGCTGCCCAGGTGACCTGGTGTGTCAAGAAGTTACCTGACCCACCCTGTGAATGGCATATATCTCTGCAGATTTGCTTAACAGATACTGATTAAACATCTGCTGTACACAGCATTGTGTCAACGCACAGGAACAGGGAATCAAAAGAAGGGTAAGATATATTTCTCTTCTTGGAACTTAAAAAAAAAAGAATTAGGATGCAGTGTGACATGCCATACTGCTGTGGGAACATGAGGTAAGAGCCTCTAATGATTCCTGGGGGAAAGCTCCTCTGGGGTGATACATCTGACTTCCCAATCACAGTGGCTTCTTCTCTGCCAGCTGCTGCCGGTGCTCCTGACTTAGGGGCCTTGCATTGGTGGGAAAGAGACACACGTTCCAATTCTGTTTTGTCTGTGTCAGGCGCTAAAATCACCCCAATCTGAGGTTTCCATTTTGCAAATAAATGCACCGAGTGCTGGTACAGGTTCTTTAGACAAATGAGGATCAGGGTACGGAAAACCAGTTTACACCTATGCTTTCAAAGCAAGAAATCCAATGCTTGATTTTGGGGAAAATCCGTGGTTGAGGAAATGGGAGTTATAGTGGCAGGGGTGGGGCATTAAGGGGCAGTTCGCCTCAGTAAAAATCGCCTACCCAAAAATAAATGAAGGAAGAAAGTGAGGAAGGGAGGGAGGGAGGAAGAAGAGCAAAAAAGAGAAGGAAAGAAGGAGGGCTTCCCTGGTGGCGCAGTGGTTGAGAGTCCGCCTGCCGATGCAGGGGACACGGGTTCGTGCCCGGTCCGGGAGGATCCCACATGCCGCGGAGCGGCTGGACCCGTGAGCCATGGCCGCTGAGCCTGCACGTCCGGAGCCTGTGCTCCACAATGGGGGAGGCTGCAACAGTGAGAGACCCGTGTACTGCAAAAAAAAAAAAAAAGAGAGAGAGAAAGAAAGAAGGAACAAAAGAGGAAAATTTGAGATCGGTATGGATTTAAATCCTATTGACTCTCTTCAGTCAAAATTCAGAAGCGTTTTAGGTAATAATCTGTTAATGTCTATGAAGTTTTAACATTAAATCATTCATCTGAGTATCTAGGAGGGAGATCCCGAGACCAAGGATCCAATTTTGGACAGGGATCAGGGCAACTATCGAAGAAGCGGGTAAGACCCTGAAGAGAGTAGCCTGGGTAGGGGCCACCCTGGTAGGAAGGTGTGGCCTGTGTGGCGCAGCGCAAGGTGAGGACGGCTGGGACCCCGTGCAGGGGAGAAGGTCCACCTTCCGCCCCCGGACACGCTCACGCCTTCCCTGGCTCCAGTTCCTCTGGAAGGCAACAACCGCGCACCTTCCTTCGCAGGCCGGGTCTCCGGTGAACTCCTAGGACCTGGCCCCGCACCTGCTTCTTTCCTGCCTGCTCGCTTCCCCACTGACCTTTCCAAACCACAAACCAGGGTGTTGGGCTGGGCCCCTCCTCCTCCTCCCTCATCTGCCGTCCTTAAGCAGGCAGCAAGCTTGCCAGTCCATCCACTGCTGTCCAGTCCTGTTTTTGGACCTCAGCTCTGGCCAGACCATCTCAAGACTGCATTAGTGAGAGAGACCCTTCACTGGGTTCTCTACTGAAAGTCATCTTTCCAACCATCTTCCATCCTGGAGCTAGAGCGAGCTCTCCAAGCACAGATCTGAGGTGTTCCTCTCGTGTTATCCTCGGGATAAACTCCAAACTGGTTAGCGTGCCACACAAGGACCTCTGGGATTTGAACGCAGCCTTCGGGCCAGCTCTTGTCACACCCCTACCACGGCCCCCAGAGATGCCCACAGCGTCCTGAACGCACACGTGCTCTGCTCCTGGGCTTTTGCACAAGTTGCATCCTCGTCTGCATGGCCTTCCTGCCTGCCTGCCTGCGCTTGGCTAACTTCTATTTATCCTTCTTGGTCTCTGCTGGGCATCAGCTCCCTAAAGGAAGCCTTTTCTTCCCACCATTTCCCCACAAGACGGGGTGTGACATGCCTGGTATGTGCTCACACAGCACCTGACCTCACCCCCACGAGCGCCACCGTCCTGATCTAGGAGTGCAGAGCTGGCTTTGAGTCCTGTGACGCTTCCGGTAACTGACACAGTAACTGACACAGAGCAGACGCTGTGTTTGCTGAAGGAAGGAAGGAAGGAGCGAGGGAAGGAAAGGGGTTCCTGAGAGTAGGATGATACTTGGTCTCTTTACTCATTTTCCTAAACGCTAACGTCTTCTTCCTCTCCCCTGCCCCTTTTCTGCTCATTAACACTGTAATACGTGGTTTAAAAATACTGATTAATAATCTAGAGCTGGAGTGACCTTCCTCCTGATGAGACCAGACTGATCATGCAGGTGATGAATGATTGTCTAGTACTGAATACTTAACATGACGGAGTCATTCCTTTGAGGAAAAGACCAAAACCAGAAATCTGTCGCTATGAACAATATACCAGAGCGCTTAAGAGATTAGCTTTGGTCTCTGAGACACCTGAGTTCAAGTCTCAGCTCTGCCTCTTGCTATGACCTTGGGTATTATCTGACCTCTTTAGGTCTTAGTTTCCTTATCTGTAAAGTGGTGTATACTAAGGAATGTAGAGAATTTAGCTCTAAAGTTCTGAGTAAGGATTTGATTGACATAATCATGAAAACTTTGGAGCTCTTCTTGTCAGAAACATCATCTCAAATCCTGTTCTAACTTGAGAAAGGCTTACAAACTATATAAGAAAAGACACTTTTATCATACTCACTTATGGGCGTTTTATCTAAGTCATAAACTCTCAGGTTTACATGATCACTAAGAACTGTTATAGTTAATAAACACTCACGTGTTTCTTATCATTCTATCATCTGACTAGTCACATCTTTGGGTATCACACCTTGTTCTATGTTTAAACCACTATTATTTTGCATTTTCGTAGTTGATGCAGCTAAACCTCATCCTAATCAATATGAAAATGTGACACCTGGGAGTGGGGTGATGCAAGTAATAAAATCCAAGAGCGGCATTGGCTTAGTGGAGAAAGCCAGGATTTGAACAGTCACGAAATAGAGATCGTTAGTTGGGAAGTTAGTGACCTCTGTGATGCTGTAGCAGAACATTTGTTCCAACTGTCACATGCTGAAGCGGCCAAAGAAAACGTGCAAACCGAGGGAGTAGCCAAGGGAAAAGGGAGCACGTGTAAAATTTTGATCTGTATTGGTTGCTTCTTGTGACTTTTAGCCAAGATATGAACTTGGGCTGGAACTATCCCTCCTGCCGGCACAGATGGGTGGAAAAACGCCTTTGCTATGGGATGTCTCTGCCTGTGATCTAAATCGACTGAGTCATAATTGAGAGTCTTGCAGGAGTGAAAAATCCAACCACATTGTCCCTCAATATCCTCGCAGGGATTGGTTCCAGGATGCCCCGTGGACACCAAAATCTCAGATGCTCGAGTTCCTTCTATTGTACAAAATGGCGTAGTATTTGCATATAACCCACGCACATCCTCCATGCACTTTAAATCAACTCTAGGTTACTTACAACAACTAATACAATGTAAATACTATGTAAATAGTTGCCAGGTGTGCCAAATTCAAGGTTTTGCTTTACTTTCTGGAATTAAAAAAAAAAAAAAAGAAAATTTCCACCAGAGGTTGGTTGAATCCATGATCCAGAACCTGTGGGTATGGACGGCTGACAGTACTTTACCCAGACTGAAGCAGGAGTAAGAAGTGGCTACAAGCCCATCCTGCCTTGGCAGGAGAGAAGAAGGTGGCCCCAAGCCCTTCTCAACCATCTTCCCTGGGATTCGCTGCCAGACAATGGAAACAAGCCCAGCCATAAAGATCAGATGAGAGGTGTTGCCTGCCATCCCACCCAGCGTTTCCTTTTAGTTTCAGATGGTCTCAAGGAGAGCCAATGTCAATTTGAGAGGGAAGGGATGGGCAGAGCCTAAAGAGCTCTAAATAAGAGATGCGACTTCAGGCTGAAAGGGTGTTTCTAGACACAGTTTCAGGCTGAGGTAACTCATGCTTGGAACTAACTGGAAGCAAATGGGTTGGTGGCTTACTATATTTGGATAGAAACCTCCAGCTTGGCCAGCAACATCTTATGATTATTCAGCTCGCCAAAGAATCCCTGGGTCTCTGCACCTGCACAAGCAAGAAGTTGGCTGTGGAAACCAAGCAGCTCCAAAGAAGATCACATCCTCCAACACCCACGGCTCAGAGACAGCCGTGCAGGCAAATGGACAAGGCAGAACCTCCTAGAGGGCAAAGGCCAAAGGTCTGGGAGGAGTTCCTCCAAGGCAGCAGCTGCCAGAGGGCTGATCAAGGAAGGCACTCCCTGCCGGGAAAGGGGGTCTTTGCCCCTCCTGTCCTCCCGCAGGATTTGATCCGTGCTGTAGCCCATACTCGCAGTATTTCCCTTTCCTCCTTTTGACGACAGGAGTTTATCATGGTTATTCTCCTCCTACTTCAGCGATTCTATTGCATGTAAATGCAGATAACTTTTTTTTTTAATTACCAGACCGTGAGGAACCACATCTGAATGTGATGGAGATGACCTCACATCATCTAGAGATGCTGAACTTTGAGTGAGGTGCAATCATTGGATGAGACTTTGAGGTCACCTCCTCTGCATAGGGAAAGGCATGAGTCTAGGTAGGTGTGCCTGGATATTTGGGGAGCCAAAGGGGCAGACTAGAGCAGAAACTGATAGCTGCATCCCAACTCTTCTCTTTTCCTTTAATATAAGAATCCTGACTTTAAAATTGGATCGCCTACCTCTAGATGTCTTTGAACTGAGAAATGAATAAGGTTCCATCTTACTTACACCTCTATAGTTCAGGGTTTTGTGATAGGAAGCTGAATCTCATCACAGTTGATACACTCTCTGTGATTTGGCCAATTGAACATTAAGAACGTGCAGCAGGTGATCAGTGGTGTGGATTTGAGGTCTGGTCCACTGATGAACGGAACTATTTATTGCCTGGGAGGTTGAAAAGAATTACCTCTGTTGCTTCCTTTAGCTCTGGAAACAGTCAGACTTAGACTGAATTAGGATGTAAGCCTGATACATTTTCAGGATTGGAAAAGATTCCATAGTGTTTTGCCAATTTAAAGCAATTACAGAGTGGACACCCTGTCTGGCAGATGGCATCCTGCCTGGGAGACCAAGGGAAGAACCAGGGGTTATGGTTTCGAAGGGAGCAGCTCTGTCACCCACACTCTCTGATCCGGCCCCAGTGTCCCGTGTTAGCAAGAAGGGGTGGTTTCTCATGTCTGGTAATTTAGAAGAAGGACTCATTAGAAAAGTAGTCAAATTTGGCATATTAAATTCAGTTCAATAATTTTATTTTACTTTCTATGGGCTTTACATAGGGTTTCTCAAGCTCACACTATTGACAGTTTCTACCAGACAGTCCTCCACTGTGGGGCTGCCCTGTGCATTGTAGGATGTTCAGAAGCGTCCCCGGCCCGACCCTCTACATTTAGTAACATTGCCCCCTGCCCAGAGGGGACAACCAAAAATGTCTCCAGACATTGCCAGGTGTCCCTTGGAGGTCCAAAGTGCCCCCAGTTGAGAACCATTGGCCTAACATGATGCTCAACACTAATTTCATGTTGTTTTACAATATACAGAGCCTGCTGTGAGCTGATGTGCTGGGCGGGGAGAAGCTATCAGCTGGTGTAATCGGAACACAGGACCAAAATAGATTTTAGTCACCTATACTTGATAGAAAGCTTCAATAATAGCTATAATTTAACAAGACCTAATAAAGGCCATGCACTCTCCTCAGTACTTCACAGTCACTACTTTTTGGAAAAGTTCTTTAAAAGTGTATTATAGGGAAGTGGGGCAGGGATAAGTTAGTAGTTTGGGATTCACATGTATACACTACTGTATGTAAAATAGATAACCAGCAAGGGCCTACTGTATAGCACAGGCAACTCTACTCAATATTTTGTAATAACCTATAAGGGAAAAGAATCCGAAAAGCAATCTATACCTATATTTATATATCTGAATCACTGTGCTATACACCTGAAACTAACACATTGTAAATCAACTATATTTCAATAAAAAATGATTAATGTTTTCTATAAAAAGTATATCAAAGTACAATAACAATTCTCCTATATTTCCTTCCCATCTGAACTTTGGTATATATCCAGGCCTTGATTTTATACTTTTACTGCAAAGATACGCATCTGTAAACAACATTCAATGTCGCTTTGGACACTTCAGAACATTTACATAAATGGCATCATATTGTACGAGCCATCTGCAACATATCTTTTACTCAAAATTATGTACTTTTGTGATTCCACCATGTTGCAACACATAAATCTGGTTAATTTATTTTGACTTGTGAGTGGTAGTCATTCTGTAAGTGTGCTGTGATTTTATTTACCCATCCTTGTACAGATGGACATTTGGGCCGGTTGCAGTTAATTTCTGTTATGAAGTAATGCCACAGAAAACATCTTTATATGTGTCTTTGCACCACGTACAAGTTTTTCTTCAGAAGTAGAATTGTTGGATCAGAAATTGGGCCTATTTTTAACTTTTCTGCATGATGCCAAATTTTCTCCAAAGTGATTGAATCAATTTACATTGAATCAATCTACACGAGAATCTCTGATTCCCCCAAATCCTCTCCAACACTTGGTATTGTTAAAATGTTGAAGTTTTTCTAATCTTATGGGAGTGAAACATCTCACTCTGGATTTATGTGCATTTCTATACTTTTGGTGAAGTTGCACATCTTCTCCTATATTTGTTGGCTATAGTGGTTTCTTCTGTGAATTATTCAGACTCTTTGCTCATTTTTCGAATGGGTTTTCATTAAAATGTTTGAAAGAATTTTAGCATGTTCCACACTAATGCTTTGTTTATTTTATATGTTACGAATATCTTCTTCTAGGTTTTTGTTTGTCTTCCCTTTTTAAAGTTGTCTGTTACTTTGATGTAGTCTAATTGATATATATTTTCTTTTATCATTTGTCCTTTTTGGGCCTTACTTAAGAAATCCTTTTCTATTCCAAGGTCATAAAGATATTATCCTATATTTCTAAAAGTTTTAGTGTTTTTTTAAGAGATTAAAAATTAATTAATTAATTAATTCTTGGCTGCCTTGGGTCTTTGTTGCTGTGTGTGGGCTTTCTCTAGTTGCAGAGAGTGGGGGCTACTCTTCATTGTGGTGCGTGGTCTTCTCATTGTGGTGGTTTCTCTTGTGAAGCACGGGCTCTAGGTGTGCAGGCTTCAGTAATTGTGGCTCGCGGGCTCAGTAGCTGTGGCTCGTGGGCTCTAGAGCACGGGCTCAGTAGTCACGGCACCCGGGCTTAGTTGCTCCACGGCATGTGGGATCTTCCCGGACCAGGGCTCGAACCCATGTCCCCTGCATCGGCAGGCGGATTCTTAACCACTGCGCCACCAGGGAAATCCCAAGTTTTAGTGTTTTATTTAAACATTTATTTGTTTGAAACTTCTGGAGTCTTTTTAGGCGTATGGTGTGAGGTAAGGATCTCGTATATTGTCTCTCAACTTCACAACATCCTTACGAGCTCGGCATTATTCCCATTTCACAGATGGGAAAACCAAGATTTAGATAAGTGACTTGCCCATGTTTCATAGATAGTAAAAGGCAGCAGAGCCAGAAGTTGAATTCAAGTTTGTTTGGTCTCCAAAATCCATGCTGTTTCCCACGTGGCATGACACCATTCCAGAAGGCCAGGTGCAAGTGAGCATATAATATTTTATTTTTCAAAAAAAATGTCCTGTCTCCTTATTGTGAGGGTATCACTTATCTCTAAGGATAGCCTAGAATGGAGATTCTGAGGTTAACTCACTTTTCTTTCAGTATAGAATTTCTGGTCCTCTTTGATCCAGGACCCTCTAAGCCTTATCTGCCCTGAAGCAACAGTGGTCAGTCACTGAACCTTGGATCGAACTGGGAATAAAAATGAAGTTGAAGTAGCCTCAGCCATCACTGATTCCTGGGATTTCATCTGTATCTTTAGGATTCTCTCTCTCTTGCTGCCCAGCTGTTCTCTGGAGGTGGGTATGGTAGACTCAAGGACAAAACGAATAAAGAGGAGGTGCTGAACAGTCCAAAAGAGCTGTTTGAAGTGTGTTACTGTTTTTCTTATAGATTTATAAGGTTGCTTCATCATAGAGGATTATTAGCTCCTTTTCTGTAATATTTGTTGCAAATATTTCTTCTTCATGTCTGTTATTTTTCTCTTTTAGCTTTGGCTGTGATGTCATTATGTTCTGATATATATTTTTGCATATTCAAATCTATCCATCTTCCCCATCATTTCTTATATTACTTTTATGCTTAGAGAGCCCTCACTAGCCTTAGATCAGTTAAAATCACATATAGTTTCCTTTAGAAAAACTTTCAGTTTTCTTTAAAATTTGTTTTCATTATATAAACAAAATATATTTTATTATTATGATTATTTTTCAGATCATACAAAAGAATTTAACACGAATAGTAATTCCCCTCCTCTCTTCCCAGCCTCCATCTCCACTCCCCAGAGCCAATCACTGTCAACAATTTCTTGGGTATTGATTCTAGTATATTTTCATGAATGTAGAAGAGAAAATGAATTCACAGCAGCAGGTCGTTCAGTGCGTGTCCCAGAGCTGAAGACTCTTGGTTTTAGTTTTCTCCAGTCTGAAGGGAGCTAGAAGCTTCAGAGGCTACCAGGGAATTCCCTGGAGACCCAGTGGTTAGGCCTCCACACTTCCACAGCCAAGGGCCCGGGTTCGATCCCTGGTTGGGGAACTAGGATCGCACAAGCCTTCCGGCACAGCCAAAAAAATAAAGAGGCCACTACACTGGCCGTGCAGCCCTCTCCCCTGGCTGACATATAAGCAGAGACAGAAAGGCTGTGGACGAGAGTTCCCTGGAGCAGGGAATCCTCCATCTAGGGCAGGGGTTCTTGATCTGGAGTCTTCAGGGATTTGTGGATGGAATTCAGGGGGTCCGTGAACATGCATGGGAAAAACGGTCCATCTTTATTTTCGCGATCTTCTAGCTGAAATTTAGCATCTCCTTCCATTATGAATGTAGGCAGCAAATCAGCTTAGTATTTGCAACAACTGTAACTTTGTCACCGATAGAAACCACAGGTGTTCCCATATCACATCCAGTTAGAAATATCTCCAAATGTCATTTAGACTCATCACTACTTAGAAATTACTGCTAGAACTTGTATTAAGTGTCAATAAGATAGCACACATATTAGAGAGCACATTTAAAAAAATGCTTTTGAGAGCTGTACTTCAATATAATGTTTCCACATCACATATTTTATTTTATCAATTTAAAAACATTACCCTGAGAAGGGATTGCCTAAGCTTCGCCAAACTGCCAAAGGGTCCACGCATAAGAGAGATCTCGGGAGTGGGTGCGTGGTTTGGGGAGCCCCTCCTGTGGCCCCTCACGGCCAAATGAGGGGCTCCAAGATTGTCACAAGTAGTCTGGCCATCCTTCTGATGCGCCACCCAGAGTGGCTGGTTGGTGAGGAACCCCTTACCCTTACCCCCGACCCTCACGCTGTAATGAATGTAGGTGAGGGGGGCTATGAGACGAGGTTACCTCGAGTGCATCTCCTGGGTCAGACAATAGGGCAACAGTGACACCCTCCAGGGTCTCCGGAAGAACCAGCACATGTGAACTCTCTAGGCGCAGGCGCACAAAGCAGGATGCTGCAGGACTTAAGAAAAAGTACTTTTGCTTTGCTCTTTCGCCCTCCTTGCCACCCAAGCCCAGAGGGGCAAGCAGCAGCAGAGGGGGATGGGGTGGGGACTAGAACCCCAGGCAAAAGTAACATTGCTCTCCTTCCCAGAGGACCCTCGGGTCACAAGTCCTGCTGGAGATGGATGGAGGGGAAATGTCTTTGAATGGATGTGAAATTAATCTTCAGCTTAGCGTGGCCTAACTTTTTAAAACCTGAAGTAGAGTTGTAATGACCAGAATGAGGCTGCTCTTACAACCAGGGGACTACAGAACTGTGTGCTCAGCCCAAGAGGTCAGGAAGAGACCGGGAAGGAAGATTTGAAGGCAGAGGTTGAAAAAAAAAAGCCATTTTGTGGTATATTCCGCCCAGTGTAGACCACCCACTGTACTGGTCTTCTGTACTTGTTAATCCTTTTTTTTTTTTAAACACAACTCTTATTTTTTACTTTACTTCTCTGAGTCACATATATTTTTATGGTTTCATTTTTAAAAAATGTCACTCTTTAACACAAGCGGAATGTTGCCATGCTGTGTGTGTGTGGGGAGAGGGCAGCACGCCTACTCCCCCAAGTCAGGGACCCCCGAGTGACCACGAAAGGCCGGGACAGTCACTGCACACCTGCCTTGCAGAGTTCACCGGCAGGGTGTTGCTTTTCCGTCGGAGGCTGGTAGGGCCCTTGTGGGTTGTAGTTAGGCAGGAGGCTGCTGAGGCCCTGGGGGAGGGAAGGAAGGACAGCTGAGTCACATGGGGACACACACTGTTTATGGAGAATCTGTACCAGAGCTGAAACAGGAGGGAAGGGGGCAGGGCACAACCTTTAAAAGAATGACACAGCCATTGTGGACAAGACAAAAACATGCTTAGAACCGACTAGGTCCAAGATGGTGGAAGATTCGACTTCCAGTGGACCTTGGGCCTCATTACACACTCACTATAATACATTAGCTAAATGACACGCCCACTGGCGCCATGACAGTTCCAAGGCTGGAAATGGGCCAAGAAGTGGGTGGTGGCCCAAGTCCTGGGAATCCCCGCCCCTTCCCCAAAATAGTTGGAATAATCCTCCCATTCATTAGCCTATGAAATTACCCAGCCCGTAAAAACTAACCACACCCCATATTTCAGGGCCTCCCGCCTTCTGAGATGGCCCACGCTCCGCCTGTGGAGTGCGTTTCTCCCAGGGCCGCTCTCGCCTTTTGAGACGGACTGCATTCTGTCTATGGAGTGTGTATTTCTCTAAATAAACCCACTTCTTACATATCACTTTGTCTCTCACTGAATTCTTTCTGTGACGAGACATAAAGAACCTGAGCTTCATTAAGTCCTGAGACCAGGTATGTGATCTCAATTAAAAGACAGTAGGTTCGGGCTTCCCTGGTGGCGCAGTGGTTGAGAGTCCGCCTGCCGATGCAGCGGACGTGGGTTTGTGCCCCGGTCCGGGAAGATCCCACATGCTGCGGAGTGGCTGGGCCCGTGAGCCATGGCCACTGAGCCTGCGCGTCCAGAGCCTGTGCTCCGTAACAGGAGAGGCCACAACCGTGAGAGGCCCGCGTACCGCAAAAAAAAAAAAAAGGTATACTACATGTTGATCTATTTATATGCTATAATATGATTGCCGTTGTCTGGGTTTTAGATAGACAAGAAGTCTGAGAGGAGAGATGGTCTGGAAATGTGGATATGGGTTCTGTATCCTCAGCATGGCTTATTGATCCTGGTGTATGTGTGTGTGTGTGTGTGTGTGTACACACCCGTGTGTGTATGCGTGTGTGTGCAAAGTGAGGTTTCAGAGAAAGTAGATTCAAACAAGACTTGAAGGAGGCCTGAGTAGAAGAGACAGCAGGATCTTTTTCTGACCTTTGGTCTAGGCTGTGTGCCAGCAGGAGAGAAAGTCTGGTTTGGAGAGATTCTGGGGGCGGGAATGCCGCAGAGGTGGGGTGGGTGTGTTTGGAGAAGAGGGCATTTTATCCCACCTCTACTGTTGTCCTCATCCCTCTGTGTTGTAAGTGGCAGGCGTGCATGGCTGACCGTCAGGCTGGACTGAGTAGACACACTGTAGACATCACATAAAGTTTGATTTGAATTGACTTGATACGAAGAGGGAGACTGGGGCCTCAGAGGAAAGGAGAGCTCTGGGAAGGCAGCTGCTAGGACCGGGCTTGGGAAACAGAACTGAGACCGGGTCACAGCCCAGATACGTGCATTTGTACTAAATTAATGGAATAGCGTGGAACTGTGCAAATAGTTTAACTTGCCTGTTGATTATACCCCAAAGTATTCTAGATTGAAGAAAAATCGTTTTTCCACTTCAAATGGTACCTGCCTTTTTGAACTGGAGCTGACAAGATACAAAGCGCACCGAAAGGGCCGTGACGTCTCTTTGAAGGAGAAATGCTCTCAGATCTCTCTGCAGCTGGCAGCAGAAAGCTACCTCAGCACCAGAAGCCTCTGTCCAGGGTCTTGCTAGAATTCCTTGACAAGTCTCCAGGGACACTGGCGTCCTTCCCCTTTCATAAGCAGCAGTCTGGGACTTCTCATCAGGAGTGGAGTGGAGACAGTCCTTTCTCAGGACCTTTGGACAGTTCAGTTAAATGGCCTCTCTGCCAGCTCCCCTTACTTTTCCATTTTGTAGTTTAGCCAATAATCAGCCCAGGAAATGATTGGAAGTGTTCTAGAGCCAAGAGGGATGGGGGTGGAAGGCTGTGCACAGAGGGGAAGTGGGCAGGGGCACCTCCAGAGCTGCGGCCAAGGTGGGAGGCCAAGAAGTGTGTGTCCCTGAATCACTGTGCTGTACACCTGAAATGACCACAACATTGTAAATCAACTATGCTTCAATTAAAAAAAAAAACCAACATTAAATGACATCTTGGAACAATTTGGAGAATTCTGTTGTGTTTGGCACATTAAGTGATAGAGTCAGTGGAGAATTGGCTTAAGTGTGTGGGGAAAAAAAACAAAGAAGTGACTCCAAGTTGGGAGGGTGACTGCTAGGGACGGAGCCTGAGGCTAAGTGCCGTCACCCCGTGAAGCCCACCGGGATGTCTGGAGAGTAAACAGGGCTCAGCTGCAGACCGGTCTGTGGTGAATCATGTGTCAGCAAGTCTAGTTTGACCGGGTGTGACCAGAGATAAATGAAGCAACCGCCTAGGTAATTTCATGTCAGTGGAGTGATAACAACTTAAGAAAAATTATTTTGCTAGTTGAAAAAAAAAAAAAAAAGAACTTCAGAAAATAAACATAAATTCCAAAGCGTGGAATAACTGTAAAATCAGTACTTGCCAGGAGTCTAAACAATGAACCTTCTAACCAACAAATGGCTTCTGTTGACAGCACCAAGCTTGCTGCCATAACCCGGCTGGAGAGGCAGGAACCGACTTTAAATGTGGAAAAGATTGGTAACCCAGAAAAAAGAGCCAGCAAGATTGAAACCAACTAGTCCTAAACCACAGACACGAGGAAAAAAAGCCAGCATACCATTTGTCACCATTTCACCACCAGCCTTGCTAAATGGCGTTCATTGAGAACCCTGAGCCCCCAGGTGGCAGCTGGAATCCTCAGCAAACACTGCATTTTATTGTGGTGGCGTCCCACCCGAGAGGGCAGCTGGAAGCCGTTTGTCAGTGAAAATTCAAGGAAGAGAATCCAGGACCACTCAGGGCTTATGTTAAACACAATCTCAAAAGGAGGCACTTGAAAATGTTAGTTTCTTTTGGTGGGGTGGCGCTAGGGAGGATTGGAGAGAGGGAAGGAGGAAAGAAACGCCGGGCTTTGGAAAAGCAAATCGGACTCGGTTAGATTGTGCAAAGAGGGATGACTTGGTCGCTGTCGCCATTGTTCTGTCCTAATTCACGCTCCCCGCAAGAGGTGGGCGGGACAAGGCTGCCCATAGGAAGGCAAGTCCCCCCACATGCGGGCAAGAAGTGCTTCCTGCCGGGTCTGAGAAGAGCCCTTAGGTTTCCTCTGTAAACATGGAAGGGTCGACCTTCTCCCTCGCCCGAGTGCATGTGTCTGCGGTAAACCTCATTCTGTACCGATTTGGATTACAAGTGGGTTGAAACGAAGAAAACTCACACTTCTCTGGAAACCCTCTGTTCAACGGATGTCATGTTTGCCTCTCCTCATGTGTTTGTGGACGGCTACTCAGTGACAAAGAGCGGACATGAGCAGATACATTTGGAGATTCTGTGACATACGTTCCTTAAGTTACTACGACTATGTATCTAAATGTATATATACCCTAGGGTGAGTGTATATATGGGTGAGTGGGTAGAAAACAACATTACTTTAGGGCTTACTTAGTGTCAGGTGGTTTTTGAAATTATATTACTTAAAACACTCACTGAGTTATCCGTTATTACCCTCATTTTACAAAGGAAGGAATGGAGCCTCAGAGTAACTCATTCAGAATCACTTTCTAGATAATAAGCACCCTTCCCGTGAACACTTGTGGTCTTTTCAGGAGACATTAGCTGCCGTGATGCTGCAGTTGTGTGAGGAATTTCAGCAGTTTGAACGCTATCAGAATGAAACCTAATTGTATGATACGTTGATTGGGATATTAACCTATAAAAATTGGACTAATGGTGGCAGGGGACAACACTAGGGAACTATTTTGGGGATCACATGGGGGTTGATTTCCTCTAATGTTTCTTCTGTCAACTTGAGTTGCCACTTAACAAATCAGAATTTGTAAACAGGATATAAATGCTTGCATTACTTGGTAATTCGTGCGTTTGTTTCTGGCTTAGACAAGAATGGACACACTTTGGAAAAGCATGAGGACACTCCCCTTCAACATGAGCAGAATACTGCAGGGTAAATCCAGCAATGGAACGCCTTAGTGCCACCGGAAAGATGCCCTCCCATGGTTTTGTTGGAATTATAAAGGGAACGAATAGATGCACACCAAGGCTCAATCATGACACTAGTGCAGGTAATACTTTCATATACTTTAACCCTCAGAGTTCCTTCATTTCAAGTTAACTAAAGGTAACCAGGTCAAGAAGCATAAAGGACTAATAACTTGATTCTCTTCTGCACGGACCAGTTGGAGCTGAGCACTTAGTTTTGGGGACTGCCAAGTTGTCTCGGGGAAATGTTATCTATGTGCCTAAAATGACTCTTCAAAAGTTCTCCTATTTTTAAAATTAAGTCCCTTTGGGCCCCTCCAGACTTACTCTCTGCTCTGCCCTATGGCCAGGGTGCTGACGGATGACGACTTCTGCCCACAGGCCCCCTTCCTTTGCCTTCCAGTTGGATTCAGCCACCGGTACTGCAGGGTAAATCCCACCCAGGGTGGGAGGAGGGAGGTGTGGGCTCCCTGCTGGCTGGCTTGTGGGGAATCCGGGTGTCTTCTCCAGGTTCTGATTCCCACCCCCACCTCTCCAGGGGCTAGTGTCTCCCGCCATTGCTAGCCCACAATACTAGACGGCATCTGGTAGGTTTCCTTAACTCCGCCCACACCTCTGTGGATAGCCTTTTTATGAAACTGTCCTCAAATTACTCAGTTTGGCTGTGCTGTCTTTCTTCCGCCTGGACCCTGACTGATGCCTGCTCAGCTCCCTGCTTTATACATAGCAGGGCATTGAATAAAGGCTTTTTATTTTTTAATTTTATTTTTTAACATCTTTATTGAAGTATAATTGCTTTACAATGGTGTGTTAGTTTCTGCTAATAAAGGCTTTTTAATTTAATTAAATAGAGCAGTCTGACTTTTGTGATATTTTCATTCAAAGATAGCTTAGAGTAGGGTGACCAATTGTCCTTGTTTGTTTGGGCCTGAGGGGACTTGGGACTTTTTGTTTTCAAATCAGGACAGCTCCGGGAAAACCAGATGAGGCGGTCACAGTAGCGTGTACTCTTTTAACGTTGTGTCATGGTTTTTTGAAGAACATATCTTTCAAAAGATTTCTATGATCATATTTAAGCTAAAGGTGTCTTACTAAACAGTAACAGACTATTTCCCACTTGTGAGAAAATCTGTGTCTGAAATGCTTTTCTTAAAGGTACATTGTGTAATGTGAATAGACCATGTTGCATTATTGTGTTTTGTCTGATCAAGTCTGTTTACTCTCCAGGGGGAGTCACCCAAGGAACTAGTAAGACATCAAGAAGTGATGTGTAAGTGCTTATTAGGAATTTTGGAGTGAATGGAGTGGTAAAGTGCATCGCAGTGAAAAATGGGGCTGCTTGAGTGTGGTTCCTGATTTAAAAGGTACTTTCAGGCCTTTGAATGGATAGTTTCTTGTTTTCATGTCCTTCCAGTGCACTGTTATCCTGAGAACATAGGAAGATATTTACACGTTATGAAGAGCGTATTTTATTTCTTTGTGTTACTAATTCTATTTACTGGTATATTTTAATTCCTAAGAGATAGATCAGTTGGGAGAAAAAAACCAGCAACTACAAAGCTAACATTTTGAGAAGAAATCTTTATTTACATGTTGGAATGTAGTTTGGTTATTTTATCTTTTTCCATTAGAGATATGTTAATTAAATGACAATATTAACAGCTATCACACTGCTCTAGTAAATAGGCTACCTGGGAGGAGAAAATTTAATTGGGTTAAAAATTTACCATGATTTGAATGCTTCTCAATTCAAGATATTATTTTCTGGTAGGAGAGCTTTTGACTATTCACTGCAGAAAGCCAGAATTTCAAATATGTATCTTTTTACCCCTGCCATTTAATATCAATTTTCTTGATCTACCCTTGCTCCCAAATCATCGTTCCCTTCTAAGAGCTGGATGAGTTATTATAAATTGGTAATATTGGTTGTGGTAAAATTAGAATTTAATAACTCACCTCAGGTATCTCAGGATAGCTCCCTTTGGTATTATCTCTACATTGAAATGGTTGTTGTTAATATTGTTTTCCAACTATAAACTACCGCAAGGAAGGCATGAGAGATATTGACCCAAGTGTATTAAATTTAGTTCCCTGTAATAAACATTTATTGAATACCTACTACGTGTAAGAGGATAATAGAAAATCAAATTTCACATTGGGAAGGTACTAATTCAAGCATCAAACTAATGGAAAGAAAAAATCAGTAACCACTCATTTTGGCTAGGGTGTAAAACAATTACATTACGTATATTCATATATTTTTTTAGACTGAATTTCCAAGACTCGATTCCCCTTTTCTTTTGTACCCTTGTGAAATTTGTAAGAATTTGACTCAATGTTTAAGAGTAGCAAATCTTTTTTTCTTCCGTGAACTGCGAGGGCATGAAACAAGATCTCAGGGTCCCAAAGTAAACTCTCCCTGCCCTCTGCAGCTAGCCCACAGATGTACTTTTCTAGGGTAGTGTGTGATGTTTGTGGATGACAACGTAATAGCCTTTGAGTTCAATGGACTTAGTAATTTGGGGGTCATAGTCCTGAGTTGCTACTACCACTGAAATGGGCTGTAGAAAGGAATACAGAGGCCAGAGGACCTGTGGCTTGGTTGACCACAGTGAGCAGAATTTGATCCAAATCTAAGTTTTCTTTGGTGGCAGAGACTGTTTTCTTTCGCCGTAATGGCAAAAGAAGGTGTACTGGGGAAAGCAGCCGTAGATCTTCAACGAAAATTCTGGGGACCTTTTTAATGAAGACATTATGCCGATAAAAGATCAAGAATAGTTCACACTGCACATGGCCAGATGAACTAATCTTGACTCAAAATGCCTCATCCTGGGTAGAAACGGGCTGCCTTGAGGTCCGGCAGTCGGGGATCACCCTGGAACAGTTCCCTGCCTTTGTTTTCTTTGGTACAGCGTCCTTCCTGTGGCTCCAGACGTTACTCTAATGTTCATGAAAATGGGTCACTGAAAACCAGGAAAAGTGAGTCTCTTATTGATTAAAGAGATCGGCCAATGGTCTGCTCAGTCCCTGCAAGAATGTGGGTCAAGACGGGTGTATGGATGTGGCGGGGGGGTGGGGGGGGGAGCCACGCGATCAGTGAGAAGTATTTAAAAGGGAGGCAAGATGAGGCCAACAGTTAAACCACTGGATGTTAAATTCTGTCTAAGGACCGTATAGATTAATACAGTGAAACCCAGCTTTAATTCTCTTAGTTTTGTTTTAATACTCTTCATTAAAGGTGGGTTTCACCCTATTAAAAACATTTGTGTGATACAGATAAAACAGATCTGTGTTCTCTTGGACCCTGTAATTCCACTTCTGAAAGTTTATATTAAGGACAAATACCCAGATACATGCATAAGGGCGTACATAAAAGGATGCTTGTCACAACACTATCTAAAAGCAGCATAAAAGTGGAAATAATCTGAATATCTATGAACAAGGGGTGACATCCGCTTCAGAAACCCAGAATGATGCTGTAGATGTGTATGTCAAAGAAGGCCATGGTATATTATTTAGTTAAAGAGAAAATAAAACCAAAAGTCATGTCTACCATTGCCCAATGGTTGTTTTTAAAAAATATGCAAGTAACAAAAAAAATCAATATGCAGGTATTAATTGGAATTAATTGCATTAATTAAATAGAGAAGTTTGGTACTCTATATTATCTCTGGGCAGTAGGAATATAGATGGCTTTCTAAAAGAAATTTTATACTTTTAAGATTAAGAAGAAACTGTACAGGTATTACTTTACAAATCCAAAATAAACAAGAACAAACAAACAAAAAAACCCTTTCATTTTAAAAACTGCGATGCACCTTTGCCTAAGCAGAAGTCCTTGCTCTCAGCTGCACCTGGGGTCTGGAAGCTGCGGCAGCAAAAGCATCCCAGGAGCTCCGAACAGGAGTCGGGGAACTGAGAACAAACGCTTTCAGACGCGGCTTTGGACTCTGTACTTCCCAGACACACCCTGCTCTTCCTGATTTCTGGCTCACGTGCCTACTGCCGCTAGTGCTTGCACTTGAATGCCCCACTGATTGCAAGGTCGTCATTCCCCAAACTGACTGGGACCTCCACGAAGCCTTTCCTGATGGGATGGAATCTCTCTCTCATTCCATCTTCTGTAACTCTCTCCGCCTCTCTTGGGGCACCCACCTCCTGCTACCTGTATCTTGTATTGTTTGGAGCACCTGTCTTATTCCCCTTGCAGAATGAGAGCTCCTTGAGGCAGTGTCTTTGTCTTACTCATGGCTATCCATCCTGAGGCACCTCACCCCATGTTTTTCTGATGGGAGGCACCCAAGAACATATACAGGAGATAAATGAAACAAGGGACAGCTGACTTCTGTAGGTCGCGAGCTCTCACGACATCTGGACTTGCTTGTTATTTCTCAGCAAGGAGGGAAACCACTTTCCCATTCTATTTTGCCCCGTCAAGAATCCACGCATGCCTTGGTGAAGAAAAGGAGAAAGAATTAGGGCTGCCTTCTCTGCTATTTGTACACACAGGGTGTAGGATGTGTCATCATTTGACTTGGAGGAAGTGGAAAATGGAACCCAGACAACTATTTCTTAGGTCATTAAAAGTTATTAAAGTTCGCAATAAGCGACACCGAAGTAGCCATTGCAATATAATGGAAGCTCTGGCTACAACAACAAAAAATAATTTAGAGAAGCCAGATGGGAGAAGATTGAAAGAGAACGGGAGAGGAGAGCCAGCAAGTGGGACGGTGTCGTCAGACAGCCGCGGGGTGACGACTGCGGATTCCAGCACTCCCACGCTGAGCATCTGAAGTCAGACCAGTGAAATCATTGTTCTTAAATAACAGGCGCCCCTCTAAGCATCCTGCCCTCCCGCATCAGGACCAGTTCAGTTCCCGAAGGTCTTACCGTTGCTTCTCCTCAGGAATAATTTCCGGCAGCCCTCCCTGTATGGCCAGGTATCATTCCTGCTTTTCCTCCAGGTGGGTTTGTGTCATGTCTGGAAGACCATAAAATTCTTCCGGGGTCTCTGCGTTCCCTGATCACCACCTGCAACTACAATCCCAACCCAAGGAACTGAGTTACTGAAGTCAACGGGAGAACGGAGGCTCAAGGTATTTACCTCTTTCCCGAGGGCCCGGATGGAGGCTGACAGCCAGCCAGCCCTCTGTGCTCCGGCAGGGGAAGCAACAGCATCACTAAACGCTGCGTCATCAGGCGCATCGCATGTAAGATGATAAAGAAGAAAAGACAGTGTTTAACGTCGTCCAACCTGCTCTTCTTCTCCACGACAGGTGTCAAAATCTTGCTTTCCTGCCACGTGCGATGAAGTATTACAACACATTAGGGAGTAAGTAAGCCAAGGGCCCAGTCTTCAGCAGGACGGTGGAAGGCTGTCATTTGTGGTCATGGAAACGTGTCTGCATCACACCTTAATGACCATCTCCATTCTTCTCTTTCTTTACCTTTTCTAACAGGCCGGGGGACGTAAAGATGACAAGGAGGCAGTCCTTCTCCTCGGGTGACCTGCGCTCTGTTAGAGGGACACACCCATAACATCTTATACAAAAGTTCCGAAAAAGGAAGAAGCAGTAACGAGATATTCAGAGGGAGCCTGGGGCGGGGTCCGTTCTGAGGCTGGGAAGCAGCAGCGGAGGCACGGAGGCGTGGAGAGCGTGCTGTGTTTTCAGGGCCGGGAGTGGAGGGTGGCGGTTTGTGGAAACACGTAGTCACAGGTGGTGCTGCAAAGACTACCTCTTTTGGAATTTGTTTTGGGTGAATCAAAAAACCTGAGGTCATTTCCCTTGGCTTATAAGACACTTACCTTGAAAACTGCTGTAACTCATGTCCTATACTGCTGAGCAGAGGGTACACCAAGGTCACTGCTGCCATCTCGGGGGACAGGGACAACGGGGGCCTCCGTGAACCCATCAGGACGTGTGTGGGGCTGGGCAGAAGCCAGCGCGCCTGTCCTCCTGCCGGGGGCTCAGGGTTGTTGGGGAACGTGGGACGTGACCCTAGAGGGCTGACACCCTCCCACTTGTCCATGCGGCCTCACTGGCAGCCCACCTTCTGTGTCATAGTTTAAGTTGAGACCAAATGTGCATTTCTTGGAAACTGCTTTTCTGCTTTAAGGCAGGGAACGCTCAGGGCAGCTGAAAAGGAGGACGTCAGTGGCCGGGAGAGCCTGACCCTGCTCTCCAGGGCTGACCTGCCGCAGTGCTGTGAAGGGCCCAGGCTGGTCTTTGACCTCCTGAATCGTACTTTACTATCTTGTGTTTGTTGGGAGCTCATTATGCACCAGGTTTTGCATGGAGCATTGTACATGTGCGCTACCTTAATCTCCATAACAACGCTGTGAGACAGGTGAGGACTTACGGTTCATAGAAGGTCACTTCCCTGAAGAAGCTGTAAGGGCTGAAGCTGGGCCTTGAACCAGGCACTCTGGTGTTCTTACTCTCTCATCCCCCTTCCTTTGTCGAAACCTAATTTCAGAAGAGGCCTTAGGGCAGGGGTGCCCAACCCCCGGTCCGCTGACCAGCCCTGTTGCACAGCCTGTTAGGAACCGGGCCTCACAGCATGTGAGCGGCAGGCGAGTGAGCGGAACTTCATCTGCAGCCCCCCGTCGTTGCTCCCCATTGCTCGCCATTGCTCGCCTTACCACCTGAACCATCGCTCGCCTTACCTCCTGAAACATCCTCACCCTCCCCCTGCCCCTGCCAGTGGAAAAATTCGCTTCCACGAAACTGGTCCCTGGTGTCAAAAAAGTTGGGGACCACTGCCTTAGAGGACTTCCCTGGTGGCACAGTGGTTAAGAATCCGACTGCCAATGCAGGGGACACGGGTTCGAGCCCTGGTCTGGGAAGATCCCACATGTCAAGGAGCAACTAAGCCCATGTGCCACAACTACTGAGCCTGTGCGCCTAGAGCCCGTGCTCCGCAACAAGAGAAGCCACTGCAATGAGAAGCCTGTGCACCGCAACGATGAGTAGCCCCCGCTCACCGCAACCAGAGAAAGCCCGCGCATAGCAACGAAGACCCAACGCAGCCACAAAAGAAAAGACCTTGGAGACATATTGAGGCCAGTATACATACCCGCAGAGAGCCAGTGTGGTGTAGGGTTAGGACCATGGGGATGGTCTGGCTTGAGCTTGTGTCCTGGCTCCACACTTTCCCTGTGTGACCTGACGGATGGCCTAACTCTCCAGCCTTCAGGGTCTGCATCTGTGAGATGCTGCCGACAGCCACACAGACTCACGATGGTCCTAAGTGTGAAGTGAGAGGATACATACAGGCCCCCGGCACGTGGTGTGCTGTCCGTGAACGTGAGCTGTGATTGATCTCCACTAGGAGCTGTGTGTGCATTCTCCACCACTGGGATATCCGCGTTTTACCAATCAACAGTACTTCAGCCAAAAGAAATGAATCTAACCGTCGAATTTTTAAGAATCTGCAGTCAATTAATTTTAATTAAGTAATATGCAAATACCTACTCGCTTGCCAGGGGCTCAAATAATACAGATAGTCAAGTTGCCTTTAATCACCCACACGGTAGAACTGGACTCATTGTCAGATCTGTTAAAGAGCAGAGGGGTCCTTTCCTGGCATCGGGAGGTGACCAGGCGGGCAACCGTCTCGGGGGCCAGCTCTGCTCGGACCTTGTAGTTCAAGGATCCTGCTCTCACTTGTGTTAAAAGCACGGCTGGGATGGAGGTGCCCGGTGGGCAGAGACGCAGCAGATCTGGGGAGGTGGGTCCCAGCCCTGCTCTGCCTCTACGTGGCTGTGTGAACGTGGCCCTCGCTTCCTCACTGTAAACTAAGGGTTTGACGCTAGAGGATGGTCAGGCCCTTGTTCACGGGTCACTCCTCTCGATCCCCTCACGTGACAGATGTGGAAATGATGATACACACCCACCTAAGCGAGCTGCCGAAGGTCACGTAAGTAAGTGGTGGAGCTAAGACCCAAAAGACCCCACCCCTCGTCCTCGTGGCCTGGATAGCCATAGCACACCAGCTGTGAAGGCATCTCTTTGCTCTTTCATCCAATGTCTCGTAACTGGGAGCCGTTCTAAGCTCTCACATTCTCTGGCTCCACTGCTGTAGCCCTCTCCCTCTCAGGGGCTGGCAGCGTTGTCCCAGGCATGAGTGAGGGTATAACTAGACGGAGGGGTCTCTTTACGCCCTGCCTTGGAGGTTCCCAGTGTGATGGGATGCAGGGCAGGAGAGAACCCACAGCTGACAGCTGTCCTGGCCGCAAGTGCCAGAGAGGGTGGCCCTCCCCGCCCGCAGCTGCCTGGGCCTCTAGTCAAAGCCACCAGCCACTGGGAATGGGGACAGAAGCCACCCTTTCTGTCTCCTTCCCTCTCCAGGTCACTGTCTCCATTTTTACCTTCTCTCAAGACCCTGCCCTCAGTCTTGCCCAGGAGGAAATTCAGGGTGATTTGGGGCATGTCTCCACCCTGCAGGGATGGAAGTTACTTCAGAGCCTCCCAGTGACTTGGGGTAACAGAGTTATGATTGCAGAATTCGGATTCTCTCGCTGCCACACGCTCCTGGCCTGAATCCCCCCCAAGCTGGTGGCAGCAGGGCCTGCTCTCACTCAACGCTTGTTATTGTTTTCATACTGCGGTGATCGCCTGCCCTCCGGCAGCTT
Source organism: Globicephala melas (assembly GCF_963455315.2). Classification (NCBI taxonomy): domain Eukaryota; kingdom Metazoa; phylum Chordata; class Mammalia; order Artiodactyla; family Delphinidae; genus Globicephala; species Globicephala melas. The sequence goes on from NC_083324.2 coordinate 99,627,416, forward strand.
CATTTGAAGCCTCTCATTGGCCAATTTAGATGCACACTTCCTCTGTCCAACCTAGAGGACAAACTCACATCCACACCAAGGATGATCACCCAAGGCAGATTTTCAGAAGACAAGCCCGATGTCTGAACCGCCCTGAGCACTGCGGTTCTGTGCCATCCCTTGGGCTCCGTCACCAAAGACACCAAGAGAAACACACAGCTCCCAGGGCAAAGTCAGAGAGGTGACTTCGGGAGAAATCTGAAGAGAGAACAGGGGAATGGCCCACCGTGATTCAGCGACCAGACCACAAGCGCTTCGGGGCTCAGTAGAGTCGAATGGTTTCTAATCTCAGCCCGGCCGTTTACCGGGTATGCGGCCTCCCCAGAGTCACTTCAATGTTTCCTCATCTGCAAGAGGAGAGGGTTGGGGTCAAGGGCCCTTTCTGGAGCGTGCCTTAGCCCACCATCTCTTCTCCGCACAGGCTAGGACCCGGGGTCCAGGGAGGGGGGTCTTTGCTCCCCGGGAATGTGTGATCTTGTTGGGCAGAGTGCTTCCTGGACTCACCGTGTGGTGATGAGTTCACGGTGTGGGCTTTTGTGCTGAATCACAGGGCCTGTTTCAGCCACAGGGCTTTAGGAAGGGTGAGTGCAGAGGTCTGGAAAGCTTCAAGGAAGTGGGAAAACACGGGAAGGGCCCTGAAGGATGGTTAGAATGTAAGGAGGGGAGAGGAGGGAGAGCGCTTCCCGGTGAGAGGAGCGAAGAATAGAGACCTGAAGGATGGTTAGAATGTAAGGAGGGGAGAGGAGGGAGAGCGCTTCCCGGTGAGAGGAGCGAAGAATAGAGACCGGGACTGGTCGGGGCCTGCGGAGGGGAGCCGACCTGCCTGGGGCGAGAAGCGGCTGAGGAACCGCCCAGATGGGGCCCATTATGCAGCCCCAGGGTTCCTTCCTTCTTCCCTTCCTCCACTGATTTATCGTTTTGAGTAGCTGCTGTGTAAGTCATCTAGCGTTTTTGGCTGAAAAGTTTTGTTTTGTTTTGTTTTTTGCGGTACGTGGGCCTCTCACTGCCGCGGCCTCTCCCGTTGCGGAGCACAGGCTCCGGACGCGCAGGCTCAGCGGCCATGGCTCACGGGCCCAGCCGCTCTGCGGCATGTGGGATCTTCCCGGCCGGGGCACGAACCCGCGTCCCCTGCATCGGCAGGCGGACTCTCAACCGCTGCGCCACCAGGGAAGCCCCCGGCTGAAGAGTCTTAAGAGTGAAGTGTGCGCTGAAAGTTTTGTTTTAGAAAGATCTGTTTGTGGTATTAAGGTTCAGAGGTAAAATTGATTAAATGAAGAGGGACCGACCAGACGGTGGTTCTCAACCCTGCTGGTACACTGAAAACGTATGGATCCTTGGCCTTTGCTCTAGAAATTCTCATTTAACTGGTCTGGGAAGGGTTCTGAGCACAGTCCCTTCCTTTCCTTTTTCTCCCTCCTTCCCTCCCGCCTCCCTTCCTTCCTTCCCGCCCCCGCTACCCACACTCTTCTCTCTTTCCTCCTGCAGTTTGGGTGGGAGGTGATGAAGCCCTGAAATAAAATCGCAGCGATCACAGTGGAGAAGAAATTAAGATACAGGGACATTTGTAAAGGAGAAGCTGCCAGCTGCCTGGCCGATGAAACACAGGGCGTTAGACAGAGTCTAGGCGTTGCCTCGAATATTGCTTGAGCGCTTGCCACAGGCCTCATACAGAATCCGAAGCGATGGAGATGCAGACGGCAAGACCCTGGTCCTGCCTTCAGGGAGCCTGTGTGTGCAGATGACAAAGAAAATAACTACAGTACGGGGAGCATACAGACCCTGGGTGAAGGGTAGTTTTATTTTACGGGGTAGAGACACAGACAGGAGAAGGGGAAGAGGCTCCCGCCCGCAGAAGCAATGAAGGAAGTTCTCCGTGGAGGGACCATTTAGAGGCAGCTTGAAGCCTGGGCAGGTTTTCAGCAGGTGGGGATGGGGGAAGGGGCCCCCCAGGGGGCGTCACAGTGAAAGGTCAGGTGTGGAGATGGCCAGGTGTCAGGAATGGCAGAGAACACATGGCGAGGAGCGGCCTGACCCCTAAGATGCACGTGTGTGTGGAAGGCTTAGTGGGGAAGGTGATGGGTGCGTTGAAGTCATCAGAAAACAAAGGAAGTGCTGTGAGGGTAACATTAACCTTTAAATTAAGGCGTCATTTTATACAATACAATGCACCCATTTAAGAAGTCAGATTTTCTAAGGTCTTGAATGCTCAGGTAAGGAATTTGGATGACCAGAGATCATGTGAAACAATAAAAAATCAATAGGTTTGGTATCATTTACTAACTATGCGATCTTGGACAAATTACTCAAGTCTCAGGGCCTCATTTCCTCGTCGTCAGATGTGATAGGACTGGGCTTCCCTGGTGGTACAGTGGTTAAGAATCCGCCTGCTAATGCAGGGGACACGGGTTCGAGCCCTGATCCAGGAAGTTCCTACATGCCACGGAGACACTAAGCCCATGTGCCACAGATGCTGAGCCTGCGAGCCACAACTACTGAGCCCGCGTGCCACAACTGCTGAAGCCTGCGTGCCTAGAGCCCGTGCTCCGCAACAAGAGAAGCCACCACAATAAGCCACGCACTGCAATGAAGAGTAGCCCCCGCTCGCTGCAACTAGAGAAAGCCCGCGCACAGCAACGAAGACCCAACGCAGCCAAAAATAAATAAAATAAATAAATTTATTTAAAAAAAGGTGATAGAACTGTACCTCCAGGGGAATGTGGGAAGATCAGATAAAGTATTCAATATAAAATGCTTGGCACGTAAGAGGGATGTAAGGCTTATTAGTTCTCTTTCCATTTTACTCACCAGAATCCTCCAGGGTGGGACCACAGTCTCACCACATTTGAGAAGCACCCTGGTGGTTCTGAGGCCCAGCTAATGTTTCAGGTCACCTGCGTAGGCAGTGGGGGCCACGCGGACTTTGGATCAGGGAGACGGCATGGTCAGAGCTGTACATCAGGACCGGGCCTGGCAGCCTGGGAGAAGGAGGGAAAGCAGAGTGCGGGGAGCAGGTGGACGACCTGAGGTGGAGGGGACAGTGGTGAGACTGGTTTTAGTTGATCTTTGTTTATTCATCCCCAGGAAAACATTGGTTCGGGCCTACTTTGAGGAGGCCCTGTGTTCCGTACAGAGCTCAATGCGCCCTCAGTGCCCGGACGCATCTCGTAAGCAACGACTCTTGGAAGGCTTTCTGTGACCTCCTTCTGGCTGACCCAGTGGGCGTGCCGGGCGCCGCGGTTCAGGAAAGCGTAGGGGCTTCCAGCTGACCACGGGGTACAGAGCGCCCAGCACAGGGGCTGCACTAGGGCGGCAGCTGGGGAAGCGTTCTTCTTGGCCTTTATTTTCCCTTTGGATCTTCCACCCTGAGCCCCACAACCACTTCCCAGTCTAGATCTCCTTCCTAACACAGATGCCAAAGGAGGCGAAATCAGTTAGATTCTCATTCTGAAAAGATCGTGTGGCTTCTGTGCAAGGATGAGTTACTGAAGGACCAGCCGTTCAGGTGAGAGATGACCGTAGCTTGGTCCATGTGATGTACTAAAGACGACATGAGCCGGAGGTTGAGGCAGCCGCCTCGAGAGTCCTTGATGATGAAGTAGGAATGATGATGGGAATCAGTGGACTGATTCACTGCCTAGAAGCGGTGCCTCTTGTGTCCTGCCGTTAACTCCACAGGCCTAAAGTGGAATTCCTCACTGTTCTCCACATCTCTCTCTCTGGCTTCCTAGAGATGAATATTTGTGTCCCCCCAAGTTCATATGTTGAAGCGTGATGCCCAGTGCAGTGGTATTAGGAGGCGGGGCCTTTGGGAGGTGATTAGGTCATGAGGTGGAGCCCTCATGGATGGGATTAGTGTCCTTAAAAAAGGGACCCCCGAGAGCTCCTTCCCCACTCCTGCCAGGTGAGGACACGGTCTATGAACCAGGAAGTGAACCCATACCCCAGACACCAGATCTGTCAGGGTCTTGATCTTGGACTTCCCAGCCTCCAGAACCGTGAGAGGTAAACGTTTATTGTTTAAGTCTGTGTTATTCTATTATAGTAGCTCTGTCTGCTCATGACACAATCATTTTCCAGTATTCTATCTAAAATCTGGACCTAATTTTGGACTTCTACTTTGCTTCTATCCCCAAATCGAATTAGTCACAAAGTCCGGAATTTTCTCCTTTTGAAATGTCACTTGCGTCATTTTCTTTCTTTTTATTCTAACTCAGGCCCTTATTATATATAATACCTGAGGCATTCGGTGCTTCCGTTTTTTTCTCCCACTTCTGGTCCCCACCCCAAGCACTGTAACCAAGACTTAGTCTCTCTGAAACACCGTGTTCACCATTCTAGGCCTTCCGCAGGAACCTGCAGTGATTCCACGTTGAGCGGACATGAAAACCTGCACTGCTCGGTTTAGAATCAAGGCCTTCTGCGGTCTCTCTCCCAACTACTTTTCACTCTCTGCTCACCTATAATAGTAGTTCTAAAACTCTTTTCAAGTTACAGAACTTTTGTTCAAATGGAAACTTTTGTTCAAAAACATGGCCGCTGCGTAAGTCAAGCAAGTAGAAGTGGAGTTTTGGGTTGAAGCAGGGACGGGGTTTGATTTCCTCTCCCCTGCCATGGCCTCCTTTCCATCCTTACCTGCTGTGTCCCCTGAGATGAGCCTCTTCAGACTGTTGTTTGAAATCCATCGCCTTCCAGGAATGCTCTCAGGTAGAAATAGGTGTTCTCCTTAAGGAATCCGTGGGTCACTGAGCCCAGCGTGCGTTTGCCTCCACTGGGCCTCTAGTCTGCCTCTCCTCTGCCTGTTTCCTCATCAGGCAGGGACTCTGCCTCATAAAAGGTCCCCTCTGTGATGTGATGTGTGCATCCTCACCACACTTCCTCAGGGGGTGCAAGTGCGGATTTAATTGTACTGCTCCTTATAGCATCCTTCGAGAAGCTAAGGGCATCACAGCAAACACAGCCCAGACAAGCAGCTTTACAGGGACCATCAGTGTGGTGCAAGCACTCCTTTGGTCTGATGTGATCTAGAAAATACTACATGCAGAGCAGTGTTTTCCAAACTTTTTCCTCCAAGGACTCCATCGAGATAATTTCCGTCTGAAAGCCCCCTGGCCGCATTCTCACTCTTGTTGGTTAAAGAAAATATTATTTTTGAAGGAATCCAATTACCCAACAAAGATTGATGAAACCCAGAAACACTGATTATTATGGGTGATTCTGAGAGTTGAAGTCCTTCAAAGGAGAGATTTAACTCCTTTTTTTGGGGAAAAATTTACCTTGAAGAAGAGAGTTTTCAACCTTTCCACCTTTACGTGTAATTGAGGTTCAGAACCCTTCATTGCTAAATCCCTGTGAGGAATTTACTTCTGAACCTTTAATAGGTACCTTCCAAGTACCATTTCTTTCGACGTTTGCTTGCTGGCAAGAGAAAGAGGATCTCCAGGGAGCTCAGAATCTGGTTAGTCGTCCCAAACGACCTAGAAAGGCTTGAACCCTGGATTCAGAGTGAGTTGTTTCTGCAATAGGAATGTGAAAATAACTCTGTTTAGGAGTTCATGGCATTTTCTAACTATTGATAACTTGATCTCCCTCCTTCCATACTTTCTTTTTTTCCCTCCCTCCCTCCCTCCCTCCCTCCCTCCCTCCCTTCCTTCCTTCCTTCCTTCCTTCCTTCCTTCCTTTCTTCCTTCCTTCCTTTCTTTCCATAGTACATATATCTATACTCAGAAACTTCTTTCTAGGACAAACTTTATTTTCGCATTGAAAATATTGTGTATATGTATGTGTCAAATATTGTCAAATTGAACAATTGTTGATTATTATTTAGCACTTTTATAATTTTTTTGCATTCTTATCCTTCACTTTTTACTTTGTCTTTTTATTGTGAAAAATTTCAAATAATACAGAAAACTAGAAAGCAGACTACAATAAGCACATATAATATATACCTAGATTGAACAATTTTTAATATTTGGTCACGTTTGCTTTATATGTAATCATTCAATATATGCACATACATTTAATATATTTCTAAACCATTTAAAAGTTAAATTACGTACACCCAAAAGCTTCACCTCGAAATATTGCAGCACACCTTTCTAAAAATGAAAATCTTTTACATAACCACAATACCAATATCACACCCAACTAAACTAACAATTCTGCAGCCTACATTTGTTTCCTCAATTGTCCCTCAAACATCTTGTATACCTGGTTTGTTCAAAACAGGATCCAGTCTAGAACATCCCTCTTTTTCTAGAACAATTGTTCCTTCCCCCTCTTCTCCCAAATATACTGACTTGTTGAAGTGATCAGACCACTTCTCTTGAGTGTCCACAGTCTGGATTTGTCTGATGCTTTCCTTACAGTATGGCTTATCTTGTTCCTCTTTCTTCTGTTTTTCCTGTATCTGGAAATTATAAAGCACTAAAGGCTTGATTAGATTAAAATTAAACATGTTTGGCAAGAACACCTCATGGGTGATGCTGTGCACCTCCTATTGCTCCCAGTTTTAGAACCACACACCCCGATACCTTCAGGATAACACATTTCCGATACCTTGACACCTCCTGTGTTTCCCTTTCCAATAACAACACACCTGCCTTTTCGATTATCCTGAACGTTGTGTTGACTACTTCCTGTATTTCCTTTACAGTTTTATCACATACATATGTATCTCCAAATAATATATTGTTTAGTTTTAAACTTGTATAAATGAAACCATACCGTATATATTCTTTTGTGAGTTATTTTCATTCAACACAGATTCTGCAATTTATCCAGGTTGATATGTGAAGCTACAGGTCATTCATTTTCCTATCTGTGTCCTATTCTCTTGCATGGCTACACAACAACTTATATATCATTCTACTCTTGATGGACATTGGATTTTTCCAGGTTTTTGTTATTACAAACGATGTTGCAGTAAATACCTTCATACATATTTGCAGTCTACGTGTCCAAGAGTTTCTGTAGGGTGTATATCTAGGAATGTAATTTCAGGGGTCGATGGTATATGCGAGTACAACTTTGCTAGGTGTTATCAGTCAAGGTACAGTTACAAAACACACAGTACCTAGCTCATCAAAACTGAAAGGGATTTATTATAGGTTATTGATCATTTGCAGAATTGTTGGGAGGGTTGAAGGAACAGACTCTAGGCTGAGATTCTAGGAATGATTCCCAAAGCCACACCAAAGGACTGGGCCACCAAAAAAGCTAGCACTTTTCCCTTCATCAGGAAGTTATGTTTTGAACTGGAAAGCTGCCAAAGTATTTCTGGCTTCAAAGCCACAATGCCCTACATACAATTAGGAAGCCACTTAAGCTAAATCAGGAAGCCACTGTTAGACCTTCTGGCTCCAGAACCAAGCTGCCTCTGCCCTGAAACTGACTTTTAAAACTGGGAAGCCACCATGATAATCCTTGCCAACAAAACGGTTGCCCTGAGCCCTGCATTGGTCTCCATTGAACGGAGTTCAAGTCTCACTGAGCTCATTGGACAGGCCAAGCCTTCATCATATCCAGGACCCTGGCTATGGGGGTGTCTTGGAGATGTAGACTTCAGTTTTCTGCCCTTTGAAATACAGGATGGCACCCTAGAAGGAGAGTAGAAAGAACATTGAGCAAACTAGTTCAGAGTTAATGTCAGAGTGCTTCCCAGTGGGGTGGAACCAGTCTACGCTCCTGCCAACAGGGTAGGGGAATATTTGTGGTTCTCCATTCTTACAGTGTTGGGTTTTGTGGGGTTTTTGTTTTTGAAAAGCTATTTTATTGTAATCTGAATTTGTGGTTCCCTGATTAATAATAAGGATGAGCGTGTCTTCATACATATATTTGTGTGTATTAGCCATTCATGTTTCCTTTCCACAGCTAGGCCTGTTTATGTCTTCTATATATTTCCTGCTCTTACCTTTCTTATTAATTAGGATATTTTACATATTCTGAATAATGATTCTTTGTTGGTTATATTTTACAAATATCGTCCAGATTGAAGCTTGTCTTTTCAATTTTCTTTTCTTCTTCTTTTATTTTTTGGTCTAGCCACGAGAGATCTTCGTTCCTGGACCAGGGTGTGAAGCCGGGACCCCATCACTGAAAGCACCGAATCCTATAACCACTGGACCGCCAGGGAATTCCCTGGCTTTTCACTTTTCAAATGGTGATTTTAGTGAACAGAAGACCTTATTATTAGTCAATTTTGTCAATTTTTTTGTTTATGCTTTTCTCACTCAAAGTCTTACCCTATACACAGATCATTAAGATATTCTTCTGTATTTTTTTAAAAGTTTCAAAGTTTTACTTTTCCTGTTTTACTTCCTGATCCATCTGGAATTGGTTTTTATGTATGGTGTGACACGTGAATCCATTGCCATTTATGGATAACCCCTCTGGTCTGCAAAGCCCGATCGATCATATATCACGTTTTGATTTAAGTGTGGATCAGTTTCCGAGCTCTCTTTTTCTCTGTTGGTCTGTTTTTCATCCTTGTATTAGTAACACACAATCCTAATCACTGAAGCTTTATGATACATTTTGATTCTGGTGGAACATGTTCACCTTTTCACCTACTCTTGGCCCTTGGCGGTTCTCTATACTTCTTAGAATTAGGTTGCAAAGTTCCACAAAATATCTTCTTGGGATTTTTATTGGAATTTCATTGAATCTACACAACAGTTTGGAGAGAAATGAGATCTTTAAGGTATTCAATCTTCCTTTCCATAGAAAATGTTTGTCATTCTGTTTATTTTGGTCTTATTTAATATCTCCCACCGAAGTTTTATAACTTTCTCCAAGAAGGTCTTGTATATCTTTTGTTAGACTTATTCCTTGGTACCTTATTTTCTTGTTGCTATTGCAGATAATATTTTTACAAACTGCATCTCCTAACGTCTTTGTTTTTGTTGGTATGTAGAAATGCAGTTGACTCATATATTGATTTTATGTCTCGCAAACTTACTAAAGTCTTTTATTAATTCTAAGAGTTTATAGATAATTGGAAGTTTTCTATGGAGAACATAATATCTGCAAATAATGACAGTTTGGTTTCTGTATTACTTTGAATCCGTATTATCCTTGCCTTAGTACTCAGGTCAAGATTCCAATATAGTGCTGAGTAGAGGTGGGGATAGCATGGAACCTTTTATTATTCCTGATTTTAAAGAGCACGTGTTCATATTTCACAACTGAGAACAAGATTTGCTGTTATTATTTTGAAGAGACTATCATATTAAGGACATTCCTTTCTTTTTCTAGTTTGTAAAGGAATTAAACAATTTTTTTCTCATGAATGCTCTTTTCATTTTTATCCAATGCTTATCTTACATCAGTTCAGATCACAACATAGTTTTTCTCCTACTAATGTTATAAGTTATATTGATATATGTACTAATGTTGACCTAACCTTTCATTCCTGGAATAAAGCCAATTTGGTCATGCTTTGTTTTCTTTTTTTTAAATTGCTGGCTTCAGTTTGCTGATACTTTGCTCAGGATTTTTGCATTCATGTTTGTGAATGAGATTGCTCTTCAATTTCTTTTCCAGTACAGTCCTTGCTGAGTCTGGGAAGTGTTCGTCTTTTTTCTGTTCTCTAAAAAGTTTGCATAAGTTTGGATCGTTGGGTTTTTACAGGTGCTAGAGCCAGCCAGCTTAGTGGAGAGACCAGTATTTGGGGTTTGAGACCTGTTTGGGCTCCCTTCTTATCATTTAGTAGCTGCGAGCTCTCGGCCTGGTAACTTAGATCTCTGGGACTCAGTTTCCTCATGAGTTAAATGGGAGTAGTAGTACACGCTCTCCCTGCCTCAAAGGGTTGTTGCATTATGGTGAGCATTAAATGGGATACTTTATGTATAACTGCAATATAAATCCCATAGGGAAGATAATACCTGCCAAAGCTGGCTTTGGGGAAAACACTGTCCTGTGGATTATTCTCTCTGTGATATTGTAAATCAGATGAAGGAAGCGGAAATGCTCTTGGAGGCTTCATCTACTCTAGGGTTAGGGTCAGAAGCACTGACGATACACCTCCAGAAGAGACGGCGTTAGCAGTTTCTGAAGTCAGATTTGTAGCTTTTCCTTCAGAGCCTGGGAGGGGGCCCAGGTCACTGAATCACTGACTGTCTGGGCTAGAGAGGGTGCACATCCAATCAATGGTGAACTGCAGCCAAGACGGTATTAACTCATACCCAGGGATTTAGGATCTTAATTTTAAATTGAACATTAAGTTTTGCATGTGTGTTTTGTTTTTTTTTTTTTTTGCGGTACGTGGGCCTCTCACTGTTGTGGCCTCTCCCGTTGCGGAGCACAGGCTCCGGACGTGCAGGTTCAGCGGCCATGGCTCACAGGCCTAGCTGCTCTGCGGCATGTGGGATCTTCCTGGACCGGGGCACGAACCCCTGTCCCCTGCATCGGCAGGCGGACTCTCAACCACTGCGCCACCAGGGAAGCCCTGCATGTGTGTTTTAATTTATGAAAATAATGCCTTCTCACAGTAATGGGACAAGAGAGATTTTAAACGATGTGAGAGTTAAAAATAGAAAAGTTCTCTTTTTTCTCTAGTCACCTCAGCCCCTTCTCCTCCTCAGAGACAACTTTTTAAACTTTCTCTTTGTCGTCTTTCTGGAAGTTCCTGCCACAATTCTAAAGGGTGTGAATTGACTGCTATTCCTTGATTTGTAAGTTTTTAGACGGTGTCTATTATCTCCCATCTACAATGATGAATTTATCTTTCTTTCACTCTTCTCCACTTTCTACTAGTTACATTTCATTTTTAGTTCTTCTCTTAGAATTATATTATATACCACTGTATTAATATTTAATAATATTATTAAGAATAGCATTAATAATATTTAATAATATGAAATATTCAAATAACATTTTGGAATGTCTGCATCTTGTCCTATCGATTTGAGCGTTTTCCTAGCATTCTCAGTATACAATATGGGATACTTGGTTCCTCTACATTTCCCTTCATTCTTCCACCTCCATCTGCCTCCTAACCCCTGTCACCCATACCGTCATGTTTCAATAACAGATATTCTGTTCTGTAACCATATATGTCCTTTGTGCTTTGCCTATAGTTTGATTCTAAAAACTGAAAGCCAAGTGTTGATAATTTATCCAGAATTTGTTACTAAGATAACGTAAATACGTGTTCAATGAAGACCACGAAATGTGATTGCTAAACTAGAGAAGCAGATGAGACCCTGTATTAACTAACCTGGGTTCTTGAAGGAGGAAACTCTCAAAAACCAGCAGGAAGAGTGATTTCCAGGAGAAGGGAAGAGGCTCAGTATATCGTAACTACTTAACTTTATTACTACTTTACGCATTCATCTTATAAATAAAATTATCCAGCTTTTTAATTATACCATTTTTGCAGAGAATCAATTTCCTTTATGAATACATTTTTTTTTTTAGAGCTTGCTGAATTTTTCTAATTTTTCTAGGTTCTAATTTGGACCTGTTGCTTTCCAGACTTCCTGCACAGCTATCAGCCTGGGGTTTCTTTTCATTCTCTCCTGGGTTAACTTTCTTGCAGGTTGTGTCTGTCACTTCGTTGCACTTCTCTCTTGTTTTGCTGTGGTATATGCTTGATTAGTACTTTCAGAGAAGGTCACTATGTGATAAGTATCTGAGTCCTCGCATATGCATTAGTGTCTAGATTTTATTCTTATTTGTGATTGAAAACTCAGGAAGGTAGAACATTTTGTGTTTAAAATAAAAGTTCTTCAAAACTTAAAGGTAATCCTCATTGTCTAATTGCATTGAATGTTGCTGATAAGAAATTTGATGCCAATATGATTCTGGTTCCCTTGTAGGCAGCTTATTCTTTCCTTCCGGAAACTTTATATTTGCCATTCTAAAATTTCAAGATGATGGCTCTAGGGCTGTGTGTGTGTATGTGTGTGTGTGTGTGTGTGTGTGTGTGTGTGTGTGTGTGAGTGTGGTGTGTTTTAATTCATCCTTTCTATGACTTGGTGATGTCTGCAAACTGGCATCTTTCTTTTGCTCTGGAAAATTTTCATAATTTTCTGCCTTGTATGTTTTCTGTTCTCTCTGTCTTGAGCATCTATTAAGTGAATATTAGACTTCCTGAATTTATCCTCTTAAGTCTCTTAACCTTCTGAATGCTTTTTTGGTAAATCTCTGCGTTTTTAATTTATCATCTGAGATATCAATGTTTTTCTTCTAGCCCTTCCATTGAATATTTTATTTTGGCAATTATATTTTTAAAATTCAACAACTTTTTCTTATCTGATTTTGGGGGTGAGCGTACTGTGCTGTTTCTTCCTCTTTAACCTCCTCCTCCTAACTTGTATTCTTATTCTTCCTTCTCCTCTTCCTCTCTTCTTCTATGTGTTACTTTTCTCTCAGGTGCCAATTAGAGTTTGGAATGTCTCTTCTGTGGCCTGTACTCTCTGTATTTTCTCTAGGGTATTTTGTTTTTGTTCATCTTACTCCATCTCTCTTGGGTGGTTAATTTTTTCCCTCTAACTAATTATCACTTAGTTGATCAAAATAATATTTATTTAGTTCTTTCTCTTAGCCAGACACTGCGCAAGACCGGCTAGGCGCCTACGCCATGAAGCTTGCACTGTAGGGAAGAGGTCAAAATTGTCAAGTGAATAAATAGGTAAATAGGAATTTCAATTTGTGTGTCATGAAGGAAATAGAGCAGGGTAACTTGAGAGCAAGTAATGAGGTGGAGGCCCTTTAGAACGAGTGGTGGGAAGGCTTCTTTTAGAATGGGACAGAGATCTGACACCAGCAATGTGACCGCAGTGGGAGGTGGGGAAGGGAAGGGTCAGATTACGTAACATCTCTAGGTAGGCCCTGGTGTGAGAGGTTTGGCTTTGATTTAATTGCAGCAGAAAACCACTGGAGCATTTCAAGAGGGGGGTCATGCTCTGATTTATGGTTTTAATGATCCGCCCCACCTGCTGAGTGGAGAATGACCAGTGATAGACGAGGATGGCCATAGGAGCCATGAGGAGCCTCTTGTAGTGTCTAAGCTGAGTGAGGTTAGGCCGGGGGTGACAGCAGCAGGATGGTAAGGCCTGGCCACCACGAGAGCGTCCGTCTTATAGGCAGGACAGAACGTGCTGTGAGAAGGAGAGAGTGGTCCATTGTGTTAACTGCCGTGGGAAGGTTACGGAAGGTGAGGACACAGCAGTGAACATCACACCTGGCAAGTGAAGGTCACTAGTGACTTCACAGTCTAGGAGAGTCCTGAAGCGGAAACTAGATGGAGTGAGCGTCTGCAGGGTCTGGACCTAGTACCCGCCTAGTAAGTTACTTAGTGGTGGATTTGTCACTTCCTATTGGTAGCTTGGAATGAAAATTCCTTTAATATTTGTCCCTAACCCAAAACACTTTGCAGAGCTGTCCACATTTCTTCTAAAGCCCTCCCCTTCTCCCTTCTTCCTATTCTTCTAATTAGGTCAGAAAACAGCCTCAGCGAGGAACAAATGGTTTTAAAATCTCCCTTTACCTCCATGTAATTCCTGCTCATCTGTGACCAGAAAGGGCGCTTGAATTCCGTTTTGTTAACGGGTGTGTGGGGGGGGACTGGGGCTTCTTTCAGGCTGCTGGTGTTGAAGCCGGGGAAGCACTGGGTAGAGGAGGTGCCGAGAAACTCTCAGGAAATGGATGAAGTTACTGAAGCTGTGAAATGCTCTTTGGGTGCACTCACTATCTGAAACCAAGAAATTGAACCACAAATCCATAAATTTTCCTCTAAAACCCCCAAACAAAAAGCATGGTTTTATTTCCAAAGTTACCTAACACATACAGATGCTTTTCTCAAATACCAAATTTTTGAAGGGAGGGATCAGATCCAGTTGGTGAAGGGATGTGCAGAAGTATCAAAGCGACTAAGATGTGCCTCTACTGTAAAGATATCACCTCATTTAATCCCATAACAGCCCTTGCAGTGGGTTATTTTAATTCCTGTTTACAGATGAGGAAACCTAGGACTGGCCACTGTCACACAAGCTAGTGACAAACATACTTAATAGTCATGTTTATTCATCCTTTTTTCTTCCCCCCCCCCAGTTTAGCTTTTATTTTTGTTAAAGCTATAAATGCATAAAGTACAAATATAGAAATAATTCTACATGACTGATTGTAAAACATAACAATTCCGTGTCCCACTCTCCAGAAGCGTTCACTTGCAATATCCACTTGATTCTTTCAACATTCACTCAAATTTGTAACATATTTTTTTATTTAAAAAGAATTTTGGACATTAAGTATTTGCTTCAGACATGGAATACAGGACTTTGTTCTTTCTCTTTTACCCACCTTCACTCAGGACACAGTTCATCTCCATCCTCCCAATATAAGTAAATTATGATTTTGGTTAGCTCATTATTCAAGTTTATTACGACAATGCATGCTGAGTCATGCAGTACACAATTGTTACTTTTTCTCTCTGTTGTATCTTTTCATTTTCTCTAGAGTTAATAATTGCCTTCTTGTTTTATTTGCATAGTTTTCTGTATACCTGCTGCTAATTCAGTGCCTACTCTTCCAATATACTCAATTTCATCTTCTTGAAGAAATCTCTTCCGGATCTTCTGATCTGCTCCAAACTGGGCTAGTTGCCCTGTATATACCAGTGACATATCTGTCATCCTGAGTTCTGCCTGCACCCATTATGCTGGGTAATTCCTTCAACTCTCTCCTTGCAGGTCTGAACAAGTCTTTTCTATCCTCTCATTTAACTGATAGTTAACTGAGTGTAAAATTCTAGGTTTCAAAACATTTTACTTCAGAAATTGAGAGGCTTCATTCCATTACCTTCTGGCTTGTCCCATAAACCTATGTTTGGTTTGTTTTCTTCTCTTTTGAAGTTTGGAGGATCTTTTCTCTGTTTCTAGCATTCTGCAATGTCACAACGATGTGCTTTGCTGTGGATCTATTTTGCTTCCTCTATGGCTTTTGTGGGCCCCATTTACTCTAAAAACACATGTCTTTTGGTTCTGGGAGATTTTGCTTAAATTATTTTGCTGGTGACTTCTCTGTTTTCTCTTTTTGGAACGCCTGGACCAATTCTCTATTTTTTTTTTCTATTTTTTGTGCTTTTTTGTTCTCTCTGGGAAATTTTCTCAAACTCATCTTCTATTTTAAGTAATTTCCAAGAATTATGTGAATGTTCTTCTTTCATAGATTAAAAAAATCCCAAACCACACACAATGTCTTCCATTATCTCTCTAAGGATATTAATGATGGTTTCAGGGGATGTTTTCTCTTTTCTACCTGATTTTTCTAGTTTGTTTTGGTGCCTGGCTTTCAAATTAATATATTTTATTGACTCTAAGGCCCTTTGATGCTCGTGCTTTCTTGACTTTACAAGAAGGTGGCCATGAAATTATGTGGCACCGCTGTAGCGTGACTGCCTCATGGCTGACAGTGACTTCACAATACCACCAGTTTGTAAGCTGTATCTGGATTTCAGAGATGTTCATTCAGAGATGTCAAATATTTGTATCTTAGAATCAGTGAAATGGAGTAAACACTTTCTTCCGATATCTGGGGATCCTTGCCATTCTGCTCATAGTTTAAGAGTGGTGTCCCCAAATCTGTTGGAAGCTTTTTCTGTGTTGTTGTTGTTGTTGTTGGTGGTGGTGGTAGTGATGGTGTTGGTGCTAGTATTGGTGTTGGTGGTGACGGTGGTGACGATGTAGGTATTAGTATTGGTTTGGTGTTGGTGGTGATGGTGGTAGTGATGGTGTTGGTCATGACAGTGTTGGTGCTAGTGTTGGTGTTGGTGGTGACGGTGGTGATGGTGTTGGTATTAGTATTGGTTTGGTGATGGTGGTGGTGGTGGTCATGGTGGGTGGAAGGCTTTACTGACAGCAGACTTCGTTGGAAGGTGACTTGGCTTGACTGTTTTATTAGGAAACCCTCTAATTATTATTATCTTTTGGGCTGGCTGGATTCTTGAGAGAAAAATTTTTGAATCTTTTACCAGAAGAGGTAAGCCTGGCTGCCAGTCTTCTGAGAGTAAAAAGAGGAAGGAAGGCTGAGGACTTAGATATTTGACGTGCACACTTCTGCTCAGTCCCCCTCCCCCTGTATTAGTCCTGCCTTCCCTCTGCTTGCTGTTCCCAAAGATGTTCAATTATACCTCTCCAGGGGGAAGAAACCTCCATGCTCTTCCCGTTGTGGAGCTGGGAAGGAGAGCTGAGGATCTAAATGTTTCTCAAACAGACTTGCAACCGTTTTCTGCTTCATCTTTTTCTCCACTTTAAAGAAAACTGGTGCTGCTTCTGAGCCTTTTGAAGGTCTGTGGTGTGAATCTTGACTTTCCCCACTGTTGGCTCAGGTTTGCTTAAATCAGTTTCTTCTCCTCTTTCATTTTATAGCTTCCAAAAAATTTCTTTTTCCTTCCTCTCTGTTCTTGCGGGTCTATGCCTTAAAAATCACTTTACAGTTACTTTAGTTTGGTTTAGGGAAGAAATAGAAGTAAACATCAACATTTAATTTGTCATCTTTAAATGAAAGCCATCATTTATTTTTTCTCTGTAATTAAGAGATGTAAGTTCAATTCAGAACACTTAGAAAACAATGAAAACTACAAAGGGGAAAACCCCCGAGATCTCCTCCCCAGAGATGACCACAGATAACACCTTTGCACGTAACTCTAAATACTTTGTGATAAATTCTTAGTTTTGAAAATGATAAATAAACTAGCATGCACACTTTAAAGACTTTTGACATATATTGCCAGGCTGACCCACAGAAAAGTTATTCCCATATACAATCACCCAGAACCTGTATTTTAAAATATTGCCAGCAACAGGGGTTAGTATTCTTCTTAAACTTTTGCCAATCTGGTGGGGAAAAAGCGTCTTCTTTTAATTTGCCTTTCTTAAATCCTAGTGACTTTAAGTCCTATTCTACGTATAGTCCTATAAAATCCGGTGTGAATTGTCAGTTTGTATTTCTTTTTTTATAAATTACATTTCTCATTTCCTCTGCCTATTTCTAATTAGCGTTTTTATTTTACTGATTCATAAGAATATATTAAGGCAACCCTTTAATACTTCAAAATAATTTTCCTATTGTCTTTCAATTTTTAAATACCTCTTTTCATATTGTGCTGTTAGGCAATCGAGTCTTTCTTTTATATGTTTGTCTTTGTTAGTCTGTTCTTACCCCAAGGCTGTGCTTACCTACATGGTCTTTTAGTTCTTATGTGGTTTCATAAGGCATGAAATAAGGCTCTAACTTTAGGTTTTTCTCTTACTTACCAATTATCTCAGCAATATTTGTTTAAAATATATTTTCCACATTGATTTGAAATGCCACTTTTATCTGGATCTGTTTCAGAGCAAAGACCATGAACCTTTCAGTACACCATGCTCCCCTTCAGAACCGGCGAATTCGTTTTTCTTCATCTATTTCTTCATCTGTCAGCGGTGCCAGGGAACTGCATTATTCTTCCTGTTGTTATCTTGCAGCCCGATATGCTCCTATTCATCAGTTCCAGAAACGTACCTGGGTCCTCTGTGGTGCCTCTGTGGTGCTGGTCCTTTGTGCTAAACACTGGGAATACAAAAGAAACGAGGGCAAGCCCTGTGTGGTGATCATGTCAGTAAGCCAGAGACAGCTCCAACCAGGAGTCATTCCATTGTCCTGGGACAGGTCTCTTCTAGGCAGGAAAGTGCAGGATTACAGAGAATCTGGAGGACGTTGAGCAAGATGGTCATGATAGCTGTTTCTGAGGTGTGACCTTACTTGAATTTTTACTGCTTCTTTATTCTTTCCTTAGTATTGCTTGTATGTTTCACAAGCATACACATTATTCCTTTTTAAATAAATCATTATTGTTTTGAAAAACTGGACCTCCATTTCATGGAGTTGGGTTAATTGCAGCACTTGGTTCAAACACTCTCTTGGGTCCCACATTACCTTTACAAAAAGAAGACAAGGAGAAGAACCTGCAGGGGTTAGTGCAGGCCCAGGGTAGGGAGGCTTCTTTGGGATGTTCCAGGAGGGTGTTCCCGGGGGCGACACATGGGGGGTGGCATGAGGGGACAAGGTCCAGCAGCCGGGAACAATGTGGCCTTTGGGGAATTGTGGGTAATTCAGCTTGTCAGAAGCTGGGTCGTAAACGGGAGTGACCATGTGTTATCTGCTGTGCATAGAGAACATTGGAAATGAACAACTTTAAGGCTGTGAGAATTTCCGTGTGTAAGGATCTCATATATCTAATTAAACCAGTCCTTTGGGGCATAGTCTCACAAATGGAGGATCCGATATTCTTCCTATTAAAAAGTGTAACTTTTAAATATATCTCTGGTATTATATTAATAGCCAGAGAAAAACTCTCCAAGCTAAAAAAAAATACCTGGGTGAAATAAACAGTATAAATAAATGCATATAGGGAATTTCCTGGAGATCCAGTGGTTAGGACTCCACGCTTTCACTGCCGAGGGCCCGGGTTCAATTCCTGGTTGGGGAACTAAGATTCCCACAAACCGCGCAGCGTGGCCAAAAAACTAAAGTAAAATAAATAAATAAATGCATATATACCCGGATTATTAACAAAATGGGAACTTTGACAAAGATGACCTTGCTACCCAGCATTATCAATTTCTCCCTGTCTACCCCTTCCTTCCCCAGGGCACACTGAAATGTCCTTGCGTCCTCTCTGATCTCGGTGCTGGTCTAAAGATCAATTCATGTCTCCGCTCTCCTTCCCAGAAAAACGACACCACATGGTCTGCTTTAGTTCCCTACCTCCCCTTCTGTCTGCATTCCCCTCAGTCAGGCTTTCAACCCCTCTGTACCACGGAGACGATTGTTACCAAGGTTGGCACAGACCTCTGTCCTGCCAAGTCCGGTGGTCCTTTGCTGTCCTCCTCGTACTGCGTCTTTTAGCAACAGTTGGCAAGTCTGACCATGCTTTCCTGTTGGAAACATTTGTCTGAGCTTCCATTCCATCCCATTCTTCTGGTTTTCCTGCCACCTCACCGGCTGCTCCTTCTCAGTATCTTCCCCCTGTGTCTGACCTCTAGATGTTGGAATATTCTAGGACTCAGCTGTGGATCCCCTTTCTTTCTCTTGTCTTCTCCCTGGCTTTCACGCCACCTGTATACTGAAGACTCCCGATAGCTTGACTCCCCCTGGAGCTCTAGATTCCTAACCCCACCTGCCCACTTGACACCTCCGTGTAGGTGGTTTTTAAGCATCTCAGACGCAGGTGGCCAGAACAAACTCTTGCTTTTCTACCCTCTCATGGTGGCTTCTCCCGGGTCTTCTCTGTCTCAGTAAAGGGCACCACCATCTTACTCTCTGGCACCTCAAACACAGGAATCATTCTTTTTTTTTTTCGGCCGCACCATGCAGCTTGCGGGATCATAGTTCCCCAGCCAGGGATCAAACCTGTGCCCCCTGCAGTGGAAGCACAGAGTCTTAACCATTGGATAGCCAGGGAATTCCCACAGGAAACATTCTTTTCTTTTTTTTTTTTTTTTGCGGTACGCGGGCCTCTCACTGTTGTGGCCTCTCCCGTTGCGGAGCACAGGCTCCGGACACGCAGGCTCAGCGGCCATGGCTCACGGGCCCAGCCGCTCCGCGGCATGTGGGATCCTCCCGGACCGGGGCACGAACCCGCGTCCCCTGCATCGGCAGGCGGACTCTCAACCACTGCGCCACCAGGGAAGCCCAGGAATCATTCCTGATGCATCTCTTTCTCTTGCTCCTTTCATACATCCACCTAGTCTTGGCAGATTTTTGGGGAAATGTCTTCCAAATCTTACCACTTCTCCCCATTAGCATGGCTCGAATCCTAGCCTAAGCCAGTTCCCCAGCCGGGCTACTCCGACACTCTCCTGACTGGTCCTACCCTTCCCCACCACGTCTTTGCACAGCACACGGTGACTACGCTGAAAAGTGAGTCAGGGCAGCACACACTGTGCTTCAAACCTTCTAGCGGCTTTAGGTGGCACTGAGAACGGAGCCAGTCTCCTTCTGAAGTCCTACAAGAGTCAGACTCAAGCCCCGCCTGCCTCACTGGCCACGCTTTGCACACTCTGCCCCTTCATTTCTGCCTCTCAAACACTCCAAACTTGTACCTGCCCTTGGACCTTGGAGTTTGCTGTTCCCTCTGCCTAAAACACTTTTCCCCAAGATCTTCGCATGGCCGGCTCCTCATGCATCATTCAGGTCTCCGCTTAATTGCCTCCACTTCCACAAAGCCTCCCTAGGTCACCTAGACACACTCCATTGCACTGCCTTTCAAAAAATTGTCAGAGTGGAACTCATTCTCACCTGCTATTTCCTTTTCTCTGGATTTTTGCTTTCCCAACCAGAATGAAAGCTTTGAGAGCAAAAGATCCTTGCGGGGCTTGTTTACAGGAGTGTCTTTGACACCTAGAACAGCGCCTGGTATTCATGAAAGGTTTGTTGAATGAGAACATGTTATCTTGTCACATGTGGTGGAGATATTCTTGTCCTCAGTCTGTAGGCAGGAAAACCATACCAAAGAGGCTAGCTTGTCCAAAGTCAAATAGCTATTAGGAGTATAAGTGCTGGGATCTGATTCCGGAGCCTCTGATGTTAATCCCCAATAATACTGCCTTCAAAATTTATCGCTCTGGAATCAAGAACTCATTTTATAAAAATGGGAAGGATTCCTAAAATATCTGTAAGCAGATGAGTTAACTTTTCATATCTGGGGAAGCAAACACAGGCTGGAAATAAAGTTTACTAAAGTGTTAAGAACTATTTTTATCAGCAGGGCTGATCGGGTTTGAACAAAATCCTTTCTTTTCGTTGTTTAAACTTATAACTAACACACAGTGAGATTTCTAGGAGAACCTGTAGCTTGAACACAGATCTTGTTACTGAGGGCACAGAACCCCAGGAAGGAAGACCACCGGGCTCTGTCGCATTTGGCCTCAGCTTGCGGCAGGGAAGTCCCACTCTCCCTGAGTTTCCCCCCATGGCGTCTGCTCCATGGCGTGTGCACAAGTGATTTTGCACACGCAGAGCCCTCTAAGGGGTAGTTATGCGTTTGCTCCTGTCAATAGCCAAATATGTCTCTTCCCCTCACCCTTCAGAACCCACGTTCTTCAGGGACCCATCCTAAGTGTATCCAGCATCTTTGATTGCGGTGCCAGTAGAGACACGAGGGTCTGCAGTGGGTGCTGGTTCTTCATAAAGGTCAGCTCTCTGAGCTCTTGGCCCTGCCTGGAATGCGGATGGAGAAAGGGCATCTCTTCTGGTGAGGACGGGGTCTCCTGGAAGAGGAGCTGGTGTCAGGGCCATGCTTTCCCAAGTCTCACCTGCACGGCTCCAGGAACCCTGCTCACCAACACTCTGAAAGGGTCCCCCGAACCCTGGCTCTGCTTAGGGAGTGACAGGTGCGGGGGAGGTCGGGAGGAAGGGACAAGGCAGATGAGAAGTCCGAAGGCAAAACCCTTTGCTTCTGCTTTGATTCTCCGGAAGGTCAACACTCCTTTGAGTTTCAGCCACCAACTGGAAGAAGATATTTCTGAAAGAGTTGGGGAAATGTAACCAGGAATGTCTGTGAGATGATGTTGGTTTTGCTGGGTAGGGCAATGGTGTGGTTATATTTTAAAAGTCCTATCTGTTAGAGATGAAGTATTTACAGGTAAATACACTGAAGTATTTACAGGTGAAATGATACAATGGCGAGATTTGTTTTAAGCTCCAGAAGAAAGGGTGTCAGTTTGTGGAGGGGGGTAGATGAAAATAGTAAGGGAGAAAGTTGTTGAAACTGTACACAGGGGGATTCTTCATACTAGTCTCCTCAGTTCTGTATAAGCTTAAAATTTCCTCAATAAAATGGTTTTTAAAAAACCATCATTATTCATGAGTTCAGTCAAATGTATAAACTACTTGCTTTACTTGTCCTGAAGGACTTAGGGCTGCAGTGGGTCATTATGGGCTTGTACAGAGGGCATGTCAACCAAGAACCAGGGGCACAAGCCCAGCTGAGGGAGAGGTCGCTTCACCTTGCTGCGTCATCGTGACCCAGGGGACTGTATCCTCGCCCTTCTGACCTCATGAGGCTGCGGTGACGGGTGCAGGAAAGCCCCTGGGAAGTGGACAAAGGTGCTGTAGAAAAGCAAATCACAGCTGAGTTGAGGACGGCTCTCTCTTCTCTCCTCTGTCCCTTCCTCCTTCTTCCTTTTTTGTGATTCTCGTCCTCAGCTCTGCTTTCTCTCTCCTTTCTATCTTGCAAGTTTGCCATTTTTCAAAACTCAAAATAAGACAAGACAGGAAAACTGCCCTGTGTTTTCCTTTCGAAATTGTATGACTGGGCTGGTGGTCAGAGGCTGTGTCTGTGTCTGGTTTGGACCTTCTGACCCCAAGCGCCCCTTCCCGAGGTTTCTTCTGGACATTTCCATGCTGTGGAGGTTAAAGGGGGGCTGGCCTCCCTCTGGCCTGGGCAGATCTGGGATTTCCTGCCATGAGTGGTACATTGTACCAACATCTAGTTTATAGGGGCTGAGCGAAAAGACACATGAATTGCAAGATTCGATGGTTTTGTGTCAAGATTCGCTGCAAGATCTTCAATTGCAAGACTGATGGTTTTGTGTCACCTGAGTGAACATGAATGGTTTCTGCAGTTTAAAAAATGTGCTTGGAAGAATTGGGTTAATTATTTACCACATGGGGAAAAAGTCCTTTTTTGCTAATCTGAGACTTAAAATGCAATCTAGACACTGAGTTTTGAATTCACTGCCAAGGAAACCCAACTTGGATACACTGGGTCCTCCTTTCTCATCCCCTTACTTTGTGTTAGTCATCGAAAAGCTTAGGTACAGCGCTCCCAGGATTTATGAGTTGCTTCTCACCCCGGTACCTGTAATACAGCAGCTCGGCCGGACCACGTGAGCAAAGCAGGAAGGGTGGGCTGAGAGAGTTTTAGAGCCTTTGGCACAAGCTGAAGTCACAAAGTCACTTTGCAGGAAGAGACTGGGGTGTGAAGAGTTACTGTGGAAAAGAGAACACCACCTTTTTTTTTTTTTTTTTGCGGTACACGGGCCTCTCACTGCTGTGGCCTCTCCCGTTGCAGAGCACAGGCTCCGGACACGCAGGCCCAGTGGACATGGCTCACGGGCCCAGCCGCTCTGCGGCATGTGGGATCTTCCCGGACCGGGGCACGAACCCGTGTCCCCTGCATCGGCAGGCGGACTCTCAACCACTGTGCCACCAGGGAAGCCCTAGAAAACCACCTTTTGGTGTAAGAGAAAGTGAGAACAGGAAACTTAAGGTAGAATTCTACTCATGGTGGATGCTTCGGGTTCACCCCCGCTTCTTCACTGGGGAAACTTAAGGTAGAGTTCTACTCATGGTGGATGCTTCGGGTTCACCCCCGCTGCTTCACTGCACAGATACTTTCTGCAACCATGGAAGGGCTTCTCCCCTTCTCCCACGCCCCTCATTTTTTCCACCCTCAGAAACCACCTTCTCCCATATGGGTTATTTTAGTAAATCTACTGCCCTTCAAACAGGTCCTCGTTCTCATGTTTTGCCTGTAGTCATTTAGTTAGAAATAAATTTTGGGAGAAGATGGTGGGGAAAGTCAGATTGCTCAGCTGGCCACTTTTCCTCCCCTGAGGCACCAGCAGTGTCCCCGGCTGAGTCAGCTCGCCGTGGCCTTGGTGTGGTTATCCGCACGGGCCCCTCAGGACCGGCCATCCGGCTTCCCCATCCAAGTGCTCCTGGGCCCCTCGTGAGCAGCGTCCTCTCACCAAGAAAACGACCCTGACCCCGCCACGTTGGCTGACCACTGCAAGCTGAGAGCTCGGCAGCTCCTCAGGGATGCTGGGTGGCCCCTTTCTGGGAGTGTGGGTTCTCACACAGGCTCACCACATCCTAGCTGTTTGACACTGGGCAAGTTACTGGATCTCTCTGGGCCTCAGTTTCCACATCTGTAAAATGGGAAATGTAAAAGGTACCATAGAACTATAGCAGGACTTAACAGGTGAATACATATAAAACAACTGCCTCACACTAAGTGTTGGGTATTATTATTATCGTTATTATTCCTAGAGGAAAAGGGGTGGCCTTCTAGGTCAGAGAGCCACGTGGAGGTGGGCGGGGGGAGGGCACACACTGGGGAGCCAGAGTCACCTGCACAAGCTTGTCAACAAAAAATAACTTACAGGGACTTCCCTGGTGGCACAGTGGTTAAGAATCTGCCTGCCAATGCAGGGGACACGGGTTCGATCCCTGGTCTGGGAAGATCCCACATGCCGTGGAGCAACTCAGCCCATGCACCACAACTACTGAGCCTGCGCTCTAGAGCCCACAAGCCACAGCTACTGAGCCCGAGTGCCACAACTACTGAAGCCTGTGCCTAGAGCCGGTGCTCTACAACAAGAGAAGCCCGCGCACTGCAAGGAAGACCCAACGCAGCCAATAAATTTAAAAAAACCCTAAACCCCAAAAAAACCTTACAAATCTAGTCCTAATGCCTTGCTTTTTGAGTGCCGTCGCTGTGCTAACCGTGGCAGAAGACACTTCTTAAACATTCTCTTTAATCCTGATAACAACCTGCACGGCAAGCGTAATTATCCCCATTTCAGGGAGGAAGAAACTGAGGCCAGGTAGCCTGGAGCCTTGCTCAGGGTCACAGTCCAGTAGGTGGAGGAACATGAGCTGGGCTGCAAGGTTCACTCTTGCCCGACATTCCACAGCCTCTCCCTCCCGTCCCTCCGAAGGGCCGCCACCCCAGTCACTCAGATGCCTCCTAGCTCTGGGCGTTTATGATGTTCACAGGCAAAAATAATTTAAGGTTACACAGTGGCTTTGCTTGGAATGAGCCTTCCATTTGGTACAGACAATATGTGTATGAATTAACTCACCAGCAAAGGAAGTGTGCCTCCTGGAAGCCCCCCCTGATTAGCCCATAACACGGCACACAGTAGGCTGAGGTGGGTAGCTGGTGGGCGGGTTGCGGTAGAGACGTCGCCATTGTCAAGAAATTGAAGTTAACACCCCAGTTGCGCTGGAAATAAATAGACTCGGGAGGGTCTGGAGGCATCCGGCACCCACAGTCCCTGGGGCTCCCCAGTGGGCGCCTGGGGCCGGTCCTTGGAGCAGCTCCTCAACTCTCACTGCTGCCCTCGCTGCCCTGCTGGGGTCACCTTCCTCTTTCCCCAGCCCCTCCCCCAGCTCCAGGACCTATTGGTTCCCTGCACGTGGTGAGAGGGCTTGTGTGTGTGTGTGTGTGTGTGTGTGTGTGCACGTGTGCGCACAGTGGGGAGGGCCTCTGATTGCCCTCCTGCCAGGACTGGACACAGGGAGCCGGGAGCTTCAAAAAGCAGACGGCACATGTCCTTTGCATTCGACCAAAACACAGGCCCTGCCACTTACTCGCCCTGGATTATATTCTGAACCGAACCACTTGCAAGTCAATTTAGGGAGGAACCAAGCCTACATTCAGTGAGTTTAGCTAACGCAGAGATGGGCGCAGAGCTGGATCTCTGGTGATCCCATTCCAGGCTAGACTTTTTTTTAATAAAGCTTGTGGC
The DNA here is from genome assembly GCF_963455315.2 of Globicephala melas. NCBI lineage: Eukaryota > Metazoa > Chordata > Mammalia > Artiodactyla > Delphinidae > Globicephala > Globicephala melas. The sequence continues at coordinate 99,652,975 of NC_083324.2, forward strand.
CATGGTCACCTCTGGACTTTGCAGTGGCATTGGCCCCTCAGTGGCATTGGCCCCTCAGTGGCATTTGCAGTGGCATTGGCCCCTCAGCTTGAAGTTGGCTACCTTCACCTTCGTGTTTGTCTGCTCGGGCAGCCGGGACAAAGTACCACAGACCAGGCAGCTTAAACAACAGACATTTATTCCCTCACAGTCTGGAGGCTGGATGTCCAAGATCAAGGTGTCACAGGGCTGTTTTCTCCTGAGGCCTCTCTCCTTGGCTTGTAGATGGCCGTCTTCTCCCTGTGTCCTCACATGGTCGTCCCTCTGTGTGTGTCTGTGTCCTCATCCCCTCTTCTTATAAGGACACCCGTCAGATTAGCACCCACCCTAGTGATCTCATTTTAACTTAATTATCTCTCTAAAAACCTTGTCTCTAAATATGGTCCCATTCTGAGGTGCTGGGGGTTAGGACTTCAACATATGGGCTTTTGGTGGGATGGAAAGCAGCCCATAATTACCTCCTACCCAGTATAAATTCAGTAGAGTTAACGATACCTGTCATTCATGCTTGGGGTGGAGAGATTACTCAGCAGTTAGCCCTCCTCCCAAGCACGTAGCTGAGATGAACCACCTAAGGTTTTAGCCTTTTTGGAGAGTAAATTTAGGGGATGAATACTCTCAGGTAAGGGGAGCACCCTGGGCTTGACGGTGGTTGCAGAGATTGGCGATGGGAGGCAAGAGTAGTGAGGGAGCAGAAACGGAGGAGAGATGGTGCCAAAGGGCAGCATTACCTGGAGTTGGGGTCACAGAAATGCAGACTATTGCAGCCAGAAGTGATCCCTGGAGATCACTGTCCCTGCAGAGTTCCTGGACTGGAACTCTGTAATATTCCTCTCTTCCCAGCACGTGGAGAAGACTCATTTCCTGTTCTCCATTCACGACAGACCGCCTGGAACCTTGGCACTATCCCCCACACCGGATCAGAGAGGACAGGTCAGGAAAGGCGCGTGCGCTGAGGGACGTGCGTTTACAGGGACTGAGGGACGTGCGTTTACAGGGAGGCCAGTACGGCAGCATCTGCTCATTTCACCTGCTCACACCCTGCCTTCCTTTCTTCCGGTAGCAGACTCTATTTTCTTGAGCCCAGAAATGGGCATGTGACCCTGGATGGATAAATCATTGCACCACTTTGATCTCAGTGACTGCTCCAAGAGTTCAACAAGGTTGAGCCACGCTGAGCTAACCAGGGTGTCCCCACTGGAGCCCCGAGAAAGGCTCTTACTCTTGGATAAAGAGCTGTCAAGGACTTAAGTCTGAGCTGCTGTTGCCGGGAATCCACCCATTGCAGAAGCTGGTTTGGCTAAGACGTCTGTGCACAGAGGGAAACGGAGGCCGGGCAGAGGGGGCGGGCCCCGCGACTCTGGAGTCCCTGCTTGAGGCCCGGACCTGGCCATCTCCGCCCCAGCCTACCCTCCTTGTGCTGTGGCCCCAGGACCCAATAAATCCCTCCTAATCTTGGATTTCTACCATCTGTGACCCAAAGAGTCCACCTAATTCAGGTAGAGCATGGAGTGAATTAAAAGTTGCGAAAGTGGAAAGAGAATTAAAGGGGTTTGCCAGCTATGTCCTCAGCAGGAAGATGAGGAAGGGCCAGGCCTGCAACCTGGAGGAAATGCCCGTTACCATGTGACGACTGAGAACAAGCAAAGGGTTCAAATGACCTTCGGCTTCTACTTTCTGAAAAGCAATCTTTGAATTGGAGAGGTGAAAAGAAACTCGATTAACCCTTTGGGGAATTGAGACCCAAGATGAGAGAGGAGACAGTAAGAAAGGGTCACCTGCCTTGAAATGAGCTTGTCTCTGGTCCTGCTGAAGCCGGTAGGCGGAGCAGGCGCCTTGCCACGGGAGCGGGAGATGTGCTTTTGCAGGAATCGCGATAACGGGGCAACATGCTGTAGAGCTGGAATGAGTGTTAGATCAGTTTTCACAAGGTGTTGGGACTCGGGGTGCAGTTCTTAGACGCTGGGGGGGAGGCCACGCCTTGAGTTCCGTGAGATGTTCAAGCTCTTCACGACATGCTGGCCGCCGGCCCTCTGGTCCCAGACAGCTGGGGCTGGGGGAGCAGTTTTGCCTGGAGGGCGACGAGTGGAGAGAGGAGTCGTGAGAGAAGGGATTCCGTTTCGGGCAGGTGGCTTCGAGGTGCCTGCAAGGACAGCTGTGCAGGCCGCTCAGGTGGCACTTTGAACGCTTTGGTCTGGAGCTCAGGAGAGGTTAGGCCTGGTGAGGTTGTTCCAGGGCTCGTGGGCAGGAAGGCCGTGATGCTGGATGCGAGTCCCAGGGCTTCCGTGCTTCTAGGGTAGAGAAGCCAGAAGCGACGGGGTGACTTGTGTTGAGGGCCTGGTGGGAAGAGAAGAGCCGATGGGGAGAGTGAGAAAGAGGGTTCAGAGATGGGAAGGGCTGGGGAAGCAGAGGGAACAGAGGGCCGGGAGAAAGAGGGCAGCTAACAGGGGTGAACAGTTGACAGTTAACAGTGTCAAATGCTAATGAAGAAAGAAGACTGCTTTGTGGCAGAGACCTGCAAGAAAAATCCATTTCAGTAGGCGGGGCAGAGCAGTTGAACAGGAAGAGGGGAGTGCACGGGCTTCCTTCCTCACTCGGTCGCTGCCTTCGCTAGCACCTCCTCGCTCACCAGCCTTTCAAGTAGTTTCCAGCCAGGCGTCTGCCGTGCTTTTTGCTTCCACGTCCGCACCAGCACCCGCACCGCTAGCTGCTTGCCTTCCTAAAGCCCAGCTCGCGGGGGCCGAGGGACAGCACGCAACCGCCCCTCCCGCCCGGGTACCGTAGCTGGAGAGATGCTGACTCGGGAGCTCACGCGGCGGGCCCTGACTCGGTGGCCAGCACGGTGTGCGAGAGCCGCTCGCTCAGCCCTGTGGGAAGGAAGCAGGGGCTGGGAGGGGTGTCACGCTCCGCGTCGCAGTCAACCAGGAGGAGGTGGCAGAGGGCCGGCCGTCTCCACGGTGTGGCTCCAAGTTGCCCCGGGTGCTGCCGTCTGAACTACAGCGGCAGCAGAAGCCCCCGGACGGAGGCCCAGCTGCGGCCTGAGGAGGTGGGATTCAGGCCAGGCCTGGACGTGTGCACGTTCCATCACTCCTAGCATGTTCTGTGGGCAGAACTGAGTCACGTGGCAGGCCGTGGCTCTGTGAGAGGCCGGGGAAGGCAGCTGAGCTGAGTCACGGGGGAAAGGAGAAGCTTGCCAGACTGGTGGGCGTGGCATTCAAGACCTTGCCACATTGGACCCAGCCCACTTTCCTGTTCCATCTTCCCGGAGTTGGACTCCACTCCAAGGTACAGGGGAGCATCACCTACCGTTCCTACGTGTACTAGGCACATCCCCATTTCCCCCTCAAGCAGGAACACTGCTTTCCCAGCCCCTACCTACTTCCTGGAATCCTACCCATGCTCTAAGCTACAGGGATAGGCCTCCTCTTCCATGGAGGACTTCTGAGTTGCAATTATTCCCTCCTTCTGTAATTTGTTTGCCTCAGACTCCATCACTCTTTATCTCCTGCTTGTATTAAAGCTGTAACAGTTATATAAATTCCTCTGTGGGCTGCAGGGCAGGGTGAACTCAGAGTTACCTTTGCTCACCCTAAACCTACGGAAACAGTGGGTTGTACGGTCCCAAATCAGGACGTGCGGTCTGAGAAGTCTTAGCGTACATGCCAGGATCGAGCAGGTGACGTATTAGATGGTGGATTCTTCAGAATTTCCTGGAGGCGTAATAGATACTCAGTGAATACTGCTGGCCTGGGATGGAACCGAGTCGTTGTGATCACTTAGTCACATACGAAGCAAGAGAGAGAAACCTGGAGGGACTTTTCAAATCACAGCAGCACCAGCTGGAGACATTTTCTGGGGCCCTAGGGGGACCCAACATACTCACCAGCATTCCAGGACTCCCAGCCAAGTGAAGCGCCTAGACACCTCACTGAAACAGTACAAAATCCAGTACAGCAGAAACGTGATGTTTGAGGGTCCGTGTTTTGCGCCAGCCCGTGGCCATTTGAACTTGCGTGCCTTCGAAGGCACCCCGGGTTCTGAGATGATTTCAAGATGAATGGCTTTATTTGGTGTCTGCTGTGGCTCATTTAGCAACTGGAAGCTTCTTTCCAGCTCCGTGGCTGAGGGCCTGAGGATGGCTTGTGAATTATTTTGTCAACAAGTCAACCAGGGATGGTGTTTCCAGTCTGCCTGTTGCTTGTATGTGACCCGCAATTATGAATGTTAATACAAGGAAGACATTATTTTAACGGTAAAAATGCTTGCATGTATCTGTTCCGTTCATGGCTGAGATGTTATTGGCACTAACCTGAACTGAAGCAAGAAGGAGCAAATAAAAAGTGTAGCTGGTGCCCAAGCAGAGCCGTCCGGGGCAGAGGGCTGGGCTGCTCCCAGCTTGGCTTCAAGGGGTAGCGTGTCCTGCGTGGGCTGCGTGTCTGTGGCACAGAGGACAACTCTCCGGGTGGCCAGAGGAGAGGGGAGAAAGGACGGGTTAGTCGGTGTGGAGGCAGCTGTTGCCTGCTCACTGGTCTTCCTTCTCCAGGTCCCCTGGGAGCTCCAGAACCTGTGACCTTGGCCTACAGGGGAGCCCAGCCCAGCGAGTCTTCCGTGGGGATTTGCTAAAGGACCCTCCGTCCAGCCCAATCTCGCAGATGTTCCCAAGACACACCCCACATGCCTTTGCTCGTTCTGTTTCTTCTTCCTGGAACCTGTCTGACCCACTTGGAATCCGAAGCATCCTTTCATCCGTCTCCGATGGCACTCCCTGTATTCCTCTCTGATGGCCTCCACCGGTTATGAACCCGGAGTTCAAGGTTCATCTTTTGTATCTGCTGCTGCCGCACCTTCTGGCTCTTTCTTGCCCCACCAGAGGCCTCTCACATCCTTGGCACTTTCTAGGTGCCGGGCACTGGCTCTGCAGTCAGGCTTCCTGGTTCACTTTGGAGCTGCTGCCACCTCGGCTGTCGGACGGGAGGATGAGTAGCCCCTAGCGGATGGAGCTGATGAAGGACCGTGCGGGTCAACTGGACAAGCAGGTGCTCAGGTTCTGGCCCGCACAGACGCCCATGGGCTGGGAGCTCGTGATGCAACTAATCAGAAGAGGATCTCGCTCTGTACAGACAGGTGATAAGAGAGGAGAGAGCATGAGGTGCGAAGCTCAGAACCCAGACACAGGAGTAGTTGACGGACCAGGGTGCCCACTGGTCCGCCTCTGATACCTGGAGAGCGCAGTGGCAGGGGTAGGGAGCTTGAAGCTCGGCCAGAAGCCCCTGGTGGGGCCCGGCTGAGGTCTGAGGACGTGGGATTCAGCTTCGTAGGGAGAACTTTCTGACGGGGAGAGCTGTCTGCTGATGAATTGGGCTGCTTGAGGGGGCTGGCGGTGGACTGCCCATCAGGCGGAGACCTGGGCAGAGCTTGGGAGGAAGACTGACCTTCAAGGGCCCTGGTGAGCCCAGTATGTATGGTGCCTGTCTTGTCCCAGGGCCACGGGCAGCTCCACGTGTGAGCTGTGTGGCGCTCTACAAACGTGACTATGATAACACGGGGGTTATCTTTACTTGTAGAAATCATGGTCCCTCCTCTTCTAAGAGCAGCAGTCAGGTGTGGGTGGGGAGGAGATCAGATCCTGCCTCTGAAGAGGCTCTCACCTGAGTCGAGATGGGGTGGCCGGAGTGGGTGGGAGGCGGGCTGCAGGGCTACGAATCCCACACAGGGTGTTTTTCTCTGGTGAGGGGGTGGGCAGTACAAGGTGGCCATTGTGGGTTAAAAAATAAAATACGGCCACCAGGAGGAAGTGGGCAGGAGCTGAATCTGAGAGCCTGTTCCTAGCAAGGACTATTTATAAAGTCCGCCCAGCGTCCAGCTCAGCTCGGCGGGGGCTCCCTCCTTCCCAGGATGCGGCCCCAGGGCTCTGGGGAGGGAAACCTGCAGGACACCCGGGCTGGGCTCTGCCACGAGAGACATGGCCGGTTCCACAGGCTGACTCTCAAATAACCCGTGCCTGTGGTTTATTTTGTGTTAGAAGGGTTGGGTTGGGGGAAGTGGAATTTGCTTTTTTCCATTTGCTGAAGATGTTATTTTGAACAAAAATATGTTCACAGAGTTGAAAGAGACTCATGGAATAAAGCTGTTTTATTGTCAATGAAATCATAGCTATGGAGGTTAACTCAGGCTACTTGTAAAAGCAACCATGAAACAAGGGGCTGATGAGAACAAACTGCAAAGAGGAAAAACGAGTGAGGGAGAATAATGACTTACAGGAAGAAATAAGGTACTATCTGAGGGGTGCATCCCACAGACCCTGAGCCAGGGAGCACAGCAGGGTGGGTGCAGCCCTGGACAAAAGGTCTGGGCTTTGTCCCAGCTCTGTCACTTACCAGCTGTGTGACCTTGGGCCAGTCACTTAACCTCTCTCAGCCTCATTTTTTCCTATCTGTAAGTTAGCCTAATCATCCCTGCATGGCCAGCCTCACTGAGGTGCTGTAAGTCCATCTTTGTAAGCAATATTAAAACACAGATACTGTCAGACTCCAGTCCCTTTCTTTCTGGCTATGTGCACAGTTTCTGCTGACATACTGCAAATTGGCTTCTTGTTTCTGCATCATGCCCATCTGAAAAATGCTGTTTCTGTGTTGCCTCAAACTGCCACTTGGGGCCTCATGGCTGACTTTGGGGTGGTGGTGGTGAAGCCTGCTTTCCTAAGAGAGGTGTACCAGAATTTCTCTCTCTCTCCCACAGTGCTCAGGATCAAAGCCTAGGTTGGCCCCTCATTTTCTACTCTCCTCCTCCTTGGCTGCCCAATCCTGGCCACCCTGTCGTCCATTCATTCCTTGAACACAGCCGTCATGCTCCAGCCTCGGGGCCTTTGTGCGTCTGCTCCCTCTGACTGCCCTGTGCTTTCCCGGTCACCCATGGATCTTTCTCTTACCTCCTACAGGTCTTCCTCACACGGGAGGCCTACCTGCCCACCCTATTCTAAACAGCACAAGCCATTTCCTGTTTGTCTTCCTTGTTTTATCTTTCTCTTCAGCAGTTACCACCATCTAACATACTGCATATTTTACTCATTTATTGTGTACCCCTCCCACACCTACCCTGGAATGTAAGTTCCACGAGAGCAGAGATTTTTCTTCCTTTTGTTCATTGCTCATTCTCCTCCAACATCTCCCCTTGTAAAATGAGCTTGGGAATAATCTCTCTCTCTCTCTCTTTTTTTTTTTTTTTTTGATTGTCTGGAGGAATTTGTATCAAATTGAGATGATCTGTTCCTTGAAAGTTTGACCCCACCTGTAAATCCATCTGGGCCAGGTACTTTTTTGTCTGGGGGGAATAACTTTAGCCAGTGTGCTAGTTTCTTTGATAATTATATCACTGTTCAAAATATTTTCACTTAAGTCAGTTTTAGTAAGTTATATTTTTGTAGGAATTTGTCGAAGTTTTCAAAATTGTTGAATTTTGATCATTTTTGATCATACTTGTATTATTTTTTATGTACACTTTATGTGTACTTCCCTTTAATTCATAATACTGATTATTTTGACTTTTATCTTCTTATTTTGATAAATCTTGAGAAATTTATATTGTTAGTTTTAGCAAGGAACAAACTCTTAGCTTTTTGGTTCTTCTCTATTGTGTTTTTGTTTTCTATTTTGTTGATTTCTGTTTCTATTTTTATTTTCTAATTTCTTCTAATTTCTTTGAGTTTGTTTTGTCCCCTGAATCTCTTAAGAACACACAACTCACTAATTTTGAGATTTTCTTCCATTCTAATATAAGTATTTAGCTATAATTTTTCCTCAAAGTATACATTGGCTGCATCCCAGAAATTTTAATATATGGTTTTTTATTGTCAGTTAGTCTTAGGTATTAAATTTTAAAAATTTTGATATTTCCCCTTCATTCCATGAGTTATTTAGCAATACTGCTAAATACTTGGGCATTTTAAATTTATATTTTAAACTTCTGATTTAATTTCATTGATGGTCAGAGTTCCCAGTCTTTTTTACATTGGGTTGGCCAAAAAGTTTGTTGGGGTTTTTCCATAACACCTTATGGAAAAACCCCAACAAACTTTTTGGCCAACCCAATACTTAAGATTGAAATTTATTGAGACTTTCTAAATGGCCCAGTACATGATCAGATTTTTGCATATATTCCAGGTGTGCTTGAGAAAAATGTATATTCTGTATTATTTGGAAGAACTCTATGTGAGATGTTATTTAAGTGGGTCACAACTTGTAACTGAGTGGTGCATATTTTCTATATCCTTGCTGATTTTTTTTTTCCTTTTGATCTATCAATAACTGAAAAAGCCTTGCTAAATTCACCCTTGTTCTATAAAATTTTACCTAATATATATGGGGCTATTTTATGTGCATTTATATTTAAAGTTGCTCTCTTCTTGCTGAATTAAAACTTTTATTATTTTATGGTAACCCTCTCAATCCCTCATAGTACTTGTTGTCTTAGAGTCTAGTTTAATGATACTGATAAGCTACATGGCTTTCTTTTGGTTCATACTTGCCTACCCTGCCATTGTCAATTTTTTTTAAATTTACAAACTTTGCATATCCTTATTCTTAATGAGTGTCTCTTACAGATAACACATACCTGTATTTAAAATATTCAATCTGTTAACAATTTGAGTGGTGAGTTTCATCCAAATATATTTATTTTACTTATTGATGTATTTGGACTTAGTTCTGTCTTCTTTGTCTCAAGTTTTCTATATTTGTTAAATCTTTTCTTGCTTTTGAAAAAATTATGTCAATATCCCCCCAATAAGAACTTTCATTCTTAGTTTCTTCCCACCTCTGTCAGCCCCTATCATGTAGTTATTATCTACACTCTTAATTTACACTATTATTGATATTTTTATCTTTTTCTTTAGTCTTAGCTATTTATTTAAGACAATACAAATTCTTTCAGGTTACTTAATCCCTTCTCCTTTAGATATATATCTCTTGCATCATCTCTTGCATTTGTCTTTCTTCTTATTCAAATATTTTATATAAAACCATTTTTATGAGTCTTTGTGGTGAAACATCTGAGGGCTTATATGCCTGAGAAATAAAACATGTCATGCCTGTATATTTGGATGGCAGTTCAGTTGGTTACAAAATTTCAGGTTTAAAGTTCTTTTCCTTCAATACTTAAAAAAATATAATTCCATTGAGTTATTGCATCTATTGTTGTTGTTTGGAAAGGCAGTTTCAATCTGAATCTGCTTTTTTTTTTCCTGGAAACATTTAAAAATCATCTTTTTGGCATTCTTACTTTTCACAATAACATGGATAGGTGTGGGTTTTACCATCTGTCTTAAAAAAATTTTTTTTATCAGCTTAGGGGTTCCTTAAATTTGAGGTTTCTAATCTTTTTCAATTTGGAGGAATTTAGTCTATTATTTTGCAAAATTATTCCTACTCTCCGTTTTTATTATTTTTTTATTTCTGGGACTTTTATTATTTATATGTTACCACTTACTTCTACTTCTAACCTCTATATCACCTCGATTTTTTCTTATATTTTCTGTTTCTTTGACTTTTCTTCTTCCTTCTGGGAGAATTGGTCAACCTGGTCTTTCAAATTGTTACCTTGTTCCTGGGCTATTTCCGTTTTGCCCTTTATGTCATCTAGAGGGTTCTTTATTTCAAATATTGCGTTTTTGTACCTATCATTTATATTTTGATGCTTTTGTATGCTTGCTTTTCTGTTTCATGTTGCTAGTATTTTTAAAATCCTTTTTAAAGAGATATGCGAATTAGGCTAGTTTTAACTTCTTGCCTCTGTGTCCTAATATTCTGGTGGAATCTTTAATGCTGAATAGTGTTTTTATTTTTGAAGAGGCTGTGTTCTTCAATTGTCTTGTAGATTTGGCCTCTGAGATCGTTTTCTTGAAGGGTATCAGCTTTCCTCCAGTGATGCACCAGAGCCAGCTGGTGCCAGTTTCTGGAGTTTAGGGAGGAAGGGGGAAATGTGCCCTGGGGGGCAGAGCTCCTCACTCCTCTCGAAGTCAGGGCTTTACTGTTGCCTGCAGGGAGAAACAGCATTAGAAGAAGATGCTCTTTAAATTGTAATCCCCAGCTCTGGGGGATTGGAGGAGGAGGGATGAGGAAGCAACTGCCTAAGGATTTTTAGCCTCAAGTTATATATTTGTTAACTCCTCACCCATATTGTACTTCTGCAAGGTCTGATTTCACTCCTGAGGAAAAACGGACCGTTGCTTGGGGGGAGGAAAAGAACCCCTACCATCCCTTTTCCGTTTTATCATTTTACAGCTGTTCTTTCTCCAAGGAAAAGCCACCTTCTCCTACAGACACACAAGTCCATAAAAGCACCTCTGCTCATCCCAGGGTCTCCACATATCTTCTGCAGTTCCAGGGTTACTTTCATGGAAAGATCCTATATTTGCGATTGACAGAGTCTTGGTACCAATCCCATAGGCCACTTTCTCTATGTTGAATGCTCCCTTTTTTCTGTCCCATGCACTTTATTCCAGCTGAGTTAGGCTTCTTCTCTTTTTTAAATTTTTCTTTTATTTTTGGCTGCATTGAGTCTTAGTGCTGTGCATGTGCTTTCTCTAGTTGCGGCGAGCGGGGGCTACTCTTCGTTGCGGTGCATGGACTTCTCATTGTGGTGGCTTCTCTTGTTGCAGAGCACGGCCTCTAGGCGTGCAGGCTTCAGTAGTTGTGGCACACCGGCTCAGTAGCTGGGGCTTGTGGGCTTAGTTGCTCCGCGGCATGTGGGATCTTCCCTGACCAGGGCTCAAACCTGTGTACCCTGCAATGGCAAGCGGATTCTTAACTGCAGCACCACCAGGGAGGTCCCTAGCCTTCTTAAGGATCTCTGCTCTACAGCTTTGGGTGCTATAGCTTTGCGCTGCCCTTAACTGGCTCCACTTGGTTCTTGTTACCCCCCTCATCTTTAGCTTTTCCTTTATCCTGGAAAATCACATTTCACACAACTCATGACTTATCTTAGGGAGCTTTTTCCAAATCACAGCAATTTTTGATCTAATTTATCCCAGCTTCACCCAAATTTCTGCTCAGTAGGAGACAGAGATTAAAGGAACGGGGGAACAGAATGATTCATCTGTAAATGGAGTTTGACAGCTCCCCTCTGAATACCTATGTCCACCCTGCTCACCGAAGTGACAATCTTATTCCCATTATTCTGCTTCAGAGGAAGAACCATTTTCTTCAAAATCTGGATTTGAGGGGTTTCAGATTCAGGGACACAGGACACAGTGGAAGCCAATGATGAGATTTGGGCTAAAATAGGAACATTAAATGAATGTTTGAAAAAGTGATGATGAGGCCCCCTACCAGCCTGCTTCCCTTGCCCTCTTCCTAGAACATTGGAAGCTAGAGATGTTTCTTTTACCCTTGGGCAAGAATTCATCCTTGAACGAACTCTGAGTCCCCAGAGAAAACATCTTCAGACATTGACATTTTCTGGAAAGAAAAGTCCACTTTCTACTACTTGATCACTTCCTGAGGTCTACCAGTCACCAAGTTCCACCCTTGCATAGAGAACAAACACTCAGTTTTAAGACTTTCATGTTTCCCGTTAAATATGGACCCACAGCTAAGTATCACCACGCATTTGAGGACAGCCTTTAATACAAGAGACTGAAATTAGCATTGTCTCCAGAGGAGACACATCTGCAAAGATCAGAAGAAAAAATAGTTGAATTACGATAACGTCCATAGAAAAGAGGAACAATCTGAGAACAAGAAAGAGCTCTTTGAAATAAAAAAAAAAAAATGAAAGCTGAAACAAAATTTCCAGTAAGATTTGCAGGATAAAGAGAATCTCTTAGAACATAATGACAAGACAAAAAGAGGAACCACTGAGAGAAAAGAGAAAATCAAAGGCTAGGTTTGGGAAGTTCAACATCTTTCTGGAGTTTTAGGAAAAGAAAATAGAGAAAGTAGACTGGAGGAATTTTAAAAATACATCCTGCTTGAAAATTTTCTAGAACTGAAGGACATAATTTTCCAATTTGCATAGGTCCATAAGAACCTAGCATAATGATTGAAAAAAAGTGGGTAAAAACTTTCAGGGAGATAGAAAAGGTCACAAGGATCAGGAATTAAGATTGCACCTGATTTTTCAGTAGCAATGTTTAATATTAGATAAAAATAGAATAATATTTCAAAAATCTGCAGAAAAATTATTTCAGTAAATATAGAACTCCAATGATTATACTGAAGGATATGTAAAATACATAAAAGTAAAATCATATCTTCCGGGTGTAAGGCATGTAGTCCCAAACTACCTTCTACATTAAAGAAATCAGCTTTCTGGAGGTATAATTTATGTACAACAGAATTAGCTAATTTTAAGTCTACTGTTTAATGAGTTTTGACTAGTGGTTCTCAACCAGAGGCGATTTTACCCCCCAGGAGATATTTGGCAATGTCTGAAGACATTTTTGGTTGACACAACTTGGGGGGTGGGGGGGTGCTACTGACATCTAGTGAGATAGAGGGCAGGGATGGTGCTAAACATCCAGGAATGCACAGACCAGCCCTGCACAACAAAAACTACACTGCCAAGAATGTCAGTGGAGCCAGGGTTGACAGAGCCTGGCTTTGAGAATAGCCATGTAATAGTCAGCATAATTATCCTACTGGGCATTTCTCACCTGAGAAAGTTTCTTGTACCCTTTTATAGTCAATTCTCTTTCCCCACATCCTGGACCCTGACAACCACTGATCTACTTCCTATCCCCACAGTTTTACTTTTTCTAGAATTTCATACAAGTGGAATCATACAGTACATAGTCTTGGATCTGGTCTTTTTTGTTCAGCATAATGTTTGTGTGATTCATACATCAGAAATTCATTCCTTTTTATTGCTTTGTAGAGCTCTACTGTATGAGTGTACCACAATTTGTTTGTCTATTCATCTAAGGAAGGAAAAGTTGGATTGTTTCCACTTTGGGGCAATTATGAATAAGGCTGCTATGAACATTGGTGAATTTGACTTTATGTGGACATGTGTTTTCATTTCCTTTGGGTAAATATATAGGAGTAGAATTGACAGGTCTTAGCAAGTATATGCTGAACTTTATAAGAAACTACCAAATTGTTTTCCATGGTTGTACCATTTTACATGCCTCTCAGAAATATATGTGTTCCAGTTTCTCCATATGCTTGTCAACACTTGGTGTTGTCAGTCTTTTCAGTCTTTTTAATGTATGCTTCTGTGATGAATAATTTGTTGAGCATCTCTTAATATGCTTGTAAACGCTGGTATAACTTCTTTTTCTAAAGTGTTTGTTCAAATCTTTCCCTCCTTACAAAAATTAGTTTTTTATATTTATGTTATTTAATTATGAGAATTTTTAATATATTCTGGATGCAATTTTTTCTCATATGTACATATTGCAAATATTTTCTCCCAGTCTGTGACTTACTTTATTTTCTTAACAATGCCTTTAAAAAGTTGTTTTAATTTTGATAAAGTTCCACTTATTAATTTTTTCTTTTGTGGTTAGTGTTTGTTGTGTCCTGTGTATGAGATCTTTGCTACTCCAAGCTGGCATATATTTTCTTCTGGAAGTTTTATACTGTCACCTTTTACATTTAGGTCTGGGAGTTAGCATTTGTCTATGGCTTGAGGTAAAGACCATATGGATATCTGGTTGTTCTAGCACCATTTGTTTGAAAAGACTGTCCTTTTGCCATTGAATTACCTTGTTGTTTCTGTTGAAATTCAATTGATCATTTTTATATATGAGTTCATTTCTAGACTCCCTAATCTGTTCCATTGATGTATGTGTCTATCCTTATGCTAATAAATAGTTCACTATCTTGATTACTGTAATTGTTTAGTAAGATTTAAAGTCAAGTAGTGTTAAATCCTCAACATTTTTCTTCTTTTCCAAATCATTTGGATTATTCTAGGTTCTTTGAGTTCCCATATATTTTTTAGAATTTTAGAATCAGTTTGTCAATTTCTACAAAAAGTGCCTGTGTTAAGTCTATGGATCAGTTTGGGGACAATTGACATTTTATCTCTATTGAGTCTTCTTATTCAAGAATAGGTATATTTCTCCATTTATTTATTTGTCTTCTTTTTATTTCTCTCTGCCGTGTTTTTATTTTTCAGCATACACATCTTTATTCATAGAGGTATTTCATGTTGTTTGTATTGCAAATGGAAGTTTTTTAAAAAATTCATTTCAGTTTGTTTATTGCTGGTATATAGAAATATTACTTTTCCCCTAGCTTTAGTGAGATATAATTGACATATAACATTGTGTAAGTTTAAGGTGTACAATGTGATGGTTTGATACATGTGTATACTATGAAATGTTTACCACAATAAAATTAGCTTTTACCTCACATAATTACCATTTTGTTGTTGCTGTAATGAGACCATTAAATCTCTATTCTCATAGCAACATTCAAGTACAGGATACGGTATTGTTAACTACAGTCACTATGCGGTGTGTTAGGTCCCTGGAAGCAATTCATCTTATACCTGAAAGTTTGTAACCTTTGAACAACATCTCCCCATTCCACCCCCACCCTCAGCCCACAACAACCACCATTCTACTTTCTGTTTCTATGAGTTTGATGTTTTTAAATTTGTCATGTAAGTGACATCATACAGTATTGGTATTTCTCTGTTTGACTTATTTTCACTTACATAATGCCCTCCAGGTCCATCCATCCATGTTGCTAAAAATGGCAAGATTTCCTTCTTTTTCATGTCTAAATAATATTCCATTTTGTGTGTGTGTGTGTGCACGTGTGCATGTGTATGTTATATCTATCTATCTATCACATCTTCTTTATCCATTCATCTGCCAGTGGACACTTAGAGTGTTTCCATGTCTTGGCTGTTGTAAATAATGCTGCAATGAACATGGAAGTGTAGATATCTCTTTGAGGTAATGATTTCATCTTCTTCAGGTATATACCCAGAAGTGGAATTGCTGGATCATATGGTAGTTCCATTTTTAATTTTTAAAGAAACTAATTTAATTTTTAAAGAAAATACTGTTTTCCATCCTGCCTGTACCAATTTACATTGTCATTAACAGTGCACCAGAGTCCCCGTTTCTCCACATCCAAATGTTAGCATTTGTTATCTCTTGTCTTTTTGAAATAACCACCATAAAATGTGTGAGGTAATATCTCATTGTGATTTTGATTTGTATTTCCCTGATGATTAGTGATGTTGAGCACCTTTTCATGTACCTGATGACTATTTGTATGTCTTCTTTGGAAAAAATGCCAATTCAGGTCCTCTGCCCATTTTCAAATAGGATTGTTTGTTTGTTTTTAACTGTTGAGTTGTTTAAGTTCCTTACATATTTTGGATATTAACTCCTTATCAGACATATACTTTGAAAATATTTCCCCATTCTTTATGCTACCTTTTCATTTTGTTGATTGTTTCCTTTACCGTGCAGAGCTTTTTGGTTTGATGTCGTTCAACTTGTTGATATTTGTTTTTTGCTGCTTTTGCTTTTGGTGTCCTCAAAAAATCATTGCCAAGAGCAAAGTCAAGGAGATTTTCCCCTATGTTTTCTTCTAAGAGTTTTATGGCTTTAGATTTTATGTTTAAGTTCTTAATCCATTTTGAGTTAATTTTTGTGAATAGCATTAGATACAGGTCTAATTTCATTCTTTGCATGGATATTCAGTTTTCACAGCATTTATTGAACAGAGCCTCCTTTCCCCATTGAGTATTCTTCATTCCCTTGTCAAATATTATGCCATATATATGTATTTATTTCTGGTTTATTTCTGGGCTTCTATTATGTTCCATTTATCCTTGTGTCTGTTGTTATGCCAGTGCTATACTGTTTTGATTACTATAGCTTTGTGATACAGTTTGAAATCAGGAAGTAAGATGCCTCTAGCTTTGTTCTTTCTCAATGATTACTAAAGATCATTTGAGATCTTTAGTGGTTCCATATAAATTTTAGGATATTTTTTCTATTTCTGTGAAAAAATTTCTTTTGAATTTTGATAGGGATTATATTGAATCTATAGATGGCCTTGGGTAGCATGGATATTTTAATAATATTATTGGCATAACTCTTTCAATTCATGAACATGGGATATCTTTCCATTTATTTGTGTCTTCTTCAATTTCTTTCTTCAGTGTCTTATAGTTTTTGGCATATAGATCTTCCACTTCCTTGGTTAAGTTTATTCCTAAGTATTTTATTGTATTTGATGTTATTGCAAATGGAATTATTTATATCTGTTTCAGATAGATCATTGTTAGTAATACTACTGATTTTTTTCTTTTTTCTTTTCTTTTTGCCATGTCATGTGGCTTGCAGGATCTTAGTTCCCTGACCAGGGACTGAACCTGGGCCCATGGCAGTGAAAGCACCAAGTCCTAACCACTGGACTGCCAAGGAATTCCTTGATCTTTAAGTATTGACTCTGTGTTTTGCAACTTTGCAACTAATCATTCTAGTGTTTTTTTCATATTTCCTTAGGATTTTCTATGTAGACAGTCATGTCTGCAAATTACATTTTTCTTCTTTTCTAATCTGTATGACTTGTATTTCTTTTTCTTGCCTTATTGCATTGGCTATGGCTTCCAGTTCAATTTTGAAAAGGAGTGAATGTCCGTTCTGTGTTCCTGATCTTAGTGGGAAAACAGTCTTTCACTATTAAGTATGATTTTAACTGTAAGTTTTTGTAGATACCCTTTATCAGAGCGGAGAATTTCCTGCTTGCTAAGAGTTTTTATCATGAATGAGTGTTAAATTTGGTCAAATGCTTTTTCCGTTATCTATTGAGATGATCATATGGTTTATCTTTTATTTTGTTAATGTGATGAATTACACAGATTGATTTTCAAATGTAAAACTAACTTTGAAGTCCTGTGTAAGTCCCACTTGAACATGTCTTACACTTAAAAAATAGTTGTTTGGTTTGCCAGTATTTTGTTAAGAATTTTTGCCTTTAAGTTCATGAAGAGTATTAGCCATAGTTTTATTTTAGTTTACTTTATCTGGTACCTTTTAGTTTACTTTATGAGGCTGATGTCATACAATGAGATGGAAATTTTCCTCCTCTATTTTCTGAAAGTATTTGTGTAGTATTTGTATTAATTCTTTCTTAAATATTTGATGGAATTTGTGGAGAAGCCGTTTAGATCTGGCTATGTATTTTTGTTAAAGTTTTAAATTACAATTCCATTTCTTTAATAGGTATGGGTTTATTCTTACTTTTTAATTTATTCTCATGCCAGTTTTAGTAAACTGTATCTTTTAAGAATGTGGGGGCTTCCCTGGTGGCACAGTGGTTAAGAATCCGCCTGCCAATGCAGGGGACACATGTTCAATCCCTGGTCCGGGAAGATCCCACATTCTGTGGAGCAACTAAGTCTGTGCGCCACAACTGCTGAGCCTGTGCTCTAGAGCCCATGAGCCACAACTACTGAAGCCCACACGCCTAGAGCCTGTGCTCCGCAACAAGAGAAGCCACCGCAATGAGAAGCCTGCGCACCACAACAAAGAGTAGCCCCTGCTCACCGCAACTAGAGAAAGCCCGCGCGCAGCAACGCAGCCAAAAATAAATAAATACAATAAATAAATTTTTTTAAAAAGATTGTGACTATCTGATTTGTCAATTTTTTGACATATCCTTGTCATACTCTTTCCTTATTAATTTTTTTAAATATTCCTAGGATCTATGATATTTCCTCTTCGATTCCAGATAGCCCTACAAGGCCACTATGACTTTGGATAGGATCTTCACTTTGTAGCTGAGTTTACGATGAAAGATTTGCTCAAGGTCACACTGGTGCTAAGTGCCAGAGGGTGGACTCCAAACTCATTACTTCTACTAATAAGTCCATAATGTGCATAGTCACATCACAAAACAATTTTAAGCATGTTGATTTATTTACCTGCATATATTCATAACCATAACCCAATTACTTGAATGGTAGGCAGTAGGATGGAACACATATTGACTTATAGGTTTGAATAAACGGTACCACAATTACCTGCTGCATGACCTCGGGAACATTAATTTATCTGAGCCTCATTTTCTTTACCTGAAACAGGATATTACTTCCTTCCTCGTAGGGTTGTTCTTAAGAGTTAACACATGTAAAATGCTTTTAACAGTACCTGGATTTTGCTTAAAGGTATGATCATTTTCGTTAACTATACTAATCACTGTGAGATTATTTAATGATTCACGCTTTCTATTTTTTTGTATATGGGAACAGTAATATTGTCTGACTATCGAAATGACAATATTAAGTTTTCTTAGTGGACTGCTCAGTTTCAAAAATGAAGCATGAATAGGTGAACGTCAAAGTTAACTGAAATTACTTTAAAAATTAATTTACTGGGGCTTCCCTGGTGGCGCAGTGGTTGAGAGTCCGCCTGCCGATGCAGGGGACACGGGTTCATGCCCTGGTCGGGGAAGATCCCACATGCCGCGGAGCGGCTAGGCCCGTGAGCCATGGCCGCTGAGCCTGTGCGTCCCAAGCCTGTGCTCCGCAACAGAAGAGGCCACAACAGTGAGAGGCCCGCGTACCGCAAAAAAAAAAAAAAGATTAATTTACTTTTGGAGATCATCTTTCCAGTAACATGAATCTTCTGGGAGGCAGGCTACATCTGTCTAAATCCTGTTTTTGTAAAATAGTGTATATGCAGAGAAAAATGTGGATAAATCAGACAGTTAACAGTGGTCATCTCTGAGGGTTGGGATAATGGTGGAGGCCATTCATCTACTTATTTATATTTTTAGTGCTTTTAAAAAAATGAGACGATACTACTTTTATAATCTGAAAAAAGAATATGATCGAAAAATAATTATATGAAAAATAAGGCTTTTTATCAAAAAAGTTTGACATGACTTGCTCCATGCTGGCTCCTCACTTACAATCATTTCTTCCTAAATGCTCTGAAATCTTCCTTGCATTGACATCAGCTGAGAGGTCTCTAGATCTGGAATTTCTGTAAGCACCAATGAACCACTTGTGTCCTAGAATTTGCATCTGGTTTCCATATAGCTGGGGTGTTCCTTAGTTCTCTCCAGGCCTGGTAGTCAAAACATTTTAGGATGAGAGAAAACGTGCTCACTTTAAAGGAAAGATTTCGCTGCCAGTCTTTCCAGCCGTGAATACAACCTGCGGAGGACATCATTGCTGTCAAAACTGTTTTAATTAAACGTATTTATAAAGAGAGATTCAAAAGGGACTTGGGCTGTTATCTCACACCTCAATATGGCATTCGAGCTTTGCTTTTTAATTATTCCTAGAGTTATTTCTAAAAGCAATGCTGCACTCAGTTTTAACCTTTTTGTCCCTCGCTGGCCCTTCCGGGTCTGTCCAAGGCACCTTCCTCAATTCCTTCTCTCCACGTTTTCCCTTTTTCCGTTCTTTCTGGAGCTCCTGCTTCTTCCCGGAGCTGGGAGGGGGTGGGGAGAGGCCGGCTTTGGCCCCAACAGCTGCAGGAGCGGCTTGGCTTCCTGCATCCCCAGGCCGCCTGCTTCTTCCGAGGGCTTTCCGAGTTTGGTGTCCAGCAGCTGCCAGCAGGGCCCCAGAGTCTCAAATGCTTTCGGATCTCACCTTATTACGGTCTTAAAAATGTCATCATTCTCCAAGTTGACAAGCTGTCTACCCAGGACGATGTCTAGGGAATGTTAGTTCTGTCTAGACGCTCCCTCTGTGACTGATGATTCCTTGCGAATGTAAATAAGAGCAATGCTGGCACCTATGCCTCTCAAGGTGTTGTGCTAACACCAGCACCGCTGCCCCCTGCGCGAGTGTTTGGCTTTTGGTTGTTGGGGAACTGAACCCGGAGCAGACTGTGCTCTGGTGGCAGAGCGCGGACACCCCGCCCCCGCCCTCAGGGGAGCTTGTTGCCTCCATCGGGAGTTTATGAGCACCTACTGTCTGTATTCAGGTCTACGACATACACGCAACATTTCATTCTCCACCTTTGTGCTGGCTTGAGTGTGACACTTTAAAGGAAATGACTTCTGGGATGACTGCCCTTTGGAAAGAGTTGAGAAAAGTTCAAAAAAGGATGTCATGTCAAAAAAGGCCATGTTCTGACCAAAGAGGAAAGTTGATGAGATTATCCCATGACTCAGATTCCAGGGAATTAGCTGAGGGTTTCTGATGGGTTCTGCCTTGTAGATGTGGATGGTGACAAATCCTGTTCTCAAGTCTTCCAGGCCAAGATCAGAGTAAGACTTGTGTGTGTGTGTGTGTGTGTGTGTGTGTCATTTGACCCCATTCAAAGTTGCTTTCTGAGAGGTGTGGCCGCATGTAAAGGGACTTTTGTGATGTGGCTCAGACTTTAATGCTTATAACCAAGCTGTCAATTGGCCACCTCTCTGGAGCATGTGGTTCTCCTCTCAACCAGCAGCCTGAGTCCTTACCCTCAGGCAGGGGCGTGGAACCCGGTCTTAAGAACACAGTGTCTGGAGCCAGACAGCCTGGAGATGGACGTTCAGTTCTGTCATACACCAGCAATGACATTTAACCCATTCGTTCCTCGGTCTTTCCATCTGTAAAATGGGTATAATAATAGTACCTCCCACAGGGTGGTTGTGAAATTGAGTGAAACAAAGACCTGGCTCTGTCCCGTGGGTGGTACTGTCACCGACCCTCCTGAGTGGGTCCCCAACAATGTCCTCCTGCCCGTGGTCACTTGAGCCAATAGAACGAGAGGGAGTTTGGTTCAGAACAAAGGAAAATGTTATCCTCTGATCAGAGAATCAACAGGGGCCAGCCCGCTCTGCACACACGCTCTCCTGCCAGGTGCTGGAAGGGGCTGCTTTATAGGGATCTGGTGAGGGGAGGGGGCGGGGCTCTCAGGGGCGGGGCTCTCAGGGTGGGCGCAGGCGCAGGCGCAGCATCTCTGCCCACGACCCCCCCCCCCCGCCGCCATCTTGAATCGCGTTGTCTCAGGCGGCCCTTCTGCCCACTGCCGGGCGCCGGGGTGTCCAAGCCGCCGTTTTCCACCAGGAACGCTGGTCTGAGGCGCCGGGTGCGCGGCCTCTGCACGCGGCCCCCTGCGAGCCAGTGAAGCTACATGAGCAGAGAGGGAAGCAAGGTTAGACTTAATTTTATTACCAGTTTCTATCTTCATTTCCCGGGAATTGTTGACGAGCGTTGCTGGCACAGGCCCCTCTTCCGCCGCCTGTCCTGCGCCTTGTTGGTGAGGTCCTGTCCTGCGGCGCCTCCGGCAGAGCGCAGGCGCTGTGACCCAGGGCAGGAGCAGAGCTTCTCCTCAGCCGCCATTGGGTGTGCGTGGCTGTCCCCAGGCCTCGACCCCGGCTGACTGTGCACATCCCTGAGGGGCCCTCTTTCCTCTAACGCCCCGGGGATGAAGGACACCAGACAGTTTAAGAGCCGTGGCCCACGTATTAGCAAGAGAACAGGGGTCCTGAAAGTGCGGGCCCCTGGGTCTCGGGCCCTGGCGCGAGGCTTCTGCTCGCACCGGGGTCATTTTCGGGCAGAGAAGCATCCGGTGGGGGAGGGGCCGTCCCCGAGCGGTCGGAGGCCGCGGCCCCGGGGGGGGGGGGCGGTCTGTGGCGGTCGGAGCTCGGGGTCCCTTCCGTCCAGTGTGGCTGCCGGGCAGCACCGTGAGGGTCGCGGGGCGGGCGCTGGGCTTGTAGCCAGCAGTAGGTGCCCCCCGCTCCTGGCGGGAAGGGGTGGGGGCCCGGTGCTGGGTGCGGGCAGCACCTGGTCGCCGTACCCGGGAGGGCGGTCTTAGTCCCCGCCAGCTGGCGGCCGCACTTGAGTTGTTCCATTTCCAGGGGGCTGAGGTGGCCCTTCTCGGGGGCTTGGAGGCGTGGGTCTACCAGCCGTGAATTC
The DNA here is from genome assembly GCF_963455315.2 of Globicephala melas. Classification (NCBI taxonomy): domain Eukaryota; kingdom Metazoa; phylum Chordata; class Mammalia; order Artiodactyla; family Delphinidae; genus Globicephala; species Globicephala melas. The sequence goes on from NC_083324.2 coordinate 99,674,845, forward strand.
ACACGTGCTTAACCTTGACTCGTCCCCTGGGGCCACCGCACGAGGCTCCGGGCGATGGGAAGCAGCTCGGTCCACTTCTCTTGAGTGTCCTGACAGCGCGCGGCTCAGGCTCGTTCGGAGGTCTGATGGGTTCTCTCTACTTTTCCCGACGACAGGGGGTCTCCAGGCTAAGAGCAAGGTCCCTCTTATGCCCAGGGCACTTGTTATCCCCTCTGGCACCTGAGACACAGACGCTGGACCCTTGTTACCTTGTAGGGATCCTGGGAGCCCATCCTGGGGATTCTTTCTTTCAGCAGCGCCTTAGCTGCTGTGGGTGCCGTTTGGGTTCCGGCAGGGAGTGCTTCCGGCCACCCCGAAAACGTGGCCACCAGCACCAAGAGATGCCGGGAATTGCCTGGTGCTCTCGGCACGGCAGTGAAGTTGCCCTGCCGCTCTTCTCCAGGATATGTCCCTCTGGCCTGGACGGGGGCCTCGGGGGGCTCTGGTGATGGTGGGGTTCGTTGTGCGGAGGGGGCAGTTCTCAACCATCCGACTCCCCGCCGGGAGTTACCATGACCTCAGGGCTTCCCTCCCGTGGTGAGCGCCTTGATGAGCCTCCCTGGTGGCCGACAAGCTGCAGTTTGGGGAAGCTCGTGTCCATGCTCGTTCACTAGCCACCCATGACCTCCTAGCTCTCGTTTCTAGGCTTGGTCTAATTCTTCCTCCGTGTAGACTAGGGGATAATTGGATGGATCTGGCCCTCGAGGTGCGACGGGTAGTTGCCAAGTTCCTGGTTCTAGGGCTGCCCTCTGGCAGTTGCGTCCACCTCGTGGTTTCCCTTTATTACCTCTGCACCCCTCTTGGGGACCCCTGCAGTGAATCACTGCCACTTTTGGGGGCGCTGTACTGCTTCTAAGAGCTTCAGTATGCTTAAGCTATGTTTCACGTGTTCATTCTGTGCAGTAAGCATCCCTCTTTCCGTCCAGGTAGCCCCGTGTGTGTATGTAGGATGGCATATGCCCACTGAGAGTCTGTGTAAAATTCGAGATCTTCCCTGTCCCAAGCTCTAAGGCTCAGGTGAGGGCTACCAGCTCTGCCTTTGGGGCAGAAGTCCCTGGGGGCGGGCGTCTTGCATCTGTGACTTGGGTCTGGGAGGTCACTGCGTATCCCACCAGTCTTTTTCCCTCCCTCGTAAAACTGCTCCCGCCTGTGAGCCGTTCCCCTTCGGCACTTGGGAGAGGCTCGCTTCCTACCTCAGGGTGACTGGACTAGATCTTTTCTGTGGTTTCTGTACAGTCATGCTCCAGGGTCCCCTGTGCTCCAGGGTTTCTGTGGGTAGCAGGGTGGCAGGATTTAGCGTGTGACAGGTGTTTTTAGTAGCCACTAGGTTGTCTTAAAGCGTAGCCTGGACTTGGGGGATAGCCATTCAGTTCCCATAGAGCTGGGGTCCACACCGTGGTTGGCTGGCTGCATGGCAACCTTTCAGAGCTGTAGCGGCTGCTACGGAGGCAAGGGGACCACCCCTGAGCGCCTTGATCTGATTGCCCGAGTAAGGGGTCATGGTTTCTGAGCCAGTACCCCAAGGGCGATGCCCCTTCTCTCACGAATGGAAAGGTCCTCCTGCCCAGAGGACACGGAGGTGTCGGCACTCGCTCTCCTGCCAGGCGCTCGGCAGGGCTGCCTTGCGGGGTCTCCTCAGGGGTAGGGGCGGGGCTCCCGCAGGGCAGGCGTGGCGTTGCCGCGCACGGCCCCTGCCGCTAGGCAGGCGGCCGCGCCGTGGCCTGGGGGCTTCTGCGCATGCCCCGGAGCTGAGGTGTGGGCGTCGCCCTTCCGCTCGAGGAACCCAGGTCTGAAGGGCCAGGTGCGCGGCCTCTGCTCGTGGCCCCTGTGAGCCAGTGAAGCTACGCTGAGCACAAAGGAGAAGGAAGGTTAGACTTCCTTTTATTACCCGGAGTCTATTTTCATTTCTGGGGAACTGTTAATGGGCTTTGCTGGCAACAGTGCTACAAGGGAGGTGCAGTGAAAGCAGGGCTGCTTTTTGTTGCGGCTGCTTGTTAGTGATGGGCAATTTTCAGCCCCCTGCCGAAGTCCAGTAAGAACAGTGATCTTGGAGAATAACGGTGACAGCAACTGCCAGCGTTTATGGGGCGCCTGCTTCGTGCACGGCCGCCCCGGAGGAGAGGCCCCCGGCACCTGTGTGCCCCCGTCGCTCTGCTCTAGTGCCGGGGCCAGGTCGGTGAGATGAGCTCAAGGCTGCCTCCGGAGCGGACGGTTCGTTCATCCGCTGGGATGCAGGCTTATGTCCTCAGGCTTTATGGAAGGTCAGCACGAGGAACAGCCACGTGGTAAACACTGTTATTGAATCCGGTGCATTTCATTGTCCAGCAGCCTTTATAGAAATCATCTGTCACGAATTGCCTCAGAGCGAAGAAAAAGGTCGTCTCTCTTGGTGTTTCCTTCTGTGAGACAGGCACCTGGGCTTCACGCTTGGGGACTCTGATCCAGTAAGTTTGGGTAGGGTCAGATAACTGTGTTTTTAAAATGCTTCCTCCCGCGACCCCCGTGGATCTGCAGCACAGCCGGGGTTAGGAACCCCTAGTGGGGCTCTTCACCCTTCCCCGCGTGCCCTGATGGTTTGGCATCTTGGAGCTAAGGTTTGTGGTCAGTTACAGCTCCCTGCTGTCGACTCAGTGCTTGTGCCTCCACAGTTCACCCATTGAAGCCTGGCGCCCAGTGCAGTGGCGTTAGGAGATGGGCCTTTGGGAGGTGATTAGGTCATGAGGGTAGAGCCCCCGTGAATGGGATTAGTGTCCTTATAAGAGACCCCAGAAAGCTCCCTCCCTCCGTCCACCAGGTAAGGACACAGTGAGAAGGAAGTGGGCTCTCAGCAGACACTGGATCTGCAGGTGTCTTGAGCTTGGACTTCCAGCCTCCAGAACCGTAGGAAATAAATTTCTGTTGTTTGTAAGCCGCCCAGTCTGTGGTATTCTGTTTTAGCAACTGGAATGGTCGAAGATACCTGCTTTTACTTAGGTTTTCTGATAGAATTTTTACTCCCTTTTCACGCCTCATCTCTTATTCTTTAATTTACCTTCTTTTAATAATTTTATAGTTCATGTATCGTTTATTGTAAAAAGCCTCAAATCTGTTTTCGGCAAAAAAACTAATTAGTGGGAGAGTGAGCGTAATTGTCCGTCTGAAGTTTTCAACAGGTTTTCTTACAAATTCTCTTCATTCTCTCTATCATGAGTTTGCCTACCTTTGCCATTTTGGGGTAATAGTTTGAAAAACTAAACAATAACAAAATCATTTGTTTTTAAAAAGCATTAATATGTTCTAAAGGGAGAGTGGCTCACTTTCAAATGTCTTGAGGTGCCGTAACTGTGAAGAGAGACTGTTCTGGGTACAGGAGTTCAACCCAGAGGTAATGAGATTGGAGAAGCCATAATGAGTTCAGAGGAAGGTGCTGGGATAAGTACAGTCACAGGCGTTGTCAACCTAGGGTGGGGCCTTTCTCATCTCATGGTCCTCCCGCCCCATCCCATGGATGTAGTTTTAGGTGCACTCCTGGTTTACAGTAGTCAACACGCAGCAATTATTTCATGTTTGTCAAGAATATGATACAGGACTTCGGTGAAGATGAACTCGGCCTGGGTCCCTGATAACCGCATTTCCAATCAGCTTCCCTTGCTTTGAAGCGGTCTTCATCCAGTAACAAGAGGCGATTTCAAAGGTCATTGCAAGATTGCAAAATAACGAGTCCAGACACGTGTTGTTATATGTGGGATGGTGACTGATTGGGGCTTGGATGAAATGACATTGGCTTCAGTCCAGAGCTGGGTCTGGATTCAGAGAGTAATACACATGTGACCACTTGCAGGCATTTTTCTGGTCTTATTTTCTACATAGAAAAAAAGAGCATGTTTTTTTCATTTAGTGTGAAAAATACTCCAATACCACCAGACTATAAAATTGATTGGATTGATGGAATGATTTTTAAATTAAATTTTGAGTAATACTGATAAACTTCTATATGTTTCCTCGGCTATTATTCTGCATAAGTGATTTCCAACTAAGTTTAACTAACTTTTCATTCCAGGGGTGATCGTAACCCAGCTATTTAATTTGGGCAACCCCTCCCTGTTTCCAGGAAATCACACTTTTCAAGCACCTGCTCTGTGTACACTTTTGCCCTAGAACTGTCACTGTCCTTTAGGAATTCACCGTTGAATTGGGACAATACATTATGAATACAGTACAGAGATGACAATGATTAGCAGTACAAAGCAGTGTAAATTAACTGTGACACTGGAGGTGGAAACACAGTTTGGCAGGAATTCAGAGGCTGGAATAATCACATGGGTTGGTGAGATCCGGGAAGGCTTCCCCAAAGCGGTGTGAGCTGGTCTATGGGAAAGCAAATCTTTGGATATTCCTGGATAGAACCTCTCCCCTCCAGCCACGGTGGTCTGTGCACCTGTGGAAATGTCTTTCCCCTTTCACCGCCACTTTTGCCAATACCATTCCTCTCTCCTAGAATGTCCAACCTCTTTCTCCACTTAGCGTAATTCTCCCCAAGTTTCTAAACCTAGGTTGTGGGGCTCTTGAATAGGTGGCTTAGGAATGTGAACTTTCTGTTAATGGGAATCGCTCCCTACTTTTGAGTAGGGTTGTAAAATGATAAGTATGAACCAAGGCTGAATTCAACCTTGAATTGAGAAGAGAATCATTTCCAAACGTTCAACACAACAGGCTTATGCCTCCTATTTATTAAAATAATTTCTTTATTGATTAGCCCTTATGTGAGAAGGGAGCTAAAGACAAGGCAACTTTAGCCAGTAGCGGGAAATCTAAAGGTCTCTCCAGATCCTAGATCCCGGAGACAGTGTCTGGAGGTATATTTGGTTGTCACGATTTGAAGGGGTGCTACTAGCATCTAGTGAGTGGAGGCCAGGGACACTGCTAAACGTCCTGCAATGCACAGGACACTCTCTCCACAACAAAGAATTATTTGGACTAAGATGTTAATAGTGCTGAAGTTGAGAAACCTTGCAGTGGAGGAAATTAGGAGTGACTGACTGACACCTAGTCAGTCTAATTCTAATTCCAAATGCTTAGAAAGATTTATCTCAGAGGAAAGAAAAAGTAGCAAATCTGTTCAGCTTACATTTTGACCAGAAAATAAAGTCAAAGGAAGACTTCAGCTCATTCATCAGATGCCCTATTGCCAACCCCTTTCTGCCTGTACAGCTGTTTGGTACAGTTCGGTACAGAGCTGACAGTCTGACTTTGACTACACAGGTATCAACGCCAAACAGATGACTTCAGGGAAAGCACGCCATTGAGTCATTGCCAAGAAGCACCCTCATCCCTCCTTGGGCGTGTCAAGCGTTCCCACCTTCCCGGGTGTGACCAGGTTAGACAATTCTCCCTAGTTCCCATTTCTCTCTGGAGGAAATGCAACTCGTTTGACCAACGTTGGGGAGGGACAGAGGTCCATTAGAAATCTTGAGGGGGACCCTGCAAACTTCTGTCTGGCTTTTCTTGTCATAGGGCTGTGGTCTTGGCTGAGCAGAAGCTGTTGCTGAACCTTAACTATTGTTGTGCATGTTTGTAATACTTTCATTTGGGGGGAACCAGGGATCAGAGGTGGTTTTAACTTCATTTTGATGATTAATGTGTAAAATTTATGTTCATGTTTTAGTAACAAATGACTTGCACACTTATGTGTCAGTTGTATTGGTGAGCATGAAAATGAATGAATGAATGAAAATTACTAATCAACAGTATTTATTGCATGTCAGTTATGTACTGAAACATAAGTATTGGGTACAGTGTCATAGGGATTCATAGTCTGGTCTAGGAGACAGTTCAGTAAAAAGATAATTATAATAGAGTGTGCTAAGTGCTGTGGCAGGACAGTTGTATGGCACTATGGGGGCATGGTGAGAAGTCCCTTAGCTGAGACCCGAGACTTGAAGGTTAGTAGGAATTAGTGATAAAAAAATGTATGGGGGATAAACATTAAGGTCCTACTGTACAGCACAGGGAACTATATTCAGTATCCTGTGATGAGTCATAATGGAAAAGAATATGAAAAAGAATATATATATCTATAACTGAGTCACTTTGCTGTACAGTGGAAATTAACATAACATTGTAAATCAACTACACTTCAATACAATTTTTAAAAAGTGTATGGGAGGGCTTCCCTGGTGGTGCAGTGGTTGAGAGTCTGCCTGCCAATGCAGGGGACACGGGTTCGAGCCCTGGTCTGGGAGGATCCCACATGCCGCGGAGCAACTAAGCCCCTGTGCCACAACTACTGAGCCTGCGTGTCTGGAGCCTGTGCTCCACAACAAGAGAGGCCACGATAGTGAGAGGCCCGCCCACCGCAATGAAGAGTGGCCCCCGCTCGCTGCAACTGGAGAAAGCCCTTGCACAGAAACGAAGACCCAACACAGCCAAAACTAACTAAATTAAAAAAACCCCAATGAACCGACATTTAAAAAAAAAAAACGAAAAGAAAAAAAAAGTGTATGGGAGAGTAGAGGAGGATGGGGTGGGAGATGCTATTCCACTAAGAGTGGCAAGCATGTGCCAAAGCTCACAAGTTGGAAAAAGCATGGAGTGTTCAGTGAACTTTAAGATGCTCAGCAGAGCTATTTTGAAGATGTAGTTTAGGATTCAGTAACATTTGTAGGTGAGAAGTTCATTCATTGGACGGATTAACTAAGGACAGTATGTAGAGCAGGGAGAGGACAGGACCTGAGAGAAACACAAACAAGAGATGGGCAGAAGAAGAAGAGCCGAGACTTATGAAGTTTGGCCAGAGAAAGTAAAAAGATAAGCTGGTAGAAAATATGTGCAGTACCAATATGTGAAGAACTTTGACAAATCAATACGGAAAAAATTAACAACCCAATGGATAAATGGACAAAAGAAAGGAAAAAGCATTTCACAAACAAATGAAAGGATCCTCAACCTTGTTGGTCATCTGGGAAATGCTAAATAGAGCCACAAAAGATATCATTTCTCACCCATGAGATTAGAAAAGTTAGAGAGTCTGACAATACCAAACACTGGCAAGAATGTGGAGCAATGAGAACTCTGATATCCTGGTGATGGGAACGTACATTAGTGCAACCTTTGGGGAAAAAAATTGGCATTAACCTAGTAAATATGAAGATGTATGTATGTTACATATTCAAGGGTGCCAGGAGGCATGTGACAGTATGTTTTTTAATAACAAAAACTGAAAATAAAATATCTATCGATAGTAGAATAGAAAAAAATTTTTGTCTACTCACACAATAGAATACTGTAGAGCAGTGAAAGTGAATAAACGGCAGGTCTGTGTATGTTATGGGTTGGATTGTGCCCCCATAAAGTTCATATGTGAAGCCCTAACCCCCCACTATCTCAGGATGTGACTGTATTTGGGTATAAAGTCTTTAAAGAGGGAAATGAATAAAATGAGATCATTAGGGTAGGCCTTAATCCAATATGACCCATGTCCTTATAAGAAGAGGAAATTAGGACACAGATCCATAAAGAAGGAAGACCATGCGAAGACACAGGGAGAAGAAAACCATCTACAAGCCAAGGAGAGAGGCCTCAGAAGAAACTACCCCTGCCAACACCTTGATCTTGGACGTCCAGCCTCCAGGACTCTGAGAAAACAAATTCAGTTGTTTTAAGCTGCCCTGTCTACAGTACTTTATTATGGCAGCCCTAGCAGACTAATACAATGTGTCAGTATTAATGGATGTCAAAAATATAAGGTTGGATGAAATTGCAAGTCACAGAACACTAACAGTGTGATTCCATTTAGGTAAAGATTAAAAAAAAAAGAATAGTTTAGGACCACAGACACAGACACAGATATACACATAACAAATTCTTACATTCTGACACTCCTTTAAAAGATGGAGCTTAATTCCCCTCCCCTTGAATGTGGGCTGAACTCAGTGGCTCACTTCTAATGAATAGAAAAGCATAAGTAATAGTGTGTGACTTTTGATACTAGGTCATGAAAGGCAGTGTGGCTTCCTTCATGCCCTTGCCTGGATCACTTGCTCTGGGGGGAAGCCAGGTGTCATGACACTCAAGTAGCTCACGTGGCAAGGACCTGATGCTTCTTGCCAACAGCCACGTGAGTGTGCCATCTTGGAAATGTATCCCCAGCCCCAGTGAGGCCTTCAGATGACTGTGGCCCGGGCTGAAGTCTTGGCGGCAACCTCATGAGAGATCTGGATCCACAACCACCCGACGAAGCTGCTCCCAAATTTGTGACCACGAAACCTGTGAAGTAATAAATGCATATTTTTTAAGCTGCTAAGTTTTGGGATAATTTGTTACACAGCAGTAGATAACTAATACAGTACACTATAGAGAAAAAGCTAGAGAATGATCAACGTAAATTTCAGGATAATGGTAACCTCTTGGGTGGAGGTAAGAAGATGCAATTAGGCAGGGGAACATGCACACTTCAAAGATACTGGTAATGTTTTTGTTTATTTTTAATTTGGGTATCAAGCACCTGTGTATTCCTCTTGTTATTTTTTAAAAACTGTGTAGATGTGTGTTATATACAAACATACATGTCTTTGGTGTATGGGAGCTATTTTATTAAAACAAACAAAAAACCCAAATAATTGTGGCCAGAGAAATAGAAAGAAATCCAAGTGTTAAGCTTCATGGCAGCTAAGAAATGAATGCAGACAAAGAGAGCAGGTAATGGTGCTTAAGGAGCAGGGCCGACCAGAGAAACCCAGGAGGGTGGCCAGACCGCACTGAGTTTGCAGACCGTAGGTGTGTAATACCAGCCACCTGACAGGCTGAGTGGCTTCCCTGCAGCCATGCCCAGCATCCCACATTAAGCCTGCAGAACACACACCATAAATAGCCCTGAAGAGCAAAGTCTTGTCCTTGCTATCACATCCCAGCTTGTGTCAGAGCTTCCATATAGTTCCCATAGTGTGTCCTTCCCTCTATGCTCAGCTGGGTAGATAACTCCTTTTCTTGTGCCTTTACCAAAATAACAACACCAACTGTTAACACTTACAGCACTTACCATGTGCCAGAAGCACCGTGTTAATGGTTCTCATGCATAACTTCATTTTATCTTTACCACCACCCTGTGGAGGAAGTACTCTTATTATCCCTATTTTATGAAAGAGGTTACACAGTAGTCATAGTGGGGCCAGGAGCTGTTTAACTCTAAAACGCCAGGGCACAACCAACACTCCACAGCACTTGTTAAGTGAGGAGTACGTACAGAGATCCCAGCCCATGCTGCCGTTGATGGCAGTGTTGAAACCCTACCTTCCAGCGTGATGGTATTTGAAGGTGGAGCCTTTGGGGGGTGATTACGATTAGATGAGGTCATGAGGCAGAGCCCTCGGAATGGGATTAGTGTCCTTATAAGCATCACCAGAGAGGGTGCTTCCCCTTTTTGCTTGCTGCTGTGTCAGGACACGACCAGAAGATGGCCGCCTGCACCCTGGAAGAGGGCACCCTGATCTTGGACTTCCAACCTCCAGAACTTTGAGAAATCTCTGTTATTTATAAGCCACCCAGTCTATGGTACTCTGTTTTAGCAGCCCGAAGGGACTGAGACAGCCCAGACCACCCGGGATCCCTTTCCAGTTTTATGCACATCTGTTCCCACATTGTTTTCAGTCCCAAGGGCCAGCACCTGTGTCTCTGTCACACACATTGTCACAGGGCTGCCCCCAGCCTGCCAGAGTCTGCTCTGTCTGCACTCACAGAGAGACAGAAGTGACTGGAAATTTGTGCTCTCCCAGGGGCAGCCTGAGGCCAGTGACAAATGGGTGCGTGGGTATAAACAGCCCAGGTCCTTGGAGCTCCTCACGTGGGATCAAGCCAGAGGTACCCTCTGTGGGCCTTTGTGCATGTGGCAGACGGCAGTTTCAAAGATGACCACAGTGGTACCTCCCACCCACATGCTCTTCTGAAACGTGACCTTGCCTTAGTCCCATTGAGGCTTGGAGATAATTCCCCTCCCCTTGCATCTGGGCTGGGCTCAGTGATTGCTTGTAACCAGCAGAGTGCAGCTGAATCAGTAGAACTTTGCTGCTGACTTCTGCACCAGGTCAGAAAAAGTCTTGCAGCTTTGGCCCTGTTCTCTTGCAAGTCTTCTTCTCCAAGACTTTGCCTCTTGGAAGGCTTGCTCTTGAAACCCAACAGCCATGCTGTGAGAAGCCCAAAGCCACAGGGAAGGCCACATGTAGACCCACTGGTTTGACTCATCCCAGCTCAGTCATACTTGCAAGTCAGGAAGTTTCTAGATGGTTCCAGTCCCTGTTTGTTGAGCCATCCAGCCTTCAAGTGTTCCCAGCTAAGGCCCTAGACATGATGGGACAGAAACAAGCTGTCCCATTTGCTGTGTTCAGATTCCTGACCCACAGAATCTGTTGGCATAATGAAAAGGGCAGTTGATGTCCACCACTAAGTTGGAATGGTTTGTCACGCAGCAGTGGGAAACTGCAGCGCTAACTATTGCATCATTGCTTGGCTTTCTTCCTTTCCTGGTCTCCTACCAACATCTTCTGGGAACACTGCCCAGTAAACCTCTTTCATTCTCATTTATGTCTCAAGACCTGCTTCAGGGGAACCTGACCTAAGACACCCCATAGCCTCATCTAGCCTGGACATCGGGGCTGGGAAAAGGAGTCACCAGGAACTTGAAGGAAGAGCACAGACACATCTGTTGCTGCCCTTCACATCACCACTGAGGAAGTCTTACCTAGAAAACAAACACTTGGGTGCGTCCTTGGCCCTGAGTCAGTAGGTTGGAGTCTCCGGTGAGAGTGTGAGCATATCTGGTTATGGATTCAAGGGACAGAGAGAGGAGCCAGGACTGAGAAGGTGGAGGACAGGGCAGGGGGCTGATAAGAGCCGAGCTGGGCATCTGGATGGAAGTGGTCGGTCCAGACAGGACGTGTGGGAAGGGTTCCACCACGAGGCCGGTGTCCAGGTGAGACCAGGTGAGGCAGAAAGAGGTTCATAAACCTGGAGAACAAAAAAGAACCAGGGACAAGCACCAGGGGACACAGCCCAAGGTAGATAGTCAGAAATCTGACAAAGCCAGTTGGAGCGGATAAAACATGACATAGACACGGGGGCCCCCATGCCCCTCAGATGCCTTGTTGGATGAGGTAGCATTTTCTCCTGGCTAAAGTCTTCTCGATGGTTCCTGTGGAAGCGACTCCTGTCATAGCCAGGCTGGTCTTCATGGCACACATGCTGGGGGTCACCAGCAGGGAGTGTGGACTTGGGCTGGCAGCCGCCCCACTAGCTGATCTGTGAGCACCGACGCGGCCGGGGCACTGGAGCACCGAGGTAAATAGAGTCAGGAAGACTTGGCACACGGGAAGCAGCTGGCAGGCAGGGCTCTGTGGCCTGCCCTGCAGAGTGCCAGGGAAATTGGTGAAGGGGAAAAGCTTACTTATTTTTTCCAGGAAAGATGAACAAACAGAGAAGAGAAGTCAGGGCAATGCAGTAGGGCCAGAGGCCTTGAGGTTGCTTTCCAGCCAGGGTTTTCATCTGGGAAGAGTGCTGATTCACAGGGCTGTCATGCAGCCTCCAGGGCTCCTCGCCCTGATGCGCTTGAACTTCAGGAGGTGTGCCCTCCTGGACCCAGCCAGGGGTGGGGCTATGCCGGAGCACTCTACCGGCAGTGCCCAGACTCTCCAGGGCGAAAGGAGACGCAGGAAAGAGTGATTTAACAGCCCGCCTACAAACAGTAATAAATTGGGTTTTTAAGGGTTACACAGGCATAAAAAAATTCAAAAAGAATCTACAGTAAAAAATAAATCTCCATCTCACCCCACCTCCTAGACCAGTTGTCTACCGACGACTGTCCTCAGTTCCTCATGCATCTTCTGAGATACTCTGTGCACACAGAAGCATGTATGCTTGTGAGGCCGTGCCCTTGCCTGCCAGTTTTCACACGTTTGACTGTGTACCATGCCCAGTGGTGTGCTGTAGCCAGCCTATCGGCTTATAGGGGACCACTGTTCAATTTTCAGGAGTGTGGTGCGCTGGTTGCCAAGCACAGCCATTATTAAATCAAATTATATGACTTATTATTAAATATGTCATATTAAGACAAATACCCCAAACTCACAGCTTCCTAATTATTTTAATACATGTTTCTGTTATCTATTTTATATTCCCGAGGTTATTTACACCTGTCGTATCTGTAGAGTGGAAATAGTACACATCGTGTGCTGTTTATTTACACCCCTTCCCAACTGTGCATTCAGTGAGAGTGTGTTTGTGGCTCGGAATTGGTCATGGTGGGAATATTTACACCCTGGAAATCAGCAAACACTACAAATCAGAGCGAGTTTTATTGTTCTGCTGATTATCTAGACCAGGGGTCTGCACACTTTCTCTGTAAAGGGCCAGATAGTTAATACCTGAGGGTTCGCAGCTACATGGCCCTCTGTTGCAGCTACTCAGCTCTGCCATTGAAGCACAGAAGCAGCCTTAGATGATACGTAGATGAATGGATGTCCAAATTGCATTTACAGACCAGACGGCTGGCCAGATTTGACTCAAGGGCTGCCCTTTGCTGACTCCTGTTCTAGACTTCGGACAGTGGTGGGGAAAACGATAACAACACAGATTCAATGTAGAAGCGTTGTGTCTGACTCTGTGTTTTGAAGAGTACTGAAAGGTGAGGAAATACTCTTTGATATTCAGAAACCGTGACCTGATTCAGCCAAGCAGCCCATGTCACCGATAAGCGGTGAAGTTCCAACATACATACTTGTTTTCTGTTCATTTCACTCATGAAAAAAAAAGGAATATCAATCAGTTTTCATGTATGAACACACTCATTGTCAATGATATGAGTGATTTCTTTGATGACTGTATAGTAATCAAGCTTTATTCAGGGTCTGATTTTGTGACATGATTGTTAGTGATAGAATTATAAAACCGACAGTGGATTTTGTAAGAAATAGCAAGTCACAGGGATGTTACAGGATGGAATTTACAATAAAGAATATTGTGTATTCTATTATTTATTAATTGTACATTAAAATCCCTTATATTAATAAAATTTATAATTATCGTATGTAATATACACATACGTTTTTTTACATTAGTATCAGCTCAGCATTGCATATAACTTCAGAATCTTACATTTATTCACAATGTATTATGAAGAACCTTTCATACATTATTTTCAGCAACTATATTCTTTTTTCTTTTTTCTTTTTTGTTTTGGCTGTGCTGTGCGGCTTGCAGGATCTTAGTTCCCTCATCAGGGATTGAACCCGGGCCTACGGCAGTGAAAAGTTTTAACCACTGGACCACCAGGGAATTCCCACAACTATATTCTTTTTAACAATTTGTACTGTTTTAGATATGTTCCATATTTGTTTAACCATAGCCCTACTGATGGGTATCTAGACTGGTCGTGAGTCTCACTGTTAGAAGCAGTGCTGCAGTGAACATTCTCATGTACAAGTCACTGCACACATATACAAATGTATCTGTTGCCTAAATTTTTAGAAGCAGAATTGCTAGGCTAAAGAGTGCATGCATTTATGATTGTGATAGATGATGACAAATTGCTTTTCAGAGAACTTGAACCAGTCACACTCCAACCTAAACTGCAAGAGAATGCCTGTTTCTCTATATCTTTGTCAATATGGTATATTATCACACTTCTGATTTTGGAAAATTTGATGGATGAAAATGGTACCCTATTGAAATTTAACTTGCATTTCATTTGTTATGAGGAAGAGTGTACACTCTTCATATGTTTAAACACCATTTGTATTATCAGCTATGCAAACTCTTTATGGTCTTTGCTCATTTTTTATTGTTTTTTTTTTTACTAATATCCAAGATCCCTTTATGGCCTTCCCAACAGCATATGAGTTCCAGGAGGCAGGGAGTTTTAATTGGTTTGAATCCCCGAAAGCTTAGAATGGTGCCTGGCACATAATAGTTGCTCATTAAACATTTGTTGATTAATTAATTACTAAGGGATTTAGCCCCTTGTCTGTCATATATGTTGCCATATTCTCTCCCAGCTTGTCATTTGCCCTTTGACTTTGTGACATTTTTTTCCCGTGCAGGAGTTTTTAATTTTTATACGTTTAGAAATCTTTTGTTTTATGCTTTTTGTACCTTTGCATCTTATTTGGCAAGATGTTCATTTCTAAAAACAAATAAATTCTCCTGTGTTATCTCCTAGGAATTTACAGTTTGATTTTTTTAACATCTTTATTGGAGTATAATTGCTTTACGTTGTGTTAGTTGCTGCTGTATAACAAAGTGAATCAGCTGTATGTATACGTATATCCCCATATCCCCTCCCTCTTGTGTCTCCCTCCCTCCCACACTACCTATCCCAGCCCTCTAGGTGGTCACAAAGCACAGAGCTGATCTCCCTGTGCTATGCGGCTGCTTCCCACTAGCTATCTATTTTACATTTGGTAGTGTATATATTGAAACATCTGGAAATTATGTTAGAACAAGTGATAAAGTCGGCATCAAACTCAACGATTTTTCCATTTGGCTGCCCAGTTCTGACATACTCATTGAAGTATCTCATTCCCCCGGTGGTTTGAAATTCCACTTTATCATCCACCAAATTCCCATATGTGGGTGGTCTATTTCTAGTCTCTCTATCCCTCCATCTGTATATTCACATGCCAGCACCAGGCTGCTTTAATTATTAACGCCTACTCTTTTACATGGTGTTTATAGCGTCTGAGTGATCAAACTCACGTAAATATCACAGTATGATTAACCCATTTTTGGCCTTAGGCCTAAACATATAGTTTTTTAAAAAAGTGTATAAAGTGCTTTTGCAGACATTGTCTCACTTGATTTTTACAATACATCTGAAAGGGAGGTAGTGGTAGTGTTTTTGTTGTACCATTTTACAAATGAGGAAGCTGAGGCTCAGAGAGGTTGGGGGCTTTTTGCCCATGATCATTCACCTAATGGTTTGTGGGATGAAACTCCTGCTCTTTCCTGTAGCAAAGTGTTGCTTAATGGAAAGATGCATTGTTAAAATAACAACTAAGACAGAATTACCCTGAGTCCTATAACCAAATCAAGTCAGTGATTTATTTCCACATATTTTCCTTGTTCTCCTGTATTCACTCCCTTATGCTGTCTTCCTCAGATTTAATGGAGACGCTCAGGTGAGTCAATGTCAGAGAACTTTGAAGAAGATAATGACTCATTTATTAAGAGATTCTTAGCACAGCTCCTGGCATCCAGTAAGTGCTCAATAAGTGACAGCTGTATTTACATTCTTATTCTTATTTGTTTGATTAAGAGCATGAGCTTTCAAGTAGGACAGACCTGAGTTCCAGTCTTTACTCTTCCATTTATTAGCTGGCTGACCTTGGGCAAGTTACTTAACCTCTCTGAGCCTTGGTGCCCTCATATGTAAAGTGGGCCTTGTGATAAAACCTCAGGTTTTGTGATGATTAAATGAGATAATATACGAAGCCTCTATTAGCACAGCGTCTGGCACATGCTAAACATTCAATCAAAGTTAATGGTTTTCTCATTGATTATTTTCTTCTGATGATCCTAAACTTATTTCTCCACAAGTGGGGACATTTCCATATTCTTTTTCCAAGAAAATCAGGGATAGTTAGTTCTTCAGTAATCCTTTATTCACGGACACACTCTTGCATACCTGATGACTCTCTGTTGCCTTATCTGAAAAAATGGAAATAAAAATTAATGGAGGAAACTCACTTTAATTTAGACTCCACTTATTCTTGCTGGACCCCACTGGATCTGTTTGCATTATTTGCCAAGAAAGCGTTTGTGAAATAAATTGAAAGCGTACATAAGACTTGGGAAGAGTCTGAAATAATTGAGGAAATGATTTCCAAGTATGCTTAAATATTTGAGGAGTACTCTGAGTACAGACAATTTATCTGAGATCTCTGAACCAACCATATCCATTTATTAACTAGTGATTACAGCTGACTGTACAGTTATGGACTGAATGCTTGTGTCCCCCTCAAATTCCTGTGTTGAAGCCATAAGCCCCAATGTGATGGTATTAGGAGGTGAGGCCTTTAGGAGGTAATTAAGGTTAGAAAAAAGTCATGAAGGTGGAGGCCCCACGATGGCATTAGTGCCTTCATAAGAGGAGGAAGAGACACCAGAGCTGGCTCTCACCCACCCACTGCCATGGGAGGACACAGTGGGCAGGGGACCCCCTGCAACCTGAGAAGTGGGCCCTCACCAGAACAGAATTGTCCAGCACCTACTTTTGGACTTCCCAGCCTCCAGATCTGTAAGAAATGGGTCTGTTTTTTAAGCTGTGGTATTTTGTTGCTGCAGCTCAAGCAGACAGCCATGTTCCAATCTCTCTCCCCTCAGTGTGTTCTTAAGGATAGGTCACACCACGTCCATCTGTAAGGCCACTGTGCCCAGTATAGCGTGCCTGTCTCAGGAGCAAGTTATCTGCCCACGACGGGTGCTCAGAGAGTGTTGGTAGAAATAGCACATAGTCCAAGGACTTTTGCTTAGAGATACTTGGTTACTCTAGATTCAGTGATTTGATTTATCTTTTTTTTTTTTTTACATCTTTATTGGAGTATAATTGCTTTACAATGGTGTGTTAGTTTCTGCTTTATAACAAAGTGAATCAATTATACATATACATATGTTCCCATATCTCTTACCTCTTGCATCTCCCTCCCTCCCACCCTCCCTATCCCACCCCTCTAGGTGGTCACAAAGCACCGAGCTGATCTCCCTGTGCTATGCGGCTGCTTCCCGCTAGCTATTTTACGTTTGGTAGTGTATATATGTCCATGCCACTCTCTCATTTTGTCACAGCTTACCCTTCCCCCTCCCCATATCCTCAAGTCCATTCTCTAGTAGGGCTGTGTCTTTATTCCTGTCTTACCCCTAGGTTCTTCATGACATTTTTTTTCTTAAATTCCATATATATGTGTTAGCATACGGTATTTGTCTTTCTCTTTCTGACTTACTTCACTCTGTATGACAGATTCTAGGTCCATCCACCTCATTACAAATAGCTCAATTTCGTTTCTTTTTATGGCTGAGTAATATTCCATTGTATATATGTGCCACAACTTCTTTATCCATTCATCCGATGATGGACACTTAGGTTGTTTCCATGTCCTGGCTGTTGTACATAGAGCTGCAGTGAACATTTTGGTACATGACTCTTTTTGAATTATGGTTTTCTCAGGGTATATGCCCAGTAGTGGGATTGCTGGGTCATATGGTAGTTCTATTTGTAGTTTTTTAAGGAACCTCCATACTGTTCTCCATAGTGGCTGTACCAATTCACATTCCCACCGGCAGTGCAAGAGTGTTCCCTTTTCTCCACACCCTCTCCAGCATTTACTGTTTCTAAATTTTTTGATGATGGCCATTCTGACTGGTGTGAGATGATATCTCATTGTACTTTTGATTTGCATTTCTCTAATGATTAATGATGATGAGCATTCTTTCATGTGTTTGTTGGCAGTCTGTATATCTTCTTTGGAGAAATGTCTATTTAGGTCTTCTGCCCATTTTTGGATTGGGTTGTTTGTTTTTTTGTTATTGAGCTGCATGAGCTGCTTATAAATTTTGGAGATTAATCCTTTGTCAGTTGCTTCATTTGCAAATATTTTCTCCCATTCTCAGGGTTGTCTTTTGGTCTTGTTTATGGTTTCCTTTGCTGTGCAAAAGCTTTGAAGTTTCATTAGGTCCCATTTGTTTATTTTTGTTTTTATTTCTATTTCTCTAGGAGCTGGGTCAAAAAGGATCTTGCTGTGATTTATGTCATAGAGTGTTCTGCCTATGTTTTCCTCTAAGAGTTTGATAGTTTCTGGCCTTACATTTAGGTCTTTAATCCATTTTGAGCTTATTTTTGTGTATGGTGTTAGGGAGTGATCTAATCTCATACTTTAACATGTACCTGTCCAGTTTTCCCAGCACCACTTATTGAAGAGGCTGTCCTTTCTCCACTGTACATTCCTGCCTCCTTTATCAAAGATAAGGTGACCATATGTGCGTGGGTTTATCTCTGGGCTTTCTATCCTGTTCCATTGATCTATCTTTCTGTTTTTGTGCCAGTACCATACTGTCTTGATTACTGTAGCTTTGTAGTATAGTCTGAAGTCAGGGAGCCTGATTCCTCCAGCTCCGTTTTTCATTCTCAAGATTGCTTTGGCTATTTGGGGTCTTATGTGTTTCCATACAAATTGTGAAATTTTTTGTTCTAGTTCTGTGAAAAATGCCAGTGGTAGTTTGATAGGGATTGCATTGAATCTGTAGATTGCTTTGGGTAGTAGAGTCATTTTCACAATGTTGATTCTTCCAATCCAAGAACATGGTATATCTCTCCATCTCTTTGTATCATCTTTAATTTCTTTCATCAGTGTCTTATAATTTTCTACATACAGGTCTTTTGTCTCCTTAGGTAGGTTTATTCCTAGATATTTTATTCTTTTTGTTGCAGTGGTAAATGGGAGTGTTTTCTTGATTTCACTTTCAGATTTTTCATCTCTAGTGTATAGGAATGCCAGAGATTTCTGTGCATTAATTTTGTATCCTGCTACTTTACCAGATTCATTGATTAGCTCTAGTAGTTTTCTGGTAGCATCTTTAGGATTCTCTATGTATAGGATCATGTCATCTGCAAACAGTGACAGCTTTACTTCTTCTTTTCCGATTTGGATTCCTTTTCTTTCCTTTTCTTCTCTGATTGCTGTGGCTAAAACTTCCAAAACTATGTTGAATAAGAGTGGTGAGAGTGGGCAACCTTGTCTTGTTCCTGATCTTAATGGAAATGCTTTCAGTTCTTCACCATTGAGGACGATATTAGCTATGGGTTTGTCATATATGGCCTTTATTATGTTGAGCAAAGTTCCCTCTATGCCTACTTTCTGCAGGGTTTTTATCATAAATGGGTGTTGAATTTTGTTGAAAGCTTTCTCTGCATCTATTGAGATGATCATATGGTTTTTCTCCTTCAGTTTGTTAAGATGGTTTATCACGTTGATTGATTTGCATATGTTGTAGAATCCTTGCATTCCTGGAGTAAACCCGACTTGATCATGGTGTATGATCCTTTTAATGTGCTGTTGGATTCTGTTTGCTAGTATTTTGTTGAGGATTTTTGCATCTATGTTCATCAGTGATATTGGTAGTTTTCTTTCTTTGTGACATCCTTGTCTGGTTTTGGTATCAACGTGATGGTGGCCTCGTAGAATGAGTTTGGGAGTGTTCCTCCCTCTGCTATATTTTGGAAGAGTTTGAGAAGGATAGGTGTTAGCTCTTCTCTAAATGTTTGATAGAATTCGCCTGTGAAGCCATCTGATCCTGGGCTTTTGTTTGTTGGAAGATTTTTAATCACAGTTTCAATTTCAGTGCTTGTGATTGGTCTGTTCATATTTTCTATTTCTTCCTGATTCAGTCTCGGCAGGTTGTGCATTTCTAAGAATTTGTCCATTTCTTCCAGGTTGTCCATTTTATTGGCATAGAGTTGCTTGTAGTAATCTCTCATGATCTTCTGTATTTCTGCAGTGTCAGTTGTTACTTCTCCTTTTTCATTTCTGATTCTATTGATTTGAGTCTTCTCCCTTTTTTTCTTGATGAGTCTGGCTAATGGTTTATCAATTATGTTTATCTTCACAAAGAACCGGCTTTTAGTTTTATTGATCTTTGCTATCGTTTCCTTCATTTCTTTTTCATTTATTTCTGATCTGATTTTTATGATTTCTTTCCTTCTGCTAACTTTGGAGTTTTTTTCTTCTTTCTCTAATTGCTTTCGGTGCAAGGTTAGGTGGTTTATTTGAGATGTTTCCTGTTTCTTAAGGTAGGATTGTATTGCTGTAAGCTTCCCTCTTAGAACTGCTTTTGCTGCATCCCATAGGTTTTGGGTCGTCGTGTCTCCATTGTCATTTGTTTTTAGGTATTTTTTGATTTCCGTTTTGATTTCTTCAGTGATCACTTCGTTATTAAGTAGTGTATTGTTTAGCCTCCATGTGTTTGTATTTTTTACAGATCTTTTCCTGTAATTGGTATCTAGTCTCATAGCGTTGTGATCGGAAAAGATACTTGATACAATTTCAAATTTCTTAAATTTACCAAGGCTTGATTTGTGACCCGAGATATGATCTATCCTGGAGAACGTTCGATGATCACTTGAGAAAAGTGTGTATTCTGTTGTTTTTGGATGGAATGTCCTATAACTATCAATTAAGTCCATCTTGTTTAATGTATCATTTAAAGCTTGTGTTTCCTTATTTATTTTCATTTTGGATGATCTGTCCATTGGTGAAAGTGGGGTGTTAAAGTCCCCACTATGAATGTGTTACTGTCGATTTCCCCTTTTATGGCTGTTAGTATTTGCCTTATGTATTGAGGTGCTCCTATGTTGGGTGCATAAATATTTACAATTATTATATCTTCTTCTTGGATCGATCCCTTGATCATTATGTAGTGTCCTTCTTTGTCTCTTCTAATAGTTGTTATTTTAAAGTCTGTTTTGTCTGATACGAGAATTGCTACTCCAGCTTTCTTTTGGTTTCCATTTGCATGGAATATCTTTTTCCATCCCCTTACTTTCAGTCTGTATGTGTCTCTAGGTCTGAAGTGGGTCTCTTGTAGACAGCATATATATATGGGTCTTGTTTTTGTATCCATTCAGCCAATCTGTGTCTTTTGGTGGGAGCATTTAGTCCATTTACATCTAAGGTAATTATCGATATGTATGTTCCTATTCCCATTTTCTTAATTGTTTTGGGTTTGGTATTGTAGGTCTTTTCCTTCTCTTGTGTTTCTTGCCTAGAGAAGTTCCTTTAGCATTTGTTGTAAAGCTGGTTTGGTGGTGCTGAACTCTCTCAGCTTTTGCTTGTCTGTAAAGGTTTTAATTTCTCCGTCAAATCTGAATGAGATCCTTGCTGGGTAGAGTAATCTTGGTTGCAGGTTTTTCTCCTTCATCACTTTAAATATGTCCTGCCAGTCCCTTCTGGCTTGCAGAGTTTCTGCTGAAAGATCAGCTGTTAACCTTATGGGGATTCCCTTGTGTGTTATTTGTTGTTTTTCCCTTGCTGCTTTTAATATGTTTTCTTTGTATTTAATTTTTGACAGTTTGATTAATATGTGTCTTGGCGTATTTCTCCTTGGATTTATCCTGTATGGGACTCTCTGTGCTTCCTGGACTTGATTAACTATTTCCTTTCCCATATTAGGGAAGTTTTCAACTATGATCTCTTCAAATATTTTCTCAGTCCCTTTCTTTTTCTCTTCTTCTTCTGGAACCCCTATAATTCGAATGTTGGTGCATTTAATGTTGTCCCAGAGGTCTCTGAGACTGTCCTCAGTTCTTTTCATTCTTTTTTCTTTATTCTGCTCTGCAGTAGTTATTTCCACTATTTTATCTTCCAGATCACTTATCCGTTCTTCTGCCTCAGTTATTCTGCTATTGATCCCATCTAGAGTATTTTTAATTTCATTTATTGTGTTGTTCATCATGGCTTGTTTCATCTTTAGTTCTTCTAGGTCCTTGTTAAATGTGTCTTGCATTTTGTCTATTCTATTTCCATGATTTTGGATCATCTTTGCTATCATTATTCTGAATTATTTTTCAGGTAGACTGCCTGTTTCCTCTTCATTTGTTAGATCTGGTGGGTTTTTATCTTGCTCCTTCATCTGCTGTGTGTTTTTCTGTCTTCTCATTTTGCTTATCTAACTGTGTTTGGGGTCTCCTTTTTGCAGGCTGCAGGTTCGTAGTTCCCATTGTTTTTGTTGTCTGTCCCCAGTGGCTGAAGTTGGTTCAGTGGGTTGTGTAGGCTTCCTGGGGGAGGGGACTAGTGCCTGTGTTCTGGTGGATGAGGCTGGATCTTGTCTTTCTGGTGGGCAGGTCCACGTCTGGTGGTGTGTTTTGGGGTGTCTGTGGACTTATGATTTTAGGCAGCCTCTCTGCTAATGGGTGGGGTTGTGTTCCTGTCTTGCTAGTTGTTTGGTATGGGGTGTCCAGCACTGTAGCTTGCTGGTCGTTGAGTGAAGCTGGGTGTTGGTGTTGAGATGGAGATCTCTGGGAGATTTTTGCCATTTGATATTATGTGGAGCTGGGAGGTCTCTTGTGGACCAGTGTCCTGAAGTTGGCTCTCCCAGCTCAGAGGCAGAGCACTGACTCCTGGCTGCAGCACCAAGAGCCTTTCATCCACATGGCTCAGAATAAAAGGGAGAAAAGGTAGAAAGCAAGCAAGCAAGCAAGCAAGAAAGAAGGGAGGGAGGGAGGGAAGGGAGGGAGGGAAGGGAGGAGGGAAGGAAGGAAAGAAAGAGCGAAGATAAAATAAAGTAAGATAAAATAAAATAAAGTTATTAAAATAAAAAATAATTATTAAGAAAAATTTTTTTTTAAAAAGAAAAACAAAACAAAACCAAACCAAAAAAACGGACGGATAGAACTCCAGGACAAATGGCGGAAGCAAAGCTATACAGACAAAATCTCACACAGAAGCATACACTTATACACTCACAAAAAGAGGAAAAAGGGAAAAAATCCTAAATCTTGCTCTCAAAGTCCACCTCCTCAATTTGGGATGACTCGTTGTCTATTCATGTATTTCACAGATGCAGGTACATCATGTTGATTGTGGAGCTTTAATCCGCTGCTCCTGAGGCTGCTGGGAGAGATTTCCCTTTCTCTTCTTTGTTCTCACAGCTCCCGGGGCTCAGCTTTGGACTTGGCCCCGCCTCTGCGTGTAGGTCGCAGGAGGGCGTCTGTTCTTCGCTCACACAGGATAAGGTTAAAGGAGCAGCTGATTCGGGGTCTCTGGCTCACTCAGGCCAGGGGGAGGGAGGGGCACGGAGTGCGGTGCGGGCCTGTGGCGGCAGAGGCTGGCGTGACGTTGCACCAGCCTGAGGCACGCCGTGTGTTCTCCCCGGGAAGTTGTCCCTGGATCCTGGGACCCCGGGAGCGGCGGGCCGCACAGGCTCCCCGGAAGGGGGGGCGTGGATAGTGACCTGTGCTCGCACACAGGCTTCCTGGTGGCGGCAGCAGCAGCCTTAGCGTCTCATGCCCGTCTCTGGGGTCCGCGCTGTTAGCCGCGGCTCACGCCCATCTCTGGAGCTCCTTTAAGCAGCGCTCTTAATCCCCTCTCCTCGTGCACCAGGAAACAAAGAGGGAAGAAAAGAGTCTCTTGCCTCTTCGGCAGGTCCAGACTTTGCCGCGACTCCCTCCCGGCCAGCCGTGGCGCACTAACCCCTTCAGGCCGTGTTCATGCCACCAACCCCAGTCTTCTCCCTGCGCTCCGACCGAAGCCCGAGCCTCAACTCCCAGCTCCCCCTGCCCCGGCGGGTGAGCAGACCAGCCCCTTGGGCTGGTGAGTGCCGGTCGGCCCTGATCCTCTGTGCGGGAATCTCTCCGCTTTGCCCTCCGCACCCCTGTTGCTGTGCTCTGCTCCGCGGCCCTGAAGCTTCCCCCTCCGCCACCCGCAGTCTCCGCCCGCGAAGGGCCTCCTAGTGTGTGGAAACCTTTCCTCCTTCATGGCTCCCTCCCACTGGTGTGGGTCCCGTCCCTATCCTTTTGTCTCTGTTTATTCTTTTTTGTTTTGCCCTACCCAGGTACGTGGGGACTTTCTTGCCTTTTGGGAGGTCTGAGGTCTTCTGCCAGTGTTCAGTAGGTGTTCTGTAGGAGTTCCACGTGCAGATGTATTTCTGGTGTATCTGTGGGGAGGAAGTTGATCTCTGCGTCTTACTCTTCTGCCATCTTCCCCTCGTCCCTCTGATTTATCTTTAATAAGTTAAAGATACCTTATTGGACAGTCCTACTCAGGTATCCTGTGGGCCCCTCAAATTCAGCTAAATGCATTATTTCATTCTGTAAAGTCAGATCTCACCCCAGTTTCCTAATTTTTTCCCTCGGCACCATCATTTTTCCAGACTCAAAACTTGGAGTCATTTTTGCTTTCCTCCTTCCCCATCTCCTCTCCATTTATTAAGTTACCAAGCCCATGGTTCCTGCCTTCAAAGCAGCTCTTGTCTCTCTCACCTCCTTAATCCATTGCCATTCTCTCCACCAGGCCCCTCACCTCATCTCTGCAGTACTGGAATGAGCTTACTTTCCTTAGCAGAAACCCCTTCCAATTCTGTGTTATTTTTATTGCATTTCTTTTCTTCTGAAATATACAAGTTAAGCAGTCACAAAAGAAATGTATAATGAAAAATATTAATGTCCCTTCATTTCCCCTCAATCCCACTTCCTTAAAGGCAATAGAAGTTAACAATTTGATATGGATCTTTCCATATTTTCCTGTATAGTTTTAAAGAAAAAGGTCATACAGTACAAGTAATCCAATGGAGAGAAGATAGTTCTTTCAAGAAATGGGACTGGAACAACTGAGTATCATGTGGGGAAAATGAACCTCTATCCTTATCTTGTACAGTAGGTGAATGGAAAACTTACAACTTCTAAAAGAAAACACAGGAGAAAAATCTTTGCAATTTGGGGTAGCAAAGATTGCTTGAATAGAACACACAAAACAGTAGTCATGAAAGAAATAATTGAAAAGTTGGGCTTTATCATCAAAGTTAAAAAATTCTGCTCTTCCAAAAACACCATTAAGAAAATGAAAACTCAGGCTTCCCTGGTGGCACAGTGGTTGAGAGTCCGCCTGCCGATGCAGGGGACGCGGGTTCTTGCCCCGATCCGGGAGGATCCCACGTACCGCGGAGCGGCTGGGCCCGTGAGCCGTGGCCACTGAGCCTGCGCGTCTGGAGCCTGTTGCTCCGCAACGGGAGAGGCCCGCGTACCGCAAAAAAAAAAAAAAAAAAAAAAAGAAAATGAAAACTCAAACATCCAACTTTAAGAAAAAAATTCTCTCTCCCTATGTATATCTAAGAACTTGTGTTTAGGTATTTAAATAACTCTTACAATTTAACAGTAAGAAGACAACCTAATTGAAAAATAGGCAGAAGACTTGAAAAGATGGTTTACAAAAGATGTACAAATGAGCACATGAGTAGATGCTTGTCATTAGTTTTCATGGAAATGAAAACTAAACCACAACGAGATACCATTATACATCTAATTAAATGCTTAAAACAAAAAGGCTGACAATACCAAGTGTTGGCAAGGTTGTGGAGCAACTGGGAACCTTGGTGCTGGTGAGAAATTGTTTGGCATTTCCATATAACGTTAAACAGACACATGTGATGGAATATCTCTTGTAAATAGTTAAGAAAAATGAGGGCTTCCCTGGTGGTGCAGTGGTTGAGAATCTGCCTGCCAATGCAGGGGACACGGGTTCGAGCCCGGGTCTGGGAAGATCCCACATGCCGCGGAGCAACTGGGCCTGTGAGCCACAACTACTGAGCCTGCGCGTCTGGAGCCTGTGCTCCACAGCGAGAGGCCACGACAGTGAGAAGCCCACGCACCGCGATGAAGAGTGGCCCCCACTCGCTGCAACTAGAGAAAGCCCTCGCACAGAAACAGAAATGAAGACCCAACACAGCCAAAAATAAATAAATTTATAAAAAAAATGAAAAGAAGTGTTTGTACAAAGACTTGTATACAAATGTTCGTAAAAGCTTCACATAATAGGCAAAAACTGGAAACGACCCAAACATCTATAACAGGTGACTGTGGTCCATTCCTATGATAGAATCATAGTCAGAAATAGAAGGAAGGGGGACTTACCTGGTGGTCCAGTGGTTAAGACTCCATGCTTCCACTGCAGGGGGCACAGGTTTAATCCCTGGTCAGGGAACTAGGTCCCACATGGTGCAACTAAGAGCCTGTATGCTACAACTAAGAGATCCTGCACACTACGATGAAGATCCCGCATGCCGCAACTAAGACCCGGCACAGCCAAACAAACAAACAAACAAATAAATAAATAAAAGAAATAGAAGGGATGGAATTGCTGGTACAGGCAACAATGTGGATGACTCTCAAAATACTATGCTGAGCAAAAGAAGCCACGCACAAAAGAGTACACCCTGTATGATTCAATTTGCATTAGATCCTAAAACAGGCAAGATTAATCTGTAGGGTTAGAAAACAGTCAGTGATTACATGGGACTGGTGGAGGGGATGCACGGCAAAGGGGCACAAAGGAGGGTGGAGTTTTGAATTCCTTGATTGAGGGGGTTGTGAATGGAGGTTCACATTTGTTAAAACTCAGTGAATAGTACACTTAATAGGTATATTTTATTGTATGCCAATTATAACTTGATAAATTGTGTGTGTGTGTGTGTGTGTGTGTGTGTGTGTGTGAGATAACAAGAGTGTGTTGTACAGATTATTCTGCGTGTTTTGCTTAATGATGTGTCATGGACACTGCCCTGGGTCAACACAGAGACCAGCTCATTTTTTAAAACAATGCATGTATAAGTTTTTTAAAAATGTATGGATGAGTTCTTTTTGATGGACATTTAGAATGTTTCCTTTTTTCTTCCTGACACACGTGGCTGCTGTAAACATCTTTTTGTGTCTGTTCTTATATTCTGGGGCTTTGATTTCTGGAAGGGTAGATTTTCCAAGTCTGCACTGCTGGTTCAAGGGGGCATGGACATTTTAAACTTTCATAGGTATCATCAAGTACTTTCTGTAGCAGAAAGACACTCTTGCCAGCAACATATGAGAATACCTTTTCCTGCATCATTACCAGAACTGAATATTATCACTCTTTTTGCCAGTAAAAAATGTTATCTCATTTAAATTTGCATTTCTCTTGCTACTATAGGTGTTGAACATCCTTTTTTTTCTTTTTTTTGATACTTAAATTTTATCTTCTAAAAATCACTTGTTCATATGTATGCTTTGCCAAATATTCTGTGGCATTGTTTTTCTCTTTAAAAATTTAATTTTCCTATCAGTGCCTTAGCAGAGTTTTTGTGTATTGCGTATCTTGTTATTAGTAAATTATTTTTGTCACCTTCTCACCTATCTTATAATTTAAGAAACGCAGTGTAGTCATTGAATGAACCTCTCTGAAATAACCCCCGAGGCCTAGCACCCTTTCAAAGTAAAGTCCCTTGGAAATTTATAAACTGGTTAAAAGAGTTATCGGAAAATAAATTCTCACTTTTTGACTTTACATAAATTTCTGATGATTCAGGTATGCCTTCACCTAAAAATGAAAATATACACAAGGTTATAAAAATTAAATGCCGTGTTCAGTAGTGTAGTTTGTTGGTTTCTTTACTAAGAAGACATTGCCACATGGCACCAATGCTAGATTGGTGTCACTCCCATGTGCTATTCGTTAATAGTAGAATAAAGTCTCAATTATATATACTGAATATTTCTTGTGCTTCTGTAACTCCAAACCCCAGTTAATCCTTTTTCATGTTTGAATTGGAGATTGGTGGGCTCCTGAAACTTCATTAATAGGGGCAATTTCTTCTCAAGAAGTAGTCACACTCATTACAGAACCTGGCAGTTTCTTTCTCAAGAATGGTCCATCTATAAAAATCCCAATGGGATGCAGCTGCATCCCAAGACTACAAGAAGGAAGTGCTTGAGTTTGGGATGTTTTGTGTACTGAATTAGCCCAGGATTATGAACCATAATCCTTTCCCATGAGAAGGAGGGTAGGTCTCTCCCTGTCCATTGACTGTTCGCCCAGAAACTCAGGTCCTGGTGCCCAGGCTCAGCTACACAGGTCAGCCCTTGGAAGGTGGAGAATTGCAGCATAAATGACCCCTCGTGCCGCCCCCAAGCCTGTGGGGAAGATGGACCTCCTCCCTCCTCAGCCAGAGTGTGGGTCCTAGTGTGGTTTCCCTGCCCCTGGATACACAGCCCTGTGAAGGAGGCCAGCCTGGCACAATGCCTGCATGCCAGGGTGACAGTTCTCAGCAAAGAAACCCCAGGTGACAACCTCCAGTTCGTTTTGCACACCATTCCAGACCAGTTCTAAAACTTTCTCTTCAGCCACTTCCCTCCCAAACTGTTAGCAGTTTCCCACTATCCTCTGGATAAAGAGCAGATGTGCTCCACGGAACTTCATAGCCTGGTCCCCAACCCAGCTCCCACTGTGCCCTCCTCGCAGACGGGGCTGCCATCCTAGCCAGTGAGGGCCGATCTCCCCTTGCAAGTGTGCCCGGCCTGCTCCTGCTGAGGACCTCCTGCTTCCTCTGTCCTAACCCTCTCTCCCTACCCTTCACGGTCTAATGCAGGCGTGACCTGTTCACAGACATCCCAGATCTTCTGGGCTGTGCTGACCTTTCTTGCATCTGAACTTCACTAGACTCTGTGTTAGCGTTTCTCTGGGCTTTGAGTCATGTGCTGTCATTTGGAAATTACCATTTTATGAGTTTCGTTTTTGTCTTCCTGCTTTAGCACGTGGTGCTTCTCTGTGAATTGCCGTTGAATCCTCGAAGGGAACAGAGACTAAGTCTTACATCCTTTCTGTTCCCCTTCTGGTCTTTACTGTTGTAGTAATGCTGAGCCCATAGAAGAAGCTCCACACAGCCCTGTGTCATCAAATCACGTGCTTGTACTTGTTAGCAACACTACTGAGCTCCATAAGATGCTACAATGCAGATTAAGTAATTCGGATCCACTTTCTTCCAGTTTTTCTGAATTCTTGCATTCATTCATCCAGTATTTTTGAGAATTTACTATTTACAAGGTACTGTGCTATGTGTGGGGGGATGTAATGGTAAGAAAAAAAAAGAGAGAGAGAGAGAGAGGGAGAGGGGGAAAGGAAGACACAGTGCCTGGACTCATGTGGCTAAAAGTCCCATGGGGATGACAGGCATCAAAGAACCACACCCAAAGCACAAACCTAGCACAGAGTAAACGCCAGAGTGAATGGCCACGTGGCTCTGTGAGAGCCCCGCAGAGGAAATTGGTCCAGTGAGAGAGTGACAGAAGTCTTCCCTCCAGAGTGATCACTGTACCGCATGTTGAGGGAAGCTGGACAAAGGTGGGGATGGATTCCAGCTGGAGGGATGGTGCTGGAAGAAACAGGCCACGGGGAGTGGAAAGAAGCTGAATGTGACAGTGCAGAGAGAGGCGAGGCCGGGAGATGGGTGGGGCTGCATCACAGGGTGAGGCCCACAGGCAGGGATTTCCAAGTTGTGTTAAGAACACGAATATCAGTGGATGGTTTTAATGGGGAGACTGGAATACCATTGGTGCGGGGGAAGATCACCCCGGCTGCAGCATCAGCAGAGGAGGGGAGGCCACCAGGGTGAACGTGAAGAGACCATTCAGGAGGCTATGCAGAGGTCCAGGTGAGAGACCATGGTCCCTCGTGTTAGGACGGCAGGAGAGACAGAGAAAGGAAGGCCTCATTGTTAAGAATTAACAGGGCTTCGTGATGAGCTGGGTCTAGGGGTGAGGGAAAGAGGGGTGTGTGCAGGTGCAGAGGTTTCTGGGGAGCACAGCAGGTGGACGGTGGTACCATCCACTCCAATGACACACTGAATCACGACTCTGGTTTTGGATACGTCAAACTTGAGGTGCGTGTGAGAAATCTGGAGCAGAGATGGCTAATACACAGCCATTTCCCCCTTATTCCTTGAATAGGAAGTCCTCCTGAATTTCACTGGGCATAGGGCTGCCCAGTTAGAGAAACTGTTTCCCAATGCTCCGTGCACCTGGGTGTGTCCATAAATCTAACTTCTGGCCCGTGGAAGTGATGTGCACAACTTCTGAGGTCACGCCCTTAAGGGGAATCCACCTGTGCTCCCCTCACCCTCTTCCCCTTCCTGCTGGCTGGGATGCGGATGTGGTGGTGGGGTGGAAATGACCACCTTGGACCCAGAGCTGGGACACTCGTGCGGAGGGTGGCAGAACGTCTGTCAGGCCGGGCCTGCCTGTCGCCTGGCTATGATTTGAGAGGGAGCTACACCTCTGTTAAGACATTGCATTTTGGGGTCTCTTTGTACCTTAACTTGTACAGTATCCAAGCAGAGATGTCAGGTAGGCATTTGGGCTCAGAGGGAAGGTCTGGAAAAGAGGTACGAGTTTGAGAATTCTCAACATGTAGGAATAAGGAAAGCCAGGAGTGTGGAGGAGGCTGTCTGTGGGGGGAGAGGAGAGGCTGGGGGGAGCCTCTGGAGTCCACACACTGAACGCTTGGGTTGGCAAGTGTGAACAATCAAAGGAGGCTGAGAGGACTCAGCTGAAGCAGACCCGGGAAGGAGCGGGTTGAGGGTCCAGGAGCAGAAGGGAGGAGGGAGTGCGAGCAGTGTCGTGGAGCTTGAACAGCGTCCGCGAGCGCTTCGGTGGTGCCCGGCCAGCCTCATCCATGACAGCTGGGCAAGTTGTCTCACCAAGGGGTTGTTTGCAAAGAGGATTATTATTGCTAATGCAACTCCGTAATAACTGTGCACATCTCTGGCAAGAACACAGAGACATCTAATTACTATTTCTCAATCCAATTTTCATGATAAATTATCCAGAAAGATTAGAAATTGTCAAACTCAGCTTGATACTTCATGTAAAACGCTAAACAAACCTACGTGCTTTAGTATCCTATCTCCAGGTTCCAGAAATTCATTTAAATTAAAACAAAAAAATTTAAGTTGTGGTTAAAAAAAACACATAACGTAGCATTTACCTAACAGGCAGCTGACCACAAGTTTGCTATAACTGTTGTGGAGACAACAACAGGGAAGAATCTATCATAAAACAAGGTCAACAGTTGATTTAGGGAGGTTCTAACAGGGAGCCTCACTGATCAAATGTCCTTAATTGCAAAGTTGTACCACTGTCTTTCCCGATTCTGAAGGAGACAGGCCAGGAGATGTGAGAAAGGCCGGCAGCACAGATGATCTAATGTGGTCCGCTGTCCCCGTCCCAGCAGACCACCCTCATTTCCAGCAAATAAGCGGCAAGCCAAGACTGGGGATAAACTTCCCTGATTCTAGAGTCCAGTGCTTTTTTGCTACATCACCGTACACGATTTTGGTCTTGCTAAAATAATTTTTAAAAAAATTACCATCTTGGCCATTTTTGAGTGCACCGTTCAGTACCAAGTCCATTCACGTTGCTGTGCGACAAGTCTCCAGAGCTTTTTCAGCTTGCACGACTGAAACTATTCCCATGAAACAACTCCCAGTGCTCCCCTCCCCCAGCTCCCAGAAACCACCATTTTACTTTCTGTCTCTGTGAATTTGACCATTTTAGGTACCTCACATAAGTGAGATCAGACAGCATTTATCTTTTTGTGACCGGCTTATTTCACTCAGCTTAATGTCCTCAAAGTTCATCCGTGTTGTAGCATTTGCCAAGATTTCCTTCCTTCTTAAGGCTGAATAATATTCCGTTGTATGCATACACTACATTTTGCTTTCACAAATTCATTTTAAAAAAGTCAACTTTCCAAATTACTGTATCCTTCTGGTAAAGCTTCTTGTCTACCCAGAAAACACGTAGAAGGGAGATGGCAGATTAGTTACCAACTTTCTCCAAGAAAACAGACCCCCTAAATCAGGGGTGGGCAGACTTTTCCTGTAAGGGACCAGGGAGTGAATATCTTTGGCTTTGGCGGTCATACTGTCCCTGTCACAGCTACACAATGACTCTCCTCCCAGGGTGTCTGCCCGGCTCCCGCACTTTTGTAGTTGCTGATGTTTCTGTTCACTGTCTGTCTTCCCTGCCAGCCTTGAAGGCAGGGGCTATCCCCTCCCCCGATGAATTTCTAGCACCTGGTACATCAGACCCATGGCAGGGACTTCACATATATTATATGTCCTTGGGGGAAATACGGTGTTTGTTGACTGGCTCATCCCTGCAGTGTGTCAGGCTCCTTGGGAAGGAGTTTGTTCACACATATTTGCCTAGAGGACAATGTCTAGTCCTTTAAAATACCAGTGTTTGGATGTCAATGTGCCAGAACCAAAGATGAGAATTTAAGACAGTTTTGATAGCTCTGGGTAATATGAGAGTGAATGGCTTATGTATTAGCATGAAAGTAAATGTTTTATCCTTCTTTCTGTTCTTACTGACCTCGAAACAGCTGTGTATGGTCATGTTTGTTGATCACTGCACTGGGGCCCTGGCTGGTGGGGCACGTGGGCAGACGCTCATCTTTGCTCTCTAGGCCCTGTGCCAGGTGTGGCCTACGTCACCTGGAGGGGGTGTCACCTGGAGGGCGCATCTTTTTCTAGTTCATACTAGAACTAGAAAAAGAACTGTGCCACCAGGTATCTTGTGGGCCAGCTGTGCCTGCACTGACTCTGCTTAGCTCAGAATTTTTCTGGCTTATACATTGGTCTCCTAACCTAGCTTTTCTGCCTCTGAGTTTTCCCTCATATAATTTTTTTCTGCTAGATTAATCTCATCATTCCTGTGCTCAGAAAACTTCGGTGGATTCCTGACATTCTCACGAGGGTTTCCTAGCCTTCTCCAGGTCTGGCCCCGTCCCACTTGTCACGCCTGACCTGTGGCCACCGCCCACCACTCTCGCTGTGCTGGCTTCGCCGCAAGTGGACCCTTGCTGGCTTCCTGGCCGCACAGCGCCGGCGGCAGGAGCACTGGTGGCTCACATTTCCTGGCTTCTCAGTGTGAGCCAGGGCTGCACCAAGAGCTTTGCACACCCTGCTCACCCGCTTCTCAGACGGCCCTCTGACACAGGCTGTGCAGGACTCCCCCCTCGGCCCTGAAATGCTCCACATGCCTTTTCTCCTTTACTGAGAACAGCTCCTTGAAATAGAGTCTCTAAAACCACATCTGATGAATCCCGAATAGTCTTACCATCTTTTCTATCATTCACATGCATTATGTCATTTAACTGTCTCAAGGACTCTGGGAAGTATATTATTATCTTTGTTTTTCAGCTGAAAAAACTTGAAGCTCACAGATGTTACGTAATTTTCTCAAGGGCACGTAGTTAATTACAGGCAGAGCTGTTTCAGAGGCCTCAGTTGGTTTGATACCAAAGGCTGGACTTAAAAAAGACCAGTGGTTCTCAAACCTAATTGTCCATAGGGATCACCAGTCACTGGGAACTAGTTTAAAATGGGCACTAACTCTAGAGATTCTGCCCCAGTGGACCTGGAGGAGGGCCCAGGAATGTGCATTTTCCATATGCAGTTCAGGCGATTCTGCTGCGTTTTGTGGAACATGCTTTGAGAAACCCCCGTGCTAGACTATCCTGTCTCAAGTGATGAATATTAACCTCTTCTATTTGGCGGTATATGGTCAGTACATTCAGCTGCTTCTGAATCATGCTTATTGGCCTAGCTCATCAGTTATAGAGCAGGATGCTTCCTTTTTATTTGTTGTGGCAGAGGAAATGCATCCATTTTGTCCCAGAGAGGCCCTGAAATCTTTGAATGTAGATTTAAGAGAAGCACAGCACAGATCTACTTCGCACCATTTAAAATAGTAATCTGCGGGAATTCCCTGGTGGTCCAGTGGTTAGGACTCCATGCTTCCACTGCAGGGGACCCGGGTTCGACCCCTGGTCGGGGAACTAAGATCCCACGTGCGGCCAAAACAAACAAAGAATAAAGTTAGTTTAAAAAGAAAATAAATAGTGATCTTCTTCAGAGGAACAGTGCTTCCCACTCTGATTCTGGAGGTGAAAGAAAGAATTCTCTGGACGAGTGTTGAAAGCATTGGTTATACATTGAGATCCTGCAGCTTGGCCAATGAAAGATCTATAAATGCTTGGAAAATCCGTGATTTTCCTGATAGGTTTAACAGAGTGTGTCATTAAGGGAAATGGCCTTGCCCAATATTGGGATCGACCACAGAGCATCGAGCCAAAGGGGATTTTTCTCAAGCCTGAAAATTTAATGGAATTTACCCTGCTAGGTTTCAGACTTTCTTGGGACCCATGATCCTTTCATTCTTTCCATTTTTTCCCTTTCGGAATGGGAATGTCTATCCTGTGCTGGCCTCCCTGTTGTATTCTCCAAACAGAAACCTTGCCTGGGTTCATGGAAGAGGAGTTTTCCCCCAGGTTGAATCATACCCCAAGTCTCACCCATATCTGATTTAGATGGTATTTAGATGAGATTTTGGACTTAGAGTTAATGCTGGAATAAATTAAGACTTTTGGAGATGTTGGGATGAAGTGAATATATTTTGCATGTGAGAAAGACAGGCATTAACTGTCCAGAGGGTGGACTGTTGATTGTGTATTCTCCAAATTCACATATTGAAGTCTTAACCCCCAGGATCTCAGAATGTTACTTTATTTGGAAATAGAGTCGTTGCAGATGTAATTAGTTAGGATGAGTTCATACTTGAGTAGGGTGGGCCCTAATCCAGTATAACTGGTGTCCTTATGAAAGGGAGGAATTTGTACAAGGACACACACCCACAGAACACCACGTGAAGATGAAGAGAGATTGCAGGGATGCATCTACAGACCAAGGAATGCCAAAGATTGCCAGCAAACCATCAGAAGCTCGGAGAGAGGCATGGAACAGATTCTCCCTTGCAGCCCTCCAGGAGAAACCAACCCTGCCAATGCCTTGATCTTGGACTTCTAGCCTCCAGAACTGTGAGACAATGAAATTTCTCTTGTTTAAGCCATTCAGTCTGTGGTACTTCGTTATGGAGGCCCTAGCAAACGAATACAGATTTTGGCATGATTTAATGCTTTCTGGACACAGAACATCTTCCCTGAAGACTGTCTTTATCCCTGAGTTAATCAGTCAAGGACTCCATTTTCAGAAAATTCTAAGGTAAAGGGGAAATCTCATGGAATGGGAATTTAATTACCAAAATGTTAGTGAGGCTTGGTGTCTCCACAGTACCACTCCCTGAAGCCGTGGAATGAACAAGCACAGCCCAGAACCCACCCTCACAACTGGGCTCAGAGCTAAGCGTTGCTGGACATCCCTTGCGACCTGCAGTAGATTCTCTTAAAAACAAGCACTTGAATGCAGTGACTTTCTGAGTGCTCTCCACTGAGCTCCCCTTAACAATGCTCTCTTGCGGACAGTGCCAAGATATTTTGGGCTTCCCTCCATCTCAGTCCAGCCAGGAGTCAGGAAAGCTGTTCCCCAGCTTCCCAGTTCCCAGAGGCCAGGGCAGGTTTCCATCTGCCTACCACCTGTCGGTATCTGACCCGTGAGGGGCTGCTGTGGAGACAGCTGGGACAGAGTTGGAAACTCATTATGTTAAAGATGGAGGAGAAGCTTTCTGTAGGCTTGTGTCGTGGGCTGCCTCTTAACAGGGTTTTGTCACTGTTAGATTTGAGGTTAAAAAAGTGTTTCTTCCTTTGATGAAAAGAGATATTTCTAAAGGAGAGGAGCATGGGGAAATAATGTGGCCAGACCAGTTATGGAGCCATTCCGAATCCTTGCAAATATTATGGTGGCCATAGTGAATACAACTGAATTCAAACAACTGTCAGGTTGGTACCAGGCTCCTTGACAAGGGAAGTATAGGCATGGAGACTGAACAGGTGGCTGAACCGATTAGGGAGGAACACGTCCTTCTTGTGCAAAACCTGGAGACCCCGGGCTTTGCTGAGGTCACCGCTGTCAGCTTGCCCTTTTCTCAGTGAAGGTTATATTGTCAGACGGACTAAAGGCTTGGGGTGGAGGAAATTTACTGTGTAAAATCCAGATTCTCCAGGACAGATGATGTTTCCTTATCCAAGGGAAAGAATGTCAACTCGGGTCTCAGTGTTTAGTTCTCTATCCTGACCCCTTGCCAGCCAGAATTCGTAGCTGCCATAAGACACATCCCGGTGAGCCCCTGCCAACAGGGAGTGCATGTGGTTGTTTACTTTTGAAGGTTAGCGCGATGGCAGCTGTTGTTTCCCTCCATCACCGGAGCTGGTGGACTCGTTTGTTCAGCTGAGTGGGCTGTTTCTCCTGGTGGGAAGATGTTTAAGGCTTCCGTAGCCAGGGAAGGCTGGGAGGGGCTGGGTGAGGAGTCAGGCAGCTGTGCAGGGGGTGGTCTCTGTCAAGGGCAGAGGGGAACTGGATATGTTTGAGGGGTGGGGGATCTGGAATAGCAGAGAGAGAATATGGTGGGGATCACACTCAGGGGTTGGGGGCGTCCGGTGAACTGACAGATGGAAGAGAAGGGAGGGGGCCCCTCCATCACTCATGGTGCAGCCAGAAAAGAGAAGTCGTCCAAAATGTTTTCAACAGAGAGAACTTAATACAAAGAATTTATTACCTGGGAAGAGCTGAGAAGACACAGGGGGTGGTGAGGCAAATTAGAGATGAATAAAGCAAGAAGCCAGCTGTAGCATCAGGTATATTAACTTGAGCACAGAAGCTGGGGCACTGGCTGGAAATGGGAACCAGTTCGGGCCTGCCGAGTGGGAGCTGGGATGGTGAAGGGAGGGGCTCCTGGTGGGAGGTGGAGCCACTCAGAGACAGCTGCCTGAGGTGAGAGGGTGAAGAACCCTGGCCCCTCCCCATCCCCAGAGCCGGGGGGGGGGGGGGGGGTGGTGGTGGTGGTGGTGGTGGTGGGGGTGGGGGGGGTGTTAACATCTTTATTGGAGTATAATTGCTTTACAATGGTGTGTTAGTTTCTGCTTTATAACAAAGTGAATCAGTTATACATATACATATGTTCCCATATCTCTTCCCTCTTGTGTCTCCCTCCCTCCCACCCTCCCTATCCCACCCCTCCAGGCTGTCACAAAGCACCGAGCCGATATCCCTGTGCTATGCGGCTGCTTCCCACTAGCTATCTACCTTACTACGTTTGTTAGTGTATATATGTCCATGATTCTCTCTCGCCCTGTCACAGCTCACCCTTCCCCCTCCCCATATCCTCAAGTCCATTCTCCAGTAGGTCTGTGTCTTTATTCCTGTCTTACCCCTAGGTTCTTCATGACATTTTTTTTTCTTAAATTCCATATATATGTGTTAGCATATGGTATTTGTCTTTTTCTTTCTGACTTACTTCACTCTGTATGACAGACTCTAGGTCTATCCACCTCATTACAAATAGCTCAATTTCGTTTCTTTTTATGGCTGAGTAATATTCCATTGTATATATGTGCCACATCCCCAGAGCGTTTTTCTGTCCCAGACTCCTGGGAGGCCACTTGGCAAGAGAGCCCAAGAAGAGAAAAGAAGAGAAAGCTCATGGATGTACTTGAGAGCGGATGGCAGGTGACCAGCATAGCCA
Source organism: Globicephala melas (assembly GCF_963455315.2). NCBI lineage: Eukaryota > Metazoa > Chordata > Mammalia > Artiodactyla > Delphinidae > Globicephala > Globicephala melas. The sequence goes on from NC_083324.2 coordinate 99,711,893, forward strand.
CGACAGACAGGCACTGGGTTAGGAGCCACTGGGAGGTGCCTGTCAGTGCTGTTATTGTATCTCTGGAGATCCGAAGGGGACCAGAGGGATCAGAGGGGTGCATTAAGTTGCCCAAAGGCACACCAGGGCAGAGCCAGAATTTGAACATGGGACTGTCCGGCTCTCGGTTCTTCAGTACCATGCTGAGGATAGGATTGGCCTTATGAGGACAGAGGGTTTCTGGGGATGCTTGGGCAGAAGCGCACAGAGTCAAGAAGACGTGCAGGTGCAGGGTTATTAGGTGGGAGGAGGGCCCACAGATGGGCCAGAGTTGGGAGGACAGTGGAAAGGCTGGGGTGATGGGGTGATGTCTGCCCTACTCTGCTTGGATTCGAGCATCAGAATTCTACGAGCAGCCACAGGAAAAATGAGAAAGCCATTTGGCCATGATTTGGGGGTTGGGGGAAGAAAGAGAGGGAAACTCCAGGTCATGCCAAGATTTCAAGCAGGGGGACAGCTCTTTGGTGCAGCTGCAGGCAGAGTGCTTGCTACAGTGCTGTCCGCTGGGCAGCTGGCTGCATTCTGGGAAGACAAAGGCCCCGGCAACCCCAGAGCTTTGAGCACACGCATCTTTTCCGGACTCAGTTGGATCTCCCCGTGAGCAGCACGGTGCGGAGGTTTGGAATGGATGTTTGTGTTACAACAGTGTTTTCCAGGTGGTTGCCTAAATTAAGTGATGAGTCTGCATAATGTGCTGGGAGGATTTGAACTCAGATGGTGAGTCCATGTTTACTGCAATGCTGACTAATTCTTGCACTGCATCGGGGGATGGGCTCAGAGGCATTGAACGTGTTTTTAAAGTTCACAAACAGGTTACCCAAGTACTCACTGCACGGGGTGCAGTCTATGAAAGGCTTTGTGCTCTTCCTGTGTTCTCTAGAGTGCTGACTCCAAGATGGTGCCACCAGGAGGTCAAAGCTCCTTTTCTGAGCCCTCCTCCCTGGCAGCTCCTTCTGAAAGGAAGGAGAAGCATTTTAACCCGTGGCAGCATCTCAGCCACCAAGCCCCCTGCCCTCCACTGCACCCCGAGAGTGGGGCTTTGAAAACACCCAGTCCTGTGTAAGAGATCTTTAAAGTGGATGAAGGACACGCTGCCTTCAAAACGCCCACCTGGATAAATAGAAAACTTCTGAAAGCAAGTGTTAACAATTGAAAGAACAGGGGAAATTGAAATGGTACCTTGGCCCCATGCATCTTACCATCCCCAGCCGTACTTCGGAAGTTTCCTTCTGTGGAGGGCATAGAGCAACGTGGTTCTTCATCGGGACTGAGTAAAGAGCATCCGCTTTGAGTCTGAAAAGCTCAGTCTAGCAGCTCCTTTCATTGGACAGTTTGGCCCAAGGAGCATTTTATGAATTACACTCATCACAATAACATGCCCAGGAATCTGCTTCTGTGCTTGGAGAATACTCCCGCTTTATAAATGGTCCACTTTATTTAGCCCAGTGTACACACGCATGACTGAATGCTCCCCTGGGAGTGAGGGTGGGTGAGATTGGGGAGGAGGAGGAGGGGGAAGCGAGCAGTCGGTCCATGTACTGGAAAACGGCGGCCACGAAATCTGCTGGTGGCCTGGACCTCATGGTCTAGGACGACGGGACCCGGAGGCCTTGCTCTGACAGAAGCGGCTCTGCCCTAATGGGTCCTGGGCCCGTGGTCTGCCTGTGGTAGCCACGTGGACAAGTGTTGGTTGCATGGCTCCTCGGTGCCACCTTCTGCGGAGGTGCTGGGACTCACCAGGAGGTGGCTCTTGTCCCAGAGGACTGCAGAGTCCTACAGTAAACGAAGGATCATGGGGCCGGTGGCAGGGTGAGGGTGAGGACACAGGGCGATCCTTACCTTGGGGGTGGGATGAGTGGGGGCGGTTGGTGGCCGGTGCTCACTCTTTGGCTGCTGCTTCTGTATTTGTACATGGTAACTTCTAAGTGAACTGTGAGTTTGGGGGAAGACATTCCCACAGAGCCTCTTTCTCTCATCTCTTTTCTCTCTCCTCTCTCGCCATTTTTCCTGTCTCCCTGTGGCGTGAAACCATGAGCAGTGGTCATCTTTTCAAAGTTAGTCCATAGAATTGGGACCAAGTCCATCACAGCAAGGCCAGGGCTTCAGAGAAAGTGGACTGAGTCTGGAGAAACACTGAAATCTGATTGTCAGGTTCCAGAGACAGGCATGGTCAGGGCACAGAGCTGGTCGTGGACCAGGTTTGGCTGGTGAGTGAGGACCGTGGAGGTCCAGGAGGACTGCAGGGGTGGAGGGGAGCAGAAGCAGGGAAGAGACCACCCCCAGCAAGAGCTCGTGGACACAGAGGTGACCTCCTGACCCAGTGGGCGGCCTCATATGCTCTTGCTGTTGGGCAGAGAGCTGTCTGGGAACGAAGGTCGCCCGGGAGCTGCAGGTGGGCACTGGGCAGGGGGTGAGCTCGGTGAGGAGGTTACGGCAGCAGCGAGGGCAGGTCTGGCACTCGTCTGGATTTAGTCTGAGCCTTTTTCTGTTTTGCTTAGTTTATTTCCTGGAGCATGGACCCGAAGAAGTCCTCCTGACTTCTGAGGGAACTCTGCTTTGGAGTAACTTCTGAGCGAGCTCTGCCCGTCAAGAAGCAACATCTCGTCGGGACGCTGAGTCCAGGCTGGCTTTCACCTCAGCTTCCTTCAGCTGATTTTCCTTCCATGTGCTTCTTTTTTAAAGAGGAGGTGCTGTTTGTTCTGTCATATGGAACTGTGATTACTCACCAAGGAAGGATGCCCCCTCGAGGCTGTGGCAGGAGCAGGGGAAATTCCTCTCAACACTGGCCCCGAGGAATTCTCGTGATCCTGGTTTCCGTTTTGGTCAAAACTGAGATGAAAGGACTCGACCCTGCATTGGGGGGAACTAGAATTTTGACCCTGAGGGAGGCAGAGCTGGATGAAAAACGAGCCCTTCTCTGTTCTGTGAACGAGGAGGCACATCCTGCTGTAAGTTGGACAACTGTTGTGTGTCTGACTTCTGGCTTGGAGCCCGTCCCTAAATCTTAGCCTCGGGAGGGGAGGAGAAGCAACTGTGGAGAAGGGGCTGATCTTTTCCCCATCAAAGTGTTAGATGACACTATCCGATGTCAGCTTAGTCTGCTTGGGCTGCTGTAACAAAATACCACTGAGTGGGGGCTTAGGAATGACACATAACTTACTTCTCACAGTTCTGGAAGCTGCAGGTCTGAGACCAGGGTGGCAGCAGCTTCAGTGAGGACGCTCTTCTTGGTCACAGACCTCTCTCTGTGCCCTCACACGGAGGAGGGGCTGTGGGCCCTGTGTGGCCTCTTTTATACGGACACTAATCCCACCATGAGGCCATTGCTCTCGCGACCTCATCACCTCCCAAAGGCCTCACCTGCCAACACAATCACCTTTGAGGGTTAGGGTTTCAACACGAATTTTGGGGCAACACAAATATTCAGACCATAGCATCTACCTGCATTTTGACTTTGTGTGTTTGTAATAGTTATTAGGAATGCAATTAGAAATAGCAGGTTTCCTAGAGAAAGTTTCCAGTTGGTAAAAATGGGACAACTTATCTTGGATGATGACGGAAATTTCTAGTTGAAGGATTTTTTTTACATCTCCTTACTTCCAGCCACTCTGATATATGTAACTCTGTGAACTTCATTACTTCTAGATTTGGTATTCTCTAAAAAATTAAAAAAAGAAATTAAATTACGCACATGAAATTGACCGTATTAACCATTTCTAAGTGTGCAGCTCAGTAGTGTTAAGTATATTCACATCGTTGTGCAACCAGTTTCCAGAATTCTTACTTCTTGCAAAACGGAAACTCCCCATTCCCCCCTCCCCCAGCCCCTGGCAGACACCCTTCTACTTTCTGTCCCCGTGAAGCTGATGACTCCAGGAGCCTCACGTAGGCGGCATCGTACTGTGGTTGTCTTTCTGTGACTGGTTTATTTCACTGAGCATAATGTCCTCAAAGATTTGGTATTCTTTTATTTCATCTTTAAAATAATATTTCCACTTAACATCAGAGGGATAGCCCATTCAAACTTTGGAAAGGTCATCGATAGAATGTGAAAAATATTCTCTAAGCCTGGACATTTTAAAGGCATGTATGTATCTGGAAAACAGCATGCTGCTAACAGCAGAGTGGGACATCTCGGAGGTGAAAGTCACATGGGCTGACGCCTCCCTGGTGAAGGCAGAGGGGCCGTGTTAAGTGGTGCCAGCCGGAGACCTCGTGTGCAGCAGGGAGCTGAGCCTGCAGGCCTGGGACCAGGGGCAGGGGCGCTCTGCAGATGTGCCTGCTTGTGGTGGGTGCCCATGGTCACACTGCTCCCCCGGGGCTGCTGCAACAACTGCCAGCGGAGTGGGTCTGGCAGCCGCGCCAGAGGGGGACATCTGCCTGGGCTCTCGCCGGAACGAGAGGACAGGGGGCAGCTGCAGAGAAGCAGAGACGAGGGCAGGAGCGGAGGAGATGGAAGGCACGCCCTCGACCTCCATCTCTGCCTCCCGCCCCAACACAGGCCCGCGGTTTGGTCAGGGAATTCCGAGGAAGCTGTTCCAGTCCTAAGCAGCTGTCCAGCCGAGTCGCACAAATGCCAGAACCAGGGGGACGGGAGGGGGACACCAGGCCGTTCGTCTCCCAGGCGGGGCCTTTAGACCCTCCTTGGAGTTTCCTTAGGTCTCGGCAGTCAAGCAAATAATCTCTAAGCACCGTGACATCATCTTTTTCAAAGAAGTGCAGTTTGCTACTGGCAATAACACAGATTTCCCACCCACAAGAGCCCAGGTGTTTTCTCACTATTTATCAGAACTTTACACTCTGATGAGTGATGGAATACAGTGGCCATTTGTTACTGCTGTGGCATTGTTTGCTGTCAGGAATGACACTGGAACAAAGAGGTAATCAGTTAAACGATTGCATTCAAAATTTATTCTCTCTGGAGGGAGTATACACACACTCACATAGCAATAGGGTTAATGTGTGCAGCCTTTATAAATGATCTGTGTAGTAATTTTCACTTTAAAATACCGTGTTCCCATCCGTCGTCTCATTCGGGTGTCACGAGAATGCTTATAGGGTTGCTGCAGTTGGCAAGAACGAGACTTAGAGGAGAAATGCTTGTCCGTGGCCATATAGGAGGTCCACTGGGGCTGCAATATAGGCCTCCCGACTCTTAAACCAGAGCTTTTCCCTCTAAACTGTACTTGAGAAGAAGAACGTGTCAGAACCAGAACAAGAGATAGACTGTTTCTCCTCCTGACTGGCAGGGCTTCTCCCACGTCCAGCCCGAGCAATCCTGAGGTGTCCAATTAGCGATGACTTGAAAATCAAGGGGATGTAACTGTGAGGTTGAACTGTGCAAAACTTCCATTTTTAAACAGGTTAAAGTATTCAAGTATCAACAATTTCATGTTTCAAATGAATCGGTCTCCCTAGATTTGCATAGGTTGCATTTCCCATGCAGCATCAAATTGGTCATTTTGTTGGTTAATTTGGCCCGTTGCTTTCCTCTCCATTTTGCTGCCCCTTGATCCGCTCTGCAGTGGCAGCAGAGCATTATTTTCGTGGCCTCCATGACCAAATGGAGCCAGCCACAGAGGCAGCAGGCCAAACTGTGCAGTTAAACCCAAACCAGGCGATTCAGGGTCATGTAAATATGACTCACGAATGACCAGCCCGCAGGAAGTTTCAACAGGTCTAACTGGCTCCTTGTTCCTGCACATTTTACCTGTAAAGGGAACTAAATTGGTACTCTTTTCCATTCATCTGGCATATTTGATGTATGTGTTCTGGTGAGTGGGAGACAGCTGATTTCCAAGGCTGTTGCAGAGGGATGATTAGAAAAGCAGGAGGGTATCTTGGCCAAATGTCAAGAATGAAGGAAGGGGCAGTGAGTCAAGTGGCTAAAGAGACGCACATTAGAGTCATTCATTCTTAACCGCTTGGCAGAAGCTGGAACCTCGCACCGCTGGCCAGGCTTCCCACCATCTGGAGCGAAATCAGGACACTCCCACCAGGGCTAGAAGGGCTCCAAGTGGGGGCAGCTGACAGAAGGGCCACGGCCGCATGGCAGGAACACAGACAGAGGAGGACAGTGCTTTCTGCATTTTCTTTTCTGGTTATGAGATGCTTTTGTGAACTGCTGGAGACTGGTCACAGAGTGATTAAGCTGGACAGCTTCTGGCGCTGCTGCCCTGGAGGCGCAGTGTTTTGAAGGTGCTGCACCCCAGATTTCTCAGGGTCCCTTTTCTGGCAATAAAGGCTTCATTTCTCTTGGTAGTCCACATGGTCAGAGCCCAGGCTGAAGAACCCTGATTCCCACGGCAAAATTACAGACCCAGCGAGCTAGAGTTAGAAAGACAGGGCCCGGGCAGCGTCCACAAGCCCAGTTCCAACGTTGCAGAGCCTGCTGGAGGGAAGCAAAGACTTCCATAAGCCAAGGGATAGAGGCATGCAGGAGGTCAGCTCTCCGGGGAAAATGCACGACGACTCTGATTTGTAACATCTGCTGATTGCTGTGGTGTCAAAATACTCCCACTGTGACCAGTTTCAAACCACCAATAGTTTAACAACCGGCTTGCAAAATTTCTGGATGTTTGATAATCTTTCCCCAGCCTGGACAGCTTGAACGCAGCATGACTTGGTGGCATAAAAACTAGAGTCGGGCAAATACACGAGCTGAGGTTTAACACGAGGGGTCCTGGCGTGGAAGCGTCTCAGGGCCGACTGTCCCCTCCGTCTCCTGCTTCCCTCCCTTCCTCCTAAGCTTGCTCCCTGGACCAGTCGCTGCTCGGGACAAGGGTTCTGGTCTCAGGCTTTGACCTTTAACACTGTGCCCGCCCAGTCACATCCCGAAGCACCCAAAGCCCCACGACTTCCTAGATGAGCTCACACAGGTGCTGGGCTCTCAACCGCTCTCCCTGTACCCAAGCCAAGGGCCTACCTGCCAGGAGGCTGCTGCAAGCCTCCTGTTGGGACACTGGTGAGGGGGTCCCATAACTGGAGCATGGGTGGTCTCAGATGCCTCCCCTAGTGGTCCCTATGTGGAGTTTAAAATGGCACCTCCATGAGTAAAAATTCAGTTAACTTGTTAGGAAGGTAGAACCCAGCTTTTTATGTAGGATGGGTTTATTCAGAAAGAAATTCCCATGACTCCCAACTGAAAGAATTCAGAATTTAATGATAAATCTATCTTCCAATTATGCACACTAGGGCTGTGTCATCTGCATTTCGGCAAACACATTTTTAGCTAAGCCTCAGGTTCCTTATTTGTGAAACTGAGTGGCCATAGTGAACTGACCTGTAAGGCATCTGTCTGTTCTATGCTTCTGGGATTCTACTTATGGTCAGTGCACGTTTCTCTACACTTCTCTATATGGTTTTTGGTCCTTTATAAATTTTATCGTTGTTTTTTTCTGCTCCTGGGACATCTGGTATTCCACTAAACATCATTATTTAGCTGTGCCACAAATAACTGTTTTTAGGCTAAATGAACTCGGAGGGCATTCTAGGTTAAACCAGTACTTTGCTGAGCATCTTCCTCAGAATCTCTGATATTCTAGGGTGCATTGTGTAACTCCAAAAGGGAAACTTAATGCTCATGGATTCCCAGACTTTTTGATCTCAAATGGTTTTTTTCTAAGGACAGTGTATCAATCTTCCAGGGCTGCTGTATCAAAATGCCACAAATTGGGTGGCTTAAACAACAGAAATTATTTTTTTTTCATGGTTTTAGAGGCTGGAAGTTCAAAATCGAGGTATTGGCAGGGCTGTGTACTCCCCGAGGGGTGAGTCTGTTCCATGCCTTTTCTTCAGCTCCTGGTCTTGCCCGCAGCCCTTGGTGTTCCACAGCTTGTAGATGCATCGCTCCAGTCTCTGCTCTGTCACACGTGCGATCTCTCTTTGTGTCTCTGCATCTTTCCTCTCCCAGGAAGGCTGCACAGACACCAGTCACACTGCATTAGGACCACCCTAATTGAATACGACCTCATCTTAACCTGATCACATCTGCAAAGGCCCCTTTTCCAAAGAAGGTCACAGTCACAGGTACCAGGGGTACAGATGTCAACATACCTTTCGCGGGACGCAATTCAACCCGCAACAGACAGCCATTAAAATTTCCTAAAACTGGTGGTCCAGCAAACACATTTTGGGAAATGCTGTCCCAGGAGCTTGTAATTAGGATTCACTCACCAGGTATGTGGTCCAACCCTTAGGTCAAGAGTTCTTAACGTGATATCAAGGGGTTTGTGCCCTTGGATGAGAAAAAAATTGTATCTTTATTTGTACTATTTCTGATTGAAATTTAGCATTTCCTTCATTTTTCAGTGTAGGCAACAAACCAAAGTAATATCACTAGTACTGTGACTTTGTCAGAGTTTTCCACCTCATACTACAGTTACTGCAGACATCATTCAGTTATTGGGACATCATTCATAAATCATCACCATCTCAGAATCACAGCGGGTGTGAGACTCGGCACTAGATCTTATTTAATGGGTTAACAAGCAAACACATAATGCAGATCTGTTTTAGTATTTTGATAACTGTATTTCAACCTCATCAGTTTCCTTTGTAATCCTTTATATTTTCTTTTATACACTTAAAAACACTATTCTGAGCAGACTGTAGGCTTCACCATTCAGCCAAAGTCCACCCTGACCCAAAAAAGTTAAGAGCCTCTGTCCCCACTCATGGCCCCCATGACTGATACAACCCAGCTTCCGTAGAAGGGTTTAGCTGAGAGACAAAACACTAGCAGAATCTTTCCATTTTTACAAATAAAGAATTAATACATAAGCCAAACACAAATATTATAAAATACTTTATTTGTAAATGAAATACCCAATTGGGGCAAAATGTAAAAATGAAATAGACATAGGTACAATAAGTTATACAAGAATCTTCAATTATCGTCGCTCTGTATTGATTATAAATAGATCACATTACCAAGGAAAGCATTGTCTAGGTGTTGGGATAATTTAGTTAAAAGTATCTGAATAACTTACTAGACACATTCCTCTTGGTGTGTGAACAAATGTATCAAATAATTGAACATACTCAACTATACTCCCTGTGAAAACTGCAAAGTCCTGGTCAGACGAGGCTAAACCTCTGAGCTGCATGAATGAGCTTGGTCACATTGTGGTCCAGTCTTGGAAGGATCACTGACACATAACCCCTGGAGCACTTTGGCCTCGGTGAAAGCACCAGAGCGTCGAGAGGCTGAATTCCAGCTGGGCTCTGCCCCTGAACATTTAAGGAACTAAGCACGTCGTCTGATTCTGAGCCTGTTTCCTCATCTGTGAAAAATGGGGATGCTGGTGTGTGTCCTTTCTGTCTCCCAGGGCAACTAGTAGATTTGATTGAGATAACCGATGTAAAAGTTCTTCGTATGTAGAAGTGCTGTATGAGGATGAGACATAGAACTATTCTTTCATTCTTTAATGTGCCAACATCCAAATGGGCATAAATTGATGGCATTCTCTTGTATATAAGGAGAAAATTAATATATATGTATTTTTTTCATGGACACTCAAATGCCAGTGTTCCCCCCCCCCGCCATCATTAAGTGCCTGGAAAGGCATTGGAGGTCCCAGCAAGGCTGCAGGGAAGTGGGCCTGGGTGCTCCTGGGCTTCCGTTTGCCACCTCCTTCCCCTCAAGGTGCCTCCCCCCCACCTATCTCCTTTCTGCCAAGCCCTCCCTTATGTACTCCCCGCGCCCCAGCCTGTGCTTCCCACCTTCCTGTCCTTCAGAATGTTCCATCTTGCAGTTTGTTCCCACGGGGCAGTGGTCCTCACTGTTGGCTGGACGTTAGAACTATCTGGGGAGGCTTTTCTCTGTCCTGATGGGGGGACCCCCACCCAGATGACTACATCAGGGTCTCTGAGGGAGGGCCTGGCGTCAGTATTTTAAGGCGCCCCCGGTGCAAGTGCCACCCGGGTGTTGCCTGGAGGTTGATCGGCAAATTGGAGTCCCTGTTCACCTGCAGCCAGCTATCCCTCCCAGGGAGGCTTTGTTTAACTCAGGCCAGCCGTCTTAAGTTTTCTTAAAGAAGGTTCCCCCAGCGCACCTCACTCCGGTTCCCACTGCTTCCGTCCACCCTCATGACATTCTCCGGGAGCGTTATCCTCATTCCAATCCATCCCCCTAGGGAGACTCAACCACTTAAACGTGGTTTAAGCCGAAGCCATGCACTTCCTTCCCAGAGCATCGAGGTGCCTTTCTGAGGAACAGGGCCTCCTGCTGAGATGGGCAGCTGCCCCAAGCCCTGCATCCGGGCTCACCTGGATGCCTCGCCTGCGCCTCTGTGTTCCGCTGCATCAGGGAGAGGATTTCGGAGAGGAGCTGTGGCTTCTGCTCCCTTTACACTTTCTCGCGGCCAGTTCTCTCCTCCACTGCTTTGCACATTCATAGGGAGGGCTGAAGGCTGGAGCTGGGGGAACTGTTTCCAAGCAGGCAGGTGCACAGCCCTGCAGCCTGCAGGAACATGCTCAGCCCAGGAGTGTTAGCTCTGCACCTGCAGTCTTGTGTCTTCCTCAACCTGGGCCCCTCATCTAGGTGTTCCAGGGGTCTGCATCCGCCCTGCTCGGGGCGCAGGCACGATCCCAAGACGCTGTTGCTATTGCCCCGTGGCAGGGTTCTGACCTCCTGAGTCCTAGGCGGCTGCCATCACCATGGGATTTAAAGGCCATATAGAAAGGCCCCCCACTGGGTCCCTCTAGTCTTCCCAGGTCCCCGACACTCCCACCTTTGAGAGCTGCTCCTTTGCCAAATCATTGCATCTCCAAGAGCCCTGGGTTGGAAGGTTTGCACCCTACGAGGACTCATCCATTCATCTCTCATCTGGTGTTGCCCCTTCCGGAGCCCCGAACTGAAGCAGGAATGTGCTCTGAGGTCTGGACTCGCACTTGTGTGCTCTTGGGCAAATCACTCACCTTCCTGAGGATCAGTGTTCTCATCAAAGAAACAAAGATTTTCATATTTTCCCCACATATTTCTACAGGACTGTGGTTGAGATCATTGGAGATAACAGACAAGAAATGGATTTTTCTACAGCAAAGCCCATTTGACAACGTGTAAGACAGTTTCATTACTGTTATCGGAAAAAAAATGTGTGGGTCTGCTTTGTGCACTGCAGCTCGCTGACGGCGAGGGGCAGAGTTTGGAGGAAAAAGGTGCTGCAGTGGAAGCTCATGATGTCCTGAGGGTGAGCCCAGGGTCATGGGAATCTGGAGAAGACAGCCTGAGTGGGGAGGAGAGAAAATTAATTGGGAAATGCTGGCCAACTTCCCTTATTCCACATTGTGCCAGGAGCCAGCTCAGCCACCACTGGGATAGGTGAAGAAGAAGCAGCAAGCCCTCCGCTAGCTCCCATGTGCGTATTTCAGACTCAGCAGGAGGGTGGGCCACTGACAAGAATAATACAGACCAGCAGGCAGGGCAGGAGACACCCGAAAGGAAAACAAGGAAACAGGTTTGAGCTGGGCCTGGCCTCCTTGGCGTGGACTGCCTGACTGGCACCAGGCTTCTAGGGTGGCCCTGGATGTGGTGCTTGATGGGGCCAGTAGAGCATCCACCAGGCTCAGCACCCAGGCCTTAGGGAAGCTCACTTGTGCAGGGGGGTAGGACCTTAGCCTTGCAACCAGGCTGGGTGAGGCAGGCTCAGTGCAGAGCACTTCCTTCTTTGGGGGTCATGTGTCCCTTGTGATTAGAGAGATTGGGGCACCTGCTTCTTCAGGACCACCTTGTGTGGTCCAGGCTCTGCCCTGTCTTCCCAAGAGACTGTGCCTGTAGGCAAGTCACATCACCTCTCCAGGCTGTCCTGTTCATTTCTGTAAGGCGAGGAGAGTGGCCAGTATGACCTCCAGGATCCCTTCCAGCTCGGCATCAGGTTGCCCTATGATCCAAGCCTAGTTTCTAAGGAACCCGAGAAACAATATGGCGTATATGACTGGAGCCCATGGATTGAGTGTTTAAATTTTTTCTGAAATTATAAGATCTTTCACATTAAAACCAATACTGAAGTATGGCATGCCTCAAAAAATTAAACATAGAATTATCATATGATCCAGAAATTCCACTTCTGGGTATACACCCTTAAGAATTGTAAGCAGAGATTCATGCAGTTGCACACCAATGTCCACAGCAGTATTATTCACAACAGCCAAAAAAGGTGGAAACAACCCAAATGTCCATTGAAGGATGAATGGAAACAAAAAGTGATACATACACACAATGGGATGTTATTCAGTATGAAGAAGGAAGGGATTCTGACACGTTCTACAATCTTGAGGACATTATGCTCAGTGAAGTAAGCCAGCCACAAAAGGACAAATACTGTATGTGTACCTATATGAGGTACTTAGAATAGGCAAATTCATAGAGCCAGGCAGTCGAATGCTGGTTACTAGGATCTGAGAGAGAAGAAAGTGGGGAGTTAGTGTTTAATGGGTGCAGAGTTTCAGTTTGGGAAGATGGAAAGTTCTGGAGAGGATGTAGGTGGGGGCTGTACAACACTGTGAGTGCACTTTACACCCCTGAAATGGACACGTAAAATGGTTAATTTTATGTATATTTCATCAGAATAAAACAAATACTGGAATATTTATGCATGTTAATGGTTTTAATTTGGTATACAAAATAATGGTAATGAAGCATAATTCCTGCTGGTTTGTGGCCCTCTTGCGGATATGAAGAATGAAACCAGTCACTGAATAATTAACTTAAAAAATCAGTTAAAGTGGGGAATTACTAAAAATGATGCTCCTGTACTATATTGTAATTTAACTCAAAATTTCTAAATGTACATTTAATCATCAGTTTTGGGGTCTTTTTCTTTGGGTGTAGGTTTGCTGAGTGGAGTTCAGCATGGTCTCCCTTGCACAAACCACACCCAAGGTATATCATTTACAGATTCTAGTTTCAGAGTGTTTGCAGTGGAATGAGGTCTTAGAGACACTTGTGAATAAAAATGAAGGCAGAGTTCTCCTAGATTCTTATGACCCTTCTCCATCGCCAGTGCTTTTATAATTGTATCAGCTCACCTAATTCCACATCTCTATGTCTGTATAACTCTCTGTCCATATAAACATATTTAAATAGCTAGTCTTTATGAAGCTTTCCCAAGGCATTCAATGCATTGTGTTCTGGAACAACCAGGCTGCACAGCCTTAGGAACACACACCATTCCTAGTTTGCAAGCATAAAGCCCAATGGGAGAAAGCAGAAGTGCACACTTCATCATAAGACAAGTGAAAATATAAGCCATAATGCGGGAAAAGATACTTGTGACACAAAAACTGACAAAGGAGTAGGATGTCAACCACATAAAGAACTTAACCAAATCCATAAAAAGAAATAACCCAGTAGGAAAACGAGCTTAACACTTGGACAGGCATGAAACCAAAGAGGAAAGCCAAATGGACGCTACTCAGAAAAGAGGTTCAACTTCATTAGTAATCAGGGAAATGCAAACCGAAACCCCAACGAGGTAACACTACACATGAGACAGGCAAAAACTAAGAATGCTGAAAATACTAACTGTCGGCAAGTATTTGGGGCAGCAGAAACTCTGGGGAAAGTTGTAACCTGCTAATAACCTCTTTGGGAAGCAGCTTGTGTTGTCTGTGGAGATTGAAGACACACACACCCTGTGGTCCCGCACGTCCACTCTCAGGTCGATTCCTGGAGAAACCCAGGCAGACGTGCACCAGAGTGTACATACGGCAGGAGTGCTCATGGCAGCCTGGCTCACTCAGCTCAACCCAAACCACTCAACACCTGTAGGATAGGTACATAAATTCTAATACGGTCGAACAATGAAATACTATGTAACAATGAAAATGGACAAACTTTACACAAAACAACAGGAGTAAATCTTCAGGGCATAGTATCAAGCAATAGGAGCAAGACAGAGAATACCTTGCGATCACGTTTATTTCAGGTTGAAAAGCAGGTAAAGCTAAGCTCTGGTGTATCATTTGGCGATGTATACATAGATGGTTACCTCTGGGGGTGTTGTGGGCTGAATGTTGCAGTTTGAACCTCCCATGTGATGGTATTGGGGGATGGGGCCTTTGGGAGGTGATGTTTAGACAGGTCATGAGGCCATGTGGAGCCATCGTGATGGGCTTATAAGAGGAGACCAGAGAGCTTGCTTCCTCTTCCTCTCTCTGCCATGTGAGGCCACAGCGAGAAAGCAGCCGTCTGCAAGCCAGGAATGGATTCTCACCTGAACCAGACCCTGCTGACACCCTGATCTTGGCCTCCCAGCCTCCAGAACTGTGAGAAATAAATGTCTGTTGTTTAAGCCACCCAGTCTGTGGTATTTTAGCAGCCCAGGCGGACTAATACAGGGGCGTTGGGTGTGTTTTCAGTTGGGAGGGACATAAGGGGGGCTTCCAGGTATTGGCAGTGAGGCCCCAAGGAGGGTTACACAAGAGTGTACTCTCTGATTATTCATTAAACTCCATGTGTATGTTCTATTTATGTAAAGGTATGTAAATTTCAAAGCAATCATTCACACTAAGAATGAATAAAGGAGTATGTGGGTGTGCCAGCAAGTAGCTTCCTTGATGCCTGGCTTCTTTTTTTAAAAAAATATTTTGTGACACTATGTTTATTTTTTATTTTTTAATTTTTTTGCGGTACACGGGCCTCTCACTGCTGTGGCCTCTCCCGTTGTGGAGCACAGGCTCCAGACGCGCAGGCTCAGCGGCCATGGCTCACGGGCCCAGCTGCTCCGTGGCATGTGGGGTCTTCCCGGACCGGGGCACGAACCCGTGTCCCCTGCATCGGCAGGTAGACTCCCAACCACTGCGCCACCAGGGAAGCCCTATATTTTTAATTTTTATTTTATTTTAATGTGGACCATTTTTAAAGTCTTTATTGAATTTGTTACACTATTGCTTCTGTTTTATGTTTTGATTTTTTGGCCATGAGGCATGTGGGATCTTAGCTCCCCGACCAGGGATCGAACCTGCACCCCCTGCATTGGAAGGTGAAGTCTTAACCACTGGACCGGATGCCTGGCTTCTTGATTGTGGCATGTCTTATGAGGGGACAGGGGGCCGTGGTTAATCCAGGAACCCGATCAGGTGGAGCTGTGGTGGAGGAGGTGAGGGGGTGTCTGAGAAAACATGATAAAAAGGAAATACTGATACATTCAGGTTGAGAATAGAGGTTCTGAGGAGTTATAATATTTTATTTTTCATTTTACATTATTACATAACCCACAATATGACAAATGAAATGCATTTTACTCTTTTTGGTGACAGTTCCGTTGAGTTCCTTCTCTGGCCCAGTCTTCGTATCTGGGAGAAAATGAGCATTTTCTGGGTATTTGTAGGTATAATCTGGATAAAGGCAGAAAAAGGAATTGTTTTCAGAAGTATTATGACAATATATAAAGCATAGTAAAGGGATGTAATCTCAGAAAATATTCAAAGCCTACCTCTACTTCCAAAGTGACCCTGTGGAACTTTGGCAGGATCTCACAGGAGCCTGAGCTTCTTGCAGTGGAGCTTGAAAACCCTGCTGTAGGAAGGAGGGACCCAGCCCTGGGTGTGTGGGGGAGAAAGGAAAGCTGAGTAATTCCTAACTCTAAGGGCACATTCTTCCCAACTCCATCATAGCTTTGCTACATCTCGGAGCTGTTGGCCTGTGGGTCTGATAACTGAGGTACTGAGAGAAGAGGACCTGCCCTCCTCTACTCCCTTCCCTTGTCACCCAGTGTCAACACTGTCTCATTTCATTTGTGTTCAGTATGTGTTTGTTGAATTAAATTCTTGAAAGCATCCAAACGGAACTCAAAGAGCTTTGGGGATTCAGAGGGGTGAGACTTTCTAAGGGGTTATTTCTGCTTGGGAAATGGGGCGAGACTTCATGAGAGGGAAGGATACTGAGCTGAGCTTTGAAGAATGAAGAGGGGCTGTAGACAAGGTTGGATTTGAGAGAGGAGGTTGAAAAGGCACAGGGGAACAAGGACAAAGCATGCTTGGAGATCGCGGTGGTACTTGTTTGGCCGAGCCTGTGGGAAATAAAGGGAGAGAGTTAAGCAGAGGTGGAAGTGAGGCGATTCCTGCATGCTAGAGCCAGAGACGGTCACAGGCAATGCGGACGACGAGTGATTTGGAACAGAGGTGTGCCTGGGCCAAAGGGCAGTCTGGTGGCAGCACATAGGCTGGCTTGGACAAATGATTGGCTGAAGCCAAGGGAATGGGTTGGGGGGGCTGGTACAGGAGGTCTGGGCAGGAGGTGAGGAGGGCCAGACAGACAGGGCTGGTAGAGCACATGGGAAGTAAGGAGCAGCTAATGCTCAAAGAAAGAAAAACAGGTATAATATTAGTTACAGATGGGCTGAGGGGTGCAGCTGGAGAGAGATGGCTGAGGTTTGTAAGACCAGTGACAAGGAGTAAGAGGGTGCCATGAGTGGAAAAAGAAGCTGGTGTGTGTGAGCACATAATGAGCTGTATTTTTTGCTGGATTTGAGGTGCTGTGGGGACATCTAAGTGGAAACATCCCACAGCTGGAAATTTGGAACTGGAAGCCAGGAAAGAAGTTGGAACTAGAGCAACAGATTCAGGAGACAAGAGCCTGGAAGTGAGCCCTGGGTGTGCACTGGCCCCAGAGGGAAGCTGCGTGGAGCAAGAGAAGACAGGATTTGGTGAAGGTGCATATTTAGGATGAAGAAGAAAGAAAGAGACCGTGAGTCAGAATCAAAGGATAATGTAAAATTAGATGAAGAAACAATTTGGCTTTTAGCTCTGTCCATTCACCTCTGCAATTCCCAGGAACAGAGCCATCTATGCTTCATTTTAGGATTAGACCAATCCTGGGCTCTGTGAGGAAGCTCATCATTTTTGGTCTTAAGTGGTTCCAGGAAGTTAAACTCGCTTGTTGAATAGGCTCCGCTACAATACTTATCTTTGTTGCAGGTTGTAGCTAAACCCGCAAGAGCCTGGAGTAGGGAGGACCGCTGTGAATGATGATGCCTGCAACTCTGCATGAGAAGGACCAATAAATAATCAACGCAGAGCTCTTAGTATGTGACAGTCTCTGCTAAGAATTTTGCAAGCATTATCTCACTTATTCTTTAATCCACTTGGCCAGATATTAACATCTTCCCA
Source organism: Globicephala melas (assembly GCF_963455315.2). Taxonomy (NCBI): domain Eukaryota; kingdom Metazoa; phylum Chordata; class Mammalia; order Artiodactyla; family Delphinidae; genus Globicephala; species Globicephala melas. The sequence goes on from NC_083324.2 coordinate 99,729,044, forward strand.
GCTAACAGAAAGGAGACTGATACTCAGAACAAATAAGTTCACAAAGCTAGGAGGTAGCAAAGGGTTGGAGTCCAGGCAAGCTAACCCAACAGCCCTAAGTACTACATTATCCTGAGAGAGAGAGAAGAAGCAGGAATGAGAGTCCAGATGTAAGGAAGATGAGAGTGAGAGAAAGTTCAAGATTAGTTGATAACGTTAATTACCAAAGGTGCCTTGGACTGACAGTAAAGATTCCCCAAGTCGACGAAACAAATAGGTCTTTATATCCTGGGCAGTAAGGGAGGATTTAGGGTTTCCTGGAACTAATCATGTTTTGATACAATCTCCCCGCCTAAAGATATGCAGAAGCCATCTCTGAGAAGACTTACAAGGTACTAGAGAATCATGAAATCTGAAATGAATCCTGAGGCGTGTGATGTCAGAAAGATGGCAGAATAGGAAATTTCTACTGTCATCCCCTCACAGAATGTTGATTTGACAATCACGCATGGACAAAAGTACCTTTTGGGAGTCCAGGAGTCCAGCGGAGAAGGTCCAACAGAAAAATCTGAGCCTGGATGCATTGAAAAGGGTAAGAAGAATGGTTTCTTCTCCTTCACCTGCATCACTTCTCCCCCAAGGTGGCACAGCTTAGTGCCAAGAGAGACCCCCTTGGGCTGCATTTCTCTCCCAGGGAAAAGTGACAGTGTGTGAGTGAGCACCCAGCTTCCCGAGCTGTGCGGGATGCTGCTCAAGGGGCCTACTTCCTTCTCACCCCACCCAGAATACTGAGGTGATTTGCACAGTTGAGGAATTGGGAGGGGCTGGGAGCACAGCAACTAGGACTCAGAACTCATCAAAAGGTTGCTGCTAAGTGCTTTGCAGTTCATCCTATTAAATGCTTTGTGCCCTCCGTCAGGAAGCTCCCCCACAAGCCAGTGGGGACACCTCACTTGTGGTCCACCTAACTGGCCCATGGGCACCTCTAATGTTCTGTGCACTTCAACCTCCTCTCCCCGCATGGCCAGCTCCTGGCACATGCTCCCATGGATGGTGAGCGCAAGGCTTTGCAGACGGCTGTGTGATTGGGAGAAAGCCCACAAACTTGAGTGCTTCAGGGCACTGCTCTAGAGAGAACTGGGAGGCTCTTAGAACCCGGCCAAGTCTCCACTGAAAACTGTTAGAGCTAGTCAACAAACTCAGGAGAATTGGAGGATACACAATCAACATACAAAAATCACTTTCATTTCTGTATACCAGCAACAGAATAGCTGAAAAAGAAATTAAGAAAACATTCCCACTTAAAATACTTAGGAATACATTTAACCATGTGGGCTAGAGACCTGTACACAGAAAACTATAAGACTTCGACGAAATAAACTGAATAAGACACAAACAAATGGAAACATATTCCATTTTCGTGGATTGAAAGGACTAATGTTGTTAAACTGTCCATACTATCCAAAGCGATCTATAGATTCATATCAAAATTCCAGTGGCATTTTTCATAGAAATTGAAAAAAATTCTGAAATTCATGTGGGACCACAAAAGACTCCAAATGGCCAAAGCAGTCTTGAGAAAGAAGAATGATGCTGGAGACATCACAATTCCTGATTTTAAACTACATTTCAAAACCACAGTAATCAAAACAGTATGGTACTGGCATAAAAACTCACACCTAGGTGGATGGAACAGAATAGAGAGCCCAGAAATAAACCCATGTCAACTAATCTTTGACAAGGGTACCAGGAACATACAGTGGGGCAAGGACAGTCTGTTCAATAAATGGTGTTGGGGAAATTAGATATCCTTATGTAAAATAATGAAACTATCCTTATCTTAAACCACTCACAAAAATTAATGGAAAATGGATCAAAGCCTTAAATGTAAGACCTGAAACTGTAAAGCTCTTAGAAGAAAATATAAAGAAAAAGCTCCTTGACATAAGGTCTTGGAAATGATTTTTTGGATATGACATCAAAAGCACAGGGAAGAAAAGAAAAATAAACAAGTGGGACTACATAAGCTGAAAAGCTTCTGTACAGCAAAGGAAATTATCAACAAAATGAAAAGGCAACCTATAGAATGGGAGAAAACATTTGCAAATCATATATCTGATATGAGGTTGATATCCAAAATATATAAGGAACCCATAGAACTCAGTAGCAAAAACACCACAAATAATCTGATGAAAAAATGGGCAGAGGACCTGAATAGACATTTTTCAAAGAAGGCATATAGATGACCAACAAGTACATGGAAACATGCTCAACATCACTAAACATCAGGAAAACGCAAATCAAAACCACAACGAGATATCACCTCACACTTGTTAGGATGGTTATTATCAAAAGAGATATATATGGAACCTAAAAAAAAAAGTGGTACTGATGAACCTAGTTGCAGGGCAGGAATAAAGAGGTAGACATAGAGAACGGACTTGGGGACATGGGGTGGGAGGGGGAAGCTGGGTGAAGCGAGAGTAGCATCAACGTTTGTACACTACCGAATGTAAAATAGTTGACTGGTGGGAAGCAGCAGCATAGCACAGGGAGATCAGCTCAGTGCTTTGTGATGACCTAGAGAGGTGGGATAGGGAGGATGGGAGGGAGGCTCAAGAGGGAGGGGATATGGGGACATGTGTATGCACATGGCTGATTCACTTTGTTGTGCAACAGAAACTAACACAGTATTATGAAGCAATTATACTCCAATTAAGATCTATTAAAAAATAATAAAAAGACCAGAAAACTGACAAGAGATAACAAATTTTTGCAAGGATATGGAGAAAAGGGAACCCTTGTGCACTGTTGGGGGGAATGAAAGTTGGTACAGCGATTATGGAGAACAATGTGGAGGTTCCTGAAAAAACACAAAAGAGAATTCCCATACGATCCAGCAAGTCTGCTTCTGGGTATACATCCAAAGGAAAGGGAATCAACGTCTCGAAGCACTCTCATATTCACTGTGGCATTATTCACAATAGCCAAGATATGGAAACAACCTAAGTGTCTTTTGACAGATTAATGAATAAAGGAAATGTGATATATATTTATATATATATCACAATTTTACATACACACACACCCCATAGAATATTATTCAGCCATAAAAAGAAGGAAACCTTGCCATTTGTGACAACATGGATGAACCCGGGGGACATTATGTTCAGTGAAATAAGCCAGAAACAGAAAGACACATACTGTATGATCTCACTCACATGTGGAATCTTAAAAAAAAGTTGTAGAAATACAGGGTAGAATGTTGATTGACAGGGGTTGGCGGGTGGAAATGGGGAGATGTTGGTCAAAGTGTACAAACTTTCAGTTATAAAACGAATAAGTTCTGGGGATCTACTGTACGGCATGGTGACTATAGTTAACAACACTGTATTGTGGTTTTTTTTTGTTGTTGTTGTTGTTTTTTGCGGTATGCGGGCCTCTCACTGTTGTGGCCTTTCCCGTTGCGGAGCACAGGCTCCGGACGCGCAGGCCCAGTGGCCACGGCTCACGGGCCCAGCCGCTCCGCGGCATGTGGGGTCTTCCCGGACCGGTCCCCCGCATCGGCAGGCGGACTCTTAACCACTGTGCCACCGGGGAAGCCCTGTATTGTATATTTGAAATACGCTAAGAGAATAGCTCTTAAGCGTTGTCACCACACACACACACCATGGTAACTGTGTGAGCTAATAGATGTGTTAATCAACTTAATTGTGGTAATCATTTCACAATGTATACATATATCTATTATGCTGTATACTTTACAATTGTATTCGTCATTTATACCTCTATAAAACTGGAAAAAATAAAAACCAATCGTGAATCCGAAGGTAGTGAGAGGAAGGGTGGTAGCTGGTGTGACTTCCTCCCCGACGCCACCTCTAGCTTGTGGGTGAGCCTCCTGAGGCGAGCTAGTAATCTAGTATTAGACTGACGAATGTGAAAAGTACATTATAACACTTTACTAAGAAGCATGAGCCGTTGTCCTGCCTTCAGAGAGTCGTGGGGAGACAGAGGTCACAGGGTAGGGGGAGGCACAACCTTAGAAAGGACAGGCCAGCTCAAACTCGCAATTTTATTTTTGTGAATCGATTAATGTCCAGGAGAAACACTTATCTATAGAAAGAATGTTTTTGTTACTGCTCCCATTAGAGACTGAAGATCCCTCTAGTGCTCCTATTCTGCGATTCTGAGATCTAAAAAGAACGAGTGTGTGTGTGTGTGTGTGTGTGTGTGTGTGTGTGCGCGTGCGTGTGTGCATGCGCGCGAGATGCGTGTGTATGTGTAGATATAGAGTGAAATCCGCACCTTCTCCAGGGCCTGGTGGAATAGTGGAGATGATGTGGAAACAGCTAAGGAGCTGTAAGAGCTGGTGGCGGGTGAAGGTGAGGGCAGTGGTATATGTGTATATTTTTAGAAAGAGGGAGAGAGAATTCCTTTGTTGGGGCTTGGAATCCCTGGACAGCGCTTCACCTTCAGTGATGTGTCTTTTCTTCTTCCTTTACTTGGGGCTGGGCAGGCACCTGACAGCCTGACCCCAGGGCTCTGCAGAGAGGCTGAGAAATGCTTGTCCAGGCACAGGTGAAGTAGGATGTTTCTGGAAGAGCCGGCTCCTTTATTTCACACTAGACTCTGGTGACTGGTGGATTGAATGAGGCAGAGCATGGGAATAGTCGAGCTCAGCGCTGACACGTAAGCCTGCAGTACAGGACAGCTCTTAATAGTGCGATAGAGACAGGGCTGGAATCTGAGCCTGACTCTTGCCCTGCATCCCTGTCGGCCTCTCCCCACGGCACACGCCCACACGCCGCTCCTTTCATCCTCCTGGGCTCCCCATGTCTGCGATCAGGACTGCCCTGCACGCATCTGAATGAAAATGAATAACAATACAGGTTAGATCACAGGGCTGGGGGAGCCTGAATAGGGGTCCTGAGGCTTCACTGGCTCAGCGTGAAAACTTGGCCTGTCTTTTGCAGCCCAGAAGCTGGAGGGATAATGGACTTAAAGTGGTGCCTTCTCTCAGGCTAATTAGAAAGTCAGCAAGCCAGGGCCCTGGGATTCCCTGTGCTCCTCCCCATGAAGGGGAAGCAGCTCCTGACCCTCGGGGCGCTGAGCAGGGAGGCGGTGCTGGCAGGGAAAGCGCCAGGTGCAGCAGGGGGCAGACCCCGGGTTACCCGCTGCAGCTGCGCAGACTGCCTGCTAACCTCCCGCAAGTTACTTTGCCTCTTGCAGGCTTCGTTTTTCCCCCGTTAGAGCAGGGATGATACTTTGCAGATTAATCCTTTGTCAGTTGCTTCGTTTGCAAATATTTTCTCCCATTCTGAGGTTTGTCTTTTCGTCGTCTTTATGGTTTCCTTTGCTGTGCAAAAGCTTTGAAGTTTCATTAGGTCCCATTTGTTTATTTTTGTTTTTATTTCCATTTCTCTAGGAGGTGGGTCAAAAAGGATCTTGTGGAGATTTATGTCATAGAGTGTTCTGCCTATGTTTTCCTCTAAGAGTTTGATAGTGTCTGGCCTTACATTTAGGTCTTTAATCCATTTTGAGTTTATTTTTGTGTATGGTGTTAGGGAGTGTTCTAATTTCATTCTTCTACATGTAGCTGTCCAGTTTTCCCAGCACCACTTATTGAAGAGGCTGTCTTTTCTCCACTGTATATTCTTGCCTCCTTTATCAAAGATAAGGTGACCATATGTGCGTGGGTTTATCTCTGGGCTTTCTATCCTGTTTGCTCAACATCTCTAATCATTAGAGAAATGTAAATCAAAACTACAATGAGGTATCACCTCACACCAGTCAGAATGGCCATCATCAAAAAACCTACAAACAATAAATGCTGGAGAGGGTGTGGAGAAAAGGGAACCCTCTTGCACTGTTGGTGGGAGTGTAAATTGATACAGCCACTATGGAGAACAGTATGGAGGTTCCTTAAAAAACTACAAATAGAACTACCATTCGACCCAGCAATCCCACTACTGGGCATATATCCTGAGAAAACCATAATTCAAAAAGAGTCATGTACCACAGTGTTCATTGCAGCTCTATTTACAATAGCCAGGACGTGGAAGCAACCTAAGTGTCCATCGACAGAGGTATGGATAAAGAAGATGTGGCACATATATACAATGTAATATTACTCAGCCATAAAAAGAAACGAAACTGAGTTATTTGTAGTGTGGTGGATGGACCTAGAGTCTGTCATACAGAGTGAAGTAAGTCAGAAAGGAAAAAACAAATACCGTATGCTAACACATATATATGGAATCTAAAAAAAAAGAAAAGGTTCTGAAGAACCTAGGGGCAGGATGAGAATAAAGATGCAGACATGGAGAATGGACTTGAGAACACGGGGAGGGGGAAGGGTAAGCTGGGACGAAGTGAGAGAGTGGCATGGACATATATACACTACCAAATGTAAAATAGATAGCTAGTGGGAAGCAGCCGCATAGCACAGGGAGAGCTTTGTGACCACCTAGAGGGGTGGGATAGGGTGGGTGGGAGACACAAGAGGGAGGAGATATGGGGATATATGTATATGTAGTTGATTCACTTTGTTATACAGCAGAAACTAACCCACCATTGGAAAGCAATTATACTCCAGTAAAGATGTTTAAACAAACAAACAGGGATAATAAATATTTGCAGGGTGGCCATGAAGAAACAAGGCAGCACCTGCATGGTGCCTAGAGCACTGGGGGCTGGGTGAGGGGCATGTGGGGTTGTGGGTTCTCTTGTTACCCCCAGTGTGAGCTACCATGGTAGAGAAGACAGGGTGAGTATCCCTCTCATGAGGAATTGGAATGCAGAGTTTGCAGGGTTTAGAAGATGCTGCCTGGGACCATGCTTTAGAAGGAAACGAAGATTCCTTCTAGGTTTCATGGATCAGAAAAAACAGAGAAGGCAGGACATGTCCTGGCCCTCGAAGGACAGGTAGGGTTTTCGGGGGAAGCATCATAGGGGAAGGAGGTGGCTGAGCAAATCCTCAATGGAGGGAACGTGCTGTTTTCAGTGGTCGGTGAGGAAACCAGCCAAGTGGGAACAGAGAGTTGACCCAGGTGGGAGGGGATGTTGGCACCTCATCTTCCTCCTTGTCATCTCGTCACACCTCACTGAAACGACTTGTTGAAGTCTCTGTTCTCCCGGCCAGGTTGTAAGCACATGAGAGCAGAGACTGTGCCTAACCTAGCTCATCCTGACCTGTATCTCTAGGGCCTGGCACTGACTAGATGCTCAATGTATATATCAAATGAATGAATGAATGAGGCCATGGGTGGACGTATTGGGAAAGGTAGGTTATGTTCGGGTTGGGGAGGGTCTGGGCTAGAACCGAGAACCCACTGAAAGTTTTGAAGGAGGATGTATCTGTCTGAAGGGGGTGTTTTAGGAAGGAGTAACCTGAGAGCCCATGGAGGATGGGTTGAAGGGTGGAGGATTTGTAGGTGAGATGGAGGCCAGTGAGGAGGCAGTGGGATCCTGAAGGCATCAGATGGTGGGTCCTAGACTCATCCGTTCCCAGTGGTGATGAGACAGGAAAGTAGGTGTGATCAGATGAGTTAAACAAGTGCTCCACAGAAAGTTTCACCCTGTGGCCTCTTCTGATGGTTCCTGGAATTCTTAAGATTCTGCGTCTATTTTCCCTCTCCAGAATAATAATAATAGTAAAGGTCCTAAAATTTTCAAACAGTTAAGAAAAAGAGGGAAAAAGGCACAACTTCCCACTGTTTGCCCATGTGGCTTGGCCATGGAATAGGTGGCGGAAAGTCAGCCCAAGGAGGGGACAGGGTGCGGTGGGTGCAGGGTGTGGATGGTGAGAGGGCTGGGCCAGAGCACAGAGCTGAGGGCCTCGGCACTGTGGCTGCTGGATTCTCTGCTTTGGAGAAGGTGGAAATTCCTAACTTTCCTAGTGTGGAGTGAGAGAGGAGGAGGAGGAAACATAATAACTTTAATTTCCTGCCCAGTTAAAAACCTTGACTTAGGCTTTGTGGAGTGATCCTACACAGTGTTCTAAAGATTTTATAAATTCCTCTCTAGGGATAAGCCTCCAGGGAGAACATGCCCCAAGGGACTACTCCTTTTTGAAGAACAGGCCTAGAGCGGAGGGTTAAAACTTCCTCAGAAATGCAAACAATCCTCTTCAGATTAAAGGCCTTTAGCAAGTGGCTTATATTTTGCCTTGTTGCAGCTTCAGGTGTTCAAAGACCAGTGGTTGGAAAAGATCTACCTTCAAGGGTATAAGCAGACAGAAAAGCCTGACATTTCCAATTTCCATCTCAGAAAGGACATCAAGAACTGGGTCCTGGATGGGAAGAAAGCGTCGTTTTCTAAGCCTTGAATCTTCACATTTGTAGTTTTTGTTACACCTGGTTTGTTTCTGGGCATGATGAGTAGAAAAGCATTGCAGACTAAATAAGCCTGAATGCCTGTCTTCAGCGCAGCAAGCGGGGGAGGCTGGGCCTCTCTTCAGCCAGGCTTGGGAGCGGAAGAACCACAGGGGACCAAGAGGTGGGACGGTCACAAGCGGGGAGAAAAGCCAGACAGTCTTGAAGCCTTTGTCAGTGAAGGAAAAGGAGGGCGTCCTAGTTAGAAGCTGTAATAGTTAATACTGTGTGTCAGCTTGGCTGGGCCACAGGGCCCAGATATGTGTTTGAACAGTATTCTGGGTGCTTCCGGGAGGGTGTTTTTGGATGAGATTAACATTTAAATGGGTGGATAAATGTTTGAATAAAGCAGTTTGCCCTCCATAATGCGGGTGGGCCTTATTCAGTCAGTTGAAGGCCTGGATAGAGCCACCACTGAGCAAGAAGAAATTCTGCTAGCAGATAGCTTCAGGCTCAGACTGCAGCACCGGCTCTTTTCTTGGCCTCCAACCTGCCGGCCTATCCTGCAAATAGTGAACTTGCAGGTCTCCATAATCTTGGGAGACAATATGCCTCAAAATAAGTCTCTCTCTCTTTCCATGTATATATACATACACATCCATCCTATTAGTTCCGCTTCCCCACTGAGTGCCCCTGACTAACTCTGTTCATCACTCCTGCTCGCTTTGATCATCTGTGCTATTAGCAAACTCGGATGAGCTCAAGCCATAGATGGTTCCAAGTATGCTGAAAATTCAGAGAAAAGTCTGCGACATTTATTAGAGGATGTTTGAACGTTATTTAGAGAATGAAGGACATGATGATACTTGCCAAATGGTATTCCTTTGGCTCAACATTAGAAAACAGATATGGAACAGAGGGCAAAACATTAGAACAACATTTCTATTCAATAATAAACTTCACTTTGAAGTAGATGGTTAACCCTGAGTATTCTAGTTAGTCTTAGTGTCCTGGTTCAGCAAAGCTTCGGCCAGTTAACACTCCCGACTTGTGCAACGCAATACATAGCTTTATGCTTTGGAGCGTGCTTGCTGAATTGAGTGAATGTCCTGACGGTTCAGGCCGAGCAGGGACTGTGGCTGGACAGATTGGTGGGGAGAGACTGCTGAAGCATGTTCAGTGGGGGAGACAGAGCACGTGTCTTTCTGGCCAGACACTCTGTCTTCTGAGAAACAGAGGGCTGTGGCCAGAGGAGAATCACTTCGAAGCAGGTCACCATGAGCACGAGAACAGTACAAGTCGTGACTGCACCTGAGGCCACCGGTCGGAGAGCCGGTCTTGGCTCCACCACTTTTAGGGTTGAAAGTAAACGTTGGGCTAATAGGTTAGTCTTGAATCCTGACATTATCCCACGGTGGAGAGAAGGGGCAGAGAGAAATTTCTTGCCAAAATAAGGAAGACCATTTCAGACATGTTCATTGTAATGACACAGCCTTAGAACACTGTTCAAATGCTAGGAGAGAAGATGGACTGCTAGGCAGTGAGGTTTTAGTGGAAGGAAGGTGGACCTCGTGTTCATAAACACTGGCCTTGCCAAACTCCTCACTAAACTCCTAAAAGGCCTCGTTCTCTCCCCGGTCTGAGTCTTACCACATCTTTGCTGCAGACTACTACCAACCTACCTCCTCCTTGAGCATTAGGTCTCTATATGGAAGAAGCGTTTCTTGTTCCTCCTGTGTGCCACCTCAGCCCTGTTGCTGGCTTTTCTCAGCCCTTTTCATGTAGAATTAGTGCCTCCTAGACCCTGTGGTCCTTGAGGGAAGGACTGTGACTTTTGCACGGTTATATGTCCAGTGTCTTGAGGAGGGCCTGCCACGGTGTAACTGGCTCCCTTTCCTTCTCCCTAAAGTTTGACCTTGCCCCAGACCCCTGTATCCAATTCACTTCTAAAGCAGGGCTCTACAGGGCTTATCTATTCTCATCTAGCTGATCCTGTTATTGGACCTGCTTTGACCATAAAACCCTACTTCTCACATTTATTCCTTATTATTATATAGTCCCCAGTTCTTCCAGAGCATGGATTGCCTTTCTTTGGGCCTCAGCTTCCTTTAACTGTATCAGATACCTGGAACTAAGTCTCCCCAGCTCTGAGAGTAACGGAGGTTGGTTGCCTCCACAAGAACTTGTGTCCCTCACCTGTTCACAGCACTTGGCTTAGATCCGGCCCTAGATCTTAGGCTTCGTCTAAGCCATCACCAAATGGGAATTTTGCCTTGCGTTCCCTTCTCAGCCTGTTCTGAACCTAACTTTAAGTACGTGTCCTGTAATAACTGACCCCGGTCTTACTGTGTGTTTAATCCTGGGCTCTCCCTGGTCCTGAGGGACTTCTTGGACTCCAGATCCTGGGAGTCCAGATCCTGGGATTCCCTACCTCTGGGAGCAGTTCCCAGAGGTAGGGAATGAGCTGTGGGTGCAATTCCATAAGCCTTAAGGATGAATAGTAATGTGTCTCAGAAACATACTCGAAAGCCAGGTTTTCTGTATTTGGAGATTTAAAGTTTTCCCCCACAGATTACAAATCGAAGACCAGCTGTACTGAATTGAAAGAGCCCAGTTGTATTCATGCCAGGTGGGTCCTACTTCTGTGATGTAAACGTAGGGCCCTGTGATACAGAGGTCCAGTATGGTCCCCGAAGATGTCCATACTCTGATCCTGGAACCTGGGCGTACCTTACCTGGCAAAAGGAGGTTTGCCGATGTAATTTAGGTTGCTCACCTTGAGATAGGGAGATTATGTGGGTGGGCCCAGCCTAATCATCTGAGCCCTTAAAAAGCAAAGACCTTTCTCTGGATGGAGTTAGAGAGACACAACAGAAAGGGACGTCAGGGAGATTCTAGTCCCTGTGCGTCTAGTCAATGTGCCTTTGCTGGTTCTGAGGTGTAGGAGCCACGTGCAAGGATTCTAGGAAGGCCTCTAGGAACTAAGGTGCCCTCAGCTGACAGCCAGCAAGGAGACAGGGACCCCACTTCCGCAACCACAAGGGACGGAATTTGGCCAGCAGTCGGAGTGAGCTTGAAAGCAGATTCTTCCTCAGAGCCCCCAGTAAAGGAATGCGGCCCTGCTGACAGCCTGACTTCACCCCTGAGCCTCTAAAAAGGGGACCCAGTGGAGCCACACTGTACCCAGACTGCTGAGCTACAGAATTGTGAAATAAGGAGTGGTGTGTTTTGTTTTGTTTTTTTTTTTCTGTACGCGGGCCTCTCACTGCTGCGGCCTCTCCCGCTGCGGAGCACAGGCTCCGGACGCGCAGGCTCAGCGGCCACGGCTCACGGGCCCAGCCGCTCCGCGGCATGTGGGATCTTCCCAGACCGGGGCATGAACACGTGTCCCCTGCATCGGCAGGTGGACTCTCAACCACTGCGCCACCAGGGAAGCCCAAATAATTTTTTTTTTTTTGCGGTACGCGGGCCTCTCCCGTTGCGGATCACAGGCTCCGGACGCGCAGGCTCAGCGGCCATGGCTCATGGGCCCAGCCGCTCCGCGGCATGTGGGATCTTCCCAGACCGGGGCACGAACCCGTGTCCCCTGCATCGGCAGGCGGACTCTCGACCACTGCGCCACCAGGGAAGCCCGGAATGGTGTGGTTTTAAGCTACTACATTTGCGGTGATTTGCTCTGGCGGCAATAAAAAATGAATACAGGGCTTTGTCAATGTCAGAGCCTTCAGGAGGATTTGCCATTTCCTCTTCTATCCAAGATTCTCAGCGGCAAAAGTGCTTCTCTGAAGCTCACCCTGGTCTGTGCGGTTAGTAAGGAAACCTATGAGCCAAGAGCACAGGGTTTTCGTCTCTGCTCACAGCAGCTTTCTTCCTGCTTGGGCGCTTGCTCAGAACGGCATGTTTGGAGTTCCGCAGCCTCCCTGCTGAGCCAGATCCTGGCCATTTCATCACCCCGCCAGGGAGCTTGCCCAGTCAGCCTCCAAGAAAGCCGTCATAAAAATGCAAACACTCATGTCATGTACCCGCCACCTCCAGTGGCAGAGTGGAGCTGGGCTTATTTTGCAGCAAAAGCAAAGCATCAAGGCAAACGTTTCTGAGACAGACCTGTCAAGCAGGTGAGTCACCTCTCTGAAGACTGCTTCCTGTTCAGCAAGTGACATTGTCTTCTACAGAAATCGGGCTGGAACAAAGGGCTCTGGTGGTCTCCTCCTGGATTCCCCGTGAATGGTTGGTTTCCGTGGGTGAGGCCCAGAGCTAATGATGCCGATGGCAGGGATTAGCTCTGCAGGCGGGCCAGTGTGGTCCATGGAGGGTCTCCATCTAATCGAAACTGTCCTAACCGAGCACCTGTGCCAGGCCCTGTGCTAGGAGCTGGGGATGGGAAAAAGAGTCAGATCCTGCCCACAAAATTCACAACAGAGTGGGGCGATGAGCCCCAAAGCAGGGAGGGATGAACTGATGTTACGTGAAGGTGCGGAAAATCCTCCCTGTGCGGAGGCAGGAGAAGTTAATCTGCCTGCATATCCTGAGGAGGCTCCACAGGAGAGATGACATTTGAGCCCCACTTTGCTGGAGGGGCAGGATAAATACTAATCGATGCCATACACTCGGTGCTGTACATGCTGTAATCTCATGTCAGTGGAATTCTGATAGGAAGAGCACCTGTAGGATTAGGCACAAAAAAGCATAAAGAAGTAAAAATTTCCTGTGAGTAGGCGTTCTCATGGATTACTAGAGTGCTGTGGCTTCTAGGTCCCTCGGTGGACAGGGGCCTGGGGTGGCAGGACTGGATCATTGCACCCAGGGGTTACGCTGCCAACTACTGTGATGGAGAATTCTCCTTCCCTCTCAACGCGCACGTGAATGCCACCAACCATGCCATCGGGCAGACCCTGGTTCACTTTATGAATCCCGAGTACGTCCCCAGACCATGCTGTGCGCCAACGAAACTGAATGCCATCTCAGTGGTTTGCTTTGATGACAACTCCAAAGTCATCCTGAAAAAATACAGGAACATGGTCATCAGAGCTTGTGGGTGCCACTGACTCAGGATGAGCTGCTGGGGACACATGCACCGCCTTGGACTCCTGCATCACATCTGCCTTAAAAGGTACCCGGAAGCACCGAGAAAGTGGGATAAGACGCCGACACCATCTCGTGCTGCCTGCTGCCTTTCCGCCCTAACAGACATCTTAAAGGACCTCGTCCGTAACCTGCTCACGTAGTAAATGTCGTGAGTAGTTGTCCTGATACACCCCTGCATTTACGTCTATATCCATCTATCCATATTGAAATCTGTGAGTTCACACCAGTCTTCAATCCCAAACAACACCTCAGGGTTCAGTCTAGTTTTTCCCCTTTCCATATTTGTAACTCCCTTCTTCAGCTGTGGAGTGTGGCCTGTTTTAGTTGGTTTGGGTTGCTGTAACAAAAATACCAGGGTGGAATTTGAGCTACTCTGTGTGGCTTATAAACAACAGACATTTATTTCCCACAGTTCCAGAGGCTGGAAGTCCAAGCTCAGGTTGCTGGCACATTCAGTGTCTGCTGAGAGCCCACTTCCTGGTTCATAGATGGTGCCACCTCACTGTGTCCTCACACGGCAGAAGGGAGAGGGGAGCTCTGTGGGGCCTCTTGTGTAAGAGCGTCAGTCGCCTTCATGAGAGCTCCACCCTCATGATCTAATCACCCCCAAAGGCCCACCTCCCACTACCATTACATTGGGGATTAAGCTTCAACATACGCATTTGGGGGTTGGATGGGGGACACAGATGTTCAGCCTATAGCATAGCCCCGTGTGAAAAGTAAGGCTGGAGAATAAGGTATATTGAGAAAGAGGACAGATGCGAACCATGGTTTGGAGTCTGCTTAGGAAGGACCTTGAGTGTTATGACACGATAAGACTTTGTCTTTCAGGTGCTGGTAAGTTGTTCAAGGTTACTGAGGAAAGAATAATAAGATTTAACCAGAAGAGAAAAAATAATAGAAATGTAAATAGAAGCACATAAGGTTTTTAGGTAGAAAAGGAAAGACGGGAAAATTTTTGCAGACTTATAAAAGTTCTCTAGGATTACGCTCAGCTTAGTTGCTTGACTACTCACTCCGTGTTCATTCCTGTCCTAGTGAGGTGCCCCACTGTGATAAACTGAGCACATTCCTTCACTCTCTGGTCTGCCTTTTACTTGGAATCTGAAAGTCACAGTGAACGATCTCCAGAAGATACCCAGTACATGTATTTCCCCACTGTCCATGTTGGTAAACAGGAAACATTTTATTTACCCAGGAGCAATAACATTTGTTATAATAGGAGTGGGATTCATTGCTAGGGGACCATGGTATCCTTTTTCAATGACTGAATCAGTCAAGAAGCTTTTGGTGGCAAATAATTGAAAACCCAACACGACTAGCTTAACTAACAAGGAATTTTAATGACGCCTGTAGCTGGAAGTTCAGAGGAAGGCTGGGTTCTAGGATGACTTAATCCAGGGGCTCTGGACCATTTGCCTGGGATCCTCTGGGCTGTGCTTCCTCTGAGGCTTGTAGTGAGATGATCACACTGCTCTGGGTCTCACCTCAATGCCTGACGTTATCCAGAAGAGAAAGAAAATGTTTTCCAGCATCTCTTCAGGAGAAGAAAGAACTTTACTAAAAGTTTCCTGTAATGGTCTCCTTGTATCTTAAGACAGAAGTTTTCACCTTTTTTTCCTTTTATTTCTATTTTTTGTTCTGAAACAACCTTAGATTTACAGAAAAATCGCAAACACGGTATAAAACCTTTTTTTCTTTGAACTACTTGAGAGTAATTCACCAACCTGAAGTTCCACGAATGTTTATGGCAGCTTTATTTGTATTGCCCCAAACTGCAAACAACCTAGATGTCCTTCAATGGATGAATGGTTAAAGAGACTGTGGCACCTCCATACCGTGGAATTCTACTCAGCACTGAAAAGGAACCAACTATTGCTACATCCTGGATGAATCTCCAGAGAATTACGCTGGGTGAAAAAAAACCAATCCAAAAGGGTTACAGAGTGTCTCATTCCATTTATATAACACTCTTAAAATGACCATGTTATAGAAATGGGGACCAGATTAGTGGTTGCCAGGGGTTAAGAAGGAAGTGAGAGACATAGAGAACAGACTTGTGGTTGCCAAGGGGGAAGTGGGGTAGAGAAGGGGTGGAGTGGGAGTTTGGGGTTAGCAGATGTAAACTATTACATATAGAATGAATAAACAACGAGGTCCTATTGTATAGCACAGGGAACTATAGTCAATATCCTGTGATAAACCCTAATGAAAAAATATAAAAAAGAATGTATATATGTGTGTGTGTGTATGTATATGTATATATAGATAGGTAGATATAGATATATGTATAACTGAATCACTTTGCTGTGCAGCAGAAATTAACACAACATTGTAAATCAACTAGACTTTAATAAAAAAGAAAGAAAGAGAAGGAAGTGAAGGTAGGAGGGGTGGGGGTGTTTATAAAATGGCAACACAAGGGATCCTTGTGGCGATGGAAATGTTCTGTGTCTTGACTGTATCCAAGCCAGTATCCTGAGTGTGATGTTGTACGATAGCTTTGCAAGATGTCCCATCAGGAGGAATTGGGTAAAGGGTACACAGGGTCTCTCTGCATTACTTGTACAACTGCGTATGAATCTATAATTATCTCAAAATTAAAAGTTTAATTTTTTAAAAAAGTTAAAGGAGAGTTAAATAAATACAGGAGAAATTTTTAAAAAGCCCCTGAAGTTCCATCCACCAGAATAATTTAGCATATATTTCCTATGAACAAACACATTCTCCTTCAAATTCTCATCCACAGACTCTATTCAAGTTTTGCTACTAGTCCCAATAATATCCTTTATAGAATTCCTGACTTCTTTGACTTTGACATTTTAAAAGTGAATAGCCCAGTTATTTTACAGGAGGTACCTCAACTTTGGTTTATTCGTTATTTCCTCATTGAATTCAGGTTTTGCATCTTTGGCAAGAATAGCACAGACGTGATGTTGTGTTTCTCTTCATGCATCCTATCACCTGGTGCATGGTTTCCATTTGTTTAGTCATTGGAGGTACTTATTTTGATCACTTGATTAAAATTGTATCTGCAGGCTTCTCCACCATGGAGTTACTTTATTTTTTTCTTGTAATTAATAATTATTTTGTAGGGAAGTATACTGTGGCAATGTGAATATATACTTCCTATCAAATTTTCAGTATATTTATTTATCTATATATTGATACTAGTATGGACTCATGAATTCCTATTTTGCTCAATGGTCTATGATCTGTAACTATCCTTATTTATTTTGATAACCAGATTATCTATGGTTTGGTCAGTGGGAACCCCTTTAAACTGGCTTCTGTATCTTTTTGAAATGTTCCCTAATTTGGGGGTACGTTCTTACTTTCTGGTAGAACAAGATGTTCCAGGCTCATCTTGTTCTTTCTCTGCTTGGATCATTGAATCAGCCATTTCTCCAAGGATCCCTGGTTCCATTTAGTGCAGAATGATATTTAGAAGCCAAAATTTGGATACTAAGTGTTCTTGTTGCTACTGGGTGTCATTGTTTCTAGATTCTCTCAGCAGAGAGTGAGGGAATGTATCCTGGGGTGTATACTTGCATTTATATCTGTATTTACCTCTATATTGAGATCTGTATCTGTATCTATATCTATATGTATCTCCATGAGTTCACACTGTCTCCAATTCTAACACAACAACACAGGGTTCTAAATCACCTCTGAATCTTCCTATCTCGCCTGAATCAAAACATTACCTGGCATATGACAGACTCTCAGTTTATGACAAAGGAATAATCTCTCTCTCTCCTTTTTTTTTTTTGCCACACTGTGCGGCTTGTGGAATCTTAGTTCCCCGACCAGGGATCGAACCCAGGCCCCTAGCAGTGAACGCGCTGAGTCCTAACTACTGGACCACTAGGGAATTCCCAGGAATAATCATGAAAGACATCAATGGAGCATCAGCCCTGCTGGAGGAAGTGCTCAGATCATGGGGATGGAAGCCAGGCTGCTGGGATGGGCAGTTGAATGGGAAGGGCAGCAGTTGCCAGTTACATTCTCTATACAGACTTTAATTCTTCAGATCTTCAAAGCCCTAAACAAGTAAAACATAAAATCAATGCATTGTAAAGAAAAATTAATTACTGTATTTTATAACATATAAACAAAAAAGTATTCTCTGGAAAAATCTAACTCAAAAAAAGAAGGGAGGAGAAGACAAGATTAAAAAAAACTTTGCAATTCATATTACAAAGAGTTAATTGTCTCAATATACAAAGAGCTTTTACAAATCAGTAAGAAAAAGATTAACCATTCAATGAGCAAAAGTGGACGCAGGGCATAAACTGGCATTCATAGAAAAAAATGAAAACGACTTAACTGTATGAAAAGACGTTCAACTTTATTCACAATTAAAGAAATGCAAACCAAAACAACAAAGTGTGCCAATTTTACCTATCAGATTGGCAAAGTTTTTAAGTCCAATAATACCCAGTGCTGGCCCAAGTTTGGAGAAACTTGCATCTATCAGCATTTTGGTGGGAGTGAAAATTTGTCTGTCACTTTGATACAGGAATTTGTTGACATCTTTAACATTTTAAATTTACATACTTTTAAATTCAAATAATTGTATGGGGAAGGGAAAACAGAGGGGGACTGAGATAGGCTGTGATTTCAGAATATATTTATTCTGCCCTGACGTAAGCCCTGGGCTCTATTCCAAAAGCCTTGTTCACATAGTTTCCTGCTCATGGCAGCTGTTTATTTTATTTGTCTTTTCTCAGCAGTCAGACTATGTTGTCCTTTGGCTCCAGCACCAAGGAGCTGTGCTTCTCATCATGGGAATGGTGATGCAAGAGACCTGCCTTCAGTTTGATGTGGTTGCTGGGATGAGACTTGTTTGCTTTTAGTAACGGGAATGTGTTTGTACTGCTCTTTAGTGCGCATTGTTATTGCTAACTTAGCATCCATTCTCCCTTCTTCCTTCCTAAGAAACTCGAAGAGGGCTGGGACCAAGGCAGTAAGTGGTAGAGGGGATGGAAAGTGGAGGGTGGGTACAAAAGGGGGGTAGTAGTCAAGGTTTGGTCTTGTTGGAAGGGGGAGGTGTGTGTGTCAGAGGAGCAAGGAAGCTGGGGGTTTGGGGAGGCGAGGTGAAGAGTGGGCCCTCTGAGAGCTCCAGGTTTCCCTTGGTGTGGATGGCGATGCTGCTGACCAGGAGGGACACGGGAGGAGGAGCAGACTTGGGAGGCGAGGTAATTTAGTTTGGGACTTACCGTGCTTGAGGTGTTGGTGGGACAACCAAGTAGAGACAGCTAGTAGGCAGTTGGCAATAAACAGCTAGGTTCTGGAGAAAGTCTAGACCGAAGATAGAGATGTCTACTAGTCATTGGTCATGGTTGACGGAGGATGAGATGACCAGGTCATGAAAGACAGCCCTGCGTCTTATGTATGTATTTTAATTTAACAAGAACTGACATAGCCCTTGCTCTGGACCAGGCACTTGGCAAATATTTACTCATTTAATACAAATGAAACTTTGAGGAAGATTCTGTATTATTATTATCCTCATTTTGCCGATGAGAGAATTGAGGCTCAGAGAAGCCCCACAACCTGCCCAGGTTCTTGTAGGTCATAGTGGCACAGACCAGGCTCCAACCCAGGTTACCTGGCTCCAAAGCTCGTGCTCTCACCGCTGCACTATGCTACACGGCCACTTTATACTGGGCATTGCTTGTCTGTGTGTTTATCAGGAAGTTTATAGGAATGAGAATAGCTTCTACTTACTCTGTCCTGGGGCCCCGCTGCTGTTTGTATAAAGACTACGTCCTGCTGTTATAGGTAAAGGCTAAGACATCTGTGAGTTGAGGAGGATCTTCTAGATTTATGAGTAAAGGCATCGTGTTATCTGTGCTGCTTACATCTCCATGGGTGCAGGACACTGAAGTGACAGCAGGAGACCTACACGGAGGGCCGCTGGGTTCACCGGCACTGCTTGTCCTCTTTCAGTTAATTTCCACTCCCTCACCTTTTCCACTTCCCTCAGTGACTTCTGGATTCTTGTTTTACCAAGTTCCGGGTGATGTTGTAAATTTACAACTCCTGCAGTAAAGCTCCTCCAAAAAACCACATATCAGTAATAGAGAGCATACAAGAAGAAAGCGTTAACAGATCTCCGACACATTTGGAGATACGGCAAGCTTTCCGTGGTCTAAAAGCAAAACAGAAACACAGCTAAGAGGATGTACTGCAGTCGTGGTTCTTCTGGGCTTGGGTTCTGAAGCAGGTACAAAGGGTGGGAGTTTGTGTTCTGCAAAGTCACGGGCAGTAAAGCACTTCACATAGGGCAAGGGATCTGGGCCAGGCCCATTTCATGAAACTAGGTGGTGGGATGGGTCTCCCTGCAGTGATGGGAGCTGGAAGAGCTTACTACTGATTGTTTATTCTGTTTGGGGGCCCCTGGCTTATACAAATAGCAGGCAGGTGAGAGGAAGCAGACCCAGCCTTGTAACCAGGACCTGGGCCAGGCTGCCTGCTGCCTCGATGACTGAATCTGAGATATTCACTATAACATGGAAGTCCTGAGCCACTGAGAGAATATTTGTTTCAAGATTGGGAGCCCTGAGAGAGAGGTATGTAAAGGGGACCACCAAATTGCTAGGCAGGGACAACAGATAGTGGAAGGGGAGAGAGACAGAAGAGAGGCTTCCACTCAAGATGAGCCTACAACTGAAATTCCTTAAAATTTCTAAACATATCGAAAAAGAGCACTAAGGAAGGCTACCAACAGAAGAAACTATTGGGAGATCAATTCACTGTAGGCAAAATAATAACAATAAAAGACTAGTTAGTCAAAAATCACTTCCTTGTTGAGTGCACGACTAGACTCCATTTCTTAGCCTTCCTTGCAATTAGGCATGAGCATATGATTGCCAGCCAATGGAATGTGAGTAGAAATGAGGTGTGCCGCTGCATACCTGACTCATAAAAACTTCCCAAATGCTTTCTCCATTTACAAGCTCACTGGGACAGAGACACTCCTTGTAACCTCGGGAGCACACGTGGAAAAGGGCAAAACCTCCATCAACCTATGTCCTTCAATGACCCTTTGGAGGAGTTGGTTTACTGACCTATTCACCCACACATGGTTGTTACATGACCCAAATTAGCTGCTATTGTGTTGAGCCATTACATCTTTGGACCCTCAAAGAGATCAAGGAAAGAAAACGTATGTAAAAGATGAATAATAATAAGAAACAGAAATAAAAATATCAGTAGATGAATACAGAAAAGAACCAACTAGAAATCTTAGAAACAATGATAAATGAAATTTAAAAACTCAAATGGAATAAATGCTACACTAGACACAGTTGAAGAGAAAAATTGGTGAATTGGAAGTATCACCAGAATATAGTATATAGAGAAAAAGAAACAGGAAATATGAAAGAGAAGTTAAGAGTCACAAAAGGGAGACTTCCTGGTGGTCCAGTGGGTAAGACTCTGCGCTCCCAATGCAGGTGGCCTGGGTTCAATCCCTGGTCAGGGAACTAGATCCCTCATGCATGCCACAACTAAGAAGTCCGCACGCCACAGTTAAGAAGTCCTCATGCTGCAACTAAAAAGATGTTGCGTGCCACAACTAAGACCTGGCACAGCCAAAATAAAATAACTAACTAAATAAATAAATATTAAAAAAAAGAGTCACAGAAGGGAGTTCAAGGTGCTCCAAGAATCATAAAATAGGAATTCCAGAAGAAAATAAGAATTGACTCAATGGGTAAAGCAAAATTTGAAGATGTATCACTGAGAATTTTTTAGAATTGAAAGTCATCGTTTTTCAGATTAAAAGTGTACATTAAATCAATAAAAGTAAATGCATACCCAGATGCATTGCAGTGAAACATTGAATATCAAGAATAAGGATAAAATATTAAAGGCTATTAGAAAAAATAAACAATAAACCTATAAAAATAATAATTAGAATGACATCAGACATCTACTTAACAACAATAGATGTCAGGAGACACTGGAGTAGTATCTTTGAAGTATCTTTGAAGTGCTGATGAAAAATAACTGACAACCTAGAATTCTGTACCTAACTAAACTATTCTTTATGAATGAGAACAAAGTAAATAAATTTCAGACAAAGATTGAGTTAACCACCTATAGATTCTTATTGAAAGAACTAACACAGATATATTGCAAACAGAGGAAGAGTGAACCAAGAGGGGGGGAGCAGGATCTAAGAAGCAATGGTGAATACAAAGAATTAATAATATATATTTTACCAAAGGTAATCAATGAGAAAAAAATATAATTTTTGTGTGTATGTTAAAAAAAGTGCAACTCATGGGCTTCCCTGGTGGCGCAGTGGTTGAGAGTCCGCCTGCCGATGCAGGGGACGCGGGTTCATGCCCCGGTCTGGGAAGATCCCACATGCTGCGGAGCGGCTGGACCTGTGAGCCATGGCTGCTGAGCCTGCACGTCCGGAGCCTGTGCTCCGCAACAGGAGAGGCCACAACAGTGAGAGGCCCGCGTACCAGAAAAAAAAAAATACAAAAAAAACCCCTGCAACTCAAATTCTAGACAATCTTCACAAGGAAGGGGCTGTTCAGGGGTGGTTAAGGATGCTGAGTTTCTGGTTGTGTTTGAAAGGAGAATAAAGACACTGAATAACTTTCTTATTTATGGTTAATTATGATTGTTGAAAATTGAAGAGTGAAACTAAAGAACAAAGCACAACGTATCATTCAAAAGCAGCAAAGGAAGTAGGAAGGAATAAAGAAAACATTATTGAAATTTAAGAGAAGTTAGGAAAGGAGAAAAGAAGAAACAAAGAAAAAAAAAAAGCCAAAACCACAAGAAAAAGATGGTGGAAATATGTCCAGATAGATCAGTAATCACGATAAGAGTAAATAGTTGAAGGCCTTTTAAAAGACATAGACTTTTAGGGTTGATTTTTAAAACTTAAATTCAGCTTTGTGCTATTTACAAGAAACATAAGAAATGACACAATAGTTAAAATTAAATTGGAAAGCTAAACTGGAAAAACTGAATAGGCAGACCAATTGTAGGGCACAGATCATTAATAGGGATAAAAAGGACATTCATAATAAGAAAGGAACAATCCTGCAAGGAGCAGCAATCATAAATTTGTATGTTTTTAACAACCTAGCCTCAATATATGAAGCAAAATCTGAAAGAATTACAAGGAAAATTTATAAGGAAATTGGAAGATCAAGTTGATATAAAATAAAGATACGAAGGATTTCAATGGCACAATTAAACTAGACAAAAGGTAAACTAGATAAAAAGAGAACCCTGCACCTAACGTAGAGATCATACAGTATTTTCAAGCACACTTTGAACATTTATAAAAATGGACTCTAATAACACAATCATATTCTCTGACTTCAATGCAATTAAATTAGAAATCCACAATAAAAAAGAGTATATGGCAAGAAGTAACCTCATGTATTTGTAAGCTATAAAACCAACTCCTAAAATAGCTTTTAGGTTAAAGAGGAAATCACGATGGAAATTACCAAGGGAACATTCATGACTTTCTACTCCAGTTACCTTGCGAAGGAAGCAGATTGTTTTCTTACCCTGATTTATGCTTAAATAGTTCCTTGTGTTTTTTCCTTTTCCCTCTACCATTGCTCTAATTTCCAAGCCTTTTGCTTTGAAAACATTTTCTGGAAATCTTCTTTACTTTTATAGCTTTTGCATTTTTATTCTTGTTCTTTACCCTTAAAACTGTCTGCTTTTATATTGTAAACATATCGTCTTAGTGATTTTTGGCGTTCAGTGCTCACTTTTGTGTTAACATTTAAATCTCACGGACTTCTAATTGTCTCTCTTAAATATTGATTTTACCTTACTAGTCCAAACTCTTTTAAAATAATAGTCCCATTAAAAATTTTTGTCCTTTCAACAATTTTTTTTCTCTAAGCCTTAAAAAATTCTTTCTAAACTTCCTACCTTGTATTTATTATTTAACTTGGTAGTTTTCTTCTGTTAGTCTTTTTTCCCCCCTTAATTTATAGAATAAGAGCCAGCCTTGGAAGCTTGGCCTCAAAGTGGTGCATGGAAGAAGCTCCTCTTTAGAGAGAGGGAGCTTGTGTCTCCTGCCCTTCCCATCCCTGCAACCACCAGGCTGCCCTCTGGCACCTGCTAAGGGATCCCAGCACTGGCTGAAGGTTGGGTTTCACTCCGTGGGACTCTGGAAGCTCCTGGGTTACTACTTTCAGCACCATGGTTTTCTCTGTGCAGGTGAAGTGCTTGATGTGTTGCAACACTTTTTCTTCCTCAGTTCAAGGTCTCTGATATTAGTCTTTGGACCTTAGGCCATCTACACCACTAGCCATAGGGTCATCAACACCACTGACCACAGGGTCATCTATACCACCAGCCACAGGACCTCCTACACCACCAGCCATGGGACCAGCTACACCACTGGCCACAGGGTCCTCTACCCACTAGCCACGGCACAGTCTACACCAGCGGTCCCCAACCTTTTTGGCACCAGGGACCAGTTTCACGGAAGACAGTTTTTCCATGGACGGGGTTGCGGGGAGGGATGGTTCAGGCGATAGTGTGAGCGTTGGGGAGCCGTGGGGAGTGGTGGATGAAGCTTTGCTCGTTGGCCCGCCGCTCACCTCCAGCTGTGCGGCCTCGTTCCTAACAGGATGTGGACGCTGCGGCCCGGGGGTTGAGAACCCCTGATCTACACCACTAGCCACAGGGTCATCTACCCACTAGCCACGGGGTCATCTACACCATTAGCCACGGGACCATCTACACCACTAGCTGTGAGGCTGGAGGGAGTGGAAGGAGGGCAGGGATCATGGCGGGAGGCCGTGGCCCTCCTCAGTAAGGAGCTGGGTCGTTCTGCAAGAGTCCCAGTATCTTTTCTTGCCTGGGCTTCTGTCTCACTCATTCTCACACTTTATTTCCAAATTCCCTTCTCAGTGGGAATGCAGACATTTTTTTCTTGATACATGATTCTCCTTGGCTTCCTCTCCTATCATGGAAGAAGTTCAGGAAGAACTTGGCTGGAGCAGAGGTTCTTGTGGATTCGGGTTGAAACATCAGGATCCTGCCGTCTGGCTGTCCTGCTGGGTAGAGCAGCTTTCTGCATTTGGCAAGACCCCAGTGGGGCAGCCCAGACCTGCCTGGACATCAGAGCCTGCCGGACAGGGAGACAGGCTCACCTCTGCACTGGGCCCCCGGGAGAATGCTCAAAGCACAGGAAGGTTTCTTTGCTTCTTGTCCACCCCCTGCAAGGGAGGAGGTGCTCTTCTGAAGAGGTTAGAGCTCCCGAAAGGACACGTGGCCCCTTTGCAGCCTTGTCTACGATGACAGCATCCTCTTCTTCATTCCGCTTTCTCCCACTGCAGCTTTTCTTCAGTTCCCTGGAGTCTGCCCCTCAGTGACTAACACACTCCCTCTTGGATGTCGGGGCTTCCGAAAGTAAGGAGCTGAATACTTAGGTTTTTATGAAAGATTTTAATAAAGCGTCTTTGGGGGAGGCCTTAATTTTAAAACTTGCATCTTCCCATCTTCAAGGAGGTTTAGATCCCTTGTCCTTCTCGTTATCAGGGACACACAGCTGGACACAGGATAAGCCTACTTATCCCACTCCTACTTCTGCTGTCTCTAAACCATCAAGCTGAGCTACAGGAACACCTTCGTTCCAGTGTTGATTTGGTTCCCTGACAAGTTTCCTATTTTTCTTTTCTTTTCTTTTCTAAAGTATTTTATTGAAGTACAGTTGACTTACAATGTTGTGTTAATGTCAGCTGTACAGCAAAGTGACTCAGTTATACATACATAGATTCTTTTTCATATTCTTTTCCACTATGGTTTATCATAGGACAGTGAATATAGTTCCCTGTGCTCTACAGTAGGACCTTGTTGTTCTTCCATCCTATATATACTGGTTTTCATCTGCTCATCCCAAACTCCCAGTCCCTCACCGCCAACCTTGGCAAACACAAGTCTGTTCTCTATGTCTGTGTGTCTGTTTCTGTTTTGTAGATATGTTCATTTGTGTTGTATTTTAGATTCCACACATAAGTGATATCATATGATATTGGTCTTTCTCTGACTTACTTCGCTTAGTATGACGATCTCTAGGTCCATCCATGTTGCTGCAATGGCATTATTTCATTCCTTTTCATGTCTGAGTAATATTCCATTGTGTATATGTACCACATCTTCTTTATCCATTCATCTGTTGATGGACATTTAGGTTGTTTCCACGTCTTGGCTATCGTGAATAGTGCTGCTATGAACATAGGGGTGCATGTACCTTTTCAAATTATAGTTTTGTTTGGGTATATGCCTAGGAGTGGGATTGCTGTATCATATGGTAACTTTATTTTTTTAACATACACATTCTCTCAGCGAGTGTGCTCTCAGCTCATACGGATGGCTTTTTTTAAAATGTTTATTTATTTTACATATTGTAAGGCATCTCTGGTTATCTGAAAGTCAGGATTGGCTCATTGATTCATTTAACAGGTGTCTATGATGTTTCCACTCTGAGCCACATCTGAGCATCATTAGAAAATTGGTGAATTACTTACCAGTAAGCCATTCTTTTAGAGGAGAATGTACTAGCCTAATGGAAAATTTCTCTTCATACTTGTTTAAAGGACATCAAATATATTCTTCCCCTTTCTCAGCGCCCAGAGGTTCATTGTCTTCTGTGCATCTGGACCCAACCAGCCAGGTGCGGGTTTGCTGCCAGAACAGCTCCATCCCCCATAAGAACAGGGCACCCCGGAGGCCCCCTCAGAATGTCTGCTCTTGGAAGAATCGTCTGCAGCTTTATCCTGCATCTCCTGTAACGCTCTATCCTCTCCACACTTCTGCTCTCTTCACGACATGCCATGGAGCAAAGCAGGTCTCTGTGAAGAGTCTGGTCCTATTATTATACGGAAGTAGTGGTGTGCTGGTGAATGTTTAACAACCAGCTTTCCAGGAAAAAAAAAGCCCTCATCTGCAGAGTTTGCCAGTTTCCATGGTGTAAATACTCCCACCACGTCGGTTCCAGGCTCCAGCCTCCATCACTGAGCCGAGTTGCAAGAGATACGGCTGGGGAGAGGATGTGAGCCGGCTGAAGCAGGTCCCGGTCTAAGACCTCTTGCTGAGGGGACCCCAGGGGACAGAGCCCGCAAGCTGGGGACTGAGGGTCGTCGTGGAGCCGTTCAGAGGCAGGGCAGGTTCTCTGGAAACAGGCTCGGAGATGGAATGGGCAGGAGGCGGCGTTGGGCAGGGAGAGGAGGGAGAAGCCAACTGTTGTCCTCAGAGTTGTCCTGTGTCCTGTGTCCCAGGCTGAGACAGCTGGGCCGGGGCCAGCCTCAGGATGGACCCCGAAGTTGCTGGCAGTGGGGCTTCTCTGCTGACATGCTCCCCTTCTTCAAAGGGAGACCAGGTGGGGTGGGTGTCTGAGTCCTTCAAAGGGGACTCAGACACCACCCGTCGGAGCGTGAGCCCCTCCACGAGGCTGGGCTCGGCCTTCAGCTGGACCTCTGTCAGCCCGTGCCTGTCCGCAGACGATCTCCTGGAGCAGCCTGCCCCTCAGCTGGGCCCCGCCTGTCCCCATCCTCGGGCTCAGCCCCGCAGCCTCCTTCCTGAATCCCACGCAGGTGCCACTCTGCTTGGCCTGCTGCTTGGCCAGGCCTGGACATTCCCACTACATCTTCCCCGGGCGTCCGACCGCAGCTGCTTCGGGGTTCTGGCCTCGCTCCTCAGTGCTGGCAGCTTGTGGTGAGGCTGTCCTGCTGGGCAGACAGGGCGGACCCTGGGCTCGGGCTCTGTGCGGGGGACTCGGGCCTGCTCTGTGCATGGGTGGGGCAGGCGAAGGAAGCCACCCCACCTGTCCAAACCAGACTGAGGAGAAGAAGCAGATTTGGCCCGACACCACGGGAGCCAGAGTGACCGCAGAGCTCTGTGGTTTACCCTGATTTTCTTACAGGACACGGTGACATGCAGGCAGTACTGACGTCCCAGAGTCCCACGGCTGGTTAGGGACAGAGCAGGGACCAGAGATCGGCCCAGAGCCATGTCTGTGCATCCTGCTTCCTGAAGCCCGCGTGTCTCCTGAGCCGTAGTCCCCTTCCCTCCCCTAGACCGTGTGTGTGTTTAGAAATGGCCTCGTTAGCAGATTTTATATGCACCTTCGTTAGCTCCTCCGAGAGCTCGCCCCGTTCTGGCAGGTGGCCTGTTTGAGGAGGAATTAGCCTGCCTGCCAGCTGGGTGTTGGATTTACATGCGAGCTGGGCCACGGGGAAATCATCTGGAATAGCTAAGGGGCTCACCAGACTCCTCAGGCTACAGGGCAGATGCGCCGCGAGCATGTTTTCTGCCTTACGGCGTGTCTGGGCCTCAGCCTGTGTCCCTGGGGAGGCAGCCCCTGCGGGGCTTCCAAGAATTTTTCTTCTGGCCCAGGCCCCGTGGGTCTTGCCCCCCCCCGACTTGTACAGGCCCCATGGGTCTCGCCCCCCGACTTGTATTTGCCACTTCATCCTCTTTTAGCAAATATTGTACCTAAAGGAATGAAGTAATTTGCATATAGTATTTAGTTATTTTTGAACTTTCTGGTTTTTCTCTGTGATAGTTTATTTTACAGATAACACATATTTCTTATCTTCTAATGTATTCTTTTTGGTAATTTTAATCTATTTATTTAAGCGATTTCCCCATCAGTGATGAGTAAGAGGTCCAGGCTCCATGTGGGGAGGGGAAGGGATGTCCATCTGCTGCTGCAGACCATGCCCTAAGCGCGAGGCTGTGGGATTCTGGGCACCCCCAGCTGTGCCAGGCCCCTCAACTCTGCTTCATTGAATTCTCCTTCTCTTTTTTAGGCAAATGCTTTGATTCAAAAACAGCCAGCAGTGATGGGTTGGCAAAGCCTCCTCAGCCTACACATAGCGGGTGCAAAACAGTTAAATACCCCAACTGGGGAGTGGACGGGAGGTGCAGGGAGGTGTCAGATGAGAAGTATCAGTGAGTCAGGGAAGCCTGAGGAATGGTAGGAAGTTGTTTTGTTGTCAGCGACAGCAACCAAACGGGAAGTTTCTTTCTTCCCACCAAAATGCAAGAGTCATATATCAACACCCACCCCCACTCCCAAATCACAGGACAAAACGAAGCCTGTGAATAGAGACGCCATCTCCCAGCTAACAAGCCGCTGCGGTTGGACTGGCTGGGCCGCGGAGGAGCCGGCCCCTGGGGGGGGGGTGCTGTGCATTTCGACATCGTACAGGTCTTGCTTTCGCCAGACCTAGAAAGATAGTTGATGGAAACGCGGCACTTAAAAATGGAGCTTTGAAGAATGGCAGGCAATGAAATGGAAGGTACCCTGTGACTGCTGTTAAAAATCCCTATTCAGAGAAGCACCAGACAGCAGGAAAGGAGCGATGTACCTGAGCCACACCAAGACAGGGGCGTTTACCCCAGCCAGGTCCAGTCTCCTAGTGAGGAGAATTAACCGTTAGTAACAGAACTCTACTGTGTGTGAATTGTAGCCTGATACGTGAAGAATTATGCTTAAGTTAGCCCTTTAGTCAATTGTATGCTTTTCTCATTCTTTCCTGTATAGGTTCAATCATTCTTAGCGCTTTATTTTGGGAAAGAGCCTGTATTAGTCTGCTAGGGCTGCTGTAACAAAGACCATAGCCTAGGGGCCTTAAACCACAGAAATTGATGTTCTCACAATCTGGAGGCTGGAAGTCCAAGATCAAGGTGTCACAGGGTGGTTTCTCCTGAGGCCTCTGACCTTGGAGGGGAGATGCCACCTCCTCCCTGTGTCCTCACACGGTTGTCCCTCTGTGTGTCTGTGCCCTAATCTCTTCTTCTTATAAGGACACCAGTCTGATTGGATTAAGGCCCACCTAACTGAACTCTGACCTTTACAGAGGTAACCTAATTACCTCTGTAAAGATCCTGTTTCCTGCTATGGTTATGTTCTGAGGTGTTGGGGGTTAGGGCTTCAACACATGAATGTGGGGGAACATAATTCAACTCATAATAGGACATTTCTGGACATTGTTAAGAATGGGTACCTGGTCTGGCTATGCCCAAGTGACAATTTCTGACAAAAATCTGGAGTCCAGGCTGTGTAGAACAGATAAGTTAATGCCCCTTAAAGAATACTGCCTTATCAAAGCTTATTCCTTTCCAAACCTAAATCCATTAACTTAGATACACCAGAGGACACAAAGACCGAAGCTCCTCCCAATTGGGTAATGGGCTTAGTGTTGGTACAACATGACTGTGCTTCTTACACCTCCCACCGTCCAGTCCTGCAATGAGGAGATGTATGGTCCAAACCCACTGTCTCCATTCTCTGACCTCAAATTCATGCTCGATATGAATATTTGTCAGATTTAACTATGACATTCTCTGAGCAGAGGCTGGGTTTTCCACGCCTGATCCTGTGATCAGTGTCACGGCTGATCCTGTGAAGGAGCTGGCACCTGGCGTTAGAGCTCCCGGGTGTGATTGTGTCATGGAAGTGAGGTTGCAGATCTTGCTAGAATGATCTCCAATATCCATTCTCTTCTTCTCAGTACTAACAGAATCCAATTTTATTTGGGTTTAGTAGTATGCCCACTTATAAAAGCTACACCTCGGATCCTCCCATCCTAGGTAAGAATGACGATGTAATATAGTTATGGCTAATGAGGTATAAATGGAGGGTATAAGGTGAGCTTCCGGTTTTCAGAAAAGCAGTTTAAAGGGAGCTAGCTACCTAAGGCAGTCTGCTCCTTTTGCTCTTTGCCCTTCATCCTTCTTCCTGTCTAGAACACGGATGTGATGGCTGGAGTCCCAGCAGCCATCTTATAAGCATGAGCGTGGAGATAGTAGAGTGGAAATCTATACAGGACCTGGGTTCCTCATGAATTGGGGAACTATTACGCCAGCTCTCGCCCACCCTCCTCCGATTTCTCCTCTTGAGAGAGAAAAACAAGGCCCCAGGGCTGCTGGTATCTGCAGTGGCTCCTCCTGGACCACAGTGTAAAGTGTCCTCCCTGGCGTAAGCCACCCAGTGGTCCTGTAAACCCTTACCTTGTTTAAGCCAGCATTTTGGGGCTCTCTTCCCTACCACCAAATGTTATGGGTAACCAGTGCAGGTGGGTACAGTGATTAGAATCATCCCCTTGTTCTCCCTGGATGTGTACAGAGCATCTTCTGAAAACCTCTGTGAAATCCTCCTTTAGGTATGAGTACTCCCAGAAAAAAGCTGAGGTTTACCTGGGTTCACACACACCTCCATCACTGGTTAGCTGTGTGACCTCAGGTAAACTGCTTCACCTCTGAGCCTCACTTTGTCGAGTGCTATCTCTCAGGATCATTGTGAGGACCAGGGAGATATGTACGTAAAACACCTGGCTCTGTCCTTGCACTCAGCAGATGGCCCTCCTGTTGTGACGACATCCCTTGTCCCCTCTAGAGGACGACTCACATCCAGGTGTCCAGGTCTGACTTTTCCTTTGAGTGCTCTTCCTGCGTCTCTCTCTAGCTTCCTGCAGGACATTTCCAGTTAGCTCTCCTGTGTCCCTTCCAGTCCAGTCCCCAACCACCCTCTCTCTGACGATAATCACTGTCTATCCTGTATCTCATCCTGTATCCTGCCTGTTCGTTCAACTTGACACTCCATGTCACGCCGTGGACCATGCCACAGCACACCAGACCACACCATAGCACGCCACACTGTGTGAACCCACCCCAGGGACACTATACCACACCACACCATGACACCTCACATCCTGCTGCCCCATGCCATTCTATACGGTGCCACAGCACACCACACCCTACCACAGCCTAGCCCAGACGGAAATTCAGCCTTTTTGGTAGCTTTCATAACTCCCTCTGCCTTCACGGAAAAAAAACTCACCAAGGCCTTTGCGTGGGTAGCAGACTTTACCGAAGATTTGGGGGGACAGAACAATTTTTGTTCCATAGAGGTTTCATATTAAAAAAAAAAAATTGCTCAAGTGTTTCATTACTTGTAACGTTTCTGGAAGCTTCTCAAGAGTCTGCCTTTCTGGCCCTTCTCACCTTGGTCTTCTGTGGGTGTACCATCAGTTCCTCTAATCTTTCCTGGTCAGTGATTTTTGGGGCCCTTGATGAACTCTTTGATCTCCTCCTGGGGAGCTGGTGCAGTCACCATCACTCATTGCCTAGATAATGAAATTCCCGGCTTTATTCCCAGCCCCAAACTCCTAAAATCATTCAGATTCCTGTGGAAGGAATCATTCCTTCCACAGTTTCACCAAGTGCATCGGCTGTCCGTGGGACCTGAGGTCTGCTAGGAAAGAGGCGACCCTCGCGTCCCCCTCCTGCTTACACAAGCGCTTGTGCTCACACAGTGATGTGTGCAGGGTAAAGCCAGCATGCTTGGCTCCAGCTACCGCCCAAAGCCCCCTTGTCCACCCCGCTCGATTTCCCTGTAAGACTGAGGTAGAGCGACTTTTTCCCATTACACATACGAAAATCACAGTGTCTTCAGTGACTGGCAGACTCAACTGCTTCTTCCCAAGGTGGGAAATTCTGTTCGCCACCCACTCATTTGCCGTTAAACGCCATGGGTTGGTGGTAGGAGAGAGAAGACATTTACAGAGCAGCGGGGAGCCTCCAGGTGTGTGAGGCCAGCCCCCCCCCCCACCTCCCTACCCCCCCCTCCCAGCTCCACGTCCTGCACCTGGAGCAGTGAAGCTGGGTCCCTGAGCAGCAGACTAGCCAGGTCCCCCCTGATGCTGATAGATTTCGATCTATTTCCCATTGTATTGACTTCTTCCTACAAGGCACCTCCCAGTCATGCTGTCAAGAGCCTGAGGGTGCTGCCTGACTGTGGAACTGTGAAAAAAGGGGGAGAGCTCAGTTGTCTGTAATCTCACAATAGGAGAAACTCCCTCAGGACACGTGGTGATGTCATCGAGAGGCACATAAAGGAGAGGCTCATGTCTGGGGCAGGCCCAGCGTTGACGGGGAGAGAAACCCAGGCTCCCAGATTCTCAAGACAGGCGGCCGTTCACTGACAGCCAGACGACCCCGAATCCAGGTGTTACCAACCAGATCTCCCCGCAGACCTGCCAGAGAGTCGGTCCTGCCAGTCCCAAGAGGGGAGGGGTGAGGGGAGAAGTGGGGTGGGGGAGAGTCGGTCCTGCCAGTCCCAAGAGGGGAGGGGTGAGGGGAGAAGTGGGATGGGGGTCTCCCAGGAGCTGGGCCGCACGGGGTTGCTGGCAGCTGCAATCTGCCTCACTCAGGGGGCCTGAGCCTGGAGGGGAGAAAGGAGGGCGGGAGGCTGGGGGAACGGCTTTGTGTGGCCAAGCCTCCCCATTCCCGGGGGCTGGGCAACGCGGGGCTCGTCTGCATTTCCCCAGAGCATCCCGTGAGCCCGCCTCCTCTCCACGTTTCAGGGATCCTCATCCGCCTCTTGGGAGTAGGCGGCTGGCACCTTCTCCCCAAAGTCTGAGAGGACGGGCCAGCCAGTTTCTGTGGTTGTCTTCTGGGAGCTAACTGACCGCTGTCTTGCTGCGGCCCAAGAGTAGGGTTCCTGCTGGGATTTCTGCAGGAGGCGGCAGGGTCTCGGTACCCAGGTAAACTGAGCCGGGGCTGGGTCTTCGCTGGAGTGGCCTTTGCTGCGGCCTTCTGGCCTGGGAGCGCCCAGCTGACCTTTCAGGACCCTCAAAGGGGCAGCCTGTTCACCCACGTGTACTAGTTGGTAGGGCACCGCCCAGAAGGCGTCCCTGGCTGCAGTGTTTAGTCAACTGATTTCACAGGAAAATACTCAGTTGCCAAAACCTGGCAGTAGACACCTGCTTGTTTTGTTGACTGTACTTGCTTAGTCCCTGTAGCTGGGGCCGGTCACGTTTCCCCCCAGTTCATCCCTCTTTCCACTTCCCCTAGTCGACCCCTGCCTCCCCTGGAAGCTGGGGTGGGCGGTGTCTGTAAGCTGAGGAGGAGGAGACAAAGGTGGGAAGGCAGAGCTCAGGTGCTGAGTGTCTCTGCCGGCTCTGCTGCCCCACGCCACCCCCTGGAGGGTTGTCAACAGAGCCCCGGCCCCTATGATGCTTCTCCCTCAGAAGCAGAATCTCTACCAGGAGGAGCAGTGGCATTTTTTAAAACCTCTCCAAGGCATCATGATGGGGGTCCGAGTGGAGAACCACCTCTGTAAACCCACCGCACAGGCGTGCCCGACGCCCGCCCGCAAAGGAAAATTGCATCAGCGGGCTTTCTCACTCATTCACAAGGCAGTGTGTGGGCCCCTCCAGGGGTAAAAGCCTTGGAAACTCCTGGGATACACACGAATAAGATGCCTCTTGGGGTCTCATGGCTTGGGGGAGGGGGAAGGCAACATCCTCCATCGCCCCAAAGAGCTCCGTGGAGTGGATTTTGTTACCCGTACTTGACGACAGAGAAACAAAGGTTTGCAAGGTTAAGGCACCCAAGACTGCACAGATGATGGGTGACAGAGCCAGAATGCAGCTCAGACCTTTTAAATTCATAGGTTCATACTTTGTCTACTACTCTCTTCGTCTCCAGGGACAAAGGAGTTTGGAGGAGGTGGTTTGGGGCTGCTCTCCAAGCTGGCGTAGAAGTTTCTCAGGCGGATACAGGAGGAGTTGCATCCCAGGCCGCGGGGACGTGCGCAGAGGCAGGAGCTCTGGCGGCAAGGCCCGCCCAGATTGCCAGAGTCCTGCTAGAGCATCTGGGTGGGTCAGGAAAGGCCCAGAACACGATCTGTGGAGAATAGCTATTATCCTGAAAGTGACAGGCAGTCTCAGAAGACGTTAATGCAGGGGATGGCTGGAATTGTGTCTTAGAAAGATCCCCTGCAGGTGGTACCTTGGCCATGACCCATGGGAGACCCTGGGGATACTTGAGAAGCAGGTGTAGCCCCAGCCAGGTGGATCCCCAGACCCCCAGGTAAGAAGAACCCCAGCCAGCTGGAGCCTCAGTAGGAAGGACTCCCAGGTAGGAGGAGCCCCAGGCAGGAGGAACCCCAGGCAGGTGGAGCTGGCCTGAACCCACCATAGCTCCCTGTACCTTATGAGGGTGCAGGAACTAAGCTGACTGTCCTTTAACAAGCATCACAGTCCGACGTCGTGGTTTAGTGATGGGGCTTTTTCTCTGAAGAGCCCTTCCTCTTCTTTCCCCCTCACTGAATATCTCACACATTTCTAGCTTAGTATGTGAATCATGTGGGGTTCATTTTGAAGTGAGTGTGACTACAATTTCGCTTGGCTCTGGAGGGTCTCCATGCCCCGGAAGCAGCTTAGCGGGCTTGTGTGAACTTCAAGGACGGGCTCCCTCTGGTTGCACAGAGCTGAGATTTCTCCTGCAGCCACACTGACGTCTTGTCCCCTTGTCACCGGGCCTTCCTGTATTCCCTGCTTTGGAGTCAGCGGTTTTACAGATGAGGCAAGCGTGCAGTGGGCTGTGGCATTGCAGGGCTGCGCTCCCAGGACCCCAGGGGCCTGAGTGCCCTGTTGTGAACCTCCAGTGGCGAACATCACTCAGCCTCTGCTCCTCTCCTCTAACTTTGTCCCTCTTGCAGGGATCGCAGTGCAGCATTCCTTACTGTCTGGCAAGGTATTTTGGAATGTAGTTCCCAGAGCCAGTCCACACTAGTGTTGGGACAAGTAAAAAATGCACAGTGCCAGCAGACGTCCAAATGGGGGAACTAGTGCAAACAGATGACTATAAAATAAAAGTTATGTCATGAACATAGTGGATGATGGAATCGTGGAAATGGGAATCTGAACGTCTAAAATACAGAATTGGTATTGAAGGGAATGTAGCTCTATTTCCAGGCTCCGGAGTCCTCCCCTTTCGTGCCCCTCTGCCTTCCCCACCCCCATCAGTTATTGCTTGGAGAGAAACTTGGGTGACTGGTTTTAATGAATAAGATGGGAGTGATTGGAAATTTGCATACCAATGACTTTCATGCAAATAGGTGCTTTTGGAGTGATTGCAAAATTTATTCTCTTAAACATTTTAAACCCTCTCTTAACAGTGTGGTTTCTGACAGTAAAAACTGACTTAGGACAATAAAAAAAGGGGGCATTTTTTTGCTCCCTTTCTTTGCACCTGGCAAGGGCAAATTTCAGCCTATCCTGGGGCCAGTGTTTTCCAATTAAGAATGAAGAGACTCAGATTTAACTTGGAAAAATGTATACAGTGTTTTTATTTCTGATCACATAAAAAGTACATATACAGCATGAAAAATTAGGAAAATAATAAAAGTAGAAAGATGAAGGTAAAATCAACTGTACTATAGCTCTTTCTCTTTACATATGTAAAATTTTTCAGCAGAAATATGGGCATAGTGGACTTACTGTTCTGTCATTTTTTTTCACACTTAGTGATTTATTGAGAACATTTCCCCATGCCACTAAATATTCTTTAACGGTAAGGTTTTTATTAATTGTATACTGGTGGCATTGTGACACTTTCATTTGTTTCACCGTGCCCCAGTTTTGTATTTTTAAGTGGTTTCCAGTCGTTTGTTATTGTAAACAAATGTTCATCCTTACAGATGCATCCTATGAACATTTATGATTATTTCTTGAGGTGAAATGCCTAAAAGTGGAATTGCTATAACTGGGGGCACACACATCGTACGTATCTCCTCGCTGCCCCCAAGAAAGCACATTACAACTGATGCGCCTGCCAGCCTTGTGTTTCTTTACGTCTTTGGTTAACACTGTAGACCAGATTTTGAAAGTACCTGCTTCTCGTTGGAACGCCGGTCAAATTGGAGTGCACTCACCTATCTTTTCTCCCAGGCCACAGCTGCCTTCTTTAAAGTCAGAAGGTCATTTTTCCCCCATTTTTTTTTATTCTGGTAAAATACACATAACATAAAATTTACCATCTTAACCATTTCTAAGCGTACAGTTCAGTAGTGATAAATACCTTCATATTGTTCTGCAACCGTCACCACCACCCATTCATCTTCAACCATTTCATCTTCTCAAACCCAAACTACATCCTCGTTAAACACTAACTCCTCATTTGCCCCCAGCCCCTGGCAACCCCCATTCTACTTTCTGTCTCTGTGAATCTGACTATTCTAGGAACCCCATGTAAGTGGAATTCCACAGTATTTGTCCTTTTGTGACTGGGTTATTTCACTGAGCATAATGTCCTCAAGGTTCATACATTGTGCAGCCTGTGTCAGAATTTCCTTCCTCTTTAAGGCTGAATAATATTCCATTGCATGTATAGACCACATTTTGTCTATCCGTTCACTTATCAGTGGATGCTTGGGTTACTTCCACCTTTTGGCTGTTGTGAATAATGCTGCTGTGAACATGGGTGTACAAATACCTCTTCAAGTCCCTGCTTTCAGTTCTTTTAGGTGTACACCCAGAAGTGGGATTGCTGGGTTGTATGGTCATTCTCTTTTTAAGTTTTCGAAAACCTGCCATGCTGTTTTCCATAGCAGCTGTACCATTTCACGCCCCACCAACAGTGCACAAGTGTCCAGTTTCTCCACATCCCTGCTAACACTTGTTCTTTTCTTTTCTTTTCCTTTCTTTATCCTCCCTCCCTCCCTTCCTTTTCGATAGTAGTCATCCTAATATGTCACTCTCGTTAGGATGACCACTATCAAAAAAATTTCTCATTTGCAGTTTCCTAATTAATGATGTTAAACATCTTTTCATGTGTTTGTTGGCCATCTGTATGTCTTCTTTGGAGGAATGTCTGTTCAAGTCCTTTGCCCATTTTTAAACCACGTTGTTTATTTTTTGTAGTTGAGTCGGGGGTCATTTTTAGAGGCTCGGGTAATTCCCATTTTCTGCTCCCCTCCCCCGTCTCTTCCTCAGGGTCAGCAGGCTGGCCACCCTGCCCCTGTGGAGCGTCTACCCACTGTGGCAAATTTAAGCAGACAAGTAGGAACATGGCTCACCGTGAGTCACTTTTATCATTTACATTTTAGGTCCCACGTAAGTATAGGCGTGTTCCACCAAACATACCGAGATGGGGAGCTTGCGCAGGACAGATAAGTTAGGGAGTGAGTACTTAGATTACAGGAAGATGCTGGCCCTGCTGTGTAATTACTTTCAGAAAGAACAGCTAGAGATCAAGCATTTAAAAATCAAAGTCATTTTATCTGGTAGATTGCCTTAACTTTAATCTGGTTTCTAATACTAGAAAGCAAGTCACCAAAGCAAGCATAGTGTAGCCTTTTAATCCCGAAGGGCTCACCAAGTAATTCCATCACTCAGAGCCAGACATTCTACAGGTGCTCTGCTGGAACTCATTTAAGAGGGAGATGCTGTGACAAAGTTTTTACCAAATTAAAGTGAGTGTCCATCTTGAAGGCGTCAAATATCCATATTCTAGTGTTGTTTAAAAGTAGAACTTTTCTTCCGGCAGAAATCATACTTGAAAGCTGTAAATACTGTGAGTAGAGGTGCATTTGTTGAAGCAGGGACCCTGTGTCCCCTTCCTGCAACTCCATGCAGCTCAGGGCAGCAGCCCTGAGGGTTCTGGAGCACAGCTTGAGGACCATGGGGGTGGGGAGGGGCAGATTTAGTGCAGTCTAGTCTGGGAAGAATTTAATACTGACCATAGACTGGTTTGGGGAAGTGAGGTTTAGCCTGGGAGAGGGGAGATGGGCCATTCCTTTGAGTCACAGAGCACATGGGGTCCAGAGACAGTGTTGTAGGCAAGGATTTGGAAACCAGAGGGGTGAGCGGTGAGAAAGCATCAAATATGGAGCAAAAAGTCTGCCACAGTGCCAGGGCAGTTCTGAGCGGGCAAGCTCGGGAGAGGGTGAGGGTGAGCCCACAGGGACCGTTCGCCAGGGACGAGTACGCCTACACAGGAAGACCTGGGCACAACTGCGGCGGGGAGGGTGTGTGTGTTGGGGGTATGGGTGTGGGGAGTGGACAGCTATGGGCACGTTCTGGTTCTGGAAGTCCACGTGGACGCAAGACCATCATGTACAACTGGGCAGGTCGTGCATTGTGCCATGTCACCGGGCTGAGGTGTGAGAGGGACAAAATCCAGGCCACCCTTCAACGTCCAAGCCATCACCCTGGCGCAGGGCTGCATCTGCCAGGAGGAAGGGCCACCCTTTCTAATTCACCCAGAGGCCCTTCATGGGTTAGCGGTGGCCCTGAGTGAATGCAGTTATTTTGTGGCCAGAATTCTAGAGTCTTGGTCCTCTGCTCAAAGGATCTCAGTCATCTCACAGGACTCAGCGCAAGTGGCTCTTAACTGGCACATCACACAACTGCCCTACAGCCACTTGTCTCAAATTCACGATTCTTTCACTCACTTGTTCATTCGTGTCAGCAGATGTTCACTGAGGCCTTACTAAGTGTCAAGCACTGTTCTAGGTGTTTGGACACATGAGTGAACCAAGTAGACTAACATTCCTGCCCTGGAGGAGAAAGATTACGTATCCTCGTAGGGGAGTTAAGACAGCAGAGCAGTAAACACAATGAGAAAATTCTCCAGTGTGCTGGGAGGTGGTAAGTGCTGGGGACAAAGAAGCAGGGTGGGGGGGGGGGGGTGGCGAGCAGAGTAAATGTTCTGGGGCGGGAAGGCACGTTGCAGATCAAATAGAGATGTCAGGGTGAGGCCTCCTTGGGAAGGTGGAATCTGAGCAAATCTATGAGCTAAGAGCCCAGGCAGGGCATGCGGGTGGAGGGGGGCTGAGCAGAGGTCCCCGTGCCTGGTGTGGCTGAGGAACGGCGAGGAGGCCGGAGTGGGTGCGGCATCGTGGGTGCCGGGAGATTCGAGGGGGAGGAGAGAGAGGTGGGCCCGTTACGGACTTTGGCTTTTCCCTGAGTAGAATGGGGAACCATTGGAGAATTCTGAGAATAGTAAGAGGATCGGATTTAGGTTTTAGCTGTGCTGAGAGTAGAGGATGGGGCTGAGGGTAGAAGCACAGGACCCACCAGGAGGCTACTGGTGTTAATTCCTGTGGGAGGGGCGGGCATTTGGACCAGGACTGTGGCAGTGGAGGTGGTGAGAAAGGGTAGAATGTGGAAGGTGTGTTGGAGGTATAGGGCTGTGTGACTGGCAACCACGCACCTGCTTCCTGTCTCTGTAGATGTGCCTCTTACGGACATTTCATACAAATGAAATTCTGTAATTCATGCTCTCATGTGCAGTTTCTTTCACTTAGCATAGTGTTGGCGAAGCTCATCCATGTCATAGCAGTGTCAGTAGCTTCTCTTTATCGTTGAGTAGTGTTCTTCATTAATATTAGTGTTCATCACCTTTTGTTTATCCATTTCCAGTTAACAGATATTGGGGCTGTTTGCAGTTTGGGGCTGTTGTAAGTAATGATGCTACACTCACGTGCAAGTTTTTGTGAGAATGTATTTTAATTTTCTTGGGTAGATACCTAGGAGTGGAATTGCTGAGTTGTATGATAAAGATATATTTAACTTTTCAGGAAATTGCCACACTGTTTTCCAAAGAGGCCATGCCATCTTAAACTCCCACCGGCAATGTGTAAGGATTCCATTTTCTCCACATCCTTGCCAGTACTCGATATTGCCAGTGTTTTGATATTAGCCATTCTCGTGGGTTTGTAGTCGTATTTCATTTTAGTTTTACTTTACATTATGACTATGACAATTGATGTTGAGCATTATTTTAAATACCTATCAGAATTCATATACCTTTTTCCGTTTTAAAATTATAGTTTAACATTTGCTTTTAAAACCCTTTTTATTTTGAAACAATTTTGGATTTATAAAAAACTTGCAAAAACAGTACAGAGAATTCTCATACCGCCTTTACACAGCTTCTCCAAATGTTAGCATCTTATACATGATGGAATAGTTGTCAAAACTATGATATTAACATGGCTACAACACTGCTTAGTGAATTGTAGACTTCATTTGCATTTCACTACTTCTTCCACAAATGCCCTTTTCCTATCCTAAGATCCGTTCTGGGATCCTGCTCTACCTTCAGTGGTCATGTCTTCTTAGCCTTTTCCAGTCTTTAAATGTTCCTCGTCTTTTCTTGTCTTTCATGACCTTGGCACTTTTGAAGAGCACTGGTCAGTTATTTTGTAGCATTTCCCTCAATTTGGGTTTCCAGTGTTTTCTCGTGATTAGATTGAATGGATTTATTTTTGGCAAGAATATCACAGAAGTGATGTGCCCTTCTCAGTGCATCATATTAGGGGTTACATGATGTCAATATGTCTTATTGTTGGTGATCATTATTAGTCGAATTATTATCGGTCATTTGGTTAAGGTTGCGCACGATGGATTTCTCCTCTGTAAAATAACGATTTTCCCCATTGTAATTAATACGTATCTTGGAGAAGATACTTTGAGACTAGGCAAATATCCTGTCCCTCCTAAAACGTTTTCCCACTAACTTTAGCATCTCTTAGTGGACTTGTCTGCAACAATGATTACTGTGTTCTAGGGCAATTTTGTATTCCTCTCATTCCTTCTACATTTATTATTTGAAATTCTTCTGTTAGCAAAAATTTCTCATTTATTTATTGTTATTTATATCAGTATGGACCCATGGATATTTACTTTAATCTATGGGTTATATTCCAGTAGTATCATTATTTATTTTATTTCTGAAGTTTTCCCAGTTTTGGCCACTGGGAACTCTTTCAGGTTGACTCTTGTGTCATGTCAACATGCTGCTGTCCTTTTTGAGGGCTTCCTTTGTTTTGGTACCATGGGAGGCTCCAGGCTTATCTCATGCTTTCCGGCCCTGGAATCAACCTCTTCTCACACAAGCTCTGGTTTATTTTTTCTTGGAGAATCGTATTGAGAAACCAAGATCAGGCACTAGGCGTGCTAATTGCCCTCTGGGTGTCATTACTTGTGTGTTTTCTTAGGGAATGGGTCTTGAAAATATATGTATGTGTACTCACCCATGCAAACACACACATACATATTTATTTAAAAATCCTAAGTTCATACCAGTACCTCTGACTCCCATTCAACACCCCAGGGTTTGTTTTAGCTTTAGTCTTTCCTGATTTGTAACATCTTTCTTCAACAGTGAGAGAACTGGTTCTCATTAATTGAAGTATTTTTACTTATTTGTTCAATTCTAGTATGCACATAAAGTAGTTCTAGAATTGCTAGCTCCTATGAGACAAATTTATTAACTGAAATATAGTATTGTATTTTAACAATACAATAAAAGTTCTTTTGGTCTTGAACCTTAAAATATACACTCAAAGTACTGTTTCCCAGAGTAACTTAGTTTGGTTCTTTTCTTCCCTGCTCCTTTCAGCATGGTTATTTTATTCATTTGTAATATAGTTAAGTTCTTTTTTTTTTTTTTTTGGTGGTACGCGGGTCTCTCACTGTTGTGGCCTCTCCCATTGCAGAGCACAGGCTCCGGACGCGCAGGCTTAGCGGCCATGGGCCACGGGCCCAGCCGCTCCGTGGCATGTGGGATCTTCCCGGACCAGGGCACGAACCTGTGTCCCCTGCATCGGCAGGTGGACTGTCAACCACTGAGGCACCAGGGAAGCCCAGTTAAGTTCATTTTTTACGATTTTTTTGTTCCATTTTGGGTTTCCCCTGCATTATGGTTGATTTCTTTTAAACTTACATACAGTAAAATTTACTCTTTGTAGCTTACAGTTTTATGGGTTTGACAAGTGGATAGAGGCATGTATCTACCCTGTACTGTGAACCCAAATTCCCTTCTGTTGGCCCCTTTGCTATTAACCTAACCCTATCCCCATGCTCAGCCCTTGGAACCCTCTGATTTTTTCCCATCCATATAATTTGCCATTTCCAGAAAGTCATATTAATGGATTAATATGACATGTAGCCTATTGATTCTGATTCCATTAACTTAGTAAAATGCATTTACAATTTATTCATTGTGTTATGTGTGTCAGTAGTTTCTTCCTTTTCATTTCTGAGTAGTATTCAGTTAAGTGGATTTACCAAAGCTTTTTAATCCATTCATTGGTAGAAGGACATGTGGGTAGTTTCCAGTTTTCAATGATGATAAAGCTGCTATAAAAAAAGCCTACAGGGTTTTGTGTGAACATGTGTTTTCATTTCTCCTAGGAAATTACCTAGGAGTGGGATTCCTGGATCAAGTGTTAAATGTATATTTATCTTTATAAGTTGCTTCCAGACTATTTTCCAAAATGGCTTTACCATTTTGCTTTTCCACCAGCATGTGTGAGGGATCTAATTGCTTTATATCCTCATCAGCACTTGGGATTACCAGTATTTTAATCATACTAATAGGTCTGTAACGATGTCTCATTAAGGGTTAAATCTGCATTTCCCTAATGATGTTGAACATCATTTCATATGCTTATTTGCCATCTTCTTTGGTGAAATGCTGTTTAGATCTTCTGCCCACTTTAAAATTCGGTTGTTTTATCTTTCTGTTTCTAAACTGAAAGAGTTTGTTATATATTCTGTATATAAGTCCTTTGTCAGCTATATGATTTGTAAACATTTTCTTCTGCTCTGTAGCTTGTCTTTTCATTTTCTTGATGGTGTTTGTTGATTGTGTATTCCTCCTTTCAATTCTATTATTTTCTTCCTCATCTATTTTGTACTAATATATGCCTATGTTTATAATTGTTATATTTTCTTGATGGATTGACCCATTTATTATTTACAAAATGTTCTTCTTTGTCTCTGTTAATGTTTTATCTTAAAGTCAATTCATGTGATACTAGTATAGTCACTCCAGCTCTCTTTTGGTATATCTTTTCCATTGTTTTACTTTCAACCTGTTCATGTCTTTGAATCTAATGTGTGTCTCTTGTAGACAATGTAGAGTTGGATTTTTTCTTCTTTAAAAATCTATACTGCTGACCTCTGTCTTTTGATTGGAGTATTTAATCCATTTATATTTTATGTGATTACTGATAACATAGGGTATATTTCTGCCAATTTGCTGTTTTTTTCTATATGTCTTGTGCCAAAACAAACAGAGACTCTTGAAAGCAACAATAGAAAATTGACTTATGTTCAAGGGATCCTCTGTAAGATTAACACTTGATTTCTCATCAGAAATTATGGAGGCCAGAAATCAGTGGGCTGATACATTTAAAGTGCTTAAGGAAAAAAAAGACTGTCAACTAACATTTCTAATCTAGCAAGACCATTTTTCAAAAATGAGGGAGAAATTAAGACATTGCCAGATAAACAAAATCTGAACAAAGTCATCTCTAGCTGCCCTGCCCAGCAAGAAGTTTGTCCTTCAGGCTGAAATGAAAGGACATTACACAGTAACTTGCGTCCACATAAAGAAATAAAGACCATTGATAAAGACAACTACATGGATGGATATGAGACAATATAAATGTATTTTTATTGAGACTTTTTTATTTCAAAGACAATGACATAATGCAGTAATTATACATTTGTGTGGATGCACAAACTCAATCAACAATAATAGCTGGAGACTTCATTCACACAGAAAACTCCACACAACAACAGCACAGTATGCATTATTCTCAAGTGCACATGGAACATTCTCCAGGCTAGATAGGATGTTAGGCCACAAAATAAGTCTCAATAAATTTTAAAAGACTGAAATTATTTAGAGTATGTTCTCTAAACACAATGGAATGGAATTAGAAATCAACAACAGAAGTCTAGAAAAATCACAAGTATGTGGAAAGTTTCTAGTTTCTTAAGGTGGAAGCTTAGGTTATAGGTTTGAGATCTTTCTTATTTTCCAGTGTAAGTTTTTACAGCTATATATTTCTCTCTGAGCATTGGTTTCACTGCATCCCATAGGTTTTGATGTGTCTTGTCTTTCAGATATTTGAGTATAATGTGTTTAGGTGTGTATTCCTTTGTGCTTATCCTACTTGGGGTATGTTGAGCTTTTTGGATGTGTTGGCTAACTTTTTTCTTCAAAATTGGGACTTTCCCAGCAATTGTTTCTTCAAATATTCTTTCTGACCCTTTTCTTTCCCTCTGCTTCTCCCACTGAGCATATGTTAGTATGCTTGGTGATGTCCCACAAGTATCTGAGGCTCTATTCATTTTTCTTCATTAAAAAAACAGACAGGGCTTGCCTGGTGGTGCAGTGGTTGAGAGTCCGCCTGCTAATGCAGGGGACGCGGGTTCGTGCCCTGGTCCGGGAAGATCCCACATGCCACAGAGCGGCTGGGCCCGTGAGCCATGGCTGCTGAGCCTGTGTGTCCGGAGCCTGTGCTCTGCAAGGGGAGAGGCCACAACAGTGAGAGGCCCACGTACCTCAAAAACAAACAAACAAACAAACAACAAACAAACTTCTCAGAGTAGATCATCAGCATTGACCTATCTTCAAGTTCTCTGCTTCTTTCTTTGGCATGCTCAAATCTGATATTGGGCCCGTCTAGTGAATTTCTTATTTCAGCTATGAAAATTTTCAACTCCAGAATTTTTATTTGGTTCTTTTTTTTTTTTTAAAATAATGTCTATATCTTCATTTGTTTTCTCTATTTGGTGAGATATTATTCTCATTCTTTCCTTTAGTTCTTTACACATTGCTTTCTTTAGTTCTTTGAATATATTTAAAATAGTGAATTTAAACTCTCTGTTTAGTAGTATGTCTGATGACATCTAGGCTTCTTCAAAGACAGTTTCTATTGCTTCTTTGTTTTCTGTGTATAAACCACACTTTCTTGTGTCTTTGCCTGTCTTATACTTAAAAAAAAAGG
This sequence comes from Globicephala melas, assembly GCF_963455315.2. Taxonomy (NCBI): domain Eukaryota; kingdom Metazoa; phylum Chordata; class Mammalia; order Artiodactyla; family Delphinidae; genus Globicephala; species Globicephala melas. The sequence goes on from NC_083324.2 coordinate 99,774,038, forward strand.
CAACTGAAAATTTAAAATAATAAAATGTGATAACTCTGGAAATCAGGCTCTCTCCCTTCCTGGCATTTATTGTGGTTGTTGTTTTGTTAGTGGTGCAGTGGTTGTTGTTGCAGTTTGTTTAGTGAATTCCCTGAACTAATTCCGTAAATCTTGTATTTTTTGTCATGTGTGGCCACTGAAGTCTCTGCTTGGTTAGCTTAGGGGTCAGTTAATGATCAAAAAGAGATTTCAGGAAAGGCCTGGAATGAATAAGTCTCCCATTTTTTGATGAGGGGCTCAGAACTCACCCAGGCAGTTTACAACTCTGCCTTAGCCTTCACTTCCTGCTTGTGTAGAGCATCAAGGTCAACCAGAGATAAGAGCTTAGGGCCTTCTCAGGTCTTCTCTGAGCATGAGGAAGCCCTGTGCTTGCATGTGGCCTTCTAGATTTCCAGTAATTTATTGAAGCTTCTCAAAGCTTCCTGTAGGCAATTCATTCTCCACCTTTTTTTTTTTTTTTTTTTTTGCTGTATTTGGGCCTCTCACTGTTGTGGCCTCTCCCGTTGCGGAGCACAAGCTCCAGACGCGCAGGCTCAGTGGCTATGGCTCACGGGCCCAGCCGCTCCGCGGCATGTGGGATCTTCCCGGACCGGGGCACGAACCCATGTCCCCTGCATCAGCAGGCGGACTCTCAACCACTGCACCACCAGGGAAGCCCCCTCCACCTTTTCTTTTTAAGTGTCTTATTGGTTTATCCGCCCCGACTCTTATTGCTACCTCAGGGAACTGCAATATTAAATGATTGCCACTGATTGTTTTCAACAAATGGCCCTGAGAAAAGGCTGTTTTTATGGGGCAAGCTCTGGGTAAGATCAAATAAAACAAGCCTTGCAAGTGAGATCTTCCAGGGAACCACCAGACAAGTCTAATAATGATAATTTTCTGAGAATGGGGTTTTGAAAGAGCAGCAAATTTTCGAGTGACTGCTGGGCGGCTGATTTCATTGCAGTTGTGGGATGCTGATTTTCAAGGCTACTGTACAGCTGAGGAAAGGGGGTTGGCAATCGGGCAACTTACAATGCCAGTGAGTTCACTGTTCTTACTGAGATTCAGCTGTTTTTCTTAAATAAACACTCCTAGACTGTTTCAAGCCTTTGGTTAATTTCCAGAGTTTTGAAAAAGTTGATTTTGACACTTTTTGCCAATGTTCTCATGGTTTTTATGGAGGAGAGGATTTTTGGAGGTCTTTACTCCTCCATTCCCAATTATGTCACCTGAGTTGACTTTTCCAGTCTATTTGATGAATTATCTTCTTAGTGGTTACTCTAGTAATTATAATATGCATCCTGTTACTATCTACTAAAGATTAATGTTGACTTAATTCCAGTAAAAATTAGCAACTTTGCCTCACTATAAATCCAATTCATTTCCTTCCCTTTGTGCTTTTATTGTTTTATATCTATATTATATATAATAACATATGATATAACATAGATATAATATAGAAATAGATATTATATTGAATATGTATATACGTTCTAAACCCATAAATATTCAGCAGCAAACCTACTGTTTCTCATTCCCTGATAAGACCACCTGGCTGACCAAGAGGCAGGAGGATTGGAGCTGCCCCTAGCAATAAGTCTGCAGACTCTTTCTATTATTACCCCAAAGTTCTAACAGCTTTTCATGACTAAATATCTCTCCATTTGCTGTTTCCCTTTAGTAAACTTCCAGAGCCATGAAAGTGTTGTTTTAAATGATTTTGTCCAGTTTTATACTTGCTTTCTGAGGAGGCGATTTGCTGACCTTTTATTTTGCTATAGCCAGAAGTCCCTTATCATCATAAGATATATTATTTTCATCTTTATTAGATAATGCCAGGCTGTTTTCCAAAGTACTTCTATCAGTTTACCCTCCCACCAGCAGTGTCTGAGAATTACATCTTGTCAGCGCTTGGCTTTACAGGTTTTATTGTTCTTTAGTAGTTTTAAGCTCATGCTGTCTTACCTTTTCATATTCTTAATGGTATTTTTAGATGAACAGATTTAAGTTTAATGAAGACAAATCAATCCATCTTTTCTTCTGTACTTAGTGATTTCTAACCCAAGATTGTGAAGATATTCTCCTATATTATCTTAAATAATCTGTATTGTTTTATTTATCACATTCAGGTTCCAGTCCACTTTAAATTGACTTTTATGTATGAAGCAGGAGGGAAGTTTCTTTCTTTCTTTTCCTGTGTGGATATTCAGTTAACTTAGCATAATTTATTGAAAAGATTATCCTTTTCCCGCTGCTCCTGTTTCCAGTCCTTACTTCTGCGAATTTGTCAATGACTGTCAAAATTGATCTTGATATATGCATGTTCAAGACAGTGTAGCCAGATTTTTAAATCTACCTTCTCTTATAATCTGTTGAAAACATTTTTGTTAATTTTAATTTCAAATTTTCCTTTTACATGAAGTGACAGATATGGAAATAGTCATAGAAATCCTTTAAAAATGCTCTGTAACAAATAAATGTTGATAAATTTGAACAGTCTGCCAAAGGTATAATTTAGACAACTACCAAATTGTACCCCTGATATAATGTTGTATTTTCTTAGTTTATTCTTTAGTTTTAAAACAATTCATAATTATAATAAATTATAATTTAAAAATTTAAACAATCTGAATTCAAATAAATTAAAATCATTAAATATTTAATAATTCAAATTTAAATAAAATAAAATAAATCTCAACTTTAAACATACTAATCAAATTATATAAAATATTTTATATGTTAACTGAAATTTGCATTCATCAAACACAAACCTTATACTTCTCACTCTTTTTCATTATTTCAAAACTTAAACACCAATCAAAATTCCAAGTGATTTCATAGAATGACAAAATTTAAATAATGCAAGTTCTGGTTTTTGTCTTATAATCACTGTGTTATTGTTTATTTTAAATCTACTATTTAAACACAGGAATATGTAGTACCACAGGACATACAAATAGCAATTTTGAATTGTTACAAACTTCCCCTTGAAACAATTCTATTACTGAGATTTAAAAAATATTAACTTGTATAAGCAAACAATGTAGAATAGAGAGTTTATTTTTTCTGTTTTAAAAACTTTACAATTAAGGTATAATCTGCATCCTGCAAATTCACTCCTTATTATACAAGCTTGTGAATTCTGACAAATGCATTTTTGTGTGTGTTTAATCACCACAATCAAGGTATAGAACAATAAGGATTTAAATCACTGTCTTGAGATATCTGCACCCCATGTTTATTGCAGCATTATTTACGGTAGCCAAGACATGGAAACATCCTAAAGTGTGCATTGAGAGATGCATGGATACAAAAATGTGTTACATATACACAACAAGAATATTATTCAGGCACAAAAAAGAAGGAAATCCTGCCATTTGCAACAACATGAACAAAGCATGAAGGCATTATATTAAGTGAAATATGTCAGGCAGAGAAGGACAGTTACTGTATGATCTCATCTGTATGTAGAATCTAAAAAAAACCAAAATCATAGAAACAGAGAGTAGTTTGGTGATTGCCAGGGGCTGGGAGGTGGGGGAAATTGGTGAAGGTGGTTGAAGAGTATAGCGTTCCAGTTATAAGATGAATATGTTCTGAGAATGTAACGTACAGCATGGTGACTGCAGTCAACAATCCTGTATTGTGTGCTTGAAATTTGCTAAGAGAATAGATCTTAAAATTTCTCACCACATACACAAAAGGTAACTATGTGAGGTGATGTATGTGCTAACTAACCTTACTGTGCAGATTATTTTGCAGTATGTATATGGATATCAAATCATCACATTGTATGCCTTAAACCTACACAATGTTATATGTCAATTATACCTCAATAAAGCTGGGGAGAAACCCAAGATATAGAAACAGTCCCAGCAATCTCCCTGTCCCACACATTAGTAAAGCTTTCTTCCCACCTCTGCGCCTGGCAGTCACGTTTCCTGGCTGTATAGCTTGCCTTTTCCAGAATGTCATTGAAATGGAATCCTGCAGCGTGTAGCCTTTGAGTCTGGCTTGCATTTCTTAGAGTGCCTTTGGGGTTCACCCTGCTTGCACATGTATCAGGAGTTCATTTCCCTATATGCTGAGTAAGTGTCCATCAAAGACATGTATTCCAGTTTATCCACTCTCCAGGTGAGACACGTTTGGGTTGTTACAAGTTTTGGCAATTATGAATAAAGCCACTATAAAATCTCATGTGTAGGTTTTTGTGTGAATGTAAGTTTTTCATTTCAGTTGGGCAACTTAAACAGTGTCAGATTTATCCCTGAGTACTTGATGGAGTAAATGGCATCTGAAATTTTTTTTTTCATATTCAAACTCATTATTGCTGCAGTAGAGAAACACAGTTGAGTTTGTATGACAATCTATCCAGAAACTTTGCTAAGCTGTTTTTTCAAATCTAATAATTTAACTTAGATTCATTTGGAACTTTTATGTTTGAATTGTTTTTTTTTTTTTTAACATCTTTATTGGGGTATAATTGCTTTACAATGGTGTGTTAGTTTCTGCTTTATAACAAAGTGAATCAGTTATACATATACATATGTTCCCATATCTCTTCCCTCTTGCGTCTCCCTCCCTCCCACCCTCCCTATCCCACCCCTCCAGGCTGTACAAAGCACCAAGCCAATATCCCTGTGCCATGCGGCTGCTTCCCACTAGCTATCTACCTTACTTCGTTTGTTAGTGTGTATATGTCCATGACTCTCTCTCGCCCCGTCACAGCTCACCCTTCCTCCTCCCCATAACCTCAAGTCCGTTCTCTAGGAGGTCTGCGTCTTTATTCCTGCCTTACCCCTAGGTTCTTCATGACATTTTTTTTTTCTTAAATTCCATATATATGTGTTAGCATACGGTATTTGTCTTTTTCTTTCTGACTTACTTCACTGTGTATGACAGACTCTAGGTCTATCCACCTCATTACAAATAGCTCAATTTCGTTTCTTTTTATGGCTGAGTAATATTCCATTGTATATATGTGCCACATCTTCTTTATCCATTCATCCGATGATGGACACTTAGGTTGTTTCCATCTCCGGGCTATTGTAAATAGAGCTGCAATGAACATTTTGGTACATGACTCTTTTTGAATTTCGGTTTTCTCAGGGTATATGCCCAGTAGTGGGATTGCTGGGTCATATGGTAGTTCTATTTGTAGTTTTTTAAGGAACCTCCATACTGTTCTCCATAGTGACTGAACCAATTCACATTCCCACCAGCAGTGCAAGAGGGTTCCCTTTTCTCCACATCCTCTCCAGCATTTATTGTTTCTAGATATTTTGATGATGGCCATTCTGACTGGTGTGAGATGATATCTCATTGTAGTTTTGATTTGCATTTCTCTAATGATTAGTGATGTTGAGCATTCTTTCATGTGTTTGTTGGCAGTCTGTATATCTTCTTTGGAGAAATGTCTATTTAGGTCTTCTCCCCATTTTTGGATTGGGTTGTTTGTTTTTTTGTTATTGAGCTGCATGAGCTGCTTGTAAATTTTGGAGATTAATCCTTTGTCGGTTGCTTCATTGGCAAATATTTTCTCCCATTCTGAGGGTTGTCTTTTGGTCTTGTTTATGGTTTCCTTTGCTGTGCAAAAGCTTTGAAGTTTCATTAGGTCCCATTTGTTTATTTTTGTTTTTATTTCCATTACTCTAGGAGGTGGGTCAGAAAGAATCTTGCTGTGATTTATGTCATACAGTGTTCTGCCTATGTTTTCCTCTAAGAGTTTGATAGTTTCTGGCCTTATATTTAGGTCTTTAATCCATTTTGAGCTTATTTTTGTGTATGGTGTTAGGGAGTGATCTAATCTCATACTTTTACATGTACCTGTCCAGTTTTCCCAGCACCACTTATTGAAGAGGCTGTCCTTTCTCCACTGTACATTCCTGCCACCTTTATCAAAGATAAGGTGTCCATATGTGCATGGGTTTATCTCTGGGCTTTCTATCCTGTTCCATTGATCTATCTTTCTGTTTTTGTGCCAGTACCATACCGTCTTGATAACTGTAGCTTTGTAGTATAGTCTGAAGTCAGGGAGCCTGATTCCTCCAGTTCCTTTTTTTGTTCTCAAGATTGCTTTGGCTATTCGGGGTCTTTTGTGTTTCCATACTAATTGCGAAATTTTTTGTTCTAGTTCTGTGAAAAATGCCAGTGGTAGTTTGATAGGGATTACATTGAATCTATAGATTGCTTTGGGTAGTAGAGTCATTTTCACAATGTTGATTCTTCCAATCCAAGAACATGGTATATGTCTCCATCTGTTTGTATCATCTTTAATTTCTTTCATCAGTGTCTTATAATTTTCTGCATACAGGTCTTTTGTCTCCTTAGGTAGGTTTATTCCTAGATATTTTATTCTTTTTGTTGCAATGGTAAATGGGAGTGTTTTCTTGATTTCACTTTCAGATTTTTCATCATTAGTATATAGGAATGCCAGAGATTTCTGTGCATTAATTTTGTATCCTGCCACTTTACCAAATTCATTGATTAGCTCTAGTAGTTTTCTGGTAGCATCTTTAGGATTCTCTATGTATAGGATCATGTCATCTGCAAACAGTGACAACTTTACTTCTTCTTTTCCGATTTGGATTCCTTTTATTTCCTTTTCTTCTCTGATTGCTGTGGCTAAAACTTCCAAAACTATGTTGAATAAGAGTGGTGAGAGTGGGCACCCTTGTCTTTTTCCTGATCTTAGTGGAAATGCTTTCAGTTTTTCACCATTGAGGATGATGTTGGCTGTGGGCTTGTCGTATATGGCCTTTATTATGTTGAGGAAAGTTCCCTCTATGCCTACTTTCTGCAGGGTTTTTATCATAAATGGGTGTTGAATTTTGTCAAAAGCTTTCTCTTATGTTTGAATTGTTTATTGCAAATTCCATTTTTTAAATTAAGGTCGTTCTCTTCTATCTTTAATTTGCTAAGATACTTCCTTTTAATTTTTAATTTACATGAGGAATATTGATCTTTCTCCCCCCCCAAGAACTGCTCAGAAGTCTCAGGCACTAAGAAGGGGAACAGTTGGATCCTTTAGATTGGAGTTTTTCGTTTGTTTGTTTGTTTTTTGGGGGGGGTTTCTGTAGTTGTTATGTAAATATGATAGGTCAAGAGAGTTTAAGATACTGGAAAAAGAGTGGCAGAGGTGAATGAAGCATGGGATTAAAACTGGTTGGGAGGACAAAAGGCCTGAGAAAGGGAAAGAGGAGAGCCGTGGATGGTGATGTGCCAGGAGAGGTCACGGATCAGGGGACCCAACGAGGTTGAAGACCAGGCTGAAGCAGGAAGAACAGGTGATGGCAGTCAGCGACTAGATCCGGAGTCTCAACTCTGGTTGCCTGTTGGAATGTGCTCGACAAATGCTCGGATTCCTGGGCCCCACTCTGGATCAGTTACATTAGAATCTTGGAGGTCCCCAGGCACTGGCACTAGGTGACCACGTGGCTGTAGCGTGCAGCAGGGGTGAGAACTGGCCCTGGAAGGCTGATGTGGGGATTCCCGAGGTGCACTATGACGAAGACGGGGTGCACGGAGATGACAGCGCACAGCTGAGGGGGTGGAGTGGAGCAGGACAAGGGAAGTGACGTGGACAGGATGGGTGTGGGCGGGCATCCCTTTAGAGCCATCACCCCAGAAGCGGATGTGCACAGGTGCGCGGTGGGAGAATGGGAGGAAATGCCAGTCTTGGAGGGATGAGCGGAAGTGAGCAGACGCTGTAAGATGACAAGAGGAGTAGAAGCTTTTACGAAATGTAGATAAAAAATGGTCTGGAGAAAACAGTGTAGGTGGAGGATGGCTTTGACTTGGGAGAAAGAGCAGCCTCGTGGAGGTGGCCACAGGGGAAACAGGGTCTGGGAGCAGAAGGAGGCTCTCCTTAAGGTCAGGAGGTCCGGGGATCATTTGGAAAATATCAACCTGTTTTGTAAACGCGTATTCCGTACGCCTACAATTGTGTACCGATAGTGTTTCAGTCTAGATGTTGGCTGCTGGACAGTTTAGGGCTAAATTGTGGGCCCACCCCTGTGAAGGCCAAAGACCTTCATGGATCTCATGCACTCATTTTACCCCTGGCTACCATTACGTTCCGTTTGCCTTAAATCCATTACTGTTGTCAGATTTTATTTTATCTGGGATTATATGTACCTTTCTAAGCTGCCTGAAACGTGTTAGGTATGGGGTGTGTTATAAATAAATTCATACAAAAGAATTCTTTGCAGTACAAAATGAATCATTACCAACTTCTTTCCAATAACCAGTTCTCCCTTGTGTATTTAACATGTAATTCTGTTTATACATCGCTTTCCTGAAACACATTTATTGCATGAGATAAACATGTTTTGATTTGATCTAATTTTTCTTGTATAAGTAACAGAATATTTTGAATCAAGGAAGAGGAAATTAAATTCTATATGACCTCTTAATGTTAAAAGAATAATCTATATGTTTGGTAACATAGAGCAGCTTTGCTTCCCCTTCATTTCTGGCCAAGTCTTACATTTACTTTGTCAAAACTGGCAAAGAAGGACTGTTTCTAAAGGTGACGGAAAAGGACCGAGATGACATTTTCTGCACCTAGCTTTGGTGCAGCTGCACATAGAGCTGACAGATTATTAAAAAACTTAGTAAATTTAGGAAGTTTGTTTTTGGTGTTGACGCAGACCCAGTGCCTTAAAATGTGTGGCTGGGATGTCCGGCGGCTCTGCTTGTTGCTTGTTTCTGGTGAAATGATCAGAGGAAATAGAGCAGAGTGGTTAAGGGTCTGGGCCCTGGGCTTGGCACTTACCAATCTTTTTAAGCCTCCGTTTTATCATTTGTGACGCGGGGAGAGCAACTGCATCTACGTCATGCAGATGGGTGAGAATTAAGTAAGATAATGCATTTGAAGCACTACGTGTGGTGCCTGGCACATATTGTAAACCGTTATAGATGTTAATTAGAAAAAAACAGGCTTTCACTTTGATCTAGCTCACTATATGGTGTTATTCTAATTGTTGCCATGCGTTTCTATGTCTCTCTCTAAATAGAGTAATTCCTTAAGGATGGAGGATCTCCCTGTTACGTCCAACTGTGCCAAATACAGGAGACTCTGGCAGATTAATTTGGTCTGGATCTATCTCTTAACAAATGTCAGTGGCATGTCTCAGCCAACATGCTTAAAGAAATTCACCAGGAAACTGCCTATAATGTGGAACCTACTGTGTGATTTCATAGATCCATCTGCCTTTAAATGTTTGTCAGTTGCCTTTTTACTGTCTCAGTTGCCTTTTTAGTTCGCAAATTTATATACTACTTTCGTGATGCCTAGAGCATATGAGTATTTTGGATGTTAATAGTGTCTTTCCAAAGCCAACTTTTAAAAAAAAGTTTAGTTTATTTTCAGTTGTGTAGTATTTAGTGAAGCAGAATATGTCTAAGGATTTTTTCTGGAGGAGTACTTTCTCTTGCTGTTCTCAACACCTTTGGGAATTGATGGTGGCGTCTGGCTGGTGGAGATGTGAGGTTTTTTTCTCCTCCTCCTTAATAGAATGTTCCACTGGGAAATTTTCTAATTTTCAGGACTTGTGGGGATTTTGTTTTGTTTTTCTCCGTCAACAAATGTAATCATCACATCCCAAAGGCAGGAACATGAGAAACTGAGCAAAATTCTGAGCGGTCCCTAAAATCACGAGCGTGATGAGAGGCCTGTGACTGTGCACGCATTCTCACCACACACCCACATATTCTCTGGCTGCTGACTTTGACCCACCTTAACGCTTATCACTCCAAGCCTGCTGGGAAAACGCTGTCTGTGAGGACCAAGGCAGCTGGTGTGTGCGGTGCTGCTTCTCAGGCTCAGAACCAGAGGCGTGCTTGCAGGAGGGGCCGATTTAACCAGTGAAGAACACAGCTTTCTGAAACCCTTTTTCTTCGTTCAGAAATAGGTGTGGAGATGTAGTGGATGTCGTTTCTAAAGTAAGAACCTACCTCGCTAAGAAAGCCGCTCGGCACTGGGCGTATTTCCTCTCAGTTTTCGCAGCACATCAGTCACCTGTAATGACACTTTGTGTCACAGAATTTAACCTGACTTTTGAATCCTAGCGAAATACTTTGGCTGCGGGTTTGATTTATGGCATCCTGTTTTGTTAACTGTGGTCTCTTGTTAGTTTTTAAAAGTAATATTTCACGCGGTTGGTTTTATCAAAAGATTTCATAGCTCACTGAATTTACTCATGCTGTCTTTTCAAACTTACTTCTTAAATTGAAAAAGTGATATGTATATGGTAAAAAAATAATCAACAGTATAAAAGAATATAAGTGAAAAAAAAGTAGAAATAAGCCTTCTTCTACCCCAGATTTCCAATCCTGCCAGGCTTCCTTCCCAGGTAGTCAACGTTACCAATTAGCTTTGTATCTTTCTGCATTTTCCATTTATATACAAGCATATATATGTCTATTCATTCTAGGCACACTGATCTGTATCTTGCCTTTTCCACTTAATGTCTCTTTCCATAGCAGCTCATATAGACTGCCACACCTGGGACAGGCCTCACGTCCTGGGAACATCTCCCAGTAACACAGCATTTTTCCTCCCTGGCATTCCTGGAGCCTGTAATTCCCTAATTAGGCTTCATCCCTTTGATTTGAGCTCTGCCCAGTGACTCAAAGGCAGATATTCCGGGAATCTTGTGTTCTTTCTCATCCTGGTCTTAGTACCAGTGAATTTTTCAGATCCTTTTCTGGAATAAGAGTAGCTGGCATAGGAAGTTGACTAAATTGGGGACCCTGGGAACTGGGGTGAGGCTGTGAGGAGAGAAGGAAGGAGAGGTGTGGCCCTGCTCAGCTCACGTTCCAATTCTTTTCCATGGGCACGTCTGTCTTCCCTGACTCCCTCGTGGAAGGTGACTCCACAGGCGAAGACGAGGCGGGGGAGGCTTCCTCTTCTGTGTTTTGCACACTTAGAGGAGTCCTAGCCGAGGACTACAGGCCATACATTCCAGTCTGAGCAAGAGTCCCTCCGTACTGGGAGGACGCCAGGCAGGAAGAAGGACCTCTTTGATAATTTGATAAAAGCTATGACTCTTTCTAGAAAAATGAGGAAATACATAACAATCTGTACACCACTGCAAGGTTATTTGTTGTTTGTATGATAATGCTACTATTTATTGGGCAGTTATATGTTGGGCACTAGGTCAAACAGCTCTGCATACTTATTTTTTTTTAATTAAGCCTTACAGTAACAGCCCTATGTGGTAGATGTTGTTACCTTCAATTTACAGATTAAAAAACCCAAGCTTCGGACTTCCCTGGCGGTCCAGTGGTTAAGACTTCGCCATGCAGTGCAGGGGGAGCGGGTTCGATCCGTGGTTGGGGAACTAAGATCCCACATGCCTCATGGCCAAAAAACCAAAACATAAAATAGAAGCAATATTGTAACAAATTCAATAAAGACTAAAAAAACCCAAGCTTCAAAGAGTTTAATATGCACAAGGTAGCAAAGGATAGAGTTGGGTTTGAATCTATCTCAAGTTCAAGAGCTCCCGTTTGAAGGTATCTCTGACCTGCCGAGGTTGAACGGAGGACCGGGCTGGGGATGCGTCTAATGCAGGGTCTAGTGCCACAGGTGGGAGAAGCCAAGAACACCTCCATGAGCACGCTGCCCTGCTGGGCAAGAGGCGGCCTGAACAGGCTAAGCCAGAACGCACTCACGTGGAAGGGCAGAACACAAAGCACCACGTGTGCTCAAAACCACCAAGAGCAGAAGTGAGAAAGAAGAGTGGGAGGTTTATGTTAGCACGTGGTGTGGAAACAGAGATAATAGTAGCTAACGTTACTGAGTGCTAATCACAGGTGAAGCGTCGATCTAAGAACATTACATGCTGTAACTCACTTAATCCTCACCATAGTCCTATGAGTAGGTACTATCATTATACGCTGAGGGATAGAGAGTTTGCTCCAGATCATACAGGTCGCAAGTTGTAAGGTCAGGATGTGAAAACAGGCAACTGGGCACAGTCTGTCCCTGACCCCCCAGGCTATGCTCCCCCTGTACCACTGGTTCGCATCCCCTCTCCCCTTTTTTGCATCTTGGTAAAATCTCTTACTGTTATTTTCAAGGCCAAATGCCCCATTCTCCTTGGAGTCTTTCCCAGTCCTTAATTCCTCATACTCAGGCCTCCGAGGCATTCTTCATTCCCTTCTAGGTGGCCTCGTTGCACTTGGTTCATACCTACTGTTGGTGCCTTTCGGATGTTATATTTTAATTGCTAAGCTACAGGTGTCTTGAGATTGAATGAGGCACACGCTGTTTACCCTCAGTGCTTAAAGCAGCACAGTGATCCGTGCTCCTCCCACGTGTTTCCCGCACAGCTCGGAGGCTAGGTTCTACTTCACTCCCACCCTCCCGGGCACCTGCATGGCACCTCAGGCTACGAGAGAAGTGGACCATGCAGGAGCTCACCCAGGAGGCTCGCGGAGCCCCGGGCCCAGGAGAGCTGGGGGACCTAACGGCACCAGGGTGACCAGCCCAGCCCCTTGCTGCTCCCCGGGAAGCAGGTCTTGTCTTTACCGGAGTGGCTTGCAAACAAGCATCTCTCTGCTCTGCTATTTCTGCCTGCTTTTACCCATAGACAGTTGAAGGCTGTTCTGCCTGTCTTAGAGTCAGAGTCTAGGAGAGAGGATCTGACTCCTCGGCTGGTCACTCTCCAGTGTCGTGTCCCTCCTGGGCAGGGGTCTCATGCCAGGTTGCTTCCTAGGCCACTAGCCTCCTATATGTAGTCCAGGCATCAATTCCTGGGTGTGGTGACTCTTGGTAGAACCTGGAATGCCCCTGGGTTTTCTGTGCGTGGAGAGAAATACTCAATCCAATTTCTACTTTGTTGAACGTGCAATGTATTAATCTTCAAACAATCAACATTCATCTAAATATTCAGACACTAGTTACACAATGATTAAATGAAAAAGAACTTATGAATTTAATAAATTTGATTTCCCCCGATTTAAATATTGATTGCAAATTTAATTTAGGTGCTCACAAATCTAATATTATCGAGTACTCTTGGTGGTTTTAATTGACGTAAGGAGACAAAGCATGCAAAATTTCAGAGATTTTAAAGCTAATTGGTACTTGATTTTAAAAAGTCTACCAATGTACTAATAACATGGATTTGAATTTGTTACTCCATTGTACATATTTTTATTCCTTTTTTTTTTTTTTTGCGGTACGCGGGCCTCTCACTGCTGGGGCCTCTCCCATTGCGGAGCACAGACTCCGGACGCGCAGGCTCAGCGGCCATGGCTCACGGGCCCAGCCGCTCCGCGGCATGTGCGATCCTCCCGGACCGGGGCACGAACTCGTGCCCTGGCAGGCGGACTCAACCACTGCGCCACCAGGGAAGCCCTATTCCTTTGTTTTATTCTTGCCATTATCTTTACCATTATTATTTCTTTACTCACCTAACTTAACCAGGGCTGATAACAATTCAGTGCTATCGTGTGAATGAGACAACAGTGGTCCTTCCTCAAGTAAGAAAAAAAGTATACTATTTATTTCTTGTTAATATAACTACAAATAATAATTATAGCAAAGTCATTCTAAGCAAATTATACAAATAAAATTATTGAACATGAAATGATAGTTCATGTTTTAAATCACAATAATTAGAAAATTTTGAGTTTAAATACTTTATAAAATAATTACAAATCTTGCTGTCATGTAAACCATTTCTTGAAGAATGTTTTCAATGTTTACTAGTTTCAGTATTTTTGAAATGTGGAGCTGTTTGCCAGATTTCACAGTCTTTCTTCTGATAGTGTAGACCTTAAGCAGTTTTAAAATAAATGTTGAGTAGTTTCATTCTCCACTGATGGCATATATTGGCCAAATGAAATACATCCTGATAGCTACAAAGTTTTATAAACGTATCCAGATGACTATGGCTGGAAATAGACTGCGGCACTTGAACGGGAGTCAGGCTAGATTTTAGAAGACAAGGCAAGGATCTCAGCTCAGACATCATACGTCAAAGTCCCATCAGCATCTTAAACCTCACCCTGCTCACCTTTCAGCTTCGATGGTAAAATGTTGTTTGTTGCAATCACTTCCCTTGTTATTCTTCAAATTATGTGAGTTATTTAAAAACACTGAAAATGCCATAATATTTTTTGGGTTTATAAACCTTTCTTTTAGGTATATATTTTGCTCCAATATAGAAGAAACTGATTTAAAAAAAACTTTATTTAGGAATTTCAAACATAAAAAATTGAAAGGATACTACAATAAATATCAAACATCTTTTTACCCAGATTCCTTAGTTGTTAACATCTTGTCATGTTTGCTTTCCTCCATTTTTTTGTTGAGAAGTTTGAAAATTGCAGATGTCATGATGCTCCCTCTACTTCCAAGTGTGTGTGCTAAGAACCAACATTCTCCTGCGTGTCCTTAATGCCAGGATCACACCTTAGAAACCCATTAATTCAATATAATCTAACATACAGCCCGTATTCAAATGTTCCTAATCATCTCCCAATGGTCCTTTATAGATTTCTCCCCCAGAATTCAACCACGTTTCCTTCATTGTGTTTTGTTATTATGCGGCTTCACTTTCCTCTGGTCTGGAATAGTCTCCTCCACTTTGTTGTTGTTGATGATATGACATTTTTGATGAGTTCAGGCCAGTTGTTTTATAAAATGCACCACAATCTGGATTTATATGTCGGGGTCCTCATGACCAGATTCAAGTAAAACGTTTCTGGCAAGAACACCCAGAAGGCGAAGTATGATATTGCCACTGAGGCTTATGCTGTCAGCTTTTCTCTTGTCGGTGATGCTAAGTTTGACCAGGAAATCAATTTTGAAAACCAGGTTGGATTGTAATTAGGCAGATCATGAGAGTTTCAATTGAAATGAGTCTTTTCCTTTCTAGAGTTTCCTACCTTGGAGAAGCTGGCATCAGTGTCAAGAGACTCTGAGATTCGTTGAGTGTCTTTATAAATGGAAGTTAGAAAGAATGTCAAGAGACTCTGAGGTTCATTGAGTGTCTTTATAAATGGAAGTTAGAAAGTATGTCATGGGGAATTCCCTGGCGGTGCAGTGGTTAAGAATCTGCCTGCCAGTGAAGGGGACACCAGTTTGAGCCCTGGTCCGGGAAGATCCCACATGCCGTGGAGCAACTAAGCCCATGCGCCACAACTACTGAGCCTTCACTCTAGAGCCCGTGAGCCACAACTCCTGAGCCCTCGTGCCACAACTACTGAAGTCTGTGTGCCACAACTACTGAGCCTGTGCACCTACAGCCTGTGCTCCACAACAAGAGAAGCCACCACAATGAGAAGCCATGCACCGCAACGAAGAGTAGCCCCCGCTTGCCACAACTAGAGAAAGCTTACACGTAGCAACGAAGACCCAATGCAGCCATAAATAAATAAATAAATAATAAATAAATAAATAAATAAAATAAAATAGGACTCCTGTTTAAAAAAAGAAAGAAAACATCATGGGATGTCTAGGAGAAGGGCATTCCAGGCAGGGAGCAGCCAGAAAGCCAGGGCTGAAGAGCTGTTAGCAGGGAGGAGGGCCGGATGACCAAGAGGAGGCAGGAAGAAGATCCTGAAGGCCTTGAAGGCCCCCGTGAGAACTTTAGCTTTGGGCTAAGTGTGAAGGGAAGTCCCTGAGAACTTCTCAGCAGAGGCTGAAGTGACCTGACTTCCATGTTTTTCTTGTCATTTAGAATTTTTAATACTTTTTAAAAGTGATCTTTCAGACAGGGACAGATTTCTGTTGTATACTGTGCCTACATAAAAAAAGGAAAACATAAGTGAAAGAAGTTGTTTAAGGTATTTCTAAGGCAATGCAACTACATCACAACTGCCACCTGACCGACGGGAATTTAAAGACCATCCTGACTTCAGGGATGTTAAAATGTAAAAAAAGGGGCTTCCCTGGTGGCGCAGTGGTTGAGAGCCTGCCTGCCGATGCAGGGGACATGGGTTCGTGCCCCGGTCCGGGAGGATCCCACATGCCGCGGAGTGGATGGGCCCGTGAGCCATGGCCGCTGAGCCTGTGCGTCCGGAGCCTGTGCTCCGCAACGGGAGAGGCCGCAACAGTGAGAGGCCCGCGTACTACAAAAAAAAAAAAAGTGAAAAAATATGATAGGAAGCTCCTGAGTACAAGCACTTTATTTCAGAACTATAATCAACCCCCAGCTCCGTCAAAGCCCCTGTGTGTGCCGCCCCGATCCTGCACACACGGATCCTGCACACACGGATGCTGCACACACGGATCCTGCACACACCCTCCCCACCCGCACACATCCACGCTTCTGGCTGCTGTGTCGGTCCTGCCCCGTTTCTCTACTGTGGCTGCAAACGTGTGCCTTCGCCGTACATTTTCAGCCTTGTCTTTGAACTGTTCTGCATGTGTTCTTCTGCCGCTTGCTTTTTCACTGTCTGACAGTGTGTGAGGTGCAGCCTTGGTCATTCCCGCTCTGGAGCTGGGTCCCCCTGTGCCTGTCCACGCTCTCTCCGTTCTCCTGGTCGGAGGCGTTTGGGGGCTCCCCGTGTTCACTGCTACAAACCACTTTCCTACCAGCGTTCCCTGCTGGTTTCCTGGAATGCGTGGGGGCCTTTCTCCAGAGCTCAGACCTCTGGAATCGCTGAGTCTACATGACACACTTTCCGACTCTGTCCACTGATAAGGCCAAAGCATCCGTCCTCCCTCCCTGGGCATCCCAAGGAGGTAGGACTCCTGCCCTTGCTAGGTCTGTGGCCTGGACTGAAGTCTGCGTTCAGGGTCCTGGGGGAGATGTGGGAGGATGGGGGGTGCCTCCCAGCCAGCAGCCTGGGTACCAAAGCCAGGACTGGAAGGCAAGGCTGTGCCCCAGCCTGGCTCCCAGAGGGAGGGAGTGAGGTGGGCCCCCTGCGGGGGCTGGGGGCATCGCAGATTCCACCGCGCGGTCACTGCTGGGCCGTGGGACGTGGAACCCCAGAGGATGCCTGTCCTCTGAGCTTCTCTCATCTCGGCTTCCTTCTGACCACAGGAAGGGAAGCTGCAGTGGACCTGGGAACACTTGGGGCTCCAGGCTGTTTATCGGTGTCCAAGGTTACCACCTCTCTGATCCCAGAGGTCAGGGCGGGAGCAGGGACCTCGGCCCCTGGCCACCCGCTGCTGTCTCCTCGGTGGCCCGCGTGCTCCTCCAAGGCCTCAGACGCGGCGGCCCACCCCCCAGCGGTGCGCCCGAGAGGCAGAGGCTGGCAGGGACCTTCCTGAAGGGACAGCCGGCCCTGCTGGTTGGTCACTGCGGAGCCCGGACTGGCCGTCCCAGGCCCCCGACTGCGGAGCTGCAGGCTCTTCCAGGCGGTGGTTTTGTGAAGACAGGAGCCGCCGCCCCGTGCTGCGCGGGCGGCTTTCTCTCGTCACCTCTCAGGAGTCCAGCTGGAGGACGGTTCACGCTGCTGTGTCACACCCGCCGCAGCCCGAGAGCTCTCCTCCCGCGCTCTGCCCTCCCCGCACAAGCCGTGACACTCCCTCGAAGGTCTCCTGCTGTCGGCCCTCTGCAGGGAGGGCGCGAGGCTCCCACGTCTGGGCCTTTCTTTGTTCCATCCTAGACCTGCTGGTCCCCGTGCTCCCGAGATTGCCCCGTCTGTGCTGTCCTCTGCAGGGCCCCAGTCGCGCCCTGGGCCACGCTGCACGCCCCCCCCCACCCCGTGACCGCGGGAGGCTGCCCCGGGGACCCGCCGTCCCACCGCTCCTGCAGCCTGGGGGCTGCTCCTCCCGGGCTGCGTCTGCCCGTTCTGGGCCCGCGGGCCTGCGAGCCGCGGCGCTCACGGCGCCCGCTGCCCCCGCCGCGGCTGTGGCTCCTGGTGTGGCCCCTTTGGCCGCAGCTGCACACTCGGTGGCCGCAGAGGGAATGATCTCGGCAGGATAGATTGGGCATCGCCTGAGCAGGGGCTGTGTGTGGGCGTCATGCCAGATTCCCTTGCCCATTGAGACGGGAAAGGGCACCTGGGAAGTGTCCTCGAGCTGACCTGATCCTGCCCTTGTTGTGGAGCTCTGTGACAGCTGGTCTCCTCCTGCCCTCGGCCACAATCCAGTCACGTCCGTCGTGCCCTGCCTGGGGTGGCCTGGGTACCGCGGCATTTTCGCCGGGGGGCTTGGGAGTAAGTAAGGTTTTCCCAGTGGGCAGCAAGGTCTCCCAGGTGCCTCAGGGGAAAGGCACAGCCAGTGGCAAGTGTGAGGCGTAGCTTCTGTTTACCCCGAACCCGGACAGAGATCTGGACGGACTCCAGTGGAGGAAGGCGCCTCTGGCCACCCCTCTGGTCCACATCCGGCAAGCGGCTAGCAGCCTGGCTCTGCTGGGCCAGCAGCATGCTGTGAGGGAGCGGGCCATGGGGCCGCTCAGGCACGCCACGTCACCGCTCAGTCGGCGTGCATATCCGCCACTCCTCTGCCTCCGCTGATCTGGGCAGACTCAGCACCGGTGTGCCCATGAATACATGTCGCCCCTGCACGGCTGTCTCTGCAGGTCCCCAGGGAGATGCACTGTCACAGGGCTGTGTGATCCTTTTTTTAAAAACATGGCTCAGCCTCTGGTACCCGATCCACTCAGACCGCAGCCCTAGGAAGAGGAGGGACTGCACTGCCCGTCTCCCTTGGGGCCTCTGCCTGGGTTCAACACCCCCTCCTGCTGGCCCTCTATGATCTCCCTTCATCACACACCCCTTTGTCTTTGTGTCCTTGTCCCCTACACCTAGCTGGGCCCTCAGGATAGCATCACTGCCCCCCTCCCCAAAATGCGCCATCACCTCCGCGGGAGCAGGCCCATACCGTACAGGGGCAGCAGATGGGGTACACATTTTAATAGTATTGCTGTGGCCTCTGTGTGGAAACTGGACTTGAAGGAGCGAAGTGGAAGAGAGGTTACCGGGGAGGCTACTGCAACCGTCCAGGCAGGAGATGCTGGCAGCCTGAGCAAAGAGGGTAGAGGGGTATTGGGGGTGACGGGGCTTGGGTTGCAAATCTGCTTGGAACAGAGATCCAGCTGGTTCAGAATTCTGAGCGGCCTTGGTGACTTAGGGACATGGAGAGAAACCAACACAAGCGAAGTTCACAAGAGACAAAGGCACTGTGCTTGCAGAGGGGAAACCCAACCTTTCAGATCTACGATGAGCAGTGATAGGGTAGATGCACGTCGAGCTGAAAAGCATCTAAAAATCCTGCGGACCCTGGGCTGGTCGTGAGTCAGCAATAAAGGGCTCCGGTTTGGAAGTCAAGTACAAAATAAATGACACATTTAGAAACCACAAAGCAAGCTCTGTTATATTCAGCACTGCTCAGAGCCTTGCTGGAGTTCTGCATCTAGTTTTGGGTTATATGAATCTAGAGAGATGCAGAGAATTCACAGAAGGTTCAGGTGAGAGCTTCAATGATGATTAAAAGGTTGAGAAGTAAGATTTAATAGCTAGAGGAGAAGGCTGCATGGTGATTTAATAATTGTATTTGTCCACAGAGGGATGTGTTTTGCAGGGAGTGCTGAGCAGTTCTTCCACATTTCTCTTGATCAAGTAAGATGAGATACCTTTATTTTTAACTTCTTTTTAAATTTATTTTTTAATTGAAGTTTTGTTGATTTACAATGTTGTGTTAGTTTCCATGTATGGAAAAGTGATTCTGTGTGTGTATATGTGTGTGTGTATTTATATGTATATATATATATATGTATGTATATATTCTTTTTCTCATTATTTTCCATTATAGTTTATTATCAGATATCGAATATAGTTCCCTGTGCTATACAGTAGGACCTTGTTTGTCTATTTTATGTACAGTAGTTTATATCTGCCGATCCCAGACTCTTAATTTATCCCTCCCCCTCTTCCCCTTTGTTTTCTATGTCTGTGAGTCTGTTTCTGTTTCATGAATAAGTTCATTTGTATCATCTTCTTAGATTCCACATATAAACGATATCATATAATATTTGTCTCTGTCTGAGTCACTTCACTCACTTGGTATGATCATCTCTATGTTCATCCACGTTGCTGCAAATGGCACTTTGCATTCTCCTTTACGGCTGAGAAGTGTTCCATCGTATATATGTACCACATCTTCTTTATCCATTCATAAGATGAGATGCCTTTAAACTGCCTCAAGGGTGATTTTGGTTGGATATGAAAACAGTCCCTCATCTGAAGGGAGGATTGTTAGGCATTGGAATGTGTTACCAAGGGAAGCTTTTGGAAACTCTTCCCCAGACGCCTTTTCCTATTTGTTGGGGATTGTTAAGTGGAGCCCACCCTGAAGACGGAGAGATGGCATAGCAAAGCTGTGAGCGCATCCACCAGTGGCACTCTGGGCCCCTGAGGACCAAGACGGCCGATGAAGTCGAGGTTGGTTGCTTTCCTTCTCAGGATGTCCTGGGGATCCTTGAAGAAGCCAGGGCTAAGGGATCACTCACTGGTGTCATTGCTGAGAGCTGCTGAGCCTCCTGGGCACCCTAAATGAGACAAAGACCATGGGGGTGTGTGGTGGAGATCAGGCGGGGTCCAGGTGCTGTACACCTGCTCTCTCTGGTCTGGTTCTTCAGTGGGGTCCCACCTAGTATGCGGCTGGCCTGCAAAACTAAGGTCAAGCTTCCCCAGTAGGATTCACGCAGAGCAGGAGCAGTGGTTCACATTCACATGAGGACCCAGCAGGCGCTACACGTGGTGGGTTAGCCAGGCGGGTGGAGACGGCATCACAGGGACCGGACGCTCATTCTGCAGGGGCCACGGCTGCTCAGAGCCAGCCGCCTGCTGCCGCCCGGGGGTGGCTGCGAACAGTCAGCTCTCCTGAGAAGTCAGACATCTGGGGTTTTAATAACAGATCTCCTACTTTTAAAATGCTCTGGCAAATAATAAAAATTCTAAGGAAACCTATGTGGGCCAACACCACACCGACGAAGCAAAGGCAGCTGCGTCTGGATTCGGTGAACAGGTTCTGAGTCTGCACCTCCGACACAGACTCATGAGAGAGAACCAAGGGGGGCTCAAGCCCAGAGGGACAGGCTGGCCATGGTAGCGGGGCTTGGCCCTGCCCCCAGTCCCCCAGGGTCAATATTACTGAAGGTTCTACAGTTTGACTTTTGGATGAGATGCTTAAAACAGCTGTTTCACTCTGAATTAGCTGGATAGTTGCAGCTGTGAAGATGCCTTACCTTTTACCCCTAAGATGTCACCCAACCGCCCCTTCCCACATAAAGGATACAGAGCAATGACCAGCAATCAGAGGAAACCAGCTTCCCTTTAGGCTGAGTCATTCTCATGGCAGCACCTACCTACCAGGCTGTTTTTTGAAAGTCTGGGGACGTGTTTGGGATGAGAATGGTCCATCTTGTCAAGAGCAGGCACTCGAACAAAAGAGGTGGAGCTGGGAACCACTAGTCTCTACAAACTGAGCACCTTTCAGGGAAACGCTGCCAAGTTCTCACTCGTGGGACTGATCTAGGCTGTTGCCGGCTGCCCACTCTGGGTGGAGAGTGTGCTCTGGGGGGAGGGGGTAGGGGGAGGCGGGAGCACCCTAGCTCTGCCTTCCCAGGGCTTTTGCACATAAAGTTGATGCGTTGCTTGCTTATGAGTGGCCGTTAAATAATAAGATTCTACCCAAGATCTCATACTGAGGCTCACAGTGGGCGGGTACTGGGCTGGGTGCTGGGAATCCAAAGTCATGGGACCTGTGTGATTCCTGCTTCTAAACGATCTGCCCCGGGAAGAGCTGGACAGATGAGACGTCAGCTTCTGTTCTGCTCGATGCTGTCACACAGTTGGATTCACTGCAATGGAACATCTGAAGTGTTTTGTTTGTTTTCTTTGTATTTTATGAGATCAAAACAAGACCAAAACAAAACAAAACAAAAAATCTGGTAGAATGTCTTTGAGTGTTCTTTCTGCTACCAGGAAAGAATTTTGTTTTATTTCTGCTTTCACTAGAAATTATTGCAAATTCTGAGCTTCACAGAATGCCCTCACAAAAACAGGTTCAGGAATAATTCTATCATAGTGACACGGTTTTCTTTGGCTTGAAAAAAAAATCGGTTAGTTAAATGCTAGACTGTTGCTAAAATGGATCCACCGAAAGGATATAACTTCTGGGGAGAAATTGTTCCACGTTACAAACTTATGTCTTTATCCATTAACTATGTGAGTGTCTAACGTTGACCTGTACATTCTAAGGGCATAATATCTCTTCTCAAATTTTTTTAATAATAGTTACTATTTTGTTGAGGATTGTCCGGTGCCAGTTCCTGCACACGTAATTTTGTTGAATCCTCCCAACAACCCTTTTGAAACAATCAGTGTTATTATTTCTATCGTATGGATGAAAGCTGAGGCTGTGAGAATGCGCCCAAAGTCACATGCTAACAAGTGGCTGGACAGGGATATTTGCCATCAGAGCTTGTACTTTAAACACTGCTCTAGCCTGACTCCTTTTGGTTTAATGTGAGAGATGAGATTAATACCCAAGTAAAAACGAGGCCTTTCCGATTGCTCTGATCAGAAGTAACCTCTTGTTCTCAGAGCCATAGTTTTCGACTGTCCTTGAGGTTGGGAGATGGTCACATCCTCTGCTAGCGAACCTGACTTCTGAAAGCAGTACCAAGTCCCCGGTACCGACCATGGTGAATATGGTGGTTAATCCCACTTTCAGTCTAAAATGAGGGGAGACTCACGTGTTATCACTGGCTTGCAATTGTTTCCAAGTGAGGCATTTAGAAATGTTTTATCCAATGGTGGAAGGAAGTGTTGGCTCTCCGGAGACACCTGTTGTGAAGGGACCTGGCAGGTGCATGCGTGGTCCTGACCAGTGTCGATTCTCCCATTTCCCCACAGCTCTATTGCATGCCTGGCCCTGAAGGAATGGATGGCCTCCCCACGTGCTGGGCACAGCAGCTGATGGGTGGATTCCACTGATGGGTGGATTGCGCAGCGCGCACCATCGTCTCCTGCACGTCAGGGTCCCTGCTCACCTCCCTCCTTTTCGTCCTTTGGAGCCTGAGGTCCAGAACGTCTAGGCTGCCGTGTGGTTCTCACAGAGCGCCTCCTCCAGCCGCCACTGACTCGCTCCGGCTGGGGGTCCGGGCTCCCTGCTGTCTCAGGCTGCAGTAGGGTCACAGTGCAAGTGGACAGTGCCGACCGCAGCCTTCTTTCCCTCTGCCTCCCACTAGAGAGAAACAAGCGCTCGGGTGGCGAGCCAGATGCGAAGTTTCTGCTTCAGGAGCTTTCCCCACAAGTATGCCTCGCTTGGGGTTTCAGAGCATTCACCTTTTGTCCTGCTGCTTTGTCAGGAGCTCTGGATCAGTGGTCCTGTGGCCCGGGGCAAGTGACTTAACCTCCTGAGCCCTCCGTTCCCTCATTTGTAATAGTGGCGGCTCTACCTCTTGCAGTTGTTGTTTGAAAGAGCACAGATTTGGCTGCCTCACTTGGCTTGAATCCGCCTTCTATTTGGGTAACTTGTCTGAGCCTCAGTTTTTCCACGCATGTGACTGAAACAGCGCTTCGTTTGTCTTATTTTTGTTGGAAAGATGAAAGGAAAGGATATAGGTACGGCATGAATTCGGATCCTACAATACAGAAAATGCTCGATATTATTATAATCTTACTGTGTTGTCTTGGAGGTCGATGGATGGCTTTGGAAGGATGCAGTCCACGCATCTTCTGAACTGACACGCAAATATTAGCATGTAGACGGTGTGCACTCTTCTGGGACAGGGCCCCATAACACCGAGCTGATTCTCTCCGCCGCCCCCTCCAGAGTCAAAACCACTGTTCTAGACGCTTAGATACGGAGAGTTCGTGAACGCCCTCGACGCAACCTCCAGAACGGGGTTGAAACTTGGCCCTGTCCGTGCCCTGTCGCCTGTGTTTGAACTTAAAGCCCTGAGATGGATTCTCTTCTCAGCGCACGTCCCTCTCCCCAGCCCACACCTCTTCTGTGTGGCCATTTGTTGTTTGTGTGCGTGTTGTGTATTGTGGCCGTCTGCCTCCCTGACAGGACTGCAAGCTCCTTGAAGGCAGGGACTTAACCATTCTGTGTCCCCAACAGTGGGAGGCTGAGCTCAGATCTCTGAACCAGCGAGGTGTTCTGGAAACTCATCAAGTAACCACAGGTTCGGATTCATCAGAGCAGGGTGCTGAGGGGCCTCCAGGGGCCATCACTCTGCAGCCTGACTTGGGAGAGGAGCTGAGGAGAGACTTGAAGCATTCAGGCCCACATCCCTGCCTGAGGCTGAGCTGATTTCCATCCACAGGAGGGACAGCAAGTTTCCTCTCTCCTGTGTGGTTGCCAGGACAGGTTGGGGCAAGTTGGTAAAGTGTGGACATAACGTGGCTTGCAAACGCGTTGGCTAGCTTTGCTTAGGCAGTTTTGGTGAAAAGAGAAAAAGGTAAAACAGGTAAAACCTGTTCTGCATTGAAAAATAAAATTGCAGTTGGGCTAAAAGGGCATCCTTTGCTTGCCTTGTTCAAATGATTCGGGGGCAATCAGTGGCGGCCTGCAGCTCCAGCCTGCTGCCGCGATACTCCGCCCTACGCAGAAAGATGGGTGTTGGAATTTAAGGGTTTAAGTGGAGGGAAAAGAGCTTCCTTAAATACTATTCAACTACTAGGGGTAGGTTAAAAAAAAAAGTGAGTCCTATCAAGTTTCGTAAAATTCAGAAAAAGCATTGCCTTCCTGTTTCTCTCTCTTCCTGTCATCTTCCTTCTAAGCCATACCAGTGAAAACACTTACTGGGTTGTTATTTTCTCCCAGAATTAATCCATCACACTAGAGAAGGTGAAGTAGTTCACAGAGCCTTGAATTTCCGTGAACTTTCTCAAACTATGAATTTATTTTTCCATTAAAAAGTCCTATAAACACACATAAAAATCTGAAGACTAAGAGAAATAGGTCACTTAAAATCTGACCACCCATATTTGTATAATCCTTTATCCACTATTACCATTTTCAAGTATTTCTTCCTTGTAAGTATACTTAAAATTGTAGTGATCATTTAACTGTAAGTTTGTATCTTGCAGTCTTCACCTACACATTCACATAAGCATTTTTCTTTTTTTCTTTTTGCGGTACGTGGGCCTCTCACTGCTGTGGCCTCTCCCGTTGCGGAGCACAGGCTCCGGACGCGCAGGCTCAGCGGCCATGGCTCACGGGCCCAGCTACTCCGCGGCATGTGGGATCTTCCCGGACCGGGGCACGAACCTGCGTCCCCTGCATCGGCAGGCGGACTCTCAACCACTGCGCCACCAGGGAAGCCCCACATAAGCATTTTCCTTGATGAGCTCTGCTCTTTGTAACCGTCAGAGTTAGCGGTTGTATTTTACAGAGCGCACCCACCATACTCTTCCACTGCTGAACATGTGGATTGCTTCCCTGGTGCGCTGTTACGCCAAATGCCACAGTGAACACCTTAGCGCAGGAACGTTTTCTACAGTTTGAATGATTTTCCTAAGCTTGGTTCCCAGAAGTAAAACCAGCAAACGTAAGGGCTTGGGTGCTCTTGATGTGACCTTCCGCGGCGCTTCCCAAAGGCTTGGACAGTCTGCCCTGGGCAGCAACAGTAGGTGAAGGTTCCAGGCTTCTCAGCTGAGTTTTTATTTAAATGGTGATATGGAAATGGACTGCCTGGAAGGGTCTCCTGATGAGCCGCTGTCCCTGGGGGACAGGTGGGAGGAGGCATGTGGCCTCACGGGCCACAGAGGATCTGGACTCATGATCTCACCTTCTTTCCTCCAAGAGGGATTCCCTCTGCTCGTGGACCATTGGAGAGCTGGGGCATTCTAAAGCGCTAAGCCAGAGCAGGAAGGCGAGAGTAGCAGATACAAGTTACAGCTCAGGCCACGGTTAGGCTCGTTGCCTCCTCACATGCTGAGACCCTGCGTGAGGAAGGGAAGTCTCTGCTTTAAACCAGCTCTCAGTTTGTCCAGAACCACTTTATGGGGCTGACGGTCCAAGGCAGTCAGTACTTATTGTTCTCCCAGTTCGGTCCCAGGTAGGCTGTGCCGCATCCCGGCACCTAGAAGACTGGTCTAGAGAGAGGAGGCCTCCCGTGTGTATTTTGTTGAGTGCAAGAAGGAACGGACAGTAGATCAGGAGGTGGCAGAGCCCTTGTTTCACGTGAGGCATGGGGCAGGTATTGCTGTTTGCCAGCCAAACACACATTTCCGTCTTCTTCCTCATCAACGGAACTGCCGTTTCACTGGGGGCAGTAGTGCGTCAGGGAAAGACCTCATTTCCCCAGGCCCCTTGCACGTAGGAAGGACGAGGCTGGGGGCCTCGTGACACGCAGAGCAGTCACTGTGCAGATGTGATCTTCGAGTCTCTGGGGAAGCCCAGTGTCTTCTTTCCCGCTTTCCTCTCTTTCTTTTTGTGAGACTGGAGGTGGAGCAGCCGTCTTGCCATCGAAAGTGACAAACGTGAGGATGGAAGTGACAAGTTCGAGAGGGCAGAGAGTGAAGGAGTGGGGGGAGCTGGGGTGCTGACGCCGTGGCGGGGTTGCAGCATCAGCCCAGGGCATTAGGTATCTGGGGATATGAACCCTTTTTAGAAACGCCACTGTGGTTTAGATTTTCAGTTACAGGCCGCTGAATGCCATCCTGACTGATACAAGGAGCCTGAGGCCCAGGAAGTGTCACCTTGCCCAAGGTCACAGTGTGGGCCAGAGCTAAAAGCAGAATCCAGGTCCGCTTAGTTAAACCAGCTTTGGAGTTAACACCCTTTCCACTGTTACCAATTTTAGATTGGAAGCACCCTCAAAAGTACATTGAGATTGAATGCGTTTTCAAGATTTTTGGAAGAGATTTGATAAATAACTCATCCGGATAAATAGCGGTTTCTGACTGATTTGGTGGAGAAAGGGTACCTGAAGACACTTATAACACAAGGGTTTTATTTTTATTGTATGTGCTCTAGTCTGTATGTGAGCTTCTTAGAGGGGTATTTACTTAGCAGAAGAGGCAATACAATGCCAGGGGTTTCTTTTAGATATTACTACCTACGTTAACTCTGCCCTCATATTTCATAGAAAGTTGGAACTCGAATCTGACAAATTTGATTTCGGATGTGATACTTCAAAACTTTGGTATGGTCGTCCATATGTTTTCTTATTTTTAGAGAAGTCAAGAAAAAGCTGGGTGTACAACTGCCAGTGTGTATTTTCTCTCACTGTGTTAAAGTATGGACCCTTTGGCAGTATTTCTCAAAGAACTGCCTTTAAATGACATTTGAAAAGCATCTACACTGTTCACATCGTTTTGTTCCTGGATAACAGTCCTCTACTTTTAGAAGGAGCTTAAAGAAGAGACCAGATAAAAGAGTGAATGAGGGTCAAGTTCACATGGTGTCTCGTTTGCTGAGATGACCCCGCAGGGAAGCATTTCCATAAATCAGCCGCAGTGTTTTCCTTTGTAAGCACAGAGGAAGCTGCTCCTGAGTCTTGCACTTAGTGCATTTGTCAGCAACAGGTAACTTCCCGAAGGTGGGATGCAGCAGACCAAATGCTTTAGTCCGTTCTTTGGGAGTCATGTGACATTTTAGAAAAGGATGTAAGGATGCCGTTCAGGCGGTCCCCTCAATATCCTACTCCTTACTCTATTCATCAGTCAATTCCAATTTTTTAATTTTATTTATTTAAAAAAATTTTTTTGGGCAGCGCTGCATGGCGTGCGGGATCTTAGCTCCCCGACCAGGGATCGAACCTGTGCCCGCTTCACTGGAAGCGCAGAGTCTTAAATGCTGGGCAGCCAGGAAAGTCCCTTTTCCGATTTTTAAATGTAGTTACTGCTCTCACATTTATTGTAATTCTCAATATGTTAGTACATAGGTTGGATAACTTTCTCCACCTGACACGTTGACCCTGACTCAGTCTGCCTATCTTTTCGTGCTTTTCGCTGACCACAAGGCATGCGGACGTCATGGGATCCTGGGCACCCCTTTACCTTTGTCCTGTTCTTCAACCACAGCTCAGAAGTCATGCCAGCAACACAGCCTGACCATGCCTGGGAGCTATGCTGGGGTTGCTGCCGCGTCTGGCTCTCAGCCCAGGGCTAGAGTCAGCTCGGAGGATGACATAATAGACAAATGGAAGGTCCTTAATGGCACACACCACTGACCATGCTGCGTCTAGATTCCCAGTTATGGGGCACAGTGAACGTTCTTCTGGTTAAGCCGGTTGAATCAGATGTGTATAAGCGGCAGCCGAGAGCATTACTACATTTAGGAAGGGCTGAGCGAGCCCTGAATCAGCCCTGCTAACCACCTGTGATGTCACACTGTCTGCAGCCTGCAGGAACAGCCTGCCCAACCCATGTCCGACTCTTACAACTTAAAAATGACGGCCGCTGGTGACCCTACAGGCTAGGGCTACCAGATTTAGCAAGTAAACACAGAGGATGCTCAGTTCAATTGAATTCCAGATACATAAATGAATAATTTTTATTCCCAAATATTGCATGGGACATCCTAATACTAAACAATTAATCCTCGTGTATCTGAAATCCAGCTTTACCTGGGCATCCTGTATTTTATCCAACAACCCAACTGTAGCTCCTAGAAAGACCTCTGAGGTGCTTGTGGGCACCGGGGTCGTGGCCATCCTGGGGTCTATGAAACCATACTTGTCTGGGGCTCATTTTCAGTTAACGACCATTCTCTGGGTGGCCCGTTTCCTGACTTCATGAACAAGAACGACAGGGCTTCCCGCTGGACACAGGGCCCTTCGCTGGTGGGGCAAGGTGAGCCTTCTGTTCTCGGCACCATCCCCACCTCCTGGCACCTGTTCTTCCTCATCGGTGATGCTGCCTGGGGTGTGACACTCTCTGTCCCCACCTCCTACAGCATGTCCACCCAGCCCTGCAGGCCCTCTGCCCCTGAGTGGAGGGAGGACTTGCCTCTGGCCTCGAAGAGACCCACTTCCTGGTCGCCCTGCCCTCCTAGGCCCTCTGGCCCAGCACTGGGGTCCCCATGGCTCTGTCTCCATTTCCTTTGCCCACTTTGGTCCTTGCAGTGAAGGTCTGTGTCCTCTCCAGAGGCTCCGGGGCCACAGGCAGCCTCCATCCTTCCCTGTGATCTGTCGGCATTTCTCTAGCTTCCTGTGGTGGCCAGAAAGAGACCCCTTGTCCTTGCCGTATCACTGGGACGCTGCTCAGAGAACATCCCCTGGGTGTCTTCTCGGACCTACGCTCCCTCCGTCAGCCCTGCTCCCCTCGGGCCCACCCGCCAGGTTCCTGCCTTCAGCTAATGTAAAACTCTGGCCCTCAGTTCATTTGCTGCAAAGATAAAGATCTCAGAGATGCCATCATCTTCAGAGAGCAGCAGTGAAGTATTCTATCACTTGGTGACTAAACATGTCTGGTTTCTGCTCCTGGGGTCATAATGATAGGAAGAGGGCAGCAAGAAAAACCAGCTTGTCAACAGGAGCTGCTGGGAGGTTCCACAGAGTTCTAGTTCCCATTCAGGGGCCGTGTATCAAATGTTTACATAGTGACCGAACGTATTCCTTCTAACAGCTTTTTTAAAGACGAGGAAAGTGAGCCATTCACGTGGCCCTTTCCTCACCCAACCCTATCTTCATCATGGGGCTATACCACCGTTACGGACGCCTGCTATGGGCACAGTTGTGCACTCCCTCGAATTCACACGTTGAAGCCCTAATCCTCAGTGCCTCAGGGTGGGGCTGTATTTGGAGACAGGGTCTTGAAAGAGGTGATTAATTTAAAATGAGGTCATAGGGTGGGCCCTCATCCAATACAACAGATGACCTTATAAAAGGATGGGATGAGGACACAGGTGCACAGAGAGAAAACCACGTGAGGACAAAGGAAGGAAGCGGCATCTCCCAGCCAAGGAGAGAGGCCTCAGGAGAAACCAGCCCTGTGACACCTTGGCCTTGGACGTCCAGCCTCCACACTGTGAGGGACGACATTTCTGTGGTTAAGCCGCCCCATCTATGGAATTTTTATAGCAGCCCGAGCTGACTAATACAGCCTTTACTCACACATCAAGGTTATCATTTCTCCTGCCTGCTCTGAGGCTCCAGGTGGTGGGCAGGGTGTGAGGGAAATGGACAGGGCTAGGGAACATCCCAGGCAGCATTCCAGGTGGGGTTGCGCCCTCCCTGCCCCGAGCCCTTGCCCTCCTTTCAAAGGCCCCTGTCCCCGTAGTAACCACTGAGTCCTCATCATAGAAAGGACTTGTGGGCGGTGGGGGAAGCATAGGTTCAAGAAGGCACCCAGGGGATGTTCTCTGAGCAGCGTCACAGTGATATGGGGTCTTGCTTCCTAAATTTTATAAAGGTTGTGGTTATGACTTTAAAATTCCATATAGAGAATGGAGGAAACAAGGTAAGATGAAGGGATAGAGGGGAAAATGCTAACTTAATAGTAGCACTATCACCTTCTATTTGCAAAATACATCACAGGTGACCAAGCCCTTAATACTGATGGTCACTGTCTACACTGCACGGTGGACAGAGTAGGGTTATTATTAGTCTTTCCATTTCACAGATGAGACAAGTGAAGGTGAGCGTCTTGCCCAGAGGCATAAGAGGGTAAGACGAGGAGGCCGAACCCGGATCCCCACCTGGAGCTGTGCGATATTCCGTGCGCGTGTCCTGCTGTCCACTTCTTCCGCGGTCCCTCCCTCGGTGAGGACCCTGAGATTCTCCCGCCACTACCTGGGGGTGGGGGTGGGGGTGGGCTGAGAGCGGAGGTCCCAACAGCCGGTGCCTCTGGGACACCCGCTGTTCCCTGAGCCTTGGGCTTTCCCCTCTTCTCCAGGGACAGAGGACAGATGGAAGGACCTGTATGTTGCAGGTCAACGGCAATAACACCCACTTTGACAGCCCTCTAGGCCTTGGCCAGAAGCCAAACAGAGAGTCAAAGCTGCTGTGTTTCCACCACACTCAGTGTGGCTCCTTTTAAAATTAAAGCCCAGCATGTTGTCCTCTTTTAATTCACAATTTATTGTGGAGAGAGAGGAAAGCTCGTGCCCGGTGATTAAGTTTTCAGAAGGCTCACCTTCGAGAAAGGCTGTAAAACGTTACTGCCAGGAGGGAGGGGAACCTGAAGAATGTGAGCTGGGCCCTTTTTTCCACGTGCGCTGTGCTCAGGCCATCTCACAGCTATGGGGTCAAGTGTAATAAAGCGGGAAGCAAGAGGCCGCCACTGGAGTAAATGTTTTTTAACGCTTAGCAGCCATTGACGGAAGGCTGTCCGTCAGCACCACGCGTCTAGTTGCGTGCTCGGGGCTGTCTGCTCTTCGGCTGCACACAGACAATCGCCGGGTTGGGGTTTTGGACGCTGCTTCTGGGAGCAGCAGGTGGGTATTACTTGGTGCAAAAGTTGCTTCTTGGTTAAGCGCTAGGTCCACCCCTGCCGGCTCCATTTCATTTAGGGAGATAGAGGAAAACGCTGTCCTCCTCAGGCCATGCCCCGACCCCCCAGCAGCTGCGTGTCTCCGCACATCAGAACTTTCCCTGGCTTTGGGGGATATCCGGGAAGGCTCCGGCTCAAAAAAATCAAGTAGGCTAAGACCGAACTCCACTCCTTCGGTGCTAGTGGTCCTTCAGGCTGCAGCGAGCTGGGAGTGGAAGCGTGCAGCAGACCGACTAGGGTGGCCCCGAGAGTCCCAGCCCTGGTGTTCCTGCCGTTGTATGACCCCTGCCCGTAGTCTGGGTGCCGCTGTGCCTGAGACTTTGAGGAAGGTGGCGACTACACGGCTGTATTACCTTCTGTGAGACTCTGTCTGCCCTGCCGTCTCCCTGGCCTTCTGCTGGCTCTGCCGTAATCGCCTCTGGAGGGGCCGCGTGGCCAGGGACCGCGAGGCCACGGGGCGGAGGGTGGCCTCCAGCTTGCTCTCAGCCCTGCAGCCACAAGGAAGTGAGCTCTCGCAACACCCCGAGGGGGCTTGGAGGTACATTCTCCCCTGTCGGGCCTCCAGGTGAGAACGCAGTCCGACCACCCCTTGTGAGACCCTGAGCAGGGCCCCCGTTAGGTTGCACCCAGACTCCTGTGCCCGGAGCCTGGGCCGTAATAAGTGGGTGCTGCTTTAAGCTGCTGTTGGCCGTTACCTGTTACGTAGCCATAGGTAACTGGTACAGGGGCCCGTGGGGTAAACGGCGGAGGAAGCCGAGCTGCAGGGCTGGCACAGCCGCACAAGGAGACGACTAGGGGAGCCCTTGGGAAGCACCGCATGCACTTAAGGAACAGGCAGCCACTGGGGCTTCTGAGCACCCTTTAAGGGAGATGTGACCAAACGCTTCAAGGAAAATCTGGGGTGAGCGCTGGATTTGTCACTGCCTGGGTGGGTCTCCAGCAGAAAGAGAGGTCCCGACACAGGGGTGCAGAGTCATGGCCTCGGCGGGGAGCACACCGCCTACCTGACGCACGGGAGGAGGCACTTTGGCCAGAGGGGAGCTGGCCCATGTGGGAGGGCCGGGCAGGGAGGTCTGGAGCGGCCTGGGAGGTCGGACGGGCCGTGAAGCACCAGAAGGACGCTGGCTTTCACCGAGTGGCCTGGGAAGCTGTTCAAGCCTCTGAGGAGTGGGTAGGGGGAGGTCATGACCTGACCCGTTCGCGGACCATCTGAACCCTTAGTCCCCACCTGGTCCCACCTGTGGTGTTCAGGGGAAGGTGGGTGCCTGGGTGGAGAGATTCAACTCACTTCTGTGTCCTTCACGCCACTTAGCACGACGTTTGGCGTATTGGCCGCCCAGTAAGTCTTGGCTGGATTGAATCGAATGTGAGCCACCTGGGGTTGCTGTGAGATTTTCAGCTTTCTCAGAGTTTGAGTCCCAAACTTCATTATGTATTGGAGCTATTGACATAGCTGGTGAAATTCAAGGTAAAACTATGTTGGTGAGTAGGGCAGTTCTGGTTTTTGCATCCTCTCCAGAGTTCATGGAAAAGAAAAAGAATGGGCAGGCGTTCCTTCAGGTGGGAGGGGCACACCCTCCTTTGCCCAGAGACGTTAAAGAGATTGAGATGGAATGGGTCTCGTGCAGTTTCTCCTCGTGTGAGGGGGGCCGGGGGGAGGCGGGAGTGTCCTCTGTGTGGCTTTGCCTAGAGCACCTGCTACTAGACTATCCCTGGTCTGTTCATCAAGTCTTACTGCGGCTTCCACTCCGTTGTTATTTTTAAGGCTTTATTAAAGGAAGTGATTAAATCAGTGCACTCTGAGTAAAGCAGATTACCCTCCACAGTGTAGCTGGGGCTCATCCAGTCAGTGGAAGGCCTTAAGAGACCACGGCTCCTCAAGAAGGAAAGAATTCTTCTTCCAGACTGTCCTTGACTCAAGACTGCACCATCAGCCCTTGCCTGATTTTCCAGTCTGTCAGCTGCCCAGCCCTCACAATCATGTGAGCCAGTTCCTTAAAATACATCTCTCTCTCTCTCCCCATCCTATTCATATATAGATCCTATATATAGGTAGAGATATATACATCCTATTCATCCTATTTTTCTGAAGAACCCTGACTAATTCACTGTGAAAATCCTCAGAGACTAGGGCTTCCCTGGTGGCGCAGTGGTTGAGAGTCTGCCTGCCGATGCAGGGGACACGGGTTCGTGCCCCGGTCCGGGAAGATCCCACATGCCGCGGAGCAGCTGGGCCCGTGAGCCATGGCTGCTGAGCCTGCGCGTCCGGAGCCTGTGCTCCGCAACGGGAGAGGCCACAGCAGTGAGAGGCCCGCGTACCGCAAAAAAAACAAAAACAAACAAACAAAAAAGAATTCTCAGAGACTAGAAGTCTGTCTACTCCACCGCATGTCCTTGAAGGTTGGTCCAGGTCTTACTTTTGAGCTGGAGTGAAGCGTGGTGTGCCTCCTGGGATGCTAGGTCTGGATGAGGGTAGGTGAGATGTGCCCGCCAGACAAGTCCTGGCGTTGTCAAGGTAACAATCTAGGGGGAACTGGGGCCTGAGCAGGGTGGGCCTGCCCACCTGCCCTCCTCTTCCCTGGTCCCAGGGGTCCAGACCTTTGGTAAAGAGGGTCCTGCTCTTTCCTCAGGCGTGAACTTCCCCAAGGACCCCTTCTCTCTGCTCCCCACCCCCCATTAAAGGGTCTCCATTCAGAGGGGTTCCAATCAAAGCCAAGGGCACAAAGGTGTGAGCACCTTGCAGCCTCAGCATCTGTCCCAGTGGAGAGCTTGTAGGGGAGAAGCACCTCTGATTGGTGGGTTTACAGGAGGGCGTTTGGTGAGCATGTTGCCGTGCCCGGCTCCCTTTACTTCCCAGGGTCCAACAGGGATGGCAGGGCTGGAGGCTCGCTGGTCATCTTTCAGGGCAGCCGCATGCAGTCACCCCCACTGTGGACTCCCCCTCCCTGAGTGTCATCGACCCAGGCACAGCTGGTCCCTGGAGAACCTGAGAACAGAGCTAATTTCTAGCGGGGCCTCAGTGCTGCGCTCAGTACTTTGTGCACAGAAAGGATATTCGTTAGGATACTGAGACCAGAAAGGGCATCCTAAACCCTAGGGAGGCTGACCACCCCCAGCAGGGACCCTGTACCGATTCCCATCAGGACCTGTTGGCCTCTCTGCCTAGTGACCATCCCTCGTTGAGTCTCAGTGACAGCAAATGATGCCAGTCTGTGTAGGTAACCTGATATTTGCTCTTACTTTTTTTTTTTTTTTTGTGGTACACGGGCCTCTCACTGTTGTGGCCTCTCCCGTTGCGGAGCACAGGCTCCGGACGCGCAGGCTCAGCGGCCATGGCTCACGGGCCCAGCCACTCTGCGGCATGTGGGATCTTCCCGGACCGGGGCACGAACCCGCGTCCCCTGCATCAGCAGGTGGACTCTCAACCACTGCACCACCAGGGAAGCCCGATATTTGCTCTTTTTTAGGAAGCACTTCCTACATGATGAGAGACAGTAGAATCTACCCAGGAGAAGGGCCCTGGACCTGGTCCCTAAGCGCTCCTGTCAGGAAGGTCTTCCTCCCTGTCAGGAACTGGGTCATCAGCCGCTGCAGCCGGTTAGACTCCTGAAGGCTGGAGAGCCCTGCCGCTTCTCCAGGCTCGGTCAGTCCCACCACAACCCTCACTGTCACGTCCCTGGGGGAGAGTCAGAGGGCAGGTAGCAAATGCAGAGGGATGGACGGCAGGTGTCAGGGGAGGGGAAGCGGGGTTCGTGGTTCTGGTAGCTGCAACCCAGGGAGAATCCTCTGAGCCTAGTGTACGGAGTTCTAAGAAAGTGATCTGCAGAGAAAAATGGGGTTTCCTTCCTTCCTCTGAGCTTTTCCGCTCTCAGATCAGAACCCTTTCAAGTGAGCTTTCCAGCAGGTCCCTGGGACCCACCAGCAGCGGCCTCTTTGCATCGAGAACTAGGTCGTGTCCACCTTGACTAGGCGGGAGCCGGATGCGCTTGGCCTGTCACTACAGCTCCCGCAGGAGGTCCAGGCAGCGGGCGTCGGCACCGGCAGGGGGTCGAGGCCTAGGCTTGGAGCCCCGTGGGCTCACTGACGCCGGCCTTCCATCCCGCCATCACGTGCGATGGCCACCACGTCCTCCCGCCCCGCCCCCTCCCTCCCACACCTGGGAAGCGTCGCAGGTGCCCAGCACGGCAGGTCTCTCCGCTGTTGCCTGGTGCCGGCATTCTGCCACGTCTCTGGCTGCCCCCAGGAGATGTCTCCGGCCACCCGGACGCCCCAGTACAATGCTGCCTCTGTTGCTTTCTCCCCACCTCTTTCACCTTCTGGAGCTCAAACAGATGTTCTCTTCTGAGGGTAAGGACTGCAGAGCCAGTCCTTAATTTGGACACCGTTGTTCTGTCTCCAGAATAATCTTATAATCGGGGTTTTCGGGGGATATAAAGTGAGGTCCCCCTATTCATGCATTAGGAATAAAATGATGTGCTTGTGACACAGAGAAACGGGGAGGCGCCTGGGAGAGGCTGTGGCTGCATGGACGGCGGGGCTAGGGGGTGGGGCAGGAGCGGGGAGCAGCCTCCTCCGGACGCCACCCGCGCAGGAAGAGAAGGCCGCGTGACCCTCGCATCTGGAGGGAAACATCTTGAAATAAATGGCGTCATTGTGGGCCATTAAGGAGCGACCGCTACCTTCCTCCCCAGTTGTCCACAGACAGACGGGCGGAGCTGGGGTGGGCGGTGCTCGACACCAATCCAGTGAGAGTTGAAGCGCGTGATTGGCGCTGTGAGCCTGTGTGCGCACGCCGTGCGTCTCCAGGACATTCTCCTTTCCTCCTGCCCCGTGTGCTGCTTCCGCACGAAGCAGGTTGCGTTCCCTGGTTATCAGCAGATTGAGGGCCATCCGAACAAATTCCAAGCAAATTCCCGGCGTTTCTCAGAATGCTCTGGACCCCACTGATCCCCAGGGCGAGTTGGCTGGGGCCGGCCAGGTGTGAGGCACCTGCCGGAGGGAAAGGAGAGCAGGCCTGGGAGAAGCCACCTCAGAAGGCAAACAGGGCAACCACCTTGCACCCCGCAGCCTTATCGTCCCGTGTGGGTGGCGCCCGGCTCCCTCCGCGCCGAGCTCCTGGAGAATAGAGGCCTGTCCCCCGGGAGGAGTCGCCCCCTGCCCCATTCACACACTCATCTGTACAATGGCACTACCCACTGTCTGCATAGGGGCGTGGGCCCGAGTCTCTGGGCATCCCTGCACTCAATCTGGGGGAGAGAAACTACAAAGGGATGTTTTATTTAATATCCCCTTATTTTAATATCCCCATACTTCCCTCTGTCTGCCTTTACACTGCCTTGATTTCTCCATGTTACAGACATAGGACAGAGCCCACACTCTGCTAGCTCCCCTTCTGCCCGTCACTGTCGAGTCCGTCCTGCCGGTCCCAGCTCTCAGAATCCCACGAGCCAGCAGCGGAGGTGCATGAGTTACCCCCAGGCTGTGGAGCAGAGGGCAAAAGGGTCCCGCCGAGAGGCAGCAGCTGAGATGCAAAATCAAATACCAGGCTGAGCGCATTGTTCTTGTAGAGAGATTCCGGGTATGAACTGATGAGATGGGAGCCTTGGAAACCAGACAGGAGAGAGGCTTGGAAATGGGTCTAAGAAACTGCCCCCACATCAAGGCAAGACGTCTGGCAGCGCAGTATCATGAGTGTGCTGATCAGACGGGATCACCCCAGCTGCACACCTAAGGGTTATCCCTCTGGGTGACACGAGCCCCCAACCAGGGGAAATGCAGTCTGCCTGTTACGTGCTGCTTGCTTGTGTCCCCCTGCCCAAACCCACATGTTGAAGCCCTAACCCCCAATAGGATGTACTTGGAGGTGGGGTTTGGGGGGACGTAATTAAGGTTAAATGAGGTCATGAGGGTGGGGCCCTAATCTGACCCAGCCAGTTCTCCTTTAAGAAGAGGAAGAGATCAGAGCCCCTTTCTCTCTGGACCATACGAGCACACAGTGAGAAGGTGGCCTTCTGAAGCCCAGGAAGAGAGCCCTCACCAGGAACAGAAGCGGCTGCCACTTTGATCTGGGACTTGCACCTTCCAGAACTGCGGGGAAATAAGTTCCTGTTGTTCGTAAGTCACTCAGTCAGCGGTATTTGTTTTGGGGCCAGAGCCACTAAGACAACGCCTGAAGGCCATACATAGAATTTGAGCTCCGTCTACCAGGCACCAGGTGACGCCACAAGCTTTGCATAATCGCTCAACTCATCCTCCCCGTCCTAACCTCACAGACCAATGAGCTAAGGGCTGTTGTCACCCCACTGCAGAGATGAAAACCCCGGGCGTTAAGAGGCCAGCAGAACTCTGGGGTCCCGGGCTGCTGTGTGTGGCCCCTGGACCTGCATGTCAGCCTGGACATTAACCCTGGGCCTCAGCGCCTCATGGGATTTTAATGGTAGGAGTGTTGGTCAAGGCAGGACATTTTCAGGTTCCCCTGACCAGTGGCCTCAGCTGCCACCCTGTCCCTTTCAGGGCAGGTCGGTGGGCAGGGAAAGTGTCTGAGGACATGCTGGTCTGGGTGCAGGTGCGGAAAGACTGGGCCTCCCTTTGATTCATTCTTTTCCCTCTGCGTCCCTTCCTGCCCTTTGTCCCCTCTCCCCAAGCCCAGGAAAGCTCCCCAGTCACTTCTAGGGCTGGACAAGGGCGAAACTGTGACTCAGCAGGGTTTCCAGACCCCATGCTCACGGCTCGTGGCCATTCCGAGGGCCCCCTGCTGAGGGCAGAGAGCAGGTGTCCAGCACTCCCAGGAAGGTGTCCCAGGAAGGTGATGCTTTGTGGCCGCCCACGGGGGACCGTGGTGAAGGCAGCACAGCTGACCTGGGGACCCAGCCTCTGCTACAAGCATGAAGATCACGGCTTCTGTCACAAGGGCCGAGAGGTTGTCAATCCCTCTAATAATCTTAAAGTTAAAAGCACGAGTCCAGGACTTCCCTGGTGGCTCAGTGGTTAGGAATCCGCCTGCCAATGCAGGGGACACATGTTCGAGCCCTGGTCTGGGAAGATCCCACATGCCGCAGAGCAGCTAAGCCCGGGCGCCACAACTACTGAGCCTGTGCTCTAGAGCCTGCGAGCCACAACTACTGAGCCTGTGTTCCAGAGCCCATGCTCCACAACAAGAGAAGCCACCGCAATGAGAAGCCCATGCACGGAGAAGAGTAGCCCCACTCGCTGCAACTAGAGAAAGTCTGTGCGCAACAATGGAGACCCAATGCAGCCAAAAATAAAATAAATAAAAATAAATAAATTTATAAATAAAAAAATAAAATCACGAGTCCCGAAGGAATACATACACAGTATGAGAACACCACCTGTGCCTCCCAGACTCCCAGGAAGCGTAATATGGCACTTACTGAAATGCACAGGGCACCACCCCTCCTCCTGGACAGGGCAGGGGTGGGGAAGGAAGGATCAGGAATAACTCCATCATCTCGGCTCTGATAGAGGAATGTGTACCCGAGGAGAGGTCACTGGGTGGAAGGAAGCAGCTTTTCAATATTAGTTTTCTTCTTTGCTCTTTTCTGAATATTTGACTTTTATTGTGGATTTAAAACTTTTTTTTTTTTTCAGCCAGAACTTCGTGGTGTATGTTTCTAAATCACAGCTAGGTAATGAAAGTTCTGTTTTATCAGGCACTGAAAATGCTGTTTCAAAAATCCAGCTGGATGACATTTTGGAGTACGTGTACATATTTATTTTGTTCACTTAGTAAGCTGCAAAGTAATCGTGGCACAAGGACAGGGTCTGCGCTGTATTAAATAAATGATGATGTGCCTGGCGCTTTGTCGAGCATTTTAGGTGCATTGTCTCAGTTAGGCCTCCAAACAACCACATGAGTTGGGTGTTTTCCCATGACACTGGGATCTATAACAAGAAATACACGTTTGGTCTTTGTACCATTCCTGGCACAGAGCTCCTGAAACGCTTGGAGTTTCCTAAGCCATAAGAGGGATATGGGTGTCTTTTGTTATGTCGATGAGTGCCTGTTTGAAGCTCTGAGGATGGAGCTGGTTGCCAGAGGGACCAACCATGTGATTGGAGGCCTTGGAGCTTTCTGTCCTGGGGAGGGGATGGGGGGCTGGAGGTTGAGTTCAATCACCATTGGCCAATGGGTTAATCAGTCACGCCTCTGTAACGGAAGCCCTCATAAAACCCCAAAAGGATGGGGTTTGGAGAGCTTCTGGGTTGGTGAGCCAGACGCGTCCATGTGCCAACATGCTGGGCCCCAAACTCTACAGGGACAAAAGGTCCTCTGTTCGAGAGCTTGTCTTATGCATTACTTCATCTGGCTGTTGGCTTGTATCCTTTAGTATCCTCTGTGATAAACTAGCGATCTAGTGAGCAAACGGGTTTCCTGAGTCCTGTGAGCAGCTCTGGCAGATTAATGGAACCCCAGGAAGGGGTTGTGGGAAACTCTGGTTTACAGTCAGAAGCACCGGTGACCACCTGGCCTTGTGATTGGCATCTGAAGGGGGGGCGTCTTATGGGACTGAGCCCTTCACCTGTGGGATCTGATCTATCTCCGGGTAGATGGTATCAGAATTGAATTGAATTTGTGGGACATCGGGTCGCTGTCCGAGGAGAACTGAGTTAATTGCTTGGTGTGTTAAAGAAAAAACACACATTGGGATTGGAGTCAGAATTGTATTTCTGATCCCTGTTTTACAGGTGAGGGAACTTAGGGTCAGAGTCGCTCGTCCGGGTGGGGGGTGAGCACTTAAGAGACCAGGGAGATACCGGACTCAGGAGTGTGAGTTGTTCCCGGCTGGGAAACAGCACATGCCCACTTGGTTCCTGCCTCTCCTTCCTCCTGTCACCTTCAGGAGTGGCATCTCTGACCTGCCAGCTAGAGACTGAGCTCGTGCCTTTGCTCGTTCTCTATTTTCCTCCAGCCCTCTTTTCTGATTGCAGCAGGAACATTTACTTATATCTACGAGTCAGTCTCTCCCTGCTCTGGACTGAATTGTGTCCACTCCAAAATTCATATGTTGACGTCCTAAACCCCACACCTCAGGATGTGACTGGAGACAGGGACTTCAGAGAGGTGATTAAGTTAAAATGAAGGCGTTAGTGTGGGCCTTAATTCAATATGCCTCTTGTCTTTCTAAGAAGAGGAGATCAGGACACAGGTGGGCATATGGGAAGGCCATGCGTGGACACGGGGAGGAGACGGCCATCTGCAAGCCAAGGGGAGGGGCCTCAGGAGATGCTGTGCAGAACCATGGAGCCTCCAGAACTTTGAGGAGATAAAGTTCTGTCGTTTAAGCCACCCAGGCTGGTATTTTGTCGTGGCAGCCCTAGCAAACAAATACACTCCCGAAGTGTTGGAGATTAGCAACAGCCGGACACGATTTGGTCCTGGGCAGCATGGAGTGCCCGGCCGTTGAGAGGGATGGGGAACTGGGCAGATAACAGCAGCGCCGCCTGCTGACTGCGCTGGGATCGGGGTGTGCAGGGGTCTTCAGAAGCTATGGGGCACGGGATGTGGCGGGGAACCCAGCAGGGAGGAGGCCTGAATCAGGAAGACTGCAGGTTAGCAGGCTGAGAAGACAGACAGGCCCTCCAGACGGAAAGGACAGCAAGGGCAAAGGCCGGGGAGCTGGACCTCAGGACCACCACCTTGACAACCTCCGATTTCACATCCCTAGTGTGGGGAGAGCTTGAGTGAACAGCCGGGTCCTTGGCGTGGACTGGTCTGTGATTTCTCTAAGGAGCAAAGGTGACCTGGGAGGGAGAAGGGTGGGAGCCTTCGTCTGCCCTGCGATGCCTCACTCACTGCGATTTCTGTCTCATCTGGAGCCTGGGAGAAGTTGTTTTGCAGGCTAGGAAATCGAGGGCGTTACCTGCTGGAGTGCTACTCAGGACTCTGAACCTTCCTGAAAGCGCCCGGTGAATCTCTTGTGGGTGGAGAGGGCCCTTGCAGGTCCGAGATGGCCATCGCCTCGGGCTCTATAAACAAGCGTCATGTCCTGCCCCTGTTCCTCCCTGAAGTCAATGTTCGTCTCTCACATGTTTTTGGTGAGCCTCTTACTCTCTGCCAGCACTGTGCTAGGTATACAGTGGTGACAGAACACACGTGGTCTCTGCCCTCCTGGGGAGGAACAAACAAGGAAGCAGACGGGTATGGTTTAGAATAAACGCTGCTAAGGAAAAGAGCCCGGCGCTGCAGGAGAGGATAAGGGGGATGGAAGGCAGGGGCCAGTGAGGGGCTCCTTGGGGAGGGGAGGGGAAGGACGAGCAAGCTCCCGCCCCGCAGGAGAGGGGGGAGTGGGCTGAGGGCTGAGGTGGGAGCTGGGTGGGGGGATGTGGGAGAGGGGGAGGGCCCGGCAGACAGGGCACCCTCGAGGCCTTGGGCCAACATAGGAGTTTGGAGTTGATCCCCCTTGAAATCGGGTTTTAAGTGAAGAGTGCCAGGGTCAGTTTCCACTTTAAGATCATCCCTTGGGCTCTCACATGGAGAATGGACAGGAGGGGTCACCCGTGGACCCCCACTTGGAACACAGGTTCCCAGACGTGGCTATAGACTGTGATCCCTTGGAAAGTGTAAAATCATGCTGCTGTCTGGGGCCCCCAGTCCCATCCCAGGGATTCTGATTTAATTGGTCTGGGGTGCAGTCTGGAACTTTTTAAAGCATCTCAGGTGATTCTAATGGGCAGCAAAATTGGAGACCTTGTGCACCTAGAAGATTCAAGACATGATTCAGTGGAGAGCAGCTGGCTGTGGCCGTGAAGTGGGAAGTCGTGAACAGACACGTGAGATGCATTTTAGAGGCGGAAACAGCAGCTTCGCAGGAGCTCTGGTCAAGGGCAGCACGGGAGCAGGAGAATTACGCAGTAGACCACAGACAGACTGTGGGGAAGCATGGGTATTTGGGCTGGTAGTTAAAGCCGCAGAGATAGAAGCAACCGCACGGGAGAGGAGGTGGATAGGGCAGGAGCGGGGCTCCATTTTAATGAAGAGGAGAGGAGAGAGACCATTGCGGCGGGGCGAGGTGTAAGGGGTGAAGTGTGGGCCCGGGAGGTGAGCTGCTGCATCTCCATTCAAGGCGGCCTGGCCAGCACCCTTGACGAGCCCTGCTCTCCCGGCCTGCTCCCGGCCAGTGACGTGGGTACCAGTGTAGCAGCGGGGGTGCTGGCTTTACTTTGGATTTTTATAGCAATGTTTGTAGGGATTCCCTATTGCTGTGCGAACGTTTACTACCAACGCAGTAACTTTAAACCACACACATTCATAATCTCAGCTTCCGTGGGTCAGGAGTCCAGGCGCGTTTAGGGTCTCACAAAGCTGCAGTCACGGTGGCAGCTGGGGCTGGGGTCCCCT
Organism: Globicephala melas; assembly: GCF_963455315.2. Lineage (NCBI taxonomy): Eukaryota > Metazoa > Chordata > Mammalia > Artiodactyla > Delphinidae > Globicephala > Globicephala melas. The sequence continues at coordinate 99,816,786 of NC_083324.2, forward strand.
GTGAGGCGGGGTCCTGTTCCAAGTGCAGGTGTTTGTTGGCAGAATCTGGCTCCTCTCCTGCACATCTCATGGCAGCTTGCTTCTCCAAGGCAGGAGAAGGTGCAGGAAGGCTGGGCCTCCCTTTGATTCATTCTTTTCTCTCTGTGTGCTCTCCCTGACCTTTGTCCCCTCTTCCTGAGCCCAGGAAGGCTCTCCGGCCATTTCTAGGGATTCTGGAGGGAGGAGAGCTTCTCTGCCGCTTTGAGTCTCTTGGCTCTGACCCACTCTGAAAAGGTTCACCTGATTAAGCCAGGCCCACCCAGGGCAATCTCCCTTCTGATTAATTTAGAGTCAGTTGATCACAGGCTTCATTGCATCTGCAAAAATCTCTTCCATTTGCCGTCTCACACAATTCCCTCAGTGGTATCATAGGTGTTGCTCACACTGCAGGGGACAGGGCCACACCGGGCAGGTGCACCAGGGATGGGAGGGACCGCGTGAAATTCTGCCTACCGCAGCATTCATATCAGGCGAAATTTTAAAACTTGTGTTTCTTTTTCTTTTCTGATTGCAAATAAGTTCATAGGGTAGAATCTGGAATCCTCGGGGATTCCCAAGGAGGGAAATGAAAGTCCACTCATAACATCACTTCTCCTTAATGTATGGATATCGTTATAATCTAATGGGACCATAATTTAGAATTGTTAAAGTATGCCATTAGATGCAGTGTTCTTTGAGGATATAAGCGTGACTCATGGCACTCCACTGTATGAAAACGGACTCGATTTATTTACACTTTTCCCTTTTACACACTGGTTGCTTCTAATTTTTAGCTATGATAAATAATTTCAGTGAATTCATTCAAGCACATCTAAGTGCTCGCTCAAAGCTTACTCGTCACTTGAAGGTTTCAGGCAGAGATACTTAAAGTGATGGGGCCAGGTGCCAATAAAAAGATCACCTAGAAATGAAAAGCAGCTGCAACCTGAGCGGGTGATTTGGAAAATAAAATCAGCTTTTCTTTAAGAACATTTTTCACAAGCATTTATTGAGGAAACCAAAACACTGCTGAGCACTTTGGTGTAAACCTTCACGAATATGAGGGTGGCATTTACACCAGGCTCCCCAGACTCACACGATTACTGCCGGGGCACACTGATGTGGTTATGCCACGGACAGAGTTTTGTAACAGCTCCTGGAGGGAAAGACTGAAGATCCAGGAAGGGGGAGAGAAAAAAGTGGAGGTGAGTTGGGCTTGGGTGGAAGCAGGAGGGGGAGTTAGAGGGTCCGGGACTGCAGAGGAAAAAAGAGACAAGAGGACCCCTTAGCTGGGGGCCGCAGTGGCTGAGCCTCCTGCCTGGGGTGCAGGAGAGCTGCCTGCGGGTCGTGAGCTCGATAGAGTGATTTCAAACATGTTGATCTCTGTGTCTTTGCGGGTTTGGGTTTAACCTGGGTGGTTGGCTTGCTGTGTGCACAGTGGTCGGTCAGCACTGCTGAGCCCTTGCCCGGGGCTGAGCTGGGCCCGCAAGAGGCGGTCTTGGAGCCATCCCAGGGCGTTCAGTTCTGGAAGCGCAGGCGGGCCTTTTCCTGTAGAGCGGAGGCTGCGGAAGGTGCTGCAGCATTGCTCTCACCTGAGTTCTCCGGGAGTGTCTGTGTGCTGGGGGCGGGAGAGGAGGCGCTGTGAGACCAGGGAGAGGGCAGGCAGGACGCGCGGGACGCCAGGGCTCCCTGCAGTGGCTGCTGGGAGATGCTGCGCAAGCGGGTCCTCCGCAGACTGTGCCTGACGAGTGACAAGTGTTTCCTCGCGCTCGGGCAGTACACCTGAGTTCTCTCTCCAGGTGCCGCGGGAGCCACCTGTCCCTCGGCAGGTAGGCCCACGCCCTTTGCGCGTTATGCGTCTGCTGGGGGCGAACTGCTTTTCCCCTTGAAGGGGTGTGATCTGTACGTGGCCCCTGCCAAGGGCTCTCTCCTCCCCCAGAAGCTCACCTGTGGGGTAGTTGGGAGCTTGGTAGAACCAATTCACAGGGCGTCAAGCTCTAGCCACCGCCTCCAAGGGAGCCGGGCTTTCTCTTTTCCCTTTTGTCATCTCAGGCAGCACTGAGCCAGGTGTGGGAAGTGTGAGTGTGTGTTTTGGGAAGAGTGAGTCAGTCACTGGTGGTCTGTCTCTGGCCAACCTCCGGGAGGTGGCTTTGCTCCTAGGACGTCCAAAATCCTTTGCTTCTCAAGTTTACAGTTATGAGACTCAAAGGACCAAGCACTGGTGTAGAGCAGTGATTCTCACCTGGGGGGGATTTTGCCCCCTAGGGGAAATTTGCCAGCGTCTGGAGATATTTCTGATTGTCAACACCAGGAGGGTGGCGGGAGGTGTGTGTGGGTGCTAGCCATCCAGTGGGTAGAGGCCAGGGTAGTGCACAGGACAGCCCTCAGGACCAAGAATTACTCTGCCCCAAATGTCAGTGATCCCAAGGTTGAGAAACCCCTGTATAGAGCAAAGTACGGCCACTGTTACCAGAAAGCCCGGCTCCCAGGCTCACATGGGAGCCATCTGCCTGAACTCTGTTTAGGGAGAGAAGCGTGACCTACTTTTCACACATCCCCTAAAGCAAGATCAGTCAGAAATTTCAAATATCCCCAATGTGTGAGAAAACAAACAACAAATGTCCAAGTCTATTGTCTGGGGGTTAGAAGACTCATTTACAGAACGCGGGGACACTTGAAGCAAAGGAAAATCTGGGCTAGAATTGCCTCACCAGGAGTGTCTGTTGAGAAAGTACGCTGAGTGGGTATAAGGAATACTCCCCGTCTATCCTCCTCAGGCCCGCCGTGCCTCATGCCAGCGGTGCTTTCAGCCCGAGGCAGAGTGTTGCCAGGCAGGAGGCCTGGAGATGGCCTCCCTTTGGGCCTTTTGTGCTAAATTAGTTTTGTGGACCCTTTGGGTACCAATTCCAACGGTCTTTCTTCATTATAGATGGTGCCTGTAGGATCAGTAGTGAGGGAGTGTGTCTTAAATTACCAGATCATAAATCTAATACCGGAGACCATCTTCCCTTCCTACACCAGGAACCTATAACAAATAGCTTTTAGTGCTTTCAGAAATGCTCACACTTTAATGTGATACCTGGTGTCTAAAGAGCCCCGGGGTCAGAGGATAGGGTTTTATGAGCCCTGAAACTGCTATGCAACTTTGTGTGTGGGTTCAGTTACCTAAGGAGGGAATCCACTGATTTCATCACATTCCCTGAGGAGCCTTTATTCCAGATATTAAGAATCATTAACAGGGACTCGTTCACTCATCGCATATTTATTGAGTGCCTGTTATATGCCAGCAACGTGTTCTGTACTCGAGGTGGAGAGAGAGACGGGGTGAGTCACTGATCGAAACTTAAAGAAACAGGAAGGAGTCTGAAGAATGACGGGAGGAAGAGAATTTCCTCTTCCCTTCTTAGGTTCCTCTGGCTGGCCTAAGAATTAAAGTGACATGAGACAGATTAGCAGGAGAAAAATCAAACAAAAGTCAAGTAACCTGTACGCATGGGAGAGACCCAGGGAGACTGAGTAACTCGCCCAAATGGCCAAAACCCCCACCTTCAACACCATCTTTAGGTGAAGCCAAAGAAGATGTTGGGGGTAGTGGTTTGGGATGTCACAGGGGAGGAAGGCAATTCACAGGAAGATGGAAAAGCAAGTGTTTGGTACATAATTGTTTGCTGGGCCAGGCGGAGACAGCAGGACACAGAGTGGACTCTGGTCTTTGGGCCGTGCCGACTTCCCCCACCCCATCTGCCCATACTGGGCAGATGTCTCTGGGGATGCTCTGTTCCAGGAATAGGCCCTTTGTCTAGATCCTTTAGGCAGCTAAGGGGGAAGTGGGAGGTGGTAAAAAGAAAGACTTCCTGAGTCTTCTGTTCCTGAAAAATAATCAGCCTAAATTAATCCTCATGCCAAAGAGACACATTTTGGGGCTTCCCTGGTGGCGCAGTGGTTGAGAGTCCGCCTGCCGATGCAGGGGACACGGGTTCGTGCCCCAATCCGGGAAGATCCCACATGCCGCGGAGGGGCTGGGCCCGTGAGCCATGGCCACTGGGCCTGCGCGTCCGGAGCCTGTGCTCCGCAACGGGAGAGGCCACAGCAGTGAGAGGCCCGCGTACCACAAAAAACAAATAAAAAAATAAAGAGACACATTTTGGGTTGACAAATTTTGCTCCCCTACAAAAGGAAAGTATAAAATTTATCAAGATCCATTGAAGAGAGCAATCGAAAAATTTAAAGAGCCTAAAAATATTTTTTGTTTTATGTTGATAGACATTTTTATTTGTACATATGCACCTTTGGACAATACTAAGGCAATGGAGATAAAGCAGAGGAAAAGGTATGGTGGTGGGTATTTAGATGAAGTCAGTTTTTATTTGTAGGCAATAAAAATCTCTAAGATGCTGATTCTGAAAATAGAAGCTAATTTGTTCCCCCCCAAAAGTGTTTAATTTTAAAAATTTAACGAGTAAGTGGGTTGATCATCTGTGTTCCCTACAGCTTATAATTTAAGTGTTTTTGGAACGATGTTGAACTAAAGCTTGCTTTCACGTAGACAGAGGTAAGCCGATGTGTCTGCCACACCCGTGAATTACCATGAGGGCTGCCGCTCCAATTTTCTTCACCGTAAACCCTTACTTTTTTCTTCTTCACGTTACAGTTGCACAATCTGCTTCCTAACCCAGCCCTGACCCTGACACTGGGCATGGAGGGAGTGGAGGTGGGTGATGTCGGTGGTGGGGGGCGGGTGTGTGTGTCCCTTGCAGCCATCAATGGGAGTGGCATGGAACCCCGGGCTGCACTCTGCAGGACTGGCCCCAAAGATTCAGCCTGTAACAAAGACAGACCTCACTAGCAAGTCCCCCATGCCAGTTCGGACTTTTACGTGAGAGAGAAGTGAATTTCTAACGTGTTAAGCCACATCTGGGGCCGTTTTTTTGGCATCCAGACCAACTTAATTAGTTAACAAACACAGTAATTCAGGTATGTTCCTACTGCCTTTCCTCTGACGTCTGCCTCTGTCATTTTTATGGTAGACGGGATACAAACACACTCAGTGAAAGAGGAGGGAGATTCTTACCATAAAGAGGCGTCTGGGCAACAGGTGGAAGAGTTTCTGTAGCACCCTCCCCACTGGGGCTGAGAGCGCCGAGGGCTGGACTCTGATGGCTCAGAGCAACTCCCCCGCATCACAGGCCACACGGCGCCTGGGCGTGCTTCTCCGCTCCGTTCTGCCCGCTGGACCAGAGCCGGACACTCATTTGATCCAGAGGCCTTTCATTTTTGTCACTGGAAGGGCAGGCAGGAGGGAGAGATGACAGCAGTGAGTGAACAGGGGCCTTATTCGTATCCTAGGGCGCAGTAACCAAGTACCAGAGACAACAGAAATTTTGTGTCTCACAGTCTGGAGGCTGGAAGTCTGAAATCAAGGTATCGGTGGGGCCAGGCTCCCTCTGAAGGGCTGGGAAGGAGCTGTTCCAGGCCTCTCTCCTGGCTTCTGGAAGTTTCTCGGCTTGTGGCAGTGTAATTCCAATCTTCACATGGCGTTCTCCCTGTGTGGAGGGTGTGCCACCGTCTGCATGTCTCTGTGTCCAAATTTCCACTCTTGGTACTTCCCTGGAGGTCCAGTGGTTAGGACCTGGTTTTCCCACTGCTGGGGCCTGGGTCAGATCCCTGGTTGGGGAACTAAGATTCTGCAAGCCGCTCAGCGCGGCCAAACAAAAACAAACAAAAACGAAAACGTATTTCCACTCTTATAAGGACCCCGGTTGTATCGGATTAGGGCCCACCCTAATGACCTCATCTCAACTAATTACATCTATAATGACCCTATTTCTAAATAAAGTCACATCCTGAAGTACCGGGGGTTAGGAATCCAACACGTGAATTTGGAAGGGGACTCAGTTCAACCCATAAAAAGGGATAAGAGCTGACAGAATATTTAAGCCAAATTATTCCATCCCACCATCAGCAGGAGAGGGAACCAAAGTACCTCAGAGAACCAGGGGACCATGAGTGGGGCAGCATCCTGAGAGGGGGTGATGGGCTCCACTATGAAGCCTTGATCTCCCTGACGCTCCCCTCCCCCGGGGCCAGGGTTGCAGATCCAGGACCCTGAAGATAGGTGTCCCAGGTGTTTGTCTGGTCTCTGTCCCTGCGTCCCAGCTGCCCTTCCATCCTGCCTGGGAGCCAGGGACAAAAACAATTACCTGCTCTGTCTGGAGGCCAACACCAGAGGTGTTGTATGTGAGGAAATACAATTTAACCTTCTCATTGATAAAAAATAATGCATTTTCCTTATAACTAAGTTAGAAATGACACAGACGTTGAAAGCGCGTTAGGAAAGTAGCTCCTAATTCCGAGACCCCGCCAACCCCCGTTAAATCTTGGCTTATTTTTTATCTGTGCATATTTTACGGAGTCTGGGCCGTGATCTCTATCTAACTGTATGCTTTGATCGTTCATATAACATAATATGATATTTCCTGTTATTATTACAAATTATGCTTGAACTTTCTTTCAATAGCTGAACAAAACTGAAGATGACCAAGTAATAATTAATGATACAGAGAAGCTGATATTTTCTGCATTCCACTGTTCAAGCAATTTATATACATTTTTCAATGTAATTCCAATAACAGCCCAACGAGGTAGAAGTTTATTCTCATCATGTAAATTGATAAGAAAACTGAGGCGCAGAGTTTTAGCAATTTGTCTAAATTACACAATTTTTAAACAGCCAAAGAGGGATTCATAGACAAGTTTGTTTGACTCTGCTTTCCATGCTTCTAATTACTGCCTAATTTCTTTATTCTTAGACGTGGGTTTGCTTCCAAATTTTTACTGTTATAAATACTGCAATGTATATCTTTGGACAGAACATTCTCTTCCCCTGGATAAATTCACAGAACTGGAATTACTAGAACTAAGATTTGAACATTTAAAAAAATGGTTTTTTTGTTACATTATTTCCAGTTTGCTTTCCAAAAAGGCTGTGCTGTCTTGTATTCCCTCCAGCACTGTTCTTGTTTCCCTATACACAGCACCGGACAGGCGGACTCTCTAAACATCCCCGCTATTTATGACAGCTGAAAATGGATTGTTTGTGCTTTGTATTTGCATTTATTTAATTATTAGTAAAGTCACACATTTTTCACATGTTTTAGGCCATTTGTATTTTCTACTAATAATCGGGACCCCTTTATCCAGTAAGGTCTTAGTATTAAATTGACTCATGTGTAATTAACATTTTTTAACATCTTTATTGGAGTATAATTGCTTTACAATAGTGTGTTAGTTTCTGCTTTATAACAAAGTGAATCAGCTATACATATACATATATCCCCATATCTCCTCCCTCTTGCGTCTTAATTAACATTTTTGTAGGTCAAAAAATTGTTGACTATCAGCTCAACCAAATATTTTTGAATGCATTAAGAATATTAATCTTTAGATATGTTGGCTTTAAATATTTTTGTTTATTTTTTACTTATTTTATTTATTTATTTTTGACGGTCTTGGGTCTTCGTTGCTGTGTGCGGGCTTTCTCTAGTTGTGGTGAGCGGGGGCTACTCTTCGTTGCAGTGTGCGGGCTTCACATTGTGGTGGCTTCTCTTGTTGCGGAACACAGGGTCTAGGCGCGCAGGCTTCAGTAGTTGTAGCTCGCAGGCTTAGTAGTTACAGCTTGCGGGTTCTAGAGCGCAGGCTCAGTACTTGCGGCACATGGGCTTAGTTGCTCCGCGGCATGTGGGATCTTCCCGGACCAGGGATCGAATCCGTGTCCCCTGCATTGGCAGGCGGATTCTTAACCACTGAGCCACCAGGGAAGCCCTTTGTTTATGTTTTGATAGAGATGTTTTGATTTCCAAAATGAGCATCTAAATAATAATCTGGAAAGGATTTGCGTAATAACAAAGATGGCACGCTCATGATTTCCATGGACTAATTTTTCTTTTAATTTCATGCTTTCACACTTCGTCTTTTCTGCACTTCCTACTCTGCCCCACACCCGCAGGTTTGAGTCCAGAAAGATGTATCTTTATGAAGTAGATCAAGGCTTGGCATCAACTTTGGAGACAGAATAGGAAATGTCATTGAAAGAATTACAGGTGTCAGTAAAACAAGTAAAAATAACACATCTTTATTATGGCTGATACCTTCTTAGAGTAAAACAATTAAAACTAGCCTGAAAGCATTTGGAGGCATAGCTCTTACTGCAGCAATGCAGAGGCTCTTTAAAGAAAGAGTGACCATGGCTTACGTGAAAGGACACACCTGGTGTGCGTGACAATCTAGAACAGGCTGCATCTCATTTTTAGCCAAAATGAAGATAAAGCCAGACCATCTGGCTTGGCAGGGACTTGACGTCTTCTCTTTCCTGTAGGTAGACAGGAGCCACTGAAAATGAGCTCAGACCTGCATTTTAAACATCTAAAAGGAAAAGAGAAAAAGTACAGTGACGAGCTCAAGTCTCTTGTCAAACGTAAGCTCACGGTCAGAGGAACAGCCGTGGGTGTTTCAGAGATTGCTGATAAACTCTGCCTTTTAACATCTGGTGCTCAAGACCTCACTTGTAGAAACTGTTGCTTGTGTACCCTGGGGAGAGGGCTGGGGTCGTACCCCATTCCGCTTCCTTGAGCCTCTGGTTAAAATGATTCACATCAACTCTCCCTTGGCCTTAAGTACTTTTTAATGTCGAGAACAGATTATCTTCCATAAAGATGGGAAGCAAATCTTGGTTCTTTCCACGTCCAAGCCTTTGATTCACCCAACGGACACTGCTTCCTTCCTCAAGTCTAAATGCGAACATTTTATGTTCATGGCGTGGCTCCCAGGAAGGGGACTGAAGACACTACAGGGGAGGCGTTTGCAGATACAATGACCCTGACGTGCCTGCCGAGAGGCTGAGCGCCCAGTTGGTTTCCCCAGGGAGGACACGGCTCCTGCCACCCGGCTTGTGCTTGTCTGATGCTGGCCAGGCTGGGGGCACAGCTGGTGGAGAGAATAGTTCTCCTCGGGGCCAAGCTAGCTGACCCTGCCACGAACCAGACCTGCAAGTTCAGTCCTCTTGGCCCTGGGCTCCGACCAGGGGGAAAGAGCTCGGTTGCCGCCAGACCCTGCGCCCTGGGCCCTGCCCAAGCTGGACCGGGTTTTGCGGAGGTGCCTTCCGTGCGCACATGTCCCAGGTGCTCCCTGGAAACAGCCATCTAAACATTCCCGCGCTTCCCCAGGGCCTGAGGTGTGAACCCACGGTCTGGTTATTATTGTCCATTGCTGGGCAGTTGAAGGCCCCACCCCATTTCTGCATTTCCTCTCTGCCCTGTTGGGGTGCAGATCCTGCTGGAGTGAGATCCTAAGAGCTGTGGTTTCAGTTAAGGTGGGCTCGTTGCAAGCACTTTGAATATAATAATCATACTCACACAAGAACATTAAGATTTTTTTTTAAAGAGAAAAGAAGAACAGAACAGAAAGAAAGAAGCTGATAATAGCTTGAAATGAATGTGGGGAAATGTAATTATACTTTCAAAAAGATAACGCTGTCTCCTGTTTGTTTTCTATCAAGATTTATATATTCATATCCTATCCCCCTCCCCTGGGGTCTAAAGCTCTCCCTTGGAAGCACGTCCGTGGTGACTAGAGACTGTCCATGGAGCTGTGGCGGGAACCTTTTCTTAAATCAAGGGCATGGGTGCATCTGTCCTCCCTGTGGGCCTGGAACCCAACGATGCAGGATGTGTACCGTCCCTCCTAAGTTCTCCCAGCGTCTCCCTAACTGGCTCCCTGGTGGCCACTCCCTCTCTGTCCAAACCCGTCCTGCACGCTGCCTTACGTGGATCCTCCTGGGCCTAACCAGCCATAAGCCACTTCCCTGGAGAAGAACATGCGATGGCTTCGTGGTCCCCAAGGCACTGGGAACAAAGAGCAGTGGCTTCTCCTGGGCTCTGGAGATGCCCCCCAGTCTGACTCACATACTTTCCGGCGCCCCCTCAAACCCACCAGTCTGCCCTGATGCCCACGACGCTTCATACGCCCTGGACCAGGTCAGACCGCCTCTCATGAGCTTCCTGACCATCTGACCATCGTCTTCCCAGCCCCGCTCACAATCCCAATTCTGGTTCAGTGTCTGTGAGGGTCAAGGCTGAGCTGTCTTCCTCGCTGGGTTCCTGCAGTACCTGGTGAACGGGTGCTCCGTGAATGTTTGCCAGCTGAAGGAATGACATCTTAGCAGCCGGGCCAGCCCTGGCATTTAACACTCCGTGGCCATTCCCTGCTGTTCAACCCCCTGCGGTCAGCTCTGTCCACTCCTAGGCACCTATTCTCCCCACCGGCGATGCCCCTCCCTCTTCCCACATCCTACTCACCTCTCCTGGCCCCGCCCATCTCTTTACCCCCATGCAGGGCCATCCTGGCCCCTAAGCCATCCGACCGATGTGAGTTCTCCCACTCCCAAGCTCCCGGGGCGCTCCCTGCACCACGGACACGGCCTTGCCTGGCGTGAGACCTGGACTGTCCCCGTGTTCGCCCCCGGACCCCGTATCACATGTGTGCCCGCCTCCCCCAAGTCCGCGGAGCGCTGAGCGGAGCTGAGTCAGACCAGCTGTTTGATAAACGTCTGCCTAAATGATTGCGACTGGGCATCTTCCCTGCTTCTCTCCAAGGATCCACAGCCACAGCCCATCCATCACTCAAGGTCGGCTCAGCCCGGCTTCCTCTGCAGTGGCCTCGTGGCTGATGCCCCACACTGATCTCCTGCTGGATCATGACCCCTGTGGGGGACACTTTTGAGCGCCATTTCCAGTATGTATGTATATCCGTTACTTGTAGACTTTATGTGTGTCCTTTTGTGGCTTGGCTCTCTGGACCACCAGTGCCCTCCCAGGGGACCCGCACCCCACCTGGAGACCAGCTCTGGAGCACAGCCCACCTGGAGTTGCCATGTCCTCACGCACTTGGCCACAGAGAACACAAGGCCCCACCGTCTGTGCCTGGGTACCAGCTGCCCTCCCTCCAGGGCCTCCGGGGCGAGTCACAGGAGTTTCATGCACACTTTCCTCAGTGTGGGGGGACAGGAGAGCTTTGAGACCAGGTGACTCACCACTGGGAGACCCAGCACAGAGAGACCCATCTATTTCAAAGAAAGCCCACTGTGCCTGGCCCGAAGGAGGAACTTAATGCATGTTGACATAGAATAAAAATAACCGCGATCCTTGATGGCAAGTGTCCTACTCCAGTGTCTTCAAACATTGGCTTGTGAGCCTTGTAAAAGAATTTTGATGACAAACCCACAGCCAACATCGTTCTCAATGGTGAAAAACTGAAACCGTTTCCTCTGAGATCAGGAACAAGACAAGGTTGTCCACTCTCACCACTATTATTCAACATAGTTTTGGAAGTTTTAGCCACAGCAATTAGAGAAGAAAAAGAAATAAAAGGAATCCAAATCAAAAAAGAAGAAGTAAAGTTGTCACTGTTTGCAGATGACATGATACTATACATAGAGAATCCTAAAGATGCTACCAGAAAACTACTAGAGCTAATCAATGAATCTGGTAAAGTAGCAGGATACAAAATTAATGCACAGAAATCTCTGGCATTCCTACACACTAATGATGAAAAATCTGAAAGAGAAATTAAGGAGACACTCTCATTTACCATTGCAACAAAAAGAATAAAGTACCTAGGAATAAACCTACCTAAGGAGACAAAAGACCTGTATGCAGAAAACTATAAGACACTGATGAAAGAAATTAAAGATGATACCAACAGATGGAGTGGTATACCATGTTCTTGGATTGGAAGAATCAACATTGTGAAAATGACTATACTACTCAAAGCAATCTACAGATTCAATGCAATCCCTATCAAACTGCCAATGGCATTTTTCACAGACCTCGAACAAAAAATTTCACAATTTGTGTGGAAACACAAAAGACCCCAAATAGCCAAAGCAATCTTGAGAAAGAAAAGACAGCCTTTTCAATAAGTGGTGCTGGGAAAACTGGACAGCTACATGTACAAGAATGAAATTAGAACACTCCCTAACACCACGCACAAAAATAAACTCAAAGTGGATTAAAGCCCTAAATGTAAGGCCAGACACTATCAAACTCTTAGAGGAAAACATAGGCAGAACACTCTATGACATAAGTCACAGCAAGATCCTTTTTGACCCACCTCCTAGAGAAATGGAAATAAAAACAAAAATAAACAAATGGGACCCAATGAAACTTAAAAGCTTTTGCACAGCAAAGGAAACCATAAACAAGACGAAAAGACAACCCTCAGAATGGGAGAAAATATTTGCAATGAAGCAACTGACAAAGGATTAATCTCCAAAATTTATAAGCAGCTCATGCAGCTCAATATCAAAAAAACAAACAACCCAATCCAAAAATGGGCAGAAGACCTGAACAGACATTTCTCCAAAGAAGATATACAGATGGCCAACAAACACATGAAAGGATGCTCAACATCACTAATCATTAGAGAAATGCAAATCAAAACTACAATGAGGTATCACCTCACACAGGTCAGAATGGCCATCATCAAAAAACCTACAAACAATAAATGCTGGAGAGGGTGTGGAGAAAAGCGAACCCTCCTGCACCGTTAGTGGGAGTGTAAATTGATACAGCCACTATGGAGAACAGTATGGAGGTTCCTTAAAAAACTACAAATAGAACTACCATACGACCCAGCAATCCCACTACTGGGCCTATACCCTGAGAAAACCATAATTCAAAAAGAGTCGTGTAGCACAATGTTCATTGCAGCTCTATGTACAATAGCCAGGACATGGAAGCAACCTAAGTGTCCATCAACAGATGAATGGATAAAGAAGATGTGGCACATACATACAATGGAATATTACTCATCAATATAAAGAAACGAAATTGAGTTATTTGTAGTGAGGTGGATGGACCTAGAGTCTGTCATACAGAGTGAAGTAAGTCAGAAAGAGAAAAACAAATACCGTATGCTAACACATATATATGAAATCTAAAAAATAAAAAATGGTTCTGAAGAATTTAGGGGCAGGACAGGAATAAAGATGCAGACGTAGAGAATGGACTTGAGGACATGGGGAGGGGGAAGGGTAAGCTGTGACGAAGTGAGAGAGTGGCATGGACATATATACACTACCAAACGTAAAATAGATAGCTAGGGGGAAGCAGCCGCATAACACAGGGAGATCAGCGGTGGGATAGGGAGGGTGGGAGGGAGATGCAAGAGGGAGGGGATATGGGGATATATGTATATGTATAGCTGATTCACCTTGTGATAAAGCAGAAACTAACACACCATTGTAAAGCAATGATACTCCAATAAAGATGTTAAAAAAAAAAGAATTTTGAAAATCTACGTACTCATCCACCTGTTTTTAAGTTGGCATCTAAAATTTTTCATCCTATGTTTAAATGTTTATTTCTTATTAATAAGAGATAGGAAGTATTAAATATTTTATGTGGTGAAAGGAGATCAGGATTGATTATAATCTGAGCAAATATTTCATATTATTGGATAAAACAAATTTTCATTACTTTATTGAACCCAGCATGCCCTATCTGAGCGATATCAGGTGAAATTTTTGTTTGTTGATTTATTGTATTTTGGAAAATCTGATAGTCGTGCAAAAATTACATTGTAATGGATAAACATCACAAGCTTGTGCTGCTTCGGATCCTCTGAATTATGAGCCCCCGTGGGCCGGCACGCCCTTCTTCTTGCAGGAATATGTACCAGACAGGGAAGGACAAACAGTCTTGTGAGCTTAAGGCCTCGGTTTATCGTTAACTTGAACTTGTCTTGTTGTTTCACGTACCCTCCTGCAGCAAAGAACCAAAACAAGATTTGGGGTGGATGCGGGATATGGCTTTCTTCCGTAAGGTGAGAAAAGGTGTATTCTGAACACAGGCTCAATTCAAGCCGATCAGGATTAGCAAAGAATACCTATAGCATCGATGCCCTTATGAGAATCACCTGGAAGCTCCTCAGGTCATCCAGGAAGCGTGTGCTCAGGTGCAGGAACGCTGGCCTACCCGTGGCTCAGCAACGATCTAGAGTAGAACGATGGACAGTGGCCGACCCGGGCTGGGGAGCAGAGGACGGACCTCACCTCCACCAGCCAGGACAAAACTGAGAAAACTGTTAGATATTAAGTATCAAGCATTAGAAACCAAAATAGAAACTGAAGGGTAGCTAAGCCCAAGGCACACGGTACCATGTGAACGCTGAAATGAGTGAAGGGCCCGGGGCAGGCCCAGGTGGGGCAGGGGCAGCAGGGGTCAAAGGGCAGGGCACAGGGGCTGGGACAGATCTGTGGTCAGTCGAGACCATTTCAAGGGCCCTGTGGTTCTTCTCGTCAGCCCTTCATTGGGAAACCCAGGGGCCCCTGGGTCCCCAACTTGTAGCCTCGTCTTACAAGAGAATTGTTTAACCCTTGTTGTATGAAGTGCTGCAAATATAGTCCGGCCTCAACCTTTGTAGACTTGGCACCTCCCGAGGCCCCCAGGCTCGTGCTCTAGTCCCCGGGTCCTGTTTTTCTTAGACACATCAGACCCTGACGGGCTTTTGTGTCTCAGCTGCCCCCTCCACCTGGGGTACCCTCCCTATTAGTTCTCCAATCTTTGCCTTGGAGCCTGCTTTTTCCAGCATGTTCACCCCACCTCACCCCTTAGAGCAGAATTTCTCCAAGCGGGATCTGCTGCTATGTCGGCATTATCTAGGATTTTTGTGGGAAAAAGACAGTAGATTCCTAGGACAAAGCTGGAGACACTGGTTTGGTAGGTCTGGATTCAGAATCCATAACATTAGAGCCCCTGATGCAGGAACCTGCATTTTTATAAGCTGCCCAGGTGCTCGGAAGTGTTCTAGACCTTGGGATCCACCAGTGCTGTGCTCTGAATGCTTGTTTCCCCCAGTATTCATGTGCTGAAATCCTAATCCCCAAGGTGATGGTATCGGGAGGTGGGGCTTTGGGGGGTGATTGGGTCATGAGGGTGGAGCCCTCGTGATGGGATTAGTGCCCTAATAAAAGAGCCTTCTGCCACGTGAGGACATTGGGAGAAGACAGCTCTCCATGATTGAGAGAGCAGGCTCTCAGCAGACACCAGCACTGCTGGCTCCTTGACCTTGGACTTCCAGCCTCCAGAGCTGTGAGAAATACATTTCTGTTGTTATAAGCTGCCCAGTCTGTGGTGCTCTGTCACAGCAGCCTGGATGCATTGAGACAAACGGGTGCAGTCAGGGACTTCCGTGCTGCCCCTGGGCTCCCTTCACACCTCTGCTGCAGCCCTCCCATGTCAGACTGTGATTTGTCCGTGTACCTGCTTGTCCCACTAGTCTCTGATTCTCCAGAAGAGAAGCGCTCTTCATCTCTGCAGACTCCACAGCAAGCACAGTGCCTGCTACATAGTGGTCCTTAGTCGCTGTTTGTTCAGTGGTCAGGGTGCCCCTCGTGAAGGGTACAGCAGAGAGGAGGGGCTCATTCTCAGAGTCCCGCCCCCTGCCCCTAGATGTAGGTGAACATAATGCTCTTGAGCTTGAAGAGAACCACCTGCTGGGGTCTGGGATTAGGCTCACTGGCTCTGCAGGATGCAAGGGGCAGACCGGGGCAGCACATGGTGGTGAAGCATCTTGCAGCGTGGAGCTCACCTCCGTGTCTAGGGACCTCTGCCAGCTGGGCAGCGCTGTTGGGGGCGGTGGTGACGTCTGCTCGGGTGGTGACGTGCGGTGAGGGGGAGACCTGGCCCACCTCCTGGAGTACAAATATCACAGTGAAACGAGCGCTCACTCAGTCTAGATGGAGTCTCCCGGAGTCGCCTGTGAGTGTGTGCAGTTTACTGGATTCCTTGAGGGGCCAGAGTCGTAATGTACTACCTCACTCCCATCTCCCCTTTACTCCTCAGTATTTTTGGAAGGCGACAATGGACCTGGCTGAGAAGCTGCATTTCCCAGTGCCCCTGTGGCTGGGACGTTTAAGGAGATTTCAGCAGGAGTTGTGGCGTCCGCCCTCTGCTCTTCTCCTTGCAGCCCGGGACACCCTCTGCAGCAGCAGCCGTTCTCCCCCGCGGATGGATGTTGCGAGCAGGGTGCAGAAAACTAGAAGTCTGCAGGGTCCCTGGTGACGTCGCGGAACCACACTGTAGCCACGGAGGCTGACCTTTAGACTGCTTTTATGTGGGAGACAAAACAAACAAGCACACAAGACACTGTATTGTTAAACCGCTGATATACAGGTTTTCTGTCTCACCCTCGCATCCACGCTGCTGGGACCATTTGCCTTGTGGGCTGATTGCCCAACATACATTTCTTATTTGCTGCTCACGTGGCCCCTTAGAGATGCAGGACTCACCCTCCACTCCACCTCTAGCTGCTGCCAGTCTACTGGGCCACAGGCTTGCTGTCAATCTTTTTTTTTTTTTTTTTTTTTTTTTGCGGTACGCGGGCCTCTCACCATTGTGGCCTCTCCCGTTGTGGAGCACAGGTTCCGGACGCACAGGCTCAGCGGCCATGGCTTACGGGCCCAGCCGCTCCGCGGCATGTGCGATCTTCCCGGACCGGGGCACGAACCCGCGCACCCTGCATCGGCAGGCGGACTCTCAACCACTGTGCCACCAGGGAAGCCCTGTCAATCTTTTAAGTTCCTTGAAAAGCAAGCATCTGGGTTCACCAGCCACTTGTGACATCAGCCAGATGGGTCTTCAGGCGCTTCCTTGAGCTCTCAGGGGTGGCTTCACGGACTTTTAATTTGGACCCAGAGGAACCTCACAGCTGGGAGCCTGTTACTCCTGAGACTTTCTTCCTCAGAGACGGTCCCCTTTGACTTTGAGTTTTGATTGCATGTGTTTAAACCTTCCAGTTTGCAGCTGACACAAAGCTGTCTTGGGGAGTGTGTGCCAGACTCATGGGGGAGAAGTAGGAAAGCTTCATGATGCTCTCAGAGGAAGAGGAAGGATGTGCACAAAAATATATACTTGGGGGAGGGGCTTCAAGGTACAAGGACTTCAAGCTTTCTGACACAAAGGAGCTTTTCCAGATGAGTCCAGAGATCATCACCTTGTAAGATCTGGATAAAGCTGCAAGCATCATTCTGGCCCCAGTGAAACGAAGGTACGTCCCCAGGTCTGGTCCAGAATATCGTGTATAACCGTAATCTAGCTGAGGGGAGTCCAGAGAATCCACACACTGGGATCAAAACGGTAGACAAGTCTGAGGGAGCGAGTGTGCCCACATAGACGCTGGGCGTCAAAGAGAGCTGGGCCAGAGCCCTCTGCCGCCAGGCGCTGTGAAATGAGGGCACGATGTCCATCCGGCGAGGTTGTTCCGAGGATGAAATGAGAAGCCTCGCTACAGCGAGCACAGGGTTGAGGTGTGGGATTGGCGAGCACAGTGGTGGTCAGTACAGGCTGTGCCGTCCTGGAGACGGTGGTCTGGATCCGGCCTGGATCCTTTACTTACTGGCTGTGTGGCCTTGGACCAATCAGCTAACCTTCCTAAGCCTCGATTTTCTGATTTGCAGAATGGGGGTAATAATGTATCTTACTGAGGGTCTTGTGAGAATATATGACATCATGCGTGTCCAGCAAGCACTTAGCAAAATGCCTAAAATAGAGCAAGACCTCAGTAAACGACGCGGCCACGCGGCAGCCTCTCCTCCTCCTCTCCCCTCTTCCTCTCTTTCTTCTCCTTCTCCTCGGTTACAGGAAGGAGCAGAATCTTTTCTTCTTCACAGCAGAGAATACTTTGCTAACACCCTCCTTGGACTTCTGTGACCTCGAAGGTTTTTCCAGCTGCGTCCCACGGTCTGCTAATGGTTAGGTGAGGCCACGTGACTAGTTATGGCCTATGAGCTGTCGGCAGAAGTGACATGTATCATCTCAGTCACAGTGATCGCTAACTCGCCACGTGGTTGCTTCCGCTGCCCTGGCAGCTCCTGGAGCGACACTCTGAGATGGTCACAAAGCACTGGCAGCTCCATTAGCTCAGGTTCCTGAGTGGCTATTTGGACCCACGCTGGCGGTGCTCAGCTGCTGGGCTCTGAGGTTGATTTATCACAGTAGCACAGCCTGCCTTATCCTGACTGCTAGAAATACTGCACCAGCTGTTGCTGCGAGGCACATGAGAAAGTATCTCAAGGTCAAATAAGGTTAGAAAGTGCTAGGCAGCGCAACAAGTTTATTCTGGACTTCGTAGCCCTTTCAGTATGTTCATGTCCCCTATGAAGCTCCAAAATCATTTGACAAAGGACCATTTTTTTAAAAAGCGTGTTTTAAAGGTCTAGTGTTCTACAAAACACACTTCGGAAAAGGCTGACCGGGCCGGTGCCTTTGGTCTGTTGACTGTTTCCTCCTGACACGCCCACCCTTGTTCCACTATCGCCACGTGAATCTGAACAGTATATTCCTCACATTCCCTCCTTAACCCATTTCTGCGGAGGCTGCCACCACCTTCATTCTTCTTCCCTTTGAATCCCAGATTGCCGAGCCCTGCTGAAGAAAGTGGAGAGCTGGACGCGGCCTGAACGCCTAGCACGGTTCTGGTGCCAAGGTGAGCTTTCGGAATCTGGTCTTTCATTTCATTCCCAGCCAACTCCCTGCCAGCCTCCTTCCACAGCTGTTCTTGTTTTCACTTTCCTGGTACTTCCAGCTTCCCCTCACCCCCTTCTCTCGGCACAAGAACCCATCGCCCACTTTATGGAAAGGACAGAAAGGGCCAGGCCACCCACTCGACCTATTCTCCCCTCTTCTTGTATCATGTGGGTCATTACCATGTTGTCGTACTTTAAAAAGTTTATTAATGTTTCTATATCTGCTTCACACATGTGCCTTTTGTAATTGGCGCTAGGGAGTAAGATATTTCAAAAACAGCTCAAGTCCAATCTCAGACTTTCCCCCTGCCCTCTACCTTAGGAAACCACTGGAAGCTGGTGTGTATTTTTCCCAGGCATGATTTTGTATTTTTCTTTCATATGCATTGCTTCATAAATATACAATGTTTTCTGTGTTTTAGAACTTTTCAAGAATGGCGTCGCGCTGTCTGCATCCTTGGCGGCTTTGCTCTGTGGCTCCGTATTAGGTCTGATATTTTGATTTATCGAAACCGGTGGATGCAGTTAATATACGTTAACTGCTGTGTGGCGCTCCATCAGTTATTACATCTATAGCTTCTTTATCCTCCTGTGAATCAAAAGTTTATCTTTTATTCTTGTACATATTTCCTTCTCTTCATTTCTTCTTGTGCTCACTTCATCAAGTTGGCCAAAATTTAAAAGTCCAGTAGCACCAGGTATGGTAAGAATATGGAGAAATGTAATCTCTGTGAGTGTAATTCTGTACACCTGCTTGGGAGATCAATTTAGTGACACCTGGCACTGGCAACGATGAAAGGTCCGCTTTGTACTTTGTTTAAGAAACTTTCAGAACCTCTTTCACTTGTTTCTGCTTTATAAGTGTCTATGGCAAGGAAGTAGCTTCTTATTCTAGTCATCTCAGAAGCTGCAAACTGCCCTGCAACTTTTATACTTTTCAGGGAACAGAGATTCCAAAGGGCTGCGAAACCATTTAACGGGTTTAAAATTTTTTGAGTAAGTTTATTGTAAATTCAGTTGAATCTGAAAATATTAATAGAAAGTAAGGTTACTGATCTGTCATTACATCCTACACTAGTGATGCTTTGTGACCTTGCACAGTTATTTAAAACATATTTTATCAAGTTAGTTCCCCAGCCTCCCCACCCCAGCTCTAAATGTCTAACCTCTTCAATCTGCACCTTCTCTTTGCTCTGACAGGGTCGCCTCTCTCTCCCTCTGACACTCCATGTACCCCTCGTTTGCGTTTGCGTACGAAACAACAACAACAAAAACAAAACCTAGTGATTCTCCACCCTGGCTGCTGATTAGAAAACCACCTAGGGAACTTTCCAAAACGCCAGTGCCTGGGATTCACACCCAGAGATCCTGATTCAGTTGGATTTAGAGCCACTGTATGACACAATTCAACCTACCAACACAGAGGTTCACACAAGAACATTCACTTATGGGAAACACATCTGCATGTAATGCACGTTTCTGTCTTCTTTATCTTTCACCTTTTTTGGAGTCTGTAACGTGGGCAGACTTTTCACGTGAACCACCCCTGCTCTAGTCCCCACTGACTAATGGTGTGAATTTGGAGAAATTTCTTCATCTCGGTGTCCTATTTTCCCCCCATCTGTAAAACAGAGGTAATAATCACAGCGTAGTTTTCAGGGCTACTGCGAGCATCAGATTAAATTATACATGCAAGTAAAATGGAA
This sequence comes from Globicephala melas, assembly GCF_963455315.2. NCBI lineage: Eukaryota > Metazoa > Chordata > Mammalia > Artiodactyla > Delphinidae > Globicephala > Globicephala melas. The sequence continues at coordinate 99,837,090 of NC_083324.2, forward strand.
AGCAATTTACAAATGTTAATTATTATGAGTCTCCCTGCTCAACATTACCATATGTTGTTTGAATTACAGCTTCTGTACATGTTGAATGGTTCTAATTTCCTGTTTATTTTTTGTGTGTATCCTTAAAACCTAAACCTCAATTCAATTAAGACTTTTTTGGTGCGGGAGAAGCAATCTATAATTCTTTAGAATAGTTTATATTCTTCATTTCCAAAGACAAAGTGAGAGTCAAAAAACATTGAATTGGGGCTTCCCTGGTGGCGCAGTGGTTGAGAGTCCGCCTGCCGATGCAGGGGGCATGCGTTCGTGCCCCGGTCCGAGAAGATCCCACATGCTGCGGAGCAGCTGGGCCTGTGAGCCATGGCCGCTGACCCTGCGCGTCCGGAGCCTGTGCTCCGCAATGGGAGAGGCCACAACAGTGAGAGGCCCGCGTACCACAAAAAACAAAACAAAACATAACATTGAATTGAATGTATTAGCAGAAACATAGTTTATAATTTACAAAATTTTTTGTTGCAGTAAATACTAGCACTGGCTAGGATATTTTGGACACACACATATATGTATATATGCATATATATGTGTACATATGTACACACACGTGTATATAGAACATACGGCAGAAATATATCTTTGGATATGTTGACCTCTGGCCTTTCAATCAGATAACTCGGCTCATTGAAACTTGGTTAATCACCTGAGGGGAGGGTTGTGTCAGGGTCAAGAATAGAAATCACTTCTGAGTCTGTTTTGCTTTAGTTTCTAAGTCTAAGCCCAGAGCAGGTGAACAGATTTGGGGCACAGACAAAAAGTCCTGCCAGAAACCATGGAGAACACAGAATTTCCCCATTCCCCCATCAAGAAAAAGATTTACCAGGGCTTAGGAGAGAAGTGAATAGGAAAATTGACCAGGGAGGTGGCAAGACCCCAGGGAAAGAGGCTGGGAGGGACATTTAGGGAGCTGGGCGACCTTGAGAAGATTTTCAGTCATGGTGGTGTCCCCACCATGACTCAGAAAGGTAGAGAGCATCTGGACCCGAGGATGGTGGATGATCTCAATGGCAACTTGTGTGGGCAGATGGTAAAGGAGGGTATTATTCTGCAACTCCCCATGCCTTGCCACTGTATAGGGTCCTACAACCTTGCTCTGGCCATTGTAGTGAAGGCAGAAGCCCATGAAGGCTGAGGCTAACATGTCTTCATAGCTTATGAGCCGAATAGAAATTAAACTGTTTAAGAAGTTCAAGAAAGTTATATTTCTTGGACATTTGGAAATGGGGGCTGTTGCTCATAACCTCCACGTACATGCTTTGCATATGTGCTTACAGCTATTTCTATTTCTATTTACACACACACACAACACAGTTCAGGGTGTTCTGCCAGAAATGATGTTTGTATTTTTCTCTCTTCTCTGGAAGGGAAAATGCCCACAAGTCACCTTGGGATCCCTGGTCATAGCTTCACCATTGGGAAGATGCGTTAGCATTACTGTGGAGTCCCAGTGCCAGGAGAACCCCACCTTGAGATGTCTCAGCAAGGTGACAGCCCTGTAGTAAAGACAGCATATATCACATCTTAAAGAAATGCAGAGGTCAACCACATAAATATACTAAGGGACAGTATTATATTAATGTTACTATTTTGCCATTGCTGATATGTTTTTGTTGATAGGACAGTTGACATATGGTTTTATGGTAAATTAAGAATGGTAAATGGAACATTAAGAATGGTAAAACTAATGCTATCTCATTATCAACAACAAATTGACACAATGACAGCCAGTGGCTAGTGATTTCCGTAGCAGGGAGTGGCTGGGTTGTTTAAAAGGACTTTTAAATGGTTCTGAAGAACCTAGGGGCAGGACAGGAATAAAGACGCAGACGTAGAGAATGGACTTGAGGACACGGGGGGGGGGGGAAGGGTAAGCTGGGACGAAGTGAGAGAGTGGCATGGACATATATACACTACCAAATGTAAAATAGATAGCTAGTGGGAAGCAGCCGCATAGCACAGGGAGAGCTTTGTGACCACCTAGAGGGGTGGGATAGGGAGAGTGGGAGGGAGGGAGACGCAAGAGGGAAGAGATATGGGGATATATGTATATGTATAACTGATTCACTTTGTTATGAAGCAGAAACTAGCACACCATTGTAAAGCAATTATACTCCAATAAAGATGTTAATTAAAAAAATGACTTTTACCATGAAGGCAGTGAAGCTCCTCCTGTGTAGCGTGGAGCATTGACCCTCAGAGACTCTGGCTTTGAGTTCATATGAGAAGGGAGATAAAAAATGGGAAATAATTAAGGAAATTTGCTGGAAAAGAAAGCTACTTGAAACTTAGAATCATGTCTTCCTCACCATCGTATTCTCTTTGCCCTTCCTCCTGCCTGCAGTGCAGCGAGATGTCTATGAGTAGAGACGTCTGTCTGTGATGCAGCAGTGGTTCTGCCATTTTGAAGACGAAAGCTACTTGGTGAGGAAGACAGAGGTAGAAGACGGAAGGCAGCAGGGTTCTGGATAATTCCCTCAGCGGTTGGCAAGTGCCCACGGCTGCCTGCCTCGAGGTTCTTGCCTCTAGAGGAAAATAACCCCCTTCGGTCTTAAGTCACTGTGGTTGGATTTTGTTTTTTTGCAGCTGAATGTCTCCCTCCCTCAAACCCATGTGCACAACGATGATGGCTAATATCCTTTACGTAGCAAGATACACTCAGGGCAGGTCTCATTGTTCATAATAGTAAATCCACGTCTCAGAAAGTTGCCTTGGTGATTTTGAAGATTTTTGGCCGCGACCTTGTCAAATTAGGTTGGATTGTCACTACTTTTACTGACAGTGGGGCTGTGTAAGAGCCCATGGCAGGAGCAGAGGTGGCAGTGTTGTCACAATCCTGCTGTTCATCTATGTTTGCAGTATTAGTACTACCTTCAGTACAGAGAATGTTTTGTTTTGTTTTTTGTAAAAATCTTTTAAAGTCGTCATTGTGTCTTATGGGAATTAGTTTAATTGAAACACTGTGAGGCAGACACACATGTAATCAGAGTCACGCAAAGTGCAAAAGGGGCTTCTAATCTGAAAGAAAACAAGCCAGGGAGAGCCCCAGTTCCCACCCCACCAGACACAAAAGTCTTCCTCTCCTCAGGACCTTGTAAGCCATATATGAAAGACAGATGAGCAAAAGCCACACTGGTAGTCTGATGTTGAGTAGTAATAGAACTTAAACTATTTATTTTAGGAATTAAAATAAATACAAAGTATGGTGAATTAGATATTCTGAAGGGATATTCTAAAGGAATCTTCCATTATAATACAGCTAGATTTTGGATAAATTCCTCTCTTCTAAATTATTTTTGACCCATTGCTAAGCTTGCAAGAAAGTCTGGGAAATTTTCAAGGAACCAAAGTAACTAAGTCTCACATAGTATTAAAAATTAACTAGACATGGATTATGAACTTAAATGTAAAATTTAAAACTATAAACCTTTGAGAAAATTTCACAGGATAAAAATCCTCAGGATCTAGGGCTAAGTAAAGAGTTCTGAGACTCTTGGCACCAGAGCATAATTCCTAAGAGGAAAAACAATGAATTGGACTTCATCAAAATTAAAAACTTTTGCTCTGCAAAAGACCCTATTATGAGGATGAAAAGGCAGACTACAGATTGGAGGAAATATTTGCAGACAACATATCTGACAAAAAACTAAAATCTGGAATACATAACTCTCAAAACCCAGCTGCCAAAACCAAACAATCCAATTAGAGAATAGTCAAAAGACACGAAGAGACATCTCATGAAGAAGATACACAGACAGCAAATAAACACATGAAAAGATGTTCAGTATCATCAGCCATTAGGGAAAAATGCAAATTAAAACCAAAATGAGATATTACTATACACCCATCAGAATGGCTAAAATAAAAATTAGTGACACCCCAAATGCTGGTGAAGATGAGGAGAAACTGAATCATTCATACATTGCTGGTGAGAATATAAAATGGTAGAGCTACTCTGCAAAACAGTTCGGCAGGTTCTTTTAAAAACATACAAACAAAACTAAACATGCAATTACCATGTGACTCAGCAATGATACTTTTGGGCATTTATCCCAGAGAAATGAAAACTTACATTCATGAAAAATCTGTACATGAATGTTTATAAGAACTTTTTTTAAATAACCCAAACTAAAAACAGCCAGATGTCTTTTAATAGGTGAAAGGTTCAAAAAATGGTGGTCCATCCACACCATGGAATACTATACAGCAATAAAAAGGAATGAGCTATTAACACACACAACAATGAATCTCCAGATAATTATACTGAATGAAAAAATTAATCCCCCCAAATTACGTGTATAATTTCATTTTTATAGCATTCTTGAAATGACAAAATCATAAAATGGAGGGGATGTAGATGAAAGAGAAGTGGATGTGGTTATAAAAGGGCAACATGAGGGATTCTTGTGGTGATGGAGATGTTCTGTAAATGACTGTATCAATGGCCATAGCCTGTAATATTGTGATGCTGCACCGCAGTTTTGCAAGATGTTCCCATTAAGAGAAAGTGGATGGAGGGTACATGGGCTGTTTCTGTATTATTTCTTGCAGCTGCATGTGAATCTAAAATTGTCTCAAAATAAAAAGTTTAATTTAAAAAAGTACGTAAATAAATAAAACAGTGCGTTGAAACCAGAAGATAAATTATAAGCAAACTTGGACATTAAAATTGCTGAACAAATGCAAATACCAGCAGTTGTGGTCAACAGGGTGTTAAGTCCGTGGCAAAATGAGGGATCTGGAACTAAGTTAGGTTTCTTGACTGTCTCAGAAGTAAAGCGCCCCCATGTTGGGCGCTCAGGGTCGCCACAGATTACATTCAGTGAAGTAAAACATAATAGAATAACTACCAAATGCATAAGGAAATAAGTTGCACAAATAAAGGGGAGCCAGTAGACACAATCAATGCTAGATTTAGACTCTCAAGGATATCAGATACTTTTTACTTTTCTGATGCAGAGTACAAAATGGCTATGTAAGGAGTGATTAAACTCAATAAAATATAAAAATAATAAATAAATCTAAATAGATTAAACTTACAATAAAAATACGTAGTTTGGCAGAGTGGACTAAAAAATGGAATCTGACTATATGCTGCATACAAGATACTCACTGTAGATCTAAGGACACATATAGATTGAAAATGAAAAAACATATTTCATGCAAATAGTTAACAAAAGAGAGCAGAGGTGGCTATATCAATCTCAGACAAAATAGACTTTAAGTCAAAAACTGTTACTGGAGGGCTTCCCTGGTGGCGCAGTGGTTGAGAGTCCACCTGCCGATGCAGGGGACACGCGTTCATGCCCCAGTCCGGGAAGATCCCACATGCTGCGGAGCGGCTGGGCCCGTGAGTCATGGCCGCTGAGCCTGTGCATCCGGAGCCTGTGCTCCGCAACGGGAGAGGCCACAACAGTGAGAGGCCCGTGTACCGCAAAAAAAAAAATACAAAAAAAAAACTCTTATGGGAGACAAAGAAGAACATTACATAAAGATAAAAGGGTCAATTCACCAAGAATATATAATACTTATAAACATGCGAACACCAAATGTTAGAAGCCCAAAATATATGAAGCAAATATTGATTGAATTGAAGCGAGAAATAAGTAGCTCTACAATAATAGGAGGAGAATTTAATACCATTTTCAGTAATGGATAGAACAATCTGAACCACACAGAGATCAGTAAGGAAAGAGAAGACTTGAAAAACATTATAGACCAACTGAACCTAACAGACGTATCATAACACTCCACCCAATAACAAACAGCAGAATATACATTTTTCTAAAGGGAACATGGAACATTCTCCAGGATAGGCCATATGTTAGGCCACAAAACAAGTCTTAATAGATTTAATAAGATTTAAACCATACTGTGATTTTCCAAGCACAGTAAAATGAAACTAGATAGCACAAGCAGAAGGAAAGTTGGAAAATTCACAAACATGTGAAAGTTAAACAGCACACTCTTAAACAACCAGTGGGTAAAAGAAGGAATCACAAGGGAAATTAGAATATACCTTGAGACAAATGCAAATAAAAACACAACATACCCAAATTTATGGGATGCAGTAAAAGCAATTTTAAGAGGGAAATTTTTAGCTATAAACACCTTAAAAAGAAGAAAGATCTCAAATCAACAGCCCAACTTTATATCTTGAGGAAGTGGAAAAGTAAAGCAAACTAAACCAAAGCTAGCAGAAGGAAGGAAACAATAAAAATTAGAGATAAATAAAACAGAATAGAAAAAAAAATTTAAAAATCAATAAAACCAAGAGTTGGTTGTACATAAAGATCAAAAAAATTGACAAATTTTTAGCCAGACCGATTAAGAAAAAAGAGAGAAGATTCAAATAATTTAAATCAGAAATAAAACAGGGGACACTACTAATTTTACAGAATTAAAAAGATTACAAAAGAGTATTATGGACAATTGTATACCAACAAATAGGATAACCTGGATGAAACAGACAAATTCCTAGACACACAACCTACCAAGACTGAATCATGAAGAAATAGAAAATCTGATCCGATCTGTAACTAGTAAGGAGATTGAATCAGTAATCAAAAACCTCCCAGAGGGCTTCCCTGGTGGCGCAGTGGTTGAGAGTCCGCCTGCCGATGCAGGGGACGCGGGTTCGTGCCCCGGTCAGGGAAGATCCCACACGCTGCCGAGCTGGTGGGCCCGTGAGCCATGGCCGCTGAGCCTGCACATCCAGAGCCTGTGCTCCGCAACGGGAGAGGCCACAGCAGTGAGAGGCCCGCGTACCGCAAAAAAAAAAAACAAAAAAACAAAAAAAACAAAAAAACAAAAAAAACAAAAAAAACCTCCCAGAAAAGAAAAGGCCAGGATCAGATTGGCTTCCCTGGTGAATTCTACCAAACATTTTCAAAAAGATTAACAACAATTTTTCTCAAACTCTTCCAAAAAATTGAAGAGGAGGGACCGTTTTCTAACTCATTCTATGCCACCATTATTACCCTAATACCAAAACCGGATACTGTAAGATACTATAAGAAAAGAAAACTACAAACCAGTATCCTTGATCAATATTTATGCAAAAATCCTCAAAAAATGTTAGCAAAACTGAATTCAAGAGCATATTAAAATGATTTTACCCATGACCAAGTGGGATTTACTCCTGGAATGCAAGGACGTTTCAACATATGGAAATCAGTCAATATAATACATCACATTAACAGAATAAAGAAAAAATAAACACATGATCATCTCAGTTGATACAGAAAAAGCATTTGACAAAATTCCTTCATTTAATTAAAAAAACACCACCCTTTCATGATAAAAAAAACACCCAACAAACCAGGAATAAAAGGAAAGTATCCTAATATAAAGGCCATATAAAAAACTAGAAATTAAAAAAAAAAAAAAAAAACTAGAAATAAAAGAAAGCTACCTCAGTATAAAGACCATACATGAAAAACTCACTGTTAGCATCGTACTCTGTGGAAAAACTCAACTTTTCCTTTAAAGTTGAGAATAAAACAAGGATGCCCACTTTTGCTACTTCTAGTCAACAAAGTACTGGAAGTCTTAGCTAGAGGAATTGGGCGAGAAAAAGAGATAAAATGAATCCAAATTGAAAAGGAAAAAGTAACGGTATCTCTGCGGATGACATGATTCTTACATGTTAAAAAAAAACAAAACACTAAAGATTTCATCAAAAATACCTGTTAGAACTAATAAATGAACTGCAAAGTCGCAGGATACAAAATCAACATATAAAAATTAGTTGCATTTCTACACACTAGCAATGAACAATCTGAAAAGGAAATTAAGGAAACAATTCCATTTACAATAGTATGAAAAGAATATAATAACTTAGGAATAAACTTAACCAAGGAGACAGATTGTACACTGAAAACTGTAAAACGTTGCTGAAATAAATTAATGAAGAGATACATAAATGGAAAGACAGCCCATGTTATGAATTAGAAGACTTCATAGGGTTAAGATGTCCATTCCACCCAAAATGATCTACAGATTCAAAGCAATCCCTATCAAAATCCCAAAATGTTGGTTTTGTGCAGAAATAGAAAAATCTATTCTACAATTCATATGGAATCTCAAGGGACATCAAATAACCAAAACAGTTTTGAAAAAGAATAATAAATTTGAAGGTCTCACACTTCTTAATTTCAAAACTTACTGCAAATCTATAGTAATCAAAGCAGTGTGACAAACATATAGACCAAAGGAATGGAATAGAGAGCTCAGAAATAAACCCTCACATACAGAGTCAAATGATTTTTGACAAGGGTGCCAAGACCATTCAATGGGGGAAGAACAGACCTTCTAACAAATGATGCTGGAAAAACTGGATATCCACAGGCCAAAGAATGAAATTGGACCCTTACCTTACATCATATACAAAAATTTAACTCAAAGCGGACCAAAGACCTAAGCACGTGAGATAAAACTATAAAACTCTTAGAGAGGAAGACATAGAAGGAAAGCTCTATGACACTGGATTTGGCAATGATTTCTTGGATATGATACCAAAAGCATAAGTAGCAAAAGGAAAATTAGATACATTGGAATACATCAAAATTTAAAGTTTCACGCATCAAAGGAAACTATCTGCAGAATAAAAAGGCAACCCACAACATGGGCAGAAATATTTGCTAATCATTTATCTGATAAGGGATTATTATCCAGCATACATATACAGGGAACCCCTACAACTCAACAACAGCAAAAATCTTACTTGAAAATGGACCAAGAACTTGAATAGACATGTCTGTAAAGGAGATACACAGATGGCCAATAAGCACATGAAAAGATGCTTAACATCACTAATCATTAGGGAAATGCAAATCAAAACCATAATGAAATGCTACTTCACACCATTAGGGTGCCAATATATTAAAAATAAAAAACAGAAAATAACAAGTGTTGATGAAGATGTGGTAAAATTGGAACGCTTGTGCACTATTGGTGGGAACGTAAAATGGTGAAGCCATCGTGGAAAACAGTACAGTCGTTCCTCAAAAAATTAAAAATAGAATTTCTGTGAGATTCAGTAATTCTACTTCTGGGTATATACCCAAAATAATGAAAGCAGGACTCCAACATATATTTGCACACCCATGTTCATAGCAGCATCATTCACCATAGTCAAAAGGCGCAGCAAACTTCGTGTCCATTGATAGATGAATGGATAAACAGAATCTATACACTTACAATGGAACTTTATTCAGTCATGAAAAGGAAGGAAATTCTTACACATGCTGCAACGTGGACAAACCTTGAAGATGCTGTGCTCAGTGAAATAAGTCAGTCACAAAAGGACAAATAGTATATGATTTTACTTGTATGAGTTCCCCAGAGCAGTCAAACTCATAGAAACAGAAAATAGAATAGTGCTTGCCAGAGGCTGGGAGAGGGGCAGGTGGGGAGTTAGTATTAAAAGGGTACGGAGGGGCTTCCCTGGTGGCGCAGCGGTTGAGAGTCCGCCTGCCGATGCAGGGGACATGGGTTCGAGCCCCAGTCTGGGAAGATCCCACATGCCACGGAGCGGCTGGGCCCATGAGCCATGGCCGCTGAGCCTGCGCGTCCGGAGTCTGTGCTCCGCAACGGGAGAGGCCACAACAGTAAAAGGCCCGTGTACCGCAAAAAAAAAAAAAAAAAAAAAAAGGTTAGAATGGTACATTTTATGTTAGGTATATTTTACTGCAATAAAAAGTTAAATTTATAAATAGAAATTCTAATATTTTTTTCCCAAATCTCAATGAATTCTTTCATGCACCATCTGGGTCCGTGTCTTCTGCTTGGACAATACTAACCTAGAGGGTCTCTAATCCACCAAAAAGAGTTAAGGCCTCAGATTCCTTTTGCCTTTATTCCTAGTCATTTTGTTGTGAACATACATAGGACATCTACAGAACGAGATGGATAACTTTCAAGAAAGTCCAGTAGATTAGACCACCTGGAAGATTCCACCACTTCTGCCGTGTAACACGTGCAGCCTCCCATTCGACCTGCTCCACACTCTTACCATCTCCTTGATACATGACCAGCATATCATACCTTTGTCATCTAGGAATTTGGCTTCAGGTCACACCTGTCTAGACATTAAAACTCCTTGCAAAGAGCAGTCCAGAGATGTGTTCTAAAATGATCAGCTTTGCCGCTGGGCCACTTAGTTTCATGTCAACTTGTTTATTTGGACCATAGTCAGGGATACCATTTCTGTAACTGAATATACAGTCGTCCCTCAGTATCCATGGGGGATTGGTCCTAGGACCTCCCACGGATGCTTAAATTCCTTCTATTAAATGGCATAATATTTGCATACAACCTACACACATTCTCCTATAATACTTTAAGTAATCTCTAGATTACTTCTAATACCTAATACAATGTAAATGCTACGTAAATAGCTACCAACATGCAGCAAAGTCAAGTTTTGTGTTAGGGAACTTCCTGCAATTAAAAAATATATATGTTTTTGATCTGTCGTTGGTCACATCTACGGATACGGAACCCATGGATGTGGAGCGTTGACTGTACCTTGTTTTTATAGAGGAAAACATTCTCCACCTTGAGTGAGTCCCAGGATACTTATTAGTATATTTTCAGGTGAACCTGGTCTCAATGTGTATGTAACACAAGATAAGCACATTGTAATTATGTCTTGGAGAAACAAAAATATCCAATTATGTTGGCAGGTATCCAGAACTGGTGCCTTCTGAATTGACCAGTGATGGTTAGTGGATCTGATGCATCTTGGGGTGCTTAATTGACATCTGTGGAATCACCGCCGTCCCAGAGATGATTACTAGCTTTGTTTTGATGTCCTTTAATTCCACATTTGTTTCAACTCCTCTGCCAGACCGACATATTTATTTATCTTTTTCTGCATCTGTTCCCAGAATATTTCTCTTTAGCAGAGAAGCAATATCAATGAACCCTTCTGTGTTAGTAAGTTTATCAGACAGCAAATTAGCTGGGCTACTGGGACAAATTGTCGGTGTGATTTTTTTTTTTTTTTTAGTTCTTTTAAAGTATATCTTGTAAGGACTGATTTTTTTCCAATATTAAAAAGAAAAATCTTTTGTCTTTGAGTCAGCCATGAACTTGTGTACTCACATTACATAAAATCTTTATATTTGTATCAAGCTTTGGAATTTCCTAAGCATTTCCATACACATTTCCTAATTTAATTCAACAATTAATACTGTACAGCGATCATTAATTCTGTTTTATAGGAAAAGCAGCTGTTATATCAAAATTCCTGAGAAGGTTTTTCTGTAGTTCTTGAAAATGTGATAGAACTTTCAAAGTGTGTAAAGTGAATTATACTAGCATTTCTTCATTAGGTGTTTCAGGCCCCTGGAGGTGTGCAGATACAGTCTGTGTCATTCAAGAGATCTTTATGAGAATATTTAAATATTGTGATTTTATTTTGGTGACGATAAAGGGAACATGTTTTAGATTATCTGGATACGCATCTTTTAGCCAGACATTCACATTCATGGTCATGCTGGTGCCAAGTGACGGCTTAAAGTCACATTTTAGTTTCAGTGTGCTGTTTTTCAAGGTAAGGTGGATAGACTCTTCCAGGGGATCTATGAGTTCTAAAATTGACCAACCCTAAGCAAAGTATGACAGGAAAAAAAGGTTAACACCTGAGTATTCGCAGAAGCCTTCTCCTTCCTTTCTTTGGAAAGAAGAATGCTTTATTGTTGTATGGTAGCATTGGGGCTTTTTGTTATGTTGATCAACATGGTGATAGAGAATTGAAAGGAATTTGAAATGATTTATTATTATTTTTTTTTTTTGCGGTACAAGGGCCTCTCACTGCTGTGGCCTCTCCCGTTGCGGAGCACAGGCTCTGGACGCGCAGGCTCAGAGGCCATGGCTCACGGGTCCAGCCGCTCGGCGGCATGTGGGATCCTCCCGGACCGGGGCACAAACCCGTGTCCCCTGCATCGGCAGGCAGACTCTCAACCACTGCGCCACCAGGGAAGCCCAAAATGATTTATTTTTATTTCAAAGAGCAGAAAGCTTTGTACCAAAGGAAAAGAGTAAATCCAGAAAGGGAGCAGAGGTGAGTGAGGAGAAAGGAGATGGGGAGCGATTGAGAGAGAGAACAGCACTGGAAGAGAGATTTGGGGGATGCTGCTCTGTCTACAATGTAAGAGAAAGAAAAGGGAAAAGAGGGTTTTAATAAGCACACTGTGTATTATGAATAAAAATCCACTTTGGCATTTTTTAGAGACAGTTTTAAAGACTTAAGTAGCTTTGTAATTGCTTTGGATGTTAGATTGGTGTCTGAATGCAATACAATGGTGACATGGCCCATGAAACATCTTAGCTTTATCTAGATTATTTAATTAGTTAACTTAGGGTCTTCTGTGAGCATCAGAAAATTGAAAATATCAGTGAATTAAAGTAGATTAATATTTACCCATATTGTCATAAAGGCAGCCCAGGGATTTGAGCTTCTATTTTGTGGTTCTGACATCCTAAACGTGTGGTTTTTACCTCATGAGCCAATACAGCTGCCCCAGCTCCATCTGTCACATCTGCATTCCAGCTAGCCAGAAGAAGAAAAGTAGGAGAAAAAGCAGCAAGGGGTTGGAATTAGTGTATCTTAAAGAAGTTTACTGGAAACTGCTACATGACATGTATATATCACGTTGGCTAGTATTTAGTTCATAACTAAACCTAGTTGAAAAAATAGCTAGAAAATGTAGATTTTGAGAGGCCATGTGCCCAGCAAATAATTATATTACTACAGAAGAAGGGGCTGTATATATTGGGATCAACTTGCAACACCTCTGTCACCACTCACGGGCACCCTCCTTTTCTCCAGTAGAACATAGGCATCCCCTACATGAAAAACAAGCAGGCAAACAAGCAACACTGCGGAGCCCCACACGGTTCTGAGCCATCGGGTATCAGCCACATTTTTATTGTCTGTATTCTGATGCTTTGACCTCTGGGGACTTGCTGACCATGGAGGGACTGCCCCTCTCAAGTTTAGCCAGTTCCTGGAGACAGTAAACAATTTGCCCACAGTGAGCCTTTCAAACACAAACCAACACATCCAGAACCCACAGCCCCATCACCTCCTTTACCAGCACCCACGCTCTGGGCCATGGTCACCTGCCCTCATCACCTGGGGCTGGGAACCGGACAGCAAGGGACAGACCTACACCTCAGAGCCCACTGAAATTATTCAAACCAGCCAATCCTACACCTGCTCACCCCGACTCGCCTGTTCCTTCCCACTGAAACCACAATAGAGGCTCTTCTGAGAGCTCACCCCTCCCTGGCCTCCCAACAAACCCGTGCTTCCCCGTGTGGGCCCCTGTGGCTGGTGTGCCCTCTCCCCTTGGGATCTGTAGCTTTTCAAGGACAATCACCTCCTGATCTGTAGGCCTTGCCAGACCTAAATAATAATAAAACCTGTATTTTCAAAGGTAGTTCAACGTCTAACATGTCTGGGTGACACACAGCCGTTTTCTTAGTCCAGATAGGTGCCTCCCGTTCTGGTGACCTGTAAACCAAGAGATGAAATACCTCTCCCAACACACCCAAAATACAAGGTTGGATAGGAGCAGGGCGATCACAAGAGACATTCCAGTAAAAGGAGGATGGGAAGCACCAATACCAACCCCTGGAGATAGAGCAGGGAGAGCCCCTTCCACCAGGAGTGTGTCCACTCGTTAGTCCGTATGGCAGCCCCTGGTGGGGAGAGTAAAACAATGCAGCCAAGCCCCTCTGTAGCAAATCAGAAGAGAGAACACAATTCAATACAGAATAATGATCAATGAACCCATCACGTGCGTGGCAGGTAGAACGGAAATGCCTAGAAGTCTAGATCGAACTTCAGCATTTATACAGCAAAGGAGGAGAAGGAACAACTAAACCTTCTCTCATCTGCTGTGATTGCCTCCAGGATGCCTGGGGCGTCTTGGAAGCTTGGATGCCTGGGGTGTCATCCACTGGAGATGAGGATGTCGGGTGATGGAGTCAGGGCGCTCGTCACCTCGCATCATGAAATCAAAAGTTTGCACCTCTTGTTGGTCCTGTTACGTTCTCAAGGAGGCACCCGAGCAGGATGGAGAAGCATCGTCTCCTCTGCAGCACCGGTTCTGCTCTGTGCGCACTGTGCTCTGGGCCTGGGCCTGCCCTCCGGGAGGCGGGGTAGGAGGGCGCTTCCTTGCTGTGTGGTGTCTGGATGGACGCCTCTGAAGGGGGCATTGGAGAATGGGCGCCACGCTTCCAGCCGGGCCAGTTGTGGGGTTCTGAGAGCTCCTCAAAGATTGAACAATTTGGGCTATTTCAGGCCAGCTCTATGATTTCTTAGTAATTTGAGCTCCTCAAAGTGTAAGCTTTCCATCTGTTTAGCTTCAGTTTCTTGAAAAATAACCACAAATGAGTACCTATCGTGACAGAGTTTTAAACCTGAAGACTGAATTACAGCCTTTGTGCTCTGCCATCTCCTTCTCTTCCAACACGACGGTGGCTTCCTAGAGGCCATCTGACGCCAAAGGCTTAAGTGGGATTTGACTTTGCTGCTGCGGAGGTTCCTGTTGCCCGGCAGAGAGAACCTAGAGGAAGTTGCTTTAAAAAAACTTGTGGCCACATGCTGTCACTTTGAAGTCACTGCTCATAATATTGTAAGTTTGGGCTGCAGAAGCAGTGGATGTTTTCAGCTCAGAAGATTCCAATGATGAGCTCTCGGTGAGCTTAGATTGCAAAGCACAGCAAAGGGAGTCCACTTTACACAGTTATCCCCTTCATCTCTGCCTGCAGATAAGCTATAGCTATAACCAGAGTTAATTTCTCTCTCGTAGGACTTTGTTGAAAAAGGTCACAAGTTACCAACACACAGAAGTGTTCTAAATCTCTCCTGCTGATGCGCCCCTGGATGGCATGTGGTGTAACCATACGGGCAGGGCTGGGACTGGGGTGAGGTAAGTGAAGCACTTCCCTGAAGTGCAAAATTTTAACTTTTTTCTTCTATTTTTTGGCTGTGCCGCGCGGCATGTGGGATCTCAGTTCCCCGACCAGGGATCGAAACTGGGCCCCCTGCGGTGGAAGTGCGGTGTCTGAACCGCTGGACCACCAGGGAAGTCCCCTCAAGTGCAAAATTTAAAGGGCACCAAAAAAAAAAACAACCCTCAGTAATCAAGATAAATAATGTTTTAAAGTGATATTTTTAAAAAGTCTATGATAAACAAAATATGAAAATCTTAGATGTAGGCAGGATTAATTCCCTTCTGCCTCAGGCTACAACATGGCTTAGCACAGCATTGCTCACAATTGACCGTTTTGCCAACTATTCTGCAACTGAAATAATAGGAGTCGCCCCTTTCTAGACTGCCATATCGAGTCTTCACCACCTCTGCTACACAACTTTCAATAAACCACCTCTAGAATCCTACTCCTGGTACCAAATTGTGTATTAGTTAGGATTAGGTTCAGCTACAAAGAAGAGAAAAGTCAAAGTAGCAGGACCTTAAACAAAAAAGAAGTTTAGTTCCCTCTCAGGTAAATGCAGGCAGGCCAAATTTGTTGTTGTAGCTTCATGATCACTAGGGAGTCAGTCTCCTTCTCTCCTAATTCTCCGTTATCATCAATATGTGGTTCCACCTCATGGTTCAGAAAGGCTGCTTTAGCTCCCACCATCACATCCACATTCCAGCCAGCAAAATGGAGAGCAGAGAAGAGGCAAAGTGCACACTTACATTGACTCTAAGGAACATTCCTACAAACTATCACACAACACATAAGCTCACATTCCATTGGCTGAAACCCGCAAGGCTTATCTAATTGCAAGGGAAGCTGGAAACGTAGTCTTTGTTCTGGGTTGCCATGTGCCCAGCTAAAAATGCTATTACTACAGAAGAAAGGGAGCTCAGGTACTGGGGACAACCAACATTACATGCAACCAGGTGCCACTGGAGAGTTTGATTGGGGAAGACAGGAATGTGATGGACATTTAAAAACACTAACTCTTGTCGGTGGAAGCTTGAGCATGTTCACTGGCTGCTGGGAAAAGCTGTCCAGAGGGAGGGCTACAAATCAAGGAATGGGGGGTACGTGGAGCAAGTGTGGCCACCTGGGGAGGGGATCCAGAACCTAGGAAGGGGGTTAGTCTTGGGCGGAACTGGGAATATTCCTTTCATTGTGGAGAAAAGAGTGGGAGAAAGAAGGGTCAGGAAATCCACAGGAGGTAGGGGAGTTCTGAGCGAGGATGTGCTGAGTGGAAGACAGAAGGTACAAGGGCCTGGGTTTGAGGAAGATGGCAAGTCTGGACATAGCAGGTGTGGAAGATAGGAGAGTGTGACAGCCAGGGGCACACGAACTTCCTGCGGTCCCAGGGTAGGTTGGAAGGTGCACGTCAGACAGCGCCGTTTGCCCCTGCGGGCTCCGTGGCTGAGGCCAGGTGTCGCAGAGCAGCACTGGATTGAGGTGGAGTTGGTGTCGTGGCAGGCACAAAGGAAGGCCCTGGTTCCCAAACGTGGCTGCACACTGGAGTCACCTGGGAAGCTTTAAAAATACACGGATGCCTGGGTGCCACCCGGACATCCTGGTTTAACTGGGGTCCAAGTTTTGAGGAGCGCTGGGGTAGAGGCTGCTGGCAAAGAATGGCTGTAATTGATGGACCTGGTCTGGGCTGGGGCAGGAGGGGTATTTGAGGGTATAAGACAGGAGGAAGTAGAGGAGCTGCAGGTGGGTGGAGGTCTCAATGAGCTGGAAAAAGAGTTTCTTCCTGGGTGTCCCAGAAGTGTAAGTATAACTACAGCTTCCCTCAATTTCCAAAGCTACCTTCTCCCAGGTGTCTTCTGTGGGTCACTGTTTATCTGCATAGCCCTGGGGGGACTTGCCATTAGCTTTCTGAATAACATTTCTCTGCAATTGATGTGTGTTTGTGCACCGCACTCTACAAGACAATGCTATACAAGCCAAAAGCAGTTTAGATTTTAGACACAGAACATCTCCTTTCACGTCCTGAGAGGCGGCGAGACCCTCCCGGTGGCTTTTGAGGGACGCATTATTAACAGCAGCGTTGTCTGAAGCAGCAGCCGATAAGGAATGTTGACTCGCCAGGGACAGATGCCCTCGTCGTAGACGAGCTCCCAGCCGCATCTCCCTGCCCACCGTCCTCCTGGCAGGGGCTGAGAAAGGAGTGGTCAGGCCCTGGAAGGTAGGGGAGCCCTTTGGAGAAGCTGCCAATGGACCAGCTGAAGAAGTGGTAGGTGGAATGTTTCCATCACCCACGGGGCTGATGTAAACTGTACGGGTCTGGGGAGAGCAGGTTTCAGATGCGGCTATATCGTCTCTATTGGTTCTAAGTTTTGGAAATTCCAAACCCCTTGGGGAAGTTGCCCTCGTTCCCAGCCGGCTCAGATCCAGCAGTGCTGGGTGGTTTGACTCCTACGTAACAGTGGTTCTCAAACTTGAGCGCACCCCAGAGCCACCTGCAGGGATTGTTAGGTGTGGATTGCTGGACCCCAAACCCAGAGTTTCTAGTTCAGTAGGTGGGACCCAAGAATGTGCATTCCTAACACATTCTAAGGGGATGCTGATTTTGCTAGTCTGGGGACTACACTTTGAGAACCACTGCTGCTGAGAAGGAAATGGCAGTTGGAGGATGGAGCAGACCGAGCGAGGTCTCTTCCATCCAGGGGACCATCTCAAATGGCCGCCTGCATCCCCCAATTGGCCCGTGACCAGCATCACACAACAACACGTTTTTTCAAGCCCACGTGTAATACTGCAGTTTCTTCTTTCCCAAAGTCTCTAAAGTTAAAAGTCTTGCTGGGGGGTTGACGCTAGGTCACCAGAGCAGAGACCACTGCAGCATTAGGTGGGTCTAGCCTGAACTCATTGAGTGCGTCTGCAGCGGGGCACAGTTCTGGGAGCTGTACGTACTACCTCTTTTATTCCTTACATGAAGTGGGTGGAGTTTTATCCTCATTTTACAGATGAGGAGACAGCGACACAGGCCGATTTAAGTAAATTGCCTGAGGTCTCACACCCGGTTACTGGAGGAGTGGGACCCTGGGCTTGGGCAGATGCCCGATCTTCCGACCACGGCACCCACAGACGCCCACTCGGGGCCGCCCCCTCCCATCTGTGGCAACAGAGAGAACCCTTCAGGGCAGTTCCCGGGAGCGAGGAGGCTGTGTCCCTGACGGAGGCACACTACTCCCGCTGTCGGGGAGGCACACCCCTCCCCTCACCCCATGCCAGGCAGCTTGGGGATCAGCCCAAAGCTTAAACCGCCAGGGCTGCCTCCTTCCTTCCTAATGGAAGGCAGAGAGCGGTTTAAAACGTAGGTTTTGTTATCAGTCAGGTTTGGGGAGGTCAACAGATGAGCAGCTGACAGCCATTGAGAAGACCGCTTGTTGTGCTCACTGACCCCAAGATGCAGGGGGCAGCATGACAGGAGGGGCCGCGGGGGCAGGCGGGGGGGGGGCAGCGCCAGGGTCAGAGGGAGGGGGAACCTGTGACGAGAGCCTCTGATGTGGTTTCCACGGGAGGGAGCAGGTGAGGCAGGCTGAGCGGGCTTAACTGGCCAGGGTGAAGCGTCTCAGTGTACTCCAGGCACAGGGCTGCCCCTAGCTGTGTGGTACCCAGCCCTGGCTGATGAGGGGGGATGGTAGGTGGATAAAGGGGGTGGGGGGGTCCTGGGCTCTGGGTGCATGGTTTGAATATGAAGAAGACTGTCACGAGTGAGTCTGTTACTGTCGCTAGGCCTTGAGTAACCCTGGGAGGGGCAGTCCCTCCGGGGTCATCCCAAGAGGTCAAAGCATCAAATTCATAAACTAGAACATGTGGCTGTTACAGAAAGCCACGCACAGACTGCATTAGGAGCTACTGCTCAGGTCAACAGCCCAGTACTGCTTTGTCTCCAGGGTCATTCCTTTGGGAAGAGACTTATAATCAGAAGATAAGAGAACAAGGAGGACAGCCCACAGTTAAGTGTAAGCCAGGAATTGATTAGTCTTTCTTGGTGTCGACCTAAAGGGACTCTCTTTTGGGGGGGTGGGTATACAGACGGCATCGCGCTGTGCTGGCAGGGTAGGATGAGACGACGTCGGCTTGGCGAGACGGCAAAGGGGCTGTGAGCACAGAACACGATCCACATGCATCCCTGGTACAAACGCCTCTTGCTGTTAAATGGGGCCCTTTACCCTGCATTTCCTGACGTAGCTCTTATTTCGTGTGATTTCATTGTTTTCAAGAGGCAGTTCATTAGAGGTCTAATTCAAGAGGCCTGCCCCTTACAGAGGGAGCCCCGCGCCGCTGTGCCGCCCACCTCCGTTCTCCTTCCTGCGCCTGGAGGGACCGCCAGCCTCATTGGGGTGTGTGTCGCTTGTCCAGCCCTCACTGCTGCAAATAGCCTCCCCTTAGTCACCCCTTGGGGATGGTCGTTTAAAAGGGGAGCTCGTCCTCAGGTGGGACTTTCCCCTCCGCTCTCGGACGCCTGGCCCTGTGAGGAGGGACACGTCTGGAGGAAGGCCAGAGTAGGCCCCCCAAAGTCTGGGGCCTAGTTCAGGGGCCCCAGTTACCTAGGTCTAAGAGTTGTACCCTAATGAAATATCGTATTATTCTAATAGCTTTCGGGGCTTCTCACAATGTTAGAAAACACAAAGCTTGCCAGATCGACTGGCCTCATCTTGGGCTTGAAAAAAGTGGAATGTAAAGGGTGTCCCCAAACTTTGAGCCCTCCTGGTGTTAGAAGGCCCCAGACCTAGAGCTGGCCCCAGGACCCGGGGCTGTGGACACGTGTGTGTAGGGCCAGGACTACAGAGCTTCATGTCCGACATTAACGGGGACTTCTCTGTGGGAAATGCATCCTTGCAAGAAAACTGAGCTCCTTGGGCTTCAAAAGCTGCTCGGGGAGATTCAGGCGGTGATGAAAGGGAGCAAAAAGCAAGTCCCCAGCTGTCACTTCAGCGGAAGGCTTCCAGGGCAACCTTTTAAAAGGGGTGGTGAGGGAAGGAGGGAAACTAACAGCTTTGCCTGGCCCTGTGATCTGTAAATGCAAATACATAGTGAATGGAGTCCATTTTTGGTGCAGGCAGAGCTGAATGACGCAAGCACTAAATGGAAAATCCACTTTCTACTAGCTTTCTGTTACCTGGACAAACGCATAATTTAGCCTCAGAGAGCCTGACTTGCAAACGCGCGACGCGGGTGTCCTGCCAGGATGCCGTTTGTGTGAAGAATCTGAATTCCAGAAGACAGCCTTGCCTGGAGAGATACCACCCAGAGCAATGCGTGTTTCATCAGGTTTAGGACCCTGATTTGCCGTCCGCTAGGGGCTGAGAGGGAGGCTCCGGGTAAGATTTCAGTTAATAGACGATTGACCAGAGGCGGGGGAGGGTGTCCTATTTGCATATATGACTATTCATGACCCCAGGACTAAAGGAAGCAGAAGGACGGCAGGCGACATCTCCGTCGGCCTCTCCTGTTTCTGGAGGGAAAGGCAGTTTGGTGGGTGGGTAACTAGGCATTTTATGTGCTGCCGTATTCTACTGGACCTGATGGAACGTCAGTCCCAAGTGTGGGAAATACTTCTTGCACCTTGGTGAGATTAATGAACTTGAATGCCGAAGATCCATGGCGGCACCTAGATGGGGAGCCACTGGGCAGACCCCCATCAAAGAGGAGCAGGGAGAAGCCCCAGGACGGCGGGGGCGGGCCAGGGAGGCGGGCAGGCCCCTTTGCTTCCTTGTCTGTACTCAACCAGGAAGCAGGCGGGGACCCCCAGCACGTCGCAGCCAGCAGCTTTCAGACTGAGGTGATGCGACCTTGGGACTCCAGGGCTGTGGGTGCTGAGCTGTCCCTTACCTGCTCCCCCAGGTGAACAGAGCACCAGGGAGAGCTCCGCAGGGTGACGCTTTCTGGAATTAAGGAATCGTGAAAGATGCCATCAGAAGACGGGTAAGGCAGGGAGCAGCTTGGTAGGATGGGCTGAAAGCTTTTCCTCAGCGACCTCCATCTCCGCTTGCAGCATTTCTCCTCTTTCCAAAACATTCCCTTCCCAGCAGACCCACACCCACACCTCTCCCCAAACACAGCGAGACAACGCTGGCACCCAGTGCATACTGCCCACTTCCTCCTTCTAAAATCGCTCTCAGGAAGGCGTCTACACCAGTAATTCAAACTCTGGGAGGATTTCACTGCAGATATTATCTTCTATTTTTCTACATATGGATTCCAGTTTTCCCAGCATTATAGTTAAATTATTATCTTCTCCACTGACTTACTTTTGCTCCCTTGTCAAAGATTTGTTGACTGTATTTGTGAGGGGCTATTTCTGGGCTCTCAGTTCTGTGTCACTGTTCAATTTGTGTCTTCTTTCACCAGTACCGTGCTCCCTTGATTACCGTAGCTTTAGAGTAAGTTTGAAGTCAGGTAGTTAGTCCTTTAACTTTCTTCTTTTTCAGTATTGTGTTGTCTATTCTGAGTCTTTTACCAAATCCATATAAACTCTGGAATCATTGTTTTGACATCCACAAAATAACTTCTGGGGCTTTGATTGTGCTTGTGTTGAATTTATAGATCAACTTGGGAAGAACAGGCAATAATGTTGAGTCTTCGTATCCGTGAACATGGAATATCTCTCCGTTCATTTAGATCTTCTTTGATTTCTTTCACCAGAGATTTGTATCAATAGTTCTCCTCATATAGATCCTGTACCTATTTTTAATAGATTTATGCCTGTTTCACTTTTATATGGTGATGCTATAAATGGCGATGCGTTCTTTTTCTAAGACTTTCCGTAAGAGCGGTTTTAGGTTCACAGCAAAATTGAGAGGAATGTACAGCGACTTCCCATCCCCGCCACCCCCCCCACGCTCAGCACCCCCAGCAGAGCAGTGCATTTGTCACGACTGGTGAACCCGCACTAACACGTCATAATCACCCAGTGTCCATAGTTTACATTACAGTTCACTCTTGGTGTTGACATTATGTGGATTTGCACAAGAGTATGTGACACGTACCCATCATCATGGCATCACACAGAGTGTCCTCACTGCCCTAAAAATCCTCAGTGTTCCGTCTGTTCATCCCTTCTCCCCACCACCCTCCAACCCCTGGCAACCACTGGTCTTTCCACTGTCTTCATAGTTTTGCCTTTTCTGGAACGTCATAGAGTTGGAATCATACGGTATGTAGCCTTTTCCGACTGGCTTCTTTCACTGAATAATATGCATTTAAAGGTCCTCCCTGTCTCTTCATGGTCTTACAGCTCATTTCTAATATCATTAGTGCTGAATGATATGTCATTGCCTGGATGTACCACAATTTATTTTTCCTTTCACCTACTAAAGGACATCTTGTTTGCTTCCACATTTTGGCGTTTATGAATAAAGCTGCTATAAACATCCTGCTGCAGGTTTCTGTGTGGACATAAGTTTTCAGCTCCTTTCGGTAAATATCAAAAAGTGCAATTGCTGGATCATATGGTCACATTATGTTCAGTTTTGTAAGAAACTGCCAGACCGTCTTCCAGAGGGACCGGCCATAAACCAGAGCTCCTGTGGCTCCACAAACTCGCCAGAGTTTGGTGTTGTCAGTGTTCCAGATTTTGGCCATTCTCATAGGTGTGTAGTGGCAGCGCATGGCTGTTTTAATTTGCATTTCCCTGATGACATATGATGTGGGGAGTATTTTTATATGCTTATTTGCTATCTGTATATTTTCTTTGATGAGATATATCTGTTAAGATCTTTGAAGTAATTTTTGTTTGTTTACTGACTGTTGAGGTTTAAGAGTTCTTTGTATATTTTGGATAACAGTACTCTATCAGATGTGTCTTCTGCAAATATTTTCTCCCAGTCTGTAGCTGGCCTTCTCATTCCCTGGACATTATCTCCTGCAGAGCAGACGTTTTTAATTTTAATGAAGTCTAGCTTATCAACTCTTTCATGAATCCCACCTTTGGTGTTGCTCATTGCCATAACCAAGGTCATCTAGTTTTCACCTATGTTATCTTCTAGGAGTTTTATAGTTTTGCATTTTACATTTAAGTCCAGGATCCATTTTGAGCTGATTTTTGTGAAAGGTGTAAGGTCTGTGTCTAGATTCATTTTTACGCTTGTGGATGTCCAGTTGTTCCAACACCATCTGTTGAAAATACTACCTTTGCTCCATTATATCGCCTTTGCTCTTTTGTCAAAGATCAGGTGACTATATTTATTTGGGTCTGTTTCTCTATTCTGTTCCATCGATCTATTTGCTTATTCGTTCACCCATACCACGCTATCCTTTACTGTAGCTTTATAGTAAGTCTTGAATTCAGATAGTGTCACCCCTCCAACTTTGTTCTCCTTCTGTGTGTGTCGGCTACTCTGGGTCTTCTGCCTCTCCATATAAATTTTAGAAACAGTTCGTCAATGTCCACAAAGTAACTTGCTGGAATTTTACTGGGATTGCACTGACTCTATAGATTAAGTTGGGAAGAACTGGTGTCTTGACAATATTGAGTCTTTCTATCTGCAGACATGGAATATCTCTCCATTTATTTATTTCTACCTTAAAATTGTTCATCAGAGTTCTGCCATTTCCCTCATATGGATCTTGTATATATTTTGTTAGATCTCTACCTAAGTATTTCATTTTGGGGGTACTAATATAAACGGTATTGTGTTTTAAATTTCAAATTCCACTTGTTCATTGTTGGTATATAAGAAAGCAGCTGACTTCTGTAAATTAACCTTGTATCCTGCAACTTTGCTGTAATTGATTATTAGTTTCAGGAGTTTTTTGGTCAATTCTTTTGGATCTTGTACATAGTCAATCATGCCATCTTGAAATAAAGACAGAAGAGAAGTCTGATGTAGTTCTTATCTTTGCTCCTCTATAGGTAAGATGTTTCCCCCGCTCCTCTGGGTTCTTTCAAAATTTCTCTGTGCCTTTGGTTTTCTGCACTTTGAATATGCTAAGCCTGGGTGTAGATTTGTTAGTATTTATCCTGATTTGTGTTCTCTGCCCTTTGGGTCCATAGTTTGGTTTCTGTCATTAACTTTTGAAAATTCTCTGCCATTTTTACTGTAAGGATTTCTTCTGTTCGTTCCTCTTTTTCTTCTCCTTTTGGTATTCTCATTAAGTGTATCCTAACAATTGTAATTGTCCCACAGCTCTTGCATATTATGTTTCTTTTCTTATTAATTATTCCTTTTTCTCTTTGCATTTTAGTTTGGGAAATTTCTATGGACATAGCTTAAAGCTCACTGATTCTTTCCTTAGCCGTGTCCAGTCTGCTAATGAGCCCGGTAAAGGCTTTCTTCATTTCTGTTTCAGTGGTTCTGGTTTCTAGCATCTCCTTTTGACTCTTTCCTAGAGTTCATTTCTCTCTGTTTACATTAAGCATCTGTTCTTGCCTGTTGCCTGCCTTTTTCCATGTGAGCCATTAGCATGTTAATCGGAGTTATTTTAAATTCCTGGTCTGATAATTCCAAAAATAATTCCAAACTGTCATATCTGAGTCTGGTTTTGACGCTTGCTTTGTCTCTTAGACTTAAAAAAATTTTTTAACATGCCTTATAATTTTCTTTTGAAAGCCAGATACGATTCATTGGCAACAGAAACTGAGGCAGAAGGCCCCTAGTGCGAGGTTTTACGTTTATCTGGCTAGGAGTTATTTTGTGCTTAAGGCTGGCAGAGTCTTCAGTCCTCCAGTGTCCTTGTTTTTGTGTCTTCAGTGGTCTTGGGGTTTCTCTAGAGACCCCTTCTTTCAAAGAATCTCAGCCTCGTAGTTCTTCCAGCTGCAATCCCATGTGCATTAGTAGGCAGGGGCCGACTGGTTTGGTCGTAAGGTGTGGAGGGTCTTGTGATTAGGACTCAGTCCTTTGCTGGGGCAGTGCTGCTGGGCCGTGACTTTCACGTGTGCTTCTTGGCTTTTCATCCCCTGCCCCGCAGGTGAGACAGGAAGGCTAGAGGGGGTTGGACTTGGGTACTTCCGGTCCCCACCCCACCCCACCCCACCCCCCGTCGGTTAAGTCTCTGGTAAAGGAGTTTCCTTTGAGGGAAGCCCAGTGCTAATCAGAAAAGATCTCTCTGGGCATATTTTTATTTTATTTATTTATTTATTTTGCTGTATGCGGGCCTCTCACTGTTGTGGCCTCTCCCGTTGCGGAGCACAGGCCCCGGACGCGCCGGCTCAGCGGCCATGGCTCACGGGCCCAGCCGCTCCGCGGCACGTGGGATCTTCCCGGACCGGGGCACGAACCCGTGTCCCCTGCATCGGCAGGCGGACTCTCAACCACTGCGCCACCAGGGAAGCCCCCTGGGCATATTTTTAAATGGTTACTTCTCCACGTCCCCTGCTGCAAGCAGAAGGGGCTTTTTCTCTGCTCTTCACCCTGAGAGCCTGGTGGGGCCTCCTGGAGGAAAACTCATGGAAGTGAGGACACCCTACCCCCTGCCACCAAGCTTGGGCCCCAGAGGTTTTGGATCTCAAGCTAGCCCACACTCAGGCTCAAAGAGTTAGCCAGCTACCATGCGAGTTTTCCTGTCCATTGGTTACTTGCCCCTGTGGCTTCTGTCTCCAGTAAGCTATGAGTCTCTGTATTCAGCTGTGATTTTCTGTACTTACCTGTCTTTCCAGTTTGGGGGCAGCAGTCTGCCCTGTGACCTCAGTTCTCTGAAGGATCTAAGAAGAGTTATAGATTTACAGTTTGCTTTGCTTTTTTCTTATTGTGAGGGTGGGACTGATGACTGCCAAGCTTTTGACTTGTTGAAGCAGAAACCAGACATCTGGCTAACTTTTGTATAAGACGTGAGGTCAGGTGAGTGTTCATCTCTTGGCTTGCAATGTCCAGTTGCTCAGCACCACGTGTCGAAAGGCTACCCTTTGTCTGCTGAATTGCTCTTGCTTTTTGTTGACTAATCTTTCCCAACTGATTTGAAATACTGACTTTATCGCATCAAATTCCTAAATGTATTTAGGTCTATTTCTAGATCCTCTGTTCGGTTCCATTAATATGTCTACCTCGGTGGTTATTACTCAGGGACAGTTTTGCCCCCCGAAGGATGGTTAATAAAGTCTGGAAACATTTTTGATTGTCACAGCTGAGGGGAGAGGCGTGCAGCTGGAATTTTGGGCATGGGCTGCCCAGTATCCTATAGAGCACAGGACAGGTCCCCACAGCAAAGACTTACTGGCCCCAAATGTCAGTGGTGCCAGGATGAGAACCCTACTGTTCCCACCTCTGTAGATGCTATAGCATGCTCTTGAATATGTAAATAGACTAGTTCCTTAACACTGTCCGCGCTTGTCCCCCAGGAATTTTCCTGACTGGTCTTGCGTGACCCCTACCTCCTCCCCACCCCTCAACCGGGGACTTAAGGGTCAGTCCTTCTGTCTCAGCGTCTCAGCCTCAGTGTTATTAACATTTTGCTGTGGGTACTGTCCTGGCCTTGTGGGATGTTAATAGCGGCATCCCTAGCTCCACCCACTAGAAGCCAATAGCACCCCACTCTGCCAAACATTAGATTGTCAAAGGTCCTCTCGGGGGCAAAACTACCCATAGTCGAGAACCGCTGGCCTAGATTATTAAAAATGAGTCCTGGTGGTATTTTTGTAGGGTTCATATTAATTTTATGAATTAAGAATATTTGACATCTCTGCAATATCAGATCTCTCTAAGAGCACAGTATGTTTTTCCTATGAGTGTTTAATTTTTCTACGTACCATAGTAAAGGTTTACTATTTTCATTCTGTAGAAACACGTACATTTTAAAAAGTTGATTCCTGTATGTGTTATCATTGTGGTTGCAGTTATAAATAGGTTATTTTCTTCCATTATATTTTCTAACTGGTTGTTACTTGTACATGAAAACTAGCGCTTTTGCTTCTGAAATTAGTAACTGACCACCATACTGATATCCTTTGCTAATTTTTCCTTATTTACTTTTTTTCTAAACTGAAATCATAGATCTGGGCGTAATAATTTTACTTCCTCTCCTCCTCTGTGCAATTTTATTAGCTTGGAGACCCCAGAACACCGTGCAATAAGGGTATGATGGTAACGTCTTTATGCTGTTCTGACTTCAAAAAATAATTGAAAACTGTTTTCTCTGTGGCAATTGTTTTATTCTCTTCAGTTCTCTTGAAAGTAAACGGATGGAGCAACTTCTCTTGCCAGGTTTAAGAACGCCGAGGACTTTACAGCTTAAGGGGGAGGATTTCTGTTAAGAACACAGAGCATTTGTGTTCTCAGTCTCTTTGCAGGAAAGGGGCAGATACGTGACCGAGGCTTTCCCAGTCCAGTGACTCCTCCCAGATATAGGGGTAGAAGCTAGTGATGCGACGAAGCAGGAGCCATGCGGAGAGTCAGGTCTGAGTCAGGAGGGTGGGAGCTGCCTGCGGCCCAGCTGCCCTGCATTTCGTGGTGTGACTGTGGGCGTCCATTCTGGCTGAGGAGGCTCTGAGCCAGGTTTCCAGCCTATCCAGCAATCTATTAAGTATCCAGCAGCCTCTTTCAGCACAGTATTTTTCCTGCTTACGTCAGCCAGCATTAGTCACTGTTACCTGCCAGCAAGAGCCTGACTGACGCACCTTCTATGACTCTCATCCGCATTACGTTCCCTGTGATGGGCTTATAACTTCCTGTACTTTTCTTTCATGTAATTTGTAATGAAATCGGAGCGATTGTTTCTATCTGTCTCCCCACTGACAAGGCTCCGCAGGACCGGGATCTTGTATGTTTGCGATTGAAGTTCCCACGTGAGCTCAATCAAGTAAACGTCTAATTATAAGGAGTCTTAATAACACTGGCAAGACATGAAACGCAGAAACTTCCTGCTAGGAGAGTGAGACGACGGAAGCATTTGGGAGACCAAGTTCCTCAAGATGAGTTTGAAGTGAAGCCTGCTTCCACGGTGGCTACAAATCATGAGTTTGCTGGAACAATCCCAGTTTCATAGAGCTCTTGCCCGTTGTTCCCTCAGATACACTCAGATCATGTGTCTTGGTTTGGATGCTCTAAATCCTAATTACAGAAGAGGAGGAAAAAGCCATGGATGCTAATTATACGTTCCTCCCAAGACGAATGCCTTGCTGTGTTCCCTTTTCATCAGATTAAAAGTTACCTGCCCAGATGGACCATCCCTTCATTTTGCCATGAGCCACTAGTGGCCACGGTGGTGTCTGAGTGAGTACAGGTTGTGTGTTCTGACAGCACTCCTTCAATTCTTTGCTTTCTTCAGGAAATGTACAGTGGTTCTCTGCCTGTTCAGAGGAGGCCTTTGTTAGCGATCAGTGGCTCTCAGCTGTAAACAATGACAGCTACTCTTGACCATGTGTCTGGGACTGTGACAGGTGTTTTACATGTAAGCTCCACTCTTGACTGAAGGTCCCCTGACTCAGACCTCTGTTCTTTATTTGCCACCGCTAAGGCCGGGCCTGCTGCAGTGCCTGGCTTGCAGTCGGTGGGCAATGAGTATTTGTAGCATGGAAGCTTCCATTGACTTGTTACAACGTCCTTAAGATGCTATACTTGCTCTGTTTTACTGCTTGGAAAGGCTCAGAGAGGCTAAGTGACCTGTTTCAAATCGCACAGTGTGTAAAGGGCAGAACTGGGATTCAAAGACATGTCTGACTCAGGATCCCAGTCTCTTAACCTCTACACTCTTCTGTCCCCTGTTCAGTGTAGTCCGTGTGGTAGACACATGTCCCAAAGAAGGCATAGCCAGGAAAACTTGGGATTCGGGTCAGAAAGCTGAAGTCAACAAGAGCCAACGTAAGATGAGTGAGATCAGCCACATGGAGTGGTGGCTTGTTGCTGGGAACACTAGCAAGTTGTCCCATGTCCATAAGGGAGGACAGAGGTCGTCTTAAGTGCAGAAAACCATTCAGTCAAGGTGGTTGTGATGATTAATCTTATGTGTCAGTTTGGCCAGGCCATGGCATCTAGGTTTGGGTCAAACAACAGTCTAGATGTTGCCATGAAGGTATCATTTTTCAGATGAGATTAACATTTACATCAGTAGACTCTGAGTGAAGCAGATTACCCTCCCTAATGTGGGCGGGCCTCATCCAATCAGGTGAAGGCCTTAAGAGAAGAAGACTGAGGTCCCTCAAAGAAGAGGAAATTGTCTCCAGAGGCTTTCAGAGTCAAGCTACACAACAACCCTTCCCTGGGCCTCCAGTCTGCTGCCTGCCCTGCAGATTTCACACTCGCCAGCCCCCAGAGCTGCATGGACCGATTCCTTAAGATAAATCTGTCTCTCTGTCTACACACCCCGTTAGTCCGATTTCTCCAGGGAATCCTGACTAACACAGCGGCCAGGGCGTAGCCTCAAGAGAACATGCCTGGTCTGCTGAGACTGAGAAATAAATGACCATGTTACAGCCCAAGTGTGTGGTCACAGCCTGAGCTACTGCTGTGTTGTCCAAATCAAAGTGGGGGCAGGGGGACAGGGTCTTCTGGGTACCCTGAAGGGAGCCAAAGAATGGGTCCCTGCATCTCTGCCTAGGGAGAGGAGGCTGTTCTAGTACCATCTCTCCAGGACCGTGTTCCTCTCAGGATGACTGGTGGACCGCCCGGCTCCCGGGAGGAGACGGCAACACCGTTGAAAATCCTCACACGCTCTGCTCTGATTCGGGTTCATCCAGTGGCACGTGGACTCTCGCCTGGTTCAGCTTGAGAGCACGTCCCAGCGGCGAGTGCTACACCCCAACAGAGGCTGCTTGGAGACGATGTTAGCAAACTGGTGATCTCACCAATTATCCGGCCTCTTCTGAGTTTGGTTAGCAAGGTGTCCTTTTAGGGAAGGTTCCCTGGAGCAGATCTCTGGAGGAGGATTTATGTGCAGCGATTACCAAGGACGTGCTCTCGGGAGAGCGGTAAGGGGTCGGGGGCAGCAGCGGGACCAGGAAGGGGAGGAAGACGGGAAGTATGCGCCTGCAGGCAGAGTCCACTCAGGCGGCTTCAGCCCGACCCTGCAGGGGACCCTGGAGCCTGGGTTATAGCTCAGAGTCTCCCAACCCACCGCAGGGGGGCTGGGCCTGTGTTCAGCTGCAGCCTTCGTTCCACAGCTGGGGACACCTGTGGCCTCTTAGGCCCTTCTAGCTCTCTGCCTGCTGCAGGGCGGGGAAGCGGAGAAGTCCGAGGTCAGTCTGTCCAGAAGAGCTGCCTTTGGCTTCAGATGGATCCAGTGGGCTCAGGCAGAGCACTGACACTGGGCCAGGTCCTACCTGCGACCTTGCAGTGACCCCTGCAGCTTCTCACCTGCAGGCCTGAGCAGACGGGATCTGCTGGTGTAGACCCAGCGTCTGCCCGGCTGCCCTCTCCCATCCTTGCCACGTTGTGGTGAGAAGTTCCTCTGCTCGGGGCGGCACTAAGAACACCACCGTAACTCCTCACGGACACGGGACGACGGCAGCCGCACTTGTCACCTGGACATTCATTTACTGGCCGCATTATTTATTGGGCGATGGCCAGGTCGCTGAGCTCTGGTCTCAGCGGGGAAGAAGACGGACACAGCCCTAGACTTTTGGGAGCCACGTGTGGCTCTTTAAATCCAAACCAACTGAAAAGAAAGAAAATGCAAAAACCAGTGCCTCGGTCACAACGGCCGCAGTGCAAGGGCTCAGCAGCTACACGAAGCTGGTGGCCACTGCACTGGGCCATGCACACGTGGGCCAGCGCTGATGGCCGTGGGCATCGGGGGCGTCGTACCCGCCCGTGTCCTTTCAAGCCTGGCAGACGATGTTCACACCCGTGATAGCACCCAGCCTGGCCACATCCCTCGGGGTGGTCGGGAAGCGCTTCCTGTTTCCAGCTGAGAGGGTTGCTCAATAGAGGTAGATCCTCGGCCCCGGGCGGGGCGCTGCCACTCACAGAGAGTAGGTCGCGGTGGCAATGGCATTGCCTTCCCCGATCCCCGGGCAGAGTGCTTCCTGGCTGCCGTGGCCTCTTGCGGACGTGTAGTGGGATTCCTCCTGCACACCGGCCTTGGGGCTGGTGACGTGCCGTCAGGTGCTCCCACAGGGAGCTGTGTCTAGGGGACATTTGACACCTAAAGATATTATTTGTGTCCAGCACAGTGTAGTATGTCTTTATTTCTGTCCTCATATTTTTTGCATCTTCCTTTTACCGGCAAGTCCAGAAGCCAACATGTTAACATTAAATAGTAATAATAATAGCAGCAAAGATGAGCACAGTTTACTAGGCCCCAGACACCGTTCCAAGCATTTTCCGTGCATGAGTTCAATGCACCTTCACAGCACCCCTGTGATGCAGGGACTATAATTATCCCCAATTTACAGCAGAAGAAAATAAAGCCCAGGGAGGGTAAGCAACTCACTTAACGGCTCGTGGCTGGCAAGCAGTCGACCCACCGTTTGAACCCAGGCTGCCTGCTCTAGCGCCTAAAGCACTGGGCAGGCTGCCTCTCTGCCGCCAGGGCACATCTGTCTTTGTAGCGATTGCACAGTGTTAAATACAAATACAGTGTGCGCCAGGAGCCCGAACACACAATTGTCTTCAGAGGCGAAGGGTCGTGATGACTTACTAGACCAATGTATTTTCTGAAGCTTTCTGAAAAAGGCCCTTTACATAATAGGCTTATACAATTGGCATATTCTTTTCATTTCTCGTTGTAAGTGTCCATAAATAGTCCATAGTGCCCAAATGAATGGACGTCAGTTTTTATGTTTCTGGAGCGTCTACGGGCAACACTGGCCCCTCCTGGAGCGTCAGCCAGGGCTCATGGTGGAGGACAGAAGCCTCTCTAGCCGGCCGGGGCAGAAAGGGGTTTGGTACCGGGTCTTAGATGTTCACACAGCTGCTGGGCTCTCTCTGAGGGAGCCCCAGCCTCGTACTTATAGCTTCTGCTGTGACGGGCGCTTTGCCCCTGGGGCTGCAGACGGCACAGGAGCCGAACGCTGACCCCGCACCCAAGAAGGGAGCAGCCCAGACGGGCTGCGGGTGCAGGCGCTGCTAGGATCCATGGCCCAAGTGCATGCTTCACACCTGCCTCTCTTCCTGCTTCTCCCAGTTGGCAGGTCCTCGTGGCGAGACAATCTGGGAAATGCAGCTTTACCTCTCTGGCCTTGGCAGGATGGGCTGGCTGGCCACCAGGGGCCAGAATGATACTGGGAGAGCCGGCCCACGGCACCTGGGCACAGTGGTCCATCCCTCGAGCTCCTCAACATCCACACGTACGTCCCATCTGTGGTTGAGCTTCTCACCAACAACAGTAGTAACACGCTTCCCTGACATAACGTAACTATTCACGTACCAACGTGCACATCCTTTCCTCAAAACAGGAGACCCCGACTCCCCTCCCAAGGGCCTTCCGCACCCGGGGATGCTCTCTCCTCCTCCAGTTCGGTTCCAATCCTGTTCTGGTTTCCTGAAACCCAACATCAAAATACACAGTTAACAACCAGCAATTTACAGGCAGACCTCGTTTTATTGTGCTTTGCTTTACTGCACTTCACAGATGCTGAGTGTTTTACAAATTGGAGGTGTGTGGCTACCCCACACAGAACAAGTCTGTCAGTGCCATTTTCCCAGAGCATTTACTCACTTCATGTCTGTGTCACGTTTTGGTAATTCTCTAAATATTTCAAACTTTTTGATTATTATTATATTTGCTATGGTGACCTGTGATCAGTGATCTTTGATGTTACTGTTGCAAAAAGATCACCACTCACTGAAGACTCGGAAGACGGTTGGCGGTTTTTAGCAATAAAGGGTTTTTAAATTAAGGTACGTACGTTGGTTTTTTAGACATCATGCTGCTGTACACTTACTTTACTATAGTGTAAACGTAATTTTTATATGCACTGGGAAACCGAAAAATTGGTGTGACTCACTTTATTGGAATATTCTCTTTATTGCGATGGTCTGGAACCAAACCCCCAGTATCTCTGAGGTGTGACTGTACTCTATGTAAAATAGCAGAGGAAAGAATGAGGGAGAAAAGGAGAGTTGGTTAGTGTGCGTAAGTACATCCCTAACAGAGAGAGGGGTATTTACCGGAGTGGTTATTACAATATTAGTCTTTATAGTGGGCCAGAGGCCATAGCTGGTAGGCATAAATTCCTTCCCTCTACTTCCCGTTGTGTTTCTTTTGCCTTCGACCGGACCCTCAGCTGTCTGCAGCGCTTTGCTGTAGAGGGGATGGAAACCTTTATGCATGAGTGGTCTGAGGTCTGGCTGTAAATGGTCCTTAGGAGCGATAGTGAGATTTGCTGTCCTACTTGCTGTTTTCTAGCTCCATTGGCCACTGGTTCAGGGCACGTCCTGCTTTCCTTGGGGCAGCAGTGCAGCCTCACAAAGGGCGCTCTCTCGCCGGCACTGTGAGTCGTCCGCAGGCCATCCTCCGTTCTCCATTCTCCATTAGGACTGGCTGCTTCTTGAGTGATAAGAAACATGGTAAGACCAGCGACCCCGTGGGCAAAGCCATCAGCCCTTCTTTTGGTGTGAAATGAAATTCCTCAGTCAGAGGCAATGTTGAGTGAAATATCAGATGAAACAATTCAACGAGCCCACTGACGGTGTCTTTGGAAGAAGCAGAGAAAGGCTGGAGAAGCGGATCCAGGTCTCGAACGTATCTACTTCACGAGGAAGAAACAGTGCCTCTTCCATGATGAGAGGGGTTCGACCTTACCAGCCTGTCGCCAGGTGACTGGCTACTCCTCCCAAGAGCGGGTGACTAGAGGACGAGACTGAATGGTGTCCACAGACCAGGCCACGCTCTCTACGTTTTGGTGACTGTCACGTGACTCACAGAGTCTCCATGCTCTCGACCCTTCTGAGACCCGTCCACAAGTATTTTTCCCAGACATCCTTGCCAGTAATTCTCTTGTTTTGAGCTGTCCACGTCCTTGATCATCTGGCTCAGCATTCAGTCACTGCTTGCCCATCAGTGTACACCCATCCATGCAGCCGATTTTCCTTCCAGGTTAAGTGGACGATCAGATGTACCCCCCGGAATTCTGCACTCGCGACAACGTCTTTTCCTACTGTGCTCCAGGGCCACTTCTAGCTGGGGATGAAATGCTGTAGTGGTCCCCCTCTGAGTAGAATCCACATATCACGCAGAACCGTCTGCAGACTAAGGTAGAATTATTTTCTTCCCCGTCTGTCTGGTCCTGTGAAACATCACTCGAGGCCACAGGTGTAGCTCGAAAGAGAGGTGGTGATGCTGCGGGAACAGATGCCGTGGAAGTAGAAGCCACTTGTGAATGCAAACCACTGATGCTTTCAGCACTTGCTCAGGTCAGTTTGGACATTTCACTGCTACTGATGACGGAGTGCTTTGGGACATGAGTGACTGGTGGATTGGCAGGTCAGAATAACAACCTCGTGTTGGGCACCTGAAGTTTCATGTACATTCAGACGTTAAAGGTAGTAGCAAGCCGAAAGCTGCACCTCAAAGAGACAGACATGGATTTATGCCAAACCTTGGGCACCTGTGCTGCTGCCCTCCGGCAGCTCTTGTGCAGGCTCCATCCAGCACCGTGTTCTATCACAGACACGTGAGGTGTTAGGTCCTAGTAAGTGACAAAGCTGCTCTTTCCTGCTCACTTGTCCTATCAGCATTATATCATCAGTGTAATGGATCAGGGTGAAATGTTCTGCGGACTAAACCTGACACGGAGGCCTGGAACCGATGTCGTCGTGAGTAAGGCAATCCTCTGCAATGATTTTGGGGTGAAATTTATCAATATGGGTACACTTGTTGGAGATTTTTTTTATTCTTGAATAGCTGGGCATGAGTCTGTTTGCCTGTTCGGTTGACTGAAATGTAGATACCTTGCATGAAATTAAGTAAAGATGCCAGAAATTCTTAGATATGGTTAAAAGAGACATACAAACCCAGGGAGATGGGACTGTTGGAGTGTACTGCCATCCTTGCCAGGTGAAATAAAAATGTGTTTGGTGTTCTCTGCTTATGGGAGAAGAAGAAGGAGTGTTTTCTGGATCAATAGCTGTACACGAGGTTCCAGCAGATATATATATATATAGATAGATAGATAGATATATGCT
Source organism: Globicephala melas (assembly GCF_963455315.2). NCBI lineage: Eukaryota > Metazoa > Chordata > Mammalia > Artiodactyla > Delphinidae > Globicephala > Globicephala melas. Next base: position 99,872,147 of record NC_083324.2, read on the forward strand.
AGAATATATGTGTATATATATATATTTATACACAATTTTTTGTGTATATATATGTGTATATATACACATATAGTCTGCTAGAATATATGTGTATATATGTATATATACACACATGTTCTAGCAGAATATATGTGTGTGTGTGTGTGTGTGTGTGTATATACATAATTTATTTTTGGCTGCACCGTGTGGTCTTAGTTTCCTGACCAGGGATCGAACCCGGGCCCCTGCATTGGGAGCTCAGAGTCGTAACCACTGGACCTCCAGGGAAGTCTCCTCTGGCAGTTAAACTGATTTTCTCCAGTCAGTAATCTATACCTGGTGGAGCATTTGTGCAGTTAGCTTCCCCACTCAGTTGATTTACAACAGTCCATACGCCCATCTTCTACACAGGCCACGGGTGAGTCAGAAGAGGGTGTGATAGGACCTTGCTCCTGCATCTTTCAATTGGTAATCTTCTCTGAAATTTCCTCTTGGATGACATATTGCCCTTGACTGATTATTTAGCTGGGAGGGGTGTTTGCATAGGCTTCCACTTGGGACTTCGCCCTGTAATAACCCTCACTCCGCCGGTCAGGAAGGCAACGTGGGGATTCCCAAGCATGTCCACTCTGAATGTGCAGTTCGGGAACTAGGACAGTAGCCACACGTGACTTCTCATTGAGTTCACAGGGGACAGTCTGATCAGAAACCTCTTCTACCAGGTAAACTTCGTAAGGGTCCCCTCTACCTGGTAAACCTCAGAGGCTTTCCCAGGCCCCAGGCATTCACGTGATCTTCGAGCCAGGATCCAAGGACAGGGCAGTTAACTTCATGACGGCCGGAGGGCAGATGAATCTTGTGCGTTTGTGCTGTTCCTGCAGCATCTTGCTTCAAAGATGCCGCATCCCCTCATTCTGTGTCTCTGAACTGACCCTGGGGCGGGGGAGTGGCTGTGACTCCGTAACAGTGACCTGGGCCCTCAGGATCGGTCTGATGACCGCCAGTCACCGGGCTAAGAAGTTCTGTTGGCTTGTTTGTTTCTTTGCTTTTATACAAATCAAGTAGGATCTTGGTGGGTTGCCTAGAACTATTTTAGTTCTAGGGACCTCAGGATCACAGTTCCTCTGCGATGATTTTGGGATGAAATTTATCAATATGGGTACATTTGTTGGAGATTTTTTATTCTTGAGTAGCTGGGGATGATTCTGTTTGCCTGTTTGGTTGACTGAAATGTAGGTAGCTTGCATGAAGTTAAGTGGAGATGCCAGAAATTCTTAGATATGGTTAAAAGAGGCATACGAACCCAGGGACATGGGACTGTTGGAGTAAACGTACTAACCTGCTCACCCCTTCTAACTATGTCCCCAGGACGATTCAAAAAAAATACACTGGTGCTGGGATGCCAGCATCTTTAAAGGGACTGTAGTGTGTGCCCTCTTTGGGCTGGGAGGGGGTAAGGAGGAGATTGCTGTTTCTGAAATGGGCTCAGTGATCTCAGTGGGGAGGATGGGACCCCCAAGGCGGAGACCAGCAGCAGAGCTGAAGTACCAGAGGCAAGATGCCGGGACTCCCGGAAAGTTCAGCCGGGCCTCAGGGGCGTCCAGTGCCTTGGTCTGCCTGCATCTTCGGCAGGGATGATCGATCATGGGGTCTCTCCCTGCTTCATAAACTGCCGGAGAAAATAATGTCACCTGTAATTTATTTCCATCTCAAAATGAGGAAAACCTCAACTTCTAGTTCTTCTTTTCTATTGGTAAACATCGCACAAGGCTGGAGATTCCTTAGAGCAGAGCTTTTCAAACGTTCATGTGCATTTGAATCACCTGGGATCTTGTCAAAATGCAGATTCTGGTGCAGCAGGTCTGGGGCGGGATGTGAGATGCTGCAGTTGTCACAAGCCCCCAGGTGACACCGATGCTGCTGGCCCATGGCCCACTTGTTGGAGGAAAGCTTCCCCTTCCCGCCCCAGCTCTGCTTTAACCAGAGCCGCTCCCCACTTTACAGGAGTCTTCTATTAGATTTTATTTGAAACAAAAGCAGTTCTAATTTAAAACAGATCTAACTTTTTAAAACACCTGGCCTAAAGAGTCATAATAAAATTTGATTTAAAAAGAGACAGATGGCCAGTTAACTCCAGTTTCCCTTGTTAAGGGAAGGTAAGGAGTTTTACTTTGGGGATTCCTTACGGATGTAGTTTTCATTTATTCAAGAGGTCGTGTTTGCAAGGCGCTTCAGTGCAAAGCACTATAAAGGCTGAATTTGCCTAGTATCAGCTTTTGCAAAGTGAAATTCTCCATTGCGGCCATCCTGACCTAGGAACCATCGACCCCTAAAACTGCAGTTTCCGTTGGTACACCACAGCCTCTCTCCCTGGGCTGGGGTCCCATCTGGCAATCTCCCCGTGTGCGTTTATATCGACGTGGCACTCCATTTCAATTTCCTGCCATAGGGAGAGGCCACCCGTGCCCAGGGCCTGGAGCACCAACAAAACATTTCAGATGGAGTTTGTGAGACTCTTTTTGTGGAGGGAACACATTCCTTTAGTGAAACTATGAGGATATGAGGAAAGGCAGGAGAAAATGGCTTTCGGATAGACCTATCACCTATGCATTTGACGTGCTTCTAAATTTTGCTAAATGCCAATGACTTTCAATTCCAGAGAGGTAGAATATCTGTTGCTGGTTCACCTTCCATTGGCCGCGATTCCTAACACGTTAATGTTATGTCCTTCCACCTACTGAAGTTCTTTTCATATTACACTCAGGGCTCCGTTTGAATGTCGCCTTCTCTGTGATGTCATTCTTGACAGCCCTGCTCTGGTCAGAAATAATTGATCCCTACTCTGCTCTCTCGTGTACCTACGCAGAGGTTCCCAACAGATTTCAGATATTAACAATAGATATTTATTTTGCAGTAATTTTTATAAGGATGTCAGAGTGTAGTCTTTAAAGTAACCCAAACAGATTTGACTAATACCTGTCCATTCTACCTGATAAAACACACGTAATTAAATTGTGTATATGTTTTATTGGTGCACTTTCATTACAGCCCTTAACACAGCCAGTCTTATATGGTACATTCTTCTTTCTTATAGACTGTAAGCTAATAGAAGAAAAAAATCACATCTATTTGCTCTTCTTTTTAAATTTTTAATACAATTTTTAAATCTTACTTTCCATTTACAGTTATTACAAAATATTGGCTCCATTCCCCGTGTTGTACAATACATCCTTGAGTCTGTCTTACACCCAATAGTTTGTACCTCTTAAACACCCACCCCTATATTGCTCCTTCCCCCCTCCCCACTGGGGACCACCAGTTTGTTCTCTATATCTGTGGGTCTGCTGCTTTTTTGTTATATTCACTAGTTTGTTGTATTTTTTAGATTCCACTTATATATGAGATCACACAGTATTTGTCTTTCTCTGACATTTCACTGAGCATAATGCCCTCCAAGTCCATCGGTGTTGCAGCAAATGGCATTATTTCATTCTTTTTTATGGCTGAGTAATATTCCACTGTGTATATGTCCCACCTCTTCTTTATTTATCCATCTGTCGATGGACACTTAGGTTGCTTCCACACGTCTGTTTATTCCTCACATTAGCCCTCATGTAGTGTGTTGTACTTACAAGCTGCTCAGTTCTGTGAAACCCACAATATTGTAAGTGAAATTTTATGTGTATATGTGTGAATACAATTTTGGGGGTTAGGGATCCATAGTGTTCTTTAATTTCTCGAAAGAGTCTGAGAACCTGTAGAAATTAATACCCATTGGCCTAAAGAGTCTCATAGTGAGTCTGTTTATGAAGCAAAAAACTGTAACACACCTCTGTTCGTAGTACTCCTCATGCACTAATTTGCAGGTTTTAAGGCTTGGATTGTGGGGTGTTAGCTGTATGTGAAATGGGGCACGTGCACGTAGCGGCTCAGTTATTTTCTGCTGTGGGAAATAGCAGCTCCTCCCTCGGTTGGCGGTGTGCCAGCGGGGCTGAGTACTTAGCGCTTCCGCGGGGAGGTGAGCTGAGGCAGGAGCAGGGGGGTGCAAACCAGGCAAGGGGGCTGCATGATTAGCAGCTCCAGTAAGAGTAGGGGGGGCTTTGGAATTACTGATGCAAATGAGGTTTGGGGATTATCGCTGGATATCAATTATCCGTGACCTGCGGCGTCCGCTGGCTACCAGTGACTTAACGTTGCCTGTCAGCTTAAAGGATATCTTTTCATTAAATGTAAAAAATCATGAAGACTGGTGAGCCTTGCGAATGGGTGCTAAGATCGCATCACCTGGGCAGGGGTTCCGACGCGGGGAACAACTTGATTGGGCGGGAAACGGCAGAATTTCATTTTCTATCTCTGATCCATTAATAGCATGAACGTGCCCTGGGCTGTCTTTAGGAGAATATCCTCCAAAAGCACAACTCTTCTCAAACGGGAGGGCGTGGGAATCTCCGTGAAAGGGGAGTGAGGAGAAATTCCCGGGCTCCCTCCTCACCCGCCTCCTCAGCTGAAAACATGCCGGCCAGACAAGGACAAGATAATCACCGCACCGCACGTGGCACTTCTTGGCAAGACGTGTGTTCACCATGTCGCCGCCCTGCCTGCTGGCGCGTGGTAGTAGCGCTACTCGGCGTCGGATCTGTGATCTGCATTCTAACCTTTCCGCTTCCTCCTCCAGCTAGACACCTGCCTGGGCTCCTTCCCACCTGTGGGACGTGAATTAAAATGGAAAGTAGATAGTCAAATGGCGAATGCAGTGTGATGTCCCAAATAATGTTTCTCCCTGGAAAGCAGGAGTATCCTTTTTTTTTTTTTTTTTTGCGGTACGCGGGCCTCTCACTGCTGTGGCCTCTCCCGTTGCAGAGCACAGGCTCCGGACGCACAGGCTCAGCGGCCATGGCTCACGGGCCCAGCTGCTCCGCGGCATGTGGGATCCTCCCGGACCGGGGCACGAACCCGTGTCTCCGGCATCGGCAGGCGGACTCTCAACCGCTGCGCCACCAGGGAAGCCCAGGAGTATTCTTTTTTGAAGGCTCTCTCATTTGCCTCATTTCTGTTAATTGTTGAGTAACGAAATCCAGCCACCTCTTCTCCCCTCATGAGGGAGAACAGAGTGAGAAAAACAACTTTGGGAGTTTTTCCGAAGGGCGCTGGTATCTCAACAGGCAAAGCCAGGGACTTGTTGCCGTTCGTCTGCGTGTGTGCCCGGAGAATTTGCCCCGCCAGAAAAGGAGGAGGTTCCCCCAACAATAGAACTCTGTGTTTCCCCTTAGCTTTCTGGAAAAACAGAAAATAATAGCAGCCTTGGCTCCTTGAGTGCAATACCACAGTACTGCCCACAGCACGTATAACAGCATCACCTAGTGCCTTGAGGGCTCTTCGCATCGTAAGTGTAAGTGGGCTCAGAAAACCATATACATCAAGGAACATACGCGCACGCACACACACACACACACACACACACACACACACACACACACGAGATATTCCTGACGACAGCACTGTTGGATCTTATGAGCAGTCTTAGGTCCAGAGAAGTTGAATAAGTTACTCAAAATCACACAGCATCACAGAGATGACTGCACATACTTTTAACTTTGTATTTTTCAGGCCTACAATTCAGCCCTGGGTGTTGCTGCTTTTGGCTCTCTTTCCGTTTAACTTTGGTTTGCTTCCTGCTGCCCCCCAAGAAAAGAACCCAAGAAAAAGAATGCTTACATAAAGAGGGACAGAAGAACAGAATTATGTGTTTTCTCATTTTGCTCACAGATCTCCAAACCCGGAAGGGAGTCCCCAGTGAGAGAGTGGCAGGGCTGGGAGCCGAGCTCCAGGGCCACATGCCAGCCACTGGGCTTCCAGGATGCTCACGGCAACCTGTCCTGCCTCCTGCTGTGCGGGGCCTTGGGGCCAGGCATGCCCTCCGGGCCGCCACGGTGGTGCCAGGAGGGACAGAGACTCGCATTCAGGGAAACCTGTCCCCGCAGGCCGAGCAGCTCTTCTGAAGCCCAGCTGCTGCCCTCCCCGGAAGCCTCGCCTCCTGCAGGGCTCCCACCGTCGCCTCTGAGATCAGTCAGGTCAAGGTCAGATGGCCAGGGCAGGGGAAGCCAAACTCAGGGAAGCAGATTGAGAGAACTGAACGGACACCCGTATGGCAGGCTCCCAGCTGTGACTCAGCAGAAGTTCTGGAATGTGGAGCCTTAACTAAATGTCTGTGGACGAGACCAGAATTGCTGCTCATGGAATTGGTGGCGAACGCAGAGACGCCGTGGCTGATGAGGGCGTGAACGCGGGATGTTGGAGAGGCGGGCCCTGCTCTCCGCAGAGCAGCTCCGAGGACATTTACGTGCGGTGAGGACCGTCCGCGGTGGGGATGCTCACCGGTGGGTGCTGGAGCCCTCAGGGGAGCCCGGCGGCGTTTCCTGGCTCAGCAGGGGCCGGCGTGCTTGGGCCAAACCCGGGGGCTGTGCCCGTTCCCGGTGTGACGGAGGAGGAACCCCAGAGCTGACCGATGTGGGGAGAGGGCTCTTGGCTTCCGGCCACCAGACGACACAGAGAAGCAGGGTGTAGACAGGAGGGGACAGTCGGCAGGTGTCCTTGCTGGCGTCGCAGCAGCTGTATAGGCGGTGGCCTTTGGTGCTGAGGCCGGAGGGCTGGATGGACAGCCGTGCGAGCTGCAGAGATTCTTGTCCTGCGTGACGAGAGCCCAGAATACACCGGTGATGACGAGCAGAGCGAGGTGTCCCAGGGGGACCCACGGGGGCTCCCCCCACCCCCCGGCTCCAGCGAGGGTAAAGGGGAAATACTCACCGTGTCCCTTCTGAGCAGCTGGTAGGAAAGAGGGCAGGAGCCGCGGCGGGAAGCTGCTCCGCTTTCTACCAAGTCCAGAGAGTCCTTCACCTGTTTCTCTTAATCCTCCGCAGTTTGAAGTGTAAATACCCCTCCAGAAAGTTGTGCCAGTGACTACAGTACTTCAGACGCCCAGTTGGCTTTCTCTCAACACTCCAGGATCACGCGTTTATCGGGAGTTATTCATGTGCAAGGCCCTGTACCCGGTGGTAATGCCAAAGGTTAACAGACAATAACACAGTCACCGCAAGAGCGGGACTTGAGTTTAATCCCTGATTCTAGCTCTCTGGCTTTATTTGGCAAATCTCGTCTGTGGAATGGGGTGACAATGCCAGCCTCGTGAAGTAGACCCGGGAACAACATGCTCTTCTTTTATAAAACAACCTACGTGACGCCCAGCAAGTGACAGGCACTCTGTAGATGGAAGTCCCCCCTGCCCTCCACTGAGGCAAGTGGCACGGTCGTTGGGGGGGAAGGATGGTCCTGGAGACACCTGCTGGATCCCAGCCGGGGCTGGGTATCTGAGCAGCAGCCTGCAGCCGCGTGCCCTGGAATTGCAACCAGAGAGGACACGGACACTTCGGGAAAGGAGCCTTTGAACGGTGCTTCGAGGGGCGAGGCGGGGGGAGGCGGCATGGCGGGCCAACGGGACGGCACAGGCCAGGCCCAGAAGTTCCTGGTCGCACACAGCCTGCTCCGAGGATGGGTCCGCCCCGGGGCTGTGGTGGTGCCTGAAGGGGGCCGCGGGCAGGCCTGGGGGGCCCTTGGGTGACCCCAGCGTTACCCTGAAGGGACACCGCACGGCCCTTCAGGGCTCCTCCCGGAGTAGGGGCTGTGTGGACCACGCCTTTCTCGGCAGGCTGTTCCGGAAGCTCCGCGTCGAGGAGCTTCTTCAGAGCCCCGGGGCCCAGGACCAGCCCCTTCCTGACTGTGTTCCCGCAGCTGCAGAGGGTCTTAATCGGGCCCCATTGTCTACGGGCCAGCTGAATCCTGAAAAATACCAAAAGAAACATATCACGCCATACCTCGGAAGTAATGCTGTTACCCCGGGCGTTAGTCAGACTCTTAGTGACGTACAGTGTCCGGTTTTGAACACGAGCGAAGACTCTGAAGATACTGAGGCGGGACGAGAAGGCACAAAAGGGATCCGAGGGCGGCCGCACTGGTCGGGGAAGGCGGAGGAGGGAGGCGGCTGGGGGGAGAAGGTGACGGTCAACGTCAGCCGTCTCTTCCAAGGAGACGCTTCTCACGGGGCAGAAATGACGTTCCTCCCCCTCGTGGAGACTAGAGCGAAGTGAAGGTCTGGGGCTGCCCGGGGAGTCTCCTTTCTCCCACCTGCCCCGACCCCCGTGCAACGAGCAGACGGCGGGGTGTGCAGCCCCGCGGCTGCCCTCAGGCTGCCCGGGGACCAGGACGCAGCACACGTGGTGCAGGGTCGGGGGGTGCGTGGGATGGGCTCGGCCTCGGGTCGGTGCTAACGGGCATTTTAAAGGCTAAGGCGTCTGGGATCTTCAGAGGGGCCCATCTTCAACCACTTGTGGCAGCACGTCCTTGGGGCACGTCCCCACTGCTCGCAAAACACCAGGGGGCTGTGGCTGAGAGGCGGTGTTTGCAGCCTAAGTCTGAGCACCCAGAGGGCAGGCCCCCTGGGAGGAGCAGGACAGGGCAAGACCCCAAAGCAGGAGGCGGGATGGGGCTCGCGTTCAGCCTCCGACAGCTGCTGAGATTGTTTCAATTTTCTTTCAAAGAGGCTTTAAGGGAGAGGCAGCAGGTTGAGAAGGCTGCTTCTTGAGCAGAAGAGAATTCACAAACAGGAAGTAATTCCAACAATGAGCAGTCAAATCCAGGTCCACTGTGTGTGTGTGTGTGTGTGTGTGTGTGTGTGTTGTGTGGTCCTTTCTGAACAGATGTGTTACATGCCAACGTGCCAGCAGGAAAACTAGGGCACCGAGGGCCCAGAGCAGATTTTGTGGACCCTGGGCCTCCCTTCTGTCCTGACGGCGTTTCACTAAACAATTGCAAGGGGATTTCTGACTCTGCTCAGAGTTTCTTTATCAATCAGGATTCCTTAGTCTGTGACGAATGGAAAAACCCTGTCTCAAATAGGCTTCAATAATAAGGAAATGTATTCCCTCCATCGTAAGGGGCTCAGAGTGGGTCTCCAGAGGCGGTGAATTGAGTGGCTACGATGTCAGAATGGGCCAGGTTCCTTCTGCCCAGACCAGAGCAGGCCGGGTATCATCGGTCCACAAACAATCTCTGCACGAGAGAGCAAATCGTCCCAGACGCCCCTCAGACGCCCTGGGTCTCAGACTAACCAGCCTGACAAACCCAGCCTGAAGCAGCCATTGGCAAAGGGAGAGGGAAAGCCACAGTGGGCTCATACCTCTCAGGATCTCTCCTCGGGTCAGGGTCCAAGCTGTGGCTGGAGTCTCCCCTGAACCGTGCATCGAGGAGGATAGAAATCTCAACAAAAGCAGGATTCTGCTCCGAAGGAGGACCGGTGAGTGGAAGAAACGTGTTTGACAAACACCTGAACCGTGACGGCTATAGCTTCTTTCCCAGAAGAGAGCTGGTTTGGAAAATGACTTAACATGGAGCTAATCCCAAGGGTGTCCATGACCCTACGTCAGAGGACAGGTTTACCGCGCCCACCAGTGGTCCACGGGAAGGCTGAAATGAAGCCTGCTGGGCTCTGCACCCTTGCCTGCTCCCCGTGCCGGAACGAGGGCTCTGGAAGCAGACTGTAGGCAGGGATTGGGAGGGGTGTGGGACGTCAGAAGGAAAGGTGCAGAAACCTGCTTCTTGTCTGTGTCCCTCCAGTCCTTCCTGGGGGCATCCAGGCCCTAGGTTTTCCCACGAGGTAAGCCTTTGACACCTCTAACAAATAAGATCGTCTCCGTGGAGCCTAGGCTTCTTTCTGCTGTAGAAAACTAAGCAAAGTGCCTCAAACGTACAGATGCTCGGACAACCTTTGTTGGATGAATAAGTGAGTGGATGGGTGTCTGACCAGCACAGCTACGTGTGTTTCCTGTTAGGCTTCCTGCAAACAGTGAGCAGTGCTCTGAAGAATGTGCTGTGAGGTCAGCGGCAGAGCCGGGACCATGTCCTGGCCGAGCTGTGATCTGGTCCAGGCCCTCTGTGCAATCTGGACGTGGTCCATGGGGACCGCAGCTGAGATCAGCACTGGCACCGGTTCAGCCCCACGCTGCGGAGACGAATGAGGAAAACAACCGCTGGCGTGGGGGGGTGGGGGTTGGGCCTCTGTGGGCGCCTCTGCCTCCACACTCTGTCCTCCGGGCCTCGGGCTGCCACGTGGGGAGCACCCTCCAATTTCGAGGCCTGTGTGCTCGACCTCATCCCAGAGGCTGGCGAGGCCCAGGGCTGTGCGTACTGTTTCTACTAGCCGTAGCGCGTGGAGTGAGACTCCCTTATTTAAATTGAGATAAGTTTTGTATTCGAAAACATTTATTTGGGCGAACAGCTATTCCCAATATAAGAAACTAAGTTGAGCTTTAAAAAAATACTGATATGGAAACTCAGTGGAGCTAAATATGGAACACTATTCCATTGTGTAGAGGAAAGGAGGCTGGCTACATTTTATTTTCTTCCATTCTATTTGGCTTAAAATTATAGGAATTTATTCTTTCACAGTTCTGGAGGCCAGAAGTCCAATGATAAGGTGTCAGCAGGGTTGGGTCCTTCTTTTAGTAAAAATTCATTTAAAAAATTTTTAATTGTAGTAAAATACACGTAACACATAATTGACCACTTTTAAGTGTATAGTTCAGCAGTGTGTGTATACACACACACATTCATGTTGTGCAGATAATTTTAGATAAACTTTTGGTTGAGGTACAACTACTACTGCAGGAAAGTGCACAAAGCCTAAACGCACAGCTCCATGGATTTTCACAGAGTGGACGTTCCCGTGTAATCCAACCCAGATCAGGAAACAGAATGTTATCAGTGCCCAAGAAGGCCTCCAAACGTCTCTCCCAGTCACCACCCACCCACGTCCAAAAGGTAACCAACCACCAACTGCCTTCTGTCACCCTAGAAGTAAGTGTGCCTGTTTTGGAACTTTGTATAAATGGAATTATATAGTATGTACTCCTTTGTGTCTGGTTTCTTTTGTTCAGAGTCATGTTTGAGAGACTCCTCCATGCTGTGCTAATAGTCGTTTGTTCCTTTTCATCGCTGCGTAGTATTCCATTGTATGAATATAGCACTTTTCATCCATTCTGTTGTGGATGGATACCTGGTTGGTTTTCAGTTTGGAACTATAATGAATAATATTCCTTATTGGTCAATGAACGCCTCTAGGAGGATTTTTGGTTACGCCTTTTGGTGCACATTTGTGATGGAAACCCAAGAGTAGCATTGCTGACTGGTGGGGTTTTCGTGTGTTCAAATTTAGTAGGTGTTATCATAGAATTTTCCAAAGTGGTTGTACCAGTTTACATTCTCACCAGCAGTGTATTAGAGGTCTCATTACTTTACATCTTCGCCAACTGTTGATATAGTTTGTCTTTTTAATGTTATCCATTCTGGTGGGTGTGTAGTGGAATCTCACTGGAGTTTTAATTTGCATTTCCCTGATGAACAGTAAGGCCGAACACCTTTTCATATGCTTATTGACCATTTGGTTATCTTCTTTGGTGTGACACCTATTCAAGACTTCGACCTCCTGTTTAAAAGTTGGCTTATTTTTTTTTCTTATTGATTTGTAGGAATTCTTTATATATTCTGGGCACAAGCCTTTCATTGAGTATATGCATTACAAATATCTTCTCCCACTCTGTGGCTTGCTTTTTCACTCTCTCCCCTAGTAGTGAATTTGTTGATCAGAAGTTCTTAATTGTAACACAGTCAAGACTGTCAGTTTTTCCTTTAAGGTCAGTGCTTTCCGTGTGTTCTGTCTGAGAAATACGTGTCTATCTCAAAAGTCGTGAAGGTATTTTCCTATGTTATTTTCTAGAGCGTTAGTGTCTTTCTTACCCTTTCACATTTGCATCTACAATCCACGCTGGAACTGATTTTGCATATGGTGTGAGGTAGAATCATTCTTTTTTTTTTTTTTCTTTAAACTCAGCCTTGCTTCTTTCAAAAACCATTCATTGTGTTGTTTCAAGCTAAATGATTCAGGCATTCCAGAAAAACCTGGCTTCCAGAGAACAACCGCCCTATTTGTTATTTTGTCCCTAGTTTGAGAAAAAACTCTTTTACCCCCATCTGTAAAAAGAAGATATCAAGCTGAGCTAAGCTTCACTTTATTGACAGCTGTGTGAGTGTTAGGAAACAGTGTACCCATGGTTCTGGAACGTCCTAGAATTTCATCCTTACAAAGAGGGCGCATCTCTCTATTCTGTGCTCTTCTTGGTGTTTATTTTTCTAAAAGTGAACATAAATATTTCCCTTTTGCTCGAGGTGCAGCGCCTGGATCTGTGAACTCCTGCCTTATCGCACTACAGGGAAGGAGCTGTGGGTCCCCTGCCTGTCATCCGTCTTCTGTAGCCACTGTTACCTGGCTCAGGACAAGGCATGGTCTCTGGTTAGATGACGGTCAGGCTGCACAGCCTCCGACTGGGGGGTGTTTCTCCCCAGGTTAGATTATTTATTTACTCGCTAGGTTGTAAAGCTGTCTGCTGCAGAATCTAGGAAACTCCTCGTCCCACGGCGCTTCGTCCCCGTAGTTGAAATCGAGTGTGAAATCCTCTGAGATACAGAGTTGCTCAAAGTATGTTTCATTCTCCCTTTTCTCCATCAGTCCCGCTCTGAGTGCCTCTGGCTGCCTCGCTTTCATTCTGTGCAGCTCCTCGGTAGCCTGATGGATTTTGCCATTACACTGTTTGTTGGTGAAAGTGACTCTCCTTTGGTATCAGTGCCGCATTTTCTCTCCTTCTCCCTCTGTTCACTTTTATGCCTGTTGTATATAATCTTCAGTAGCTTTATTGGGCTGCCATTTTGTTTTGAAAGAGATGTTCGTCATTTTAAAGAGCATCTTTTAGCAAAAATTCATCTTCTTAGAGTTTTCGGGCCTTTGCTAGTAGTTTGTTTGATTTCATGAACCCTCTCCCCCAAAACAAGGGCTGAAATTTTACAAGGCATGCTTCTAACAAAGTAACTTTCATTTGGTTTTAAGAAAAGGTCAAGACATTTGCAATGTCACAGGCTAATGTCATGGAAATATCACTCAGGTGGGAGTGAGCGGAGTTGATTCCAGTCCCAGTTCTGCCATTTACTCTTCAGTGGTCTCAGTTTCCTTGTCAGTTAAATGGAGGAATTGGCTCTCGAGGACACTTTCAGCCATAATATTGTAGATTTCTCTGCAAACGGACACCGCCAAGGTTGGAAAGTCAGGACTGTGAATCAGTCATATAGATTTAGTTCACCTTTCTTAAGGTTTTATATTTTTAAAATTTGTATATGGAGACATTCTTATAAGAGAAGTCAATCTTACTAGGTTTCATCACATACACACACACACACACAGACACACACACACTCACAGCAAAACAATGCAAAGTCCGAGTAATGGCTTACTTAGACTTTAATGTTCAACATGACAGTAAAAGTGAAGTACAAAAAAGGCTTTGGATAGTTTTTTGGCGTTAATTTCAAATTTCATCTATTAATTTATTTTGTATAGAACCATTTAAATGTTGATATTTCCATTTTAAACTATTTCACTTGAGTTTTTTTGAAAATACATCTCAAAATCAGCTGTACCGTATCCACTATTATTTTCCCCTTTTGATAAGTAGTCTAAAAACACATTTCTAAAAAGCTCTGGCGTTGGAGGTTTCTGGGGAGTGGTTGCTCTGTCAGCACACACGTATTGGGCATTTTCTGTATATCAGGCACAGTGGAGGTGTCAGGAGGTAAAGTAAGACATGGCTATTGTCCTTAGGAAGTCTGCAACCTACCTGGACAAATGAGACTTAAGGAAGTGAAAATGTAAATCACAATAAAAATGTAAATAATGATTAAGGACCATGATCGCCAGGCATTTTTTTTTTAGAATCTGATAAAGTGATTCTAAAGGATGGGCAAGAACTGCCAAGAAAAAGTTGAGATGAATTATAAGCAGTGATTGGGGGGAGGAAGTGCTTATACTTAGTTACCCAAAAGGACTATGAAACCATAGCAATTATAAAAGTCTGCAATAATTTAGGATCAAATAAGGTAATAGAAACAGATCCAAGTGTGTGCGTGTGTGTGTGTGTGTGTGCTAGTATTCAACACATGATAAAATTGGCATTTTAAAAAAGGAAGAAAGATAATCTTAGATAATTGATAAACTCTTTGGAAATCATGATAGATGCGTCATCATATACATTAAAATAAATCCCAGATGAGCTAAAGTTTAAATGTCAAAATGAGTACAAGCAAATAAAGGTAAACACTCATGTGATCTTAGGTGTAGGAAAGGTCTTTTAAACCAACACATTTAAAGGAAAAGAGGGTTAGATTTGACTAATAAAAAGCTTAAAATACATTTTGCATATCAAAAATCCTAGACAATTTTAATCTATAATGATAGAAAAAGTAGATCAGTGGTTGCCTGGGGCCAGGGTGGAAATGGAAATTGACTGGAAAGGAACATGAAAGAATTTTTAAGGGTGATGAAAATGTTCTCAATTTTGCCTGTGGTGGAAGTTACACAGGTACATACATTTGTCAAAACTCATCAAACTTTTCACTTTAAATGACTTCATTTTATTAACATAAATTGCATCTCAGTCAAGTTGACCTTTTAAAAGCCTTGTAAAAATAATTAAAAGGCAGCCTATAAACTAGGAATATATTTGCAACATCTGTAACAAAAGGTGTGAAGAGGAATAAGAATAAGAGAAACATTCAGTGTAAAATGGACCAGGGATATGAACAGGGAAAAGAAAAAAAACGGAGAAGCTCTGTGAAAACAAACTCAACTCCACCAGTAAGCACAGAGTGCGAAATGAAAGCCAGCAGAAATCAGTCACATTTACCATACTGGCAAAGAGGGAAAAGAAAACTACGTGTTGCTGGTCAGTGTGTGGTGAAACACGCACTCTCGGGTAGGTGACATTTTGGTGCAGGTTTATAAACCAGGAAACATTCCGATGGTGAAAATTACCAAGCAGATGCACACAGACATCCTCACATATTCTTGAGCCTCCCACCTCCATCCTAAACTCTCATCCCATCTGTGACTCTGTCCCATCCCTGAGCCCCTTCTCCTTGCTTCATCTCTAAACCTGATCCCATTCCTAAGCCTTACTCCATCTCTCACCCTGTGTGGGAACTTCTACTCTTAAACTTGTATGTGCAAGATTATTCTTTGCAACATGTATTAGGTAGCCTTGATGAGCAACAGACCACCCCATGTGGTGGCCATTTAGGGTTCCCAAGAACAGCCAGGGAGCCACCCTGGCGTGCAAGCACACCTCTGGTCTCCGCTTGTGTGCACTTACTAATGTCTTCTCGGCAAATCAAGCCTCGTGGCCAACACAGATCTGAGATTGGAGAAGTAGACTCCTTACCTTGATATTCTCCTTGATAAGAGGCAAATATTAGCTGGACAGGTTTTACAGTCTCCCACACAACATTATTTAATAATGAACTTTAGAAATCATCTAAATGTCCAAAAATAGGGAACTGGTGAAATTTCTAAAATTTCAACCATACGGTAAGCCATGCACGACATTACAGAAAAACATTTGATATATACAGAGGCACTGTGACAGTACAAGACAAAATACTCTGCATAAAACCACTTCAGTGAAGAAAAACAAAGCATGGAAAAAATGACCAGAGGGACAAAATCTAAAACGTTTCGCCCCTATGTCTGAACAGAAGGGTTACGAGAGATATGTTTCCTTATACTTAAAGTATAGGTTGGCCTGGTCTCTGCCTCTTGTTACCTGTGGGACCACAAGTAAGTTCCAGAAACTCTTCAAGCCTCAGTTTCTCCATCTATAAAACAGGGGTTATGCTAACACCTACCTTGTTGTCATGAGGATTAAATGAGATACGTCATGGGAAGGGGTTCACACATAGCCAGGCACATAAAAATTGGTCAGTAAATGGTAGATAAGAATTCATTATTTTTTATAGTTAAAGAACATAATAATAAATGCTGTTTTTAGACCACAGTTTGAAAGACATAAACTTACAATAGTATTTATATTTACTTAGTCCCATTGACTGAAGAAGTACATGACAAAAAGGGTCAATAACTTTTCGTAACGTTTTCTATTAGATTTGTGTTTTATTAATCCCATTAATACCGATGTGAAAAATGGCGGTCCATATAATATGTGATAAATATTTACTAAATCCACAGACGATGTGTGCGGTGTTTGATGCCCTGCCAGTGATTTTTGTCTCACGGGTTGGGAACCAATTATTTGAGACAACAAAAGAAAAGACGTCGCGGATCAGAGCGGAGCCTGATCAGTTGCCAATTAGACCTTCTGGCAGTGCGTGGGTGATGCTGGGGGCCTGGTATTCCCTAGACTGTGTAAGACTTTCTCTCCACAGCAATGGCGCCAGAGGTTGGTATTACCCTCAACTATGGCCAGCCACAGTCTGGTCTATCTTGCTTTTCTTTCTTGGTTCAGACTCACTGCCCGGGGCTCCGGGGAAGCACAGATTTCATAAGGTTGATGCTTTCTGGGTACCGTTTGCTATTTTTTTAAATCGCACATGTGACTTTCAGAGTTTGATTAGTTTCGAGTCCACAGAAAACCTCCCAGCTTATTTTTCCCCAGCATTCTTCCAAATGCTCTTAACCCCCCAAATCCCATGAAAGCAAAACAAAACGCTGAAGTGGGTGAGATGCACGCCCCTTTCAACCACCCGTTCAAAGCCTGTCTGTCGACAGCAGGTCACCATGCAAGGCTCTGAGAAGACACGGCTGTCCTTAACGGCTAACGTGCGGAAGGGCATCCCCACGCGCCCTGACATTCAGGGCACCACTTCTTGGAGTAAATCCGTATGTTTTCTTCTTGCTGCACGGAAACAGTACTGCCCTGTCTTTTCTTTGGATGAATCTGATGAAATTCTATGATTTTCCTCCTCGGCCTTATCATTCTGGACAGAAGAGGCCACAGTTTTGTTCCCTCTTATAGAAGGTTGTCCATAATCTTGATTAATTTAGACACCTCTGCCAGGACGTTCTGGTGAGGCCTGGACAACGTCAACACACTCAGTGCGATAACCATTGTGTCAGCTGAGTGGGGACTTCCGAGGCCAACGTATCCTAATGGGTGGGTTTTATTCTCTTCCTGATTTTGGCTCCAGCCAGACATTGAGGAAGGAGCTCAGGGAAGATTCCACAAGGCCCTCAAGTCCTCTCCTAGACAGCCGTGAGCCCAGCCCCAGGTCAAGACAGTCTGGGGAGTAAGACCTCGAGTATCACCTGCCATGCCTCCACCGACGCCCCATGACTTCATTCCTGCTGGCCCGTGACCCTGTTCTCGTGTTCCATCACTGGCTTTACTCTGACCCCTGGGAAGTGCAGGCTGCTTTAGTCTTTCTGTGGAGGTGTAGCCCCTCCTCTGCACTCCCCTAGGTAGTCCTAGGAATACAGGATGAAGCATCAGGGTGCTCCCCGTTTCTGCAGTGAAATGAATCTCCCCGCGTAGCCAGCCTGCCTGGGCTTTGGCAGCCTCTGGATACAACTGAGGCCACGTCCACGGATCCCTGTAGCCCGGCTCTGCAGAGCCCATATCTGTCTTCACAGATCCCCCCTCCGCAAGTGTGTCCGAGGCTCCCAGCGTCCTGTGGATTCACTCACAGATGGGCCCCTGGAACTTAAACAGCCACAGCTCCTGGCTCCCTGACTGTCCTTGTGGGTGTGACGCCCATGGAATCGCTGGGGTTCACTGGGCTCTGCTGCTGCCAGGCTCCAGCCCTGCCTCCCACCTTGCGGCGGCCAGAGCTCACAGAACTAGGGGAAACCGCTGGCCACAGTGTGGTGCGCTCGGCTGTGCCGGGGCTAGAGGGCCAAGCTCCTACTGTCCCCGAGGGCAGGGCTTCCTGTTTGGCCATCTGTTCCTGCTGGCCTCAGGGTAAACCTTTCTTAATTTACCCTGGCTCTGGAGAACTGGGAGAGAATGCTGTTTCATCCAAAAAACTGCCTGAGGCCTAAATTGTAACAGTGCTTGGTGCCCCAGTTCTGCAAGTTCAAACAAACCTGAAGCCATCTTCCTCCAGATACACCAGGGCATCAGGATAGCTGGATCAAGGCAGATTCCAGCATCAGCAACCTGTTCTCCCTGGAATCAGTTCTCTGATCTTTCTGTTTCGGAACTGATAAGGTTCTAGACACCCAGGGCATCACATACAATTCGCACATGATACACTGCACAAATGTGAAAAGATATTAGGAAGTAAATGGCGCCCCCTAGAGTTGTTCAGTGTACAACCTGCACAGCCGTTCACAGCGGCCCTTAGTGCTGTCTCTTGGGCCCCGCCGTCCTCACTGTAATATGGATCAGACCTTCTTTCCAATCCTTGACCCTCGAGAGGGTCAGAGATCCACTGCCCCCTCCCGCATACTAATTAGTCTTTATAAAAATTTGCAACAACAAAGAGATGCTGGCAGAACTTCACTCAGAGCGTCTGAGACCCACCCACTGTCCCTGAAAAATTCCTCTTCCGCTTGTAAGACGCTCGCGTCTCTTCAGATTCTCAAAGAATTGTGACGCGTAGACACCAGTAAGTCTTGACAGTGAGTAAGTGTTCCTCGTACCAGAATCCCTGCCAAGTAGCCTGGAACAGGAAATAGAGTCATCACTAGGGTCACAGCCCCCAGTTCTTCTTGACGTCAGCATCTCTGCTGCTACTCCCTGGATAGAGACCATCTGTCAAAACGCCCTCCTCCATCTGTGTCTCCTTTTGTCACTGCTGTGAGGGCTGCCGGGGGATCTAGGAATAGCCTCTGCGTCCCTGTCCTTCTCAGAGGCTCTCCGGGGCTCCGGCCACCACTTGGACTGTGTGCCCACAATTCAGTTGGCTGCCGTTGGGTTATTGTTCCTTTCTTTGTCTGAATAGAGTCCCGTCGGCTACTTCAGACAATGAGATAATCAATAGCGTTAGCTGTTCGGGGTCCACAGATTTCCTGACACAGTGTACGGTGCCCGCGGAGAAACGGGACTTGAAAGAGTTTACGAGGTAGCTCAGACGAGCTAGTTGGAGATACTGGCGCACAATTGCATCTATATATAGGACTGCCCCGGATCCACCCCTGGCCGCAAGCTTTGATACCATTCTTCGGGGCATTTTGAAGTCCCAGACCTCTTTCCTCACTCAGTTCGGCTCAATGTTAGAGCTGCTTGTAAAGAACTAACTGGGTCCCTCATTATGGTATAATTTGATTTCAGGGCAGGGACAATGAGATAATAACACGGCCCCAGAGCCGGGCGGGGTCACGGGTCAGAGTCCAGGCTCAGCTCTCCCTCTGACCCGCTGTGCCAGCCAGGGGGTCACTTAACCCCTTGGGTCTCTGCTCTCTCATACGCAATTTAGAAGGACTAGAGTAGTAGAGATGAGAGAAAAGTGGCTTTAAAGGTGGGAAGAACCGGGTTTTAACCCCAGCTCCTACCACTTTCTGCCAGTCACATTATCAAACTCTGTGCGTGCTTCCCTTCAGTACAATGGGCCAGTTCGTACTCACCGGGCTGATCTGGGAGAGGCATTAACAGGAAAAACGCTGAGCTGGACACACAGTATGTCTTCAGTGAGTGCTAGTTTTTCCTTTGCTCTCTGAAGATTTGTCCAGCTTTGTTAAAAACTGAATTTGGAGTCAGAAAACCTGGATTTACTTCTCAGCGGTCTCGGTGTGTGCGAGTTGCATGGTGTCTCTGAGCCTCTGTTTCCACATCTGTGTAATGGCCTTATCGCTGCTGGAGCTACATGGAACAACACCCGTGAAAGGGCTTAAAGACATAAAAGATCGTCTGAGTCAGAATGTGCGGGTCGCTCCCCCAGCTCGCTTCCAGCTGTCACACCTCTCGTCACTGTGCCCCCCTCTCTGGACCCTCCACTGCATCATTAAAAACTCCCGAGCAGCGGGTAGGACGGGGTGTACCTTCTCAAAGGGCCCACACGTATGTTTCCACTTCTCAGCGAGCGTTCTCCAAATGCCAGGCCGGTCGCCACCCAGCCCAGGAGGCTCCCAGAGACCAGTTGTCAGGTGAATACCCTTCACAGATGTTCCCTGATCTCAGGCTCTTCAGTGGTGGGGGAAGTGGAAGCCGGCGCGACTCCAAAATAAACAGGTGAGAGCCTCCTGCTGGGGCCCCAGCCAGCTGGGTGTTCAGGGGCCTTGCTGTAAGGTGGACTCTCAGAGGAGCGGGGTCGGGGGGGCAGGCGTCACTTCCCAGAGGGCCTTCCCACACCACGCATGGCCATGCCCCACCGGGGGACACGTGTGCCTTGTATTCACACTCCCCCGCCCGCCGCGGAAACCTCACCACTTCCCTCAAGCATTTCCCGTGACACCCAACCGCCTCTGGGTCCTGGGCTCAGCAGCCAGGAGCCTGACCCCTGGCACGTCGGAAACCCGGACACACATGCTTATAAATGGCTTATTTTAGGATAATAGAATCGAGTGTTGCGACACACCAGACAGACAACCAGGAAGGCATTTAATTGGATTGAGGAGACTTTAAAAATGGGTTTTCACGGCTGGGATCTGTATGGAGTATGAGGTGTTCATTACAGCAATGACATTGTGCAGTTGTAACAGCCCTTGGTGAAGGCGCCCTCTGAATTTTCTTAGAAGCCAAGAGAACTGGATGTACAAAATGAAAATGTTTTCTAGATGTTTGTGAAAGCCCCTGTTAACTATTCTATCTAGTGTTCATGGAAATGGTTTCCCACTGATTCAACCAAGGGAGCTCATGATTCTGGCTTTATTGAGAGTCAGAGAGTGTCTGTGCATAGGTGCAATCGTACTGTGACCTGGGGACACCTCCCTCTGGGGGTTTCATCCTCAGGGAGGGAAAGAGGGAGATAACTCCCTCCACAGTGACTTGTGTCAAAAGGCTAAGGGCATTTTCCCCCGTGGACAGTGGTCCACAGGGGACAGCGGCTTCACGACCAGCTGGACGCTATAGTTCAAGAGGCTTGCACAGACCAGAGCATGTGCTGGGGATGCAGGAAGGGGCTGGGGGGACACTCTGGATCCTGCTTCCGTGGTGGGGGTAGGGCACACGGCAGTCTCCCAGAAACGGGACCTTGTCTGGTGTTTCCTCTTTATGCTGGCATGGTGACCAGTGGGTGCCACCCGCTGGGTGGCAGCGGGTTCGGAGTGAAAGTCCCAGACCAGTGACTCTCAACCTTCGCTGCACGTTCCAACCCCCCGGGAGCTATAGGTAGTCTGATGCATGGGCCCCCAGGCCAGTGAGAGCAGAATCTGCAAGCCTGAGAAATAGCCCCTCTAGGCCACCATCCTCGTCTGGGAGAGGGGATGTCGTATGTGTCTCACGGGATTGCTGGGAGTCCCACGTGGCTAGTGAACAGTGGTTGGTGTGAGCGTCCAAGTTCACGTTCTCCCACCCCCTCCCTCAGCCCTCCCAGCACTGCTCCAGGCAGAAAGTGCAAAGCAGATCACTGGGAGATCCAGACCACTGGCTCCCAAAGAGCGCTCTCTGGATCCCAGCATCACTTGGGAACTTGCTAGAAACCCAGATCCTCCAGGCTCATCCCGGATCCGCTGATGCTGAAAGTCTGGGAATGGGGTCCAGCAGTGGATGTTTTAACAAATCTCCCTGATGATTCTGACTCATGCTAAGTCCAAGATGCTCCTCTCTTTATCTGTGGTGACTTCTAGCATTGCCAGCTGCCTCTGCTCCCTGCTTCGGCCCGGGTTAGACCCTTTGGCTGACTGGACTCTCCCACTCAATGGACACCCCTGGCCTTAAGTTCTCACCAGGCAGTTCAAGACCAGCCCTGCCACCAGCACCTCCCACCAGTTCAGCAGGGGTCATTTGGTTGTCAGGGCACAGGCTGGCTTCCAGGGTTCACTGCCCATGGAACTAGGCAGGGGGGCAAACACAGAGGTGGAGTCGCCAGCAGATCGGGGGCCGTCATTTGAGGGAGAAATTGCTTTCCTGTTTTGCTTTTGAAATGGTTACTGTGCTCACAAATAATGACGCTGCTAATTCTCCATCCTCATCAGATGAGAACCCTTGGGATAAAGATGTCTGCCCTGGGACAGAGAAGCTTGCAAGGAGCTCTCCTTTAAGGCCCGTGGTATGTGCGTGTGTGTGGTTGCCTGGACGCACGCCCGTGAGTTTGGGGTCGGTGTGGTTAGATAGTAGGATGTGAGGAGGGAGAAAGGCAAGCCTATCTCTTTGGGATAAAAGAGTTCTGCTAAATGGTCTGGTTTGGAAGTTTTGGACCAAGAAGGGCTAGAGCAGGGAGATTTCCCAGCCCAGGATGCTGGATTTCATCCATGTGCTTATCTCTCAAGCACGGAGGGAGGGGCCTCTCCGTGCCGTCACCCAGTGTCCCCGAAGACCAGTCCAACCAGAGGGAGGCTCTCCTACCCTTGGCTAGCAGACGGGGCATTTGGGTGAATCCCGCATGCTTTCATGAACGCCAGCAGAATTACCCTTCTGTTGGGTTAGACTCAGGTACCAGGCAAGTGTGAATGTTGACTGGATAGAAACTGGTTACAGAGTCCCAAAAGGAGGGAAGCCAGTGTCCTTGGCTGCAGGCTCCAGACCTTATACAATGCCTCCTGCTTTTCCCTAAACTACATTCATCGTCCGTCCTGTGAATTTCACTGATGGTCCCACACGTATGTGGAAAGGATGCCAGGGTTAGGAGGACATCCCCAATTGCAGTGGATGCAAATGAGCTCAGACTTCCTCACAAAACATGAAATCAACCCCTTGGCCATTCTTCATCTCATGGCGTCTTCCAGGGGCAAACTCGGCCTCGGTGATGACTACCCGGCATCCAAAGGAATAGTGTCGGAGAGCATGGGATTTTCTCTCTGCTGGGCAGCTCCTGCCAATAGTTCGGCCACGAGCTGTCCCTGGTTGGTACAACTTTAACCTATGGTGTAACAGGTGATGGTGTCCAGGTGGGATCTGCAGGTGGCCCTACAGCAGAAGACGAATCGATGGAGGCTTGTTACTTGACAGAAAGGGCTCCGTCGCTTGTAGCTCCGTCGCTTGTATCTGTAGATACAAATATTGCAGCAGTTTTTTCACAAGTGGGAAATAGACGAGCCCATTACAAACTTACCATTCAGGCATTGACACGCCAGCTCACCCTTCAGATCTTTATCCGTGAAGTTTCTTCGCGTGGTGTCATTTTCTCTGAATGTTTTTGTATCTTAAATATATAAATATTCACACAGACCTCGGTGTCATTCATCATATCGTTAGGATGATGAGAATGATTATGGGGTAAATTAAGGACCATAATCATAAATGTAAAACGTGTCTAGATATTTATGAATCATGGTGGTGAAACTGCTTTATAGCTCTGTAAAATCCTTGTCAAATTCCATTTAAATGTGTTTTAAAAAGTAATGTTCTGGTACAAACCGAGATTTTTATAACAGAAATTAATGGAAAGCACTAGGCGCAGTTGCTATGGAGACCGTCAAAGATGAAGTTTGGTTCTTACCAGGACCTTCCTGGTTTGGTCGGAGACAAAAGACCAAGAGGGATGATTTTCTCCAGTAAATTAGAAAAGAAGATGTCAAGATGATGGTGGGTTGTGGGGGACCCCTCCTCCGACCGATGAAGACAGCCAGAGGCATCTGACTGCTGGGGAGGGAAGTCCGATGGCGCTCAGCTCCTGCTTTTACCGCGTTTATCAGAAACACTGGGGCAGGGGGCTAAGGAGGGGGTACCATCCCCTACCCTGGCAGTGACTTCTTCGCGCTGAGAAAGGAGAGCCCAGGTTGAGAGGCAAAGATTCCAAACACGCTGGTGGAAGGGTCAGACCAGGCCAGTCTAGTTTCTCCGGTGAAGGAAGTTCAGATTGTCAGTTGTCAAAATGGTGGTGAGGCCTCCAGACCCTCGAAGCCCTGGGTCTTATACGTGAACTGGGGTTTCACACTGAGATGAGCTACAAAGGTATTGGGTTGGCCAAAAAGTTCGTTCGGTTTTAAGTAAAAATACAAGACGCATTTTTCATTTTCACCAAGAATTTTATTGAACAGCGTGTTCACTAACCAAACGAGCGTTTTGGCCAACCCCGTATATTCTTATGAAGACATGTGAATAGGAGCGAGATACAAACAGGAATTATAACAGTGAAAATCTAGTGGGTCAGGTAACTAAGTGTGCTTGCCTGTGTGTCTTCCTTAATCCTTGCTTCTTACCTTAATCTTTTATGACCCATTGTTCTGTAGAAAAGCTTGGTCTTAGAGACTTTTGGAGACGTGCTTGGTGCCCCCATGTTGATCCCCTTGGCTCAGCACTCGCTGCCCCCACTCCCAGCTCCCACCCCCCCCAGGTGCTGCGAGCTCGGCTGGTAGCTGCTCTTGTCTCGTGGGGGGACGCTTCCTGGGGAGGTCACCCCTCCACCTGCAGGGAGTGGTCAGCCCACGCCCATGACTGACTGTCGTCAGGGGGTGAGGCTTGTGCTCCAGAGTGCGCCCCGGCCCCCCCACCGTGATGGGAGTCACATCCCTGCCCAACCCCCCTCCCTGGCCTGCTTCCCTCACCCCCTATAGCGCGTCCTGGACAGCACTCCCCCCATCAAGAGCACTGCACCAAATCCTTGTCTCAGGCTCTGCTTCCAGGAACTCTGACCCAAGACAATAACCACAGAGCAAACGGCGCCTCCGTGAGGTCACCAGGCCACACACCCCATCACAGCTGATGCACGACCTTAGAGCCCCAATTTCCCAATTGGAGTCCCATAGCACTCTGCTGTTTATGCTTCCAAGCTGAACTGTTAGGTCACCAAGGGAAAATGAGGAATGGAGTAAAGTTTGATGATTCTCTGACCGATTTTAATAAACCACATTTACATGGCATCGTGACTGACAATTGGAGTGATTCGTAATTAAGAGTAGATCATGTTTTGGCGGGACACATTCAGCTAGTTCTTCTGTTTTGTGGACACATATAGATGCCATTTAGAATTCACTTGGTCTTATGAAATGATTGAGACCCAATACAGGTCATAATATCAGTGCGGTGAAGACCAGCCGTTGTATATATCACGGGAAAGCTGGAATCTTTGTATGAACACAAAAGATGCTGAGAGATAAACCAGATATTTTCATAGCTACCGAACTGCAAACGGAGAGTTAGTTATTTAGTGAGTCAGATCGGGAATCCACATTACTTGTAGGTAAAACTGGCCTTTGCATGTCTGGGCTATTCATCTGTAAAATGAAAGCAGTAACTTTGAGGGCCATGGTGATGATCAGTATGTTAATTGATTGACTCATCCATCCATCCATCCATTCATTCAACATTTATGGAGACAACACCTGTGTTTGGCACGTGGACGCAGAGACGTATCAGACAAGGTGTCCAAACTCAGGGAGAGGCAAGCACAGACACCTGTAAAACACACTGGTTTCACTGATGGGTGAATGAGACACAAAATGTGGTCCATCCATGCAATGGGATATGATTCAGCCTTAAAACGGAAGGAAATTCTGACACAGGCTACAACGTGGATGGACTTTGAGGACCTCATGTTTGTTGAAATAATCTGGTCACAAAAGGAGAGATACTGCCTGGCTCCACTTAATGAGGTCCCTAAAGCTGTCAAATTCATAGAGACAGAAGGTAGAATGGGGGTTGCCGGGGGCTGGGAGGAGGGGGAGAGGGGAGTTAGTTTCTAACAGTGGTATGGACTGAGTTGTGTCCCCTCCAAATTCTTATGTGGAAGCCCCAGCCCCCAGCGGGACTGTAATTGGAGATGAGGCCTTTAAGGAGGTGACTAAGGTGAAATGAGGTCATGAGGGTGAGGCCCTAATCACATAGGACTGGCATCCTTTTAAGAAGAGGAAGAGACACCAGAGCTTGTCCCTCCCCCAACACATGAACACAGAACAGGCCACGTGAGGACACAGTGAGAAGGCAGCCGTCTGCAAGCCAGAAAAGAGTCCTCACCAGACCCCATCCCTGACAGTGCTTTGATCTTGGACTTCCAGCCTCCAGAACTGCGAGAACGTAGATGTCTGTTGTTTCAGCTGCCAGGTCTGTGGTATCTTCTTACCGTAGAAGACGAATGCAGATGGGTAGTTTCAGTTTGAGAAGATGGAAACGTTCTGGCAAAGGCTGGTGGTGCTGGTTGTACAACAATGTAAACTACTTAATACCACTGGACTGCACACTTAAAATGGTGAAAATGGCAGATGTTACGTCACGTGTGTTTTACCCCAATAGAGAAACCACACACACAGCGGTACCTGTCGTCGGAGGGAATGTGCGGGCTATTCTGAGCTCTGACAGGGAGGCTGGCACGGCTCGGGTGGGACATGCATGGCCGGAGTGGGAAGGAAGAGCTAGAAGAAGTGGAGAAGGACGTGCAGGCCAAAAGGCAGCAAAAGCCAAAACGCGAACGGGGCGAGGAAGGGAGACGTGTGTGCTGTGAACGACAGGCCGTTGGCTGTTGCTGGGGCGGGACGTGGCGGGCGAGGCGGGGAGGCAGCGCAGCTGGCCAGCCACAGAGCTGGAGGCCGCGACCGTGAAAGCCTTGAACGCCGTGCCGAGGAGCCTGGCCTTCTCCTGAAAACAGCAGGAGCTGCTCAAGGGTTGTAGACAGGAAGTAACAGGGTCAGAGGTGTGGCTAAGTGACGTGATGGATGGGAGGCCCTTGGCAGGTTGTAAACCCTGCAGAAATGTCAAGCTTCGTTACCGGTGTTATTGTTACAGTGACAGCTGCAGGTGATACAGGGCATCTGGGGAAACAGCAGCACGCAGGGTGGCGGGAGGGTTCTGGGGGCGACCGCGGGGCACAGAAGCAAGGGCAGGAAGCTCACGTTCTCACCGAGAGAGAGCCTAGCCTGCGAGTGGCGGTGATGAACCAAGAACGCGACAGCAGGGAGCCACTAGGAGACCCTGGAAGAGCGCCAGCCAGTCAGGCCCGCAGGTTCCGCCCTGGGGACAGCGGGTTATGCACAAGGCTGGCCAGGCCTCGGGGCTTATTAACAGCACTGTTTCCACGTCAGTGATGTTGCCCACAAATCGACACAGAAAAGATAGAAAAGGGTGGGGCTCCATGGCGGGAGCAGAAACGGACGTGGGGCCTGGGGAGCGACAGAAGGCTCTTCTGTAGACAGAAGTTGGCCATTTGAAAGGATTTGAAATGTTTGTTCCCTGGTACTTCTTCAGAAATAGTGAGTCAAAGAGCTCTTACCCTTTGGCACAGAACCGGCTTGACCCTCAGGCAGCGGAAGCCTCCACCTGGACAGCAAGCTGCGGAGTTCGGAGGAAAGCCTGACTCTCAGTGAGGAATTTGTGCCTGAAATTTTGCATGTAATTCAATTTTTGTAAACTTTCCTGACTGACTTACATCAGAATCGACGGGCCACGGTCAATTCGCTTCTGATGGATTTTTCACTTTGAAGGGGGTTGTTAGAGCATTCTCTGCATCCACGCTTCATTCGGGGTCCACCGGAGAACACACACACACGCGCGCGCGCGCGCACACACACACACACACACACACACACACACACACACCCACACACACACACACACACACACACACACACACACAGCCCCACGAGGCTGGCGGCTTTTAAAGGAAGCCGGGGGCAAATCCTTCCAGGCCGTGAGCAATCATTTCCCAGCACTAATGTTTGAAAGTTCAGACTTTCCTATTTGGCCACACCTGGAATACGTTAAGCTGAGAAATAAAATAATAAGAATATCACAAAAGCGTTTCACACCTTCATCTACAACTCCAAAGCCAAGAACTCACCAAATATTTATTTGGCCCCGATTAGCATACCACTAGGTGGAGAAGTATTTTGTTTATTTTTACTCTGCCTGTCTCTAAAAAATATTTGTGGTAACTTTACAAAGAAGTAGAAGCAGAAGACAAGGCTTCCTGTTGGGAACAGTATCTTTTCCTCTTTGAATCCCTGGTGCCCAGCACAATCTGAGGGACATAAGAGTCCCTCCACCCAAAGTTCTTTCAAGGAACGAATGAAAAATCTATAATCAATTCAGCTGCGGAGTCAGGACACAAGCCTAATAAAGCAATTGTATATATATTATAAGTTTATAACTCTAATGGATGCTGAAGGAGGGATAGAGTAAGAGGAGGTGTGAGCCTAGGGAGCGGGGCCAGCATGGGTGAGCCCCTGCCCTGCCCCCAGCACATCCTTTTCTTGCTCCAGTGAACCTGAGCCCATTGTCACAGAAGAAGAAACAGAAGGTCAGAGAGGTCTGTGTCTTGTACGAGGTCCACACGGCCAGTCACAGAGGATGGCGAAGTAAGGAGGAAGACGCTGGGATTTAAGTTCCATTGTAGGTCTCCACGTCCCTATCTTCCCCCTCTATTTGCTAAGTGCATTGAAGGTTTTTGGATTGAAAAGAGACCACCTTGGGGCTGGTGTCTGGGAAGTGGAGGGAAGGAGAGGAGGGGAGACGGTGCCAGCAGGAGAAGACGGCTCTCCAGGAGAGCAGGAGGGAGCTGTCCTGGGAACGAGCCAGATTGCTACAGCCTCGAGGGGCCTCCCGTCCCAGGCCAGAGCTGTTCCCTAACATGATGCTTCTGTGGTCAGCCCTACAGTGCAGGCCCTTAGATGCCCGGCCGAGGCTGAACATTTATCCTGTAGCAGCAGGAGCCCGTTTAGGTTCAAGTCTGATCAACTGCAAAATCATCGTAAGGGGAGCCTGCGCTATTTAATAAGAATACGTAGGAAGGGCACGGGAAAGCCGAGGTTCCTTTGCTGAGGAGGATATCTGAGACACAAGCTCGTCCCTCCCCATCCTGCCCCACGCCCAGCCTTTGTGGCCCTTTGCACGTGGCCCTGGTGTGACAGGTGGCCCTCGTGACTACGGCTCAGGCCTGTGCAGGACGCACCTCAGGCCTCTCGTCCCGTTTCTCTCCCAGTGGCAGCAGCAGTGTCTTTCTGTCCATCTCCCTGCATCCAGGGTGGCTCAGCGTGTGCAGAGTGACATGAAGTATGAGGCCAAATGACCCGACTTCCTTCTCACAGGCTTTGGGCTCCGACCTGGGATCACCAGGCAAGTCCCAGAGGGCGGGCAGTCCTGTCCCGGGAAGAGGCTCCCCAGGGCTGGGACCAGGGAGGGAGCCCTGGATGGAGGTCAGGTAAGGACTGGCTTTCCTGTACCAGCATCGCGGAGATACTGGTTCGGCCATATGGATGCCAGACGAGACTCGAGATGGGCTCAGATGAGCCATTGCTCAGCTAAAGCCAGAGAGTGAGGCTGGGTACACGTTTTGAGAGCAGACCTCAAAGAGCAAACACTTCCCAGGGGGTAAAAAAAAAGTCTTTATTGACGTGCTGACTTTTCATGTGAAAACCTCACTATTTCATCTATGAAATTCTGCTCTCTGACCTGGGGCGTCCAAACCGTGACGAATGACTCTGCTGACCCCAGAGGCTCCCCCAACTCCCCACACCTGTCCCCGCCCCCAAACCAGCCCTTCAGCTGCGGCTCACACCCACTCAGGTGCTTTCCCGCCTGCCTCCCCTGCCTTCTCTCATTCCTGGGTGCTCTGATGAGTGCCTCTAAACCCAACACTGGGAATCCCTCCCCTCCCCGTTCCAGCGGGGCTCACCCGCCCCCCCTCCCCCAAGCCCTGGGTCAGTCTGTTTGCGCCCCTGCATTTGCATACACAGTCCAGTTGGAAGAAAACCACGGCGTCGCTGACGGTTTACTGTGTCTGGTCACAGATCTCCGCCACTGCCAGCAAGGCTTTTCCTGTCCCTGGCCAGACCCCTTTCTAGTCCTCGAGGCCCGATTCCAAATCCACCGCACGCAGAGGCACCCGAAGGTCCAGGTGGTGGCCGGCGCACAGGCCTCTGCGGGTGCCTGGGGCCCAGCGGGCAGCCTGGCTCGGTGCAGAGCTGAGCTCCGAAGCAGGGCATCTCCCACAGTGACCCGGGGCAGGAGCCAAGCACCAGGGCAGGTGAGGACAGGACGGCGGGGACGGGGACACCCCTCTGGGGACTCACCGGCTGTTTGGGGGGAATCTGAGGGTCCTGGGTTCCCACCCTCACCCTACGTGGGTAGAATCAGAGCAAAGGAAACAGTTCCTATTGAAACTTTTTATTCCTAGATGTGAGGCCTGGGAGACTCAGAAAACACACAGTTTAAGTAAGAGGCTCTTCATAAACTTGAAAAAGGAAAAATACCTCCTTTATTCTTAGGAAAAATCAAATCTACCAATCCAGGCAGTTTGTTTCTTAAAGGGAACAGACTAGGATTTCATCTTTAAGTCAAAGGTCCAGAGGGTGGTGGGTCATTTCTATAAATTGGCATCTTTGAGTGAAAATGAGTGAGGGGTGCAAAAAGCCAAAAATTGATACTTCTGTATTTAATAAAGAAGTAATGTTTTTATAATCAAAATACAAAATATGACAAAACCCCAGGGGTTTCCCAGTACCTCCGGGATAGTCTAGATTCCTCAGGACAGGGTCCCAGGGCCTGAAAACCATGAGCTGCTTCCTCACCCATGACTGGCCCTGTCCACCCAACCTCTGCTCCAGCATATTCTGGAAAAGGCCCTGATTTCTTGCCTCCCTGCCCTTGGAGGATGCTTCTCTCTTTAACGGGCTGAGTGCTTTGTCCCCCCTAAATTTGTATGCTTAAGCCCTAACCCCCCTTGTGATGGTATGAGGAGGTGGGGCCTTTGGGGGGTAATTAGGGTTAGATGAGGCCATGAGGGTGGGTCCCTCATGATGGTATTAGTGGCCTTGGAAGAAGAAGACAGGCCTTGCTACCCCTTCACCTGCACACACGCACCCAGGAAAGGCCATGTGAGCACCCAGCCAGGAGGTGGCTGTCCGCAAGCCAGGAAGGGAGCCCTCACCAAGAACGGAATCAGCTGGCTCCCTGCTCTGGGGCTTCCCAGCTTCCAGAAATAAGTGTCTGTTGCTTAACCGCCCAGTGGTATTGTATTATAGCAGCCACGATGGACGCGTGCAGCTAGCAGATAGCTGCTCAGCCTGTAAGACTCAGTTCAATCACTGCTCCTCCCCGTAGCCCTCCTCCGCCTGAGATCCAGGGAACCAGTCCCCCTCCTGCGCCCTCAGAGCCCTCTGGTCCCAGCACTTCTGCAGCTCTTGTTTGATGGCGTCAGACCCTCTGGTTCCTGTCTGTCCTGCCCACCACACGGCACACTCACGGCCGGGGTCAGGTCCTGCTCACCTGTATCATCATCCCCCGACCCGGCCGATCACCATCTCCATCACTGTGTCGACGTGTCGTAGTGACTTGATAAATTAGTCTTTCGAAGAAAGTTTCTTTTTATATCTCTGAACTTCTTGGTCATCATTAATAGTGTCACAGAGATAATCTTCGTTATTAAGAAGAATGGCAGGGACTTCCCTGCTGGTGCAGTGGTTAAGAATCTGCCTGCCAATGCAGGGGACACGGGTTTGAGCCCTGGTCCAGGAAGATCCCACATGCCATGGAGCAACTAAGCCCACGAGCCACAACTACTGAAGCCCGCGTGCCTAGAGCCAGTGCTCCGCAACAAGAGAAGCCACCGCAATGAGACGCCTGTGCACCGCAATGAAGAGCAGCCCCCGCTCGCCGCAACTAGAGAAAGCCCGCGCACAGCAAAGAAGACCCAACACAGCCAATAAATAAATAAATTTACATATAAAAAAAGAAGAACAATTAGAAATATAATCATCATTAAAACAGGATTTACCTAGTGCCTATGGGTGTGGGGACAGAAGAGTTAAACAGAATCTGTGTCTAGAATAAAATTCACACGTAATCCCTGATATCAAGGACTTTGTGGTCTGATCAGGGTGGCAAGACATGGGATTTAGAACCATGGGATTTTGAGGTTGAGCAGGTGTAGTTAGACAAAATAAAACAACAAACTAACAAGTGTCCAGATGGTTTTGATGTCGGGGACCTGCTCCAGCACGGTTCCATCTCCTGTAGCACGGCCACTGCAGGCCTGGGGGGTGGTCCCCACTGGGAGCACATGGAGGTCTTAGGGGGCCCAAGCTGGACTCAATGTCAAAGTTGGGGGAATGGCTTCCCCCACTGGGTTACACTCAGGTAAAGGGCCCCCCCAAAAGTGTCACAAAGTGTAATGAAAGTTTTGGTCTTATTCTCTGACCTCAGAACCTAGACAGGAATCCG
The DNA here is from genome assembly GCF_963455315.2 of Globicephala melas. Classification (NCBI taxonomy): domain Eukaryota; kingdom Metazoa; phylum Chordata; class Mammalia; order Artiodactyla; family Delphinidae; genus Globicephala; species Globicephala melas. Next base: position 99,904,258 of record NC_083324.2, read on the forward strand.
GGGAGATTGGCTGGGATGGCTTCAAGGAGAAGATGACGTGCTGCACTCAGAGTCCCTACTTCTCTCCAGCAAGGTCGTTCCTGGGCCAAGACTGTCGCGTCATTTCTTATTTCCTTACAGAGTTCTTCCCAGAGAATCCCCTCATTCTCCCTTGTGTCAGTTCAGGCCCTTTGAGACACAGATGCCGAGACCAGAGGAAACATGCGAGAGATTCACTGCATGAACATTTGTGACAAAGGGGAGGGGGGCGCAGGGGTGGGCAGGGAGGGCCTTCACCTGCAACACAGGTGTGACACCTGGGCGGGGGAACGGGGGCAGGAAGAGCCTCAGACCTGAGTCCTGAGGGTCCCGGCTGGGCCAGCAGGGAGTTGCTGAGCTGGAGCTGCCCGATGAGGCCTCCCTTAGAGGGCAGTCTGGCTCTAGGACGCCCTGGGCACCCAGAGCAGTGGGTCAGGCGTGCTGGCCCTGGTGGACCCAGGGGTGAGGCACCTGGAGGCCGTCAGTTAGCCGTGCTCCCCGCAGAGGTCCTTCTGGAGGACTGCCCCTCCCCTGAAGCTAGGGCTTTGCTGGAAGGCCTATGAGCTGTGTCAGATCCCCAGCAGTGAACATGACCTGACTTCCCTCCCAGGAGGAGGCAGGCCCCCAAGCAAGCCTCAGCCCCCTGGCTTAGCAAGAGGCCCACCTGAACCGTAGCAACGAAAAGCGGTAAGGGGGCACTCGAACTGCAAACACCATATAGCAGGCAGGAAGTTCATGGTCACAGGTGTGCAAAAGTAAATCCCGTGATTTACTTAGGTAGTTAAGTAGCTTCTCCGTCAGCTCCAGCTTCCTCTGCCAATTTGGGGCCACCTTCGTGAATTCAGAGCATTCCTACCCCTGCCCGTCCCCAGGGTCCCACACACGCCCCGTATCCCACCTGTCGTCGTGACACTGGGGGAGGATGGCCTCCCCTGGCTTCGCTGGAGGTCGTCTCAGGCCAGCTGGCCTGGGGTCATCAGCCTGTGTCTTGGCAGCTCTCCTGCTGCCCCTGGTGCTGCCCGAGGGGTGGGGCTCAGACAGCCCCCCTCAAAGCCACTGCTGGAGCTTCGGTTGTGAACGTAGCTGACCTGTCTCCCTCTCTCCACCTCCTGCAAGTAGCTTCTGCATTACGACGCTTCTGCAGCGGCCTCAGGAAGGGCCGTGACCTGGGGCGAAGCAGCTCTCTTCAGCTGTGGCATTTCCGGGAGAGAGCCTACAGCTGCACGTCTGCTGGTGACACTTCCAGCAGCTGGGGGAATAGATCCTTCCTTCCTGAGAGAGGGTCCGGGAGGGATCTCCCTGGCATGAGAATACTTGGGTGCAAATACTGTGGCAGCGTGGACCGCTACGCACTCCTTCACAGTGCTGTGAGGGTGTGAAGGTAAGGAACGCGGAATTAACACCAGCGTGGTTCGGACCTGCAGACCCATCCCTCCCCTTCAGAGGGCGTGTTCACGTGACCTCTCACCCACCGAGCACCGTTCACTCTGAGGGGAGGTGTCCCACCCGCCGGCCTCTTGCTTCTCTCCCTTACCTGTTCTCCCCTGGACCACAGGCTGTCAGGGGATCAAAGCAGTGGATGCAAACAGCCCGTCAGCCATCAGCCAAATCGGTTTGGAAGGGTTCCCAACAGCCTCTCGCTCCTGTTTCCCTGGATAAACCTCGAGTCGCGTGGTTACAGTATCTGTGCGGGGCGTTTTCCCAGCATTGCTGCTGCAGAAGCAGAAAAAGGCTCTGGTGCCCCGGGACGGCCCCGCTCCGCCCATGCGGAGGAGAATCACATACTCAGACGGTGTGAAACCCAGCCTAGAGCCCAAACCGAGACCCTTCCCTGATTTTCTGTGCAATCCGGGTAGCAGGGTTACGCACGTCTCTGCTATGGTCACAGATGATGAGTCAGAGCTGGGGTAATCTGGTAGCACCCCCAGAAGTGCTGCAAATAAGCCAGGGAGAACTCGGCCTCTCCTCCTGTGCCGGACCCACCGGGGCCGTGCTCTGTGACGTTTCGGCTCTAGAAGAGCTCCTCTCTCCTTTCCAGCCTCCGTCACGGACAGGACCGCCCGAAGTCCCCACCACCAGCAACTCACCGCTTTTGATGATAAGGAGAGTCCTTCTCTCACGGCCTCTTGGTTGAACTTGGAGATTCCCCTGGAAGGGGGCTGCTTGGAGACACGGAATGTAAGAGCTGGGGGGGATCTTGAAGAGAACCCAGTTCTGTGTGCTCATCACACTGGCCACTGCAGCCCCCGTGGAGGCACTGGACAAATGCCTTGCAACAGGGACTTTCCTGGACTCTGCACAGGGAAATCTCCCTTAAGCTGGAGTGTCATTTAAAACATCATTTTTATAGGAAAGCAAAACCAGGGTACAATGTGGTGCAGAATGCCAACTTTGTGTGAACCTTTAAAGACATTGTGATGTGTTGGCCCCTTTGGACAACTGCTCCTGAGGGCTGTGGAGGTGATTTGCCCCAGCAATGCCTTTTCTGGGTGTTAGGATTTGGTTACAAACAATGATGTGGGTTTTTTTCCTCACACCACCAAGCAGTTGGCTCAGTTCTGACGCTGTCCACCTGGAGAGAGCATCAGGTCCCACAGGCGAAGGGCTCAGTCCCACAGACCACTCTCTGCCCCCCCACTGCAGACACCTGTCACAAGCCCAGGGGGTCACCTGTGCTTCTGACCTCCTGGCACAGGTCAGAGGTTCCCATGACCCCGTCCTCAGGTCCGATTAACTAGAGTGGCTCACAGAACTCAGAGAAACGTTTTACTTACTAAATTCCTGGTTTATTGGGAAAGGATATGACTCAGGAACAGGCAGATGGAAGAGGTGCACAGGGCAAGGTGCAGGGAGGGGCTCAGAGCTTCCACGCTCCCCCTGAGCAACCAGTCTCCCCAAATCTCCAAGTTGTCACCAACCCGGAAGCTCTCTGAACCTTGTCCTTTGGGGGTTTTATGGAGGCCTCATCACATAGGAACTATCGATTAAATCATGGCCACTGGCGGTTGAACTCAACCTTCAGCCCCTCTCCCCACCCCAGGGGTGAAAGTTCCAATCCTCTAATCACGAGGCTGGTTTTCTCGGCAGCCAGCCCTCATCCTAGGGTTACCTAAGGCCTTTCTAGAAGTCACCTCATTGACAGAACAAAAGACACTTTTATCACTCTCAACACTTAGGAAATTTCAAGAGTTTTAGGAATTCTGTGCCAAGAATTGGGACAAATATATATCTCTTATTATAAATCACAGTATCACAGTATATACCCCAAAGAATCAAAAGCAGGGACTCAAACAGATACTTATACACTTGTATTCGTAGAAGCATCATTCACAATAGCTGAAAGGTGGAAACAGCCCAAGTGTCTATGGATGGATGATGGGTAAACAAAATGTGGTCCATGCACACTGTGGAATACTATTCAGCCCTAAAAAGGAAGGGAATTCTGACACAGGCTACGGCATGGGTGGACCCTGACGACATCATTCTAAGTGAAAGAAGACACAAAAGGACAAATATTCTGTTCTTTTGATGTCCCTAGGGAGGAGGGGTGTTGGGTGATTACCGTTTACTGGGGACAGAGTTTCAGATGGCAAGAAGAAAAGGGTTCTAGAGAGGATGGAGGTGATGGTCGAACACAATGTGAAAGGTCTTAGCACTGAACTGTACTTTTTGAAATGTTAAGATGGTAAAGTTTGTTATATGTATTTTTACCCCCAATTTTAAAAGGTTGGGGAGCACACGAGACAGGTTTCAAGACCGGGTTGTCCCCGACGTGTCCGTTCACAGGGGTCAGAGGCTGAGGTCGGAGCGTGGAGGTCCTTTCCCGGGTGCCTGGGTGGTCAGTGCAGGGCCTGAGCCCAGGGTCCCTGAATCCCGCGTCCGTGCTCTTTCCTCAACCCTCACTCTTCATGGTTCCTCTCCCCGCTGGCAGGAGAGATGCAGGTGACGAGGGCAGTCAGTTCAGGTAAAGGTCGCAGCGTCGCTTGTGCCGCCTTGACTCCCACCGCCCTGTCCAGGCCTCTACCGCCTGAGTCCCTGCCATAGCCCCGGCTGGTCCCCCACAGCCTCTGGTACCGCCTGAGTCCCTGCCGCAGCCCCGGCTGGTGCCCCACAGCCTCTGGTACCGCCTGAGTCCCTGCCGCAGCCCCGGCTGGTGCCCCACAGCCTCTGGTACCGCCTGAGTCCCTGCCGCAGCCCCAGCTGGTGCCCCACAGCCTCTGGTACCGCCTGAGTCCCTGCCGCAGCCCCGGCTGGTGCCCCACAGCCTCTGGTACCGCCTGAGTCCCTGCCGCAGCCCCGGCTGGTCCCCCACAGCCTCTGGTGGACCGTCTCCTGCAGGTACCGCTGCCACACGGCGACAACCACGGCACAGCCCTGTCCCCAGGTGGTCCAGGGATTCCCATTTTCAAAAACAGAAATGGCAAAAAAAGTTTCAACTTCAGTGCAACTCAACCGGTCAGGCATCCTGTCCTCCTAGAAGCAGACGTCGAGATGGGATCAAAGGTCTAGGAGACCAAAGGGGGAGAAATAGTCAGTACCTTGAAGGGTAAGCAGGTGGGAGCAGGGTAGGCAGGCGGGACCTCTGACCACCATGCCGGTCTGAGCCCTGGGGAGAGGAGGGGAAGAGCCTCAGATGGTCCCGGCCAGACTGACCGGGAGCCCTTGGCCCGAAGCTGCCGGGCGCTAGTGGCCCTGCTGTGCCTCGCCGTTGTCCAGGAGCACCTGGAGGACGTGTGGCCAGCCGTGGACACCGTGAGCAGCCATAGCTCAGCGGGGGGGGGGAGGTGAGCCACAGCCCAAGAGCATCCCTTCTCCCAACCTCTTACACAGAGACAATTCCTCCGTCTGCCAATGAAGCTCTCCCATGGCCTGGTCCCATGTCCACTGAGATGCTACATAGCTTCAAGGCCAAAGCCGCCTCCACCTCAGAACCTTCCCTTTGTCCCGTCTCTCCTCGAGGCCACGCTCTGTGAGCCTACCTTGTGGCACCTGCTACATTCACCCAGATCTTTGCCGTGTGCAAACTCTACCCCCTCGTCTAGACGGCCCCCGGGGGCCGGGCCGGTCCTGTCCATCCTCGCCGGGCTGCTCTCAGCACGGCATCTTCTGTCACTCCACCAAGGGCGTCGACGTGGAGTCTGTCTAGTCAAGTCAAATTAGTGTCCTCGCATTGATGGCCTCCCCGGAGGGGATGCCCAGTTCCGTGCCAGTGCTGGGCCGATGACCGGGCGAGCCCAACCAAGGACACAGGACGGGTCCCCTGTGCTCGTCCCTCCAGGGGCAGCGTCCTCGCCTCTGTGCACTGACCTGTCGTCTGATTCACGTGGGGTGCACACAGCGAGCCATCCGGGGTTCAGGAAGAACAGACCTTGGGAGGCGGCCTTTACAACTTAGCACGACACAGAGACCAGCTACGTAACTTTTAAAATAACTTTAAAAGACCCTAGCAACATGTAAACAGTAGGTAGTTAATATCCCTTCAGGAAGAGATAACTCAAGGAACGCCGAATTTTGAGGCTACAGAGGAAGGGAAAACGAGTCAGAAGACGGCGTTTGCTGCTTCACGGTGTTGCCCTGGGCCAGCCTTGCCCCGAGATGAGCCGCAGGTCTTTGGGTCTGGACGGAACGTCCTTTTACCCCCATTTTCCCTGCTGTCCTGCTGACGCTTCTTGCAGGACTCGGACTCCTCTGCCCTGGGCCATCCGCTAAAGTGGAAACGCAGCTGACCCCTCCTAATCGGGCAGAAATGGACAGAATGAGCTAGTGAGTTGTTCTCCCTTTAAAAGGAGAAAAGAAGAGAAAGAGAGGAATGAAAAAGAGCTAGAGCCACTTCGGGAAGAAATGAGCTACCTTCACGGAGGCACGAGACAGTTCTAGAAGTAACCTCTGAAGCGGAAAATTGACGACCGCCTTCTTCACAATATTTACTGGGACTGAAAACCCACTGTCAGGGGGTTATAGAGCAGACAGTTGTACTTTGAGGGAAAAAATAAAGTTTCATGAATAGGAAAAATATTTTTAAACGGGATATTTTCAATAAAAATTAGGTGTCCCTTATTCGTCATTGATCTAACTGCCCTTATCTGTTCCTGTGATGCACTCGATCCATCTTACAGGGGTGCCCCTTCGCTGCCCACGGCTACCCTGGCACCACCCCTGGACCACATACAAAGGTGCTGAGGGCGAGCCCTCCAGCACACACGGTGGCAGAGCCTAGACGGGGGTCCGGGCTGCCTGGGATACAGCCGTGGGACAGCCTGGGCCTCCCCTGCCCATTTCCCGGTACACTGAACAGAAGGCAGCTTCTGGGCTGCCACCTGCAAACCACCCTGACCACTCTGGCGATCCGTGCTGCCCAGTCACCCGCTGAGCAGCTGAGCTGAGCCTGCTGGAGAGGCAAGGCAAAGCAGGAACCCCAGCAGGCGGGTCCCCCCAGCCTCTTGGCCTCACACCCACACACCCTCTGCTCCTACGACCCCTGTCCTCACCCGCTTCCCTCCCCAGGGGCCAGCGCAGCAGTGGCACAGGAATCCAAGGAGGTCGCCCGAGTCTATGGGTGGGGAGGTCGGGGTGGCCCCAGCCACACTGTGTGCTGGCTGTCACCCCGTGAGGTCCCCTTTCCTGCTGGTGGCCCCTGCTGCCAGCAATGCCTCGGGGACCCCGTGGCAGAGTCAGGCTAGACCCTGACCCCAAAGGAAAACCTAGATGAGAGGGAAACAGAGACAGAGGCACAGAGAGGGAAGGACAGAGACAGAGGGAGGCCGGGAGAAAGCAGGTGAGCCGAGAAGCAGAATGAAGAGAGTGTGGGCAGGCGTGGGCCACGCGGGCAGGCTTTTCCTTGTTTTCTCTCTGACGGCTTGAAAGTGCCTTTCAAATGATTCACTCTCCTCCCTCTCCAGGGAGCAGCAGCCACGTGCCTCGAAATGTCAGGAGACAGTGAGTCCTGCACTCAGCTGACCCTGCAGGGCCCCTCGGGGGGCACCGCCAGGCCCAGTGTCCACTCGGTAACCACTTCTGCTCAGCAGGTGACCTGCAGTCACAGCACACACGATTAGGAAGGCGTTAGGGAAGAGGTCTCCCCGCAAAGGTAGACCCAGGCCTGGAGTCCCCATCACGACTCACGCAGCCCCTCCCTGAGGTCCCAGGGTCCAGAGCTCACAGCTGGCGCACGGGACGGTGATGAATGAAGGCCTTGAAGAGGAATCAGTTCCCCGCTCACAGGCAGAAGTGGAGGGAAATGTCCAGATGTGGCCAGATTGGGTCTTGCATTAGCTAGGCCCAGTCTTGACCATTCACACGTCCACTTCTTGAGTAACCTCATGTGACAAGTCCCCCAGCCTCTCGTGACATCTGTGTGGAGAATGGCAATGCCTGTCCCACCGGGTTGTGCTGATATGATCAGAGAACCATTTGTGCGAGGACGTTTTATCTGGTGGCTGGAAGTTACTCAAGAAAGCAGAGAGCTTGGTCTGCGGTGGCGGGGGGTTGGGGGGGAAGGCGTACCGGAGGGCTGGGGGCTTCGCTGAGGGTCAGGGGCTGAAGCTGCCAGCTGGAGAGGTGGTGCATCCAGGCGCCAAACCAGAAAGACACCTGGAAGCTGCCAGATCCCACAGACACGGAGGGAGGACCGCAGAGGCCACACCTTCACAAGCGGATGCGCGAAAGAACAGATTCCTGGAGTGGCCTTTGCCCAACTTAACCTCCTTACAAGCTTGTTTTAAAGAACAGCCTTTCTGATGATAATCACTGAATTTTAACACCTTCCTCTTCTGCCTTTGACCAAGATTTCAGTGCTTTGCATGGAAAACTTTCAGGGTTTACTCATTTCTTTCTAATCCTTTGTAAAGCCATTTTCTGTCTTGCCAATATTTTAGCATCTTAAGGACCCTTTCCCCAATTTTACTGTCTACTGATTTACCAAAAAAAAAAAAGAAAAACGTTCGAGCTTTTTATAAGTTTCCAGCAATAGGTTTGGAATGTCTTCAGGTCCCCCCAGGTGCTGATCGCAAAGAAAGGAGAGGCCGCAGAGCAAGGCGAGTGTCTGAGGCCGGAAGGAGGGAGGGCTGCGCGTCTGAGGGAGGGGGACCGTGGAGCCAGTTTTCCCCCGCCCAGGGCAGTCAGTCCCTCCCACGCTGGGTTGGGATGACTCCTGTGCCCCAGAGGAAGTTGCAGAACTGACGGTGCAGCTTCTCCGCCTTGCTCTGTTTCCACATTGCTCCCCCTGACCCAGCCCGACGCCGTGCGTGGGACACCCGAGCGGTCCTAGGGAGAGGTGCGAGCGGGGAGGACCCAAGGCCTCCTGCCAGCGGCCACGGAGGGAGGGTCTGCGTCAGCCTCAGCCTGTGGATCCATCGTGATGTTTCCAGCTGGAACGCCTGGTGTGCTCACCTGGGCCCCCCTACTTCTGGGAGGCCCCGCAGACATTCCCCCATGGAGCCCACGGTGAGGCTGACCGCAGGGGCCCCGTCAGCCTCAGGCAGCTGGGCACTCGGAAGAGGGGTTATGACTCTTGGCTCCTGGACGAGAGGGGCACGCCCGGGCCACACATCGAGGTCTGTGGGGCGGGGGGAGGGAGAGAGAATCTGGGGTTCTGCCTTTATTAGGGTCCAGGGTGGGGTGCCTAGGGTTTTGCTGGTTGTCTCTTTATGGGTGAGTTTAAAACATAAGAGCAGGAATTAAAGCACAGGAAGGGGAAAGCAGGCTTAATTTTATCTTCTATCTCTTTTTAATCTGGGTCACCCTGGCTTTCTAATAGGGGAGCTTAATGGGTGGGGTGGGGGGCTCTTTAGCTAGCAGTGATGCTGGGAAGGTGTTTATTCCAGATGAGTGTCTTTGAAGTGGAGACGCCACTTACATCACCATCAGAAAAGCTAATTGTCAGGCGCTGGCGCTGCAGGGAGCCTTCTGGGAAGTAGCTGCTCTCCCTGGGTCCTCAGATGACAAGTTATCTAAGACACCCCAAGCCGGAGCCACCCTGAATTCCTGACCCAGAGGAACCCAGTGAGATAATCCGTGGTCGCGTTCCTCTAGGCTGTGACATTTGGGGATTATTGGTTATGCAGACGGAGGAGGAGGCCGACAGCAGGGGAGGAGGCTGAGGCCCAGATCCCAGGAGCCCGCCCCCGCCCGCGGGGGCTCTCGGGCGCCAAAGCTTCTGGAACGGATCCCTGTAAGCTTCATAAGCAGGTAGAAGGAACAGGTATTTTGTAAGTTGGGACATATGACAACCTGGTCATTGTGGCAATGATCCTTAGATGAATTGACTTTCAGCGCGTTGGTTTTCTGTGAATAGCCTAGAGCTGGGATAGATACCCAGTGTGCTTAGACTTTGGAATCCTAGAACCAGGGTTTTAGAAAGCCTTTCCTCTGAAATGTGCTAAGGTGGGGCTTCCTACGAATGAGTAATATTAAGGTAGTTTGTAGCTGAGTTACAAGTCTCGGAGACAAATCACTTCTCTCTCTGTCTCTCCCCCTCCTCCCCTCCCCCTCCCCCTCCCCCTCCCCTCATCCCCCCTCCTCCCGCTGCTCCCCCCTCCCTCTTTCTCTGTCTCTGTCTCTCTCTCCATGTATCTGGGTCATTGTAAAACAAAGGTAATCAATTCCCTATCCAGAGGTGACAGTACTTCTACTTTCTGATAATCTGTGATTATGTTTGGGAATAAAGTCGCCTCTGCAGGATGATGGTAAGAATGTAATTTACAGGTAGAATAAAAAGAAATAGAATTCATAAATAACATCTCCACAGGTGCTTTAAAAATGACTTTTCCACTCTCCCAAAGATGTGGGTGCCTACTTCCTCTTGTAAACACCCAGGATTGCCAGCGAGCGAGCCAGCTGCCACCGCTACGAAAGGTTTCTGCGAAGCACAGTCTGAAAACGCCAGGTTCACCCACTGCAGGAGGGTGAACCCCGGCCTCGGTCCTGGGCTCACGGTCGCCACGTGAGGCCTGCTCCATGGCAGTGCCCCCCATCTCTGAAGTGTGCAGTGGTGCCTGTACAGTGCTGGCGGCCAGGAGCAGGGCCGCCCCACTGGCCTGGGGGTCTGGGGGGGAAGAGCAGCCGTCGGAGGACTGCGTTACAGGAGGAGGGCCGTCCGTGACGGCTCGGGGATCAGCTCTGCGGAGTCTTCAGGAACCGCAGGCTGGGCCCGTGTCTGACCGCAGCCCCCGTGGCTCTGCAGCATTAGGCTTGTAAATTCTCTCTGTTTCCATCTTCCCCGATCTCCTTGAGGGCAGGGCCATGGCCCAGTTGTCCTGGTGTCCCCGCCCAGCACTCAGCCCAGGGCTGGCACGAGGATGGGACTCACGGGTGACTGCTGAGCTGATCGGAGGGGTTAACTCACGGCTCCAGGACGGAAGGCAGAGCTGGGGATGGAGGGACCACTGGGGCTGCCCCGGCCTGCCTGATGGCCGGGGACGGCGGCGCTGCGTGGTGGCTCTGAGTGACGGGCCTTGTGGAAGCGCCAGGCCCGGGCAGGTGTTAAAGCCTCAGGCGGAGGCTTCCCGGGGGCCCTCCCGCTCACGACAGGGTCACTGGGGCCTGGGGGAGACCCGCTTCGTGGAATCACGGGGGCCTCTGCCTGAAACACATTTCCAGTAAGATGCTCCCAGGCCTTTCCTCCCTTGAGGCCCAATAAAGGCGTTGTCTGTGCTGCAAAGCGCACGCCTGGTGTTCAGCACGCCACCTCTGGCAGCCTGCAAGCCAGCCAATCAAGACGCCCACTGACAGGTGCCCGGCAGCTGGGGTGCCTCCCTCCTGAGCTGAAGACCGGATGCAGGGAGAGCGCAGGCGGAAGGAAAGGGCCGGCGCACGGGGTAGCGCTCAGGCCGCTCTCTCCCGCTCTGCCTGTGTGTCACCATTCCTCTCTATGCTCCTCCTTTCCACTTTCCTCACCTCTGCCTAACTTCCCTCTCTCCTTCCTTCCTTCCTTCCTTCCCTCCTTCCTTCCCTCCTTCCTTCCTCCCTTCCCTCCTTCCTTCCCTCCTTTTTTCCTTCCTTCCTTCCCTCCTTCCTTCCCTCCTTCCCTCCTTCCTTCCCTCCTTCCTTCCCTCCTTCCCTCCTTCCTTCCCTCCTTCCTTCCTCCCTTCCCTCCTTCCTTCCTTCCTTTTTTCCTTCCTTCCTTCCCTCCTTCCTTCCCTCCTTCCCTCCTTCCTTCCCTCCTTCCCTCCTTCCTTCCTTCCTTCCTTCCCTTTTTCCTTCCTTCCTTCCCTCCTTCCTTCCTTCCTTCCTTCCCTCCTTCCTTCCCTCCTTCCTTCCCTCCTTCCCTCCTTCCTTCCCTCCTTCCTTCCCTCCTTCCCTCCTTCCTTCCCTCCTTCCCTCCTTCCTTCCTTCCTTCCCTTTTTCCTTCCTTCCTTCCCTCCTTCCTTCCTTCCCTCCTTCCCTCCTTCCTTCCCTCCTTCCTTCCCTCCTTCCCTCCTTCCTTCCCTCCTTCCTTCCCTCCTCCCTCCTTCCTTCCTGTCTGCTTCTCCGCCTTCCTCTCTCATCTCAGGAAAGAACTTTATGTCTAGTCATTCTCCTCATTTCATAGCCCACTCTCTCCACCAGTCCCTGAGTTTTCATTCTATTTTATTATTTTTATAATATAGTTATATGCCATCCTCATATCCTCCCCTCCCCTCAGAAAGGACCTATTCTAAAGGGCTTAATATATGTCCTCAAGTAAGCAATGATCCCTGAATACATGGGACTATTCTATATATGCATATTTCTAGGTACAATAATTGTCTCATTAAACACACAGATCTGTACAGTTTGACGCGTTCTTGATGAATGCATGCATTAGCACAATCACCCCAGTCAAGATGTAGCCGTAGAACATCCTCATCTCCCCAGAAAGTTCCGTCATGTCCCTTTCTAGTCATCCCCACTCTTCAGAGGCACCTACTCCTCACATTAGTTTCCTCCTCTGGGCTGACATGAGGATGTGGAATCACACAGTGTCTGGTCCATTACATCTGGCTGCCTTTATGCAACACAGTGTTTTTAGAGTCACCCCTGCGGTTCTCTCCCTCGCTCTGCTGAGCTGTGTCCCATCATGTGAGTGCGTGGACTTTATCCATCCATCAGCTGGCACACGTTTGGGTTCACTCCACGTTTGACTGTTACGAATGCAGCTGCTATGAACGTTTGTGCACGTCTTTACACGGGCATGTGTTCTCCGTTCTTTTGGATAAATACCCAGCAGTGGGATCGCTGGGTCACTGGGGACATGCACGGTCAGCTATATAAGCTGCTTCCAAATCGGGCGCCGCTGGGCACCGCCGGCAGTGCTGGCGTATTTCCACTTTAGTGGGTGGCTGGGAGCATCTCGTTACAGTTTTACTTGACGTCCCCCTGATGGCTCATGATGTTGCTTATCTTGAATGTGTTCATAGGCCATTTGCATGTCTTCTTCTACAAAGAGTCTAGACCCTTTGTCCATTTTAAAAATCGGGTTGTTTATATTTTTATTGAATATTTTTAGAAGTTCTATACATATTTTAGATTTCTGTACTATAAATATTTTCTCCTACTCCGTAACTTACCTTTTCATTTTCCTAATGGTGTCTTGACACGCAGACAGTTCTTATTTTAATGAAGTCTATTGTATCAGGATTTTGTTTTGTTTTGCTTTATGGTTGGGGTTTTTCCTTGTATGACCTAAGAAAATGTTGCCTATATTCACCAGAGTTCAAGAAGGTATTCTCCTCTATTTTCTTCTAGAAGATTTATATTTTAATATTTTGTGTTTAAATTTATGACCCCTCTTTAGTTAGTTTTTATGTGTAGTGTGAGGTAAGGGTTGAGGTTCATTTTTCTTTCCATACAGTTTTTCCAGCACCATTTGTTGGAAAGACTTTTCTTTCCCACTGAATTTCCTCGAAGCTTGTGTTTATAATTTACATTAATAGCATTGTACCACAATTTCCATTGTTTCTTAATTTTTCTTAACACGATGTTTGTAAGATCCACCCGCATTGCTATAGTCAGTCATTTAGTTATCATCCATTCATTCAATCATTCAATAAATGGTGGAGAGAACAGAAAATGTCTCTATTCTCATGAGGTTTATAATCTAACGAGGATATTGACCAAAGTAAATAAATATATATAGCCAGTAAGAGCCATAAGGAAAAATAAAGCAAGATGAACAGAAAGAGGTTTTTTGATATTGAGTTGTATGAGCTGTTTATATGTTTTGGATATTAACCCCTTATTTGTCACATCATTTGCAAATATTTTCTCCCATTCAGTAGGTTGTCTTTTCATTCTGTTGATGGTTTCCTTTGCTGTGCAGAAGCCTTTAAGTTTCATTAGGTCCCACTTGCTTATTTTCACTTTTGCTTCCTTTGCCTGAGGAGACAGATCCCCCACAATATTGCTCTGAGGTATGTCAAACTCTTAGGTTTTCTTCTAGGATAGTCTTTTATTTTTAAATAGATTATTTATAGTCATTTTATACTTTGTTTCAGATAATCCCAGTGTCTGAAGTCTTTGGGGTATAAACCTATTTTGGGGAAATTCCCTTGTGGTCCAGTGGTTAGGACTCCACACTTTCACTGCCGAGGGTCCAGGTTCAATCCCTGGTTGGGGAACGAGATCCCACAAGTGGTGCGGCGTGGCCAAAAGAAAAGAATAATGATAATAAAATAAATCTATTTTGGGCTATTCCCTCTGACTCTCACTTCGGGAAGCTTGCCTCCTCATTATTTTAATCTATCCATATATTCAGAATATATTAAAGTAACGTTGCAGGGCTTGGGCTCCGTCAGAAATCGAGCAGTCAGAAGTCCCCACCTCGTGGAGCTTACATCCCAATGTGGGCAACCTTCATTCCCACTGAGGTCACTTGATTCAACGCTTCATTTGTTGAGGGCAGACGTACAGGCTAGACTTACTTGCTTAGGGATTTGACATGGTGCTTTAAAACATTTAAAAATTTATTGAGCCTCAAGATGTTTTCCACGGGAAGTTTTCCAGGACGTCTAGTCTGCAGTACTCCTGGAAGCACTCAAATATTCTCTTTTCAAAACCCAGTAACTTCATTTGGTTCTCATTATTTCACCTTCATAGTTTGAGTATCATTGCTCAGATACTTGAAGATGTGTATAAGCTTATTTAAATGTTTTGCTCTGTTTGGCCTGTTAATTCATATTTGTCTGGTGTAATCTGTTCAGTTCATGATGTGACTTTATGGTATCTGCATTCCTTAAATATCTCATTATTTGTTCCTCTGAGCTCATACTTCCTTGGTTCTGTCAAAGCTAAGAATTGCCCCTCCTCCCATAAATAATTAGAAAATTGGAAAACAAATGGGCATGATTAGAAAATCTACAACAACAAATGCTGGAGAGGGCGTGGAGAAAAGGGAACCCTCTCGCACTGTTGGGAATGTAAATTGATACAGCCACTATGGAGAACAGTATGGAGGTTCCTTAAAAAGCTAAAAATAGAACTACCATACGACCCAGCAATCCCACTACTGGGCATATACCCTGAGAAAGCCATAATTCAAAAAGACACATGCACCACAATGTTCACTGCAGCACTATTTACAATAGCCAGGACATGGAAGCAACCTAAGTGTCCATCGACAGATGAATGGATAAAGATGATGTGGTACATATATACAATGGAATATTACTCAGCCATAAAAAGGAACGAAATTGGGTCCTTTGTAGAGATGTGGATGGACCTGGAGTCTGTCATACAGAGTGAAGTAAGTCAGAAAGAGAAAAACAAACATCATATATTAACGCATATATGTGGAATCTAGAAAAATGGTACAGATGAACTGGTTTGCAAGGCAGAAATAGAGACACAGATGGAGAGAACGAGAGTATGGACACCAAGGGGGGAAGCAGGGGTGGGGGTGGGATGAGTTGGGAGATTGGGATTGACATGTATACACTAATACGTATAAAATAGATAACTAGGGCTTCCCTGGTGGCGCAGTGGTTGGGAGTCCGCCTGCTCCCAGGGCGGGGACATGGGTTCGTGCCCTGGTCCGGGAAGATCCCACATGCCGCTGAGCGGCTAGGCCCGTGAGCCATGGCCGCTGAGCCTGCGCGTCCGGAGTCTGTGCTCTGCAACGGGAGAGGCCACAACAGTGAGAGGCCCGCGTACAGCAAAAAAAAAAAAAAAAGTCAATGAGACTAATTCTCTCTGCTAGAATCTGATCAATACATAGGAAATTTAGGGAGATTGGGTGCCGGAATACTGAGCACAGTACTTGTATATTTTAGTGGCGTACATCCCAGAAACTATGAACACATTCTAGCGCACTGTTTCTCAGTCATTTTTTTCATTATCAGCCCCCTAAGGGGCCCTTTCAAAAGCTTTTTTACAATTGTTCCATCGCCACGAAATTTTAATACCACTGTTACACTGACCCCTTTGTACGTACCAGTGTGTGTGTGAGTGTATTTATTTAATAGAGTAAAATTTTTCTGCCCCCTTGGGGTCAGTATCATCTCCACTGAGACCGTATGTGGTTTATCCCTTCAGTCACTTCAAACGTAAGTAGCACCTTTACGGTTATTTGCCTGCATTGCTATCTTCTAGCAACAATAAATTAGAAATTAAAGAAAAAAATTTAAAACCTTTCTAGTAGCATCCAAAAACGTGAGATATTTAGGGATAACTCTGACAAAAGATGTTGAAAATTTGGACAATGAAAACTATAAAACATTGCTGAGAGAAATTAAAGATATAATTTCAATGGAGATGTACACCATGATCACCCATAAGAGGCTTCAATGTTATTATGCTATCAATTCTCCCCAGATCGATATATGGATTTGATATCATTCCAATCAAAGGTCCAGAAAATTTTTTAGTAGAAATTAGCAATCTATTTCTAAAATATATATGAAAAATAAAAAATCTACAATAGACAAAACAATTTTGAGAAAGAACAAAGTTGGGAGATTTATACTGCCTAATTTTAAGATTTACTGCAGGGCTTCCCTGGTGGTGCAGTGGTTGAGAATCCACCTGTCAATGCAGGGGACACGGGTTCAAGCCCTGGCCCAGGAAGATCCCACATGCCAAGGAGCCATAAGCCCGTGGGCCACAACTACTGAGCCTGCGCTCTAGAGCTCGTAAGCCACAACTACTGAAGCCCCTGTGCCTAGAGCCCGTGCTCTGCAACATGAGAAGCCACTGCATTGAGAAGCCCGCGCACCGCAACGAAGAGTAGCCCCCACTCGCCGCAACTAGAGAAAGCCCGTGTGCAGCAACGAAGACCCAGTGCAGCCAAAAATAAATAAGTAAAGATTTATATTTTTAAAAAAAGACTTAGTACAAAGCTACAATAATCAAGACATTGTGGTAATTGTGTGCGGATAAACATATATATATCAGTGGAACAGACTAGAGAATCTAAAAATAGACCACACCCATAGTCAACTGCTTTTTGGCAAAGCTGCCATGGTATTTCAATAGAGAGAGGATAGTTTTTCCAACAAATGGTGCTGGAATAACTGGACATCCATATGGAAACACATGGGCCTTGACACTTACACCATATAAAAAATTAACCCCAAATGGATCATATGCCCAACTGTGAAAGGTAGAACTATAGAATTTCATGATGAAAATCTCTGCCATCTTGAATTAGGCAGAGAATTCTTAGACATGACCCAAAAAGGAACAAATGTAAAAGAAAAAATGATAAATTGGACTTCATTAAACTTAACAACTTTGAATCTTTGAAAGACACTGTTAAGAAAATAAAAAGACTGAGAGAACATATACCTAATAAAGTACTAGTATTCAGAATATGTAAAGAATTCTTGCAACTCAATAATAAGACAACACAGTTAAAAACATGGGGAAAATATTTGAACAGTGCCTTCACCAAACAAGATACACAATGTCAAAAACACACAAAGATGCTCCACATTAGATCACTAGTCATAAGAGAAATGCACATTCAAACCACAGAGAGGACTTCCATGGAGGCACAGTGGTTAAGAATCCACCTGCCAATGCAGGGGACACAGGTTCGATCCTTGGTCTGGGAAGATCCCACATGCCTCGGAGCAACTAAGCCATGCGCCCCAACTACTGAGCCCGTGTGTCACAACTACTGAAGCCCGCACGCCTAGAGCCCGTGCTCCACAACAAGAGAAGTCACCACAATAAGAAGACCACGCACTGCAAAGAAGAGTAGCCCCTGCTTGCCGCAACTAGAGAAAGCCCACGTGCAGTGAAGACCCAACGCAGCCAAAAAATAAATAAAAATTTTTAGAAAACCCCACAAAGATACTAATATACACTATTAGAATATCTGAAGTTAAAAAAGAAAAAAACCCTGATCATAGCAAGTGTTGCTGCTGACACTGCAAAATTGTACCGTCGCTGTCGGAAGTCCTTTGGCAGTTTTAAAATAAAGTTAAACCTCTATGTTCCATATGATCTAGCATTCTGGCTCCTAGGTATTAACCCCCCAAAAGGGAAAAGCTGTACATAAGTGCTTACAGCAGCTTTCTTACAGCCAAAATGTGTAAACAGCTCCGAAGTCTGTCAGCTGAACGGCGAGTCAAATTTTGGCGCATCTGTACGACGCAAGACCCCTCAGCAATAAAAAGAAACAAACTACCAATCCGCTCAGTGACACGGAGGAACCTCAGAAGCGTCACGCTCAGTGAAAGAAGCCAGACCCCACAGAAGCCGTATCATGTGATCCTATTTACATGAAACTGTAGAATTCCAGAAAAGGCCAAACTGTAAAGGTAGAGAGCAGAACTAGCTTTGGGGGCTGGGGAGCAGGGGCGGGGGGGCTCAGGGGAATTCTGTAAAGGGTCACTGATGAACCTTGTGAAGTGATGAAATGATTCCATATCTTGACTCTATACCGATTTGTCAAAACTTCAGTAAATTTCATTTTAAGTAAATTAAATAAAGCTGATTTTTTTTTTTTAAAGCTAGGGCCCTAGCTTTTGTACTACTTCCTAAACTTAGGAATGAGTGGTAGGGGGAGGGTCTGGAAGGATCTTCCAGCGTTCAACAGCCCCTGCCCGCTGTTTGCCACAGGTCGACCTGCGGGGGGTTGGGGAGCACTTCCGGAAGTACCAAGATCTGCCCCGCGGAAGGGAGGCGGACAGGAGGGGGGACAAGGGGTGTTCGGAGGTGGGCGGGCTCCCGCGGCTTCTTCCACTGTCCGCCCTCCTTTGCTTCTCACCCCTGCCAGGCTCTGGGATGTCCGCATTCTATCTTCTCACCTTTGACTGGCTCTAAGCTGCTGCTGCCGTTCTTACTCCCCATCTCTCCCCGCCCCCCAATAAAAGTGGGAGTGATGCTGGAGAAAAGAAGGGGGCGGGGCAGAACGCGGAAGCTTTCCACACGCGCCCGCGCCCCCGGCTCCCGTGGTCTGGGTCCCAGAACCCCGGTTCTGTCTTCCCAGAGGTGGCTCACAATTCTTGCTCTCAATTCTGGGAACCATCAGCTATCTTCTGGCTTCTAGGGTAGAGTTCCAGGGGGAGAGCCAGCCACCTGGGCTCGTCCGTGATCACTGCAGTCAGCAAATTTCAGGCCAATTTTTGGCCTTGAATCTTCTTGTTTGGATAAAACCTGGATTTGGATTTTACACCTGTACGAAACAGCCACCGGTGGCTCTGCGGGAAGTCGAGGTGGGGTTGGGTCTCCGAGTGCAGCCCCAGGGGCAGAGCTCAGAAAAGTCGAGAAAGGAGAAGGAGGCACCCGGGCCCAGAGCGGAGTGGGATGAAGGGCGCGGGACAGAGAGGGCTGCCATGCGCCTGGGGCAGCAGGAAAGTTTGGCAGAGCAAGGGATGGTGATAAAGTTGGGAAGGTGGGGGTGGGGTCAGTTCGGGGACCTTAATGACAGGTAGAACGCTGGCTGCTCAGAGCAATAGCAGAGAACCTACAGCTGATGGGGTTCAGCTCCTCCTTTCACAGCTGAGGAGACAAGGCCGAGGACAGTCAGGGGCTGACCCGTGTCATGGTGAGTTAGTGGCAGACGTGACCCCAGAATTCTGTTCTCCAGACACTCAGAGCAGCACTGATGACAGCAATGCCTTCTAATGGTGTGCAGACGAGAAGTACCAAAGTTTTCTGAAAACGTCTATCTGCGGAGGAAGGAATATGAAATGATCAGACCATGGGAAACTGACATCGCAGTTGGGTCTTTGAAGCCAACTGGGTAAAAGGGGCTTCTCCGATCAAGTGGGTTCACCCGCTGCCTCACCGATGAATTCTTGCACAGGCTTCAAGAGTGGTCAGTCAACTTGGTCACGTCCCCAAGCAGGCTGCTGCCTGCCTCAAAAGCAGGTGAGCAAGCGTCCAGCCAGGTAAGCACTTTGGCCCTGAAATATACAAACACTGGCTCGACCTCTGGTCTCCGTTTCTCACTGTCAGGTTTGGTTGATGTGCAAAGAACACACTTTCCACCAGTTTGGCCATTGGTTAATTGCTCTGGTGGAAAATTTTCGAGAAGTCCTCTTGCTCTGTGCCTCTAGTCTCTGGCCATTACGTTTTTTAGGTCACAAAGACGGAGAGAGAGCTTACGAGATTGTTTTTCATTCTCAAGCTGGGAGCCAAGTATCTTATCCTATTAATTGTTCTGAAACATTTCATTCTGCCCTTTCTCTTCCAATACAACAACTTTTTGTCACAAACCACTCCTTGTGGCCTGCGGAAATTAGGCACCAAATTCCCAGCTTGGCCATTCATGTCAAATAAGAGACCATTAGTAGACTTCGATTAACTGGATGCTCCTGGAAGAGGCCAAGAATGCCGACTGGGTCTCTGCGGGTCTGCTGCAGAAATGAGCCTGGAGACGGAACGGTCCACGTCTTGATTCCGAGCCAGACATCTTCGGAATGACCACGGTGGACAGTCAGCTTCTCAGCTTCGTGAACAAATGCACCTCCATTATCTACTCATGGATCTGCTATCAAAGGTCTAATGTGGACTGTTTCAAACCTTGGGACTGACTGGAGAAATCGAAATGAAATTCATCTTGGAGACGGCAAGTATGAATGGTGTGTGCCTGGGTGCACATGCACTAGGTTTATTAGGTTAAAAAAAATAAAGAAACCCCCAAACCCTTTGTTACGATATGCTCGTACATGGCCCCACCACACACAACGCACTTTTCCCCCAATACGAAACGTGAAAATATAGCGTCAGTCACCCTGGAAGTGTATGGTGGAAAGAAAATGGACACTCCAGTTAAGATAATCGGCACAGATTACGACTTTTCTAAATGTGTGTGAGGTTTTTGCATTCCTTCCATCTAATTCAGTATCAGAGTTCACGGCACATCCTAGTTCCCTGTGGTTCGGAAGCACCTCAATTCTTGAAAAATTCTGCTTCCTTCAAGACTGCTTATCTGCTGCAATAATTACCGATAAGTCTGTCAGCATGAGGAATGGCGCGCTGCACGGCTCTGAGATGGCAGAGGGTGGTGGGCTCCTCTGCATTCATCTCGATAATCTTTATCGCTGCGTAAACAGTGAGACACATCATCATGATTCATGCTCAAGTCGCTTCCCAGCTCGACACTGATTCCAGAGCAATTCTCCCTAATAAACTGCTTTATTAGGGCTGAAAGGCGACAGCAAGAAAATGTCAAAAGACGGGGACAGTCTGGACTTGGCGAGGTGGTGATCAGACACACGGAGCAGCAGATCTAAACATCCTGCTGAGAACGGTTCACTGACAGCACTTTTAATTATGCTCATCGGAGAGTCCATGTTAACCCGAGTTAGCAGACACCAGACACAAAGGGTAAATTCCAGATCTGTGTTGCGAGTACTTCCTGTTTTAACATCTTAAAACTTACAAGAATTAAATCAGCATGTCCCTGGAAGGCTACTGAAAGGCTGGGGTTAGGGAGTTACTCTAAAAATATCTGAGCATGAATGGGATCATATTCCCAGACAAGTCCAGGCTTCTCTCATCTCTGCCTAGTGGGAAGAAAATCTTCAGTGTAGGAAAATGATTCTCAGGCTGGCACCTGGGCGCATCTGTGATCGCCAAGCTGTTTCTAGCGAACCACTTTCCCTCCTGGGAGAGAGGTAATGTCCAAATGCTACAGATGGGACCAGAGCCTATGAGATGTGCCTGTCTGTTCCAAGCCCAGAAGAAACCAGACCCTCCCAAGGTTCCTCTCCCTTTAGGACTGCATCGGTTCCCACTGTGCGGGGTTATTTTTAAACACTGGTATAAAATGTGCTGTGGCCCAGCTGCTCACTATCAAGACCAACATAAGGTCAATTTTATACAGTTGCTCTTTCTCGAAGAGCCAATGTTAAGTGACCCAAAAGGCCAGTTTTCCCCACTAATAAAGGTATTTGTTCTTGGAAAGCTGCCGTTGTGCTGTGAAACTTCTCTTTCCCTGTTTTACTAATGCAAACTTTGAACCTTGAAAATATTGGTGGATTTAATTTTCATACTCTCGGGGCTCGGATGACAAGGTACCGGCATGGCTCAATTATGTCCATTAACAACGAACTGAGCCTGAATGAGTCAAATCCACTGAGAAGCCCCAGATCGTACAGAGCCCAGGTTTAGCCAACCACATGTCTTTTCTTTTTTTTTTCTTGTGTCTCAATAAACTTTAATCCATGCCATCTAAAAATACAACAGCTCAAAATTATATTTACATGCATTGCAAAGAAGACCCATCCTTTTTTTTTTCTTTTTCACATTTCTTTTCAATGAGGTTTGAAACCTTTCAAATGGTAAGAATTTTCATCTCACCCGTGAAATAGTCAAGTGAGAAGCTGTTGCAAAACAGGGCTGTGAGGAAAGGAGGGGGATCCCGCACAGACCAGGGAGCCAGACTCCCATGGGGTCACATCCAAGTCCTGCCACTCACTGGCTTAGCTGAGCGCGTCTAGTGCCTCTCGGTCTTGTCCTCTCTGGGTGGGGCGGGAACTTTGTAGGACTTGTGAAAACTGGACAAATCGCATACGTAAAGCTTCTTAGAAAGGGCTGCCTGGCGTCTGCCATTAGCATCGTTACAAATGCAGAAGCTCTTTTTTGTTCGTTGACCCTCACCAAATTCCTGTGAAGAAAGGCTCATTTTACAGATGAGGAAACTGAGGCTTAGAAAGGTTAAATAAAGTACTCAGGGCGACAGAACTAGGAGGGAAGAGCCGGGCGTGTTTGCTGCAAAGCCCCATCGACAGTAGGTGTTCTACTTCGCTTCTTTTCTGAGCTGAGCAGAGTGTTTATTTCTAGTGCTTTGCATGATGCCTTTTCTCTCCTTCCTTTCATCCCTTCTTTCTTTCCTCCCTTTCTCCTTTCTTCCCACAGAATATTTTTAGCATCTCCCGTGGGTAGAACGCCCTCTTGATCCTCAGGAAACAGTTACACATCATTAAAACGGGGCTGAAAGCTTTCAACTGGCTTTTCCTCGGGGCTCATTCAGCGCCCCAAGGCACCATCCCTGCACCGTCAGAAACTCGGAAGTCGCGAGCCCATTCACCTGCCCCCAAACGAAGTTTTCCCAACTCCCTCATCTAAAAGAGGGCCTCCTGTCTTCCAGAAGACACCCGCCTCTGCTTTGGTTCACCCCCAAAGAAGTGTATTGTTTCAAGGAGACAACCCTGCAGGGTTTTCAGCAGCTCAGAGGCGCTGTATGTTCCGGAATTCCCGCGGCCAGTGCTGACGTTTGTGTCATTTTATTCTTTTTGAGAAAGAGAATGCATTAAATGTGAGTCCAAAGGTGATTTTTTATTTTTTTGCGGTACGCGGTACGCGGGCCTCTCACTGCTGTGGCCTCTCCCGTCGCGGAGCACAGGCTCCGGACGCGCAGGCTCAGCGGCCATGGCTCACGGGCCCAGCCGCTCCGCGGCATGTGGGATCCTCCCAGACGGGGGCACGAACCCCTGTCCCCTGCATCGGCAGGCGGACTCTCAACCACTGTGCCACCAGGGAAGCCCCCCCAAAAGGTGATTTTTAAAGACGTGTGTAACTGCTGTGTTTTCTTAAAAAAGAATGAATGATTAAACAACAAGTTTCTACTGTATAGCACAGGGAACTATATTCAATACCCTGGGATAAAGCATAATGGAAAGGAATATTCAAAAGAATATATATACATATGTATGTGTATACCTGAGTCACTTTGCTGTACAGCAGAAATTAACACAACCTTGTAAGTCAGCCCTACTTCGATAAAAACAAAAAGAGGAAGACCATGGAAAGTAGCCCCAGCCCAGAACATGCTCGGGGTGGAATCACGTCCCTGTGTGGTCAGCACAGTCCCCTCAGCGCCCACGCTGCCCCGAGATCTCACCACGCAGGCCCTGGAGGTCAGTGTAGCCGCAATGGACTCAGCTCGCCTGGTCTTACTAGCACGCTGTGAGCGTGAGTCCGTGTGCGTTTCCTCCCAGCGTGGGGAGCTGCAGGGACTGGGCTTAGAATAGGAGCCCCCTGGTTCTCACGGGCAGCAGGGCTGCAAGGACATATGCTGTGTTGACGTGAGACAGCACTCCCAGCTGCGGGGGTTACCGCGCCCCTTCGGTGATGTTCCTGCCGCTCTGAGCCCTTGAATAACAACGGCAGATGCTGGCTGACTCAGGCGTTCCGGGGCTCCAGCAGGGTGGCGGGGCTGAAACCAGAGGAAGCCCGTGGCAACCACTGCCACTGCTCACCCTGGCCCTGCTCCTGGGCTGCTGTGTGGACAGACACAGGGCTGGTTTTTCATGAACAAATGCCATCCTTGGGGGGTTTGGAGCTGCTGGTCATCCAGAGGTTTCTCCCCTCCCTCCCACCCAGAGCCCCAGCAGATGCCCAGCAGGAAATGGGGGCTCTGAGCAAGCAGCCGTGCCCGGGGACCAGCCAGCGATCGGGGGACTCAGAACGGCCTCAGGAACCTGGGATAGAGTTTCAGGGCCAGTGATGATGAAGATGGTCTATCCTGACCCTTCTGTTTCCCTTGAGGAAGAGCCTGGCCTGGCAGCTTGTCCCCCTTCCTTGTCCGGTCAACACCCTGCACTTGTTTCAGGTTGCTCCATGCCGGACCAGATGGGTTTTAAATGTAATGGGTGTCAAAAAGAAAATGGATGGAAAATTCTTCTGCTGAATGGGGAGGAGAACAGTGAGAGGCTTTAAAATTCATCTCCAAAGGCTCAAGGACGTGTGGACGGCTGGCCTGCCAGTCCCACCCGTGAGGTTGAGAGGTCACTGTGGCCCCAGGATCCACCCAGAAACCTTCCTGAAAACCCCACATCTGTGAAACCCTGGCTCTCACGTCTGCTGCACAGGGCATCACCTGGGGGCGGGGGGGTTAAAAGAGTGCAGATCCCTGGTCCTACCGCAGGAGATTTTGATTTAATAGGGTGGGTGGGCCTGGGGATTTCTCAAGGCTTCCCCGGGGGATTCTGAGGTTTGAGAAACGTTGTGAAAGCATGAGCTTCCCTCCGTCCTTCTCTTGTCACCTGCCAGGCTTCCCGAGCTCACCCTCCTCCACATTCATCATCCTTGTGACCGTGGGGCTCCCAGGCACATCCGCAGATATGGCCACACACCACCTCGGTCCACTTTCCTGGGCCTGAGCCCTGCTTCCGAGGGGATGGGTAGACCTGTAGCAGGGAAAGTGGTCCTTGGAGAGACACATGATGACATGGCCAAGCAACCTCTCGCTGCTCTTAGGGGGAATCAAAAGCATCCTCGCTCATCAGTGTGTGCGGTGTGCTCTCAGCCTCTGCCTCTCTCGGCCTGGCTGGGCTGTGCAGGCTGATGGACCACGACCACCTTCCCCAGCTGTGGAGGGTAAAGAGAGCGACGACAGAAAGCACCATCTGCAGGCAGGGGGGCACAGGGGCAGGTTTGTTTTCAGGAAAATGACTCCACTGTGTTGGCGCAGATGATGGATGATAACGAGGAGAGCGGAGTCAGGGAGGCCAGTTTGGAGGCTCTTGGTGAGGATAAAGATGAGGGAAGATGGGGCCTGAGCTGAGACTGGGATGGAGAGGTGAAGACGGATGTGAGACTTGTCTGGAAGAGAATCAATGACTGGGTGACAGATGTGAGAGGCAGACTTGGTGATGGGAGAATTTAGCGAGATTTTAATGTCTGTGCCGGATGGCTGAGGCTATCATGACCTAGCAAAGGTTAAGAACCGCTGATCCAGGGGAGCTGACAAAGAAAGAACCAGTGACCAGGAGAGAGAGCTGCCTTAGAAACTGCGTGATGCTCTGAAGTGTATTTTGCAAAGCCCCTGCTATGAACACGGGAATTTTACGTGTAACTCTGACAACTGTCAACAAACTCTAGCCCGTGCAAGGAAATGAAGACAAAGAGTGAAATAACTGTCTTTAATGGTTTCTGGTTGGACAGAAACTGTGGTTTCTCCACAGTGGGGCTTATGCCTTCAGCCAAAACGAAGAGTCGCATGGCTGTGAAGGGGACAGACGTGAAACCGGCCCTGAGCTCTCCTTATAATTCCTTAAAATTTTCACAGTGATGAAATAAATATTAAATAAGTATTAATATCTCTAAATAGCTATTATTATTGGGTTAGACAGCTATTAAATAAATAAATAAATTATAAAGTTTTGTAAAAGGCTTTATAATTATGGCGGCCATAACCATTCATGTAATTTACCAAACGGCAGAAACTAGAGCAGTTTGCTTGATTCCTGAAAAGACACAGGAAATTGGTAGGAAATGCCCAAACCATGTAATCATTTTTATTACAACCCAAGAAAACACTGGAAGTACTGTTGTCTGACATTTAAATGAGGCAAATAAAGCAAGTAAAGGATTGCTCTTCTTTTACAAAATAGTATTTCCTCTGATTGTAAAAAATAACACATGGTCATTGTACAAATATAAAACTGTAAAAAAAAAGAAAATGAGAGTTGACCATAATCCCAACAGCCATAGATAATTATTACAAACATTTTGGTGTATTTTTCATCTTTCCCTATAACTAAATACATGTTTTTCTAAACATATTTGGGATCACGTTGCATGTAACATTTTGTATCATAAGTTCTTTTGCTTACTATTATATTTAAGGTCTTTTCCACTATCATTAAATAGTCTTCAAAAACATGATGCTAGTAGCTCTTTAAATTCTCCTTCAGTAGAAATATTGTGGTGAGTATAAAATATATTGCTTATGTGCTCAAGATATATCATTAATTGTATATTTAAATGTAATCACGGAAGCTGGGCTTTCTTGTCTCTTCCTTGTCTCTTTTATGCAGGTCTTTTAGTGGAAGTTCTCTTAAATGACCTTCACTTAACTAACTCTCTAGATTAGTCTACCCTTCATTTACTCTGTTTTTCCATGGGCATGGTGAATCCTTGCATCTAGTAGACTACCATAGTTCACGGACTACTAGACAACTGTGATACATGGACTAAGGGACCACACTGTCACACACAGACTAGACCACTGTGATACACAGACACACCTCTGCCCTCACCAGCTGAGGTGTATGCTTACCAAGAGTTGGCTGAGTTTGTTCCCGAACCTGTTCGTACCAATTGTACATATTATAATAATTACACAATTTAATTGTATGCTATACAAACCAATAATATCATAATATGAAAAGAGTTGTTATTTCCATGAATATAAAATATAATGCTTTGGAAATACTCTATAAAGGCAAGTTACGTAAAATATTTTTTGTTTAAAAATAAGTGTGGGAAAAATAAACCATCTCTATGTACTAGCAATCTATAATTTGAGGCCACATTTTAAAAAATAGTATTTATAATAGCTCAGAAAAAATGAAATATTTATGTGTAAGTCTAACAAAACATGTACAGGATCTGTATACTGAAAACTACAAAACAATGAAGAAAAAGTATCAAGAAGATGTAAATAAAAGGAGAGACATACCATGCTCATTTATTGGAAGACTCACATAGTAAAGATACCAATTTTCCCCAGATAGATCTATAGGTTTAGTGCAATTCCAGTCAAAATCCCAGCTGTATTGTATATAGACAAGCTGATTCTAAATTTAAATGGAAAGGCAAAGGGATTGATAGCTAAAACAATTTTCAAAAAGAATAAAGTTGGTGACTCACACTACACAGTGTAATGAAGACAGTGTGATATTGATGAAGGGATAAATCAATGGAACAAAATAGTTTAAAAATAGACCCACCCACGCACGGCCAACTGATCTCTGACAAAGGTAAAAAGCAATTCAATGGAGAAAGGATAGTTTTTCAACAAATCTGCTGGAACAATTGGATGTCTATAAGCAAAAATATAAATTTCGACCCATGCCCCACGTCTCAGACAGAATTTCACTCAAAATGGTTCTACATGTACAGTGTAAAACTATGAAACTTCTAGAAGAAAATCTTTGTGACTTGGGGCTAGGCAAAGAGACAGACATGACACCAGAAGACATGACACCACACCAGAGCCATGCAAGAAAACACTGAGATGGAGACTTCCCTCGTGGTCCAGGGGTTAAGATTTTGCCTTCCGGTGCAGGGGTGTGGGTTCGATCCCTGGTCAGGGAGCTAGGATCCCACATGCCTTGTGACCAAAAAACCAAAACAAAAAAAGAATAGAAGCAGTATTGTAACAAATTCAATAAAGACTTTAAAAATGGTCCATATCGGGCTTCCCTGGTGGCGCAGTGGTTGAGAATCTGCCTGCCAATGCAGGGGACACGGGTTCGAGCCCTGGTCTGGGAGGATCCCACATGCCGCGGAGCAACTGGGCCCGTGAGCCACAACTACTGAGCCTGTGCATCTGGAGCCTGTGCTCCTCAACAAGAGAGGCCGCGACAGTGAGAGGCCCGCACACCGCGATGAAGAGTGGCCCCTGCTCGCCGCAACTGGAGAAAGCCCTCGCACAGCAACGAAGACCCAACACAGCCAAAAATTAATTAATTAAATTTTTTTTAAAAAAAGGTCCATATCAAAAAAATATTGAAAAAAAGAAAACATTGATAAACTGGATCTTTGCAAAATTAAAAACATACACTTTGCACAAAATATTGTTGAGAGAATGAAAAGATAAGCTACAGACTGGGAGGAGATTCTTGCAAATTGCATATTGACAAGGCTTTATTCAGAATATATAAAGAATTTTCAAAATTCAATAATAAAAAAGTAACAACCCAATTAAAAAATGGGTAAAAGACATGAACGGACACTTCACCAGAGAAGCTATAAGGATGATAAGCGAACACGTGAAAAGATGTACAACGCCATTAACCATTAGGAAGGCCCAAATTTAAGGCATTGTGAGGTAGCACTACACCCCTATTAGAAAAATTAAAATTAAAAATACTGACAATACCAAGTGCTGGTGAGAATCAGAGCAACTGGAACTCATATATTATTGACAGAAATACACTCAGGAAATCGGTTTGGCAGTCTCTTATAAAACTAAACATACACTTGACGTATGACCCAGCAATCCCACTCCTATATATCTACCCTAGAAAAAGGAAAGCTTATGGTCACACAAAACCCTACACACGAATGTTTATAGCAGCCCTATTCATAACAGCCCAGACTGGAAACAACCCAAATGCCTTTCAACAAGTGACTGTATAAGCAAACTGTGGTATATCCATATGATGGAATATTGCCCAGCCCTAAAAAGGAATGACCTATTCATGATACAGGCAACAATTTGGTGAATCTCCCAAGCATTATGCTGATTGAAAACCGTGCTCAAAGGTTGATACGGTCTATGATTCCATCATGAACATTCTCGAAAAGGCAAATCACAGTGATGAAGATCAGATCGGTGGTTGCCAGGGGTTACGGGGCAGGGAAAGAAAACATTATAAAGGGATAGCATGCTGGAATTTCTTGGATGGTGGAACTGTTGTGTACCCTGATTATGGTGGTAGGTACCTGAATCTATACATGTGTTGAAACCTACAGAACTGTATACACACACACACACACACAAATGGTTACTTTTACTGTATCATAATGAGAGGAAATCTAACCTTACAAATCTAGAAGTTTTCTGCACAGATTGTTTTGAAACTGCTTTAAGTTCTACGTCCACTTGAAGATGCTGAAAACACATTATGGGCAAGATTTATTCAAGAAAGACTACCCTGGCGGCGCAGTGGTTAAGAATCTGCCTGCTAATGCAGGGGACACGGGTTCGGTCCCTGGTCCGGGAAGACCCCACATGCCACGAAGCAACTAAGCCTGTGTGCCACAACTACTGAGCCTGCACTCTAGAGCCCGCGAGCCACAACTACTGAGCCCATGAGAGGCAACTACTGAAGCTCGCACTCTCTAGGGCCCGTGTTCCGCAACAAAAGCCACCAAATGAGAAGCCCATGTGCTGCATCCACAATGAAGAGTAGCCCCCGCTCACCGCAACTAGAGGAAGCCTGTGCACAGCAACGAAGACCCAGCGCAGCCAAAAAAAAAGATAACAGGCACTCCAATCAGACCATACGGAAAGAAAAGACCTTGGCCTGACACCAAAAGATTACTGAATGCATGTTTACATATTTTAAATCCAGTTGGACTACTATCATTTGTTATGATTCCCTACATATTTTTCTTAACCACCTAACTCAGGTTATGACCTCATTGAATAAGAATTTTATAAGAGACCTTTCATAGCATTTACTTACTTTTTTTTTAAAGTTTCTAACTCATAGCCTGTGCATATGAAATACTTTATTTTGGAATAAATTTTCCTAACTGTATTTGGTTACATCTGACCCTTCATCTTAAGACAAGGAAATTTGGATTTTAGGTGTGCATCATATTCCCTCGATACAAACGGATTCTGTGGGTAAGACATAGTGTTGTTTGAGTACGTGGTCATGGGAGATACATGTGGGTGGAGGAAACACGACGCTTGTTCCAGTTCAGTGCCCTTGCTGCCGTGCGACAGGTCAAGACAATGGCAATGAGATGATTTATTGATGTGAGTTCCCATTAAGTAACCTTTGTTAGTAGGACAGCTCTCTCCACCCTCTTCCCATGAAATTACCTAGTGTTCACACATTTAAATTATTAACACAAGTGTAGTGTATTTTTTCTTTATAGAAACCGTAGGCTGAACTAAAAGGAAAGAAAATCTTTAAACACATCAAAGATGGAGAGGATGAAATCACTTTTAGTCTTGTTCAAAGTCTTGTCCACTGCACACAGCCATGCAAGGGTACCAGATCATCTTTGTTGCGGTCGTCACAACAGCAAAGCCCAGAAAGGGTGGTGTTTCCATGCAGAAATGTCTTCCTAGCGTTTCTTGGGAAATGTATACGTTTTAATGAGTCCCAAGAAAAATCAATCAAGAAATTGGGAAAACTGGAAAAAGTATTGTAATTCTCCTGAAAGGATTAAAGCTTAACAATCTACGTAGAGATGTTGCTTGTTCCAAGCAACCCACTGACGTCAGGCAAGAGCCAAGTGGGGGGAGGAGAAGGTGAAGGCTGACCTTTCCGGGAACCGGGAAAGGAACTCGGGGTGGTCATGATGTCATCAGCTGCTGTACTGTGGCTGTCTGTGTGCTTACGGTTTGTCTGCTGCTACTGGCGAGTCACTCTTGCAAATAAAATAAATATTGATGTTTGTATGCATTGTATACTTTACAAATCCTATGAGAGGTGTTCCAAGAAATAACAGGTTTTAGAAGCAAAATTAGTTCTTTAACTGGCAACTTCAAAAGTGATTCTGTGTAGTGTTATTAACCTTGCTAGGAGAGCCAAGTGTTACAGTATTTGCTGGTGTTTGCCCATGTGTGACTATTCTCTACAGCTGCCCTAATATACTATCCACTGCCTGCATGTGTCTATTAAACACTAGAAATGGGACTTGTCCAAATTGAGATGTGCTAGACGGTGGAGAATGAGTATGAATAAAAAGAAGAAAAATATCTCATTAATAGTTTTATATTGGTTAAATATTGATATAATAACCATTTAGTTATACTGGTTTAAATAAAATATAATTAAACTTAATTTCACCTGTTTCCTTTTACTTTTTAAACGTGGCTACAAGAACACGTAAAATACGTGTGTCTCACAGTATTTGTATTGGACAGAGTTGGTCTGTAGGTCACAGATATTTGTAGATACAACTAAACTCAATTTTTAAAAAAAAAAAAACAAAATTTTATAATGAGTAACGAGTATGAAGGGTGTTGGAATTATCTGAAGCTCGACATGATTTCTGGATTTCCAAAATCCCGGAGGTGACTGTCAGTCGGGAACTTGGAGACACTGGTTTCCAAGGGCACCAGCTTTGCAGTGGATTTTGGCCATGTTTCTGCCCCAACGCCTCTGACACTGGACTTCCGTATGTGTGACGTGGGGATGAGAAAAAAAGGCCACACAGTGTCATGCGTGATTAAAGACTAACACGAGGCGCCATCCCTCCCCTGAGCCTCTGCAAGTTTGCTGGAAGCCTGTGGCCTCCTTGCCTCTGAAACCTGGCGCCCGCTGTTTGCAGTGTCCTGCCTGCTCCTCTACCAGCCAGGCGAGGCTGCTGCGGTTTCAGCACCCTCATCCCACTTCTTAAGACGGACAGTCAGCAGTCCTGATGGCCAACGTAGGCCAAGGCACTGTTCTGGGAGCTTTGCACAGCCCATGAAGTAGGTACTATTATTACTTATGCAATTTTGCACACAGGCAAGTCGAGGCACAGAGAAGTTAATTAACTTACTCTAGGTGATCCAGCTCGTGAGTAACACAACCTGAATTCCTCCCTCCCTATTTTATGGTTTAAAACGAAGGGGCAATCTTTTTTAAAAATTTATTTATTTATTTTTGGCTGCGTTGGGTCTTCGTTGCTGCACACGGGCTTTCTCTAGTTGCGGCGAGCGGGGGCTACTCTTCGTTGCGGTGCGCGGGCTTCTCGTTGTGGTGGCTTCTCTTGTTGTGGAGCTCAGGCTCTAGGTGCACGGGCTTCAGTAGTTGTGGCTCGCAGCCTTCAGTAGTTGCGGCTCGTGGGCTCAGTAGTTGTGGCGCACAGGCTTAGTTGCTCCCTGGCATGTGGGATTTTCCCAGACCAGGGCTCAAGCCCGTGTCCCCTGCATTGGCAGGCGGATTCTTAACCACTGTGCCACCTGGGAAGTCCCACAAGAGGGCAATCTTATTTTATCATTCCCAGAGATCATCTCCCCCCCCACCCACCAGTTGTAGGCTGTTGGGAAGTATAAATAAGACAGAAATCTGTATAAATATAGAGTATGATGATTATTGGAATTACATACGTTGACGCAAAGAAGCCAGACATGTTTTTATGTTTAGTTAGTGGAGATAAGTCATTGGTAGCCAGCTGAGCATTCAGTAACTCTTTTCAGTAAGATTGTTGTAAGAGTTTGGTGGAATATTACTCAGCCATAAAAAGAAATGAAATTGAGTTATTTGTAGTGAGGTGGATGGACTGAGAGTCTGTCATACAGAGTGAAGTAAGTCAGAAAGAGTAAAACAAATACCGTATGCTAACACATATATATGGAATCTAAAAAAAAAAGGTTCTGATGAACCTGGGGGCAGGACAGGAATAAAGACACAGATGTAGAGAACGGACTTGAGGACACGAGGAGGGGGAAGGGTAAGCTGGGACAAAGTGAAAGAGTGGCATGGACATATATACACTACCAAACGTGAGATAGATAGCTAGTGGGAAGCAGCCGCATAGCACAGGGAGATCAGCTCTGTGCTTTGTGACCACCTAGAGGGGTGGGAATAGGGAGGGTGGGAGGGAGACGCAAGAGGGAAGAGATATGGGAACGTATGTATAACTGATTCACTTTGTTATAAAGCAGAAACTAACACAACATTGTAAAGCAATTACACTCCAATAAAGATGTTAAAAAAACAAAAAAGAGTTTGGAGAAAATTCTTTGAAAGCTGGGATTTTTAAAAAGAAAAAAGATTTCCTTGACTCTGGGGCCTGAGATTTCCTGAATAATTTCATGCCGTATTCTACTGGTTCAAAAATATTTTCAATTAAGAAAGGCAAAACTCTCTATCCCAGATTAATAAAAAATCACTTTAAGTGACTTAAATTAGCAATAGGAAAGGAAGCTTCATCAACTTGAAAATGAAGCGAAGCAACATTTGGTTCATCATTTGGAAGGGCAAGTCAAAGGGAAATGACAGAAATGTCTCAATAAAACCGCATGGGCTTTACATTTGCTACTGCAAAATTCAATAACACGTGTCATAGTAGACTGTGTGTCAGAAGGCATGGTTCACAGTACACCTCTGGAGCGTCCCTGAAGCCCCATGAGAGGCAGACGTGTCCTGATGTCGCCCTCTTCCTTTATCCAAGGGGGGTACTATTTGCTATTTCCCCGTGAAAGCTTTGTTTCCTTTGGTAGCTCGTTCCCACCAGCTCCTCCCTGCCACGTGGCTTTGTCCATGCTGTTCCCTCTGCCCAGGACACCCTTCCACCCTCTCTTCATTTAGTTCGCTCCTACCGTCTTCACATCTCAGTGCTTTGTCACCTCCTCAGGAAGGCTTCCCGACCTCCCAGACCACAGACCACAGTGCCATCGCCCCTCTGTCTGTGTCTGGAGATGCCCTTGGTTCACATCTGTGCCCGGGGTGTGTGCTCCCGGCCTCTGCGGGGACAAGGCCAGGCTGCTGACATTCCACAGCACACAGGACAGCAGAGAATTCCCCAGCAGAAAACTGCCTTCTGTTATTTGTTTGCCAAATGAAAATAGTTCCTTTTTTCTGATTGTATATCATAATTTTTTTTAAAAAAATCAGTCCATTCCGACAAATAGACATTAGAACATGCAAATTATCTGAAATCTCATCCCCAGAGACAATGCTGGTTAATGTGTTTGTGTATATACGTCCAGACTTATTCCTCTGTGGACACACACACACATGCACACACACACACAGTTCTTTCACAGAGTCCTTCCTTCTTTAGCTTATTCCTTTTTCAAGAATGGAATCATGTTGTAGCTGCTGACCCTGAAGATTTTGACTTAACCGTACATTGTACTGAACTACACATCGTGGACTTTTTTCCACGTCAATAAACGCAGATGATGGTGACAGATTCTCAAGGAGGTCATTCTGCTCCACAGCGGGAGTGTGTTGGAAATTTGTGGGGACTTTTTCCTTGGGGGGCTCCTGGCATTGAGCAGCTGGGGGTCCAGGGATACTGAGTGTCCTATATTGTGCGAGGCAACCCCCCACGTGGAGAAGTAGCCCTCGTAATTTTGAAATATCAGCCCAGTCGTTCGTGTAGTTGAAAAGCTTATTTAGAATAATCTAAGATCCAAACTTCGTTTTAATTTAGACACAAGTAATTTTGCATGGTTTTAACATATACCACATATTCCAGGAACACGGAGGGATATTGAGGGTGGATTGTACCTCGCTTTGCTCATTCTGGGAAACCCCACCATCCATAACGATGCAGCTAGAAGATCTGAACTCCTGGCACCCGCAGCTGAAGGGTCTGCCTCCTGCCCGGGTCGTTGGTGGGGATTCCCTTAGGGGCCGACCTTGACCTTCCATGTGTCTCCACGTGTACCCATGCCTGTGTGTTTACATATTGAAACAATTCATTACCAATTCTTCTCCCTTTATTTCTCTTTCATGTTACAATATATTGATTTTTTAAACTTGTGTGTATGAGTCATTGTATCATTATATTGATTAAAAATTATATTTTTATAATATATATTTAATATATTTATTTTAATATATTTAATAGATTTATATAATAACTATTTTAATATAATATAGGTTATATTATCTATGAATTTCATTTCAGGATAGTAAGGGGAGCATTATAAACATTTGTTATAGAAAGGGGACATTTGAGTCTGACATTTATTATAGAAGGGGTGGCCTTTGGATCTGACCCGAGCTGAAAACCACCGAATTATCATTACACTTAACGTAGCCTCACGCTGGGCACACTTGTATCGTGGTTTATTTAACCCATCTACCACTGATGGATA
Organism: Globicephala melas; assembly: GCF_963455315.2. Classification (NCBI taxonomy): domain Eukaryota; kingdom Metazoa; phylum Chordata; class Mammalia; order Artiodactyla; family Delphinidae; genus Globicephala; species Globicephala melas. The sequence goes on from NC_083324.2 coordinate 99,939,140, forward strand.
GTGAGGTGTCTTGGTTCATATAAGCGGCACTCTGATAAACAGACGTATTTACAAAGATATGTCTGGGCGTTCACTGAATTATTTCCTTAGGGGGAAAAATCATATGAGTGGAACTGCTGAATGAAAGGAATGCACATTTTCCATTTCAACGTAGTCCTTCCAAATTATTCCACTAAGAGAGCATGAGACACTTGTGTGTGGGACTCTGCGCGCTGCACCGGGGGCGGGGCCAGATCCTACACCAGCAGCGGCCGTGTCCTGGGAGCCGCACCACCGCACAAAGCCGGTGTCCTTCCTGAGGTGGTGGCCCCTCTGCAGTTAGCAAGCATCCTTTAATAAATCCCTTTCCACCCTAAACTGGCCTGAGTGGACTCTCTGGTATGCAACAATTATTCCTGACTGATCAGAAACCTAACTCAATTTCAAGTGACTTTGGCTCATTTTAGTGGCGTTTTTCCCTTGGACCTTGTTATGTGTTGAACTGAATCCTCTAAAAATTCATATGTTGAAGCCTTAACCCCCAAGATCTCAGAATGTGACCTTATTTGGAAATAAGGTCATTGCAGATATAATTAGTCATACTGGATTAGGGTGGGTGCCACCCCCTCTGATATGACCAGTACCCTGATAAAAGGGAGAGATTTGCGCGCGCGCGCACACACACACACACACACACACACACACACACACAAGAACAGCGTGTGGAGATGGAGGCGGGGACTGAGGTGATGCTCCTACAACACAAGGGACATCAAGGATGCGCAGCAAACCCCCAGGGCCTGGGGGAGGGGCCCGGAGCGGCTTCCCCCTCCCAGCTCAGACGGAAGCAACCCTGCCAGCACCTTGATTTTGGACTCCAACCTCCAGAGCTGTGAGATGGTCAAGTTCTGTCGTTGAAGCCCCCAGTCTAGGGTACTTTGTTTCTGTAAACCGAGAAAATGAATACAGACATCTAAGCTTCAATGACTGAATTTGCCATCTCCTAATGCCACTGCTCAGCAGAACTGTTGCGTGACAAAGCCTGAGGCCATCTCAGGAGTCATCTGTCCCGCCCCATACCCCCTGCTCTGACGCACAAAGAATTAAAACCCAAAGAGGCAGGACTCGTCCAAAATCAGACAGTTGGCTGGCAGCAGGGCCAGACATAGAAGCCCTGCCTTTTACGTTCCGCCTGACATTCTTCCTACCGAGATGCGAACTGCAAGGACAGCAAAGCTCTGGAGGTGGCTCAGGACAGAATCCACCCTGCAAAGCTCAGAGCTACTCTGTCGTTTCCCATCCGAATCGCCCCGGAAGTCTCTGAAAGTAGAGTGATGGCCTCTCGCCAGCATTTCTGGGAGCAGGGTCTGAGAATGCGTGTGTTTTAGGAGCTCAGCCACCACACGAGCACTTGCACACTCCCTACCCCACGTCGGCGAGCGGGAGGGGTAGGGCCTGGGCTGCGGGGACAGACCGGGGCTGAGGGCTGCCAGCTGTGTGACCTCGGGCACATCACTGAATTCTCCAGGGCTAAGCTTCCTCGTCTGTGCAGGGAAAGTCATGTCCTTCACAGCCTCGTTAGGCTGCCTGGAGTTCAAAGAGAAAATTCACATATGGCTTATACCAGGGTGCCCGGCACATGGTAAACAGTCATTAGGATTCAGTGATTATTATATCGTCATTCCTACAGAAGCGAGCATGACCTTGACAATCCCTGATGTCAGCGGCCAGGCCTGTCCTGTTATTTTTTAACCCCTCTAATGAGGTCATAGGCTCACATGGCTCTCTCCACCTGGATATCTTTCTGCACCTTTCAGATTCCTCTTTTTTTTTTTAATTAATTAATTTATTTATTTATTTATTTTTGGCTGCATTGGGTCTTTGTTGCGGTGCACGGGCTTCTCATTGTGGTGGCTTCTCTTGTTGCGGAGCACAGGCTCTAGGTGTGCGGGCTTCAGCAGTTGTGGCGCACGGGATTCGTTGCTCCGCGGCACGTGGGATCTTTCCAGACCAGGGCTCGAACCCATGTCCCCTGCATTGGCAGGCGGATCCTTAACCACTGCGCCACCAGGGAAGTCCCATCCTCACTCTTTAAGGTCAAGTGTCACCTCCTCCTGACACCTGCCTTGGTTTTAGACTCCCAGCCTCCACAGCTGTGAGTAGGTACATTTCTGTCGCTTAAGCCCCCTGTCTGTGGAATTTTGTCTCGGTTGCCCTAGAGCCCAGTCCCGGTCCCCTTCCTGTGTGCTCAGCCCCGTCTGAGCCCCCGGAGGGCTGGTCACGGGCTTATTCACGATGGTAGTGGTTGCTCTGTGTCTGTCTGGCCCCACGCAGAGCACCGTGTCTGGTGCAGAGGAGATGCTCCGGGAACCTTCCCTGAATGGGATGAAGTATGAATGCTCATTCTGGTCCCAGCAAGCCCTACTGGGCTTCTCTGGGGGCCATGAGTCCAGTCCAGGTGATGCATCAGGACAAGGGCTGACCGGAGGAAACGCCCAGGTCAAGGGTGGCATCGGCCTCGCAGGTAAGTACCTGGAATAGTCAAAGGACTCCAGTCACGGTTTCTGAAAGATGCTTCTGAATCCGCAGCAGCTGCACCAGGCATCCCGCCGTGACCCTCCGGGAACCGCCACAGCGCCTGACACTTGGAGCCCTGATTCCCCAAAGGAAAGGATGGTGGTTACGGGGTGAAAACCTCACTTGTGTGCGGCTGTATTAATCCCGGTGCCACTTGCGCCCACGTCTCTTATCACGGATGTTCAGGGTATCAGGTCAGATGAGATGAAAGAGGGAGAGAGAGAGAGAGATGAATGGTGTACTGCTGGTTATTTTTCTCTTAAATATCTCCTCTTTTTCATCTCTTTGACATCCTGACCTGAAAGGACATTTCTCTCTCTCTCTCCTCTTAATGAAATGTGGCTGCACGGGTTTGAAGGAGGCCATGTCACTCCTGTCACCGGTGAACAAGAACAGAGGCAGCTCTCGAGGTCGAAGTCATGATGACACAGATGATTAAAACCCACCGAAAATCTCTGAGCTTCTATTTACCCTAATTTTCGGCTTCTCTCCCGGCTGCCCCGGGCTCACTAGCCCTGCAGAGGATTTGGCAAATGCTTCGGAACTTGGTGGCCTGGACTTTTCCTGCCGTTGTGCAGTGAACTAGTGGTGACGAGCGAGACAGAGGCTCTCCGTTTCTTCCTGGAGCTCCTCTTCCTCGTGAAACCCAGAGGCTACGCTCCGCTTCTTCCTGCCTTTCTTGTCACTCTAGATGGCTCTCATTAATCACTGCCTGTCCCTCCTCTGGGGCGCCTCTGAAACTTATTTCTTTTCCTCCTACCTTGGTCCCCACTTTAGCCTAGAATCTCATGCCTGGATCACTGTAACCTCCTTTCTGCTCCCAAGCTTCTCACATAAACCGCAGCCATGAATCTACACTCAGACACCAACAAAGTGTTTATCCTGACATTCAACTCCCTCCCCATCCTGGCCCTTCTGGGCCCCGTCTAATATTCCTTCCTCCCTCCCTCCCTCCATCCATCTCATTCATTTATCTATCTATCTATCTATCTATCTATCATCTATCATCTCTATCCATCTATCATCTATCCATCTCCCTATCTATCATCTATTACCTGTCATCTATTTATCATCCAGCTACATATCTATCCATTATCTATTCATCTCCCTATCTATCCCTCTATCTACTATCAATCTATCATCTACCTATCCATCTCCCTATCTGTCATCTATCTATTACCTATCTGTCATCTATCTATCTATCTGTCATCTATCTATCTATCTATCTATCATCACCCTCTATTCTCATACATAGGTCTTTACCTGAATCAGGACCACGTTCCCTCTGGCCTCAGAACACTTCATTCCTGAACACATGCTGTTTTTTCTAAGTCTTACAAGATGCTTCTCTAATAAATCGGAACTCTATGTCAATACATTTGGGGACTGCACACTTCAGCCCCTCTCGGGGTTCACAGTGCACCTTTACACTTTAAAAGCCCTTAAAAGTCCTATAGCCAAATACGTGCTATTCTCTCTACCTAGAACATTCCCCCCAAGCCCCTCCCCCACTGACTAATTAAATCTTTACTCACCTTTTAGGCCCTGCTTAAATGTCGCTTTCTCAAGGAAGCCTTCCTTCACCCTTCCTCCCAAACTGTGTGCCGTCCGTCATAGCTTCCAAGCATCTTCTGTCCCTCCTGCAGCCAGGAGGGACATATAGTCATCCCACTATAACCAGCATAATGTCTGTACTTCCGGCTGGAACGCAAGTTCCGCTAAGGTGGGGCCACCATGCTTGCTCGGCGTCTCCCCAGCACGGCACAGCGCTGACGCCAGTGGCTCGTACACGTTTACTGACCCACTAAGGAAAAAACAAAACTTTGGGAAACGTTACGCCAAACAATACTCTGGCCGTGGGAACTTTCCCCCTTGTTATCCGACAGGCTTCACCGCAGTGGCTACACACTGGGAGGACGTTCCCCTTTCCCCTTGCCTGAGACGCTTCACCTCTTTGACAGGGAACAGATCCCACCCATTGAGATCAGTTAGGACTCTTTTTGTTGCAAGTCACAGAAAATCCAGTTAAAACTAGTCTGTATAATAAAGGGCACTAAAAAATCAAGGCCTGTGACTAGCAAGGGATCGTGCAGCAAATCAAACGCTGTCGCCCGTGGCCTGGTGTCCCCCTGGCTCTGTCCGGCTCCCTGATGTGCCTTCCATGGTGAGGCTTCCACCCAGCGCCCACACCCATGCTCTCAGCCCCGGGCTCCCCCTTTGACGTAGAAGCAGCCTCATTCCACACTGAGCGTCTGCTGGCATCCTCCAAGGAAAAGGCAGGAAGCTTTTCTTTCCATGAAGTCCTAGGCATGCGTGTGTGGCCTCCTTGGCTCTGAACCAGCTGTGGTTGAATCCAATCCCAGCCCAACTGGCCTGCAGCATCAGCGCCAGGCAGACGAGAATGGGAGGGGAGAGGTCTGTCAAAGGAACTCTGTTCTGTTTGGAAGAGGAGGTGACAGCAGGGTGGTCACCATCTTTCAAGGCTGGTTCAAGCCTGAACTCTAAGAAAACTCTGGACAAGTGTGAAGTGTCCCCTCTGGGACCTTCCACGGGGTGCGTGTGGTCTGTAGCACAAACTCTGGTCCTTTATACACGGTGTGAGGTTGTCCTCTACGTGACTCAGCTCTGCGAATGACAATTTACCCAAAAACGCAGTGGGTTATTGCAATCCACTTACCCTGCTCCTGGATTTTCTGGGCCAATGATTCGCGAGGGGCACAGTGGGAGGGTTTATCTCTGTTTCTTGAGGTCAGAGGCCTCAGCCAGGAGGATTCGAAGGCTGGGAGTGACTGAACGGCTGGGGGCAGGAATCGCATGACAATGTCGTCACTCCTAAGTCTAGCAGTCGATGCTAGCGTTCAGCTGGAACCTCAGCTGGGGCAGGAGGCCACAGCCACCCTTCACGTGATCTGGGCTTCCTCATAGCATGGCAGCCTCAGGCTTCTTACGGGAGGGCCCAGGGTTCGCAAGACAAGCATCCCTAGAAAACCAAGGGGAGCCTTGCCTCTCCTGACTTAGCCTCCACAGTCACCTAGTATCCCTACCACAGTGGTCACAAGCCCGTGCAGTTTCAAGAATAAGAAACACAGGGCCTACCTCTCACTGGGAGGAGTGCCGACCACGCTGCAAAAGGGGTGTGGGCTGGGAGGCATCCTTGCAGCCGTCTGTGGAGAACACAGTATGCCAGAGCCCATCACATATTTTGAGGCTCTTAAGGGCAGGGACTCTATAAATACTGCTCGAACCAGCCATTGAATCTACGAACGGGAATAATTTGCCAATTATATGTTAGTTTAATCTGTAACAAAATCAAATAAACCTTTGTTAGATTTTCTGTTTAAAATGTTTAAAAGGTTCTGTTTTGTTAGAAATATGTGAAAGAGAACAGGTTGCATGCAAGATTAAAACAGAGAGGAAGATGCTAGGGGACAATCACGTAAGGACCTGAAATACCAACTGGAAGGAGGTTTGGTCTTGGAAGAAGCTGCTCTAGGAACCGTCCGAACAGTTTTCTAAGTCCTCCATCACAGGGCTCCGTCTCCTGCATCCTCACCTCGAGCTCTGTAATCCAGGCATTGCCAAATTTCTCGTAGTTTCTCAGAGTTTAGCACAAACTCACCCTCCTCAGAACCTCTGCACGTGCTGCTCCTCCCGACTGGGACTATTTCTAGTCCTAATGCAGGTCCACCTTACATGTCACCTCCTCCAGGAGGCCTTCCCTGATGCACTTCTCTTTTCTACCATCACATAATATCCCACCTTTGGGGCACAGCCTGGTTACTTGTTTATCTCCCCCACTAAGCTGGAAGTTCTGTGAAAACAGAGACAAAATCCATCTCAGTGACCATTATATGACCGTGCCTGGCACACAGGAAGTCCTCAAAGAACATGTAGCAGGTGCTGTCACTGCCTCCACCCAGAGCCTCTTGTCCTGATCACTTCAGTCCAGGCTGGTCCCACTTCCGGCCGCCAGCACCTGCACCCCTTTGTCTGAGCACTTCCTCTGGCCACCAAAGCCTGCTCTCTGCCTACTCCAGCAGCGGGCAGACGTCCCAGGAATTCACGCTCCCTCGGCACGATTGGTTCGCGATCAATGATTGACAGGAGTTGGTGTACAAATATCCCAGCTCCCTCCCACCTTGGGTGGGGTAACTCCGAGGCATGTGCTCTGCGCTGAATCCCAAAGTTCCCCAGCATGACGAAGCCCCACGGTGGCAGCTGACTTGCCAACACACGCTTCGTTGGCGGCCTTCTTTCTCTGTCTTACTTCCTCACTTCAGCTCCTCGGTAAAGAACGTGGTCTCGGGGCTTCCCTGGTGGCGCAGTGGTTGACAGTCCGCCTGCCGATGCAGGGGACACGGGTTCGTGCCCCGGTCCGGGAAGATCCCACATGCCGCGGAGCGGCTGGGCCCGTGAGCCGTGGCCGCTGAGCCTGCGCGTCAGGAGCCTGTGCTCCGCAACGGGAGAGGCCACAACAGTGAGAGGCCCGGGTACCGCAAAAAAAAAAAAAAAAAAAAAAAAAACATGCTCTCAAATCCTTGACTCAGGATCTGCGTCCCCAAGAAGCCACACTAGGACAGAGTGCTTGTTGAATGAATGAGTCTCTGCCCCAGTCCCCGGCACCTACTCACACATCCCCACCGGTGCAGGTAAACTGACTGCCAGCAGCCTCTCATGTCCTGAGCCAGGGAGAGCAAATACCCCGCAGGGAATTTCAGACCTTCACTTCTATCTCTACTGACATTTGTAATCGAGACACACACACAGGAACATTATCTTACCTAAAAGTGCCGTGTTGGGACAACGGCACCGAAAGAGATGGTTAAGTCAGTAAACAACACGGCCCCTACAGATGAAATCAGCTCCAGCGGTGGAGGCGTGGGCTAGCGAGGTCAATAGGCAGACAGATCATACCACGGGCTTTCCATTTGCTTGGCCCTTGGCTGGCATCACACCATCTTCCTCCCCTCCTGCTGCAGAAACAGAGATGCAGAACCACTCTGGGTGTGTCGCCCAGCAGTGGAGGGGAAGCAGAAGTTGGAGTCAGGTCTCCTTTCTCTCCTCTACAAGCTGTTATCGTAACTTGGATCACATATGGCTCCGGGGTCAGGCTTTTACTTCCCCACCACGCTTCCCAGACAATTCTCTATTTTTCTTCCTTCCAGAGCATTAAGAGGTGTTTGCCGGGCGTGGGAAGGATGCAGCCCAGCTCTACAGGGAATGAACACTAGAGCCGCTGGAAGAGTATGAGGCTGAATCCTGCAAGCGGCCTTCTGGGGTCAGAAAATTAGCAGTCCAGGATTTGATGCTCTCCTCAGGCCAAACCCAGCTCCATCTCTGAGAGGGGAGGGGGACACAGAAGGGAGAAGTGGGCCCTGGGAAAAAAGACACTTGTACTTCCCTCCCCCCAAAAGAAATAATCTTTAAATTAAATTTAAACAAATGTAGATGGGGTAAAGAAATCTTAGGAAATCTAAGGATTCCAAGTATTGAAGAAGAGGGAGCTGTTTCACCATATTTAAAGTGTGTGTGTGCACGCACGTGTGTGGGGGCATGTGCGTGGCGGTGGGGAGATATTTCCTCTTCCCCTCTAAGCTCCTCTGGCTGGTCTAAGAATTAAACTGACATGAGACAGGTTAACAGGAAAAAATCAAAAAAAGTTTAATAACACGTAACATGGGAGAAACCGAGGAAAACTGAGTAACTCGCCCAAATGGCCGAAACCCTCACCTTAAATACCATTTTCGGCTAAAGACAAAAGAAGGTGCTGGGGGTAGTGATTTGAGACCTCAGAGGGTTAGGAAGGCAGTTGACACGGAGATGGAAAAGCAAAGGCCTGGTAAGCAAATGTCTGCTGGGCAAGCAGAGACAATGGGACACAGAGAAGAGTTTTAACAGACAGACTTTGCACATCTAGTTCATACTATACTGATCTATGGTGACGGCTCCTTCCTGGAACAGGTCCTCTGTCCGCACACCTTAGGCAGTTAAAGAGGTCAAAGTTTCTTCCTGAATCTTTGGGCTTTAAAAATAATAAGCCTAAATTAATCCTCGTGCCAAAGAGACACATTTGGGGGTGGAAAACTTTGCTCCCCTACTGTGTTTCGATACTGCTTAAATCTGTCTGCTCTAACACTGACTGACATGTCTCCCTGCTTCCAATGGCCTCCTCTCAAATCCAATCACCTACCAATCATATTACTCCAAATCCTACCATTCAACTCTCCTACCTAAAACCACTGGCTTCCAGTTGCCTCTAGGGGGTGTGCTGAAGTGCCTGCAGAGCCTCAGCACTTTCCTGGGAGGCATAAGGGCGTGGTGGGGACTGAGGCAAACAGAGAGCCTGTGCCTGGTTTAAAGCCGGCAGCAGTCACCTGGCACCAGCCCCCTGCAGGATCACGACATCTTCCCAGTCTTCCAAGAGATGCTAGAAAGGTACTGACTTTTAAAACTTTTTATGAATTAAACAAACCAAGTTCCTAGGATTAAAAACTAATAATAATAAAAATCAACTCATGGCCACCAGCTTGTAAGCTCCAGCCCACAGGATAAAGCTTAACCTCGTCAGCCTGGCATCCAATGCCTTTCATGGTCTTGTCCGTTCTTGTTTCTGTCCCCGTCAATCCCTTTGTCCCCAAAGCCACACACCACCCATGGCTGCTCAAGTTAATACATAGAGTCCAAAGAGGAGGGGACAGACATACCCTGAAGTGGAGCCCACAGAGCAAGCTCGCCGTTTCTGCTGAGATTGCTATTTAAGGTGGCTCTGAAGGAGATGGTGGGGCACCAAGCCCCCCTCGGGCTCCTGGGCTCACACCCCCTCCAGGTCCCCTCTGCAGCTTTAAAGACCCTGTTTCCTCTCAACGGGATGCTCTGCTACGTGCTTATCCACCCCGCAAACTTAAACTCGCCTTAGGCCCCCCTGAAGACGCTCCAGAAAGAATCCCTCCATTTCACTGCTGTACCCTGCACGCATCTCACTAAAACACGTGTCGTGCATTCGGCGCTTCTCGTGACCTCTCCGAGTCGGGCTGTCATGTGGTACCCATGTCCTCAGGGCCTGGCCCACAAAGCCCTCCTGCTACTTCTGCATTCCGACCTCTCGAATCACGTATGCCACTTGCGCGAACACCCAGACACCCAACGGCTGCGTGTTGAAACGAAACCACAAGGAGATCTGAGAATCCACGTGGCCGGGCTCCCGGCTCGCAACGTCCTCGTCCCCGCCACCTGCCTGCCCCGCTTCCTAAGCCAGGTTCCCACTCCTCCGCCGGGAGGTTTGCGAGGCGCGCACCCGCCGCGGGGGCGCAGGTGGCGGGCGGAGCGCAGGGACGCACTGCCGCGTCTGCCGCCTTGGAAAGAGGCCGCCTCATCCGGGCGCCGAGACCCGCCGGGAAGCGGCGCCGGAGTGGAGGGGCGGGGCCTGCTCGGTGAAGGGGCCCGGGGGAGGCGGGGCTCGGAGCCGCGGCCGGGATCGCTGCGGAGGAGGAGCCCTGGGGAAGGCCTTGCTCAGGGGCGGAGGAAACAAGCTTCTGTTTTCGGTCCAAGCCAAGCGGAGTCCCAGGAAGGACGGGCGTAGCCCGGGGGTCTTTCCTGGAATCACAGGCCTGGGGGCTTTCCCACTGGGACGGCAAGAAGTATCTGGAAAATGTGCTTTTAACTAGAAAAGGGATCTTGTCACTTTGATATTTTAAAACCCTGGGGGAAGTGTCTTCTTTGTACCAGGGACTTGGGGGAGGGGGCATTATTTTATGTTTAGTTTGCATTAACGTACTTTTATTTGCATTACTTCCGTTAATCCTCATAACGCCTCTGGGGGTAGGCACCGTTTTCAACTATCAGGAACTCATGCTTGCAGGTGCCCAGCCGTTGTTGATGAGATGCCCCCAACACGCGCGCACGCGCACACGCACGCACGCGCACACACACACACACACACACACTTTTCTTCAGGCTTCTGTCTGGTGACCTGGGAGGAGGAGGTTGGCATGAGGTGGAGGTGAATGGAAGGCAGAGGAGAATGGTGGCAGTGGAGGGCCGCTGGCTGGAGTACGGTAAGAGGTGAAAGGGCCAGAGGCTTACTGGATTTTTCAAGAATGACTCAGAGAGACTCCGGAACTGGGCTGCATTTAAGGTGGAGAAGACCATTCTCTTTATCTGTATAGAAACAACATTGCTCTGGTGCTTCCCGGGGCGTGGAGACAAATGAATCCCGACGCGGTTTTGGCAGTCCGATGAGGGCGTCTCCTGGAGACCGAGTAGAAAGGAGGCGGGGCGGGGGACAGGTGCAGAAGAGGCAGCAGGGGCAGATGTGACAGAGCAGGTAACTAGCTGACAGACGAGCTCTGGGCACGTGAGCCACCCTCCAGGGACTCACAGAAGCAAGTGGGGGACAGTGTGAAGGGGCTAGGCCTGGGGGCGCTCAGGCAACTCTAACTGTCATTAAAAGTAAGTGTGACATATCACAGACACAGGCTCAGGAGGTCCCCTGGGCACCTGGATCATATCACTATCATAAAGAAGAAAACACAGATTCAAAGACATTAAATACTTTTTAAAATATTCACAGAAAAGCAGAGGAATGGAGAGCAGCTGGGATTTGAAATCGGCTCTTGCTAATACTGAGAGAGCACAGGAGTGTGAGAACCAAGAACCTTTCGCTTTCATCACAAATCCACCTGCTCTTTTGTGGCAAGTTGAGCAGTGGTTTGCATGAGCGATTTTTTGCCTTGGCTCTTCCATCTTTTAACGACATTCTATGGTATTTAACCCTACTAACTTTACTGAAACAGAATCATCATGGTCTAATAAGGAAATATACACAGTTAAGCTTGACTGGTAAAAAGAAAATAATTCATTTACAAGGGCAAAGCATTTCATTTTTAAAAGTAGCTGGAGGAAATAAAGAGCTGTTACAGAAAAACCTAATAATGGTTGGTTATGTGAGCTAACTGTTGAGGTTTGTGGTTTGTTTTGCTTTTTAAGAGTAACACCGTGAAAGAATAATGTTAAGAATGGCAATACTCCCCAAGCTGGTCTCTACAGATTCAACACAATCGATCCTAAATTCACACAGAAATGCAAGGGACCCAAAATAGCCAAAACAATCTTGAAAAAGATCAAAGTTGGAAGACAGACTTCCCAATTTCAAGACTCACTCACGACAAATCTACACTAATCAAGACAGCGTTTACTGGCGTAAGGACAGACATACGTTGAGAGTCCAGGAATAAATTCAGATAGGTAACTGATTTTCAGCAAGGATGCCAAGACAGTCTAATGGGGAAAGAATAGTCTTTTCAACAAATGGTGTTGGGGTAACTGGCTATCCACATGCAGAAGAATGGAGTAGGGCCTGTACTTCATACCATATGTCTTAAGTGTTAAGTCTTAGAAAAAAAAACAGGAATAAACCTTTGTGACCTTGGGTTAGACATGACACCAAAAGCACAAACAACACAAGAAAAAATAGATCAATCAAACTTCATTAAAATTAAAAACGTTGGGACTTCTCTGGTTGTGCAGTGGTTAAAAATCCGCCTGCCAATGCAGGGAACACGGGTTCGAGCCCTGGTCCAGGAAGATCCCACATGCCACGGAGCAACTAAGCCCGTGCACCACAACTACTGAGCCTGCGCGCCTAGAGCCCGTGATCCGCAGCAAGAGAAGCCACCACAGTGAGAAGCCCTCACACTGCAACGAAGAGCAGCCCCCTCTCACCACAGCTAGAGAAAGCCCGTGCGCAGCAACGAGGACCCAACGCTGCCAAAAATAAATAAATAAAATAAATAAAAATAAATTTATATAAAAAAATTTTTAATAAAAACTTTTATGTTTCAAAGGATACCACCAAGAAAGTGAGAAGACAACCCACAGAGTGGGGAAAAATTATATGCAAGTCTATATGATAAGGGTCTAGAATCCAGAATATATAAAGAACTCTTACTAATTAATACTAAAAAGACAATCAAATTTTTAAATGGGCAAAGGATTTGAATATACATTTCTTTAAAGAGGATATACAAATGGCCAATAAACACATGAAGAGATGTTGCACATCACTAATCATTAGGAAAATGCATATCAAAATCACAATGAGATACCACTTCACACCTACTAGGGTGGCTATAATAACAAAGATGGACAAATAACAACTGTCAGTGAGGATGTGGGGACACTGGAACCCTTATACATTGCCACCGGGAATGAAAGATGTGTTTCCCCTTTGGGATACCATTTGGCCATTCTTCAATAAGTTAAACATGGAGTTAAACAGCAAGAGAATTGAAAACATATACATACAATAACTTGTACACAAATGTTCACAGCAGCATTATTCATAAAACCCCAAAAGTGGAAATAACCCAAATGTCCATCAACTGACGAATGGATAAACAAAGATGGTCTAGCCAAACAATGGAATATTGCTTAGCCATTGAAAAATGAAGTTCTGGGACTTCCCTGGTGGCGCAGTGGATAAGACTCCACGCTCCCGATGCAGGGGGCCCAGGTTCGATCCCTGGTCAGGGAACTAGATCCCACATGCATGCCGCCACTAAGAGTTCACATGCCAGAACTAAAGAGCCTGCCTGCCACAACTAAGACCCGGTGCAACCCAAATAAATAAATAAATATGTTTTAAAAATGAAGTTCTGCTACATGCTGCAACATGGGTGAACTTGGAAACCATGATGCTAAGTAAAAGAAGCCGGACACAAAAGGACACACATCTAAATTCCACTTATATGAAGACTGGAATACGCAAATCTATAGAGACAGAAAAGTAAATTCGTTGTTGCCAGGGGCTAGGGAGAGGGGACAATGGGACAGTGTCTGCTAACGTGTGTGGGTTTCTTTCGGGGTGATGAAAATGTTCTGGAGTTAGGTAGTTGTGATGATTGCACAACTTTGTGATCATATTAAAACAATTGAATTGTACACTTTAAAAGACTGAATTTTGTGGTGTGTTAAATATAGCTCAAATTTTTAAAAATGCTTGGATGTGGGTAAAAATAAATAAATAAGAAAAACGCTCAAGAAGTATGGCCTGGCAGTGCAGACATCAGCTCATGAGACATGAGCCCAGACTCTCCCAAGCAAAGGGGCTGGCCTGGCCTGGCCTCAAAGAGACAGAATTGGACGGAGGAACCCTCACTGCCCCTCACACGCAGGCAGAGAGCACCTCTCCCCAGAGCTGGTGCAGAAAAGAATTTCCCTCCACTCTCCTTCAAGAATTCAGCCACCCTCCCCAGGACCTCTTGTAGCCTGCATCACGCAGGTGACCACCCCATACCGTTACCTTCCAGAAACCAGGTTGTGTCCAGTGCAGTCGATGGTTTCCGCATATTACCCAGGTCTGAAACCTGAATGGCCTTTAAGAATTCAGACTGCAAAGGAAGCAATCCAGTGCTGACAAGTATGATCACTGTAGCATTTTTTATAACACTGAAAATCTGGAAACAACTAACTATCCAACAATGAGGAATGGGTTAGAAAAATCGTGGTACATCCTTACCCTGGAGTATTATGGAACTCCCAAAAGTAATGTCTAATAAATAATTTTTAGTGACATGGGGAAACACCTATGATACTGGCAAGCAAAAAAAATGCAAGAGACAAAATCATACGGGTACCCCCTGGTACTGACAAAGAAGATGAATCTGTATTAGTAAAGGAAACACTGGACGCAGTAACAGATAAACCCATAACTCTCAGGGGCTCAGCACAACAAAAGTTGATTCCCTGCTCGCAGAGCAGTCATGTCCACAGACCACTTCTGGCGTGGTGGCCTTTCACGTAGCATTTCGGGACCCAGGCCCCTCCCTCTGTGGCCCTGTCCTCTTCTAAGTGCTCAGAGCTTTCTCCCTGCCGGCAGGTAGGGAACGAGGGAGTGGGAGCCTGTTGCCAGCCTGGACGTGGCATGGCACATGGTGTGTGTGCCTTCCAGGTACATCCATTGGCCGGAACCCATCCCAGGGCCACTGCTACCTTCTCCTTTGTGCCCAGGGGAAAGGAAATGACTTGAGGAAGACCTAGAATCTCTGCCAGAGGTGCGACAGCAAACGGGCATTGGTTGGAGGTCAGGCACTGATCAGAGGCAGAGCCGACATTCAAGCCAGGCAGAGTCTGGTCCTGTCCAGCTTTGGTCCTGCCCTCCTCCCTCCAAGGCTTCCAAGGCCTCCCCTCGGGAATGTTCTCTGGTCTCCTGCTACCAGCATCCCTCTAGGGCATTGATGCTGGAATGATCATCGGAAAGGGTGAGAAAATCTGATGAAAACATTTATGTGAAATAAGTTGTGAGCCTTTCCAGACCCACAGATAATCCCTGTACTGTGTGTTTCTTCCAGGTTTGTGTTTCCGTGATTAACTTCTGTAAGTCCCCACTAAATGTTACAAGGGGGGCAGACACCCATTTGAAGGCAGTGATTGGCAACCATGCCGTCATTTATAGGTTTGTTTTTGCAAGAGCAGGACTTCAAAGGCTCTTCCCTGCCTCTTAGGGCCTCTGCCACCCAGAGGGATCGGCTGCCAGGGGTGCAGTGGGGAGGGGGGGGGTCCTTGGTTCACCTCCTCCCCTGATGGTAACTTTCCCCAGGAAGGTCTTTACTAAACAGGTTGAGCAGCAACGTGAACTTGGTTAACTACTCATCGTCATTAAACAAAGCGTCTATAATTCACACATGCTTTAAAGAAATGCAGATCCCTGGATCCACTTATTAATTCACAAACATTTATTAAAAGAAATGAGAAGGGATCTCATTAACATCATCTCGACACTTCAACCACATTTTCTTATCTAACTGTCACATGAACTCTGCTGGGATGGGTCCTCCTATCCCGCGTTACGTAGCTGGAAACTGGTACACTGGGTAGTGAGTGAGGGGACCAGGGTTCATCTTGGCAACCTCTTCCTCCTGGCTTTTAACCTCCCTGAACCCCTTTCCTTGTCTGTACAGTGAGGAAGGAGGAAAAATTAGTAAATGAATAATACTAATTCGTACTTTTCAGAATTGGGGAGGACTGAATGGGATCATGAATGCATAGCATCTGAGAGATAATTACGATGACTGTTCCTTACTCAGAGATAAGGAAACGCAGACACAGACAGTATCTTTTCAAAGCCAGACAGCCAGGAGTGGTGAGGCTGGGTGAGCCCAGGAGCCTCTGGGTCGAATTCCTGAATCTTCCTCTTCCTCTCGCTGCCTTTATTTTCCAGGAGACGTGAGGAAACAGGCACAGACGCCTTTGCTAGACCAGCCCATAGTTCACGGGCAAGAGTTCTCTCCATTTAATTCATCAAACGTCTCAGTCACTGTCAAGTCAAACTCTGCTACTTTTTAAATCGTTCTTTACTCCAGCTTCTTGAATTAAAAGCATAGGTCATTTATCTTCACTCTTTCTTGCCCAGGAGACATACTCAGCTGGGCATTATGGAAGTTCTGGGGCCATCTCCTTAAAGTCTATCACCATCTCCACCCACCTCATGACCAGGGCTGCAGGACAGCACTGTGAAGAGACAGAGACCTACCACCTGGAGTCACGAGACCCGAGGACCCATCCCACCACACACTGGCTGTCGCATCCACGCGGTTTCTCCTCTCTGAGTCTCGGGTTCCTCAACCGTAAACTGGAGACACCTCTTACCTTACAAGCCCGTGGGATCAGATGAAGTAAAGCCCGTTGCAAATTGTAACGTTCTGTGGGATTGTTTTTACTGCCCAAACCACCGTCCATCACCAGACAGTTCTTCAAATCGGAGACAGATTTCTTTCCCCTGGCAAGAATAGTGACTAATATATTCCAGGATGCTTTGCATGTTCCTGGCCTTAAAATAAAACTGCACCCAAACAAGAATGCAGACTCAGCCCTTCATTCTCTGGCTCTCATCAAGCCTGTCCTCTGGGCCAGGCTCTGAGCCCCGTGCTCTGCGGAAGGCAAGGATGAGTAAGGGTTAGTCTCCACCCTCGACTCCTTCACCGTCCAGTGCAAGAGGCCAGACGTTTATGTAAAGTGGCTCATACTTTAAGAGAGGAACAAAAAAAGTGTTAGAAAAGTTAAAAGGAGCAGGAGTTACGTTCAGTTGAATGAAATCAGGAAAAGCTTTTTGGAGGAGAAAGTATTTGAGTTGCATCTTAGAAGCTGGCTTATCTTCAGGCAGGTAAAGGGAACCACGTGGGCAGGGGCTTGGAGGCAGGAAACAGCAGGCTCTGTAGGGAAACCGGTGGAGTATTTTGACTCGACTGAATCAAAGGTCCGTAAGGAAGAAGATGGGAAACAGGGACAGATGTGAGGGAGCTTGAAAGTCAGACCGATGGCTGTTTTCTAGGAAGTAGGAAATGGACCCGGCAGGAGTTCACAGACCTGGAGCGGGCGGACACCAAAGGCAGGCAGAACTTTTCAGAGGTGGTTGCAATGGTCCAAACGTGAGGACAGCAGCGCCAGGAACGGAGAGACCCTGCAGGTATAGAATCTGAAAGCCTTGTCCGAATAGCATAAAAGGTCCGGGACTCTACAAACTGGTAAGCAGGTCAGAGTTTGTTTCAATGTTTCAAAGACTCCACAAATTCATCTGTTTGACAAATCTGGGTGACGTGTGCTGGGGGCTGAGGACACAGCCAGGAGCAAGACAGATAGGATGCCCTGTCCCACGGGGGGAAGGAGGTGGACCCTAAACAATTAACGTCATCTGGAGATGAGGGACCGAGGAACAGGGTGATACAACAGTGTCCTGATGGCAGGACTGGGGGGTAGAATTGCTGCTCAGGTAGGGAGGTGACATGGGGCTGAACTTGGAGCATAAGACCCAGGGAAAAGTTGGGGGAGGAGCCACCTACACAGCTTCGAATCCAAATAACCATTTAGGGGGTTACCCTTTGTCATCGAGACACCAAGGTTCTGCTGTGGCCCCCAAACAAGGGACGGTCTCTTATTTTCTATCCTGTAGAGCAGATGCTTCACTTGTCTCTTGCATGTAGTAGACTTTCAACCTCTAATAACGTCTTTTTTCTCCCACAGTGGGTATGGGCCAATTTCCCACCTCTTCTTCCAAACAGCTGACCTTTGGGTGCCCAAATGGGTTTTTATTAAGTTTCTCTAAAAGACCATCTTCGTAGATAACATTTAGCACCACACAGAAGTGTCCCAGAAGCTCCTATACATTGGATAATCAAGACGCGTCCATTGATATATGATAGAACCAATTTAATAGACCACTAGGCAGTTTTCACAAAAAGAGGCTAATGTTTTAGTCCGAAGGGTGAGTCGACCCATCTGGTCTGACAAATGCTGTTTCTGGCTTGATTCCTTGCCCAAGACCATTTGCCAAAACCTTTTTCATGAATCAATACTTAAGATAATCTGAGCGGTTCCCCGTAGATTCAATAGTGCATTGGTTCCAGGCATAAGACATCAATTTGATCTGGTTATAAAATTTAATATTCTATAACTCACAGAGCATCTAACTCATGTACCATCTGGTTTTGGAAGAAAGACCTATGGAAGAATGCAGGGGCTTTCAGGCTGAACATTTCTCATCTTCCTCCTGATCTCACTCCAGACCGTTCCATTCACACTAAGAGGTAATCATCTATTAAGAGTATTGCCCCTCATTTCAAAAGTGATTAAGTTCATTCCACCTAGTTTACTCTGTGACGGGTCCATGAATTCTCTCCTCCTCTTGCCCTAAGAGTCCCAACGCACATCAGATATTCCCTGCTCCACAGTCAAGGGCTGTGAGTGAATATACCCAGTATACTCTAACCTGGTTAATCTTCCTAAACCTCCATTTTAGCTTCCGTAACCTGGAAGAAGTTTACAAAACACCTTCTCTTATGTTATCTCACTTTGTTCTCATGCAGATGAGACCACTTAAGCCCAGAAAGGTGACCTGTCCAAGACCCAGCATCCCTGGTCGGCAGTGTGCCTCCCACCCGCCACAAACCTCCACCCGGTCTCTCTGCTTAGCTGTCCAGCCTCTTCCCCTCTCCTGCCTCAGCCATCAGTTCCGGTGGAGCTGGGGTTTCTTGTGTTCTCTGAGCCTGTCATGACCCAGAGGGCATTCACTGGCCTCCTTGGATCAACCCCACGAGTTGTGAGTGGGCTTCGGGGAGAACGAGCGCCCTGCGAGGATGCGTGTGGAATTTGTATGATGTGTTTATGTGAATCTGTCTGGGTAAGAGTCCAAAGTCTTCATCAGCTCCTCAAAGAATTCAATGGTGATCCCCCTCCAAAAAGAATGGTTAAAATTAATTTTATACACCGGTTTCCTTCCCCCAAGCATCCTCTCTGCTCCTCCTAACCTCCGATGTAATGCTCCGCTTTGTAATTTCTCTTCAGAACTTAAAACCAAGTACTGACACTGGGACTTCGCAGACTTCCCTCCTCACTATAGTTTAATTGTTCTCTTCTTTCCAAGTTTTAATTCAAAGGGGGAGAAGCCCGAGTATTCCTAGGGTGGCCCTTACAGATGCAACTAATATGTGATAACGTATTCCAACTGATAGCACAACTGTCTGTAAACCTTAATCATTCCCTTCAGGGTTGATTCAAATCCTGCCATTGGTACAGTGCCTCCTAAGAGATAAAGGGCTGAGGAGATATATTTAGCTACATTGTTACAGACATTGTCTCAACTATGAAAAGAAAATCAGACTGTTGTCTGTAAGGATTGCATAATGATATTCCAGATGAAAAAAATAAAATCAGTAAAGTTTCAACCACTCCCCAGACACCAAAACAGGCCCCACTGTTTACGGGGACTTGCGAGCATCTGAAGCTTTGTAAGAACAGATCTGGTTTGGGCAGCTCAAGGCGGGGGACCAGGAGCCGGGAGGCAGTGGAACGTGGGAGGCGCTCTGGCAGAGGATGGTGGCGAGCTCTGGCTGTTGGTTCTCGGCAACAGTCTTGACCCCCTCCTGACCTCCCAGCCTCCACACACATTCTCTGACATTTTCTCACTCTGTTTGCCCGAAAGCTCTTCTGCTCCCCTGCACTAGTCCCTCTTCTGAACAGGGATGTAGAGAAAAAGGAACCCTTGTGCACTGTTGATGGGGATGTGAATTAGTAGTCACTATGGAAGACAGCATGCAGGGTCCGCAAGAAACTGAAAACAGAACCATCCCGCAATTCCACTTCTGGGTATATATCCAAAGGAAATGAAATCAATACCTTGAAGAGCTGTCTGTGTTCCCATGTTTATGGCAGCGTTGTTCGCAGGATCCAGGATGATGGAAACAACTGTCCATCAATGGATGAATGGATAAAGAAAATGTATGTGTGTACACACACACACACACACACAAAATGGAATATTATTTAGCCAAAAAAAGAAGAAAATCCTGCCGTTTGTGACAACATGGATAAACCTGGAGGACATTTTGCTAAGTGAAATAACCCAGACACAGAAAGACAAATGCTGTATCATCTCATTTAAATGTGGGATCAAGAAAAAAGTTGAACTCATAAAACCAGAGTAGAATGGTGGTTACCAGGAGCTGGGGGTGGGGGAAAGAAGGAAAGAAATAGAGAGAGAGACACAGAGAGAAAGAAAGGGAGAGAGAGAGAGGGAGGGAGGGAGGAAGGAAGGAAGGAAGCCACTAACCACTATCGATCACAGCTTCATTTATCTCTTATTGACACGAAGAGGATGCAACTGTCTAAGTTACTTCAAAGTTTTCTTCATATGGGCCCCACTGTGGTTTTCTGTGGCAAAAACCTTTGCAAACAGTTTCCTGCCAGTCTTGGGACTTTGTTTAGCTGGGAAGGTCCCCTGACTTATCCCAAATACAGGGCTTCGTGTCGCCCTCGTGGAATTCCCCGCCATCTCTCTGACAACCAAGTGTTCTTGAAACTTCTTATTTTATGTGCTGATAAAAAAAAGGGAAACACAACCCCACCATCTATACCGATATGTGCTATCTGGAAATCCAGTGATTTCCATGTTAAGATTATTCTTCCTCATCAGAAGGGAGTCATTTCCCTCACTTTTAACCTGGGCGATTTGCCCTGGGAAGCTGTCATTTAAATGGATTCTACTATTTGAATCATCAGTAATTTGTGACTAACCCTGCTTTAGAAAGAAAGCTTTCAATAACAATGTGAGATTCTCCGTCCATAATGCTTTATAATACGTTTAAAATGAACATAACAGCTTAAAACACGGAAGACGTTTAGCCCCAGCCCAGATTCAAGCTGGCACCCCGGGGAGGAGGGAGCTGCCTTTTCAGGCACTAACTGGGCCACGGTGGCTGGTGGGCTGGTGCGAGCCGGTGCGACGACACAGTTTCAGGGTGTGTCCCAAGCCCTTCATTACGGCCGCCTTGGCCTAGACGACCTCTGCCATCTCTCAGCTTGTGGCCACTCCAACCTCTGAACAGGCTGAGGCTGGACGCAGGCGGCCATGTTTCTGACTTGGCCAAGATGCTTAAAATGAGCCCTGATGCAGTTAGAATGGGATGTTGCGACAGTCACTATGATGGTTAATCTATGTATCCACTCAACTAGGTGAAGGGATGCCCAGAGAGTGGGCGAAACAGTATTTCTGGGTGTTTCTGGAAGAGATGAGCATTGGATTCAGTGGACTGAGTGGGTGGGTCACCACCAAGTCCACTGGGGGCCCAAATGGACCAGAAAGGCAAAGGAGGGGTGATTTCACTCTCTTCTGTGCTGGGACATCCGTCTTCTGCTGCCTGTGGACATTGGAGCTCCTGGGCCTTGGGTCGCTGTCGGGACCTACACCAGCAGCTGCCTGGTTCTCAGGCCTCTGACCCGGGCCTGGGGGTCACACCTTAAGCTCTCAGACCTTCGGACTCGACTGAGTTACACCACGAGCTTTCCTTCTCCAGCTGGCAGGCCGCAGACCAGGGGACTTCTCAGCCTCCGTAGCTACGGGAGTCAATTCCTACAATAAATCTCCCTCTTTCCCTCTCTCGCTCTCTCTCACTACACATGTCTCCCATTTGCTCTGTTTTCTGTTTCTCTGGAAAATCCTGACTAATACAGTCACTATGAGGAACGATTGCTAGAGGAGCGTTTGACAATGAGAATCTTGGCTTTGTCACAAGAGGAGGTTGCTGTCCCAACGGGCCTGTCCCCACTGTTCTCGGCCAGGGGCCTCTGACAACGGCCAGGACAGAGGGGCAGCTTTGAGGCCGTCTCTGCAGCTCCGTGCGGTGACGCTGTCATTTGTTTGGCCGAGAAAATACAACCTGCTCCATCGCCCCCAAACCGATGTACTCCTCAGAGGCGCTAACCACTCCATTATCCCCAGTCCCGCCTTCCGGATTTAAGGGCCTCACAGGCCAGTTTGTAGCTTATATGTCAGTGAGAGCTCAGCTCAGTCCCAACACGGCAGAAGATCCCATGAGAAGAGACACTGAAATTCACATGTGTATCTAAAGCTTGCGGCTGGACGGTTACACGCATCTCACTAACAATCACGTGGCTTATAAATTACTAGCCACAGCAGGCGGTGGGTTTTTGAGATGCGAAAATGAATTAAGTCCCCGCTGCACCTTGTGGCACGTGTATCTGACAGTCCAAGATGGAAGCGTGAAGGCGCAGTCCAGGGGGGGCGGGGCTTCTCCGCTTCAGCAGGAGGGCGTGGCTACCAAACAGGATGCTGCCATCAGTCAACCACCTGCTCTTCACTGAGATCCGCTTTGTACAAGGCAACCCGCTAGCACCCAAGGGCTGCACAGAAGCCCGAGGCAGCCCCCTTTCAGGCAGCTGAACGTCCACCTGAAAACAAGGCACAAAACGGAACGTGCTCGTTGTCAAGGGAATCTTAGACAGTTGTTGGAGTTCAGAGGAGAAAGCTGTGTCCCTGTGGGGCGACCAGGGAGGGCTTCCCAGGAGGACGGCGTTTTTTCTGAGCAAAGCAGAGATGGGGTGGGGGACATCCAGGAGGGGAGCCACCGGAGCTGAGGCCCAGAGCTGGGAGCACCCCTGCTGTGCTGGGGAAGTGAGGGGGGCGGGGAATGGGGGAGGGGGCGGGGAATGGGGGATGGGGGGTCGGGAGATAAGGCCCGAGGGACCCGATGCTGCTCTCCCTCTGTACCTGGAGCCGTGCTCTAACTGGTGCTGATCTAGAGCACCTATTGGAGTACCTTCACCCTGGAAGGTTCTCTGGGGCACCTCCAGAGCCTCCTTCACTCCTCCGGCTTCTGAGAGACCCCTGGGCCCCGCACCATCCTGCTGTGCTACTGGGGCCCTCGGTGAGTCCACAGGATTAATTAAGACAGCGCCTCCCACACAGGGGGCCAGTATCCAGGAATCCCACTCTCCCCTCTCTCTCCTTCACCACCGTTTTTAATATGGAAACACCGAGAAGCTAAGAGAAGAAGCAACTTCAAAAAGCTCGCCCTCATGCACAAGGAACGAAAGAAGCAGGAGACCAAGCTTCTCCGCGCTGGCTCTGCAAGGAGAAACACCAAGCGCTAGGTTGAGCTCCCAGACACTCGGCTGGGCCCCAAAGACACGGCAACCAACCAACCAGACAGCGTCCAAGGCCTCACGGAGCTAACAAAGCATTGAAGAAGCAGCTATTAAATACAGGCAAATACAAAGGAAAAAATTAGGGAGCTACAGAGACCACAGCAGGGGCCCAAGGATGCCCATCTGAGGAGGGAGCTCTAGGCTGGAATCTGAACCACTGCACAAGCCCAGGGAAGAGGGGGCGGGGTGGGGAGGACCCCTTGCCCTTCACTCGTTCTTCACCCTCAATGCCGGGAACCCTCCTCTGGGTATCTGGACAGCCTCTCCCCGTGCCTGTGGCTCTAACTAATTCCCCAAGGGCTGGTACAGTCTATGTAGATGAGGTGAGTCTGCAAACATTTTTTTTCCCCTCACAATACATGGGCGCCTTCCAGATCCCAAGATGTAGCCCCACTGGCAAGTCCTGAGTATTTGCAGATGCTGTGAGGAGGCGTTTTGTGTGCAATGGTTTACAGTTAATGTGGGATAGTGTTTACTTAAAACCAGCAGTGACCCCTGGGCCGGCAAATGCAGTGTCTTTGTCCTCAGGGTTCACCCCTGTCCATTCTGCGGGTTACCTCGTCTCTGAAATGCTGCCGTCCTCGGTTTCCATGACACAGAATCTCTCCTGTTTAAGCTCTCTGGCCGTTTCTTCCCGTCAGCTGTTTCTTGTGCTGTGTCGGTTGGGATTCGTTTTGGCTGTAAGCCACGGAGACCCACAGTAACAGTGGCTTAAATAAGATAACAGTTCCTTTCTCCCTCGTGTCACAGGCTGGGGATCGGCAATCCAGAGCTGTTACAGCGACCCACAGAGTCATCTAGAGCCCTGGTCCCATGCCAGCATCTCCTGCTCCATCCTTAGGTTATAGCACCCATTCTCATGGTCCAAGGAGGCTGCTGGAACTCCACCCTTCACATCAGAAGTCCAGGAAGCAAGATGGAACTTGGGACAAAGAATAAGGGGACAAAGGGCCAAACACCTGTTAAAACACGTTCCTGAAAGTAACTACAGGGCACTGATTCTTAAACTCTTGGACAAAAGTTAGTCCCTTGGCCACACCTAGTGACAAGGGAAAATGGGATATATAGTCTTTTATTCAGACAACTCTGTGCCCAATTTAAAATATGGGTTCTGTTATGATGGAAGCGGGAGAGAATGAGTAATAATGGACAGACCTCTAGACTCTGCACACACCCATGGATGGAGCACCATAAGAGATTCCTGCCACGCTTGGCAACTCAACTTTTTTTTAATTCCACACGTAAGTGATACCACATGGTATTTGTCTTTCTGTGTCTGGCTTATTTCACTTAGCATAGTGTCCTCCAGGTTTATACATGTTGTGGCAAATGGCAGAATTTCCTTCCTTTCGTGACTGAATAACATTCCATTGCGCATATATTGGGTTTTTCTGTAAGAGCATACGGAAAGCCCGAACGAACTTTTTGGCCAGCCCAATCTTTTCTTCATCTGTTCATCCACCGATGGACAGTTGTTTCCATTATCTTGGCTATTGTGAATAACAATACAATAAACATGGAATGCAGATAGCTCTTCAAGATGCTGATTTTATTTCCTTTGGATATACACCCAGAAGTGGGATTGCTGGATCGTGTGGTGGTTCTATTTTTAATTTCTTGAGGATCCTCCATACTCTTTTCCAGAACAGCTGCACCAGTTTACATTCCCCTCAATAGTGTACAAGCGTTTCCTTTTCTCTACACCTTTGCCCACATTTGTCAGCTCTTGTCTTTTTGAGAACAGTCATTCTAACACATGTGAGGTGATACCTCGTGGTTTGATTTGCATTTCTCTATGGTTAGTGACGTTTAGCACCCTTGCATGTGCCTGTGGCCATCTGTATGTCTTCTTTGGAAAAAATGTCTATTCAGACTCTCTGTCCAGTTTTTTTTTTTTTTTTTTTTTTGCGGTACGCGGGCCTCTCACTGTTGTGGCCTCTCCTGTTGCGGAGCACAGGCTCCGGACGCGCAGGCTCAGCGGCCATGGCTCACGGGCCCAGCCGCTCCGCGGCATGTGGGATCTTCCCGGCCCGGGGCACGAACCCATGTCCCCTGCATCGGCAGGCGGACTCTCAACCACTGCGCCACCAGGGAAGCCCTCTGCCCAGTTTTTAATCAGGTTATTTGTGGGGTTTTGTTGGGTTTTGCTATTAAATTCCATGGGTTCCCTATATATTTTGGATACTCACCCCTTATCAGACACGTGGTTTGCAAATACTTTCTCCTCTTCTGTTAAGTTGCCTTTTCATTTTGCTGATGGTTTCCTTTGCTGTGCAGTAGTTTTTCAGTTTGGTGTTGTTCCACTTGTTCATTTTTGCTTTTGTTGTCTGTGCTTTGGGTGTCATGTCCAAAAAATCATTGCCAAGACCAATGTCAAGGAGATTTTCCCATGTTTTCCTATGAGTTGTGTGGTTTCAGGCTTTACATGTAAAGCTTTAATCCGTTTCAAGTGAATTTTTAGGAATGGTGTAAAATACGGGTCCAGTTTCATTCTTTTACATGTGAATATCCAGTTTCCCAACACCATTTATTGAAGAGACTATCCTCACCCTACTGTGTGCTCTTGGTGCCCTTGTCAAAGATAAGTTGACCATGTTGAGTGGCTTTTTTTCTGGGCTCTCTATTCTGCTCCATTGGTCTACGTATATCCATTTTTATTCTAGTATCATACAGTTTTGACTACTGTAACTTGGTGGTATAGTTTGAAATCCGGAAGTGTGATACCTCCAGCTTCGCTCTTCTTTCTCAAAATTGCTCTGGCCATTCAAGGTCTTTTGTTGTTCCATAGGAATTTTAGGATTGTTGTTTCTATTTCTATGAAAAATGTTTTTGGAATTTTGATAGAGACTGTAGATTGCTTTGGGGAGTATGGATTTTTTTTAATTTTATTTATTTATTTTTGGCTGCGTTGGGTCTTCATTGTTGCGCGCGGGCTTTCTCTAGCTGCGGCGAGTAGGGGATGCTCTTCGTTGCCGTGCGCGGGCTTCTCCTTGCCGTGGCTGCTCTTGTGGCGGAGCAAGGTTCTAGGCACATGGGCTTCAGTAGTTGTGGCACGCGGGCTCAGTAGTTGTGGAACATGGGCTTAGTTGTTCACAGCATGTGGGATCTTCCTGGACCAGGGCTTGAACCCATGTCCCCTGTGTTGGCAGGTGGATTCTTAACCACTGTGCCACCAGGGAAGTCCAGTATGGATATTTTAACAATATTTATTCTTCTAAACCAAGAACACAGAAAAGCTTTTCATTTGTTTGTGTTTTCTTCAATTTCTTCCATCAATGTGTTATAGTATTCAGTGTACAGGTCTTTCACCTTCTTGGTTAAATTTATTCCTAGGTATGATATTGTGTTTGCTGCTATTATAAATGGAATTGATTTATTAATTTATCTTTCAGATAGTTTGCTGTTAGTGTATAGAAATGAAAGTGATTTTTTATGTTGATTTTGTATCCTGCAACTTTAGTGGATTTTTAAATTAGTTCGAACACGGTTTTTTGGTGGAGTCTTTAGAATTTTGTATGCATAAAATCATGTCATCTGCAAACGGAGACAATTTTATTTCTTCCTTTCTGATTTGGATGCCTTTTGTTTCTTTTTCTTGCCTAGTTGCTCTGGCTAGGACTCATAGTACTATAACAAATACAAGGGCTTCCCTGGTGGCGCAGTGGTTGAGAGTCCGCCTGCCGATGCAGGGGACACGGGTTCGTGACCCGGTCTGGGAAGATCCCACATGCCGCAGAGCGGCTGGGCCCGTGAGCCGTGGCCGCTGAGCCTGCATGTCCAGAGTCTGTGCTCTGCAACGGGAGAGGCCACAACAGTGAGAGGCCCGCGTACCGCCAAAACAAACAAACAAACAAACAAAAACAAATATAAGTGACAAAAGTGGACATCCTTGTCTTATTCCTGACCTCAGAGGAAAAGCTTTCAGCTTTATACCACTGAGCAGGCTGTTATCTGTGGGCTTTTCATATATGGACTTTTTAAAGTACATTCCTTCTCTACCTAATTTTTTGAGAGTTTTTATGTTGAAAGGGTGATGAACTTTGCCAGTCACTTTTTATGCATCTATCTATGATTTTCATTCTTTATTCTGTTAGTGTGGAATATCACCTTTATCAATTTGCATATATTGACCTATCCTTGCATCTCAGGGATAAATCCTGATTAATCATGGTGTATGGTACTTTTAATGTGCTGTTGAATTTGATCTGCTAGTATTTTGTTGAGGATTTTTGCATCTACGTGTGTAAGGAATATTGGCCTGTAATTTTCTTTTCTTCTAGTGGCCTCATGCAGCTTTAGTGTCTGGGTAATGCTGGCCTCATAAAGTGAGTTTGGAAGTATTCCTTTCTCTTCAAGTTTTTGGAAGAGTTTGAGAAGGATTAGCGTTAATTCTTCTTTTAATGCAAAATGTAAATAATTAAATTCCTTCCCACATTCCCTCTTTCTTTCTCCTGGGTCTCCTACTTTTACACATTGCCATCCCTTCCCACCCCATTCCCATGACCCACAGTCAAACCCTTGCTGTCGTGTATGACTTCTCATCTCCCTCCACACGCCATCTGTGGCTGAGCCCCTGGTAGCTCTTGCCTGGACTCCTGCAACAACCTCACCCTAGCTCTCAGGGCTACGCTCTTCTCCAGTCTCCCTGACATATGACTGTCTGACTAATATTCTCGATATCTAGAACGCGTTGCCACCATATCTTACTCCAAGACATTCAAGTGTCTCCCTGTTACTTACAGAATAAAACCAATACCCCTCAACCCTCTATAAAGGGACCTTAGCCTCTTTCCCCACCACAAAACCACTGAGATCTGAGTGTGTGCCAGACTCTGCCCAGGTGTTTGGGGTCCATCACGAAACGGAACAGATACGCATGCACCAAACTCCTACTCTACGGAGCTTAGAGGCTAACGTTCCGTTGTTTCCCCTAACAGCCTACTTCTATTTCCCTTCATTCCAGGCAAACTGAGTCACTTTCCGTTCATGCAGGGCCTGCCCTTTGCTCATAGTTTTTACTCTTTCTGGAATATTCTTTTGCCTATTCCTTTATAGCAGCGGCTCTCCACCAGGATGATGTTTTGCCTCCAGAGGGCACATTTGGCAAGGTCTGGATGCATTTTTGGTTGTCACCAGTGGACAGGGTCCTACTGGCTCCCCGTGGGTAGAAGCCTGGGAGACTGTTAAACATCCTACAATACACAGGGTGGCCCCCGCGAGGGAGAATGATCTGGTCCAGAATGCCAACAGTGCTGGGGCTGAGAAACTCTGTTCTAGAGCCAAGCTCGTCCCATCCTTCATGCCAGCTCCGATTTCACCTCCACAAAATGCCCGCAATTCCTTCTCCCACTCCTGTGTGCTCGAAGACACCCGAATCCCCAGTTCCCCTGAATGTGGACCTTTAGTGGCACCCTTCACTCTTCATAGGCTGTAAAAGTCTACAGGGATGAATTTATACCTGATTCATCTGAGTTCTCAGAGGCTAGCCTGGAGCTTAGCCCACAGAGAAAGAGCACTCAGATATTATATGCACAAGTGGGGAATACCCAACGTCTGTGTCTTCTCCCAGGCTTCAGTTCCTAGGAATTAGGCAGACAGAAAGTTCTCCCTTCCGAGGGGAATCTGCCAGGCCCCTTCCAGCCATACCTGGAAAAGACTCAAGTGGCATCAAGCCACGAGGAAGACTGCCTCTACCAGCCTGGAGGAAAGGGGCCAGTGGAAAAAGAGACCAAACAAACATGGCAAGAAACCCGACTCTGTGTGCAAACAGAGGTTCCCTACAGAAATACTGAAATCAGGAAGGACATTCGGTTGCATGGGGGCTTGACCAGTTTTAGAAGTGGGTTAGGGCAACTAGTAACCTCAGCTGCCCCCGAAGTCCCAGTCCTAGCAATGCAGACACCAGGAGCTCTGTGCAGCCACACCCGGGGCTGGCCCCCAGCCAAGGGGCCCTGGGCCGTGTCTGGGCCGGAGCACGGGCGTGCTGAGCTGCAGGCTCAGGACCGTGTGTCAGCCACCACCCAGTCACTCAGCTTTTCCTGTCCAAGTCCTTGAGCTGTGCAGGAGGCTGAGTGTCCTGGCAGGCCTAGAAAACTGTGGCATCTAAAGAAACAGGCTCGGGCATCTCAAGCTCCTCCCGAACCCCGGGGTGCCAGCTCCTGCCTCCCCTCCTGAGCGCTCAGAGAAAGGAGCTCTGCTGGGCACTAGTTTTATCTGCCTGGCCGTTGAAATGGCAAAAAGGTCTGTGGAGTCCTGGCCCTGAATCCCCGAAAACAGGCACAGGGGAGCTCTGGGGCTCTTGCAAAAGGACTGATTGAAGTCAGGTGGAGAAGAGAAAAAACGACTTAAAGCTGCGGTCAGAGCCCAAACCCAGAGAGCATTGGGCGAGCGCCTTCCAGCTCCATTGATTCCTCCTAGGAGTATCTGTCAGCCAACCTAACGCAAAACCAACCTTACAATTAATAAAGAGCAAAACCAACCAGCCAGGCTAGTTCTGCCCCCCATCACCTAATCCTCTGCTTCCATGTGCCGCCATTCATGCTCCCTGGGGGAGCTGGATGCTGGGAGAAGCAGGAAGAAGCCTGCTGACATCGTTCCCTCACCTGGATTCTGAAGGGTGGACCAGAGAGCAGGAAAGGGCGTGACTCCAGAGAGGGGGCACTGGCAAGGGGCTCCACACTAACTCTAGGCTCTAAATTGGCCTCTCAAACCGAAATACTAGACCAGCCGCAAACACAAGCTACATATGCACTTTTAAATTTTCTAGTAGCCACATTAAAAACACATACTGAGAAATTACATTAATTTTAATAAAATATTTTATTTAATCCAAAATGTCCCAAATATTATCATTTTAAACATGTAATCAATATAAATAATATCATCAATGAGACAGATAATTCACGTTCTTTTTATCAGACCAAGTCTTTGAAATCCTTTGTGTTTTTTACACTTACAGAATATCTGCATCTGAACCAGCCACAGTTCAATGCTCGCCTACAAGGCAGATCTAGAACGATTCAGCACTTTCACAAAGCATCAGTTGGTGCCCCAGGCACTCATGTATCATGTATACAGCGGGGGCTAAACTTGCACCTGAAATTGTGAGATGGGAATTTTGTTTTATTTACTAGGACTTCCCCCCAAGGGGAACACATACCGTATGTGGTAGGAGAAATACTTTGGGAACCTCGCTGAGGCTAGGATGAGGGTAGCAGCCAGAGGTGGGAAACCCCACGGAGAATGTTGGGGTAACTGTAGACTAAGGACTGAACTCCAGCCTTTCAGGGGTGTCACTGACACCTGAAACTGAAAGCAGCCAAGACAGAGGACACAGGTAGATGCAACCGCAGTGACTCATTTTATAGAGAGTCATGTTTCAATCGCCTGACTCCTATAATAGGGTTAAGAGGGAGAAAGAAAGTTGACAGTAAAGTTAAAGTAGAAATTTTAAACTATTCAGAAAAAAAATCCCCAAGTAATGATTTAAAAAAAACATTTAGGGGCTTCCCTGGTGGTGCAGTGGTTGAGAGTCCGCCTGCCGATGCAGGGGCCACGGGTTCGTGCCCCGGTCCGGGAAGACCCCACATGCCGCGGAGCGGCTGGGCCCGTGAGCCATGGCCGCCAAGCCTGCGTGTCCGGAGCCTGTGCTCCGAACGGGAGAGGCCACAACAGTGAGGGGCCCGCGTACCGCAAAAACAAAACAAAAACAAACAAACAAACAAAAAACACATTTAATCATTAAGCATTTACAGTTGCAACATAATCAGCTAAGAGACATATGCTAAGAAGAGTCTAGAAAAGAAAATTATCTATTGTGGGAAATCTCTTTTTCCAGCAACATAACCCAACCAAATAAAATAATCTAAATACTAGAAAAGAAACCTTAAAAAAATTTTTTTGAACATTAAGCTTCTGTAAAAGTAAAGTATATGCCAACCTCCAAAGTGCAGTGAGACCAGGAACCCTGGAAGTGCCAAAGCCAGGACCTGCCCTGGAAAATTGTGGCCAAACCTGGATTCCTTGTGTGTTTTAGTGACTTCCTTGGGTACAGCAGACAGAAGGTGGAGCCTAGAGCACACCCAAGGTGCAGAATGAAAATGGGATTCTCACGAAAAGCTGGGACTCCAAAGACCTTTACCCACTGTGGAGTAAGAAGCAGCATCGAGCACAAGGGAAGGGAAGGAAACTGACCATCTCAATCCTGGGGTTGGAAGGAGTCAAATTAAAATAATCCCCCGGGAATTATTAGCCACAAGCTGGACTTCATGTGGATTTGGGTTCCTGTTACCTATGAATCTGAAAAACCTCAAATTTTAACCTGAGGAGGTCACTGACTGGTAGAGCTCCAAAGGGACTGGTGGGAAAAAAACAAGTCCTCAACTTCAACCCAGGACTCAGGGAATCTCCATAGATAAATTTCTAACAAAAGTCAGTAGCTCACACACACACGCACACACGTACCACACACACAAACCCACAAGAAAATAAGGCACATTCTAATGCCTTTAAATGACGGGTTAGTTACCTGGACAAATCCTCCCAGTGGAAAAAAACGTTTAAAATCTGGCTTAGGGCTTCCCTGGTGGCGCAGTGGTTTAGAGTCCGCCTGCTGATGCAGGGGACACGGGTTCGTGCCCCAGTCCGGGAAGATCCCACATGCCGCGGAGCGGCTGGGCCCGTGAGCCATGGCCGCTGGGCCTGCGCGTCCGGAGCCTGTGCTCCGCAACGGGAGAGGCCACAACAGTGAGAGGCCTGCGAACCGCAAAAAAAAAAAAAAAAAATCTGGCTTAAAAAAACACTGGGAGAATCTCTTACCAGTAAAGCTGAATTCATTAGAAAAAGTAAATCCTTCCCCAAAAGGTATTTTTGAGAAAGAAAACAGGAGTGGGACTATGGGGGAGATGCTATAACAAAGATGTAGTCTGAGGTGCTCCTGGGGTGTCCTGGTGAGAATGCTCAGTGGCAGGAGAAATGAGCTCAAGGGAGAGGCTGGGACTGGAGACCCGGGCTCAGGGAGTTGAGGGCATAAGAAAACATGGAGGCCAAAGGATGCAGCCGTATGTTTCAAGAGCTGAGAGGGAAAAAACTCTCAACTCGGAATTCTGTACTTAGTGAAAACGTCCTTCAGGAATAAAGGAAAAATCAAGATATTCTCAAATAAAAGAAAACTAATAGAATGTGTCACCAATACACTTACCCTAAAAGAATGGCTTAAAGGAAGTTTTCTAAACAGAAAATGATAAAAGAAAAACACCTTGGAATATCAGGATGGAAGAAAAGAGCATAGTAAGGGGAAATATGGGTAAATAATACAATAGGCTCTCTTCCTCTTGATTTTCTAAATTATGTTTGAGAGTCAAAGCAAACATTATAGCACTGTCTGATATGGTTCTAAAAAAAGCATTAAAGGCATTAGAGATTTGACAAGAAAGCAACAAATTATCAAGATTTCTAAAATTCGTATCTTGAAATATTTCACCCACTGAAAGACATCTTGATTGCTTCCAGGTTTTGACAATTATGAATAAAGGTGGTGTAAACATCCATGTGCAAGGTATTTGTGTAAAGTAATTGGGAATTTTAACACATCTCTCTCAGTACCTGATAGACCAAGGAGGTAAAAATATTAGCAAGAATACAGTAGATCTAAACAACGTAATTCACCAATTTGACCTAACTGACCTATATGGTACAGAAAACCCAACAAATATAGACTATAGATTCTTTGCAAGAGCACAGGGAACATTGATCCAGATGGACCACATGCTAGATCATAAAGCAAGTCTCAACAAACTTTAAAGGACTGAAATCATACAAAGTATGGAATTAAACTAAAAATCAAGTGGGCTTACTTTTTGTATGGTCTTTAGAAAATACCTAGAAAGTGGGCAAGGGATCATAACTTTTTGAAGCGTGAACAGCCTCAGTTCCCTTTTCTCCCATTCTTGCTTTCTTTCGAGTATATATATATAGTCACACACACACACCTTGGTAGGCTGCCAACTATTTTGTCCCTAGGAATGTCATGTTTCAGTAACATCTCCATAACTTCCTGCAGATGAGGAAGTTATCCTACATCAGACCACAATGCCAATTTGATGCCCCAGGTCTCTGTGCCCCAAAAGGAGTTGCAGAGCAAAGGCTGTCCTGTACAGGAGTCTGGGTTTGGTGGACATGGCCAAGTCCTTGCCCACCATCTATCTCAGTCATCAGCTGGGAGCAGCCCTGAGAAGAGAATGCAGTCAGCTACCCCTGCTTTGCTCAGACATTGCCTGGGAGGTTTCCCCATGCAAAGCATGAACTTGGCTTGAAACTACAGTAGCCCTGAAGGAGATAACAGCTGGAGGCTGACAGCAGTGGGGCTGGTTCTTTCCTGAAGGGTTATCTGAATGGTACATCTCCACGTCTGCCATAACCTACACCTGAAAAGAAGAAAGGCTGAAAGGTCAATAATCCAAGTGCCCATATCAAGAAGCTAGAATAAAAACCTAAGTGTCCATCAATAGATGAATGAATAAAGAAGATGTGGTATTTTATACTCATATGTGTATACACACACACACACACACACACACACACACACACACACTGGAATATTACTCAGCCATGAAAAAGAAGGAAATCTTGCCATTTGCAACAACATGGAACGACTTGGGGGCATGATGGTAAGTGAAATAAGTCCGACAGAAAAATAAATACTGTATGACCTCACTTATATGTGAAATCTAAAATAACAACAACAACAAAGACAGCTCATAGATACAGAGAACAGATTGGCGATTTCTAGAGATGGGGGTAGAGAGTGAGCAAAATAGGTGAAGAGGGCCAGAAGGTACAAACTTCCAGTTATAAAATAAATATGTTACGAGGCTCTGAAGTACAGCACGGTGACTAGTAATAATACCACATTGCATACTTAGAAGTTGCTTAGAGAGTACATCTTAAAAGTCCTCATCACAAGAAACAAAATTTTAACTATGTATGATGATGGATGCTAACTAGACTTATTTTGGTAATCCTTTCGCAGTGAATACGAATATCCAATCATTATGTGGTACACCCGAAACTAATATAACGTTATATATCAATGATACCTCTATAAAAATGAAAAGATAAAGAAGTTAGAAAAAGAATAAGAAGTTACATACAAATAAAATAGAGGGGAGGAAATAATAAAGATAAGAGCAGGAAGCAATGAACTAGAAAACAGGTGAATGAGACAGAAAATCCACAAAGTCAAAGGTTGCTTCTCTGGAAAGACTAATGAAATTACAACACCCCCCCCCCCCGTCAGACTTATCAAGAAAAAGAGAGAAAAATGAAGAAAGAGAATATAAACTGACAATATCAAGATTCAATATGTATTAAAAAGATAATAAAAGGATATTGTAAACAATACGGGAACAAGCGGGAGGGGGTCTTTTGTTTAGGGAAACTAATCTTTGCAGTGTTGTTGGTTACAAACCGTAAGACCCAGGGTGCTGGCTACAGTGGGGAGGTCCAGTGAAAGAGAATTAAAGTTCTGCGTGTCATAATATGAAAGGCTAGTCCCCGTGAAGTGGGTGATGCTCTAATTTTGAATGACTTTCAGCTCCCTCTGGAAAAAGGGCAAAAAAGAGAGTAGAAAGGACCCTGGCTCGAAGTAGATCCCAGAAATATGGGGAGAGGCAGGTCCTGAAGAGTATTTTTTTTTAACTTATTAATTAATTAATTTATTTTTGCTGTGTTGGGTCTTCGTTTCTGTGCGAGGGCTTTCTCTAGCTGTGGCGAGCGGGGGCCCCTCTTCATCGCGGTGCGTGGGCCTCTCACTATCGCGGCCTCTCTAATTGCGGAGCACAGGCTCCAGACGCGCAGGCTCAGTAGTTGTGGCTCACGGGCCTAGTTGCTCCGCGGCATGTGGGATCCTCCCAGACCAGGGCTCGAACCTGTGTCCCCTGCGTTGCCAGGCAGATTCTCAACCACTGCGCCACCAGGGAAGCCCCTGAAGGGTATTTTGAGTTGTTTCTTATTTTGTATCTTAATTCCTCTCTGGTATCCACCAGTGGTTTCAGCAAATGTTTATTAACTGCTAAATTAGCGTCTGATTTATTTTAGCCCTTCCTTAGGAAATCAAGGAAGGACTGGGATGGTGCTGGCAGGTGAATGGTCCACAAGAAAACAAGAGGCAATAAGCAGGTGTCAGGAGGAGCCAGGGAGAGAAGCTGATGACCAGAGATTGTAACTGACACGCGCTCTCCAGGAATGCTCAGAAATATTTAGGAGACGACTGAACTTACTAAAACCAAATGTGGGCTGTGGACGCGTGTTATTCTATTTGGATATCAAAGGAATGGCCACCTCTCAGTTATCTGTAGACTTGGGGACATTCAGGTTACACTGAATTGCTGCGTTGATAATAAATAACATTCGTGGCAAAATATAACACTACACAGCTTGCAAAGAACTTTCCCTGTTTACTATATCATTTCACAGATAATCATTACATTTAAGTTTCCAAACCTATTCCAATATTTGGAAGAGAATATATTTTTCCTGAAATAGTACGCGTAAAGATAGTCAAACAGAACCTAACACTGTCTTAGAATACAGCTACACAGTGATTTCATTACCATTATTAAATAATTCATTCTCTTTATAGTAAAGCAAACCTCCCAGCTCATCTGAAATACGAATTTTAAATTGACTTTCCCCTTAGCCCTTCAGGAACATCTTTATTAGAAGCCTGTTGACCCTCCCTAGTGGCTTAGCCAGGTGGCCTCTGAGCCTCTTACTCTCGGATGCCAGGATGCATGGAAGTGGGGTAGAGTGGATAAAAAGAGTCTCCGAAAGAATCGTGGGTCAAAAGAGAAACGCAGTGAGTACTCTGCTTCCCTTGCAAGCCTGAGCCTGAAATTACTGCGTCAGCAGCAGAGGTTGTGTTGTTGCCAAGCAGAGGCAGCAGGAAATGGTGCTGGCTTTACCCGTGAATAACCTCATCTGGTTTTTCTTCCCCTAAACTGAAGCTACCTGATCAGTCCTCTCTTCCTCCACCAAGTGTTAATCTCATACGTACATTAACTACAAAAGCATTTCCGAAGTTCTGCCTGCTGCCGCCCACAGCAAACAAGGAAAGAAGCTCTGTACCGTGAACAGGAGATTGGGGCCACCAAAAATTCTTTGTGGGGATAAGGCTAGTGCCAAAGTATCGTTTTTTAAGTTAAAAACAAGACTCTTATACAAAAATAGAAACAACGTGCTTCAGAAATTTGCTTTATTCATTAACGAAGGAGCTAGCAGACTTGTAAAGCTCGTTCAAAGAGAACTGGAAAGACTGGGCACTGAACGATATAACGCTGTAATAAGATGGTCAGGTTAGATGTAAAACAGATTTTATATCTACGGGGCAATGAAACCAAAACTTCAGTCACTGTTGTTTCTAAAGGAGAGAATCATATGTGCCCCTCCTGGACAAAAATCATTTCCTCCTAATATACCTCCATGTCAACATCTAATTTCTAACATCTAACCAACAGTAAATAGTAAGTGAAACAAATGGACAACCCCCCTTAGACAATGCTTGAAAACGACAATAAAAGGACACGGTCATCCTTTTGCTTTACCCAGGTGTGGGGTTATTTTTTCTTAATACTTAGAATACATGAGAGAATGAAGAAAATGAACTTTAAGTGCATGGTTGTAAGAACTTAGTCTTTTTGACCATACATTTCTCTGGGGCTTATGTACTTATTGGTGTGTTTGTCTAATTACTTATTGTCTGCAACAAGCAAAGAGACCCCAGGGCTGTCTTGCTCTCCCAGGAGAAAGGACTTTTTATGGAAATATCTGATCTGCTTTCCTTTGTCATCACTGCCGTCATCAGGGAAGCCGGGCCCTATGAGAAGGAGCACAGAAGTCAGAGCATTCAGACCTTCCACTTAACCGGTTACATGTAAAGAACTTGATCATTATGTCTTTAAGGAAAAATACAGAAATAAACCTTCAGAAAAACAGGTCAGGTCAACTCAGAGAGAACAAAAAATTTATCCTTGGGAGGAATAATCAGTTCACTTGACTTTTTCTAAGAACTTTCCTATCAAACTTTGCTAGGAAGGGCGGGCAGGAAGAGGCCGAGGCTGGGGCAGCCCCCGGGACTGCGCACGCGCACGCTCCAGCCATCTGCCTGGAGGACGGAGATGCGGTTATGATGCTACAGGGGAAGTTCCGTGATGGGCACAGTGGGGGTCCCTCCCCTGCCCCGACTCTGGGGAGGAAGGGCTCTAACAGTGAATGCTGACTACACGGCACGCCAATGAGAGAGAAATAGTGGCTCTGCAGCCAGCCTCCTTGGCCCACAAAGCAGCAGCCATAACCTCTTGCAGGGATATTTGGAGGGAAGCAAAGGCTACCATAGAAACCAACCAATGAGAAGTTGGTACTCGGTGACTGCTTCATGTCCAGGCTGGTTTGGAATCTTACGTCAGAAGCCACAAATGTCAACGCATGTCAGTACTGGCAGTCACATCACCTAAATAGGTGGCAGGCGCCCTGTCCGGGCTGTGGGGTGCTGGAGGCTCCCTCTTCCCTTTAAAGTGGAGAGCCGCCACCCAGGGCCACTCTCTGGTGCCACGTGGGAAAAATTGCCCGGTGTTGCCAAATCTTCAGATGTTTTTAATGCTGGAAACTCAGTGTGTGTGTGTGTGCAATCTCCTAGTTTTAACTGTGATTCAATTTTTTTGAAATGTCAAGGAAAAGCAAACACATCTATAAGCCAATAGGTAGTGACCTCTGCATTGACGGCTCCGTTTCTTCTCTGATCCAGCAACACCAGTGGTCTCTAGAAAGCCCTCTTCCAGACCATCTGGTCCCCATCCCTGGATGCCTCATCCGCAGACTATTTTGCTGTCTTGGGTGGAAGACTCTCTGCCGAACTTTTGATTCAGTCTCTCCGAGGGCTGGGCTTTCGAATCGTCCTTCTTGGCTTGATCCACTGCAGCCTTTGGATGAGCGACGTTTTACGTCTGCACTTGACCTTGGCATCCAGAGAACACACCCCGACTTGGGTCTGGCATCCCTACTACTGCTTCTGTGAATAGAGATTCTGGGCTAGTGTGTGTGTGTGTGTGTGTGTGTGTGTAAGAGAGACAGACAGACAGAGACGGGGGGGTGGGGGAGGGAGGAGGGATTAGTAATAAGAATGCTGAATTGAGCTGAGAGAAAGGAGTTTGTTCCAAAACACAGGTTGGGATACAAATAGCATGGGACACCGAGGCTTTGAACTTGACAGAGCACGACTCTTTCCTTAGGCACATTGGTTAATGTTTACTAGCAATGGCTGTCGGCCCTGGCTGC
Source organism: Globicephala melas (assembly GCF_963455315.2). Classification (NCBI taxonomy): domain Eukaryota; kingdom Metazoa; phylum Chordata; class Mammalia; order Artiodactyla; family Delphinidae; genus Globicephala; species Globicephala melas. The sequence continues at coordinate 99,977,519 of NC_083324.2, forward strand.
ACGTTACAATGACTTAAGAAGCCTCTATAATATATGAATGATTGGGCTCCACCCCTGGAGATCCTGATGCAATTTGCCGGGATTATATGACTTGGCTTCAGTACTTTTTAGAAGTTCTCCACTGATCTTAGTGTGCAACAGGGTTACGAACCACGGAGTGAGGAAAAACCCCTTAGCATTGCCAGTTAAAAACTGGCACTCGCCATCTGCCTTTACAAGGATTAAGTCACAAACTGCTGTGACCACTGACCTTCAACAGGCCCCGAAAGGGGTTCAGGGCAGAGATCAGGAACGAGGCGCCTTGTGCTCTGGGGAAAACTGGCAGAACAGGCCTTCAGAGAGTTAAACGTCTTCCGGAGGAGCTTTTATGAGCCCGATTTCTTGCATCTCCTCATATCTAGAAAGCACTAAAATCACTCATGGGGACACCTGCTCCTGGTGACATTTTGGCAGCAGCCCTCTGCCAGAACGTGTGCTTGGCGGCACCTACCCCTCCCCGCTGGAGTCCATACAGAACACTGACCTCTCCCGCTGGAGTCATACAGAACACTGACCTCTCCCCTAGCTCTTTGGAGCAGTTTCTCAGAGCTAATCTGAGATGCTGTCTCCTTGGCTATTAGTCCTCATTTTGCCCCAAATAAAACAGCGGAATAGTTCAGAAGGCAGATTTTAAAGTTGGTTTCAAAGCGAGCTTCAGTTCTGCCTCTTCATCGCCTAATAGCTCTGTGACCTCGGCCACATGCCTGGGATGTCTGAGGCTCACTGAGTCATGGAAAACACAGAAACGAGTGCCGAGTTCACGAGGCTGTGCTAAATGAAGTACTGTTTGCAAAGCGCTTAGCAAGTACATAGAGTGAATTATGGCTGTTATTATTACCAGCAGGTGTGAGGGAGAATTCGATGACTGTTCATTATTTAACAATATTTTAAATAATCCTGTCATTTAAAAACAACATGCTAAGCACCCACATAAAATCCAGCTCTGTAAAACGTGCACTCGCTGAAGATACTGTTTTGACAAATCATTTTGACGCTGACAGAGACTGCAGCTGAACAAGCGTTGTGACATGTGGACACCTGGGAAGAATAAGCCCTTCGCACTCATGGTAACCACGTGCTGGGAACTAATACAAAATGAAATACTCTCGGCTATTATGCACATGGTACAATATTGAACCATCCTAGCAATATCGCAAGTTCAAATTCAAATAACAGTGAAATGCCTTTGTGGTCTATCAAACTGGCAAAAACTGGTTTTTTTAACAGCAGCACGAAGAAATTTTGAATTTTATGCACTCATGATATGATAGCAAATTGGTGTGCAGTTCTTAGAGAAAAATTTAGTAATGTATACTGAAAGCCTTGAAACTATGGATATCCTTTGATTCAAGAATTTCACTGCTAGGAATTATTCCTAAAGGAAAATAATCAGAGATCCGTGAAGTTTCATATACAATCATCTTTATCGCAGTGGTATTTATACTAGTAGGAAGGTTGGAAAACAACTTAAGTGCCAATGAAAATATAAATTATGGTGCATCTATACAACAAAATACCATACTATCATTTTTAAACTGTGCTTTCCAAGGTTACCAAATGACGAAGGACAACGCCCACCAAAAACTGTAAGTGATAAATATACATCCAAATTGAAAAAAATTTACGGTAAACATCCAAAATGTTAATAGTGATTATCTTTGGGTGGAGACTATCTTTGGGACTGGGAGACTTCTGCATTTTTCCAAATTTTCTATAATAAACCTGTATTGTTTTTATAATAAATGTATGTTCTAAAACTTTTAAATATTACATTGGCAAAAGAAAGGAAAACAAAATAAGCAAATTCTTTAAAAGTATTCTATTTTAATAAAGCTTATTTACGTCTCTAGACCAACATTAGAAGTAAATTCTATGGGACACATTTTGGGACAACGAGAGGATCTCTTGCCAACAACACTGGCTTGGTTAGAAAAATAAATTCTCCCCAAAAAGGTACCCTTTCCAAGAAAAGAGAAACAGGTGTGAGAGTAAGTCACAAGGATACACGTTTGAGGTGCTTCTGGGGCATCTAAGTGAGGATGCTAAGTGGCTGCAGAAAATAAGGGACTGAAGCTTGAGGGAGGGGTGGGGATGGGAGATGTGGCTCTAGGGGTCAAGGGAACAAGGATAAAAGCGAAGAATGTGAGGGGTTTACTCAAAACATACACATAAAAGGAACAGATGGTCAAGAATTGAAATCTGGGGGAAATCTGGGAAAATGGGACTGGGAAAGGCAAAGGTAGCAGTGGTGGCAGCATATTTTCTAACCTCCTCAGACCCCTCCATAAAAGTAATAAAATAAACTAGGATGGCAAAGTGAAAGGCCCGAGGACAATACCTACAATACAACTAGGTTGACGAGATGTTCCACAGATTCCAAAAGCCCAAGAGGTACAGACGAACCTCTGGCAGCTCAAGATCTTCATGGCATCAGCAGCTGTACCAAGGGAAGCCTCAGGGCACCTGATGGACCAAGGACTCCAAAGCAGCCATCAGTGGCCACCTGAGAAGCTCACCAAGCCCAGCTGGAGAACAGGAGATGAGACCATAAGGGGTCTGCACACTCCAATAGCAGGTGAGTCGAGGGTTACTGAGGAAGGTCTGCAGAGGCTGAAATGGTCTATGAACTCTCAAAACAAAATAGCCGAACCCCCAGCCCCTCCGCCCCAGAGCACGTTCAATACTGAGGAGGAACCGCTGATAACAGAATCCAGACTGAGCCAGACTAGGACAACAGACACAAAGAAAAAAGAAAGTGCAGATAAACGTGGGAGAGGGGAACAGGACCAGGAAAGGAAAGGGAGCAAACTGCCGTATTTTTTAACACTACGTAAAATCAACAGAAGAGGGAGATCCGTGAGGTCAGGAAGGTGCTCTTGAACGCTGTCTCATTCTAAATGTTCAGGAAAACTAATTTCACATAAAAATGATCAAGGTCAAAGAGATGAAGAAGCAGAGTAACATCCCTTAGACATAATCCCACAAAGAGAGATGAAAAGTATAACCTGATATTTCAAAATGAGCAAAAAGACATCAAAAAATGATAAGAGAGGGACTTCCCTGGTGGTACAGTGGTTAAGAATCTGCCTGCCAGTGCAGGGGACACGGGTTTAAGCCCTGGTTCAGGAAGATCCCACATGCCACGGAGCAACTAAGCCCGTGCGCCACAACTACTGAGCCTGCGCTCTAGAGCCTGTGAGCCACAAATATTGAGCCCGCGTGCCACAACTACTGAAGCCCGTGTGCCTAGAGCCCGTGTTCCACAGCAAGAGAAGCCACTGCAATGAGAAGACTGTGCACCGCAGAGAAGAGTAGCCCCCGCCCGCCGCAACTAGAGAAAGCCCACGCACAGCAACGAAGACCCAACACAGCCAAAAATAAAATAAATTTTTTAAAAAATGGTAAGACATATAAAAGGAAAATACACGTCTGAAATAGAAATCTCAGAAAGAAAGTGATAAAACTCAGCAAAGAATTAGAAACAGAGAAAAATCATTTCAGAAATGAAAACGAATTAAAGGAACACAAGAGCAAATAAACATAATGGATAATGCCTTAATAAAAATAGAATGTTACAAAATATTAAAAAATGAAGAGAAAAATAAATTGGATTAGGCAAGAAGTGGTGAATAAGGGAGACAGGTAAAGAAAATGCAATAATTAAATAGTAGGAGTCCCTGCAGAAGAAAAATTAAAGCAAAAAAAAAAAAAAAAACAGAACACTGAAAACTATAATTCAGGAAGACTTTTCTGAAATAAAAGGAGAATTTGAAACTACCTACATATTGACAGGATACCTCATATGCCTAGGAAAATTGACTCAGATTGATTAATTAAGATGTATTCTAGTAAAATTACTAGACTTGAAAGAAAAAGAAAAAATTATTTAGGTATCCAGGTTAAAATACCAAGTGACACATAAAGGGAAAGAAATTTGATCACCATCAGACTTTTTGACCAAAATTCTTTTTCTTAGAAGAAAATGTAGTAGCATATTTAAGGTACCCAAAGGAAGAAAATGTAAGTCAAAGACTTTATATACAGGGCAATTTATTTTCTTTTTTAAAAATTATTTATTTATTTGTTTATTGGCTGCGTTGGGTCTTCGTTGCTGCATGCAGGCTTTCTCTAGTTGCGGCGAGCGGGGGCTACTCTTTGTTGTGGTGCACGGGCTTCTCATTGCGGTGGCTTCTCTTGTCGCGGAGCCCAGGCTCTAGGCACGCAGATTTCAGTAGTTGTGGCATGTGGGCTCGGTAGTTGTGGCTCGCGGGCTCTAGAGTGCAGGCTCTGTAGTTGTGGCGCATGGGCTTAGTTGCTCCGCACCCTCCCGGACCAGGGCTCAAACCCGTGTCCCCTGCACTGGCAGGTGGATTCTTAACCACTGCACCACCACAGAAGTCCCCAACTTACTTTCAAGTATAAAAGCAGCAAAATATCCTCAGCACACAAGAACTAAAAGAATATTGTTCTCCTGAGTCCTTCCTTAGAATCTATTAGAAAAAGAGCTATAATCAGCCAAAATGTCTTGGAGAGACATCACCTTAAATACTGGCACCGAGTATTACAAGTATATTTAAATGTACAGTGGAGACTTCAAGAAAGTTATGAAAAAGTATAAGATAGCTGGATTCTCTGACAATGTAGACCGTAGTACAACTTAAAAAATTCAGAGAGCATATGCAAAAAAATTTAATTTTAATCGTCTTCAGTAATCCTAATGGTAAAAGTGTTGGGATTGTTATTCTGAAAATATTTTGGAAAAAGCAAATTAATAACTTTGTGATATCTAATTCTATCATCTACGTGTCCCTGCGAACCAGGATTCTTAGTTCCGGAACACACTGATAAAAAATATAAGAGACGAGCGAGACTAATTATCTTATAGTCCTGAATTGAAGTGACAGTGTGAACTCATGAGGTTTATTTTTTAATCTTTAAATATCCTAGTTCTGCCCATTGCAAAGGCCTAGAAATGATGACCTAACTGGTGGCAATGAGTGTCACTAGTTTACAGACCGTGGTCTTGGAGAAATGGCTGCTTCCAGACATGGGGCAGGAAATGTACAAGATGAGCCTGGAAAATCGTATCATTCAGCAAGAAAGCCGTCAAAGAATGAAAGAAGCAACTTGAAAAGACTCCCATGGACCAAAGAGAGAAACATCTGAGCATTAATAAAGATAATTGCTGGGGTGGATTAAACAACGTAAAATATTATTTGATCCCTGAGTTAATAAATTGTCCCCCCAGAAAATACCCTAACCTTGGTCATCTGCCCTTGGAGGATGCCAGGGAACTGACTCTACTTTGAAAGCCAGTAAATAAGGGAAAGATTGCAAACTTTATCCTGTCTTTCCCTTGAAAACTCTACCACGGGCTAATCAAATAGTAGATGAGGGAAAGTTTCTCTTTATAAAAATATTTGAGCTAAGGACTTCCCTGGTGGTCCAGTGGTAAAGAATCCGCCTTCCAATGCAGGAGACACGGTTTTGATCCCTGCTCGGGGAACTAAGATCCCACATGTCACGGAGCAACTAAGCCCGCGTGCCGCAACTACTGAGCCTGAGTACCACAACTACAGAGCCTACAAGCCCTGGAGCCCATGCCACGGCTAGAGAGAGAAAACCCACACATCACAACTAGAGAGAGGCCCGCACGCCACAACGAAGAACCCACGCCGCAACGAAAGATCCCGCGTGCCGCAACTAAGACCCGACGCAGCCAAAAAATAAATAAATAAACAAACTCATGCTTTAAAAAAATATATATTCGAGCTAATAAATAAAGAAGAAATGATGGACAAGACTATTGCCATTTTCTAATCTCTAATGAAGTAAAGGATCTAGGCATTGGTTATCATGGCTGCTAACAGCATAGAAAGAAACAGGTGAAATGGGGGGATTCTCATGAAAGCCGTGGGCGGCCTACTTGACCTCTTGGCTGCATCTCACAGGACTAACCACCAGCACCTTGAGAAGCTCTCCTTCTCTGACTTAGGTCATGTTCTGGTTCTCATTCTCACCCTGTGCCTGGTTCTTCGTTGGTATCTGTTTTCCTGTTCAGTTATCATAAATATTGGAATTCTTCCAAAACTCTGGCGTGACTTTCTTTTTCCTTTGTATCCCTTCTCCTGTACCAATTTCTAGCTCTCACACAACTTTACTGTCACATCTGAGGTAGTAAATCTGTCTCTAGCGCCAAACTCTCTCTTCAGCTCCTACCGGCTCACTGAACATTTCCACGTGGCCTCCTGTTGGAACTTCAAGCTCAATACCATGAAACCAAATATGTCAGCTCCCACCACGGTTTCCTTCTCAAGTCTGCTCTGATTCTGTACACACTGCCGCCACTCTTTCTTCCACACAAGTTTGAAATCCTGTGGTCACTGTCACCTACAAATTGGTACTTGCCATCTGCCTCTACAAGGATTAAATTATGAGTCGCTGCAGCTGCTGACCTTCAACACCCCCTGCAAGGGGTTCAGGGTGGAGAGCAAAAATGAGGCCCTCTGTGCTCTGAAAAAAACTGGCAGAGCAGGTCTTCAGACAGTTAGATATTTTCCAGAGAAGCTCTTATGAGCCCAATTCTTGCATCTCCTTGTATCTAGAAAAGCACTAAAATCCTTCATGGTGACGTCTGCTCCTCGTGACCAGCAGAAAACTTCTGCAAAAATGTGTGTTTGGTTGCATGTACCCCCTTCACCAAAATCACATATATACTGACCTTCCCCCCTACCTCTTGGGAGCAGCTCCCCAGAGCTCTCTGAGATGCTGTCTCCTGGCCTACAGTCCTCATTTTGCCCCAAATAAAACTTAGCTCACAACTCTCACGTTGTGCATTTTTTTTCAGTCGGCATCACCCAGGATGTTCCCTCTCCTTCCTGCCTAAGTGTCATATCCCATCAAATCCGCCCTCAGAACGTCTCGTGAAGCAACACCCAGCTTCTTCCTCCTTTTCCTGCTACTTCCCCAGTGTAGGATCTTCTTACGACTGCCCCCTCACCCCCCACGTTACTTCAATAATCCCTAGGTGCCCCGGTCCACTCTGTCCTGCCCACCGCCAGGCTTCCTCAGTAGTAACTTGGATTGTCAGGGGAAAAGAGCATTTTCTCAACATTCCCAAAATCACAGCAAATAAGCAACTCCTCGCACTGCAACAAACTATCACGCAAACAACGGAAAACCAGGAGTATGTCATGTGTCGTGGCACATGTTTACCACCAGAAGACACAAAATAAACCCGATACTCCTTTACGGGCTCAAGTTCATTGTCAGAAGATAGAACAAGTTCTCCTCGTTCTGTTAAAAACGCGTGTTTTCTGTTTTCTGGTTGTTGTTTTTTTTTAACAGAGATGCAGAAGGAAAAGCATAGGTACAAACAGGATACATGGAGAAGGCAGACACAGGGACTCCAGCCCAGGGAGGGGGACAGCAGGGACGTGGTGCGTCATAACTGATGCTGAAAAGCATGGTATGTTTCCACCACCCTTGGCACAGATACATCCCGTGGCTAATAGCGGCTCAGAGTTGGGGCAGGGAAATACGTCAAGGGTCAGAGGCGTGTGTCAGAGCCACCCTCAGGGTAAGTTCTTCCCACGAGCCGCTGCTGCAGTACCCTTCCTGCGACATCACCCTCTTCGTTAGCTTATTCTGAAGTCTGTCCCCCTCCATTTAACACGTAATCCAGTTTTCTGCAAAGCTGAGAATTACAAGAGCAAGGGCGACTGTGTGTGTGTGTGTGTGTGTGTGTGTGTGTGTGTGTGTGTGTGTGTGTGTGTGTGTGTGTGTTTCGCAGAACCTGGAGGGGGAAGGTGCTGGGAATAGGACCTTCCAGTGGTTCTCAAACCTGGCTGCACATTAGAATCATTTGGGGGAAATTCATTAATCCCACAGGCTCCTCCCTCTTCCCTAAACCAAGTTAATCAGAATCTCTGGGGTGGGCCAGGCATCAGTGTTTTTTAAAACTCGCCAGGTGATCCCCACGTGCTGCCAGTGTTATAAACCACTGTGCTCTCTCCCAAGTCATCTAAGTCCATCTCTTGCGCCATCACCAGCAGTGTAAACCAGGCCTTACTACCTCCCATCCATGCTTCAAAACTCCTCCTTCGAAGGGGTTGAGAACCAGAGCAGTCGACTGAGTTCCTTTCAGTTCACCCCAGAATGGCTTTGTTCTTCTCGCTGCTTATTTTATATTTTATTTTACTTATCTTTTGGCTGCGTGGCACGCGGGATCTTAGTTGCCCGACCAGGGATGGAACCCGCGCCCCCTGCAGTGGAAGCGCAGAGTCTTAACCACTGGACCTCCAGGGAACCCCCCGTCACTGCTTATTGTAACATAATAGAGCAGCCAAGTGAAAACAGATTGGGCTCCAGGAGTAATTGGTTTGGCCTGAAGTGAGAGTCATGCGTGCCTACTGCCCAGGGATGCTGGCCCGGCTCCTTTGGTCCTTCACTGTGCTCTTGTTTGCTGTGATTCTGTGTGCGTGGAGGATGCAAAGTCATTGAGGGCGGGGTCACATTTGACATCTGACCCCCTCAGCACTTTGCATTACGCCTTGCACACAGTACGGGCTCTGTGTACGGCCTTCCTTTTTCTATGGTTTTTCACTCCCATTAATAGAAACATTTTAAAACATTTTAAATGTTCACATGCTTTTCTGCTGCCTCTGCATCTTGTTCACATTTCCAATGTAATCCTGAGACAACTGCTTTCTACCCTCAGCTCTCTTGTGGTTTTTGCCACTCCCTGCTCTCTAGAACACTCCCTCTGGGTTTGGTTTCCATGGAAATCTGTCTCTGGGGGAGAGAAGTGTATTTGCCAAAGGTGATCCATAAAGGCCCATTGCCTCAGTGTGAAGAAGTCCCCAAGGGCCGCGGAGTTGGGAGAGAGTGGCCCCTGCTGCTGTGGGAAGCTAACACACCCCGTGCCTGTCCAATCCTGCGTCTGCGGTGGGGAGACGGTTTTGAAAACTCAACTCAAGACAGGAGCAAACTAACAGGGTCGCCTTGTCACCCGGAGTCACGCATGCCAACTGCGCACGCTCCTGGTCCAGAATCCTTGCTCTTCTGGGAATGATGCAGAGAAGGGGGCGGTGAGGCTTTCCGGTGGAGAAGAGTGCGCCCTGGCCCGCCCCAAGGCAAGACGCATGGGACTGGTAGTATTTAGAACCATCAAAAGCCGGCGTGCAATCCTAGCCATGCCCACAAGGTGTCACAGTGATTCTATAGAAGGTTATTCTTCATCAACTTCATGAGAAAAAGAGTAGTGCACAGTCTTCAAAGACTCAGGGAGACTCAGAAAATCCAGGAATGTTGGTACATTGAGAAGGAGGCTATGACAGCAGGGACAGAGGCCACGCAGACAGAGCCCCCAGTCCACCTAGATCACACGTACAGTTCAGAAGGACCCATGGTTTAAGACGCAGTGCCAAAGATGTGCCTCAACTTTACTGCTAACAGGAATAGTGACGGTGGAGCTATTGTAATAGCTGTCTTAATTTTTAGATGCTTTCCTCTGTGCTTTTAAATATGCATACACCCTTAAAACTACTCCCGAACCTAGTAACTAATTCTTCTTCAACCAGGCAATCAGGAGCATTTGGAAATAAACTGTCAGAGGAGGTGGGGGCAATAGTATGTGCACAGCTGCATTGCAGGATTCTCAGACGTCATCCCAGACCCCAGTAGAAACGTCCATCTCTGAGCCCTCTTAGTTGCTTTGATCACAGTGGCAAACTCTTCAATAAACCACTCTGATTACAAAGAGATGGTCTCCTCTAAAACCATTTACTAAATACGTATGAGCTTCTACCTAACTATACGTGTGCAGTGTGCAAGATGCCGAGGAATCAAAGATAAATAATATTGGGGACCCCCTTTCCAGGGGCTAAAATCTGGGTGTGGACATTGTTTTAGAACTAAAGATGCTGCTGGTGGTGGGACCACTCAGCTCTTGGAGTGGGATATCTACCCCCTGGTGGAAAACATGATGGGAACTTTGAGCACTAGTTAGTATTTACTCCCAAATAAGAAACTACGAGAGATGCCTTTAATTTGGGGGAAGTAGCCTAGGAAGAAAAAGCACTTGCATTTAAGTGATGTCAAGATTCATAGGTTCTCGTCTGACCAGAGGGCTTGCGCTGCTCTCCCGAAGTTGTTATTGTTCCCCCGACAGTATTCCAGCACAGCAAGCTGAGAAATATATAGCACCGGTAGAAATCAATCAGCTAGACCTCACTGCTTAAGCCACCATGGACCATTTGAGGCCTGAGCACTGTAGCAAGTCGGGAGGATAAAGTTCATAAATCAAAACTCTATTTGTTAGGCATCATAGTAGTGTTAACCTAAAACAATAAAAACAGCCAGTTATTTTTATCAGCAAAACAGGTTTATACAGGAGCAGCAAGGAAGTGCAATTTGGGGCATACCACTGGGGCGAACCCCATGCAAGTCTGGTAAAGCAAAGGAGAGGAAACTCTTTTATAGAGGAGAAGAGGGAGTTAGGAGGAGCCGTTGTAACCAAAGAGTTCATTGGAGGAAACTGAGAGTTTGAAGTATAGTGGCTTTCCATTGGCTGAGTTGTGACAGTCTCTCATTGGCTGAACTGTTGCCAGGCAAAGAGAAAATCTTTCTTCCTCCTGCTGGGAGGTAAAGCAGTGTCACTACCCTCCAGAGATGCAAGGTACCTCTCTTCCCAGTGGGATCTATATCGACATGGAGTGGTACGTACATGAGAGCTCCCCCTTCTGGCCTCCGGACACCACTTTAGTGAGCTTTTCCTTTATTAATCTTCACAGTAGTCAACTGGGATAGGCCTCAGATAGGTTCTAAATCTGTAACGCTCAAATTCCAAGCCCTAATTCTAGATTTTAATGTAATTGACTCTGCCTCTCTTTGACCCCCTCCTCTTGCTTCCCCCTTCAACTGCCTGCACGTCTATTCTGTTTTAGTTTATGATATCCCATCTTTTTCATTACCATCTCATTATCTGACTGTTGAGGGGACGTTTCCATGGTGATGCTAAAACACATCTGCATAGAGATCTTAGGTTCTCATAAACTTTTAGGTTCTCAGCATGCCATCTAAATCTGGTTCATCCATCTGTGGGATCCGATAAGTCCAAAGAGTGGTTGGGTATCCCTCCTCTATCTCCTACATCTGTGTGTTTATGGGGGAAGGAAAGTCAAATTTGCCAGAGATAAGCGCTGAGCAACACGTGGGTCGGGGGAGGACTCCTTGAAGATATTTCTTTCATTGTCATTACCTGCCTGTGTAACATATTCATGAGGGCTCTGAGTCTAGAACCTTGGGTCTGGCATGAAGGGATGGTCCTGGAAGTGACCTTGGGTGGCGCTACTCAAACATCCTCCAATCCAGTCCTTGAGAAAACACCTGCAGGAATTCAGCCCAGGGAGAGGCTGCATAAATGAAAGAATATTTCGTGAGAACTACTCTTGCCAAAAGTGCTGATCACCTGGGAGAGTAGGACTTATTAATTCAAGGTGAAAGTCTGCCCCCGACCCAATTACCCCAGTTGTGATAACTGCAGTAAAAAAGAGAGAGAAAAAGATAATACCAGACCGCTTTCATTTAGCTAGTCGTATTTACTGAGGGCCTACGAGACGCCAGGCACTGGTTAGGTGGGCAGAGCTGTCACAGTCAGCTGGTGAGAGGAGGGAGAGCAGAGAGTCAATGACGACACAGCGAGAACATCTGAGGACTGCAGAGGCGAAGCATCCTTAGAACCCAGGTTCACGGAAGGATGAGAAAGGATTTAGCCAGGTGGTCACTCCGCTGCGAGCGGTGCCACTGCCCTGTGTCCACGTGGCCCCGGGAAAATGGGAGACACCGAGGCAATTACAACGCAGGGTGGTGAGTGCTATTAACAGAGGCGGGAACAGAGTGGTGTGGAGCGCAGAGAAGTTTCGTCCTTTGTCCTCGGGGGACAGAGAGCCAAAGAAGAAGGCACTCTGGGTTTAACAGTGACTGCTCCTGGCGACACGTGGAGCCCCAGGGGTGGGTGGGACGCACCGAGTCGGGCCCTGGAGCAGGTGTCGCTGCACCGTAGGGTTGATCGACGGTGCGTGGAGATCTCAGGAGGATCCACACCACTGCTTCTGCTCACTGGAACTAGCATCAGTTTGGTCATCTAGAAATGAAGTACTCGCAGCAAGGAACATACACTTAAAGAGGAAAGCGCGCAGATACGCGTGGTCTAAAAAGTGTTTAACTCGCAGGCCTCTGCCATCGCCTTTTAATTATCTCAACGGGAATCCCTGGCTCCTTAATTACAGCTCTTTGGAGTCCACGGGGCTTTCCGAAACAATCACATCGCGTGCTGGGAACCAGGAGCCTTTCCTCGGGGTAAAAGGCAATTTAAAGCACCAGGAATAGGGAAAGGAGCTTGGACAACTGCGTCCCATCCTGTCTGGGCCTGTGGCTGCCGCCCCCCACCGACCTCACCCCCGGCCCAGGGGTGATCGGCCCAAGAGGGGGCCGCCGACCAGTTTGTGATTTTGATGTAAATAACACTTAAAACACTGTACTAAGAGCCTCCAAGCAGAAGAAGTCGTTTATCTGAAAACCACTCTGGGAAGACAGACTAAATGGATTGGTAACTCCACCAAAATTTGCAAAAAAAAAGGAAAGGGACTTCCCTGGTGGTGCAGTGGTTAAGAATCCACCTGCCAACGCAGGGGACATGGGTCCGGGAAGATCCCACATGCCGCAGAGCAACTAAGACCGTGAGCCACAACTACTGAGCCTGCGCTCTAGAGCCCGCGAGCCACAAGTACTGAGCCCATGCGCCTAGAGCCCGTGCTCTGCAACAAGAGAAGCCACCGCAATGAGAAGCCCGTGCGCCGCAATGAAGAGTAGCCCCCGCTCGCCGCAACTAGAGAAAGCCCGCGCGCAGCAACGAAGACCCAACGCAGCCAAAGACAAATAAATTAATTTAAAAAAAACAAAAGAAAAGAAAAATGTGTCTGAAGCTAGCTTTGGAAACATATGTAAGGTAAGTAAAATTCCTGTGTTTGTGTCACAAGAATAATGTTTATTATAGATAAAAAAACAACATAGCCACCGACAAAACCAGTTATCAGAAAAGCTTCAGAATAGTCCTGTTAGATTTACCACACGATTTGGAATCACAGCTTATACTTCTGGTTCTCTGTGTAGTTTAACTCAGCTCTGCTCAGGGCTGAGAAGGATCATGGGCCAGAGCCCAGGAAGAAGAACTGAACAAGGAAACTGGGCAGAGCTGGAGCTCCTAAAGGATAACACATCCCAGCGCTCTCAAACTTGACCGAGGAATGAATGAGGCGGCTCTTCCTGACCTTTCATTCTTCTACCCTGGCTGCACCACGCCCTTTCCCTGACATTGGTACACTTCCTACAATTGTATGGTCACTTCCTGGTCTCGGATGTGTCACCTATATTGTAGACACCTGCAGTTCTCCCCAACAGAAATAGGAAGGTTAAGAATTCTACGCGAGGGCTCTCTACCTGGTTTTGCTGGTTCTGGACTGTAGATCATTAACCGTGATGGCTGGGGTTAGGGTCCAGATGTTTACATATAACAACTATAGCGGTATTGTTTTAAAAAAACCTCCAGACTTTAAGAAGACTACAAAAGCATTAATTGAGAATGACTATACTCACACTGCATAATAAGAATTATGTTCCAATCATGACATACGGTAATAAAGGAGGTACAGTGTGTTCTGAGGTCAATTTCTAGTTCCTCCAAAGGAACTAGAGATAGACTGAGGCTTCCCCTGCGGGTCCCACATCACTCCTCAGTGAGGTACAGCGGGGAAAGGTGAAGAGTACAGGCAATCTCTCCAAGCCTAACAAGAACAGTACATTGTGAAATCAACATAGGCTTCTACTTGTATCTCAGAGAAAAAGCTGCAGCTTTTTCTTTGAGATACACAGTGAAGACCCAAGAAGGACCCCAAGGGGCACCATGTTGACAACCACCAATTATCTGCACTCTTCTGCTGCTCCAGTTTGGTTCTATTTTTTCGTGATAGACTGTGTGTTATCTACCCGAGCCATAGCCTGAAGGAAAATCCAAATTATCTTAAGCCACTGTGTTACCGAAAGTGGGGTCCAGCTGCTCGCCGTTCAAAAGCCAATGAAGAGGCAAGGCTGGTGGAAAGGAAAGTTTGCTTTATTTCAGATGCCGGCAACCAGGGGAAGGGGGGGACTCCTGTCCAAAGGCCGACTCCCCTCAACTGACAGCCAGTGGGCAAGAGCTTTTATAGACAGAGGGAAGGGGCTACACGCAGAAACAGCAGAGTCAGCTCTGACGGTCATCTTGAAATTGGTCATCGGTGCTCTGACCAGCCTCATCTTGACTGTTTTAAGTACAGTTAGTCTTCAGTTCCAGGGTCGGTTGGTTCCCATTTCCTCGAGGCAAATTCTCAGAATTGTGGCAGCTTGTGTCATGGCTACAGTCTGGTTATCGTGCAGTTAACTTCTTCCACCTGGTGGAGGTTTCAGTATTTACAAGACAGGATATGGCTCAGAACATTATCCACAGCCCTTGAGAAGGAACTAAAGGCCCCTGACTATGCTTAATGACGACACTATTATTATTTAGTCTTGTTGGACTGTTTTCCTCTGCTTCTGCATTTTCTCACTTCTCTGATTAAACTTAATCTTTGGCTAAAGTTTTTCTACAGACAAAAGGCAGGCGGAGGACATGGGGGGCAAGGACCCTAGGGTCCTGCTCCGTTTCAACTGCAGAGAAATGACGCCGCTGAGGAACAGGGTAAGGGGCCAGGTGAGGTGAATCACGAGGGCAAAGGCCAGAAGAATCAACGTGAAAGCCAGATGCGAAGGCCAACAGAGAAGAGTTTCGTGGCAGAGGACAACGTGAAGATGACGTGAGGATTTGGAGGCTGGTTCTCATGTCAACCTGCTGTGTGACATGGGGCTGAGTTCACCAGCTTCAAGAAGCTGATCGGGGCCACGACAGACAAATAAAGGAGTGGGGTCGATTAGAGAGCTGGAAGCACATCCACACACGTGAGTTTAGCTCGTCCAGAAGCTCTGAGACGGCTGAAGTGGGAGGTGCAGGGAATGAGGTGGGCAGAGAGGCACAGTCTGCAAAGGGTGAATAGTGGGCTGGGGTGCCGCTTCCCGTGCGGAAACTCTGGGAAGGGATGTAAACTCTGTCCCAGAATTATCCCACCTGGGGAGTGAGGAGGTACTGGGACAGTCACAAGTCAGGCCTCTCAGACTGGGGCTGGGAACCGCTCCCACGGGAGGTTCACGCCCAGCACTTCCAGGCTCGTGGTTCTGTAAAGTCCTCAGGCACAGAGATAAAACAGGAAGTTGGAAGTCATCAGAAAAGCACTAAAGGCACAGCATTTATATGTTATATTTGTACATGAAGGAGGCAGCCCTCCGCATGAGTGGGGGAACGGACTATTCCGTAAGTGGCGCTGGGAAAGTGACTAGCCGTATGGCAAAAGTTAAAATTAGTTCCCTAGCTCACACTGTTCACAAAAACAGAGTCCAGATGGATTAAAAACGTAGACGTAAAAAAAGGAAAAAGGAAAAAAATACGTAAAAAATCATGGGCAAATATTTTTATGACATCCGGATATGGAAGGATTTCTTAAGATGCGAAAAACATAAATTACCAAGGAAACACATACATATATACTTATATATTAAGTTGGTTTTCTTAAAAGGAAAACACCTGTATCATAAAGGAACCACAAACAGTATGAAAAACCAGCCGACAGATTTAAAGAAATTATTGGCAGCCAACAAACATGATAAAGGATTAATATGTAGAATATACGTTTTCCTTGTAATCAACAAGGAAAAAGCCCAGTCGGTAAATGAGCAAAAGATATAAACAGGATTCACAGAGAAGGAAACCAGGGTCCAATAATCATATGCAAAAGATGTTCAATCTCAGGGAGATGCAAATTCAAACAATAAGACAATACGTCATCCCGTCAGATGGGTGGATACCTCTGTCTGATAACACCAAGTGATCAGCAAGGATGTGGAGGAGTGGGAGCTCAGTACGTCGCCGCTGGCAGGCGAGGGAAAGCAACTTTGCAGCCATGAGATACAGAGGAAGAGTCAGGAGCAGCCCCCCCTCTAAGGAGGCACCCTCAAAACGCACACGAGACCCGGGAGACAGCCGGAAGGATGCCCACGGCTGGTGGTAATAGAAAAAGAAAAGGGGAGAGAAGAAAGAGAGAGAGTGGGGAGGGAGGAAAAGTCTCCATGTTCCCGACGGGGAGGGACAGATAAATAAAACACGTTTGGTTGTATGTGAAGTGCTGGTCGGCAGTTAAAATGAGGTAGATCTATGCACAAGGGCATAGATCTAATCTCAAGGGCACACTGTCCAGTGGGGGAAAGAGGTCATTTGCAAAGAACACTTAGAACGTACCATTTACACCATCTACTTACAGTTTCTCAGCAAACCCAAAATGGTGTGGTTATTTATGGATACAAGAGCCATGTGTGAAGGAATGCTGGTGGCGCCTGGAACCGGGTGGAGAGGGAGGGTTCCGAGGAGGAAGACAGCTGTTGGGGAATGTCTTAAGGCTTCTTAGAAAGATCTAAGCAAACACGGCCAAATCTTAACATACATTTACCATCAGTGGTGGGCCTATAAGTACCTGTTACATTTCTGTATTTTGGGGGATGTTTGAAATAATCCACAATTTAAGATGTTAACGTGTCACTAAGTCAGAAGCGGCAGCTGTGGCGTGTCTGAGCTGTCAGCCTGGGGTCTCACCCGGGGGTTTCCCCACGAGCAGGTAGTCCTTACTCTCGAGAGCATCTGCATCACTGAGAGAGCCCCTGATACATGTGTCCCAAACCTGACCATGTCGCTCTTCTCCCAAAGTGACCGGTTTCCATCAGGTTAATTTGCAAAGCTCCAGGTAAGCCAACCTTGTGATGCACTATGTTATTTCATTGATAAATAACCAAATGATCGTAGTTAATAGAACTCCTCTGGGCAGTTATTTTATTTCTATTTTTATACATATATATAATTATATATCTATAAATTACATTTGTAATATAATTTCAGTTATGTTTTATATTTTATAATTTCATGTATAGAACTACACATTTATGTATAATTATTATAATTACAATTGTCCCCATTTTATAGATAAGTAAACTGATGCTGGGGAGTTACAGAGCTTGGTCAGGGTCTCACAAGTACCAGGGAGCAGAGGCGGATTTAGACCCAAGTCTGTCTTAGTCTGAAGCCTCTTCCTTGTGGGCAACTGCTCCGTAGGAAAGAAGTTCACAGGTCCACCCGGAGACCTCAAGTTTTCATCACTTTCTGTTTCTGATTCTGAGGATGTGTATCGGAGGGGAGATAAAAGAATTCTCAAAAAAGAGATGAAGAGATCAAAGGGGTGTATCTCAGTTTCAGGAGAGAACAGCGTTAACTGGTGTCTTTCTCAGCGGGCGGCACCCTTCGGTAAAGTGAGCCGTCAAGCCGTGCAGCTCCTGCGGTTCCTGCTGGGCCTCGGCGCTGTAGTCAGATTCGGAACACGGGCCCTCCTGACAACAGGAGTGCTCAGACTGCCCGTTCCTGCCTTGCACCTCCCTCCTCTCCCGACATGACCCCATTTTTGTTCCCCTAGCAGCTCAGGGCTTCTCCGAGCCAGTCCTCACACCCGCTGTGGTCAATGATTCTTCCTTCTGTCTCCTGAAGAACAATTGGTAAATGTGTAAATTTGCATAAATGTGCATATGTGTCCATAAAATAAAAGGAGATTTTATAGAAAAGAGATCACATATTTCTATCTGAACAGGATTACCTAGAGAGGTTGCAGGACTTCTTTCCCAAAAGATGCATAAGTTTGTCAGAGGGATTCCGTCTGGCTATTGGCAAGACCCTCCTAGATAATGGGCATCTGGCATAATGTGAGTGGTTGGAGCTCCTTGGGCGGGAGCTCAGGGCTCCCATCAGCATCCCACCAGCACAGAGTGATGGAGGAACTCCATCACTCACTGTTCCATTTGGCGGGTGGGGGGTGGGCATAGGCGGAAGGTAATTTGCATTCATCTCAAACCATTCGATTGTATTCTTCATTTCACGGGGATGCTCGAAGGACTGATGACCGTCTGGCAATTTAACCTTTGTAAAGCATCTTGTAATCTGTGAAGAAGAAACACCATACACACGGAAGATCACCGGCAGCCTGAAAATAATAAGCTTGTCTCTCTCTCCTTCAGAATCTGCCAATAAACTCCCTCTTTACACAAATCCTGCCATGCTGCTGTGAAAGAATTTCAAAGAAAAGCCATGGGAACCTCTCCCCCCGCTCCCCCTGCTATTCACCACCGGTCCCCAAACAAACGTGTCTTTATGCCTCAAGTGTTCAGATCTCGAGACCTCTGGGCAGAATCTGACCACATCTTTCCATTTGGACGCTGGCTCCTCTACCACTCAGCACACCCTTCGGTCAGACACGCCCTGTGCAGAAAGGGCAGACCTCTCCCGTCCTCCTCTGTGCACATGCTCAGCTCTGTCCTCAGGGCCCCCAGGCCCTCCCGGGGACAGGAGAATCCAGGCAATGCATGAGCTGGGGGCTGCAGGTGTGGGGGCTCAGCCTCTGTCTCTGAGTGGTTAGGAGCACACAGGGAAGGAACCAGTCCTGACAAACATCCAGGCACAGGACAGCTCCGCAGGAGTTACAACAGGGTCGCATTGGCACAGGCCAAAAGAATAGGCTGTAGGAATAGCCAAAACAACTCTGAAAGGGAAGAACCAAGTCAGAAGACCAGCTCTACCTGATTTCAAATCTTATTACGGGACTTCCCTGGTGGCACAGTAGTTAAGAATCCACCTGCCAATGCAGAGGACGTGGGTTTGAGCCCTGGTTCAGGAAGATCCCACATGCTGTGGAGCAACTAAGCCCCTGCTCCACAACTACTGAACCTGCGCTCTAGAGCCTGTGAGCCACAACTACTGAGCCCACGCACCTAAAGCCCGTGTTCCGCAACAACGGAAGCCACTGAAAGGAGAAGCCTGTGCACTGCAATGAAGAGTAGCCCCTGCTCGCCACAACTAGAGAAAGCCCACGCGCAGCAATGAAGACCTAATGCAGCCAAAAATAAATTAATTAAAAGAAAAAACTTATTATAAATCTACAATATATGATGCTGTATTTTTAGTGTAAAAGAGGAATCGATGACTAGAAGAGAAGAGCCCAGAAATAGACCCACGTAGATACAGTCAATTGATTTCTGATAACAGTACCAAGGCAATTCAAGGGGGAAAGAATAATCTAGAACAATTAGATGTCCACATGCAAAAGAATCAACCTGGACCCTTACCTGACACCACTACAAAAATTAAAGGAAGGGGCTTCCCTGGTGGCACAGTGGTTGAGAGTCCGCCTGCCGATGCAGGGGACGCAGGTTCGTGCCCCGGTCTGGGAGGATCCCACATGCCGCGGAGCGGCTGGGCCCGTGAACCATGGCCGCTGACCATGGCCGCATGGTCCGGAGCCTGTGCTCCGCAACGGGAGAGGCCACGGCAGTGAGAGGCCTGCGCACCGCAAAAAAATTAAAAAAAATAAAAATAATAAAAATTAAAGGAAATGGATCATATACCTAAGTGTAAGAGTTAAAACTATAAAATTTCTAGAAGAACACAGAAAAGAAAATCTTACTGACCTTAGTTTTGGCAAAGATTTCTTAAATACGAAACAAAAACACAAAGTACAAAAGAAACAATAAATTTGACTTCAGCAAAACGAAAATGTTTGCCCTTCAAAAGGGAAGGAATGGGAAATTTTAAAAGTAAGACGTAGATTATGAGAAAATATACAAAACATATATGCAACAAAGAACCTGTATGTGGATTATATAAAGAATTCTTACAACTCAACAATAAGAATTCATTTAAACGAATAAGAAAAATTGTACCCCAGAGATCTGAACACACACTTCACCAAAGATGATCTACTGACAGCAAATAAGCAAGTGACCAGGTGCTCACCATCGAAAGCCCTTAGGCAAATGCAGAGCAGCATTATCATAAGATACTCCTACGCTCCCGTTAGAATGAGTAACATTTAGAAGACTGACCACACCAGGTGCTGGCACCCCATGCGGTGCAGCTGGAGCCCTTATCCTGCAGTGTCGGTGAGGCTCTACGGTGGTACAGCCACTTTGGAAAACAGTTTTTTCTTGAATGGGTCATGCAAGCCAACCATTCAACTCCTAGGTATTTACCCAAGAGAAACAAAAGTATATATGCAGAAAATGTAAGTGCACAAATATGCATGAATATCACAGCAGCTTTATTTGTAGTAACAGCCAAAACTGAAAATAACCCAAGTGTGCGTTAACCCAAGGGTAAATGGTACATCTGCACAATGAATACTACTCACCAATAAAAAGGGATAAACTACTGACACATGCAAACACGTGGCCGAATTTTCAAAGTCATAATGCTGAGTGAAAGAAATCAGACGAAGAATTCACACTGTGTGACTCCATTTATGTAGAATTCAGCAAATGCAGACACCTCTACCGCGACAGAGAGCAAAGCATTGGCTGCCTGGGGAGGTGGGGTCCCCAGGGCACAAGGAAACCTTTGGGGTGATGAATATGTTCACTATCTTGATTGTGGTGACGGTGTCAAGGTGTTTACATATATCAAAAATCATCAAACTGTATACTTTATTTTATGTCAAAGTAATATAGTTTCCCCGTTGCGGAGCACAGGCTCCGGACGCGCAGGCTCAGCGGCCATGGCTCACGGGCCCAGCCGCTCCACGGCATGTGGGATCCTCCCGGACCGGGGCACGAACCCCTGTCCCCTGCATCGGCAGGCGGACTCTCAACCACTGCGCCACCAGGGAAGCCCAATAATATAGTTTTTTAACGCCGTCTTGACCCAGTTTTGAGGCCCTGGCTAGAAACTGGTCAGCTCCCCTTCTTAATTAGCAGCTAATTAAGTCCACACCCCTACCACCTCCCTCATCAAACTCTCACACTCCAGGCCACCATCCACCTGCTTTAATCACCCCAGGACCAGGGACCAGACAACCAGGACAACTGCTGTGCCCTAGAGTCCTCTGAAATTACTCAAACTGGCCAATTCTATGCCCGCTCACCCCGCCTTGCCTGTTCCTTCCCAATGAAACCACAATAGAGGCTCTTCCCACAGCTCACCCCTCCCTGGCCTCCTGATGGACCTGGCGCTTCCCCATGTGGCCCTGCCTGTGTGCACTGTCTCCAGAGAGCTGTGAGTATAACAAAACAGTAAAACTCTACCTGATTTCTTTCTCTTGATCTGCATGTGGTCTCCCCAGACCTCACTCAAGGCCATATGGTTAACAATCAATTATACTTCAATAAAGATGTTTTAAAACAATAAAGAGAATGTAAAGATATTTAGCTCCACTCCCATCATTGTACAGAAAAGAAAGAAGAGGAACGGGGAACCCCACCTTCCTCCCCGGGGGTGCGGTGGGGGAGGTGTGGCGGTTAGTCCCTGGCCTGCGCCCAGCTCATCTGCTGCACAAATATAAGAATTCTTAACTGGAAGTCCCTCAACTTCATTTCATAAGAGGAGGGGCGAGTGGGGCGAGGCAGGCATCTGGGGAGCAGAAAGCACACCTTTGCAGAGAAAATGACAAACAACCCAGGGCAAGAAGAAGAAACTGCAGTGGGAAGGGCCGGGCTGGCTGTGATCCAGACAGCAGCCTGAGAGCCCAGGGAGAGCCGCCAGGCCCTCTGACCAAGGAGCATTTTCCCTCCGGGGAGGCGTAGGCGGGCTCAGAAAATCACGGCCTCCGCAAGCAGAGAACCAAAGGCAGGGTTGTGAGGGAGGGAGGCTCGCCCACACGCCCAGCCCAGCAGCAGAGACACACGGTGCTCCGTGGGACCCCGCCCTCCCCCGCCCTCCCCCAGCAGCTCCTTCCCTTCCTCCCTGACCCAGCACCCTCACTTCGAGTCCATTCTTGGAGGCTCTTCACCTCGCCTGCACCTGCATGCCCACCCTCTGCTCTGCAGCAGCGCAGCTCCCAGCCTCGGGCGACTGCGGGGCACAGAGCCCTAGGGAAAATTCTGCCCACTCGCACCCCATCACCTTTAAGCTCCAGCTCAACCCAGAGGCCGAGCTCTGTCTGGGTAAACTTTCCCATCTCAACGCGTCCACTAGACCCGAGACAGGCCCTGGAGGGGTCCCCCGCATTCCCCCAAAGATCAGTTCTCCAGAAAGTAATTCACGAAATGACCAAAGTCACTAGAGGGCTGATTCATCCAAAGCCAGTTTGCAGAGTTGTTGCTTGAGACTCACGAATTATGGTCAGGGGCCCAGCAGTCGGCCAGGGAGTCATCGGGGGTGAGTGGGCACACAGCCCATTTTCCAGGCTCCCCGTCTACGTTCTAGCCTGAGGAGACCCTGCAGTAACCCTCTCAGCCCACTGTTCTTGGCAGACACACAGCGGGGAGGTGAAGCTGGTGTGGAGCCGGATGGAAGGCTTATCAGCCGAAACCAGGGAGCTGCCTAGCCGCCTCCAGCCTGTCGTGGTCCCCTTCACTGGAGGTCTCACCCCTACGTGGCTGCCACCCTCTAGCTTCTACTACATTACAGAGTCTCAATAAATACACAGGCAGGAGAACAGCCTGTATATAATTTAAATAATAATTCTGAAAGATGCCTTTACTTGCACTGGAATGTAATCCATAGATTTTCTCACGGTCTGCTTGGAACACTGCGCCTTTCCCTCGGAACTAGGAGCCTTCACTTCCAGGCTTGACAGGGATAGAGCTGGGGACCTCCTGCCATCCGAGCTGCACCGAGGCCGGTTCACCTGACTCAGATCCAGGTGTCAGTCCCTGGCTGAGCACCAGCTCCCACTCCTTGTACCCCCTGTACCCGGTCCCCCCAGGCTTCTGCTGAGACCTTAGAACCTGCCTTACCGACTTCTTTCAAGGTGAGGCATTCAGCATTCAGCATTTCTCCCGACTTCTTCCAATTTAACCCAGCACCGTGTTTTGTTAAGTCGAGGGTGGATTCCGCCTGAGAATCGCCTGGGCTGTTTCACTTCCCTCCTGACCCCTCCGGCTACTGCCTCCCAGCCACATCCCCACTCAGCGCCCTGGAGGCTGCTACCCCAAACAGGACCTCACAGCTTTCCCTGGCCCTGAGGCAGGAGTAGATGGGCCCCAGGCTGAGCAGCTGGGGTCTGTCCCCTGTGGACTCCAAGATGAAGATAACAGGAGGGAGGAGAGGAGCCCTGCCCAGATAAGAGACCACACATTCCTCATTCCCGAACTCACGGAGACCTTCCCGACTACACATGCACAGAAAGGCTCCTGAGGGTCAAAAGGGAGGGGGCACCACCCCATAGCAGGTGACGTCAACCTAGCCATAGGCTTCTTCGCTGGAATCCATCTTGGCTAAGAGATGCGCACGCACACAGGTGAGGACCCCGAGATAAACCAAATACGGACTCAGAACCAGGCAAAGCAAGATGAATGGCCAGGGGAAACGCGGAAGAAATGCCCCATATGTGATTCAAACTGCCATGAGGGCGTGACTCTCTCTGAGCCCGCCTGTGTGTGTCTATTCACAAGCACTCTTTTCCCTCCTAATAAACACTTTACTTGTTTCACTACTTTCTGTCTCTTTGTGGAAATTCATTTCCACAAAGCCGACGGGCCAGGGCCTTGTCGCTGGCCACTGTCCCTGGTGGTCTAGTGGCTAGGATCCAGCGCTCTCACTGCCGCAGCCCGGCTTCAATCTCTGGCCAGGGAACCGACATCCTGCTTCAACCCGCTGCAGGCCGAGGCCACCCAAGATCAGCCCCCCAGCTCCTTACACCTCAGAGAAGGGAGAGCTGACTCTATATTTAAAATTTGCTTCACCAAAATATCTTGTCTAATCTCTCCTCCAAATTTCTTTTGGCAGGAGGAGGAAGAAGGTGGCAATGGCCCAGCGTCAGGTAAGCGTCCAGCGCCGTGAAGGGGGCAGAGGGAAGGCTGCAGGGGTCAAGGTCTGTTATTCCTCACTTTGCCCATTAAAGTCCTTTCCAGAAAACTTCTCCAGGAGGGGAGAAAACTCCTTCATGTTTTTGGACAAGTAGAGCTTAGGAAGGGACAAGAGAATCCGCGTGGCAAATTTGACCCTTGAAAGCCTGTTCAGCTCTGCACTTTGAGATGAAAGTGTCTCAAAAGACCTGCTGTTTTCCTGACCTATTTTGTGCCACTAAGAGGCTTGTGGGGGGAGAGCAAAGTGCAAGGACAGAGTTGACATTGGCATTGAAACTAGACTGAACTTTGTTCCCACCATGAGGACTGGAGTCAAGGCTCTTGTTGAACTTCTACGTCAGCACCTGGGACCCAGGGCTGAGCCCCAACTGTGGGTGCAGATGCTCACCCAGGGCTGCCTGGAAAATCTCAGAACAAGGATGGATATAAGACTCATTTCCCCCACACCACATCAGCTTTGGGCAGTCAAGGACTTAGATGACAGCTCACTAGGGTTTTGGCCCCAGTAGCTACCCAGACCCCCAGTTATCTTCCTACCCTCTCCTCATGAAGCCCAGATGTTTCTCCTTTCAGCTACTTTTGCTAAAAACTATCTTTGCTTTTCACTCTTCAGAGGCTCCATCATCATCCCCCGTGGCCTGCTGGGCCGCAGCTGTTCCGAAGGTCCGGGAAGGGTTATGTAAGTGATTTCACGTCTTTCAGCCACTGAGTGTCTGGAGGGCCCCTGAGCAGCTCCCACACAGGTAGCGCCCCCTCGTGGCTCGTGGGTCCCTTTAAGTTTTCAGTGTGGACATAAAAAGTCAAAGCTGAAAAGATAACTCAGAGTGCGGTCATACTAGTGAATGACCAGGCACGTCATCCAAGGCTCTGCCACAGAGAAGCAGCTTGGGGTCCAGGACGGAGTTAGGCGCAGACAGCTGTAATCTGGGTGAGGGCTGCGATCCTCTGACGCCAAGGGTGGTCTGAGATCGAGGGCACAGGGCTCAAGACGAGGCAAGGGCGGGAGACGGGGTTCGTACTGGGTGGCCAGGTCTCAGAACTGAGCGCGTGGCAGCCCCCCTTGATGGTCTTTAAGTAATGCAGCCCGCATGCCCCTACGGCCTCCAACACGGCTCCAACGAATCTGATTCATAAACCCGTCTGCACCGTTGGCATGACAACCCCACCATGCCCGTGAAACCATTCCTCCGTAAGGCAGGCTGGTTTCCTCAGTACAGCCCTTGTCTGCCCGCTCCCACGGACTCACGAGTGACGGTCCCAGGGGTGAGGACACTGCGTTTGTCAGAACTCTTTCGATTGTGGATGACAGAAACCCAACTGAGACTAGCTTAAGCTATTTCTTAGGAACTTATTTATTATAAATTACTTATTAGATAATTAAGAATTTATTGGAAGGTACTAGAATGCCTCATGCGAGCCAAGGAAGGGTCAACGAGCAAGCCGTAAGAAAAACGGGGATGACAAGTCGGCGTCTGGATGTGCCAGGACCCTCCACCCCTGTCTGTGTCTCCCTGCAGTAGCCCCCATGCTCCCTCTCGGCTACAGAGCTTTCCCCACGTGGGATGACTCCTGAGTACCCCCTTCAGAAGGAGCCTCTATGTCCCAGGGACAATTCAAATATTCCAGATGGGGGAGGGCTCTCGGCGTGCCCACCTTGACTTGTGGTCAAGGGGACAGGGGCTCCCCTTAGCCCACCTACAGTACCACGTGCCTGTGTGGGGTACAGGGGAGAGCACCCCAGGAACATGGCAGCGCCCTGGAGAACCAGAGTTCCCAGAGGAAGGGAAGGGGTTGGCGTCCCCAACACAGATTCCCAGCCCTAGTCCACAAAGCTCTTCCCCTGGATAACTCCCATCGTCCCTCGAGGCTCACCTCAAGGAAACTTGCTCTGACCACCTCCCTGTCTGGATTAAGTGCCTGCCCGTGTGCTCCCAGCACCAGCACACACCTTTATCTCTAGTCTGCATTTCTGGTCAATTGCCTGACCCCTCCCCAGACTGCGATCTCCTGCAAATACAACTGTGGCCACATCTTTGCACTTCTAATACCTAACCCAGGGCCTGGCACGTGATATGCTTTCCATAAAAAAATGTGTTGAATAACGTATCAACAAAAACACTGACAAACAAGGGCTAATCCAGTGGCGACAGGAGAGAGGCTACAGACACGTCAGGAGGTGCTAAGGCAGCATCGCATGCCAGCTCAGAGCCGCCGAGGGGAGGCACCTAGTCATCAAGGAAAGGCTGAAGTTTGTTCAGTTTATGTTGTTTAAAACAGAGGATTTATATATATTTTTAAGATTTTCATTAAAAATGGTGAAACTGGCACAACACTGTAAATCAACTATACCCCAACAAAAATTTTAACAAGTAAATAAATAATGTGAGAGAGGGACTTCCCTGGTGGTCAGTGGTTAAGCATCCGCCTGCCAATGCAGGGGACATGGGTTCGATCCCTGGCCGGGGAAGATCCCACATGCCGCGGGGCAACTAAGGCCGTGAGCCACAACTACTGAGCCACATGCCCACAACGAAAGATCCCGCAGGCCGCTACTAAGATCTGATGCAGCCAAATAAATAAATGTTTAAAAATAAAAAAATAAAGTCCCCTACTATTAAAACAAAAAAATAATAAAAATAATGTGAGAGAGATTTGAAGATTCATCCTCCAACAAAACACATACACACACACGTCATTATATCTTAAGCTCAAAAAAGACATATAACCCAAATTAATGCGTGTGTATAAAATTATATTATTGTGGGAAGTTATTAAAGCTGTTATCAAATTTAAAAATGGTGAAAAAGTAAGCATCTATTTCCTTGATTTGTGTGAAACTGTGCTTTCCAGATTACTTTCTCTGTTTGTTTATTTATTTATTTATTTATTTATTTATTTATTTATTTTGCTGTACGCAGGCCTCTCACTGTTATGGCCCCTCCCGCTGCGGAGCACAGGCTCCGGGCGCGCAGGCTCAGCGGCCATGGCTCACGGGCCCAGCTGCTCCGCGCCATGTGGGATCTTCCCAGACCAGGGCACGAACCCGCGTCCCCTGCATCGGCAGGCGGACTCTCAACCACTGCGCCACCAGGGAAGCCCTTTACATCTTTATTGGAGTATAATTGCTTTACAATGGTGTGTTAGTTCCTGCTTTATAACAAAGTGAATCAGCTATACGTAAGCATATAACCACCCTTTTTCAGATTCTTTTCCCATATAGGCCATTACAGAGCGCAGAGACAATTGTAAATGGACCCCTGAAGTCATTTTTCCAGGGACCCCAAAACTGCATATTTTCAACACTCTGAAGGTCTTCAATGTTCACACTGTAAAGACATGAAATTATCCCCCCCAAATTCTTCCTCCATAATTCATTTTAGTTTGTTTTAATAAGTGTATTTATATTCACACATGTGTATATGTCACATTGCTAAACACCCAGTAACTGAAGAGAGTTTGCAAACTAGCTGCATACACAGCAAACTGGTGAAAACATAACCTAACAGAAAGCCAGGCTGTTCCATGAAGCCAGTCATCTCAAGACTGCCGTGTGCCCTGACCCAGAGCAGCCTGGAAGCACATCCTGCAGGAAGTCGGGAAACTCCTGCGGGTCCCCGCCTCCTTCCCCTTGCTCTTCTCCAGTCCCGGACCCAGAGGATAACTTCTCGTGTCTTCATATTCATAGACACATGCATCCCTGCAGTCCCGCTTTCAAGAAACGATGGCAGAAACTCGCCCTGGGAGATGTACTGTGACAATGTCTCTTACACCGTACAGTGCTGGGGAGAGTAAAGGCACAGGTGAAGGCAGAGCCCTCCTAGCCACCCTGACCCAGAGGGCTTCGTGCTCCGGGTCGACAGCCAGCGGGCTCTCTACTGGGAGGCCCACCGTGTCCAACCAGCGACCACTGAACGCATCTTCTGAGTGATTCCTGGTGCCAGCTGGGATGGTTAATCCTATGTGTCCAGGTGGCTGGGCCACAGCGCCCAGACAGGTGGTCAGACATTATTCTGGACGCTTCTGTGTAGGAGTGTTTTGGATGAGATTAACATTTAAAGCAGTAGGCTTTGAGTAATGCAGATTGCCCTCCATAATGAGGGTGGGCCTCGTCTGATCACTCGAAGGCCTGTATAACCTAGACTAACCTCCCCAGAACAAGAAGGAGTTCTGCCCGCAGACAGCTCTGGATCAGACTGACACACTTCTCGAGGCCCTCCAGCTTCTGGCCACCCTGCAGATATCGGGCTTACCAAGCCTCTACGGTCAGGTGAGCCAATTCCTTAAACTCTCTCTCTCTGTATATGTGCACGTCCTGTCGGTTCTGATTCTCCAGAGGACCCTGACACGCTTGTCTCGTCTCCAGCGGTGTCCCTTTCTGAAGCAGAAGGGAGAGGGGAAGGAGCCGGGCAGCCGTAGCCGCACCACTCCCCAGGCTCTCTGTGCCCCTTCTCTCCCCTCAGTGCCCACCTCCGCCCACCTCTGAGAGGCAGGGGCTTCCAACCGTGTTGCATTTCGCCCGAGAGCATGGCAGGGAGAGACCGTACTAAAAAGTTCCAACCCAGCCTGGACCACCTAGGAGGGACCCACGCATGTGTCGGCCTCTTTCCCCTTCCACGTTCATCAGCACTTAGCACCGACTGCAACCCAGCTGGTGCTGGAACAATGGACAGGGATTAATAAGGCACAGCCACCTCCCCTAGGGAGCCAGAAGTTCATGTCCCTTTTCTTTTATTTTTCCTCATAACTGGAAACATCACCCAGACATCAGAATCACAACTATTTTTAAAATCCTTTCAGACACCACTTAAAGAGAAAGCTATAGAAGGAAAGGCTATAGACCACCAACTGGGGACCGAATTTGACAGCCCCTAGCCTTCAGGTGACTATACCCAGGGGTATAAAGGAATTTATGTGCTGAAGAGCCAGAGACATGTTTTTTCGATAAATGCAGCAGCTTGTTTAGAGACTGTTTCGTAAAAGTCATTTTCTGTCTACTCTCTGAAATGCTGATCAAAACTTTTAGGTTCTTGAAAGTGATGATGAATCCCTTACAGTGCAGATTTTTTTAAAACATGCACAAGAATTTTGGGAGTTTAAAAATGATCTTTAATTTTAGTCAAGATAGAGCATTAGGAAGGAATTACAAGCTTCCTTTTGGAAAGATCAATGTGCTTTAAAACTTTTTGTTCCCAAAAGACCCTGTAGCACTTTGCAGTGCTGTCGCCAGTATGTGGCAGCAGAGGGACTACTGTGACTTCTGCCCCACCCCTGGCTTTGGAAGCAAATCACTGACCTTTCTTTGGTCTAGGTGACTGTGCTGCGTTTGCTCTTGGCATCAAATATGTCAAACCACCATGGCATCTACTGATATCAAAAATAAGTCCAGGGCTTCCCTGGTGGCGCAGCGGTTGAGAGTCCGCCTGCCGATGCAGGGGACGCGGGTTCGTGCCCCGGTCCGGGAAGATCCCACGTGCCGCGGAGCGGCTGG
This sequence comes from Globicephala melas, assembly GCF_963455315.2. Lineage (NCBI taxonomy): Eukaryota > Metazoa > Chordata > Mammalia > Artiodactyla > Delphinidae > Globicephala > Globicephala melas. The sequence goes on from NC_083324.2 coordinate 100,007,058, forward strand.
GCCCGTGAGCCATGGCCGCTGAGCCTGCGCGTCCGGAGCCTGTGCTCCGCAACGGGAGAGGCCACAGCAGTGAGAGGCCCACGTACAGCAAAAAAGAAAAAAAGTAAGTACACCACTTGTATAATTTATTAAAATTGAAGTGTACATAACCTCTAACCCACTTCTAGAAATATTTACGATAGGAATAAAAACAGGAATATGTAATAATAATAAAAAAAATAAGCACAACACAGCGTGGAACTGATTTGAATACATCATTCTCAAGTAAACACTAGGCTAGGAGTCTCAGTGGCGGGAGGAGAGGGGAATTCGTGAGATCCCGAATGTGCCCTGGCCACTTGTGTGGCGTTTCCTTGGCATCCCCAAAGGCAGCGATGCGCCAGCTTCAGAGCGGTTTGTTTCTGAATGTGCGTTTTCATGGCTCCGCTGTCCCGGGCACCCCTAGGCCTGGATTCCAGCTCAGAGCATTCACTTCTCTCTTCTCGGACTGCTTTTGTGCCAGCCAAGTATTTGTCCCCAACTTCCTGACCTGTGTCCCAAGAAGCCTAAGAGAACAGTGACACAGTGTTCTGTTCCCCGTGCCTGGAGGTGGCGGGGTAACCCCCGTTAGGGATGCTGTAGAGACGACTGTCGCTTGGAGCTGGATGGACATTGGATCAGAAGACACTGAAGCCCCTTCTGGGTCTGGGATCCCATTTCTCATACAAACGCTCGGCATTTTCCACACGCCTCGCAGTCAGCACTCCTTGGGAACAGACCCCTTAGGGGAGGCTCAGTCCAGGCGGCAGCTACAGTTTGTACCGCTCTCTCGGTATCCTCACTGTTTCAGGGGGGTCCCTTTCTCTAGTCTCCACCCTGCACCCACCCTTCCTCCAGGGCCTCGATCACCACCTGATTTTCTATTTACTCCTGAGCTGATTTCATCAACGTCTGCCTTCTTCCCTTTCCCGAAAGCTACAAAGGGCTGCGCTCGGCAGGACAACTCCAGGACTTTGCATACAATAGGAGCTCAACAGCTGAATGAATGGCCGTGTGAATGTCCATCTCGGCCCCATCTCTCTTCCACCTTGAAGCTGTGTGCTGTGCAGGCCAGAGTGTCCTGCTGCCTGGTTCTTGGTGCCCTGAGCTGGCCCCGCTGTCTGCGGCTCTTCTCGGCCCTTACAGGAGAGCTTGGGAGCGCTGGAGCACCACAGCACCTGTTCTTTCTGCAAATGTCCTTCCAGCAAATTCACGCTTCTGACCTGCAAAAACCAGCTCCCTTGGACCTGTTCCATTGCATTTTGACTGCAGTGCCCCGGGCTGCCACCCGCGTTCAGAAGGCCCTTCATGTCGCAACAGACACACAGTCCTCTCCATCTCTGACCTAACTCCACCACGACACTGTCACTCTGCCAGCTTCCAAATTCCTGCAACGAGTGACTTTGCCCAGGGGACCCTTTGTGGCCTCAGAGGGCAGCAGGCCAGAGGGCACGTTCCAGGGACACCGGACAGCGCAGAGGGGAGGCGCCAGCCCAGGGTCAGGTCCAATCTGACGTGACCTTCCCTCAGTTCTTCCTTCACTTGTTGGCTTTGGTTTCCTCTTCAGCAGAAAGAGGAGGTTTGGACGCATAGAGCCTCTACTGGGACACGGGCCCTGAGAGCAGCCCCATCCCAGCTGGAGACCTAACGTATCTCAGTCTCCAAAGGAAACAGAAAATAATAGGAGTGTTCACCTAGATTCTTAAACTTCGCCTTAGAATGCCACGGCTGAGTCTCTCATGGACCTACACTGACCAGGGCCCAGGTGAATTACTTCTCGAATGATAATAATGGAGGAAGCTTGTCAGTTTCTTAGTTCACAACGCAGTGTTGAGTTCTCTCCAACAGTTCTCTATGTCCTGTGAACAACAGGGGATTTTTTCTGGGGCCCCATCTGGGTAGCAGAAGCTACAGAGGAACCACCTTGCTCTTCTCTCTCTCATTGGCACACTCAGCCAACCGTCATGAGGGAGAAGAAGTTCACTTCTCCGATGGAAACAGCTCCCCCAAGGGGCCAATGTTTATGCTGGTGGTGGAAGTTGAAAAAAAAGGGATCTAGTGATTTCAGACGCAGGTGGCAGCACGCGGCAGCTTGCAGTAGCTGGAAGCAAAATCTTAGCTCCCTGACCAGGAATCGAACCCAGGTCACCTGGATGGAAACCAGGATCTCAGCCGCTAGAGCACGGGGCCAGCAGTCAGAATCTGAGTCCCCAGTCCTTTGCCTATCTTGCAAGGAAGACTCTGACAAGGTGACGGAAGGTATAGAAGAAAGTAAAGTGTTTATTAGAAAAGCAAATACATGCAGAGAGACGCACGGACAAGCTCAGTGAGAGCATCGCGAGAGTCGTGCCTCTGGGGGGTTTAAATCCTTTTAAAGGGGGCAGTCTTCCAGGTCTTTGCCTTCTCCTTGGCCAGTCATATTGTTTTGACCCCATGGCTAATTTGTCTCTGGACCCTCCCCTGGGTGTGCACGCACCCCTCAATCAAGATGGGTTTCATTGCAAAGGCCTCTGGGGGGGGAGACAGCAGACTTACTGTGGTCTGGCATCCCTGCCTTTTTGACCCCCAAGGAGCCTTTCTGCACATGTGCAATGTCTCCCTCGCCCCAAGGATGGGAAAGGTACAACCTCTTGATCTTTCAACAGGGTTTAGCCCCTCTCTGTCCCTGCTGTGAAAGTGCCCAGTGTCTGGTTATCTACCCTATTCCTGTTGCTGTTTTTCATATCAAAGTGCAGATTTCGAAATATAGACAGGAGTCCAGTCATAAACCCTGGAGCCCGTTTGTCTCTTGCCTCAGGAAATGTGAACGGGGGGCTGGTAACGAATGTCTGACCTGGAGCCCACCTTCCTCCTCCCCCCAGGAGGTGTGAACAGGAGGCCAGTTGGCCTGGAGCCCATCTATCTCCTGCCTCAGTAGGTGTGAGGAAATAACGGTTCTTCCAGAAGGTGGAGGTTTTAGCTCATCACAGCACGGCTGTGGCTCTGGGGTCTCTGATGGGAATGGATTCACTAAAGTTCTTCTCAGAGATGTGGCAGCGTGGCCCAGGACACCGTCACAGTGACCAACGCTGCTCATGGAGAGAAGAGAGAAGGGAGGAGAAGAACTCCAGTGGTTTCATCTGGAGTTGTATTTCACTGTATTCTATAGGAGAAATCAAAGTGTATCACAGAGGTCAACAGCCTCTCCTGTGAAGGACCAGATGGCAGGTATTTTAGGCTTTGTGGCCATTCGGTCTATAATGGGCTGAATCGTGCCCCCAACCAAATTCATGTGTGGAAGCCTCAACCCTATACCTTAGAGTGTGACTATTTGGAGATGGGGGTCTTTACAGAAGTAATTAAGGTAAAGTGAGGCCATTAGGCAGGGGCCTAATCCAATACAGCTGATGCCCTCACATGAAGAGAGACACACACAGACTAAGGGGCAATCGTGTGAGGACACGAAGAAGACGGCCGTCTACAAGCCAAGGAGAGAGGCCTCAGAAGAAACCAGCCCTGCTGCCACCTGGACTGCAGACTTCAGGCTTCAGAACTGTAAGAAGATAGCTCTATAGCTAAGCCCCCCAGTCTGTATTGCTTGTTATGGCAGCCCCAGCAGATTGATGCACGGTCTCTGTTGCAACTACTCCACTCTGCCTTTGTACAGAGAAAACCACCACAGACACTAGGTAAACAAATGGATGGGACCGCTCCAGTAAACCTTTATTTACAAAAGGGGGTGGGAGGGACTTCCCCGGTGGTCCAGTGGTAAAGAATCCACCTTCCAATGATGCAGGGGATGCGGGTTCAATCCCTGGCCGGGGAACTAAGATCTCACGTGCCTTGGGGCAACTAAACCCGCGCGCCTCAACTGCTGAGCCCACGCATCTCAACGAGAGAGCCGTGCGCCGCAAAGTACAGAGCCCACGTGCTCTGGAGCCCATGCAACACAACTAGGGAGAAGCCCGCATGCCACAACTAAGACCCCATGCAGCCAAAAATATAAATAAAATAGAATAAAATAAAAAAGGAGTGGGAGCCAGCTCTGACCCAGGCCCCGCAGTCTGCCGACCCCTGACAGAGCTTCATCCACAGTGCCCTTCTCAACGCCATTAGTTGGGCAGCACGTAAAATTCTAGGTGAGAACTACAGGCCCAGTGAGTGGACATAGACAAAAGTCAGAACAAGTTCAAGGCTTTAGGTATCACCACACCTGACACCTCATTTTATGTTTTATCCAATTTGCTTCTGAGAAAAACAGGGATTTTTCTCCTAATTGCCCTGTGGGAGATACTGCGTGGTTTCCAAGGAAAATAACAATTCTAAATTGTATATTATTTAATTAGTAATGTGCACTGTTTGTATGTAGAAAAAGTAGACCTAGTATCACAGCTGGCCACTGCAAAAACCCTGCCTTTGGTATCTGTGCTGTGGAGCCTTTTGTAGGCAAGTTGCCTTGTGACAAGGCATTTCGGTAACCAGGCCCCTTGCGTAGAATTCAAGGTCACTCACTCAGCAATCTTTGTATAATAGGACGACTGGGCAAATGCTCTCCTAGAGAAATACTCTAACATCTTTTCCTCCTTTATACTGAGGTCCTAATAAGTACATAGCACAAGGAGAGTATGAAAGAAACACAAAGCAACTCATTGCCCAGATGAAACAGTCTGTGAATAACTGAAAACAGTACGCTGTGTTCTATATCCTAGTGCCTCGCAGCCTTGTAGATACAACGAGAATTCAGGGACTGGGGAGCACGTCAGAGAAGTTATCAGGGTGATGCTTTAGTGGGTGAAAGACACCCACTAAAGCATAACAACAGAAGGAGGAAGGCGTTTAGATGGAAGAACAACGTGAATACAAGGGTGAAGGCTTACATGGCTGGTAGGGGTAGGAAACAGGATGGATGGAGAAGCCGTATCCAGAAATACATGGAAGCTTGAAGGATGGTTCTCAACTGCAAGTGGGAGGAGAGGGAGTAAGCAAAGTGAGCTGGGAAGTTTCTAAAATACAGATGCTGCCTTTGCCAACCAGAGCAAAGCATGAAAGACGGGAAGGAGTTGCCAGACCTTCCCAGTGACCCTGATGCCCCCACCTCGTTCTGATGGGCAAGAGGCCAGTGATTTCCAAAGCATGGCTCCTGCATCGGCATCACCTGGTAACTTACTGGAAATACAAACGGGTGTGTGCCACCCCTGACTTACCGAGACAGAATCTCAAAAATCTGTGTTTTCGCAAGGCCTCCAGGTGAGTCTGCTGCGTGGTAAACTCAGAACGCTGGGCAAGGGGCCCATGCTGTTCCACCCTGGCCACCAGGTACAGTCACCTGGGGAGCTTTCAAAGATTTGATGTCATTGTTTGGGGGTGGGGTCCCAGCATACATTTGTTAAAAGTTCCCTGGGTGATGTGCATACAGTACTGAGAACCCCTGAGCAAGACAGTTGAGCCAAAGCTGCAATGTGGGAAATATCGAGGCAAATATAATGTCCCCACTTGGGTTAAAAATAGGGACCAATACTCAAACAAATACTGGTATGTTAATGTACATAGCGGCACTATTCACGGTGGCCAAAAGGTGGAAATAACTCAGATGTCCATCAGCAGGTGAATGGACAAGCAAATTGTGGTCTATCCATACAATGGAATATTATTCAGCCATAAAAAGGAATGAAGTTCTGATGCGTGTCACAACATGGATGAACCTTGAAAACATTATTCTTGGTGAAAGAAGCCGGTCGTAAGAAGCATACTGTATGCTTCCACTTGTATGAAGTTTCCAGAATAAGTAAATCCACAGAGACCACATGCAGACTGGTGTTTGCTTAATGGGGTTTTCTTTCAGGGTGATGAAAACGTCCTGGAACCAGCTGGTGGTGACGGTGGCCTGACATTGTGAGTGCACGAAATGCCACAGAACTCTACACTTCAAAACGGTTTATGTTGTGTTTTGTCAATTTCACTTCAATAAAAAAAAATAGGATTAAATAATACATATAAACCCTTCTTAAGAAATATACACAAGGAAAAGGGACAGGGCACAGTTTGCCTGCCAGCACTGCAGTGTGGTCCTGGGCTGTTGGTTTTCCCCACATTCTCCCAGCCCCACTCTCCCCGCACCAAGCAGAGAGCCTGGCTTTGTCTCTCACTTCCAGCTGCAGTTTGATCAGACAGGTGGAATGCATCCGCTCTTTGCTGTTGTTCTATTTGCCCATGTTTCTATGTGTTTCTAATTTGAGGGCCTACTGTCTTAGTCTGCTCAGTCTGCTGTAGCCAAAATACCATCGACTGGGGGCTATGTTGTCACATAGCTAGCCTTTTTCTCCCAGTTCTGGTGGCTGGGAAGTCCAGTCAAGGTCTGGCAGATTCAGTGTCTGCTGAGGGCCTGCTTCCTGGTTCACAGATGACCATCTTCTCGCTGTGTCCCCACAGGGCAGAAGGCAGAGAGAGAGCTCCTTGGAATCCCTTTCTAAGGGCACAAATTCCATTCATGAAGGCCCCACCCTCATGACCTAACCATCTCCCAAAGGCCCCACCTCCTAACACCGTCACATCGGAAGGGACAGAAACATTCAGTCTATAGCCCAACCGAGAGGTTAGGGGCTATTGACATGTTTTTTTTTTTAATTCCTTCATGGCTCAGATTACACATTTTCACAGAAATATGAAATGTAATTACTATAGGGTTAATCAAGACTAATGGGATGGTCTAAATATTCATCTTTTCAAAGTGTCAGATGTTATAATTCTGGAACTCAGAATTATTATGACAGAGGGTCCCACCAATATGAGGAGGTTCGTACCAAAGAAGATGACATGAAAAAGCCAAGAGAAAAGGTGACTTTGAGGAAGTTACACGTGGGCAACATGTAACTTGGCACCATCTCTCTGGAGCACGACTTGACAACACAAGGCTGCTTTTAGGTGCTGCACACCCCACGAGCCAGTCTTCTGTATCTAAAAATATATCATAAGGAAATAAGCATGCAGGTCACAGTGTGTGGCTACAAGATAGTCTCGTAGATGTGTTTAGAAAAAGGAAAACTCAAACTTGACCCAAATGTCAAACCATAGGCTGCCCGTTAAATAACTGATTCCACATCAATACAATGAAAATCATTCAGCAGTCACAAACAACAGACACTTCTTAAATGAATTATAGTTCAGCCATTCATTAAAAATTATTTGTGGGAAGAATAAGAAGACTTCTACTTCCAGGCAAAATGGGCCAAGGGAGACCAGATTTACCCTCTCACCAGAGATGACTGGAAAAAGGGCCAAAATACATGAAACAGAGGTTTTCAGACACTGGATAACAGGTAGCACAGGACAGTCACCCCAGAGAGAAGGGAAACAAATAAAATGATGTCTACAATGACCTCCAGCTTCCTGCCTTGAGAAATTTTCCAGACCCTGGTACAGAAAGGGAGACCCAGTCAGAGCCCAGGGTCTCGCTGAGCTGAGGAGACATTAGAACTGGGAGTCCAAGGAGGCCAAGGCAGCTAAAGTTCACAGGACTGAGCATCAGCGAGCAGAGCCGAACAACGAGACAGGTGCAGAAATTCCTACCTGCCTCTTAAAAGGATACCTATGATTCCACTGGGCCCACCAGATAAACCAGGATAACCTCCCATTTCAAGATCCCTAACTCAGTCCCACCTGTAAAATCCCTTTTGCTGTGTAAGGTAACAAACTTACAGCCTCCAGGGATTAGGCCGTGGCCATCTTTGGAGGGGCTGATATTCCGCCTACCCCGGTGATATAAATAAATGATGGCTCAAATTTTAAAATGGGAGGGAAGAGGCCAATATTCCTTGCAGAATATTCCAAATCACTTAAGCAACTACTCCCTGTCCACAACATGAAGCTTCACCTCCTACATCCTCAAGCACGGGCTGGACTCAGTTCCGGCCTCCAAAGAACAGAGTATGAAAAGGAGGAAGTAGTAATTGTACCGCAGAGACTTTGCAAACGCCGCCTCCACCAAGTGATCGGGGTTACTATCACAGTGAGAAGCTGTGTTGGCAGAAAGCACCCTGACACGATGCGAGAAGAAGGCCACTTCACCTCTGTGAGATCCTCCCCAGAGACCTATGGCTCCAGTCCAGTCATAAACAAAACATCAGACAACTCCAAATTGAGGAACATTCTGTGAAATGCCTGACTGGTGCTCCTCAATGCTGGAAAGGTCATGAAAAACAAAGGAAGGCTGAGAAACTGTCGCCAACCCGAGGAGACTCAGGACATGATCAAATGCCACGTGGTGCCCTGGATGGGACCCTGGAAAAGGAAAGGGATATTAGTGGGAAAACAAGTGACATCTGGATAAAGTCTAGAGTTTAGTTAATAGTAATGTATCAATATTGGTTTCTTGACACATATACCGTACAGTGGCAACGTAAGTTATCCAATCAGGGGAAGCCATGTGAGGGGCATATGGGTGCTCTCTCTATTATTTTTTATAACTTTTCTGTAAATCTAAAATTATTCTAAAATTTTAAAAAATTAAACCAAAATAAAGGTTTGTTTTCAGACATACAAAGGCTGAAAGGATGCATTGCCAGCAGATCTGCACTTCAAGAAGTATTCAAAGCAATCCTTCAGGCAGAAGGAAAATGCCGCCCGATGGAAATCTGGATCTGCATCAAAAACCCAAGAGCCAGAAACGGCGACTACATGGTAAATATAAAGACTCTTTTTCCTATTATTTATATCTCTTTAAAAGGTAATTAACAATAAACGTGTATTGTGGCATTTATAACATACACAGACGTGAAAGATGTGACCGTAGCACAAAAGTCAAAGGGGGAAAACACATGGAAGTGTGCAGTGTCAGGTTCTGACGCTGTATGTGAGGTGCTGCAATGTCAGGTGAAGATACACTGTGATAAAAGTTCGAGATGCACACTGTCAACCCTAAAGCAACCACTGAGACAACAAAAGCTTACAGCTAGTAATAGCTCATAAGCCAACGAACGGGATAATATATAATAAAAAATGAGATAAAATAAAGTCAATCTTTTCTGCCGAAAAAAACAAAAGAGAGGAACAAACAAAAAACAGATGGAAAAAATAGGAAACAAACGGCAAGATGGTGGATTTGCACCCAACCATATCAATAATCACATTAACTGTATGTGGTCTAACACCCCAATTAAAAGGCAGAGATTGTTGTACTGAATTAAAAGATAAAAACTGCTCAACTACACACTGCCTTCAAGAAACTCACTGTAAGTAAAGAGACATAAGTAAGTTAAAAGTAAAAGGGTGGATAAAGATATATCATGCTCACTGTAACCAAAAGAAAGCCGACGCGCCTATGTTAACATCAGACAAAGCAGGTTTCAGAGCAACAAACATTATCAGAGATAAAAAGGATTATTTTATAATGACACAGGTGTCGAGGTAATGATTGAGAGAATATAACAATCCTAAATGTTTACACATGTAATAAGGAAGCTTTAAAATATAGAAGAAAAGGCTGATAGAACTACAAAGGTTAACAGAAGAAGTCACAGTAATAGTGAGAGACTTCAGTAGCCCTCTGCCAACAAGCGGTAGAAAAAATAAACAGAAAACCAACAGGCTATAAAAGACCTGAACAACACCATCAGCCAAATCAACCGAATTGAATTCGTTTATGGAATACTGTACGCAGCAATCGTAAAATACACGTTTTTAAGGGCACACATAACATTTACCAGACGGACCATATTCTGGGCCGTAAAACAAGCCGCAACATATTTTAAAGGATGCAAGTCATACAAAGTACATTCTCTGACCACAGTTAATAATCAACAGTAGAAAGAGCTCTGAAAAAAAAATCCTCAAATATTTGGAAACTAAATAGTATACTTCTAAATAATCCATGGGTCAAAAACAAATCAAAAGGTGCAAACTATTACATATAGGATGGTTGGACAACAAGGTCCTACTGTACAGCACAGGGAACTATATTCAATGTCCTGGGATATATCATAACGGAAAAGAATATTAAAAAGAATGCATATATATATATATATGTATAACTGAGTCACTTTGCTGTCCAGCAGAAATACAAAACTGTAAATCAACTATACTTCAATTAAAAAATAATAAAAAATAAATCAGAAGGAAAGTTAGAAAGTATTTTTAACACAATGGAAATGAAAATACAACATATCAAAATCTGTAGGATGCAGATGCAGCAGTGGAGATCCTAATAGGACCTCCCCATCCCCCTGGGCCCTGCTCAGACCTCACCTCAAGGCTCTGAGCTCACTGGAAACCTTAAAACCAGAGACACTGCTGAGATGCAGATAAGATCCGAGGCAGCCTGGCGAGGCCAGTGTGAGTGACTCTGCTGCAGCCCAGCCGTGTGGCTCAGCCTGAGGCCAGCCAGCCATCTTCCCAGCCGCCCTCAGGAGGTGCATACCTCTCCGGCACATTTCTACAGGCCACGGGGCTCTCAGGGCTGCTTCTAGCAGTTAAAATTCCTCCAAGTTAAAGTCTCCTGTTAACTTACCTAGTCATCTGAATCCCACAGTACACGGAAAGCTGCTAGGGCAGAGATGCTGTCTGCTTCACTTTGGTCCCTCTCAGTGTCAAGCACGAGAACTGTGGCTGAACTTAAGCATCTTAACTGCAACTTAACGCCTCCACTTCGAAGTCAAAAGTGCATTTTTTATAACAGCTGCATCATATTCTATTCTAATTATTCCCTAACATTGCTCTGGTATGCATCTTATGGTAACACGTCAAGATGAATCCTTCACTCCCACTTCATTCCACTGTCCTTCTCCTAGTCTTCAATTTTGTCTAAATAGCACCACCATATACCTTCAAGCCAACGCCTAGAAGTTATCCTTAACTCATATCCTTCTTTCATACCCCACAGCCATCCATTCGTCCTAAGGTCCTGAAGGCTCTCTGTCCAAAACACATGCCAAGTCGACTTCCTTCTCTCCATCTTCACTGCTCCACCTTGGTTCAAATTCATCTCTTATCTGAATTAAACTGACCCCTGACTGCTGTTTCGCTCCTCCATCCATTTCCAACTCTGCCTCCAGACTGGCCTTTTCAAGACATCTTCCTACTTAAACTTTTCCAATAATTTCTCTTTAATCTCAGGATAAAATCCAAACTCTGAACATAACCTACAAGGTCCTAAATGATATGGTCATTTCCTACTCTTCCTCCTTGGCTTTGTCCTTCCTCCCCATCTCTTGCTAGATTAAAGCCTCAGCAGTCTCTCCTCCGTTCCTTGAACTCCCAAGCTTCTTCCTGGTGCAGGGCTTTGGCACTGGTTCCCTCTGCTGGGCACCTTCTCCCCTCAGACATTCGTATGTGTAGCTTCTTGCCATCATCTGGCTTTCAACTCAAACCCGACCTCCTCTGAGAAGTCTTTCTTGACAAAGCCCCAGCCAGCACCTTTTAAAATCAGGACCCTGGTGTATTTTCCACACAATATTTAATATTGAAATTATTTTATTTGTCTATTATTTTTCACCTCCTTGCAGCAGAATGTGAGCTCCCTGGAAGCAAGGCTCTGGTTCACCACCATCTTCCTGGTGTTTAGGACACACCTGGCTCACGGCAACCACTCATAAGCACCTCCCGAAGACGCTGAGGAATGAACCGCAATTTTCAATATCTGTAATTTATCAGAAAAAGTAAACATTTTCCTGTGGAAAATTTCAATAGAAAGGAATATAGTTATCCAGATTCAATGTAATCATTTCTTGATGGGCTTGAGATCTGCAATTAGTACTCAATATGAATTCAAAAAGGTAGAGCAGCGACAGAGTTGATCCTAGCTTCTGAAAATCAGTTGAGTACAAAGTTTTAAGAAATCGTTGCTTAGGAATATACAATTAAGCAAATTAACCCCAGCTCCATTAAAAAGATTTATGGCCTTTGGTGTATCTGCCATTACTTTATTTGAGTTAGGAAGGAATTTATTGCCTTTAAATACCCAGCATTAGTGACAGAAAAGGTGAAACAGCCCATGGGTCATCTCAAGTTTTATCTACTATTTCTCTTTGAAAATATACACTTCCACTGAGTCCTTATTCCCTTGAATATATTAAAGAGTAGAATCCTCTGAAAGACACATAATTTTAGAGCTCTCTACCTTCTATGGCATTCCCAAAGAAGATCAAAAGAGCATACTATAGTGTCTACCCTACAACAGTGCCTACTGCTGATCTAAAGGCCTGCTCTGTACTGGGTAGTGTGGGCTTTGGCTCACAACAGGAATCGGATAAAATATCTTCTGAAGATAGAGCATCTTTCCCCACTTGCCACATACGCACATCTCTCCACAGCCCCAAGGCCTCCCCTGCCCACCCCGGACCACAGTGGCAGCTCCCATCTCCAGCTCTCCCGAGTCTGCCTGTCGGAAGAGTTCCGTACTCTTCACTGGGCCAAACAACCAGGCACTCTGCATAATGAACAAAACATTTACTGTCTCATAACGTACCTGACATCAGGGCCACCAGAGGGCCGTGAAACAAGCACAGGTGTGCACGGGTGCGTGTTATCTCAGGGCACCTGGACGAAGGGACAAAGGGCAGGGCCGACGTCAAGCCGGCTGAGCTCGCCAAGCCAGGTTCTCATGGGGCTGCATATGCCCGGCTGAGGCACCCTTTCTCATCCAAATACACATGTGCCACGTGGATTAAGGCTGGGAAAAAAAAAAGATTCCTCAACTCTCCTAAGACCTGCGAAACAAGAAGGTGGTCTCTCCTCTCAGACCAATCTGATTGTTTTCGCTGGAGAGGAGTGGAGACTGCAGGATATCGGAGGCCAGAGACTGGCCCAAAGGGTTTTCATGGTCCCTTCATTCCCACGCCAAGGCAGCTAGTGCCCGCACTGCTTCCAGCCCTCTGCCTGAAGGGGGTCTGGACGGCGCTCTGTGTTTAGTGGACAGGTGACGACCAAGGCAGCAGTCTTCTCCATCTGAATGTCTTCACTCTGGTGGGACATCCTCCAAAGCGAGGAGGTTCTCAGAGCCTTTCAACTTGCTCTGGGGCAGAAATTATGGGCCCGAGTTAATAGTTAATCACAACTCTCTTAACTCAATTGGTTCAATGAAGGACAATTATTTTCTAGTCTTACTTTTCTAGTAAGAAAACAGAAAGCTCATATCGTATACCAACTATACTTCAAAACGAAAAAAAGTGAAAAAATAAAAGAAAATGGAAAGCTAAGTCATACAGTTTGTAAACCAAGAGAGGATCCCCCCCCAGAAAATTTGCAGAAATTACCTATTCTCCCTACTTATCATAACAGATAGCTTATCTGCTGGGAAAGAGACTCAGAACTATTTGGAGAACCTTGGTTAAAAATAATCAACAACTGGGCATATATCCAGAAGAACTAAAAGTAGTGTACACCTAAGTTCACACAACATTATTCACAATAGCCAAAAGGTGGAAGCAGTGTCCATCAACAGATGGACGGATAAACAAAATGTCATCTACAGATACAGTGGAATATTGTTCAGCCTTTAAAAGGAAGGAAATTCTGACACCTCAGGCTACAATGTGGATGAACCTTGAAGACATCATGGTAAGTGAAATATTCCCATTGCAAAAGACAAATATTGTATGATTTTACTCATATGAGGTCCCTAGAGGAGTCAAATTCGCAGACAGAAAGTAGAGAAGCGATTGGGAGAGGAAAGAATAGGGAGTTGTTGTTTAATGGGTACGGAGTTTCATTTTGGCTACATGGAAACTTCTGGCAACTGGATGCCCAGTGTTGTCACTGTACTTGAAGCAGCTGGATTGTATCCTTAAAAGGCTCTAAGAAGGTAAATTTGATGTTATGTGTATTTTGGCACAATTTAAAAAAACAATCAGCAATAATTACAATTCATTAATTCCATCCTTTTCCTTTAATAAAAATCTCCACATATTAATGTCAGATGGTCTTAAACCCATAAACATATTTTCCTGGGAGTTTTCCATCAAACCTCTCTAATCTGTAATCCTTTTCCATTTATATCAGATTCATTTATCTGAATTCAATTTAACACAGAGGAGACTCACTTGGATTAAAATAATAAGGCGTTTGATTTTTTTTGACACAATATTTGTATTTTCTGACTTTAAAAAAAGTATTGCTTACCAGAAACTCTGTATGTATGTTTTCACCATAATCCATGTCCTTGGTTCTCTGATCACACAGAGAAAACACTGTGGTTGAGCGTCTGAGCTTCCAGAGCAGGTCATCCACTTAGTAACTGGGAGACGCTGGGCAAGCTACTTAGGCTCTCTGTGCTTCAATTTCTTGATCTGTAAAATAACAAACATAGTTGCACCGACCTCTGTGGTAATGTTGGATGATACGTGTGGCACATTGCGGCTTTCCCATATTGCTCAACTTAAGTTATTGAACTTAAGAGTTACTGAACTCCTACTGATGTTGTTATAGCAAATATGGGTCCTAAGACCCTCCCTCCCCTGCGGCTTCCTGGACCGGTTCTACTGGAGCCTCACTCTCCCTTCTCTGCCTCAGCAGAAAGAGTGGAGACCTGCTGTTCCACAGCTTCTCCTCAACAAACTCATCACTCCGTGGGCACCCAGGGCTCAGCTGCACTCCAGCAGAATCCTCTGCTGCTGCCGCCTGACACATAATGAACGATCAAAAGGTGTCTGCTGGGACTTCCCCAGCAGTCTAGTGGTTAAGACTATGCGCTTCCACTTCAGGGGGTGCAGGTTCCATCCCTGGTCAGGGAACTAAGACCCTGCATGCTGCACAGCATGGCAAAAAGAAAAAAAACAAAAATGTCTGCTGAAGGAGGGAATGAATGAATGAATCAACCAGTCAATTTTCCAGCCTTGCTAAATGCTGCCAATAAGTTAATGAAGCAGGTGACCATGGCAGATGAACGGCAGATCCTTCCTTTTAGGTCAATAATGTTAATAAACACTTTGTCTCAACTTCCTGTGATTGACAGCAACACTAACGGGTTAATTCCATCTGGGCTGGGTACCTGTGGAGTCTCTGTAAAGTACACGATGATATTCATGAAGGCTGCCTGCAACTTTAATTGGGCCGAAGATGCTGGGTGGTAGGGAATGTGCACCATATTTCTTTCCCATGAAATCCCACAGATGCTTAGAACGAAAAGAGTTATTCAAGATAATAATCATATTGTAATAAACAAAGTATTACAGTGGCTGGGTTGGCCTTGTGAATTTTCTACAATGAATCCGCTTACTTCAATTTACTTCAAATTGTTCAGCAGGATCAAAGACACTGTTGAAGAAGGAGAATCAATGGTCCCACTCTAATCAGCAGAGATCTAATAGCCTAGCTGAGAACCCAAGATACGGCATCATCAAGTGCAGCACTGCCCAATGCAGTACTGGGCAGTGAGGGATGGGCAGCCCACAGCAGGCGCATCAGAAACAGAAAATGCAAGGGGCCAAATGCAAGAGACCAAACAGAATGATGCAACGTAAAATGAAACCAACAGGAAGCAGCCATTATAACCTTCCTCCACGAGGTAAGTGCGAGCACTTCTAAAACGAAAGTAAAGATAAACTGTCAGCAGAAAAAGAGAAACTATAGGAGAGGGCCAAATGGAAATTTTAGAACTGAAAAATAGAATGTCTGAAAGAAACAAGGCACTTGGGAGGCGCAAGAGCAGAATGGAGATGACAGAAGAAGTTCCCTGAACTTGAAGATGGAGCCATAGGAATGATCCAACCTGAAGAACAGACAGAAAAAGGGCAGAAACATAAACAGTCACAGGGACCTGTGGGACAACCCCCGTATCACTGGAGTCCCTAAGAAGAGGAGAAAGATGTGTGACAGTCAAAATATTTGAAGAAATAATGACTAAAAACTCCTCAAATTTAGTGAAAGACATAAATTTAGAGATTCGAGAAGTTCAGGGAGCCCCAAACAAGGTAAACTCAAAAAAATAAATAAACCCATGCATATACACATCAAAATTAAACTGCTGCAAACCAAAGATAAAGTCTTGAAAG
This sequence comes from Globicephala melas, assembly GCF_963455315.2. NCBI lineage: Eukaryota > Metazoa > Chordata > Mammalia > Artiodactyla > Delphinidae > Globicephala > Globicephala melas. The sequence continues at coordinate 100,023,035 of NC_083324.2, forward strand.
CAGCCATAGCAAAATGATACATTATGTGTAGGGGGATAATAATCAAATACCACAGATGCTAGAGAATACAAAGGATTCCTTGTCAGAATTCATAAAAGCGGTGGAGTGAAATCTTTAAAGGGCTGAAAGAAATACCAACGCAGAATTCTATATGCAGTGAAAACATCCTTCAGGGGTGAAGGTAAAATAAGGGTATTCTCAGGCGAAGGAAAACAAAAGAATTCGCTGCGGGTATGTTTGCTCTAAGAGAAATTGCTAAAGGAAGTTTCCGCTGGAGGAAGATGTTCCCAGAGGGAAACTTGGAACTTCAGGAATGAAGGAAGCACAATAAAAATGATAAGTGTCTGGTTAAGTGATATTTTTCTCTTTTTAAGTTCTCTAAAATATGTATGAAGGCTGAAAGCAACAATTTAACATTGTCTGGGAAGCTGTCAGTGTATGTACATACGATACACGTGACACCGTAAGGTAAAGGGGGGGGTAAAGAGACCTGTGTGGGTGCAAGCCTTCTAGGTTTTTCCTGAAGCTGTAAAAAAAAAAATTAACTAGACTGTAAAAACTTAGACCTGTGTATTATAATCCCTAGAGCAACAGCTAAAAAAAACACAAAGGGATATAGCCAAAAAACTAACTGATATATTAAAATAGAATACTAAAAAAATACTCAGAGGAAGGCAGAAAGGGGGAACAGAAGAAGGAAAAGCGGAGGAAACAAACAGAAAATCACAAAATGGTGGGACTAATTCAACTATATGGATAAACACATTACATCACACCATTTCAAAAACAAAGATGGTGAGATTGGATTTGAACCAAAGAAACCTATATACTGTCTACAAGCAACCGACTTTAAATATGATGATATATTGGGTTGACCAAAAAGTTCGTTCGGGTTTTCCCATAAGCTGTTACAGAAAAACCCGAACGAACTTTTTGGCCAATCCAATACATACATTAAAAGTTTGGAAATAGATAAATCCCAAAGAAAAGAAAGCTGTATTGTCTATATTAATATCAAATAAATTATGCTTCATATCAAGGAAAATTATTTATCAGAGATTAAAAGGGACAATACATAATGATAGAACAGTCAATTCATCAAGAAGACATACAATCATCAATTTGTATGCACCTAACAACAGATCATGAAGCCGAAACTGATAGAACTGAATGGAGACATAGGTAAATTCACAATTGTACTTGGAAACATCAACATCCCTCTCTCAGAAATCTACAAAACAAGCGGACAGAAAATCAGTAGGTGACATTTAGAGAATACCCAACGGACCGTGATAGAATACCCATTCTTTTCTAAGGTACGTGGAAACGTCACCAAGATAGACCATATGCTCTCAACGTATGGTTTGCTAAACAAATCTGAGCAAATCTAAAGGAACTGAATTCATACAAACTCTGTTCTTGGACCATAAGGGAATTAAACTCCAAGGCACATGTTCTTCACTGGCTCCCAGAGCTGCCTGTGTTGACCATCAGTTGCCTATGGAAGTAATTTGCTTGATAATTCACCCTTCATTGGCTGCCTCTGCTCTCCTGTCTTACTTTCCTACCTCACACCAATGTTTCCTGGGATCATTTCCCAAACAAACTCCTTTCTTGGGGTCTGCTTCTAGGAGAACCCAAGCTCTGACTACTGCATAGACAGTTAATTCTTGTTATTCATGGAAGTTAGATTCTCCAAAGTCAATGTAGTTAGTGAATACTGAATTAGCGGATACCGACCCATGGCTCCTAGGAAAAACAAAGGGCCAGGTTCCTGTGAGCCTCTGGTCAAAACATTTTCATCAACTGGTCAACACAGAACCTTGTTTGATATGTATTTTTGTTTAAAGACATCTTATTTAGTATATATTGTTGATTCATTAAGATCAAACTCACGCCAGCAGCACTGTAGCTCATGCCTGAATGATGTATTTTCCCCGTAAGCCATGTCACAGCCTTCTTGCTCTTAGGGACACTGGACAGCACTTCGCACTAGACTTGGGGACCATTTAAACAGCAGAATCACCCCCAGCACCACCACTACCAACAACAAAAAACAAAAATGTGGAAATTATACTAAATAGACCGCAAAAAGGACATGTATTTACAGTGTGGGATAGAACAAGAAGGCAGAGGTCTCCTTGATCAGTCTCAGCTGGGAACACGCGTGCAGGGAGACTCAAGTCTGTACGTGCCTGCAAATAACAGAGGAAGCCCCGGGGGTACTGATTTTGAGGTTACGAATAAATTTTCACAAGTTAGGTGAATTCTCAAATACAGAATCTGAGAATAGTGAGGATGGACTGTGTCTTTTCAATCTTTTTTTAAAGTCTTAAAGTGGTGATTTATGAATAGAACTTTAAACTTTCTTATACAGAAAGGAGAGTCCGGGTCACCTTTGCTGGTCAGCAAGGATGCCCTCTGTTCCACCAAACAGGGATGCTCTCTTTCAAAACCCTGGAACCAACGTATACTATATAACACTGTGCTGAATACAGAGCTTATGGGTTTTTTGTGGCTCTTTTCAGCTGACCTTTTATTGTGGCCATTGTTCTTGTTCTTTTCTATGCATTTGGACAGGTTATAAGTTAAGCTTTGGTGTAAACATGAAGAACTGGGAGGACCCTGGAAAAAAACCTGCCATTTCTTACACAATAATATCTATCGGTTCCAATCATTCTCAGACGGGGATGCCTGAGGGAGATTTCTTTGCCAGTTGAAAAGTAATCCTAGAGCCCAAGGCTGGTTTAATGTTTGCACAAACACCCCCCAAAAAGTGGATAAAACCAGCCTTGGGTGAATGAACACATCCCACAGGTGATGAGAACTACAGCAGGGGTAGAACAGTGGGTCAAATGTTTACTTATGAAATGTCTTTCTTCTCTAAATCACAACTATTGGGACTAGGAAAGAACACTCAAATGCATATAAGATTCCAGAAGACTACCATTAATATCTCTGACATGAACATACAAGGCTGTGTAGGAAGATGATACAAAGCCTAACTAGGAAAAAAAAAGAGCATTAATTTGGAAAAGAAAGCATCATAGCAGCATAGGTTTAACTGATCTCAAGCAACGTCATTGCAGGAAACAGTTGCGATACAGAACACAGAACGTGACTAACGATCTTTAATGACTAATGGAAGACATAACATATTTTCCCCCCAGAAATTTATAGAGTTAATAATACCATAGTTTCCTTGGTACCACTTTTTCTAGTTTGTTTTACTGCAGGAACCTAGCAATAGTCAAATTCTTTCTCCATGAGCTACCACTCACTGAAAAAGAAATATTTCAAAGCACAAAAACACTGATGTTAATTCCTTCTGACAACTTAATAAAAAGGTAGCAATTTACTCACAACATATTATCAAACATGGAAAAATATGGCGGAGATAAGAACTTTTAACACACATTCACAGGGTATTTTGTGTCACGGATTGTGTCAGGAGAAGGGCAGTGGGGTTTACCGTAAGGGTAGGAGACTTCCCCGGGTGTCCCTTGGGTGAGTAATAAGACAAATGACTCACCACACACATAACATAGTGACAGCTACTTGGAGAAAGAGAAGCCTGAGAAGATCACCAGAGATCTCCTGTGAAATCACAGAAGGAGGGGACACACCCAGTGGAGGGTCAGAGGAGACTTCCCAGATAAGATAGTGCCTGGAATGAGAGAACATGCAAATACAGAGAGAGAAACTGAGCATCCCAAGTTCACCGGAAACGAAAAGGTTCAAGTGTGGGGCTGGTGAGAGATAAACTGGGCCATAGGCTAGGGCCAAGTCTTGAGGACCGTATACGTCAGGCTAAGAAGTTTGGATTTGTTTGGAGGCGAAGGGGTCCCACTGTGAGATTTTCAGCCAAGCGGGGGATGATTAGGGGAGAATTATGAGTATCGTGTCAGGTTTACAAGGTAGGGAGATCAGTCAGGAAGCAGGAAGAGAGTGGATTGCAGATGCAGGGCTGAGATCAGCAAAACCGGTCAGTGGCTGTTATAGGAACCCAGTAATCTAAGCGACAGTAACCCAAACATGATAAGTGCCTGAGGTAAGACAGTGGTAGGGGAAAAGGGGGGGAAATGAAAAAATACTTAGGAGGCAGGATCACCAGGACACAGCAACCAACAGAAGTGATGTGTCAGTGAGACAGAGGGAGCCCGGGTGCTTCCGGCTCCCGGTCTGCATGGTTAACTAAATAACGGTGTCAGAATGTCCCTCGTGACTGAGCACGACAGGCTTTTCACACATCATTATAACAGCACCTGATGGTTTAAAGATCGGAAATTAAAATAATACTACGACTGCAGGAGTGTCAAACATGGTAGATTCTACTCTGTAATGTTAAAAAGGAAACATTTAGCTCCAACACTGAGCACAACACTGTGCCCCTAAGACTCATTACAGCAGCGGACAGCTCCTCCCGGGCACCTGCGGCCACGAGGGGGTATCAGGGATTCTCTGCACGCAGAACAGGATCGACTCCCCTCCTAGGCAGACCCCTCCCCTGCAGTCAATACTCAAAGATCTAACCAGATGGGACGTCCCCCTCCCAAAGCCTTCATAAGCACTGGGGGAACCTGCTCATATCACAGGATGATTACAGCTTTAGGTGAGGTCTCGGCTGGGCTTCCGCGTTTCTTTTTTTTTGTTTTTATCTTTTTTTTGCGGTACGCGGGCCTCTCACTGTTGTGGCCTCTCCCGTTGCAGAGCACAGGCTCCGGACGCACAGGCTCTGCGGCCATGGCTCACGTTTTTACACTGACTCTATAAACCAGTTTTTCAAATTATTTTTTATCATCCTGCTGGTTCCCTAATTAATGGGTTAGGTAAATCTTTGACACGTGCTCCTGTATTTTTTAAATGATACTTTGACAAAAACGGCAAATTTCCCATACCCCACTTTTCTGTGTAAAATATAGTAGGCATAAGCCTGAGAAGTCTTCACTTGTCTTACAAAAAGTGTCACCATCCAAATATGCTTACCAGTAAGGAATTTTTTTTAAATTAATATTTCTGTGAGCGGTGTTTCCCCTTCCGGAGCCCAGTGAGTCTTCCAGCATCTCAATCTCTTCTCAGGCATTTCCATTCCCTCCGAGGGTTACTTACGTCAGCCTGAGAGAGGGTCTCAGGCCTTTGAGAGGCTCAGCTCAGCCTACCAACCATCACCTTGTAACATCTGGAGAAAGGGTTCAGAATAAGTCCAAACTGTTCTACACGGCCTTCAGTCTTGCCCCCCACCTATGATGAAGCACAAATAATAAAATTACTTGGGACTTCAACCACTTGCAAGTCTCAGGTCCTCGGGGAAGTCATCTAATTAATCTTCACGGCCCTCACGTTACACATCAGCAAAACAGGGCGACAGCATTTTCCCTTCAGGGCTGCTCAGAGGACAAGAACGAGCCTGGCTCACTCTAGCTGGTCCGCAGGTGTCAACTCCCTTCATCTAAAAATCGTAATTTTTTCCTCCGGGACCTGGACGAGGCGACAAAGGCCCTTCCAACTCTCAGGGTTTCTTCCCCATAAAAACAGTTTGTTAAATGCTTTGGCAGAACTCCAAAACACCCTGAGACGGTGACTGACCTGAAAAGCTGGATTTAAACTGTTCGACAGACAATGTCTGACGCCCCCACTCTACCGGGTCTTCGAGCCGCTCACTTTGCGGAGCGAACACGTGCCTTTCACGCGCCCTCGGCTGCCTCCCCGCCTCCGGCCTCAAACGCCGGGTCAGCCGGTGCTCCCGCCAACCCCGCAGGGCCCTAGGGCAGAGCCACACTCCTCCCGCCCCCGGCCCCGCCCCGGCCCCGCCCCGGCCGCTGATCTGACCCAACCTATCACTCCCGGCCCCTCCCCCCGCTCGGGCCCCGCCCCCGGCCCCGCCGCCACCTGTCGCCTTCAGGCCCGCCCCAGCCCGCCCTCCCCGGGCTCCGGCCCCGCCCCTGGCCCCTATCCAACCTATCGCGTTCAGGCCCCGCCCCTTCCCGGCACCGCTCAGACCTATGGTGTCCCGGCCCCGTCCGGGAGTCAGTCCCCACCCCCACCCCACGGCCCGCAGTCCCGCCCACGCCCTGGAGCAGCCATGGCAGGAGTGGCCGGAAGGCTGGCGCGGCTGTGGTGCTCGGGCGCTCTCAGCAGGTAAGTGCCAAGCCCGGGCCCAAGGTCGCCCTCGGACGCCGCCTTGCTTGCGGGGGGCGCGCTGTCTGTTATCGCGTCTCGGTAGCAGCAGGGTTTGCGGGCTGCTAGCAGAGCGTGACGTCAGGTGTCCCTCTCCCGCTCGCCCTCCTCTGGGCCGGAGGGTCAGGACGGCCGAGCTGGGTCTCGCCGCGCGCGTCCCCGCCCGCCCCCGCCGCCGGGCTCCGAGATGCTTTGCTGAGTTGGGGGGGTCGCGTGAGCGGCCGTGCAGGCTCGTGCCCGCCGTGGGAGCGCACCCCGAGGTCAGGTGGGGGTGACCCGTCTGCTTCGTGGAGAACGTCCTGCCTGGTGATGGTGGCGGGATGCACAACCGGGCCACGTGGAAACCAGAACCGGGCTGTGCACCGGCAAGGGGAAAACCCTGGAACGTGCCGGTTACCTTCGGGGGTGGAGTTACGATTTTCCCGATTTTATATACTAAGCGGTCGTGTTTTATAATTTTTTAAAAACTCTATTTTAAAATAAATAAGTTTGCACCATATTTTGTGAGAACTTGCACATTTCGCCCTTTATGTACATTTTAAGTTTTCCTTTCATTTTCTGCTTGTAACTTGCCAGGTGCCAAATTCATGTAAAATGCAGTTTTTTTCCCTTTTTGGGGGAAAAAAAAAAAAACCGGATTCAATTATTTAATGTAAAACTCATAGAAGGCTGATTTTACTGAATGAGGCTAACTCAAGGTTTGAACCTACCCTTTGAAAGTTACATTATTGCAGAGGAGGTGATACATTTGTTAGGTTTGGGCTTTATTTGTAGCTATTATTTTAATCATCTTTGATGCCTTTAACTTTATTACTCAGGGTCATTTGTTGTGAAACAACAGTGTTGTTTGTTTGTGACCTCACTGCTGTGCATTGATGCTTTCCCCTCCCCTCTGCTTACTGTGTGTGCTTAAAAAGCTAGTTACCTGGTGGCACTTGCTGTCTCTGCTCTGCACCTGGCTCATTAGACATGTCTGCGTTAGGGGTGAGTATGTCTGCTCAGCAGGCTTCACAGCCTAGCATCCAAGGCAGGTAGATTTCCCCCAGGTAGGACTTTCACCTCCCTAAGAAAGAAGTGCTCTCTATCTGGAATGCCAGCAACTGCTCATCTCTGCTCTGAACATTTTTTTTTTTTTTTTTGTGGTACGCGGGCCTCTCACTGCTGTGGCCTCTCCCGAGCACAGGCTCCGGATGCGCAGGCTCAGTGGCCATGGCTCACGGGCCCAGCCGCTCCGCGGCACGTGGGATCTTCCCGGACCGGGGCACGAACCCGTGTCCCCTGCATCGGCAGGGGGACTCTCAACCACTGCGCCACCAGGGAAGCCCTCCTCTGAACATTTCTTACATCTTCATTTTCCCCTCCTTTCACCTGTGTGTGTGTGTGCTGGGACACACATGTTTGCTGAGCAGAGTAAGGAATTGACCTGATAAAAGTTTATACTTTGTTGATCAGTGACTATGTGACTGAGCAAAGGGCTTATGTGCCTGAGGGGCAGAAAACCAAATTCTGACAGCAGGAGTTTGCAGCAAAGTAAGGATCTATTGCAGGGCACTAAGCAAGGCAGTGGGAGGACAGGCCTCAGGTCCACTCCAAATTGATCTTTGTGTTACAGGCTTTTTTTTTTTTGAGGGGAAGAACAAAGAAGCCGAAATTAATTATCCTCTTGTGACATTTATTAATCATTGCATGTCTCTGGTTTATAACTCTCTGGCCAGGTGGTCCATGGCACAGGGGTCTGTGAACTCGTCCTGCTCTGCAGAAACAACCTGAGTCTGCACGTTAACAATGATGTCTATAATAGCAGTTTTAGTACAAAAACGGTGTTATCGACAGCAGCAATTTTAGTCATCTGACTCTGGTTGATTAGTGCTCAGTTAGCCCAGGATTGAGGTCAGAGGAGACAAGAAAGGGAATAAAGTTTTGGACAGAGGGATGACTCACAAACTCGGTAAGGAAACTCGGTTTTACGGGGACTCAGTTTCAACTGCAGAGGCTGTTTCTGGACCTTGGAACCCAAATGACTGAATTCTTTGTACTTTACCCCCTTGGTCTCAGTATCTTTATTTTGTCTGGGGGTGGGGCAGGCATATTAAACTCAGAGACTGAGATTGTCTTTGCCACTGTTTTATTTAACCCAGGTTCACTGCGGGAATAGTAATAATTTCACAAGCCAGTAGCATACAGGATTATGCCTCTTCATAAGGCAGTAGAGAGTTTTGACTTTGCCATCCAAGAGCTGACGTCCAGCTGCCAGCCCCCAAGTAAAAGTCCCCTGATGTTGGAGCAGTTTGGTGGTGTGGCCAGGCAGGCTGATTCTTCGGTGGCCGCTACATGGCATTCACCACTGCTGATCGAAGAGTCCCCTTTACCATGGCAGGAGCTAGTGCCCCAAGGTCTTGGAGAGCTATCTGGATCAGCAGAGGGGAGCCTTGCCCAGACTGACACTCTCGGACGGTCCTCACAAACTCTGGGGATTTATAGTCTCAATGACCCCTCTGCATATAGTCACTTCATCTGCTCTTATCAGTACGTCCCCCGCAGGACCCCTCAGACGCTGAGTTCCGAGCGGCTACCAACCAGGAGGATGAGATGTCAACCTGACACAGCTCACATCATTCTTATATCAAAACCACTTCACTTCTAAAAACAACTTTTTGGGTCTTTCCTTTCACTTCAGTTGTACGCAAGTGGCTCTGCGGTCTTCACACCCCGCGCAGCACTCCTGCTGTCCTCCATCCCACAGGCCTCTACTGACTTCCTGCCCGGGGCACAAGTCCACGGCTCCCCGGCTTCTGGCTGCTTTCCCTCTGTTTGATTTGAAGGCTCCGTGACTGCTGTTAGCTTCTGTACTGATTTCTTATCTCGGGACAGTTTTGGAAACCACTAACCATTCGCAGCCAGGTGGCTGGGGAAGTATAGGGAAACTATTTCTGGAGAAACGTAGCATTTTGGCGTGTAAGGGCTGGGAACGATTAGCAGTCAGCCTGCCTGTTTGCAGTCCTCTGCAGGTCACCCGTTTCCCAGCACTTCAGCTGCACTTGTGTGGCCCAGCAATGAGAGCCAGCCAGAAGGACTTTGAAAATGCCCTGAATCAAGTGAAACTCTTGAAGAAGGATCCAGGAAATGAAGTGAAGCTAAAACTCTATGCACTGTATAAGCAGGTAAATGCCTAAGGTGCGACATAAAGACATTTTGAGCAGATAGGTCCTCAGACAGACGTGCTGTGTGTTGTACTAAAATGCAGCCTTAATGCTTTTAGGGATTGTGTTGCTGCCTTTCCTACCAAGAGTGTATACATGAGAGTTTATTATATTAGACTTCAAAATATTACTAAGGCAAAAAGTAACTCCTCAGGACCACTCCAGAGTAAAAGAGACTTAAAAGATATAACAACCAAAGGTGTAGATCTTATTTGGCCACTAATTAAAATAAATCAGCTGAAAAAGTGGTCTTGAGACAATTGGGGAAATGTGATTAGGAACTGAGTATTAGGTGTTACCTAGGAATTATTCTTAATGACATCATGGTTGTATAAGAAAATGTTTTTTTGTTGTTTTGTTTTGTTTTGTTTTTAGGAATGCATACTGAATACCTAGGGGTAAAATAGTATGGTGTTTGGCATTCTCTCAAATAATGAAACAAAAAAGGAAAGAAAAGGGTGGATGAAGCAAGTAAGGCAAAAATGAGCGTTACTGAGTTTGGGTGACGAAGATTGGGAGTTCATGACAGTGTTCTACTTTTGTATATGTTTGAAATTTTTTATTACAAAATTTTAAAACTCAAGTTTTTAAGTTACAGTGTCTGAAAAATGTCCTGGGAAGTCAGCCCCTCTGGGTTCCTGTGTGTTTTCTATTTTTCTCTTCCTGTGACGCATATCAGCCTCTCTTACTTTCATACTGGTGTGTATAGTAAAGAACTTAACTTTGCCCCCAAAGAGGTCTGACCTTTGCCCTTGGCTTCTGGGAGGTAATTTCTAAGCCCTTGAAGTACCAAGAGTGATAGAAGTGTCTCTGTTTGCCTGGAGAGTCTAACCATGGTATTTAGAGTAGGGGCTGCAATTACCCTTCAATCATGCCGAGGTGGTGGAGCCCCAGTGAAAACTCTGAACACTGAGGCTTGAATGAGCTTCGCTCGTGGGCAGTACTCTGTGTGTTGTCACGCATCAGTCTGGGACTGGAAGAGTACGCTGTCCTGACTCCGCAGTGGCCGGTTGGCGGCGGGCTGGGGTGTCACACACACACCTTCCCCAGATTCCACCCTCTGCATCCTCCCTTGCTGACCTTAATCCATATCCTTTCCCCCTAATAGCCGGTAACCAAGAGTACAGCAGCTTTCAGTGCATTCTGTGAGTCATTCTAGCAGATTATTGAACCCGAGGGTGGTTTCGGGAGCCCCCCAATCTCGCACTTGGTGTCAGAAGTGGAGGGGCGCAGTCTTACGGCCTGCGTTGCCTCTGATTTCTCAGATGGCTAACTCTTGCGAGGTGAGTCTTATCTCTCTTTCTTTGGAGAGTCTTAGCCTCCTTTGCTGCCCTTGTTTTTCAGAGCCTCCTTCAGCTAGTTATATTACGAAGTTGAAAAGCATGGTTATTAAATGGAGTTTTAAATTTGCCATCTCTGAAAATAACTGAGTGCATATTTTTTTCATCTCAGAACACTCAGTGCGCCTCCCCTCAAACAAGTAAACTTTAGTTGCTTTTTGCTTGCTGCTCGCGTGTCCTTCAGTTAAGTGTCCTCAGGGCCAGCGGCACTGATGACCCCACCCCTGCCCCCTCGTACGCAGCTGCAGCTGTGTTGCTCAGTTATCAGATATCTGCCATGGAACTGGGTTGGGGAGGGTGTTTCTTTTGAATGGGCTTTCAGAATACACTGTGTGTTCAAAATGTTTGTGGGCGAGTTACCTTTGAAGATTATTTGCTTGAAGATTTTCATCATGTATGAAGAATGTGACCATCGCTAAAACTAATGAACGATGATGATTTTCTAAAAAGTATTCAGTACTTTCCCCAAACCCTAATCTTGCGTTATTTTCACGCACAGGCAGCTGTAACTTATGTTAGGGACTAACAGCCAATGGCGTACTTTGTCCCTCCAGGCTTCTTTCTCTTGCTTGTGCATTTTTAGCAACAGCGTCGAAGGGAGAAGGAAATTCAAATAAATCTATGTGCCTTGGGAGGGGGAGGTGCGTTCACGCTAGCGTGCATCTTACGGGTCTTAACTGTTTAAGGCTCCAGTTTGCATGGGCGTTTGACCAGTAATTGCCCCTCTCCTTTTCACAGGCCACTGAAGGACCTTGTAATGTGCCCAAACCCGGTGTGCTTGACTTTATCAATAAGGCCAAGTGGGATGCTTGGAGTGCTCTTGGCAGTCTGCCCAAGGTACATTTACTTACCATTCTGCTCTTATTCCATTTGCTGTGCTCCTAAAGGAAGGGGTTGCTTCTCATTATTAAGCCATCACAGATGAGCCTTCTAGATCTTGAGATCCCTCTACCGAACCAGAATCTCTGTTCTTTCTTCATTGCCAGGAAGTTTCTCAGAATGCTTGTTCATTGACCGTGGGCTGAAATTGTCATCTCTCTGCAGGAAACCGCCAGGCGTAACTACGTGGACTTGGTGTCCAGTTTGAGTGCTTCGTCTGAGCCCTCCATCCAGGTGACACCTGCAGCAGACAGGAAGCAACCAGGAAGTGACGCCGTGGTGGTGACCTCCCAAGATGGCATCACAACCATCACATTGAACCGGCCCGACAAGAAAAATGCACTCACCACTCAGGTAACACGACCTGCCCTAAGAGTCCGTCCTGCTTTTCTTTTCTTCCTCTGTCTGTTTCACTCAAAAACTATAGTGTGTCAGCATCCTTCCTGTTTCTGTGAGAGCTTGTGTTTGATTCGTACAGAAGATTAATGATTGTGGCTACTTCATACAGCAGAGTGGGACATTCATTATTTAGAATTTGTGAGCTTCGGGTAGGTTATGCATGCCCAGAGGCACTGCAACTTTTCTGATGATGGAAACACAGATAAATGATGTGAATATAAATGAAACACATGTCACAGTAAGAGAAGATGCAGAGGGCTTCTCTCAGGTTGGCATAGACGCTCCCTGGACATACCTTCATGTCACTTAGACTTGAGAGTGAGTACTAATCTACCTGCGTGGAGCTTTATTTTGTACAAGTAGAGGGAAAAAGGAGAGAAGAACTTAAATAGATCATAACCCAGCTCTGCTTGAAATGAGCTGCTTCACAAGGGCACTGCTAGTCTTTGAATCGGTCGTTGAACTAGAACAATAATAGAAATAACCCCTTCCACAGCCTAAGCATCCATCAGTGGACGATGGACAAAGAGAACATGGTGCGTCTACACAGTGGAACACTGTTCAGCCGTAAAAAATTGTGAAATCTTGCCATTTGTGACGACGTGGATGGCCCTTGAGGGCATTATGCTAAGCGAAATAGCTTAGAAAAAGGTGAATACCGTATGATCTCACTTATAAATACAGAGAACAGCAGATTGGCGGTTGTCAGAGGTGTGGGGTGAAGGGGGTCAAAATGTACAAACTTCCAGTTATAAAATGAAAATGTCACAGGGATCACCTGTACAGCACAGTGACTATAATACTGTTTTCCGTGTCTGAAAGTTGCTAAGACAATAAATCTTAAAATTTCTCATCACAAAGAAAAAACACTGTAACGATGTGTGGTGATGGACGTTGGCTTATTGTGGTTATTTTACAATGTATACAAATATTAAATCATTATGTTATACACGCGAGACAAACATATGTATCATTAAAATAAACCGAAGTTTAAGGAAAAAATAGCCACTTCAGCCCTTTCCCCTTGAGAAAAAAGTAGAGGATTAATTGGATACTTGGTGCTGAACTGGGAGTAAAATTCAAAACGGCCGTAACCCCTTTTCATCGGACATATCACCTCTGTTGTAGTAGAAAAAGCACACTACCTTAAAATAGTCTCAAATAAGGATTCCATGAAGCTGGATATGCACTATGCAGTTAACAAAGCATTCGAGTCTCAAAACTTTTTCTTTTCTCCTGACTCTTTTTTTTTTTTTTTTTTTTTCTCAATGTGCGGGCCTCTCACTGTTGTGGCCTCTCCCGTTGCGGAGCACAGGCTCCGGACGCGCAGGCTCAGCGGCCATGGCTCACGGGCCCAGCCGCTCCGCGGCATGTGGGATCTTCCCGGACCGGGGCACGAACCCGCGTCCCCTTCATCGGCAGGCGGACTCTCAACCACTGCGCCACCACAGAAGCCCACTGACTCATTTTTATATATCCATGGTAGTAATAGTAATAACTACTCTACAGAGTGGCGCGTGTGTGTCAGTACTTTCCACACAGAGGTTTAATTCCCACAAGGAGCCTACCACTATTGCTACCTAACAATAAAATAATTAGGTTAAGTACTTATTTACTGCAACTCACATGACTAATAACCAGGAAGATCTAAGTTGAAGCCATGATCTATCCATCCCTTGAGCCTGGCTCTTCCCAGATACCCTGTCATGCTGCATCATCATCCCGGTAGTCGTAATGGAACGACTTCCTCATTCCCTCCCTCAGTAGAAGTGATTTCACCTCCATTCATACGTTATGTAAAGTCCATGCATCTGTTTTTTCAGTAAAGGATGTGTATCTACAAACGTCAGCGCTCTTCACCATTCTCTCCCTCATCTAAGGTAGAAACTGCACCTGTTTTAAATGCCTTGAAAGCTATGACAGCTACACGTCCAAGATTTTCAGAGACATTGCTGATTTGAAATATTGGGCCCACTGTTCTTGACGGAGTCCAGCCTTTCACTCTCCATAACACTCCCAGGCTGCCTGCCACACTCATGCTGTCTTGACGTCCCAAATAAAAAACTGCTTCCTGGAAATCTTTCTCTGCTCCCCGCGCCATTGTACCCACAGAAAAGGACCGGCAGCTCCTCTGAGCTTTCTGTTGCTTTGTACTTTCCACCCATTTTAGAGCTGTCCCTCCCCGTCTGTTAATTCCAAAAGCTCAAGGACTGTGTCTTACTTGTTCATTTTGGGGGAAAAACGTGGATATGTTCTCCAGCATCTTCTACATAGCACTTGGTACAGAATACGCACCACGTAATCATAAAAGGAATGGAAGTCCTTTCAGTCTTTCGTTCTGGCTCTGTAAATACAGCCAGCGACGTGTTTGGCACTTTGCAGAGGGTGGGCTTTGCAGACTGATGTTTAGTGAAGCCCCTGGGTGATGGTTACCATTTTCAGAGTTTTTTTCTTTTCCTCGTCTTCCCCCTTTCACACAGATGTATCACGACATCATACTTGCACTTGAGGCTGCAAGCAAGGATGATTCAGCCATAACTGTTTTAACAGGTGAGACATTTTCTTAGATTTCTAGTTAAATTTCTATTTGGGGGGATTTTCATCTAAGTAGGAAATTGAGTAAATAGGCTCTAATATCTTTCTTAGTGCTAAGATACTCTAATTCTTAAATACATAAGAAATACGATAGACACAGGATTGATACCTTTATCACGTAAAAAGCAGATACAAATTGGTAAGAAAAGTACTAAGACCTATTAGATAAACGGGTGAGTAAAATGAACAGATAATTTATATGAGAAAGTACAGGCATAAAAGAAACAAGGAAAATGCAACCAGATTAATAAACAGAAATCAAAATGATGAGATACCACTTTATACTTACCTGAATTAGCAAAATTTCATGTTATACCCAGTTTTGACAAGGTTATGGTAGAATAAATGCCTCTACTCCCTTGCTGACAGCGTGATGGCTCTAAAAAGTGTAAGTAGCTAAGGAAAGGGCATTTGACGGTATGTAAAATGTTCATATACTTTGATACAGGGATTCCACTTATGGGAATTTATTTTAGGGAAATTATCCAAGAAAAAGGAAAGGTCTTATGCAAGAAAGATAATCTTTGCAGCATTACTTATAATTGTGAAAATGTTAAAACATTGTAAATATGCTGCGTGACAGAATAATAAAGCACATTATAGAACATCCAGTAGACTATATACTGTACAAGTATTAAAAATTACAACTCTAAAAACCGACAGTATAGCAAATGTTTAAGATATAATAAAAAGCATTAGCAGTTATATCAGCACTGTGATAATAAGTGGAAACTATGCATGCTTCTAGGCCTGGGCTGATGAGAACTCAGAGAACGGAAGTCATTGAACCTGGAAGGGGCACTGCGTGTAGTGGTGCAAGCTGAGGGTCAGGACTCGGATCCACTGGTGTTTAAATCCGGGCTTCATTCCTCACTACCTGTGGGCGACCTCTGCTTCCCGAATGGAGAAGACAGTGTCTTCCTAACCCCACAGAATGGTCGAGGTGGTGGCACGAGACAGTGCAGGGCAGGGCTCACAGCAGGTACTTGGAAGACGGGAGCTGTTACCATTTGTTGACGCAGTGGAAGCAGGACTGATTTTATTTTATTTTATTTATTTTCTTTTTTGGCCACGCCACGCAGCTTGCGGGATCTTAGTTCCCCAACTAGGGATTGAACCTGCACCCTTGGCAGTGAAAGTGTGGAGTCCTAACCACTAGACCACCAGGGAATTCCCAGAGTGATTTTATTTTCTTTTAATTTTCATTAAAATGTGTAAAATATATAATATTATATAGAGATATCAGAGATCTTTCAGTAAAAAAGGGAGATGAGGAGAAAGAGAGATACCTAACAGCTGATGAGAGGGGGTGAAGGAAAGGGAAGAGTTGAGCATGGCCCTTGTTTTTCACAAATACACCTCAGAGAATGGAGGCAACAAAATCAGTCTAGAGGTGGCGTTGGCTTGATACAGGAGAAGAATGTTTTCTGGTTTTTTAATTTAAAAAAATTTTTTTAACATCTTTATTGGAGTATAATTGCTTTACAATGGTGTGTTAGTTTCTGTTCTATAACGAAGTCAGTCAGCTATACATATACATAAAAAATTTTTTAACTAAAAGTATAATACAGGCACATGGTTTTTTAAAAAATCCAAAGATTGTGAAATGGCATACAACAAAACTAAATCTCACTCTCCTTGGAACCCCAGTCTTGCTTCCTAGAAAAACTCAGCTTTTCTTGAGCCTTCCAGAAACTGCCTATGTGCGTGTACCCCGCCTCTTGTAAACAGAAAAGGAAGCATATAGTACATACATACTATACCCACCTTCTCCTAACAGCGTATCCAAAAAAATTGTTCTCTGTCAGCACGTATACATCTGCAGGACTACAAAGTATGAAAGTTTGGGGATTCCATAATTTATTTCATCATTCCTGTATTGATGAATGGGTAGACCGTACTTAGTCTGTTGCTATTAAAATCATGCTGCAAGGGTATCCTTGGACATATGTCTTGCAGCGAATGTGCAGAATCCAAAGGCTATATTCTTAGAAGTGAAGTTGCTGGGTTTCGTAATAATGGCTAACGTTTCTATCATACTTCCTGTTTGCTGAGCACTGGTCTAAGCATTTTAATTCATCTGATAGCGTTTTGATTCTTCACTTTTCTAAGCTTTCTTGCAATAACCCTGTGAGGTTAGGCCCTGTTATTACTCGTATCTTACAGGTGAGGAAACTGAAAGGTTAGGTTTTGATAAATAGTGCTTTTCCTATAGTGATTTTCTGTATATCCTTCACGTTCATTTTCTGGTTCCTGTTTGATCTAAACGTTGTAATAGTAGGTCCTTTAATTTCCAGAAAGGATTTTTTTTTTTTTTGGTTTTCCATTTCTGTTATCAATTCCTAGTTTATTGTATTATAATCAGAAATTATTGGTTTTACCAATTTTACTTTTTTAGAATCTATTAAAATTTCGTGTATATTAGCTATATATTGAAATCTCTGCCTTGAAGATTAAGAATCAACAAAATGGCCAATATTTTATATCATCCAGGAACACTTAAAAAGTAAGTTCAGGGACTTCCCTGGTGGTCCAGTGGCTAAGATTCCGTGTCCCCAGTGCAGGGGGCACCGGTTCGATCCCTGGTCGGGGAACTAAGATCCCGCATGCCACACGGTGCAGCCAAAAAAATAATAGTAATGAAAAAAATGTTTTAAATAAAAAAGAAATTTAAAAATATTAAAAGTTCATTCTTGATTTTTAAGGTATAGTGTTACAATTATATCAATTAGACTTGCCTCTCTAATTCATATTATATAGATTTCCTAAATTCTGTTTTCTAATTTATCTGTCTGGACTGAAAAAAGAAAATTAAAGGCATCTGTTTCTCTCAGCCCATGCTATGCTGGGTCCCCCCCTCCCCAGAGCCTTTGCACATGCTGTCACCACTGGAGAATATTCCCCCCACCCTCTTTCCATCTACCCCTGCCCGTGTCCTTCAGATCTCAGTCCAGTCATTCCCGCCTTAGCAAAGTCCCTCCCTGAACCCCCAGGTGAGAGCAGAGCCCCATTGCCTGCTGTCCTGTCCTCGTATCCCTTTGCATCGTCATAGTTGCGTTGCCTACAGTTATCCATGTGTCTTTAAATCAAGGTCCAGCTGACTCCCTGGACTGTCAATTAGGGCAGGACCCCAGCTGGTCCACCAGTGTATTTCCAGAGCTTGGTACAGAGCCTGGCACATACAAGATGCCCAGTGACTACTGCAGAGTGAGTGAGTGCTGGATCCATGGATTTTGTTTACAGGCAATGGGGACTATTACTGTAGTGGGAATGATCTGACCAACTTCACGGATATTCCCCCTGGTGGAGTGGAGGAGAAAGCCAGAAGCGGGGCCGTTTTACTGAGGTGAGAGCACGTCTGTCTCATTCCGGGGGGCTTATCCTTATCGGTGTGGGGTCTTCAGCTGCGCCAACGTAAAATAAATACTTCTTAGGTTCTGTGTAATCGGCTGTGACTTTAGGCAAGCATATTTCTCCAAGCTTCTATCAGTAGGGGGCATTTGCTCCATCACTGTAACTTCTGTTACCCGTTCTCCTGGCCTCCCTACACCACATTTGATTGGAAAGCATACAAGTCAACTACCGCTACCAATTAAATTCTCCCATATTGAGGCAGAGGAGTTTAGCAACTTCTCCTCTGGCCAGAGGAAGGCGTGACTGCCATGATCGCTGCTCATAGGAGACTTGAAATGGTCTCAGAAGACACAGAGGGCGTGAAGGCATCTCCTCCCGCCTCATTAGTCCCCGCTGCGTCTCTGGTGCCCACTGAGCTGGGATACCGCAGCACGTGCTGGCGGCCACCCTCGCCTCTGAGTCTACAGCTGGCTTACGTCCCTGACCGAATGCCTAGAACACAAGATTTGAACGAAGGCTGACCTGTGGGACCCTGCGAGTTTCCCTCAAGTGCCGTTCAGATGGGAGGAACCTGGTGCGAGAGGCCAGGGAGGTGGCAGGGCAGAGAGGCACTGCTGGGCGATGGGAAATTCACCAGCCTGGCCAGAAAAGCACGTTCCAGACTCACCCTGTCTCGCCTGCTGCTACTTCGGCATATTTAAACATGCTTTTATATTTCCACGTCTGTAGGGATTTTGTCGACTGTTTTATAGATTTTCCGAAGCCTCTCGTTGCAGTGGTAAATGGACCAGCTGTAGGAATCTCCGTCACCATTCTCGGGCTATTTGATATCGTGTATGCGACCGACAGGGTAAGTCAGCTCCCGGAAATGTATGAAGTGATACAAGTTAAAAAGAGATCCTCTGAATTCTCCTTTATTGTTGCTACTAGTAAACAGATTACATATGGTTTATGGTAGAATGGACCGAATTTAAATTTTTCCCAAAGAATTAGTCTAATATGATGCTTTTTTTTTTCCTTTACTATTAACTTGAATTTTCCTAAACACGAATATTGTTGTGAACATTTTGCCCCAGCTCTTTTGGCTCTGTGCTCTAATCCTGTTACACAACACTTGTTCATTTTTACTCTAAAATAGTCAGGAACCTTCAAAGCTTGTTAGCAGGGGGCAAAAAATAGCTGTTTTGGAGGTTATGCAAGTGAGTTATTTGATCAGTTTTTCCAAGTAAGTGAATCCTGGAATTTATAAATCCAGAATAAGGAAGAACTTTCAGGCGTTATTCCACTTTCACTCCCTCCTTTGCAGATAAGAAAACCAAAGCTCAGAGGAGTCGTGTTCACCATTGAGTTATATAGATTTTAATTTTTCTTCCTACTACAGTCATAATATATGTCATAGTAGAAAATAAAATTTTGGAAAATATGGAAAAGTACAAAGAAAAGAGTTAATTTAAAAGTCACTCCTTATCTCACCACTCAGATAAGCAGTGCTAACATTTGGGTTATTTAACTTATCTCATTTAACCAGTCCCTGACACTGGAACCCTATAAGTTTTTATCCTTATAAACAAAAATGTGATGAACGTTTATCTTAGAACGTTTACTGTAGCACTAATAACCACCTCGTAGGGTTATCAGATTCTTAGAGTGACTTTGCTTTTGTGGCAGTACAGTTTGCTAACGTACATACAGCCTTGCAGGGAACACTTGGTTTTTACCGCTGAAGAGATTCCTGGCTTTGTCTGGAGGTGTTTTCTCCACTGATGGGGCCGTATATGAGGGTCCTTAACTCTGTGGCTCACCTTTTCCTGGATTCCTTTCAATGAGGTTGGGCATATTGTCAGATCTAATTTTTACTAATAATTTTCCCATAAAAATAGCAAATGGAAGTCTAGATGCTAGGCTACCTAACCTTTGTAGGTGGAAGTCTCTGCTCAAAGGCAGAAATTAACAGTCTTTGGTCACATTCTGTGTGTTAAATGACCAATTAATTGACCTGCTTTGAGCAGGGTGGGATCAGGAGTTCCTGACCTGAACTTGGGGGTCTCATTCTTCAGTACTTGGAGGCCAGTATCATCATATTTGAATCTTGTCCCGATTCTCCCACTGGATTCCAAATGATTGTCATGTACATCATCTTTTTAAAGATTTCTAGGACTCCCATCTTACGATACAATTTGAATTCAATTGAAATCAGAGGGAAATGCATATATGTTATGTATGCCAAAAGGTTGGGCCCAAAGCAAAATATTTGACAAACAGTGACCACTGCTGAGAGCTCACCCAACTGAGTTACACCAGGGCTCAATTTAAAATCAGGCAAAGACACAGAAGAAAGAAGCTGTGGAGAGGAATTCATTTTACAGGGTTTCTCATTCCTGGCTTCATGACTAGATACCATATTAAATGTGGGTTAACATTTAACCCATATAACCAAGTTATTCTCTATTATGGGCAATAAGGAGTGCCTCTGCCTATTAGCTTCTCTGTCAGCAAACAGTACATTTCCTCTTTGAGTTAATAAAAAGGCAGAAATCATAACAGTAATAGATCTTTGAGCGCTCAGTATCTAGGAGGCACTCTGCTGATGCACATTATATGTGTTCAGTAAATGCCCACGTTAACTGCCCTGCGAGGCAGGTGCTCTCATCCCATTTTACAGATGAGAAAACCGTGGCACAGAGAAGTTAAGAAGCTCCAGGGTCACCGGGCAGCCCGAGGCCAGCATCTAACCCTTAACTACATCTACTGCTCCGTTGCTTATAATAATGTTTATAAGTGAATTAAATGCTGCTTATTATCAGCTTTCCACGCACCTGTTTGTGGCTCTTACCAAGGTCGGCTTCTGCTTTCAGTTTTCTGGTCATGTTCCTTAGGCTGTGACTTCTCAGCACATTTTCTCCAATACGCTTTCTTTTAGGGGGGAAAAGAGAAGACAGGTGACATTAATAACTGTTTACTTTATACTTTTATTATTTTGATTTGTATGCTTTGTACATTATATGTTTATATTTTCTAGCAATATTCATTAAAAAAACCCTCCATACCTGATTATGGGAAATGAAGTCTAAATATGCTGTTTACGGAATTGTTGATTATAAGTTAATTTCCTTTCATAAGAACTTTTCATTCATCAAGAAACACACAAAACTATTTCTGACATCTAGAAAAAAACTACAAATGACTCTGTAGTCTAAATAACCAACATTAAAGTAGTTTCTGGTATTTAAAACCAATCAAAAAACCTCTGGGGCAAAATCAAGACAAATGGCAGATTGAGGAAGTAATTTTTCAACTCACAATACAGGCTAAACTTTCTAATATATTTTTTAAAATGTGTCTATAAAGTGATGGATCAACAAATTAATATAAAAATACACGACAGAGAGGAATAAATAGCCCACAGAAAAGAAAGTATAAATGGCTCTTAAAAACACGTGAGAAAGACACCATTAAGAAAAGGACTTCCTGGTGGTGCAGGGGTTAAGAATCTGCCTGCCAATGCAGGGGACACGGGTTCGAGCCGTGGTCCGGGAAGATCCCACATGCCGAGGAGCAGCTAAGCCCGTGCGCCACAACTACTGAGCCTGCGCTCTAGAGCCCGCGAGCCACAACTACTGAGCCCTCATGCCACAGCTACTGAAGCCCACGTGCCTAGAACCCATGCTCCACAACAAGGGAAGCCACCGCAATGAGAAGCTCGCGCATCGCAACGAAGAGTAGCCCCCACTCGCCGCAACTGGAGAAAGCCCGTGTGCAGCAACGAAGACCCAATGCAGCCATAAATAAATAAATTAATTAATTAAAAAAAAAAAGACAACCAATACAACTTAAAAATAGTGGCCAAAGTATTGCAAGCTACTTCACCAAAGAAGGTATGCAAATGGCTGATAAACACACGAAAAGATGCTCAACATCATTAGTCATTAGGGAACAGCAGATTAAAACCACACCAAGGGCTTCCCTGGTGGCGCAGTGGATGAGAGTCCGCCTGCCAATGTGGGGGACACAGGTTCGTGCCCCAGTCCTGGAAGATCCCACATGCTGCGGAGCGGCTGGTCCCATGAGCCATGGCTGCTGAGCCTGCACGTCTGGAGCCTGTGCTCCGCAACGGGAGAGGCCACAATGGTGGGAGGCCCACGTACCACAAAAAAACAACACCACCACCACCGAGACACCACAACACACCTACTAGCGTGGGTAAAATTGAAAAGACTAAGGATAATGACAGGTTTAGGGAGAACGCAGCGTGGTTGGAACTCCCTGCTGCACCTCGCAAAATAGCCTGGCAACGTCTGAGCACACATGAACAACGCAGCCCAGCAGCTGCATGCCTGGGCATGTACCCAAGAGAGTTGAAAATACACCTCCATCATAACCTTATTTATAACATCCAGAATACTGGAAATACCACAGTGGCTCCAACTGGTGAATGGATAAGCGAATTGTGACACATCCGTACAATGGAATACTTCTCAGAAATAAGGAGCAGACCCTACTATGTGCAGTAACAACGTGGTGACTCGAGCCTTCTGCTAAGGACAGAAGCCCACCAAAGGAGAAGAGGCTACAGAACGTGTGACTCCATTTATATGCATTCTAGAAAAGGCAAAACTGTAGGAACAAAACATCCGTGGTTGCTTGAGGGTGAGAGACAGACTGACTGCAGAAGGGGCGTGAGGACACCTTGGCGTGGGGGGGGGGGGTGATGGAACTATTCTGTACCTTGGTCATGGTAGTGGCTCCATAACTGTATGCATTTGTTTAAACTCATCAAACCGCGTACGTCAAGAGTGGATTTTGTGTGTATACAGGCAGACCTCAGAGAGATTGTGGGTTTGGTTCCAGGCCACCGCAGTAAAGCAGATATCACAATAAAGTGAGTCACGGGACTTTTTTGGTTTCCCAGTACATATAAATGTTATGTTTACATTTACTGTAGTCTGTTAAGCATGCAATAGCATTATGTCTAAGAAAACCATCAGACATTTTAGAACAGCTTTAATTTAAAGTAACGCTGTTGGGAAAATGGCACCGGCAGACTTGCTCGACTTGGGGTTGCCCCAAACCTTCCATTTGTAAACAAAAAATAAAAATGCGGTATCTGCGAAGCACAATAAAGCAAAGCACGATAAAAGGAGGTCTGCCTGTAAAATAATACAATAACCCTAATTTTTTTTAAAGTTCTTCAGTTAAGTATTGTAAGGAGGATAGAAACAAATAGTGATTTTTTTGAAATCACATGTGAAAAGATGATTTTCTTTTTTTTTCTCTCTCTTCAAAAAGGCAACATTTCATACTCCATTCAGTCACCTAGGCCAGAGTCCAGAAGGATGCTCCTCTTACACTTTTCCGAAGATAATGGGCCCAAGCAAGGTAATTTTTGGAAACCTTAAAACGAAAGGTAATGTCATCTCCATTCCAAAAGTAACCCCACACTCTCTGTTCTTTCCCTCTATAGTAGAGGCAGCAGACGGAAGCGAATTATTTGCTACCCAACTCCAAGAGTTTTAAACATAGAGGAACCAGGCTGTGGGAAGCGTCTGGTCCGCAGGGAAATTTAGACGCTCTGTCCCCAAACTGGGGGTGACTCTCAGCTGGGTGCCCCGTGCTCCCAGCGCCGTTCCCGGCCCCCACAGCCTTTCCTCCAGACTGTCCCACAGGGCAGCAAGGCTCCAAGGGGCCCAGTGGCCGCTCAGGTCTGTCCCTGCAGTTATGGAAACCTAGGTGCCCACCCTTGGTGGGCAGGACCCCAAGGGGATCATGACAAGACTGAGAGCCGGGGGTAGGGAGAGGCTTAGCAGACATCCTTTGGATCTGAAAAGGGGGGAGTGGGAATTGAGCCTCTGTTCGTTGCTATTAGGTTTTCATTGAAAAAAGTGTATATTTTTAAAATCTCTTTTCTTTTGTTTCTGGACATGCCATGCGGCTTGCAGGATCTCAGTTCCCCGACTGGGGACTGAACCCCGGCCACGGCAGTGAGAGCCTGAAATCCTAACCATTAGGCCACCAAGGAATTCCCTTTTTAAATCTCTTTCTTCAGTCACGTGCCCTGAATTCTTATACAGCTTTGAACTTTGAAAATTTGGGCAGACCCAACCCTAAGGCTTAGAACATTTGACTCTGAAACCGTCTTTCCTTTTCTGGAAGAGAAATTGCAGACATGGGAAAGGAAATCCACTTGGTGCCCCCAGTATTGTTAGAAACTGAACATCAGTCTCCCTCACTTTCCTTCAGTTAAGTGGAGCTCATTGGAGTACCTGGGCAGGTAAAGAAAACTGTCAGAGCCAGACCACTGTGTGAATTTCCAGGGAAAGGAATTTTAATATATATATATATATATATATATATTTAATTTATTTATTTTGGCTGCGCCGCGTCTCAGTTGCAGCACGTGGGATCTTTAGTTGCAGCATGCAGACTCTTAATTGAGGTGCGTGGGATCTAGTTCCCCAACCAGGGATCAAACCCAGACCCCCTGCATTGGGAGCGTGGAGTCTTACCCACTGGACCACCAGGGAAGTCCCCGGGGAAGGGAATTTTGACAGTTGGTGTGCCTAAATGTTGGTTGGCATTTCCTATGACGGTGATTTTTCTTTTTGTTTTATAATTGTTTATAGTGTCTAAAACAGGAACTCATTGCTGCCGTGTGTCGTAGAATCAACACCTGCCTCGCAGCCTTTCTGCCCCAGGCTCCCAGCTCTTTTTGCTCCGCGTCGTAGACAAACACAGAAGCGGCAACCTCTACAAACTGTCCAGAAAGCCCAATGGTCTCAGCACAAAGCTGGCAAACCATTGCCTGTGGCACCAACAGTTTCCCCCTTAATGAGAAGTACTGGCAGCCTCAGCGGCCAGAAGGAGATGTCCCTGTGTCTGCTGGAAGCAGTTCATTCTGAAGTTAACTGAGCCTTGTTTCACTGCGGTAACGTCTCAATCCCGCTTTTCATTTCAGGCAACAGAGATGCTCGTTTTTGGGAAGAAGTTAACAGCCCGGGAAGCATGTACCCAAGGACTTGTTACTGAAGTTTTTCCCGACAGCACTTTTCAGAAAGAAGTTTGGGTCAGGCTGAAAGCATATTCAAAGCTCCCCCCAAATGTTCGTATTCGTTTTCTTGTTTGTTTTGTTTTGCTTGTAAGAACCATGTAAATCATCTGTTTGCCTTAAGAGAATAAGCAATTTAAAAAACAAGACAGCTGGCTCTGAGCACATCTAAATCTGAGATTAAAAGTAAGCCTAATAATGTTAGAAATACTGACTTTTACAAAACTGATCAAATAGGCGTCCCACTCCTGTGCTGTGGAGACCGAGGGGCGGTTCTCTCTGGGCACCACTTGGAGGAGGTTGATAGGCAACCTTTACCAGCACGTTCATCCTTGAATCCAGGTGAGCAGCCAGACAGGTTAACTGTGAGGAGATTCTGACCACACAGCACTTTCGTTTTTACATGTGATAGCTGGTGACTGATTTTCTCATGTTCTCACCGCTCAAAATGTCCTGGAGCCAGAAGCTTTGGTTTCTGTCTACAGCTTCTTAGAAATGTGTGATCACAAGCCCTGCCCCACACCTGCTGGGAGGATGTGTGCACACACGAACGTTTGAGGAACAGTGTCTTATCTACACGTTTCTTAAGGTGTCACAGGATCAAATGAACGACAGAGAAACAAGCATCAGAATTCTAGAATAATCTCACTCCTCTTAGAATGCCTCTTAACCTCACTGTTGGTTTTGTTTTTTCAGGCCATGAGAATTTCAAAACAGGTCATCAGAAATACGGAGAAAGAAAAGTTGCATGCGATTAATGCTGAAGAAAGCAACGTCCTGCGGGAGAGGTGGCTGTCAGATGAGTGCATGAACGCCGTCGTGAGCTTCCTGTCCAAAAAAGCAAAGCTGTGATGGCCATCACATCAAAGCTAAGCGTTTCCAAGGAAGGGATGTGCTACTATTTCTGCTTTCCAAATCCTGAACTAAGTAAACCTCGCTGTGCCTTTTTTCAGTGCTAAAATACCAGTTCTGATAATTATACTTCACTAGAGCCCTGATGAAAAACAAATGATGTGAAACCAGCTTTGAGAATTTATGTAGGTTTTTGGTAGTGGGGAGTCTTACGTCTTTCGCTATGAATCGCTGTTGCCAGGCACACTGAAACATTGTGCCCGGCGTCCTGCTCTGAAAGGCATTCACAGTGCTGCAGGCTGAGACCGTGTGTTCGAAAACCACTACTGCACTTTGCCGTCCACACAGGCTCACTGACTTGATCGGCCCAAACACCGACAGTCTCTGGATGACCGAGTCAAGATCTTCAGTGGGTCGCATGTTCTTTTTCAGCCGTCTGGCAGGGGGAGCAAACAGAGGGAGCAGTATTACTAGAGGATGAATTAGAATCTTAGTTTCATCCCCCCCATAATTTGATAAAAAGGGATGAAGGGCTTGGACCGTTTCATTGGAAGTGATGCTCTGTATCAGTGATGATCTCCTCGTCTGTCTTGGAGTCTCCATTCTCGTTCAATGTGGTACTTTATAAAAAGCACCCCTGAAAGCTGCCTTAACCGTCCTTGTGACTCTGTTTCGATGGCTGCCGTATGAATCACCTGACAAGAGTTTAATTCCAGTGGCTGTAGGATTGGCGTGGAAGACTTTGCTCTTCTAAATGTCCTCCTTCCTTTTTAACCTCCTTCAAGCGTCAGCATCCAGATAGCCAACCCACCGAACCTCTGACTTCTTAATTCTTAATTTTTTTATTCCAGTAATCCTAACCCAAAGTGTTCACTCTTATAGGAAATACATTAATAGTAATAACCCAGTCGTGTTTACTGAGCACTTACTATTTGTTTCTAGTGCTTAATGCCCATAAGCACATTTTGTCCTCAAAAAACAATGCCCAGAATTAAAAATGAGGTAAACTGTTGCTGCTGCCCATTTACAAGTAAGGAGTCCAAGGCATGGAGATGTAAGTAGCTTTTCCAGAGTCAGAGTCCCAGTGAGGGTCAGAGAGTCCCAGCCCCACTGTGTCCCCATGAGCCGCCCATCCCTCCCACTAACTTCAACTAACATCTCTGGACAAAAGGTGAAAAACAATGGCTTGAGGATGCTGACATTAAACAAAAGCAGACGGATTGTGGTAAGGCATCAAAATGTGGAGAAGCATCTGCCCATGAGTTTCTGAGATTGTGGGACATTAGGAAACAATTGCTGGGATCTCTGTCCTAAGCACGGGACATATGCCCCAAAGGCAGGCCCAACTGTGCAGCAGTGCAGTGGTTGCCATGGTGTGACTGGCAAAAGAAAATTTGAGGCCAAGAAGAACATCTCTCTAACCAGGAGAAGGATTCCCTGGGGCTGGAGAGGAGAATCCCAGAGCAGAGAAGGAGTGAGATGCTCCCCTAATTCTAGGTATAAACCTACACAGCTTAGGTTCACAAGTGGGACAGGCTCAAACCAACATGGTAAAGGCTTTGGGAAGTAAACTGGGAATTTAAGCACCACTAACACAAGATCAAGACAGCTTATAGTCTCAACCTAAGCAGGTTGATTACTTGCTAAAACAAAACCATCAACATTCTCCAGATAATTCAACAAACTCAGGCTCCAGGCAACATAATATTCAGTGTCCATGATACAATCCAAAATTACCGACATACAAAAGACCATGAAAATGTGGACACTAAGGTGAAAAAAGACAACACACGTCAATCCCGAGATGACCTAGATGTTGGAATTGTCCCACAAAGACTTTAAAGCATTTCTCATAACTGTGCTCCACAAGGTAAAGAAAAACCCACTTGAAATGATTAAAACTACATGAATTCTCATCAGAGAAACAAACTACACACACAAAGAACCAAATAAAATATTTAGAACTGAAAATCTGAAATTTAAAAATAATTCTCTAGGGAATCCCATGGTATTCCAGTGGTTAGGATTTAGCACTTTCACTGTGGTGGCCTGGGTTTGATCCCAAAAGCTGCATGATGTGGCAAAAAAAAAAATTCTCTGGAGGGACTCTAGCAGAATGTAGATGACAAAGGAGTCAAAGAACCTAGAAGATAAATCAACAGAAACTAAGCAATGTGAAGTACAGAGAGAAAAAAATACTAGGAAAAATAAATAATCAGAGTGACATCAGCAAGATGTTGGAAGTTTCAGGTCCTCATCGCCCAACAGAAACGTCAAATAATCAACTACAGAAACCCGTCAGACATCTACAGCAAACAAGTGAATGTCCAATCAAGAAATAAGTTACATTAAAAATGATAGGAGATTTTGTGACATTTTTACTCACTCTTGCCCCACCTACTCCCCTGCATGATGTGGTTGGAAGGAATTAGTCTGCTTCCCACTTCCTTCTCTTGGGATGGAAGGAACAGACTGGAACTTGTTTGCAACATGCTGGCCTGTCTGGCTTGCCTGAGGGATTGGTTGCTGTCTTGCCTGACTCAAAGTTCAGATGGAAACATTGGCATAGTTTGGGTCCTGGGCTAGAAGCCACAGAAGGCACTGAAACACGTGAAAAGTACAAGCTGATTGCACACCTGTGGATGCAGAGAAAGAGATTACAAGCAGAGGAAGACAATAGAGCATTTAAGAAGAAGCTGGAATGAGACTCTTTGGGAAGACATTTAAAAGCAGTTGGGGGGTGGGGGGGCAGGATTAAAAAAAACAAAACCAAAAATTAAACCTATACACAGGCTCAGACAGGAATCATGCCCAGTTAAACCTGAAAAGGCCTGGGCTGGTCTCAAGACTCATGGGCCCACCATTTCAAGGTCTTGCACAGCGGCGTGCAAGCACTGGGAGAGGTGGCTGTTCTTTCAAATGCATAGTTTTCAAGAAAAGGTCATAAGGCATGCCAAGAAACGGGGAAACGTGACCCATTCAAAGGAACAAAATCTCCACAAATAGTCCATGAAGAAACACAGGCATGAGACTTCCGAGAAAAAGACTTTAAAACAACTGTCAAATATGTTCAAAAGAGCTAAAGGAAAACATGGGCAAAGAGCTAAAGGAAATCAGGAAAACACTGTGTGACAAAATAATACTAACAAAGAGATGGAAATTATTTTTTTTAATTAATTCTGAAGATGAAAATTACAAGAACTGAATTGAAAAATTCACTAGAGGGGTTCACCAGCAGACTCAAACAGGAAAAAGAAAGCATCGGCACACTTAAAGACATTTGAAATTATTGAGTTTGAGGAGCAAAAAGAAGAAAGAACAAAAGTGAGCAGAGACTAAGGGACTTATGGGACACCGTCAAGCGACCAGTGTGCACACAATGGGAATTCCAGGAGGAGGAGAGACAGCGGGACAGAGCAATATATTTGAAGAAATAATGGCTAAAAACTTAACACAGTTTGAGGAAAGACATGATATACAATGCAAAAAGGTCAATGAACTATAAGTAGGATAAACACAAGGAGACCTACACTGAGACACATTATAATCAAACCTGTCAAAGACAAAGCATGAATCTTGAAAGCAGAAAGAGAAAAGCAACTCATCACACACAAGGGATCCCCAATGAGATGAGCAGATTTCTCAGCAGCCAGAAGGGAACGGAATGATGTGTTGAAAGTGCTGAAAGAACAAAAACAATTGTCACCTGCTAACTCTACATCTGGCAAATAGTGTCCTTCAAAAATGAGGGAGAAATTTCAGACATTCCTATGCAAAATCTGGGGGAGTTCATTACCACTAGATGTGCCCTGCAAGAAATGCTAAAGGGAGTCCAAGTTGAAATGAAAGGATGCTAGATAGTAAGTCAAAGCCACATGAAAATATAAAGTTCTCCAGCAAAGGTAAATACATGCACACAAATATAAAACTATTATTGTAATTTTGCTTTGTAACCTCACTTTTTATTTTCTACAGGATTTAAAAGACAAATGCTTAAGATATAATTATAAATCTATGTTAATGGGTATATAATATATAAAGATGTAATCTGTGACATCGATAACAAATGGAGAGGGCTTCCTTGGTGGCGCAGTGGTTGGGAGTCCGCCTGCCGATGCAGGGGACACGGGTTTGTGCCCCGGTCCAGGAGGATCCCGCATGCCGCGGAGCGGCTGGGCCCGTGGGCCGTGGCCGCTGAGCCTGCGCATCCGGAGCCTGTGCTCCGCAGCAGGAGAGGCCACAACAGTGAGAGGCCTGCATACCGCAAAAAATAAAAAATAAAAAAAATAACAAATGGAGATGCAGAGCTGTAAATCAGTAGTTTTTGTATGCAGTTAAGTTGGTAAAAGTTTAAGACAGATCATCATGATTTTAGGATGTTATCTGTAACCCCCGTGGTAACCACAAAGAAAATATTCATAGAAAATACCCAAAAAGAAATGAGGAGGGAATCAAAATGTGTCAACACAAAAATATCAACTCAACTCAAAGGAAAGTAGTAATGGAGGAAATGAGGGACAAAAAAAAGATATAAGACATACGGGAAACAAGATGGCAAAAGTAAGTGCTTCCCTATTGATAATTAAATATATTAGACTCTCCAATCAAAAAACACAGATTGACAGGATTAAAAAATCAAGGTTCAACTATATGCTGCCTATAAGAGTCTCACTTTAGATCTAGCGACATGCATAAGTTAAAAGTGAAAGGATGAAAGAAAGATATTCCATACAAATAGTAACCAAAAGAGAGGAGGATGGCTCTTATTTTAGACAAAATAGACTCAAAAGCTGTTATAAGATACGGACATAATATCATGATAAAAGGGTCAAGACAGCAAGAAGCTATAACAATTATAAACATTTACACACTAATATTAGAACTCCAATATATATAAGGAAACTGACAGAATTGAAGGGAGAAACAGCCTACAATAATAGTAGGAGACTTCAATACCCCACTTTCAATAGTGGATAGAAAATCAGACAGAAGATCAATAAGGAAATAGAGAACTTGGACAACACTATAGATCGCTTGGACCTAACCGATGTGTACAGAACACTCCACCCAACTACAACAGAATACACATTTTTCTCAAGTGCACATGGAACATTAACCAGGAAAGATCATATGTTTGGCCACAGAACAAGTGTTAATAATTTTTTTTTTTTTTTTTTTTTTTTGGCCGTACGCAGGCCTCTCACTGCTGTGGCCTCTCCCGTTGGGGAGCACAGGCTCCAGACGCGCAGGCTCAGCGGCCATGGCTCACGGGCCCAGCAGCTCCGCGACACGTGGGATCTTCCCGGACTGGGACACGAACCCGTGTACCCCGCATCGGCAGGTGGACTCTCAACCACTGCGCCACCAGGGAAGCCCTAAATTTAAAAAGAGTAAAATCATATATCTTCTTCTAATTACAATGGAATTAAACTAGAAATCAACAGCAGAAGGAAAACTGGAAAATCCACAAATATACGGCAATTAAACAACACACCTTTAAACCACCAATGAGTCAAAGGGGAAATTAGAATATATCATGAAACAAATGAAATAAAAACACAACATACCAAAACCTGTGGGATAAAGTCAAATCAGTGCTAAGCGGAAATGTTATAGCTGTACGTGCTTACGTTTAAAAGAAGAAATCTTGTAGACTAGGTGTAAAGCCGAAGTTCTGCCACTCATATGATATCATCCTACGTCCTGGTCATGCTTGGGGTGGGCTGGTGCTTCCCAACTCATGCAGCATAAAAGCCCTACAGCTCGGTGGTTGGGTCCCTAAGAATCCCTCCTCTCCACCCTGCTAGGTCTCTGCTCACTGACCTGGAATGCGATGGCCCGTGGGGAACCCACGCACCTGCTCCAGTCTCCATGAGTTTTCTCCCAATGAGGGCTCCTGCAGACACGGGGAGGTGTGCAAACGGGACTCATGTGCTTTTATACAGAGCAATGCTTGTTTTCACACTCACCGTATATGCCAAAGACAACATTAAGTCATTTTTTAGCTTTTTAAGGCATAAAGAGGGTTTGTGGTCACCCTATCCATCTCTAAATATGCCTGCATAGGACAAAAATCAGGCACCTACCTGACAACTATGGTTGACACTGGAGGCTCCTTTGTGTTTTTATTCCACACATGGCATTTCTTCCACCCCTGATTTGCATTGTTGTTGACTTTTCTTCTCCACAGGGGCATACTGCTTGGTTTGGGGGTCAGATTAATCTCTTTGGGAAATCGATGTCTTTCTAAGATCCTTTCTAAGCCAGAGAATTCAGAATTCTCACCTAGTCGTAGAACAATCATTAATACAATTCAATGTTCCTTTCCATCTTTGCACAGCAAAGATGCCATTAATTTGAGAAAGACTGTTTGTGCCACTTAATTGCTATTGAGGTCTCTGCCATTTCTTCATTCCAAAAATATCAGTGAGCAACACTTAGACCGTAGCCTGGTTCTAGACATCTAATAGATGCACAGCAAGAAATGAGTGAATGAACGAACAAAGCAGGTGTGCTCGTACTACCACAGGTACTGAAGGTCATTGGTGTAATCTCTGCATGATTCTCAAACGAATGGTAAGTAACTGGACTACTATTTTTATCTTCAGCGATATTAACCACACTCTGCATTGACATCACATCCACTGCTTCACACTGACCTCAGTTGGCCCCTAACCAAATCGCCCTTCCGTAGTGACCCAAAGAGCTTGTGGCAGGATGTAATCCAGTACTCTACTTCCTTCCTTCATTAAAACCATCTTCTCCAAAAAGAAGGAAGGAAGGGAGGGAAGGAGAAAGAGGGAGACAGAGAGAAGGAGATAGGAAGGGAAGGAGGAAGGGAGGGAGGGAAGGAGAAGGGGAGTCAGTTGAACCACGCAGGGTGTTTAGTGACATAGCTGAGTTATCTTGTAGTGTAAGCTTGTTATCTCTTTGCCAACTGGTGACAATTTGAGAAGCGAAAGCCAGTTTGCAGGCTGTGCTATGAGCATCTCTGCAATCCATTTGGGTGCATAGAAAATAAGCTGTTACACATCTACCGTAGGAAGAGAAGCTGAGTCTCAGAGAGACTCAGGGGGACCCTGCATTGGATTAGGAATTAGATCAGTGCTTGTCCGGCCCCCATTATTTCTCAGGCTGAATCCCTGAAGGTCCCTCCTAGGTAGGGTAATTGACAGAGACCTAAGGGACAAAGAATTGGCTCAAGGGACCATAGGTTGGCATTCGGACTAAATGGTTTAATGACTTGATGAATAGATTGATCCTTAGAGGCCAGAAAAACCACTCCAAGTGAGTCAAGGGCAGGCCTGGAGTATGGAGCTCCTGCCCAGTGGGTGAAGGCCAGGGCTCTTGGTAGCAGTTTATTAGCTCAGTGACCACACAGCTGGGCCGCCCAGCAGCTCCCACAGGCTTGCCCGAACAATAGGAAGAGCATAGGGTTTGCTTGGGTTGTCAGAACTTCACATCTAATGAAATGCACAGCAGTCTACACGGCAGGAACACTACCAGTTGCTAAAGACGTATCAATATTCGTGTCTACACTGGGAGGCTAAGAGAACAAACTCTAAATCAACGTTTAACTGGAATATCACTGGGAAATCAAAACCGAATTCTCCAACCTCACATAAATGCTCACTGTATTTTCGATTTTAAAATTGCATTTTAGTTACAAAAATTAAAGACACATGAAAAGATTTCCACTGGAATAAATAAAATCAAACAACTTAAAGAAGTATACATAGTGTAAAAAATTAATGAACAGAAGCCTCAGTTAAATAGAGCCGAGAGACCAGCAGGGGGAGCTCTCACCCCTGCATTCAGAGCTGAGCCCAACCAGAAAGAAGAAAGATTCCCTTCTTTCCTGCTAGGACTCAAGCACAGACTCTTTGTTTACTATTTTTGTTGCCCTCCTAACTTCTTTTCCCCTCTATAAGATGTTATCCTTCGCATGCCATGTGGAGGCTTGCCGGTGGTTCACCAAGGTTGCAGGCCCCAAATTGCGGTTCTCTTCTGATCCTGAATAAACCCGTCTTTGCTGGAGAAATACCAGGCGGTCCTTTGGGTTCAAGTCAACAGCAAAGGGAACATCTTCCTCCCTCCCATCTCTATCCTTCCTCAGAGGCAGGCACCACCCTGAATTTGCTGTGTCTCCTTCTGGAACTCTTTTCTATGCATTTATATACATATTTGCATTTACAAATACATAGTCTTCTTTTGGCAAAAATGGAATCATTGTTCCTTATTCTGCAGCTTATTAAAACTCTGTAGTGTGTTTTACAGATATTTTAATGTCAACTTTCTTTTTTTTTTTTTGCGGTACCCGGGCCTCTCACTATTGTGGCCTCTCCCGTTGCGGAGCACAGGCTCCGGACGCGCAGGCTCAGCGGCCATAGCTCACGGGCCTAGCCGCACCGCGGCATGTGGGATCTTCCCGCACCGGGGCACAAACCCGCGTCCCCTGCATCGGCAGGCGGACTCTCAACCACTGCGCCACCAGGGAAGCCCCCTGCTTCATCTTTTTAGCCTTGCCACCAGCATCAGCCTTCTTGGCTGCAGGTTTTTTCTCCTTAGTATCTGGCTTCTCAGCCTTTTCACCCGCCATCTTGCAAGATGGAACAGAGCCCAGCACAGTTTTAAAGTGACGGGGATACAGCAGTGAACGAGACGCGCAGGCCCCTGCCCTCATGGAGTCATATTCTGCTGGGAAGAGACAGACAACAAAGAAGCGAACAAGATGGTGAGGAGTCCAGGGAAGAAAGAAAGATGGGGGTTCTGAAATGCAGTAAAGTGCATGGGAAGGGCTTCTTTATTTTTGTGTGTGTTTTACCCACATAATTTTATTTCAAATATTTATAAATTTGAAGAGCACTGCTTAAGGGCTTCTTTAAAGTGGAGTCAGGGAAGGCTTTTCTGAGAGGAAAATGGAAATGGGGGACACACTTAGGGGCTGGGGGTGGAGGCGGGAGTCAGAGATCTGAGAAACCCTTGAAATGGTGGTGAGCATCTGGTGCATCTGCATTTTTCTCCAAGGATCCCTCCCCCCAGATATTAAGAACCAGTGCATTCAGCTGCTTAATGAGGGTTTAGGGGGTTGAGTCCAGAGCTGGGTGTTACACGCACAGAATGCATTAGTACCACCCCCATTTCTGGCTCAAATGTCAGTGCTTTGTCGTATAATCGAATCTGGACTCATGAGGACCCGCCCAGAGGCGGGCTTGCGCTCAGCTGGGACACCTTCCTGCTCTCACGTCAGTTATGGGGACACTGCATGTTGGCAGCGTGGACAGCACTGGACACACAGCCCGGCCTGGTGGCGCGGGGGCGGAATCGGGATCAGGGTCGTGGCCCGGCGTAGTCAGGGCCGGGGTCGGGGGCGAGGTTGGGCTCAAGGTCGGGGACAGACAGGGCCGGAGTCTAGGACCCGGGTACGGCGAGGGGGAGGGGGCGGGGCCAGGGGCGGGGGGGTCAGGGGACGGGCTAGGGGCGGGGCAGTGGGTGGGGTCGAGGTCGGGGGTCAGAGGTCGGGGATCAGGGGTCGGGGTCGCGGCCCCGCCGGCCGCGTTCCGGCTGCGTGCTGCCCTGTGTCCTCTGTGCAGGCGGGCCGATTCGGAGGCTGTGCACGCGGAGCGGCCGGGGCCTCGGGGCAGCAGCGCCCGCGGAGACGCCGCCGTGGACGAGCCGGTGGCCAGCGGCGCCGAGCGGTAAGAGGCGGCCCGGCCCGCACCTGCGGGACGCCCACCCCCCAGCCCCGCCCCGGGTCCCCGTCACAGAGGCCGGGGCGCGCACTCACACCGCACACCCCGCGGCGCCGCATCCCCAGCGCCCGCGCGCGCCTCCCTCCCGGTCCTTCCGCCCGGGCGCGGCGCAGGTGGATCGGTTCTTACTGATGCAGGGCATCCCTGAGCTGCGTTCTCTGCGTCCTCGGGACCCACCCTTCCTCTAGGGGACAAACAGTTGTAAACGACTAGGAAAGACACTGAGTACTGCGGTGGCTTCAGTTTGTGGTTTTTTTGCAGATACCCATGCCCTAAGCAATAACTTAATCCGTTTAAGCAACGCCTTAAAGATTGCTTCACTTGTTTTATGACACTGTAGTTCTCGGAGACTTATGCCTTAAACAGGAGCGGGCCTTTTGGTACCTCTGAGGCATGTGGGAGTGTCGGCTGTGCCCGTGTGTAAGGTTAATCCTGCTTTCAAACGGAGCACCTGGCTTAAATCATTAAAAGCAGAGTTCGTGACCCTGTGTTTTAATTCCAGATAACTCACCATACTTTTTCTAATTTGTGTTTTATCGTCCTGTCTGAAAATATCTCCCTTCTCACTTCAGACCTTCACTTCCTCCTCTTCTGTCATTTAGACCTTCCTCCTTGCTTTTTCTGTGCCCCCGTATTTGTCTGATCGCCTCTGGCTTCCAGTTAATTTCCTGTTGCTACCCCGCCTCGCCCCACAGGCCCTCTCTCCCGCGTTCTGAGCTTTCTCCTGAGCTCCTTTGTATGCGGAGCCCAAGTTCACGCGCTCTTTGAAATCAGCCTCGTGCCGTGCCCTCAGCGTGCCTGTCCCACACCTGTGCAGGATTGTGAGGAAACAGAGAAGCGGGACGGGGGGAAGAAATGGTGAGGACAGCGGCCCCAGGCTGCGCGCGTCCGTCTCCCGAGACGTACGGGCAGCTGCCCGGCAAGCAGCGTCGGGGGATACCGAATGGAAATTTTTCTTTTTTTTTTTAATTTTAAATTTTTATCCTATATTGGAGTATAGTTGGTTGACAATGTGTTAGTTTCAGGTGTACAGCAGAGTGACTCAGTTATACATAAACATCTTTTCTTTTTCAAATTCTTTTCCCATTTAGGTTATTACTGAGTGTTGAGTAGAGTTCCCTGAAAATTTTTATGTCTTTTAACAAAGGAAAAGCTAACCAGCTTCTTTGTAAATCTCCAAACATTTCTCTTTTTAAAAAAAATATATTTATTTATTTATTTTTGGCTGCGTTGGGTCTTCGTTGCTGCGCGCGGGCTTTCTCTAGTTGTGGCGATGGGGGGCTGCTCTTTGTTGCGGCGCGCGGGCTTCTCATTGCGGTGGCTTCTCTTGTTGCGGAGCACGGGCTCTAGGCGCTCAGGCTTCAGTAGTTGTGGCACACGGGCTCAGTAGTTGTGGCATACGGGTTCAGTAGTTGTGGCACATGGGCTTAGTTGCTCCGTGGCATGTGGGATCTTCCCGGCCCAGGGCTCGAACCGTGGCCCCTGCATCGGCGGGTGGATTCTTAACCACTGCGCCACCAGGGAAGTCCTCCAAGCATTTCTAATTGCAGTTGGATTTGGTGAAACATGCCACCTTGAACCGTCGGGCAATGCTCACCTTTTAAATTTTCTCACACGTGTTTTGTGAAAAATATTGGTAAGGCAGGTGGATATCAAATAGTAGAACCAATGCCCACCCTGTAGGCAGTTTGCACTCTGGCTGACT
Organism: Globicephala melas; assembly: GCF_963455315.2. Classification (NCBI taxonomy): domain Eukaryota; kingdom Metazoa; phylum Chordata; class Mammalia; order Artiodactyla; family Delphinidae; genus Globicephala; species Globicephala melas. Next base: position 100,060,330 of record NC_083324.2, read on the forward strand.
TCATGGACTACTGACAGCCTTCCTTACTGGCTGACAAATTTGGTTACTTTCATTCTATGACCTCAACAGCATGGTTTTCATCACCTCCCCTTTATCATGTTAAGGTAAGGCTATTTCTCTCACAGGTTATTTTGTACCTTAGGGAACCAGGATTACAGAGCTGAGAGAAGCTTGAGAATCTGTCAGGAGGCTTTAAAAATACAAATATCTGGGGCTTCCCTGGTGGCGCAGTGGTTGAGAGTCCGCCTGCCGATGCAGGGGACATGGGTTCGTGCCCCGGTCCGGGAGGATCCCACATGCCGCGGAGTAGCTGGGCCCGTGAGCCATGGCCGCTGAGCCTGCGCGTCCGGAGCCTGTGCTCCGCAACGGGAGAGGCCACAACAGTGAGAGGTCCGCGTACCGCAAAAAAACAAAACACAAATATCTGGCTTCATCTTACTGAATCAGAATCTGTGTCAGTTTCTTCAACTATTATTTTTAAAGAGCTCCCTTGGCGATTCTCAAGCAGAGACTAGATCCAATGCATGTTATCTCAGAGAGCAGAGAATTTTATTAATTTTATTTTTCATGAAAACCTCCAGAGAAAGATAATCTGCAGCCCACATTCCAATGTTCAGCTCTCCTTCCTGTCGAGAGAGAACTTCCCTGTGGATCAATTAAATCCTCATCCTGTACTTAAGCTTATTTGTCCCCGTTTCTCCTTAGTGCAGAGATAATACCTAGTACTACCTGCTTGGAGTTTGGTTTGCAAAGGATTTTCTCATTTGAGATTTAAAAAAAAAAAAAACTGAGTTCATCCCTCAAAGATCACTTTTTAAAATTAACTGCTCACCTCTTCACTTTCCCTTTCCAGGATAAATGATCACATCCCTCTCCCGCATGCACCCCACGCTTCTCCCGCATACCACTCAGCACAGTGTCTGGAACATAAATCCTCAATAGGTCTTGTACCTGTCCTTATTCATTTTTTGCCTTAAAAAATATTTCCTAAGTGTTTCTCAGCATCTGGAGTCTAGAATGAGAGGTGGGCTGGTCAGTGTTGAGTATGTGAGAATCTTGTTCGGTTGATGGAAAGACTTTTATACTCTTTCAGGTCTGATACTCAGACATATGAACTCTGGTGACTGTGCCATTGTGACCTGGACATTTCATCATACTTTTTAAATCACCAGTTTTGAAAACTGGTGTGCCATTATTTTAACAAAATGTGAATGAAATCATAAATTCGTATAAAAGCCTTTCATTTCCTAAGAGGTGTTATCCAGCTGATGATAGTTGGATGAGAACATTGCCCACTCCTCACAAATGCTGAGTGTCCTTTATGGGGGGGGGGCGGTCGTGGAACTTTGTGCCTTTTGTTATACTTTAACCAAGGGACTTGTACAATTATGTACTTGAGCTTTTAAAATTTTCTTACATTAAGTTTATCCTAAAACAAATATTGTTTTAGAACTTATCTCACTGGAATTTGGATACAGAAGTACCCGTTCCTGAAAATAAAAACCTCCCACCTGGAAGGGATGGTGCCGCAGGTGGTAAGAAATCCTCGATGTGTCTACTTATATTTATACTTACAAATATATGAAAATTTATATTCTAATTTATAATATGAACAACCACTCATATTAAAGGGGGCTTGTTTTGAATATCACCAGTTTTATGTACCTATTAATTGTCTTTTTTTTCATACACATTCTTTCAGACAAAATGAACAAGGTAAGGATAGGTATTTGGTTTTAAGTAATTCACAAAAATTATTTTAACATTACCATGTATGCTCCTTAAATAAAATTTCTTTCCTCAAAGTTAAACTTTAAAATTTTATTTCTATAAAGTTCTTCAAACAAGTCAAAGCCTTTATTTACTATTTTACAAGGCTGCAAATTGGTCATTAAATATCTTACTGTATTACTTTTTTTCAACATAACAGTGTTATAAATGGAAATTAACATTGTAGCGAAGATAATGCTTTCCAGTCACTGCCAAAAGGGAAGTGGTCTCAGCCCTTAAGATATCTTGAAGCAGCTGAAATGGTTATATTTTGTTTTGAAGTAGTGAAAAAAATGAATCTTTCGTTTACTTTTTTTGATCAAAAATAAAACAGTTAATAAAATAAAGACAATCTTAATGATAGTCAAGGCTTATTAGTTAACACTGTTTAGTTGATGTTTATAAACAGATTATACTAATTCCTACTGAGGTCAGTAAAAACCGTTTATATGGATATGAGGGAGTATTATAGGACTTTACTATATATTGCTTGGTTAGAACAAGAACTATACATTCTTAGAACAAGAGTCGGGAACAGAGATGTCATGTGTTTAAGTCTGCTGCTTTATAGAACCAGTTGGAAATTCCAGTAGAGCAACTCATGCTGGAACTTACTTTGTCAGAGCATGCTCCCAAAAGAACACAGGTAGGGTTTTATTCATCACACTCTGAAAGTATTATTTTTTTTTAAAAAAGGCATGCAGTTACTGACTAAAACGTTGTCCGTAGTTTTCCTGTTCTTAGAATAGTAAACAAGAGATATTCCAGGTACGGAGTTATCCTCTCAACAAAGGAAGTGCTACGGAGAACAGGTGAGAGAATATTTCTGTTTGTAAACCCCTAAATGACTGAAGTAAATCCAAGTACAGATGAGTTAACTGCTCAGCTGAAGTACGAGGCCGAAAAACAAACAGAAGGAAAGAAGTATGGTGTGCAAGTAGTGGGCGGTGACAGCGACGCTCCCTAAAATAGGGCATGGCTGGCAGACAGCACGGTATGTGGTGAAGAGGTGACGGGGCCTTTACCAGGAGGGTCTAGATGGAGAGAGCTTGGACTTCCCGTTCGAGTGAAAAGGAACCGTAATAGGAAAGTAATAATTCACGTGCCAGGAATGATTTTCGTTCCTTACGCGTATTAACTCATTTAACCCTCAGGACAGTCCTGCAAGGGAGGTGCTGTTGTCATTGTCCCTGTTTTACGGGTGAGGACATGGAAGCAGGTGACAGGTACCAGATGGTTGGACCAGAATGTGAAGGCTTGGTTCACGCTCTCACACCCCCTTCCCTGCTTCAGTCCCTTCCTGGGATTTGAATTCTTACTTTTTGCTCTTAAACTTTGGTGTGCGTGAGAACCAGCTAGAAGCCTTCTTCAAAACGCAGGTTACTGTTATTGGGAAATTAACATGTATGGAGCACCGCCGAAATTAACATGTACCGAGCACCCCCGGGTGTTGCTGTTACATAGCGTATTATTGAATGGGGATGCTGAGTTGCGTTCCTCTTTTGTCAACACAGTTTTAACAACTCTGTGGCTCCCTTGACAGCCGCTGTCTCTTCAGCTGAGGATTCTCCCGTGTGGCTCGGGACACAGCTCACCTAGCGCTAACACTGAGGGGAGAACCAAGAGGCGCGAAGGGGATTGTAGTGACTCATGTCCTGGGATGCGGGTGGTGACGGGGGGAGGAAGCCTGCTTTAAGAGAAGGAACGCAAAGGAAGAGGTCAAGTGACGTGAGAGGACGTAAATGAGTCGGCAGAGCGCAGGGGTTGGAGACGTGAACGTGGGACCCAATGCCAGGGTTTAATCCCAGCTCCACCACCTACGAGATGAGAGACCTCAGCCAGTCGGGGCCTCAGTTCCCTCATCTGTCAAAGGTAGAGAATGAAACTGCCGACCTCATGGGGCTGTTGTGAGGACTAAACAGAATCACGCGTTTGGTGGGTGTTCGTGATTGATGCTGGGGAGGCCTGGTGATGGTGCAGAGTTGGAAGCTTGGGGTCAGTGAGACATTTTACTACTGAGATGTTTCTCCTCAATATGCTGTCAACAAGGAAAGGTTAAAAGTCACCGTAGCTTTCATTTAGTGTTTAACAATTTGCAAAGTACATTCATATGATTGTCTGCTTCTTAGACCACCTCCAGGGTGGGTATTATAATTTCCATTTTGCTCGTTGGTGGCAAAGCGGTTCAAGCCTACGTCTTCCGCATCCAGATTCCAAGCTGTTTGTTTCTCACTGTGCTACATGGATTGTGTCTGTTATCAATTATAGATTTAAGGTGATTTTCCTGTGATTTTCAGAGGCAAGTCAGTAAAGCTGTAGTATTTATTAGCTAAATAAATCAATTTTTACTATTTTCTGTACTTTTCAAAATCCTTCAAGGCTGCTTTGTTGTCTTTAGTGTAAATTGGCTTTAAAAGCAGCAGGAAGATAATGGGGCTATAAATATGTCAGTTAACACATCAGATCTTTCCATGGCAGTATTTCTAGTAAGCGTTAAACAAATACTAACTGTAAACTCAGTATTCTGTGGCCTGGCTTTTTTGCAGTTTTCATTTGAATATAATACCTGGAAGTATTAGTCCTAAAATAAAAGAGCACAATCAGATGAAAATTCCAATAGACTCTCTCTGGGATCATTTTTGTTTGATAGACATTGGTTTGCTTCCTTTTTTGATAGAATAATTTTTTAAAAACCACAGTGGCTAAAGTAGAAGCCCTTCTTAAGTAACCTAGCTACCTTCTTCGAGAGTTTCCTTTTATCTGATTCTGGGTAAATAAACATTTCACTATAATTTCAATTGGAGTTGGATAGCCTCCTTTTCAGGCATCATAGTTGAACGTACAATATATCATAGGCAAATAGCTATAATTAGACACTTTCAGCCTAGTGGCCATTCATAGCCAGTTAGCCATTTGTAGGTATAATGATCTAGTCACCTGTGCATGTACAAAGGGATGCCCAGTTACTGTTTTAATCTGTACTTTAAAAAATGTATATAGCTGTATATAATTAGAGCATATTTGAAAATTAACATGTTTCTGTTATAGATAGATACACATATGCCATTGGGAACCAAACATTAGCTAGTCTTCGATAAGTTTTCTTATTCATTATCATTTTAATAGCATTTTAATTCTAGACAACCAACCATTCATTAAATAAATCATTTTTTAAGGGATTTCAAAAAATCTTCAGTGGAAACTGGCTGTAATGTGACCAGTAATCACATAAGGCTCTTCGCTGTGAACCACTCACTAACAAGTGCTTCAGTGGACAAGCCAGTTGGCTCCTACCCTGCCCTGCAGACGCCATTAAGTCACTGCTGGCCGTATGCTGCTGGAGACTTTTTTAAGGACAGAAATGAGCCTCATATTAATTTATGCTCAACTCTAGGAAACAATAGTGGCGAACTTTTAACTGCGCCAAATTGGAATCTGAAGTATGGAAACAGCAGTGTGGAAGAAAATTTAACAGATGAAAGTGATTTATCAGAAAATGAAAAAGCAAACGATACTTTACTCAGCTATTTTAAAAAGATGGACCTGAACCTAAAGCCAGAAACAATAGAAAATGTAGAAGACTCTTTCACAGAGGAACCAAGTGAAGTATTTCCATATCCTGATTTTCTTCCCCCTCCTTTCAATACCCTGGACTTGCACAAATTAGCCATCTCAAAATCTGAAAATTGGAAAATGACAGTGGAGCCTCTAGACAGCTCTCTGGAACATTTGGTAGCTCGTTTACTGGACTTAGAGAGATTGCAGCGCATGACTATTCAAAGAGAACGGCCGAGACTGCAGACTTCCTTCTGTGCTCCCTTAGCCACCGAACGACCCTCTTCCTCCAAAGCTGTACCCAGAATGAGACAGCCCAGACCTTCCGACTCTGTGGGTCTTCAGACAACTTGTGTAGAGAAAAGTCACGAGGAGAGGAAAACCAATTCTGGTTCTTGCAAGCTTGAATACAATGCTCCCAAGTGGGATTGCAGCCGTGCTGGGAAGTACAAGTGGAACTCTAGACCAGCTCTGAAAACCTCACCCACCACAAAACAGGTGATTGCAGCTTACGACGACTTTAAGAACCCCAAGGTCTCCATTTTAAACCCACGCGGAGAACTGTCAGCCGAGCCTGCTCCTGCCGAGACAGCCCGGGTGCTGGTTAAAATGCTCTCAAGCAGATGTCTGCCACCAAAGTCTCCTACACCAGTCTCACCTGTACCTCTGTCTTTCCCTGAAAATCAGAGGGAAGAAGTTAAGGCACCACCAAGGACCGGAAAGAAACTTTACCGAAAAGACATGGTACCGAACAGACCATTCTGTATTCAGAAGCTAAACTGTTAATCACCTTCGTTGATAGCTAAGGATAAGTGCTCACCCATCGACCAAAAATAACTTTTCTTTCCTGCATCTCAACGTGAGCAAGTCTATTCCAAGAAGCCTGGCAAAAATATGGTTCCTCATTCCGAGGTACAGGTATTACACACACACACACACACACACACACAATTCCTGAATGTGCTGTGGAGTGGAACTTGTGACAGTCGCAGCTGAGATGTCTACATATAAACCAGGGGCTTCCCTGATGACATATTTGAGTCTCTTACATGTTATGTTTCAAAGGAATGTTTCACTTGGAAAACCGTTCTATTCAAGATGGTTCTTTTGTTGTGATTGTTTCCCAGTGTGACTCCATCGTCAATAAATGGCATAATAGACTTATCGCTGGTACAGTTATTCTTTTATTCTGTTCTATTAAACAATCATAAGAGTCAGTGATTTTTTTTTCTTTTTTTAATTGGAGTTGATTTACAGTGTTGTGTTAGTCTCCGGTGCACAGAAAAGTGATTCAGTTATACATATATATGTATATATTTTTTCAGGTTCTTTTCCATTATTACAAGATATTGAATATAGTTCCCTGTGCTATACATTAGGTTTTTGTTGTGTATCTGTTTTATATATAGTAGTGTGTATCTGTTAATCCCAAACTCCTAATTTATCCCTTCCCCTTTGGTAAACCATAAGTTTGTTTTCTGAGTCTGTTTATGTTTTGCAAATAAGTTCATTTGCATCATTTTTTAAGATTCCACATATAAGTAACATCATGTAGTATTTGTCTCTCTCAGTGATTTTTTTTTCCTCCGCTGGTACCCTTTCTTCTTTCCCTTCCCATCTCGACAAATCTCCTTTGTCTGTCATTTTGAGCTAAACTTTGGGTATTTGCTTGGCCATTAAAAGCTAAAGAAGTTGCTATTTTGTTAAATTAACATACAAGATCCTCTAGGTCCTCCCATGAATCCTTAGAAACTTTCCCTTCCCCAGGCCCTTTGTCATATACAGGAAAGCAAGATCATTTCTCTTTGGGGCCTAGCTACAGGTTCAGGCTTGTAACAACCCGCTTCCCTCAGATCTAATAGTTTTAGGATATTGAAGATATCCACAGAGCCTCGGTTCTGTCCACAGAGCAGCCCAAATCTCTCAGTTCATGGGATTTTTCCCCAAGGCTCTTTGTTGCTGGAAGTGTTAATCTTGGTTAGATAAAGCTCAGACAGCCAGAGCTTAACTCATTAACGGGTGAAAAAGGGAAACTATGCAATTGACACACTTCACTGTACGTAAGAGTCAGGGAAACAAAAAAAGGAGAGTCCTGGTTTCTCCCGGAGGCCTACGGAAACAGAATCCTTGGGAGTCGGGCCCCGGGATCCACTTTGCAGAAGGCGGCATCCCAGGTGATCTTATTGCAGGTGGTTCTTGGAACGACATACTTGAAAAACACTGTAAAGGGGAAAACCCGATGTAACACGCATGGATCAGAGTTTGGATATTTTGGGGGGTAGTGGGCTTTGGTTTTGGTGGATGGTTAGTGAGTTCAAATTAGTTTTTATTTAACGTTAAAAAACACACACACATGATTAAAACTTCAAACATAACCAAAAGGGAAAGGCTTCTTCCCACCCCCAAACTCCTCCCCGGCACTAAGGCAGTCAGTATTAAGCTTCTGTATATCATCCCCCTAAATAAGATGGAATATTCGAGTTAGGGATGGGTGAGATGATTTAAGGGACAATTGAAATAAATGTTGAAGAGGCAACTTGTTTGAAACAAGAGGTAGCTTGTTTCCTCTATTCTATCGTTAGGAAAAGAACAAGGCTCAAATAGTATTTAGAGGCAGGGGTCAGAGTATGCTTAGCTTTTAGGTTAATTTCAAAGAACGTTCTGGAACCTCATCAACAGCAGTAACAAATAAACTTAGTTGTTCAGGATCCCTTATTATAATAGACTTTTACCTAAATCCCATATAATGAGCGTCTTTAGCCAAATGGCGTAACATCCCATTCACAGACTGTAATACAGACGTGGACTTGTACTTTCACTCAGTTCCAACCTGCAATGACCTTCCTCGTTTCCTCCACCAGCTCTCTTTACTCCTGCCTACAATTCTGAGTCCTGAACCTTACGTACCAGCCCTTTGTATCCATTCTCATTTTCTTCTTTCTTTACGTGTTTCGATTTTTAGCCCCTCACCTATAGAGCTGGAATGAGCTAATTTTTCCTTGTAATCCCTTCAGGAAGGGACATGCATTTTGTCCACTGCTGCAGCCCGGTCACTGCTTGGCAGGTGGTAGACATCCTTTAAGGCGTTTGACTGGAGTGGACTTCACCCATCACAGAGGACTGTGACGTTCGCAAAGCAGCTTCAAGCACTCGCTCCCAGGCTCCGCCGCCGCTAACAGCCCCAGCTCCTCAGGCAGGTTCCCTAACCTCTCTGTTCTTCACTTACCCAATTTGTAAAGCGAGTAGGATACCTTTTATCTCATATAATCACGTGAGATCAAGTGAATTAAGTGCCTGGCAAACTCAGGCACGTCATCAGGGAGAGTAGGAAGGGCACAGGAGGGCAGAGCGGTTGGAGTGGGCTGCCCCGGCACTGGACTGTCACCGGATTAAGTGACAGCTCACGATAGACCGTCAGCGTCCCACTTCTCGGGAGGCACGTGCCGGGCACTGGGGACCTGTAATGTCTTAGAGGTAGGTAATGGCAAATTTCTCATTGGGAACATAACCAGACTGTTTTATTTAGGATGCCATTGGACCTAAAAAAATAAAAAGAAAGTAACAACTGAAACACCTACCAGATAGCTTTCAGTTAAGAGTCCCAAATTGCTCTAAATGTAGTTATGTAAAAGCTGTTAGCAGCACGGCTAAGACTTCAGTTATGCGGCAAAGGGACTAGTAATTATATAACATGTCTGGAGCACTTGGTTAAAACAGAGTTGCTGGGATTGGATTCTCTTTCCGGTGTTTAAACCGAGGCCCTAGAACGAGGCACCGCGTACAACGATGGGGGAAAACAGGCAACACATAGAAACCGGTGAGGAGAAAAACTCACCACGGAGCGGGGGGGTTGATGTGTAGTTATCAACAAATTCAAGACATTTTGCTACTTCCCAGACCTGCTGGAAGTCAACTTCTACCACTGTTTTTGCAGAAACAGTTGGCAGTTTGCAACAGACATGTACAAAGTAACCCTGCTCAGGAAATTCTAGTTAACTCTGGCTTTCTGGCTTGCTCGTGGATCCCACGTTCAGCCTCCAGCACTGACACTTCTTGGCTCCTTTCCGGGTCTTAAGTGAGGTAGAGTCTGAGTTTCTCATCCGTAGGAGAAAGCCCGTGCTGAAAGTTGCCATCAACCTAAATCCACCCTGCATACTACTTCCCCTGATAAAAACAGGATCGCATGACCCCTGCCCATCACTTTGGATAGATGACTACGTAGCTCTTAGTCCTGTACCAGGCCGCACAGGAAACACACCCGGGGCTTTGACAAGAAGGCTCTCCAGAGCCGCTGCCACTCAGCCCATCGCTCCAACCCCCACGACCTGGCCAGCCACCGCTGGCAGGGGCTCCAGCTGGATCGGACGTGCTCTACAAAGCCAGCCTGGGCCTCTGGCCTCCGCCCTCCGATCCCGTTTTGCGTGTGCTGAAGGTTCACACGACCTCCCTGTTCCTCTTAAGTATTTCATCACTGTTCTGTTTAAAGCTGAAGACAGTTCCTTAGGAGAAAATAAAGAATGGGCAGAAGCGGACAGGGGTCCAATACTCGTCAGGCTTCCCTGCCTGCAATGAACTGACTGATTTAAGTCATTACAGGAAGGGGTCATCCCGTTACGCATCGTTTCTATCCCTAGGAAAAGGGAAGCATGTGTAGCGGGAACGAGAACACAGCACCTCTGGCGTGTGCTCTGCGCTCAGCGGCTTGCAGGCTGTCTCCGGGCTGCAGGTTCTGAGCGCAGGTCCGCTCGCTCGGCGGGACCTCCTCCCCACCCTCCCCTGCGTGAGACTCACAAAGCCTGCTGGATGTCTTCCGACAACTTTCCCTAACCTGGCGGTTCCCAGTCATATCTGAGCACAAAACACTTCGCAAAGCACATCTATGAAGATCAGGTAAGAAAGAGTGTTTCTGACCTAAAGCTAAATGTAAGATACCAAACTCGAGCAATGAAAACTCAGGAGGCAGTATGGTAACAAGAGGCACATTTTATTACATTTTCCTAATAAGTCAACTGGGAACATTGCTGCTGAAATGCAACTTACAATTCAAATGACACTGGGAATAATTAGGACACATGTCAAGTATTTTCAGAGATGAGCTTCCATATCTTGATCACTAAATGGAAAGATTCTTCAGAAGAACAGTCCCTTACCCTACACATAGGAGAAGAAAAATTAAAGATACCATGATGATATCTATCAAAATAACTGGAAAGCATTTAAAAAGTCAATTTAGTGTACATTAATTGACATGTAAAACACATGAATTTGTAGTGAACATTTCTATAAGGACATTTCGTCTCAGAAAAGCATGATAAAATTTACGTTAAATATACACCTGAACGAGGAGGCTATGAAAAAGCAAGCACTTCGCGAGGCCCAGTTTCTGACAGTGTCATGATAACCAACATAAAGTAACTGTGCATTTGATATCTGGCTTCTTTCCTATCTCGACATTTAAAAGGGGGTTCCCTCAACTGCTCGGCCTAAATCTGAAGACATGTGATGCCCGTTTCAGAGAGTCTCCTTTTCCCCGGCCAGCTACAGAAGTCCAGGTGAAGGGGAGGGGCAAGAATGCAAAAAGGGACAAACCTGAGAACTTTGCACCTCACTGCCTCCACCACATACCCAAAACACTGTGACTGTAAAAATGTCCTGAGTATTTGTTTTAGCCAAGAAAAGAAAGTGGTAATTATAATGGCAAAAAACAATTTTTTTTTAAACACAAAATTATTTTGAGAAAAAGAGTGGAATGAAACAGGCACTGGGGAATAAAGAAACAGGACGCTATTAATAAGGACGTGAAGGTGAGGGTGAATACAAATGCTGGGAGGGTCTTAAGATTTATGACAAGACACTCCCTTCAAAACCCTGACATTGCAGCCTAATTTCTGATAACCTTCGAGAACAGGTCTACCCAGAGAACGGTGTCTAAAATGTGGAAGCTCAACCATCCCCCCAACTACAGAGAGAACTATGCCGTCCTAGGACTTATGGATCCTGAAGTCTCACAATCACTTGGCATCATTTTTGCCATAAAGTGAAATACAGCAAGACCTTTGTGAGAGTAACTACACAGCAGCTGACCGCGCGTCTGTGGAGGATGGTCCATGCCCTGGGCCCACCTAGCAGAGGGCGTGCGGAGCTCCACGTCTCTCTGCCTTAGAACATTACAGACTCCAATACAATTACGTGTGTGTGGATAAACACTGCTTACAGGGTTCCTTTCAAGTAGATAAATCAAGGAATGCTGAGTTCGGGAATTTCAAAGATCTACGGAACGTGCCCTCGCCATTTCCCTTAGGAAGGACCGCTGGCAGTGCTCTGGGTATCTGGTCTACTTCAAGACCGCGCCCGGAGCAGCGGCTGAACACAGACACTGCGGGCGAGCTGGAGAAGAGGGCGCCCCAGGCGCTGAGCAGCGCTCGCTCTCAGGGCTCCTTCCGACCCTTTGCACCAGCCAAGGAGACGTGGCACCGCACGTGGGCGGCTACCTTCAGACGGATGCTCTTCCGGTGGCTACTGTCTTTCTAATAATCCTTAGGGACCAATCTTGACAACCACGTGTGATGTGGAACCTCACCACCCACACGGCCAACATCACTAGATCTGACCACTACTCTCATCCTGGGAGGGGGGGAAGCGGGGGAGAGGCAGGAAGCGTGATAAAGCGAAAACTTTACAATGAACACAGGAGCGCCACTCTAAGCCCCCAACAGTAATGCACCCCAAATCATAATGCTGAAAACTAAAAAACTGGACAAAAATTAAATGGAGGATTCTTTTTTTTTTAATCTTTTATAGGACAGAAACCTTAGCTCATGTCTTCTGGTGTCATCATCTTCCACTGAGCTGCACCTAAAACACAAAGAACAAGTAACAAGCAACTTTGTTTTTTAAAGAACACGTAACAGTTTTGAAGGCATAAGATGAACTGTCTCTAAGTGGAAGTTAACTTACTTAAATAAGTATATAAAATGAAGCCATGAAAATCACCAGAAACATACTGATATAGCTAACTATCATATTGATAGCTAACTATCAATATTCTGAGTGAAAATGCCTAGGAGAGACTTGACCATGCAGCATATTATCACCAAAGTAAACAGCGGTGGGAAAATCACTACCCGTTTCACTCAGGTAGGAAAGCTGCACCTGTGGTGCCCTGTTTACAAGGCGCCACCACCTGAGGATGAGAACCACCTGGCGTTTATGTCAGTTTACGTCTGAACCACGAGGAGACGGGGGTACAGCGTCAAAGCTGGCCTATCGTATCACCTATCACCTTCCTGGCTGTAGTGCATCTCATGCCTTTAAATGGAGTAAACCCACCAGAAGAATGCTGCTACTCTGATTTTCCATTCTTGAATGCACCAAAATGTGCATGCTTGTTGTAATTAGGTGCCTGGGTGAATAAAAAAATCCCATTTACAATTTAAAAATATTATTTAAACCCCTAAAATCTGATGATTTTCCACATTCCTCAGGGAGACAAGCATTAATTTTACCACCCAAACAGAAAAGATTACATACATTTCTGAAAATTCTCTGCTATCATGTTAAAAAATACTAATTTCTTCCGTGTTGCAAAGCCAAACCGATTTACATGATTTTGTTTTAAATTGTTGCTAAATGTTTATCTACACATGCTGTCAGAAATAACCTTGTTAGGAAGGTGAAGCTGGTGTCTCAGCAAATCAGACCCCTTGGAGAAGGCGGTGAGTGGCCTGTGCCCCGTTTTCCTTTTTCTCTTTCCGCACCATCAGAAGGAAAAGTGAGAAAATAGCAGAAACATTAGTTAAATCCTGAATTATACCCCATAACCTACAGGAATTACCTCACTACACTGAAAGCTGACAATACTGGTAGAATTTTTTGATGAAATAATTAGGATCCTAATTATTAATAAAATGATAAACTTCTGGCTAGGTTTACATCTTTAACAAATAATTCTTTCAGTTAAAGACTTAAAGGAAGAAACGCAAGGTTGCTTTTAACTCTATATCGTTTACCTGACTTACCAGCACTGAAGACAAAAACTTTTAAAAATGGCTACAAATGCCTTGTTCACAAAAGACTTTATTACCTAGTGATGCATACTGAGAACATACAGAAATCTGCATGGTCCACCGTCACATGCAGTAGAACAATCTTCACTTTACAATAAGTGAGTGTCAACTGTTTTATGCAATAGACAACACTGTAAAGTCACATCCTTAAAGAAAAGCTTCATTTACAAAAGAAATAAAAGGTAAAGAAGCAATTACCGCTTTTAAAAAGCAGCTGCTTTGTTCAAGAGTGGAAGGTTTATGCCTGTATTGAAAGACAACATGATCACAAATAATGAAAACAATGAACAAATGAAAAACACTTTTACCATAAAGCAGTACACTTTCAAAATGACATACAAATAGTTAAAAATTTCACTATGTTGTCTGTCTAACTTTTCAATATGAGGACTTGCGGAATTAGGCCTCAACATCTGTTACTAGGGAATGAAAGCTACGCATCGTTTCTGTGTCACTAGGAACTGTATTTAAACAAAATGTATATAAAGTCTATAGCAAGTTGATTTAAAAAAATTAAAGTTAATAAGAAACAGTACACTGAAGGCGCTCTATCCATCAAGCGCATACTCTTCAAATTTTAAATGTGATGAACAGAACAGAAATTGTAACTATGCCACAGTTGCAATGCCAAAAAATAAAACAAGATCAGTTATCACACATGCAGGGAATTCTGCCACAAAGCTAATATCCCTCATTTGTCAATTGTTCCAATAAAATAACATCTTAAAACACCAGTGATGTTGATGGTTTAGCTTACCTTCAGTGTACTGAATGTTGTACACAACCTGCTTTAAAAGAGGAGACCATCCCTGCAGGCAGGCTCAAGAAGGAACAGGCCCCTTCGGCACTGACTACCCAGGGCATGCTGCTGTGGCCTGCACACACACACCTAGGAAAACGTGAATATAAACAGCATTTACGCTGGCCTTTTTACCTGGAGACCAAAACGAAGCCAAGTTTGCTAAAAATAAATCAACCACCCAGTATTACTGCTCGCTTTATAACAGATGCTTCTGTCTTTTATGTGAACTGCAACCATTTACATTAGCACTGTAATTCTGTGCAGTCTTGGCAATTAAAACATTTCTACAGTGAAATTTCACATAAGACACAAAACAGATTAACTAACATTTCTAAAAGAAATATCACCCTTGGTGTTAATTCAAATATATCATGCTTCCTCAAATTTGCAGGAGAAATATTTATAAGTTTATATACATTAATAAACTGCTGTGAAATTTCTTCAGTCTTTGTATTTAATTACTCAAACCCTTGGAGCTTCTTCATCTCGCTTAAATCTTCTCCTGGATGAAGGCATGCTGTAGGGCCTGGTTGATGCTAATCCGTTTAGCTGGGTCCAACATTAGGATCTGGTCCAACAAGTCCTTCAGCTGGTGCACTTTTTTACGCTGGTCTTCAGGAAGTCGCTGGCACCCAATCAAGTCAGCCAACAGGTCCTTAGTTGGATTAATGGTGCTCATGACAGTAACTTTCTCCTACAAATAATGTTTTAAATGTGTATCTCTAAATAAATTACTAAACATACACAACCTAAAACCTGAATGAAAAGGCCAGCCCCAAGTTAGCTATGACAGTTCAAACATCATTCTGTAACTTAATTTTATGAACAGATCAGAATGACAGCAGAAAGGAATTCTGAGAATTCAAAAACATAGTTAAGTGATTAAGGTCAGGATGGGGTGTGAACAAAGGCATGGAGGTCTGGAACAAGCAGCGTGCCCGCTGGCCTACTGCCAGGTGTGGGATGGTGGGGTCCATGGAGTCGTGAGGAGGGGGAACGGCTGAGGACCGCAGTCTTTCTGAGGAGTTAAATACATTATCTTACAGGTGAGAGGGCGCCAAGGAAGAATCTTTAAGCAGGGAGAGTAACACGCTCGGATTTGTTTTCAAAAAGATCACTGGCAGCAGTACGGAAGCTGGATGGGAAGCCAGACCAAGAGAGGGACCCAAGGAGAGAGAAAAGGGCCTAAATACGATAAAAATAAACTCACTGTACTAGGCAAACATTTTAAAATCTTTTCCATAACCTGACGTGTCTTATTCAGGAACTGGCCAACTGCAACAGGAATTATTTTTATTGTTTTAAAATACTCGCATCTCCTAGAACCACCCGGCACGCAATCCGTTAACGTAAGATAATCATCTAACGTAGCACACCTAAAGGACACTTACCCTCTCTGTTACTTTATCAACTTCTATGTACATGAAGTTGAGGTTTTGATCAAAATGTTGGTCTTTAAATACGCCTTTCCGAATCATCTGGCAATAAAACAGAACAGTTGGATTTTGAGCTCTTAGACAACACTGGTAGTCTGGTCTACCGATGACCCCAGTACACAAGTCACACAAGTGTTCCTGTTTAGTGTCTCTGGGTTTGCTTCCTTATTTGAGAATGATCTCCGATTCCTTGTTCTCGAGAGAATAACACCTTTGGAAAAGCTCAGACAAATGCTGTACCTAAGACTATTTAACAACATGAAGTTATATTTTCCCAGGCAGTGACTTAAACCAATTACAATAAATACCATGTTGTGCTTTCACTATTCAACACTGAAGACTAAGTGAGCAGAGACTTACATCAGTGGTTCTTAGGAAAAATACTACACAAGTGGGGCCTTCTCTCTTGGCAGTTAAGAAACCTAAGGACGTTTAAAAAATTATGTTCTAACAGCCCGAAAGTGATAGCAGGTCAGGCCTCGTTAAAACAAGTACCAACGTAGCTAATTTCTGTGTATCTGTCTAAACGAGTCCAACATAACAGAATTTGGACAGAACTTAAAAAACATAATGGCTTCTGACCTACAGGGAGAAAAATCTGTAAATCTCTCAGAAAGTCAGCACATAAGCTGAAATCCTAAAAGCCTAAGATACGGTCTTTAGACATTTTTATAAATGCCTATAAAGTTCTTGATTTGTGTTAATCAAACAAACTAATATTACAGCTCAAGCATTAAGGGTGAGTTTCACGTTAAAAAGATGTCATTTGCCGTGAGTTTTCTCGGTACCTTCTTCCTCTCCCAGCAGCTTCCAACCTCTATAAACGGACTGCCGCCAAGTCCCCCGCTCATTCTCTGATGACTGAGTCCTTCCCTCCACCATCTGCCTACCTGGACCTGCATCTTTTCTCACTGCAGCTGTTACCAATACAGGTGTGCTCCCAGGAACCCTCCTGCTGCTCTGCCCATCACTGAATGACAACCAGTGGAACAAGGGAAGGACAGAGATGTGAAAACAGTCGCATGTATCCTCTCTCCCTCAGTTCCAATTCTACCTTAAACTATGGGCCCTACGCTTCTGCTTAATTCAGGAGAGCAAAGAAAAGCACAAAGACAGACTTTAGACAAGAAAAGGAAAATGGATCCTCTTATTCTCTCTTGACAGCTCTTGGCCGGTTAGAACCACTAATTTAAACACCAGAAATGAGAAGAGCTAAGGAATCAGAGTAGCCACGTGCCCACCTCTCAGAAACTGTTTTATAGCCACGAGAGATGAGTGTCAGCAACCACGAATCTGCCGGAGGCGCCACAAGACCTCGGAAACAAGCTCCCACTAACTCCTACCTTATTTGGCATCTTTCCTTTGAGATCCATGGCGAGCTTCAACATGTGGTTATTGGTTTTGCCAGGAAATAAAATCTTTCCAGTGTAGAGTTCATACAAGGTGCAGCCTACGGACCACATATCTATACCATAGTCATAGCTTTTACCTATAACTGAAAACATAATGCAAATTTTAACGTATGACGATAAAAACAATCAACTACTGTTTACTTCCATTAACAGGGGAATCAACTTAGCTCGGACTATGTAACCACAGTCTGAGTACCTCACTTTCACATTAGCTTCATATTCTTTCCCACTAATTCTTTATGGGACTCTTCAACTTAGAAACCTTAAAAAAATGAGGGCGTGGGGAAGCAGTGAAGGGGCAGAAGGAAGGGTGCATCTCTTCTATCCTTTCATTGCGCCTTTGGTGGAGGGCTCGCCAGCCTCGGCCAAGGCCGAGGAAGGGGAAGAACACAGGACCCAGACGGTCCACAGTGTGACAGGCCCTGAGGAAGTGAGAGCAGTCGCCCGAAGCCGAGGGCTTTCCACACCTGCCACAACCACGGCCATCCCACCTGAGGAGCATGAACTGGCTACGGTTCCCTTCCTCACGAATGACTCAAGCCGCTGCCGCAGCGCCGGAAAACACTGCTTAGACCGTCAGCGTGCCGCTCCCACTGCGCACGGCGGCCCAGGTCGAGGAGCGCTGGAAGGAACTTACTGATTTCGGGGGCGCGATAAAATCTACTGACAAGGTAAGGCGTTATGTCATTATCCGCCACATGTGACGCCGACCCGAAGTCGCAGAGCTTTAGAATAGTTTTTGATTCATTAACCTGCAAAACATTTTATAATTGAAGTTTAACTCACGCCGGGAGAAATTAAGACACATGATCAGATTAAAAAAAACGGCTCTGAGAAGTTATTCCCAATACTGAGAACAAAGTCACTCACTTGAAAATTCCTTTTCTAATTATTTTATAATTCAACTTCCTAATTGTGAAGAATTAAGAGCTCTCAAATATTTGATCATAAATTAGTAAAAGAACTTTCTTCAGTGAGGAAATAAGAGATAATGCCAAGTAAATTTAACCAAAGCTATTTAGGAAAGGGTGGAATAGTAACAGAAGGCACTGAAGCAAAGCATCTTCTAAAAACCCCCAGGAAACCCGAACCAATCAAGTTACTGCCTAAAGGAACACGAAGACGGTCACTGGGAAGAAATCAGACTTAGATTAACTTACAACTGACTTAAGTTAACTTTCGTTTGCCAGAAAATTACGATGGCAATGAAAGCAGAAGAATGATTCAGATTCAATTTGGACAAAAAGAGAATAAAAACAATTCTTCATCCGAAGCTGCTAGACCTTCCCAAATTTAGCACTCCCTTCGAGTCTAAAAAACATTAAATCCCTTAAATGTAAAGAAAGTATTAGGAAAATGTTAAATATATTTGGCAAGACGGATAAACAGGAACACTGTATTGGTCATTTGTCTCTTTTCTCCTTTGTCAACACTTCCACATTCACAGCGACAGTGGCACCTTCTGAGAGAGGCTGGAGATGCTCCCATGGCTACTGCCACACTCATGAGCCGGAGCATGTTCAGGGTTAACAAGTGAAGGTAATCCACATTCCAGAGTCCCCGCCCCCCTTCAAAAGAGACACACACAAATTCTGAGTTGGGACTTGAACTTGGCCTACTGTTCCCACCCCAAAGACACGTAACACTTTAAATAAGCAGCCCTGGGCAGTCTCTCCTGGGATACCATAAAGCCTGGTCAGCGCTACAGACTGGTCCACTACAGACGACACCCACGGAATTAAGATAATACAGGAAAAGTACTCTTAAAGTTTTTAAATATAAACTGCATTCAGCCGCTTAAGGGTGCAGCTGCAGTAACCAGAGAAAACCCCGGGGCCACTTTAACATCTGAGTCTGCCAGGGGAGTGCTCGGGCTGGGTGACATGCCCTCAGCAGCAAGGACCCACACTCAGGCACTTCCATGCGCCCGCGGGGAACGCAGAACTTCTGCCGGCCTGACGGCTGAAATCCTGGGCTAAAAGCTTTGGATTTTCATTAACAAACAGCGCCGCGTGGTTGAGGATGTCTGTTTGTTCCTTTCTCAGGAAGAAGGCCAAACTGTCTGAAACCCATGTGAAAACCTATACTAGTTTAGCACTAACTCAAAGAAAAATGAAGTTTTAAAAACAAGAGCTTCTAAGATGCTAACAAATGTCTTATTACTTAACCTCCATGGTGGTTACACAGATGTTCAGTGCATAGTTACCTTTACCTTATACATAGTTTATACATTCTTTGATATGGATGGTGTACTTCACAATTCAAAAAAGAGAGAGAAAAATTGAGGTAAAGATCAACTATGAAGTGGACTGTGCAGCCTACAGCTGACACTGTGGCCGCCAGTTCACTGGAATTACTCAGCCACTCTAACCTCAAGTAACATCAGAGATGCAGTACCTTCCTTTGAAACTCAGACCAAACGTACAAAATGGAACGCCTCATTAATGTGGTGGTCTGGAAGGAGATATTTTAAGATTTTTAAAAAAGAAGAGAAAGCGAAATCTGAACTAAGAGCTAAGTTACTGACAAGGAGTCCAAAACAAACTTTAATGGGATTGTATCTTTCTTAAAAACATGTGGAACATGTTATGGGCAGACGAGCTAGAATCCCCCAGCTGTGAACAGCCCCGACTCTGACAGCATGACAGAGAAAGGGCTGGGGAGGGAAGGGGCGCATACACACCAATCACTCCACTGTAATGAGATGTGTTTCTAAGTTTCAAAAACATAAGCACTGGGAAATCTGCATGTACCACACCAGAAGGCACGAGCTAGGAGAGGTCAAGACTGGGAAAGGCTCCCTTCCATACAAGGCCCAAGAACGACCGAGCTTTCCTGGGTGTGGCCGCCAGAAGCCACAGCTTCTAAAGCATGAAGAATAAATGAAAAAGAATTATTCCTGGACACCCTAAACTCAAGCCCATGCATCTACTTCAGAGAGGGTAACTCCCTTAAACGTCCCTCGCTCTGTCAGTCTATAAAACTAGAGAACAAAAGACTGTGAACACTCCTTATTTCAAAACAGCAACACTGCAGCATTTCTCCAGGTACCCGAGGAAGCCCATCGTTACTACCTCAAAGCATTCTGGGGGTCTGTGTGCACTCATCAAATCCATCAATCAACAGGAAAAAATTGGGACAGCAGCCTACTTCCTCTCTCTTCATACTTTACTATAAAATTTCATGGCCCAATTTCTAGAAGAGTAAAAACTGGCAAAGTCATTTGTAATGGGTAATGCACTGAATTATTCTTCAAAGGTGTCATTTCTAGAACACAGTGGCGATCACATTATAGTAGAAGTTACATGGATATAACAAGGCAGCCTGGTCGTTTGACTTACCAAGATGTTGTCTGGCTTGATATCTGCATGGAGGATATTGCATCTTTTAAGGAGTTTTAGTGCCAAGAACAACTGCTGACTATAGGATCGTACAGCCTTAATATGAAGGCCAACATCCTTACCATATTTTTTTAACACCTCTCGTAAATTCATACTTTTAGGAAAGAAAAAAACAAATAAAATTAGGGTTAAAATGCAAAGTGGAAATTAAGGAAGGCAAAACCATTTTCAAGCATAAAGTAAAATCAAGTTCAAAGCATGAATTACAATGAAAACACTCTGTTCAAGAACCCCCTCCCACGGCCCAAACGTTTGATAAATTATCCTACATTGAAATGAGAGCACATGAAACTGTGTGTACACAACACAATTTTCAAAATGAAGAGAAGGGAAGGTATGCAGTGCTAAAATTCCTACTGATGTGGAATGGGCTTCCGCTTGAAAGCATAAACATGAAGCCACAATTCTGAAGGGGGATGTCATATTCCTCCTCCACTATTCCCATTTCTTTTCACTGTGGCTTAATCCTTTCTTGAAGTACTTAATTTTCAGAGAACTCTCTGCTGAGCTGAAGGCCACACGAGGTGAGCGTGTGACACACAGTACACAGCCAATCACTGTTTACACATTAACAACTGTCAAGAAGCTAGGTCTTCACCAATAGTTAAAAACACATCAAATACCCAGAACATTTATCACGGCATCTATCTGAACTGAGGTTGGCAACGGTGAAGAGGCTGAGTTTTCAGGGTAATGTACAGGTTTTGACACTGTACCTCAGAGGCTCAAACACGAGGCAGAGATGCTGTTTGTGATAAAAGTGTCTGAAGAGTCGCAAACAATGAAATTTGTCATCAGGATCAGCATCGTTCAATTTTTTCAAGAATTCTAGTTCTTTTAAACCAGTTTTTTGCCTGAAATGAAAAAGAAAATTAGGTCAAAATTGGATACATCAAGAATTTAGGAAAACTATGCAAACAATAAATGCTGGAGAGGGTGTGGAGGAAAGGGAACCCTCTTGCACTGTTGGTGGGAATGTAAATTGATACAGCCACTACGGAGAGCAGTATGGAGGTTCCTTTAAAAGCAGAACCTACCATATGACCCAGCAATCCCACTACTGGGCATATACCCTGAGAAAACCATAATTCAAAAGAGTCATGTATCAAAATGTTCATTGCAGCTCTATTTACAATAGCCAGGTCATGGAAGCAACCTAAGTGTCCAGTGACAGATGAATGGATACAGAAGATGTGGCACATAAATACAATAGAGCGTTACTCAGCCGTAAAAAGAAACAAAATGGAGTTATTTGTAGAGACGTGGATGAACCCAGAGACTGTCATACAGAGTGAAGCAAGTCAGAAAGAGAAAAACAAATATCATGTTAACGCATATACGTGGAATCTAGAAAATGGTACAGATGAACCGGTCTGCAGGGCAGAAATAGATACTGAGAACAAACGTATGGACACCCGGGGGGAGAGCCAGGGTGGGTGTGTGGGGTGGGATGAATTGGGCGATTGGTATTGACATATATGCCCTACTATGTATAAAACAGATAACTAGTAAGAACCTGCTGTATAGCACAGGGAACTCCACTTCGCTGTACAGGAGAAACTAACACAGCACTGTAAAACAACTATACCCCAATTAAAAAAAAAAAGAATTTAGGAAAACTAAATAATATGTATTTATTTAGTGATGTGTTTAGTCTGTTTTTTTTTTAAGTACTAAGAACTGTTGAGGAACACAAGTCTCTATATCATTCACACAATACTTTACTCTTAGCCAAATACTGTTTTCATGGAGTTAATTTCCAAAATAATCAATGAACAAAACAGAAACATAGAGGAATAAACCCACCTTGCTTGAACGGAAATCAATCTTGCACATTTTATCTCAAGATGTCTTGATGTAAATATTATCCTCTGAAATTCTAGTTATAATTTGTCAATAGACCAGTTTAAAATTAGTGTCTATAATACAGCAGTTGGGGACTTCCATCAAACAAACTTTCTAAGCCTAGGCAACCTAAGACTTCAGTACAAACCTAAACACTTCTTTCTTGCGCTTCCAAACCAGTGCCAAGTTGGCTTTCATGCCAGCTCAGTGTGTGGTACAGACTATGCATTAACGCACACGGGTATGCAATCACCTCCCTGCTCATAAGGAGAGGAGGCAACAAGGATACAGATAATTCCCAGAACTATCTGATTCGACGCCTTTTGCAGGCCACCGTATGCTCAGTGACACCTGATCAATCTGCCCTTCTGATTTCTCACCTTTCGGCTTGAGCTTAAGCTGTTCACAGCAAAGGATGGTCGTAAGACAAGCGGTAGGCGGAAGGAGTCTGAGCTGACATCAGTGCACAAAGCAAGTGCCGAAATGCACTGAAATGAATTAAATACAATCAGCCTACGGCTCGAGAGCTTCTCACAGAACAACACGTGACGATCAGTCAAATACCCAGAGCTGCTCTGTCGCTTTATAAGCCCAATACCTGTCCTACGCAGACTGTGGTCACTATTTAAAAACAGGCTTATTTGTGAACACCCGCGAAGGTGTCGGTGAAGGTTTTGTTCTGTGTCCTGAACTTACATGAGCTCGTTGTTCCGAATGATCTTCACGGCCACCTCCTGGTTGGCCCTCGCATTATCCCTGGCTCGGACCACGTTACTGAACACGCCTTGACCCGTGTAGCCATACACGTTATAACGCTTATCCAGGACTTCACCTATGTTCACACCTGAAAAGGTAAGCTAAAAGATTAGAATTCTGACCATAATAGACTACTGCACAAAACTGTGAGATACACATCAGAAAAGTCGAAAAGTAGGATACACAGTGCAGTCACTTAAAAACTGTCCAATCTCTGCCGCGTGCTTGGCTTCCTGGACACCATGGAGACTCAAGGCCTCGCCCCCGTCGTGACCCTCTTGCATAATGTGGTTAAAGCTGCCGGCTGCCAACCGCTGCAGGAAGACTTTCCGCTCTCCTAGCAACTGCTGGCGGTCCTAACACCAAGGAAGGAAGAACTGTGCTCACTGCAGGGTCTCCAGCTGCAGTCTGCGTGGCTGGCACCCCTTCCCTCTGGAGGATGATCTCATGGCTGAAAATAACTCTGAACAGATTTAAGCTGCACATCAAGTCTTCACCTCACTTCAATCTGTGATGCTTCCGGGCTGTAACATGGGTTCATGAAGCTGCTAGACGTGCCACACTTTTGAAGTGACGGCACTGTGATGTGACTTTCAGAGTCCTCCCAAGTGTGAAGGCACTAGGCCACGTACTTTTACAAGCTGTTACAATGAACTCTAAAATTAATAAGAACTGTATTGAAAAGGGATAGATACATGTATAACTGAGTCACTCCGCCATACACCTGAAACTATCACATTGTTAACAACTATATTCCAATAGAAAATAAAAAGTTAAAAAAACAAAAACAAAAAACTGTGATCTTACGATAATAGCCTTCTGCATCAGTCCAGTTATCCCTGAGGTTGGGATTCTCTTTGAAATCTTTTCCAATGCCAGCAGCCCGCAGACGCGCACTCTGAAATTAAGGCAGCAACATGAGCTATTTAGCCACCAAACGGGCAGACATTTAAAGCACTTCCTTTAAAAGAAAAACAGGTAGAACCAGCTAAAATTTGATAACATTTTATGCCAACTTAAATAAACTCGTACTATGACTTGTGTAAATGCAACACAGCAGAAACATGATTATCTAAGTCTCCTGAATCACAATAATGCTCAAGAAAAAAAGTAACAAGTTATCTTCACATTTCTTTTACTGCCCTAGTCACGCAACACCCCCTCCCTGTCTCCTCCCATCTATGGGTGAAATGTCACTGGCTGTGTTAGAAGATGAGTTTAAGAATATCTGGTACTTCTGAAGTGTCTTCACTACACGTCACTCACATCACTCTCCATGACACCCAGAAAGCCCTTCAACATCATCCAGGTGGATGATGGGTGCCAATACTTTAACTGGCTCAAAATCATCTCACGCTTTCTTAACCCATCTGTTTTGCGTGCTCCTGTGGCAGCACACCACACAAGGGACACGTTACTTAAGCCAATCACCGGTGTCTTCAGGGTCCTGGACATCACTGCTTTATCCTAGTCCATTTTTAATCTCCCTGTTACATGTTTATCTCTCCCACCTCCCTTCACCAAAGCCTCTGTATTTCTCACGTTCTTTTAAATTTATGATGGAAATGGTCTGCTACTTTTGAGACCATTTTTCAAGAAAATCTTTTCAAGAAAAACCACTGATAAAGTGGCTAACGGTACAAAATTTCTCAACCCACTCCTTGTAACATTTCCAACTCTTCCATGACTTCTATTAGGCTCCAAATCCTTAAGTTCCCAATCGCCTGCAATGCAGAGGCCCAAAGTGGACCCTAGGCCTGAAAATTACTGACGTCACCTGGTCTCCCCTGACTGCAGCACACACACAGAGGCTTGTAAAGCCAAGCAGCAAGTTGTTTAAATAGAAAATACCTACGCGTTCAAGTCATCTGCTGTTTAACTTTATGAAGCCCTCAGACTGCTCTGCTGTACTTGTCTTAAAATTTGATTTAACTTCAGACAGAGAAAAGTTGCCAAACTAGTATAAAGAGATTCTAGATACACTTCACCCAGACGGTCCGAATGTTAGCATCAGTTTGCTTTATCCTTCTCTCTCTCTATGTATATACCACTGAAATACGTATTTGTTATATACCCTTTTCTGATTAACAGTTCTGTTTTTATGACTTAAAATTACTCACGTCAAAATACGCAGCAAACATATCATCAGATTCTGTGAACATGTCGGGCGCCAACAGCTTCTTCTGAGATGAACCTTAATGGAAATTAGCATTAATATTTGAAAAATGGAGATGCAAATGGAAACACAAATAATATATCAATGGAAAATCACTAACAGCAATTCTAACTTCCTTTTCCTCTTGCACATCCGTTTTTCACCAATATCCAGCTTACAATCACTCTGTGACACTAAGACATATGCAGCTCTCCACTTTTTACTGAGAGTGCGCTTCAGAAAGCTGAAAGACCTAACAGCGGTACTTCCACTAACGCTGAATTAATATGCTAATAACTAAGCAACGATTAGGTATTACAAGGGACGCTCCTCTCTAAACTGCAATTTCTCTCAGAAGGTTAGCACCCCGCACTATGAATACAGATCTGCGTATTTCTCTCCAAAACGCCGAATGGCCCCATTAGAACACTGGGCAAAAAAATAAATGTAAGGAAAAAAGAATGCAACAGCCTTAACCATACGAACACATGCCCGACCTCATACGCCCAACTCAAACGCAAATTGAAATCACAATGAAATACCATCCTATGAGACTGGCTACAAATCTAAAAGTATGACAACATTCTGTTAACAAGGCCCTGGGTAAAAAGCCCTCAGACATGGCTTGTGGGATGGCAAAACTGTATAACCTTTACAGAGGGGATCTGGAAGTATAGAGCAAAATGACATATTCATTCAGACCCAGAAATCCCACTTCTATGAAACCATTCCAAAGACACAGTAACAAGCAGAAAAAAACGACTTAATGCACAACGCTATTATCATTGATGCTCCAATCAGCAGCCAAACATCTACCATTAGAAGACTAACTGCATAAACTACGGCACACTCATCACACTGTGGGAATACGCAGCTGTAAAAGGGAATGAAGGTCATTTCATACAGATGGGTATGTATAATATTTTGTGTGCATGTGTAGACAGAATATAAACACATGCATGTATGAAAGATGTTTTAGTGATTTTTTTAAAACTCAAAATATTCCTAAAAATCAAAAGCAAATGAAAATAAGCCTAAACCAAATCAAACTGGTGGTATAACCGCACAGAGAACTATTTCAAAAACCTTTAGAACAACACAGGTTTGTATACATCTTGAAATACATCCTAAGGACAAAACCATTACATTTTCAAACTGCATTCAGTACATTTAATACTGACAATCGCAGTGATAACTCTGCGTATGAAAGTTTCAAAATAACCTAAGTACCTGTGCTTATTAGGAACCAAGTTTTTCTACTGTAAAAGAGAGAAATACAAAGTCAAGAAAGTTAATAAAAACCCTGTAATCTCGAATTTGAATTGGCAAATCAGTATGAACTCCTCCTTTCCAAAAACGTATGTATTTCCTAGTTTGGTCCACTGAAAAGGCCCAGCAGTAATGGGCACCCCTAAGTGCCCTGTAGTCTCCAAGTGGCATTTCCTACCAAGTGGAACCAAGGATCCCTGGAATAATAACTGATTCTGCTCTGGGGCAAGACACACACAAGGTGAGCCTATGACGTCTTACTGCCTTGGAACAGGAGTCAGCAAACTACAGACGGGGCCGAATTTGGCCCCTTGCTTGTTCCTGTATGGCCCTGACACGTGAACACCTCGTGAACTTCAGTCCATCAAGTGTTTTGGGAACGTGGCCATGCTCATCCATCTGTGCTGGCCCAGCTGCTCTGCACCACGAGAGCAGAGCTCAGTAGTTGGAACAGAGAAAAAAGTCTAAAATAATTACAAAAGCCTAAAATATTGGGTATTTTACAGAAAGCCCCTGTCCCAGAAAGTAAAACAGCCATGTTAAATAAATACTGCAGGGTTTGCCTCAAAAAGACACCAGAAACCCATTTAAAAGGGGCTCCCTCCTCGTGTGAAGAGAGAACAATCTAAGCTTCAAAAAGAAAATGGCAGCAGTGGATCCAAACAAGAGCATAATGACACCAGAGAGTAAAACCCAACAAAATACCCAAAACCTCGCTGCTCACCTCTGGAGGCTGCTGGGGCACCAGCTCTATGCCATGCTAAAAACTGGTCAATAGCGAAAATAATCAAGCATTTAACCTGCCTTTCCTGCATGAACTAGATTTTGGGGTAACCAAAGAATGGAAACCTCTTCTTTTACAGAATTAGAGCTAATAATTCAACAGGAATGATATTTTGAAAATCACCACTTTGGAAACCCTGCCGCCCCCGATGAAATAATGGATCTAAGTAGGAACCATCGATGGCTGCTAAAAGCGTGAGGCAAACAGCTGAACAGAAACTTCAGTGGAATATCTTACCTAAACACACAACCTCAGTGCCAATAAAAACAGGGACAGCCACACCACACCTACGTGCCACCAGATGTGATATAGAAGTACATACCGCCAGTTAATGAAGCATTCCTGCCCCAAAAAATTAAGCCGACACCTATTCGAGTCTCTAACGCTAACTACTAGTTTTCAAGAAATACGGAGAGCGGAAATAAATGACACAAGAACGTGGCCAGACAAAATCAGAGCAGAGAAGCTCACAGGACACAGCCCTAGCGCCTTCACAAGTAAAGGGGGGCGTCGGGGGGCGGACCACACTGCAATGAGAAAACTATTAAAAAAGAGACTTCAGAGATGTATACCCCAAACATAATGTGTATCTTATTTGGATTTTGACTCAAACCAACCAACTTTAGACATCAGATATTTAAAAATTATCAACTTTATCAAGTGTAAGTAATGTTTTTTAAAAGGTCCTTATCTAGCAGATACAAACTGAAGTATTCCCAGATGAAATCAAATCATGGCTGGGATGTGCCTGAAAATAGCCTAGCAAGCCAGAGCGAAGGCGGTGAGCACGCGCGTGGGGTTCAGGGCGACACTCAGGTCACGCCTGCTCACGGGGAGCAGTCACTGAGGCGCCCAGGGCCCTGCCGTCCTCTGCAGTTTGTTGCAGAAGCAGCATTCCTAGTCCCCCATCCCACCCCCATCCCCAAATAACCTCCCTCCTTAGGAAGTAACAGGGCTGCAAATTCAGAGAAAAGCATGGTTGAAACAAAACTGCAACTGACTCACCATTATTCTGTTCGACTGTCATGAGATTATGCTTGGCCTTGACTGAGGCCTCAAACGTATCAACGTTCTCCCGTTCATACTCCTTGACGTCGGCAGCGACGCGTTCCAGGACGTCCTCCGGGGAGGGAGAGCGGGTACGGGTGCTGCTCTGGGGGCTGCTGGGCTCAGATGGCGCGGACATGTTGCTGTCCTCAGCAAGGTATTTGTATTTCTGCGGTAACGACACAGAGTGTTACTGTCACAACATCTGGTGCTAAGAGGGCCTGAACTGAAAAGTTAAGTGTCAAGTAATGCTAAAAAAGTTTTAAAGGTATTGAAGTCTTAACTGAATTAGATCCACAATCCCTTATATGTAATTCCAAATCCACAAAACTCTGAAAGCTTTGCTATGTCTGGTGCACATTCATTAGGTGGCAAAACCTGCGCTGCAGAGATGTGATGCTCTGAACAGGCTCACCTTCCCCAGTGTGAACACGATACGCCTCACTCACTGCAAAACTCTCCTAGTGGCTGATAATGGGGTGCTGTGCTAGACCCCATTGATGGGGCAAAGGAATATACATATATGCACCATATTACCTTTCTAACATTCACATATTTCTGAGTTCTGAAGCACATCTGGCCCCAAAGGTTGGAGATAAGGGATTGTGGACCTGGGTAAGAACAAAAAAAGATTCAACCAAGTCTTTAGGGATATCAGTTTAATAACAGTTTCATCAGTGCCCCACAAAGGTAAGTTTCCTCTGGAATTCTAGTTATGCCCTATGTACTCAGGTGATTCAAATTCTTCCCCTCACTCTGAAATGCTGTGGTTGCTCTCTCTGTTTACACAAGCTGCTACGACTGTCCTTTCCTTGTCTGCTGTCCTCCTAACAGCACCCAAGTATGTTTCATATGTTCCAGAATTCTTCCTCTCAGCTCCATCACTCACCCCCATCACATGATGGTGAGAGAAGGCGCTTTACAGGGACCACCGTCCTCCAAGGCTGGAGTAGCCAGGCCTCATCTCAGGATGGCAGGGAGAACCGGCAGCCTTCCCAGGCAGCTCACCTTACCATTAGGCCTGAGTTTGACACCCTTTCCCACCCAATCCCTGCATCGCTCGGCTCTCAAGGAGTCTTACAATTATTGAGATGTTCCATTTAAACGTTCACAACTGCATTAGAAAATGTGCCATTTTATTAGGCATTAAAAAACCTTTCCCACATATTAACAGGCTATTTATAAGTTTGAGCTAAAGGAAATTCCTCCAATTTATACTCACTTATGAGGGTTTTCTTGTTCATCAACTTAAAGAAAAAAAAAAGAAAGCAAACTCCAAATTTTGTCTTATAAAAGAGGTTTATATCAGAATCCCATATATAACAAAAAAGATTAACTGTTTCAATTTTATTAAGGAACCACCTTCCTTTCAAGACCTATTCAATTGCTACTATTGTCACTGCATTGTCAAAGTAAAAATCCTTAATTTTGTTACAATAGTGGTGAAGGAGTGTTGATCAACATGTTCCTGAAACCACGCACCTGAACAATGGCCTGCCTTTGTATTCTTCTCTGTTCTATCAAGGCTTCTTCATCTTCCTCCTCAACATCGAAGTCTTCAAGGCTTAGAAAAAATTACACACATCCGTGTAATTAACTTCAAACACAGAGACTCCAAAAGCATTACGTTTATACATTTTAAAAAAATAAAAGCTGGAAAATGTAGGTCATCAGTACATTGAGCAAAAATCTTAAGCCACCCCACTCTATCCTTGCTTTCGAACTGTCCTGGTTTGGAATCCTGGCAAGTAACTTAACCTTCTACATCTCATTTTCCTCCTCACCTGTTTCATAGCACAAAGACTGGGAACAAAAGAAAGATGCCTAAGTTTAAAAGTCATCACTAGCTGTGCCTTGTAGTAAAGTCATTTCATCTCCGCAGCCCTCGTTTCCACACCTATACAACAAGAGGGGGGCTGGGATACACAAGTAAACTGCTACCTTTTCTGGGTCACAGAAGCCTTTGAGAGCTATAGATCCTTTCCCCACCCAAAATGCACAGGTAGACATTTGCACACAAACTGAAGGGAAAGTGGCTCTCCCTGCAAACACTGCCCCGAGCGGTTCAGATGGTCCCCCAAGAACCCCGCACTCTTCATGATCGCTCCTAGCGCAGCCCTTTCTACGACCTGCTGGGTGTTCACTGCAGAGGTGTAAGCGACCTGCACTTGGAAGGTACCAGGTCTGCGCAGGACACTTTCCCTCCACTCAGCCCTCTTCTCTCCCAGCTCCAACCAGGGCTCCTCAGCTCAAGCGCTGCTAACACTAGGACGGTTCTGTGCGGTGGGGCATATCCTATGCACCGGAGGATGCAGAACAGTGTCCCTGGCCTCCCGCTACTAGATGACAACTAAACAGGTCTTCAGGCATCACCAAAACATCCCAGGGAGGCAAAGCTCCCCCCGCTGAGAACCACTGCTCTGAATTCGTCTCACTTGTTTTTGAGATGTGCCATTTAGACAACGAAGTTTGCATTAAAAACTGTCCCCGCGAGTTTATTAGGCTGAACATTTCTGCATTTTCCACACTATAACAGGCACAGCAAGTGTGTACCGTTTACACAAAATGCAAAGTCTACACTTAGTAAAAAAAATCCCCCCACCAAAACTGGTAACTGAGATTGGCAGGATACCTCTATGGTTCCTAATGAAAATATAGAAGGAAAGGCTCGTGATAAAGTGACGGCCCATATTCACCCCAGCCAAACCCAAATTCAGACAACCATGACCTCTGTCACATAACCTATAAAACCTGCACAGAAGATGAACTTAAATTCAGGGTCAAATTAATGTATTTGCTTAAAATATTCAGAAGGAAATTAAAGATTTCCAAGTCAAACAGTGTTTCTCTGATTTGGAAAAAGGAAATTATAGGAAAGTTCCGTTCTTACTTATCATCAGATGAAGATTCCTGCTCAACTTTCATTCCTTCAGAAAGACTTCCTTTAAATTTATCTTCCTTTACTTTGCTTCTGCTCCTACGTCTACGACCACCCCGTGACCGAGACCGCCTTCTCAGGCGTGATCTGCTCCTTCGACCTCTGTCCCTGTTTGAGGAGAAGAAGAAGACATGTTTTAAAGGTCAATTAAAGCTGAGGAGGCTGTGAGTTTGCTGGGCGTAGGGGTAGTACAGGGACTCTCTGTACCTTTCAAAAGTTCAGCTCTGTTGTGAATCCAAAAGCGTTCTAAAAGTCAAGTCTTTAAAAACGGTTAAAATTTTTAAACAAAATTAACACACCATCAGCAAGATATGGATACCCAGCCTAACTGACGACAACTAAACCACAGCTACTCTTCTTATCAACTACAAAGGGGCGCGAGGGAACTGTCGGGCTCTGTACCTCGATGGCAGCTGTGCAACCACACATCTGTCGAAACTCACAACTTTACAACAAAAAGGGTGAATTTTACTTTATGTAAATAATATATCTCGATAAACTTGATTTTTAAAAAGATCACTGCTGAATAAAGTACGGGAAAGACAAAGGTGACAGAAATTATAAGTCTAGTTAATATGGCCCTCAGACATTGTTATAAATGCCCTGTTAACCAAACAGAAAGTGACTTCAGAGTGCAAGTATGAAGGTGGGAGTCTGTGTGCGACAGTGCTGTGGGACCCCAAGAGAAGGCCGTGAGTCTACAGAGGGCTGATAAACTAGGTTCATGTCACATCTGACCATGTTTATCTCAGACTTCTTCTGAAAACTTACTAAAACAACATTAAAAGGAACAATGACAAAATAAAACCTTCAGTCAAAGACAATGTGAAGAGATGTGACAACAGATACCAATAAAAGCTTGAAACATGCAAAGTGGACAGAAAAGCAGCAGCAGATCAAATCTAAATCTTAGTCCAATAGGGACACACAAGGTAAGTAAGAAACAAGTCAGTGCCTGCCACAAAGCCCCAGAAAGTCTCAAGATCTGGAGATACTGTATCCTCTGAAGGATGGAGTACAAGGGAAAAGCTAAAGAGAATTGGCTGAAATCCTTTAGGAGCAGCTTGACTTGGTATATTCCCCTTTCTGACTCAGTGGAGAATGCCACCGGCCGCCCCTCCCCACACTACCGCAGGAAACTTAATATTCACTTTACAGAGAGGTAGTGGTGGTTGTGAAAACTGGCCCACGGTACTGGAGGGCACTGCACTGGGAAGAGAAGGGTTAAGGGGGGACCCACATTATTTAGGACCAGAACTCTACTGGCAGCCATGTCTTACTCTCCAGCAGACGAGGAGATTCTGGAAAACTCACAAGCCCAAAAGGAAAGATCTACAGTCACTGATACGCTAATCCGCCACCAAACTGCAAGTTCCAGGTTGTCCGAATGGAAGAAAGCTTCCATCTAGCGTTCTAAACCAGAATAGAAAAATAAATAAATAAACAGTCATCTGCGACTCTCCTGGCAGTCCAGTGGTTAGGACTCTGTACTTCCACGTCAGGGGGACCAGGTTCCATCCCTGGTCAGAGACCTAAGTTCCTACTCTCATGGAGAGGATAGGCAGATGAATCGGAATAGGCAGCAAGGGAGGATCCACCTGGTGGAGGAAAGTCCTCAAATGAAAAGGCAAACAAGCAGCCAAAGAAATCTGGGTAGAAACAATACACAGGGTAGAGGAGAGACTACAGAGAAGAAAAGCGCCACAAAATAGACTCATTATCATCTATGACATAAAGATGCTACTTCCATAAAATGAGAGTAAAATGTTATTAAAAAACAGCCAACAAGGTCTTGGAAATTTAAAAAATTATGAGTGGGCAGAAGGGAGAAAAACAAAATCAACAGAAAGGTAAGAAGGCAGATTGAGAAAGCTTCTCAAGACTGAAAGTAAAACAAAAGGACAAACATAAAAGATGAGCGAGAAACACATTCACAGAAAGAGAGACAAAATGAAAAGGCAGAGACTTCGTACCAGATGAAGGAACAAGATAAAACCCCAGAAGAACAACTAAATGAAGGAGAGATAGGCAACCATCCAGAAAAAGAATTCCGAATAATGATAGTGAAGATGATCCAGGACGTTGGAAAAAGAATGGAGGCAAAGATCGAGAAGATGCAAGAAATGTTTAACAAAGGCCTAGAAGAATTAAAGAACAAACAAACAGAGATGAACAATACAATAGCTGAAATGAAAAATACACTAGAAGGAATCAATAGCAGAATAACTGAGGCAGAACAACGGATAAGTGACAAGGAAGACAGAATGGAGGAATTCACTGCTGTGGAACAGAATAAAGAAAAAAGAATGAAAAGAAATGAAGACAGCCTAAGAGACCTCTGGGATAACATTAAACACAACAACATTTGCATTATAGGGGTCCCAGAAGGAGAAGAGAGAGAGAAATGACCCGAGAAAATATCTGAAGAGGTTATAGTCAAAAATTTCCCTAACATGGGAAAGGAAATAGCCACCCAAGTCCAGGAAGCACAGAGTCCCAGGCAGGATAAACCCAAGGAGAAACAAACATTACTGAAATCAACAAGGGAAAAATGACAAATAACATACAAGGGAACTCCCATAAGGTTAACAGCTGATTTCTCAGCAGAAACTCTACAAGCCAGAAGGGAGTAGCACCATATATTCAAAGTGATGAAAGGGAAGAACCTACGATCAATATTACTCTACCCAGCAAAGATCTCATTCAGATTCGATGGAGAAATCAAAAGCTTTACAGACAAGCAAAAGCTAAGAGAATTCAGCCTATCAAACCAGCCCTACAACAAATGCTAAAGGAACTTCTCTAAGTGGGAAACACAAGAGAAGAAAAGGACCTACAAAAACACACCCATAACAATTAAGAAAACGGTAATAGGAAGACAAATATCGATAATTACCTTAAACGTGAAAGGATTAAATGCTCCCACCAAAAGACACAGGCTTGCTGAATGGATACAAAAACAAGACCCATATATATGCTGTCTACAAGAGACCCACTTCAGACCTAGGGACACAAACAGACTGAAAGTGAGGGGATGGAAAAAGATACTCTATGCAAATGGAATCAAATGAAAGCTGGAGTAGCAATACTCACATCAGATAAAACAGACTTAAAAATAAAGGCTGTTACAAGAGACAAGGAAGGACACTACATAATGGTCAAGGGATCACTCCGAGAAAACAATTATAAATATTCACGCACCCAACATAGCAGCACCTCAATACATAAGGCAACTGTTAATAACTATAAAGGAGGAAATTGACAGTAACACAATAATAGTGGGGGACTTAAACACCTCACTTACACCAATGGACAGATCATCCAGACAGAAAATTAATAAGGAAACACAAACTTTAGATGACACAAGAGACCAGATAGATTTAATTGATATTTAAAGGACATTCCATCCCAAAACAGCAGATTACACTTTCTTCTCAAGTGCACACAGAACATTCTCCAGGATTGATCAAAACTTGGGTCACAAATCAAACCTCAGTAAATTTAAGAAAACTGAAATCACAACAAGCATCATTTCCGACCACAATGCTATGAGATTAGAAATCAATTACAGGGAAAAGAACGTAAAAAACACAAACACACGGAGGGTAAACAATACGCTACTAAAGAGAGTCACTGAAGAAATCAAAGAGGAAATCTAACAATACCTGGAGACTAATGACAATGAAAACACGATGATCCAAAACCTATGGGATGCAGCAAAAGCAGTTCTAAGAGGGAAATTGATAGCAATACAAGCCTATCTCAAGAAACAAGAAAAATCTCAAATAAACAATCTAACCTTGCACCTAAAGGAACTAGAGAAAGAAGAACAAACAAAACCCAAAGTTAGTAGAAGGAAAGAAATCATAAAGATCAGAGCAGAAATAAGTGAAATAGAAACAAAGAAAACAATAGCAAAGATCAATAAAACTAAAAGCTGGTTCTTTGAGAAGATAAACAAAATTGATAAACCTTTAGCCAGACTCATCAAGAAAAAGAGGAAGAGGACTCAAATCAATAAAATTAGAAATGAAAAGGAGAAGTTACAATGGACACCACAGAAATACAAAGCATCGTAAGAGACTACTACAAGCAACTCTATGCCAATAAAATGGACAACCTGGAAGAAATGGGCAAATTCTTAGAAAGGTATAACCTTCTAAGAATGAACTAGGAAGAAATAGAAAATATGAACAGACCAATCACAAGTAATGAAATTGAAACTGTGATCAAAAATCTTCCAACAAACAAAAGTCCAGGACCAGATGGCTTCACAGGTGAATTCTATCAAACATTTAGAGAAGAGCTAACACCCATCCTTCTCAAACTCTTCCAAAAAACTGCGGAGGAAGGAACACTCCCAAACTCATTCTATGAGGCCACCATCACCCTGATACCAAAACCAGACAAAGAAACTACAAAAAAAAAAAAAATTACAGACCAAAATCACTGATGAATACAGATGCAAAAATCCTCAACAAAATACTAGCAAATGGAATCCAACAACACATTAAAAGGATCATACACCATGATCAAGTGGGATTTATCCCAGGGATGAAAGCCTTCTTCAATATACGCAAATCAATCAATGTGATACACCATACTAACAAACTGAAGGAGAAAAACCATATGATCATCTCAATAGATGCAGAAAAAGCTTCTGACAAAGTTCAACACCTATTTATGATAAAAACTCTGTAGAAAGTGGGCATAGAGGGAACCAACCTCAACATAATAAAGGCCATATATGACAAACCCACACCAAACATCATTCTCAATGGTGAAAAACTGAAAGCATTTCCTCTAAGATCAGGAACAAGACAAGGATGTCCACTCTCACCACTATTATTCAACATAGTTTTGGAAGTCCTAGCCACAGCAATCAGAGAAGAAAAAGAAATAAAAAGAATACAAATTGGAAAAGAACAAGTAAAATTGTCACTGTCTGCAGATGACATGATACTATACATAGATAATCCTAAAGATGCCACAAGAAAACTACTAGAGCTAGTCAATGCATTTGGTAAAGTTGCAGGATACAAAATTAATGCACCGAAATCTCTTGCATTCCTATACACTAACAACTAAATATCAGAAAGAGAAATTAAGGAAACAATTCCATTCACCATTGCAACAAAAAGAATAAAATACCTAGGAATAAACCTACCTAAGGAGATAAAAGACCTGTACTCAGAAAACTATAAGACACTGATGAAAGGAATCAAAAATGACACAAACAGATGGAAACATATACCATGTTCTTGGATGGAAGAATCAATATTGCGAAAATTTCTACATTACCCAAAGCAATCTAGAGATTCAATGCAATCCCTATCAAATTACCAGTGGCACTTTTTACAGAACTAGAACAAAAAATCTTAAAATCTGTATGGAGACACAAAAGACCCCGAATAACCAAAGCAGTCTTGAAGGAAAAACACGGAGATGGAGGAATCAGACTACATTACAAAGCTACAGTAATCAAGACAATATGGTACTGGCACAGAAACAGAAATATAGATCAATGGAACAGGATATAAAGCCCAGAGATAAACCGACACACCTATGGTGAACTAATCAATGGCAAAGGAGGCAAGAATATACAATGCAGAAAAGACAGTCTCTTCAATAAGTGGTGCTGGGAAAACTGGAGAGCTACATGTAAAAGAATGAAATTAGAACACTCCCTAACACCATACACAAAAATAAACTCAAAATGGATTAGAGACCTAAATGTAAGACCAGACACTATAAAACTCTTAGAGGAAAACATAAGCAAAACACTCTGACATAAATCACAGCAACATCTTTTTTGATCCACCTCCTAGAGTAATGGGAATAAAAACAAAAATAAACAAATGGGACCTAATGAAACGTCAAGGCTTTTGCACAGCAAAGGAAACCATAAACAAAACGAAAAAACAACCCTCAGAATGGGAGAATATATTTGCAAACTAATCAACAAAGGATTAATCTCCAAAATATATAAAAAACTCATGCAGCTCAATATTAAAAAAACAAACAACCCAATCCAAAAATGGGCAGAAGACCTAAATAGACATTTCTCCAAAGACATACAGATGGCCGAGAAGCACGTGAAAAGCTGCTCAACATCACTAATTATTAGTGAAATGCAAATCAAAACTACAATGAAGTATCACCTCACACCAGTTAGAATGGGCATCATCAGAAAATCTACAAACAACAAATGCTGGAGAGGGTGTGGAGAAAAGGGAACCCTCTTGCACTGTTGGTGGGAATGTAAATTAATACAATCACTATGGAGAACAGTATGGAGGTTCCTTAAAAAACTAAAAATAGAATTACCATATGACCCAGCAATCCCACTACTGGGCATATACCCAAGAAAACCATAATTCAAAAAGACACGTGCACCCCAATGTTCATTGCAGCAGTACCTACAATAGCCAGGTCATGGAAGCAACCTAAATGTCCATCGACAGACGAATGGATAAAGAAGATGTGGTACATATATACAATGGAAATATTACTCAGCCATAAAAAAGAATGAAATTGGGTCATTTGTAGAGACGTGGATGGATCTAGAGACTGTCATACAGAGTGAAATAAGTCAGAAAGAGATAAACAAATATCGTATATTAACACATATATGTGGAACCTAGAAAAATGGTACAGATGAACTGGTCTGAAGGGCAGAAATAGAGACACATATGTAGAGAACAAACGTATGGACAACAGAGGGGAAAGCGGTAGGGGGCAGTGGTGGTGGAGTTTGGGAATGACATAAAAGAACCTGCTGTATAAAAATAAAATAAAATAAATTTAAAAAAAAAAGATGAGAGAGGGGGAAGTCAGTGTAACAATTTATAAGGTCTAATTGGAAAAAATCCAGAAAATAATGGGGGAGAAAGCAAACAAAAACATGAGAAAATTTCCCAGTACAGGCAGCCATAATCTCCCTGCTTTAAAGGGCCTATCTAGTGCCCCGCAAAATAAGTGGAAAAGAAGGAGCTGCTCATCAAGGCATTATTACAGTGAAATTTCGGAACACAGGACATTTCTTATAAAAAGAGAAAGAAAAAAGCAAGTCCTATAAAGAAACGCCCTCTTATCAGAGGAGGACTTCTGAATAGCAATAAGGGAAGCTAGAAATCAGTGGAATAACAGTTTAAAAATTCTTAAGAAAATGATCTCAAACTAGAATTCTATTCCTTGATAAATCAGCAATGAGAATAACAGGCATTTTTTTAGAGACACAGTTCCCCAAAATTGTCCTTTATGTTCACTTTCCTCAAAAAGCTATTGGAGATGCATTAGCAAACAAGGAGGTAAAGCAAGAAACTGGATACAGGAAACGGAATCACAACGTCAGAGAAGAACAAGGGACTCTGGAAAAGGGAAGCAAATCCTACGCAAACTACCGTCAGCTTGGAGCCAGAAGGCTGGGAGCATGAGAGTCCTCTCTTCCCCTCTCCCACCGACTGCTTGCTCTGGAATGAACGGTATGTATACGATCACAATGATTACATTAACCTCGACCATGTCCATCTGCAAGAAATGTGATGAAACTGGGCAGAAGAGAAACGTGTGAGGAACAGTATTAAAAAAACTAATGAAACCAAAACATATGGCAATAACTTAAAAAAATTTAGACAAACACACTATCAAGGCATTTCCACTTCTGAGAATCTAGTACACAAAAACATTCAAAGAGGGCTTCCCTGGTGGCGCAGTGGTTGAGAGTACACCTGCCGATGCAGGGGACGCGGGTTCGTGCCCCGGTCCGGGAAGATCCCACATGCTGTGGAGCGGCTGGGCCTGTGAGCCATGGCCGTTGAGCCTGCGCGTCCGGAGCCTGTGCTCCTCAACAGGGGAGGCCACAACAGTGAGAGGACCACATACCGCAAAAAAAAAAAAAAAAAACATTCAAAGATACATACATAAAGACTGGTTTCTACTGCTGTGAGTTAAAAGAGATCTTCACCCAAAGAGTCTTTCACGTCTACTGAGGACATCGTCTCCAAGTCGTGTTCTTAAGAGGACCAAATACAAGTTCACAGAAAAATAAATACAGAGCTGCAACTATGGAATGACAGGATACTCATTTATTACTGTGATCTAGCCTGCTAGTTAAAAGAAAAATCATAAGCCTAGTTCATTTAGTATTTATCTCGCTTTAAAACAGAGGAAAAAAAATGTCCTACTTAAAAAAAAAAAAAGATTGTGTTTTTAACGAACATGGATTTATATAAATTTGAAGGAAAACTCTATTAAAGAAACATCAGTGTGTGTGAAACATCACACGTTGGTAATAGAAAACTATACGGCGTCACAGCTACAATTTTTCAGAGAAAACTGTTTGTTAAGAAAACCTACCAACTGAGCTTCAAAACAGTCAGAGTTTGACGGATCAAACGGGTGTCTTTACCTTCTCCGAGGAGACCGGCTCCTTCTTCTGGGAGATCGGCTTCGTCTGAGGGGGGAGCGGGACCTCCTCCTAACAGGAGATCTACTGGCTCTTCTTCGGGCTGGAGACCACCTACTGATTGGGCTGGCATCTTTTGACCTTTCCCGCCTACTGAGGATGTCATCTCGAGGTCGTGTTCTTAAGGAGACCAAATACAAGTTCAAAGAAGAATAAATCAAATCAGAATAAATGAATTTCTTCTGCATGTAAAGAACACTTGAAGAAAGGGCACATTAACCTAAAGGTAGTAAACACAGATTAATAAGTTTTATAACAAAAATTCAGATGATCACAGTGACATCTGGTGTTACGGCAGACACACAATAGAAGGTCTATTTCCTCTGGTCTCACAATTTGAAGAATTATTAAAGATTATTCATATTGTTAAAGCCACTGATTTTAATTTCAGATAAACAAATAAAACTTGCCCAAGTGAGTAATAATATTCCATTCCCTTGGTTTGAATACTGTTTTCTTTTTAAATTTTTGACATTTTTGCAATTAAGAGCCTTATTTTTAATGTATCAATTAAGAATAAAACCCCCCTTAAAAGTCAACATTGGGCTTCCCTGGTGGCGCAGTGGTTGGGAGTCCGCCTGCTAATGCAGGGGACGCAGGTTCGTTCCCCGTCCGGGAAGATCCCACATGCTGCGGAGCGGCTGGGCCCGTGAGCCATGGCCGCTGGGCCTGTGCGTCCGGAGCCTGTGCCCCGCGCCGGGAGAGGCCACGGCAGTGAGAGGCCCGCGTAACGCCCCCCCAAAAAAAAAAAAAAAAAAAACAAAAAAAAAAAAGTCAACATTAACCTCAGAAGAGGAAATACAGGTAAGAGCTTAGGGAAAAGGACAGTCCACCTAGTCATCGAAGTAAATATTGGTATAACTTATCTGGAAGGAAATGTGGCAGTTAACTTTCTAAAATGTAAACGTACATAATCTCAGACTGCAATTCCACTTCTATGAATCTATTCTAAAAGAAACTTAACACAGAACCAATGGATGTCTTTGCAAACAATCATGAAAAACTGGAACCAACCTCAACTTTCGTCAGTTTCAACAAGGGAATGGTTAAATATATTATGGTACGTCTACACTGTGAAATACCATGTTGCTATTATTGATATATGAAGAATTAAAAACGATCCTTATGTATTGTCACAGAAGTGTTTCATGAAAAAAGAAAATCACTGTTGACATAAATAGTATGAATCCTATTTTTAAGAAAAAAAGGCATACATACAATTGTATGTGCATAGTAAAGGGGCTAGAAAGAGACAGTCTTCTTTGGAGTAGCAGCAGAGGAGGGATGGAAAAAGTGAATTTACAGGCTTCCAGCACGATTTAAATTTCTCTTTAATTAGCATGTATCTCTTCTGCAACTAAAAATAAAAATTTGTTTCAAATATTCAACTCTAGTCCTTGATAAACTCCTCCTCAGAATTTCCTTTTCAAACTGAAAGCAACAGAAAGAGAACAGGACCTTAAGAACGACGTCAGATAACACCAGCAACACTGTCTCCACAGAGCTGCAGGCAGAGCCATTTCATTACACTGCTTAGAAGAGTCAACAGGATCTCTTAAGATACAGCACTTTGAAAATAGCATTCTTGAAGCTTCTCAAAACATAGGATGATTTATTTAAACTTCAAGGCCAGTTCAGATTTATACCCATACACAGGAAACATTAACATGCAACAGTAGATGGCTAGGAATTCAGTTATCTTTGCATGGTATAAGCCGACATTCTTTTAGAAACTTGGTTGGTAATTTCTCATGTCTAATTACTGAATATAAAGACATTAAAAAATCAGTTTCTAAAGTAGCTTTTGGACTAATCTAAACAACACCCTCCCCTCTCCGCCAAAATCCCTTCCGTGCCTCTACTCATCAGTTCTATGACCCTAGGTAAGTTAGATAACCTCTCAATCTATTTTCTCATTTATAAATTAAGTATGATTTACTTCACTCTGTATTAAGTCAGAAAGAGAAAAACGAATACCGTATGCTAACAACTATATATGGAAACTAAAAAAGCAGTACTGATGAACCTTGTGGCAGGATAGGAATAAAGACGCAGATGTGGAGAACGGACTTGAGGACTCGGGGAGGGGGAAGGGCAAGCTGGGACGAAGTGAGAGAGTGGCATGGACATATACACACTACCAAACGTAAAATAGACAGCTAGTGGGAAGCAGCCGCATAGCACAGGGAGATCAGCTCGGTGCTCTGTGACCACCTAGAAGGGTGGGACAGGGAGGGTGGGAGGGAGGCTCAAGAGGGAGGGGATATGGGGATATATGTATACATATAGTTGATTCAATTTGTTGTACAGCAGAAACTAACACAACATTGTAAAGCAATTATACTCCAATAAAGATGTGAAAAAAAATGATGACCAAAAAAAAATTAAGTATGAGGATCACTCCACTTCCTGAGAGACAATCATGAGAACTTATGAGAAAAGAACTGATGGACCAAATGTACATGAAATATTTTCATTATTATTGATAAAAAATAAAATCACTTTACACTATTCTTCCTAAACTTAAGAGGTACTATTTATTTTTTTCAATG
This sequence comes from Globicephala melas, assembly GCF_963455315.2. NCBI lineage: Eukaryota > Metazoa > Chordata > Mammalia > Artiodactyla > Delphinidae > Globicephala > Globicephala melas. The sequence goes on from NC_083324.2 coordinate 100,102,585, forward strand.
AGATTACAAGTATATGAATTAGTAACAGAAAAAAACTTCCAGTTTTAATTTAATTATATTTTGGGGACCAAAAAAGACAACTGTAGTTCCAATCATATTGTCAGAATTCAAAATCATGTCAATTCAAAAGAATGGACAGATCACAATCCTTAAACTGATACCTCCATTTTTTAAATTGTCAGCCCATACTGTTCAAAGAACAATCCCTACTCTGGAACTATACAATCTCCTTACCCATAAAATGGGCACACATAGACTTATCAGCCAAATTACTTGGATTTAAAGGAGTGATTCTGCACATCAAATACTAAATTAAGAACTTTTAAAATGTCAATAAAATCAAAAATCACCTAGAGTCAAGATACTGACAAAAAAGTGCAAACATTAATATAGTTAGTGGACAGGGTTATACATAACACTATAAAACTCATTACCATCTCATTTTTATTGTCCACAAGTTCTAGTTTCTCCTCTGAAATCTGCTGCAATACAGCTTTGCAGTCAAGTTACCTTGGCGAAGAAAGGCGTCTCCGTTCAGGCTCCCTGCGTTTTCTTTCCAAGGATCGGCTCTTGGCTCTCCTACCAGGAGACAGAGTTCGAGAAGGTGACTTGCTTTGCTTAGACCTTCTATCATTTAAGAGTGGAGATCGACTTCTTCTTGACTTATCACGTTGTTTCGGAGACAAACTTCTTCTCTTGGGACTACGACCAGGTCTTCTACTGGGGGACCTATTTTCTTTCCCAGAGGAAGCATCTTTAGAGGGAGATTTAATTGGCTTCTTCTCTTTATCAGTTTCAGACCTTTTCGATTTTCTCTCTTTGGACCGTGACCTTCTGTCTTTGGATTTACCTCTCAAGTCAATTGGGGATCTAGATTTTTTGCCTCGATCACGACTTCTACTTTCATTTATAATTGGGGATTTTTTCCTATCTTTTGACTTACTTTTATCTTCAATTTTCACCTTGTCATCGGCAGGAGATCTGGCCTTCCCAATCTTCTCTTGAGAGCGCCTTCTAAGGGTAGGAGACTTGGACTTTCTTGCCTGATCTTGAGACTTGCTTCGTTTGGAGGGACTTTTGGACTTTTTCCTCTCCTTTGACTTGCTCCTCGTCACCTTCTCTTTAACTATTTCCACACCTCCCTTACTTTTCTTTTTATCAGACCTATGTCTAGTCCGTTCTTTGGATCTGCTTTTACTTCGTTTTTTTGTACTATTTTTATTGTCCATAAGTTCAAGTTTCCCCTTCGTACTTGAAGATCTAGTACTAGACCTATTTCCATTTCGTGCCTTTTCATGAATCTCCCCCTCCTCTTCAGAGCCGGACTCATAACCTTGTAATATGAGCCCCATGCCAGACTGGACCTTTCCTTCCATTAACTCATTATCAAGTTCAGCTTTAATCAAGGCCCTCTGTTTCTCCAAGTCTTCCAGCAAAGCTAAATCATCAAGTTTAGTTCTTTTTGCTGGAGACATACCTTCTTTGTCAGAAGCATCAATAACCTCTTTTCTTTTGTGTTTCTTATGTTTATGCTTATGTTTATGTTTTTTATCCTTGTCTTCTTCTGAAGAATGTTTATGTTTCTTATGTTTACTTCTGTGTTTATGCTTCTTTTTTTTGTGACGACTGTGCTTATTTTGAGATTGGTCTTCTGATACCTCTCCATTTTCTTCATTTACACTCTTTTCAGAATTATCAGCATCTTCCATCCTATAAATGTATCAAACACATTTAAAAGTCACATCATTTATCAAGCATTCAGAATCATAACAAAATAATAGCAATGATAAAAAATACATCTCAATGGGATACAAGAAGTTAGTCACTGAAATATTTTATTTCAAAGGTATATGGCAAGAACTGAGTTGAACAGTGATTTAACTTTAATTTGTTTCTAATGGTTGAACTCAAATACCAAAAGTATTACAGGAAATACATAATGGGGGAGGTTAGCATAATTATACTTAATAGAATAAGGAAGGGAATCCAAACCAGGTGCAACAAATTGTTAATGCTGACTTCCTTAAACAGTCACTCAAGTAACTTGGTTTTTAAACCAGCATTTCCCACCAAACTCAACACCAAAGGAACCCCCCTCCCATTTTCTTTTTCCGTAAAACATTAGTAATGACATATATTGGGACACTCATCTCCGTCTCCGCTTGGATTCAGAAATATATATATATTTAAATCTCTAGCGCCAATACAGAGCTGCGCCCGAAAGCAGCAGTCCCTTCATGCGCACAGGCGGCTGCTGGCTGATGCTGATATTGTAAACACATCCCGAGGGTTAAAAACTTCAAAGTTGGGCTTCCCTGGTGGTGCACTGGTTGAGAGTCTGCCTGCCGATGCAGGGGACACGGGTTCGTGCTCCGGGCCGGGAAGATCCCACATGCCGCGGAGCGGCTGGGCCCATGAGCCATGGCCGCTGAGCCTGTGCGTCTGGAGCCTGTGCTCCGCAACGGGAGAGGCCACAGCAGTGAGAGGCCCACGTACCGCAAAAAAAAAAAAAAAAAAAAAGGGTGAGTAACACTGTCCTAAAGAATGAGTAAGAAATCAACCACAAGGGTTAAGGGGTACTTTAGATATAGGAAAAAAGATCAGTGTTACCAGGGCGTCAAACTTGTGGAAGAGACTGGTCTAACGGAGATTAAGATCTCAAGTGGACCAATTCCAGATGAAAAGATATAGTATGGGATTCTGGAAGCACACGGTTGAGACAGTCAGAGGCTCAGGAACTGCAAGGTTAAGCTACTGGATGGATGGTCTGTAATGATACTGCTGTTATGGTCCTCCAGCCAGGTCTCAGTCTTCAATACACTTGGGGGATGAGGGGCGGGGCGAGCAGCCAACACAGCACAGCATGCTTGTGAAGTTACTCGCTCACAACAATGAGGGGGTGTGGAGAACATGGAGAACATACAACTACCACATGGCACGAACTTTGAATTTGGGGTGCCAGACTGCCAATGTCCGTTTCTGGCACTATGCACTGTGGGAAAGGAGAAAGTATTAAACGATGCTGCAGAGGAAGCCGTGTCTGCAGCTGAGTCAGGTTTCAGTCTGGCCTGACTTCTCTCAGATGTGGTATAAGAAGACACAGGATAGATGAAGTAGTGTTCTGGGATCATCAAATTTTCTCAGAGATTTGGAAAAGGAAAGTGTAATTTTTGTGTTTAAAAAAGAAAAAACCAACATGGCTTTATCAAGGAGGGGGGAAAAATCACAGATTTAGGGTGAAGATACAAAGACATTTCAACTTTGATCCTTGTATAGACTACAACCTCATACAGGTAACCACCTCCCTTCCCCAGAATCTCCCAGCCCACAGTCTAGAAGGTGAGCTATGTGTCGGTTTTTCTGAACCTTGAGTTACAGAGAGAAAAGCTTGAGAAAAACAGAACTAGGCTAATTCAAGATACAGAAGTAGGTACGGAGAACCTTTTTAAGGTCGGGAAGGGTTTTCAGGTATATAAAATCTCAGTGTCCGAAGTACAAAATTCTAGTCAATAAGCTAAAACCCAAACAATGTAGGGCAGCGGTCCCCAACCTTTTTGGCACCAGGGACCGGTTTCATGGAAGACAGGTTTTCCACGGACGGGGTAGCGGGGGATGGTTCAGGCAGAAACACGAGCGACGGGGAACCACAGGGAGCCATGGGGAGCGGCAGATGAAGCTTCGCTCGCTCACCTCCTGCTGTGCGGCCCGGTTCCTAACAGGCCACGCACCAGCGCACCAGTAACGATCCGCAGCCGGGGAGTTGGGGACCCCTGATCTAGGGAATTCCCTGGTGGTCCAGTGGTTAGGACTCCATGCTCTCACAGCCAAGGGCCTGGGTTCAATCCCTGGTTGGGGACCTAAAATCCCAGAAGCTGCACAGTGCAGCAAAAAAACAAACTCAAACCATCTGAAGACCCTCTAAGTATCCTCAAGAAAAAGGAGAGTTGGGTGGTAAGGTCTCCAGAGCCAGACTACCTGGGCTCAGTTCCTGGTCTCACTACTTACTAGTCATGTGGCCTTAGGTGAGTTTAAGCTTGCTGGAGAAAGGAGCAGTACCCACCTCAAGGCACGCGGTAAGGACAGCACAGTGCTGGTTAACAGACATCAAGGATAGCGAGGCCTAGCACAACCCTAGGGCCCCAAAAGTAAGTCGTTCTTATTGTTCAGACACTGGATAAATGTGCTCCCCACTGTGGATACTGTGCAGCTGCAGACAGACACTAAGAGTGTTATTTTAAGGAATCCTGGCGGGAGCGAGGATCCTCAAGTCAAACGGCCTTGTTCCAACGCTGCCTGCAATGGGACACCTCTAATGTGACCTTAGACAAGCTACTCCCCTGGGCCTCAGTTTCCTCCACTGTAAAAACGGGGGACATAACAGTACTGGCAAATCACAGGTTTGTCGCAGCAATGAGTTCATACAAATTAAACTGTCACACAAAGTGCTCAAGAAGTACTGCCTCTGCCTATGTCCCCAGGACAGATGAGACTTCACATTCAAGGAGGTGGACGGGACTCGCCTAAGGGCAGGTGTATCTCAAGCTGATGAGAAGGCTGGTATTACATTCAAAGTCAGAGCTCTTGCATTTGCTCAAAGATGCTTTTAAAATGTCAGGTCATGTCACCACTCTGAGTGAAAACTGACTACTGTTTCCTACCTTATTCAGAGCAAAAACTTAAACTCTCTCTGAGTCCTATACTATCAGCCCAACCCGTCCACCACCCTGAACCCCTCGTTCCCTCCCACCCTCACTGCTCTCCTCCCACAGCAGGGGCTCTCCCACCAAAGGGCCTGGCACGCTTCCCCCAGACACAGCGCCGCTGCCCCTCGCCCACCTCAGGCCTTTGCTCAAATTACACTTCCTCAGCCAGGCCTCCGGGCCAGTTCCTTTTAACTGCTACCCCACCCTAGCCCACACAGATGCGCTTTCTCTGCTTAACTGCCCTCCACTTAATAGAATTCTTATTCATCTCTCCCTATTGTAACACAAGCCCTAAGAGGGCAGGATCTGAATCTGTTTAGCTCGATGCTCTATCCCCGAGGCCCATAAGATGATCTAAGCTAGAGCAGGTACTCAGTATTTGTTGTGTCAAAGAAACGATCTACATGGAGTAACATATAGAAACGGTATCACTGACTACAGATGGTTTACACTGTCTGCACCCGCACTCGCAGCTCTTGACGGTGAACGCTTTTCACTCACTCACACCCCCAGTGCCCCATACAGTGCACGTGCCTATTTCTTGACGGCAAGACCCTCAAACGATTTAAATTTAACCACCTCCCGCAGAAAAATCTGCTCTTTTAACCCTTTTCCAACGCTTCCTATAATTTACAAGTCTTCCAAGGAGTTTCAATCAAAATTCTTAAGAGTTTACCCACAGGGGGCTTCCCTGGTGGTGCAGTGGTTGAGAGTCCGCCTGCCGATGCAGGGGACACGGGTTCAGGCCCCGGTCCGGGAAGATCCCACATGCCGCGGAGCAGCTGGGCCCGTGAGCCATGGCCACTGAGCCTGCGCGTCCAGAGCCTGTGCTCCGCAATGGGAGAGGCCCGCGTACCGCAAAAAAAAAAAAAAAAAAAAAGAGTTTACCCACAGAGGAAGTAATTTCCTTCAAAAGAAAATCAAGCTCCTAAAGCCTCAGAATGAAGACTGACATCGCGGTTCCCAATGTTACTAAACAGTCATTCCCATGAGTGACCCCAGTTTTCCTTGTAACTTAATGAATGTAATTCAAGAAATAATGACTAGGCTGCTAATGAAACGCTACCAGTGCCTTAGGGCCAGCTAGGCTAACCTTAATAACTAACCCCAGAGTTCCCCTATACTGGGGTTAGGCAGAGAGCAGACCTTCAGCCTCCTCCGTTGATCTCTCAAGGCAAATTTCAAAGAAAATAACGAGTGAAGTCTGACTAGGTAAACCAGGGAAAGTTGAACTCAACGAGTAAGTGAACTCGTAACATATCACATATAACGCACGAGCTTGTGCTAGGTCAGTTAATTGAGGTTCATTATCAACAACGCTCTTCTAAGCTTTAGGAAAAGGTTTCTTGTAAAGAAACCTGATCATCTTCCTGGATGTGGCTCATATACAAGCTGCATACACATGACTTTATACTTTAACATTTACACCTGGCAGCCTAACGCTACACGTTTAGCAGGTGTGCGTCTACACTCAGCTGGTCTACAACAGGTTGTCCTAAACCAGTACTTACTGAGAGCTGAGTAACAGCCTTCAAATCTCACTTGGAAACAAGGCTGAATTCAAAGTGCAGACAGTATGGAAGTGTTAAGCAGTATTCATTCACGTGTCTGGTTAAATACATTGTACAAGTTTCACCCTTCAAACAACCCAGGGGCATCTGGCACAATGAAAATAGCCATGGAACAACTTTAAAATAGTGACCAGTTACCAACCTCTAGCGTTATTTTAACTTCCTCTTTCACATATTTTTTTCAAAGAATATTCTTAATAACATCTTATTCGGGAAGCATTCAATTCATGCTTTGCAGTTGGGGGCAAGGGGGAGCAAAATGAATGCCACTGCATTTTATAAGGAAAATAATTAAGCCTGTTTCTCTGACTATGTAGATGTAAAAATGAAAATGGATTCAAAAGACCAACTAGTCTTAAAACGAACCTTCCTCTGCCCCCCACCTTTTCCAAGTGGGATATTAAGTTTCAAAGAGTTAGAACTGTCATATCATGAAAACGGACCTTTCTAGGACACTGGAAATAAATAAAAATGATTTCAAATGTTAAAGGCTATTTTTAAAAGGAGCCACACTGTATAGCGAGGGACCAGACATTACAGAAGTCAGGAGCAGGGCTCTAGAACTAGACTGCCTGGGTTTCAATCCTGCATCTGTCACTTGGTGTGACCTTGGGCAAGCTAACTTAACTTCTCCATACTTCCGTTTCCTCATCTGTAAAATGTGGGAAATAACAGTATCCACCTCCGTCGGGTTGTTAGAAGGATTGACTGAGGTGATATTTGTTCAGTACCTGGTCTTGGTAAGTGCAAGTAAGTCAATGCATATAAAAATTTAAATGCTTAACCATCGAAAAAGGCTGAACTAAAGAGACTGACAAATGTAAAAGCCACTAAAAGGCCTTCAGGGAGCTTAAAACTATTTTATACCTTTACCTTTTCTAAATGTTCCACTTGGAATAGACTCCATGTAACTGTGAACTCCTCACTGTGTCCTCAAAAAAAAACTACTAAGACACTACATTCCAGCATTCACTGCGGGCAGCCAACAGGGTACCTGCTTTCTTAGCAAACTGTCATTTTCTATGGCAAAACATTTTCAAATAAGTGAAAGTGGGACACACACAGACCACACATTCCATGCAAAACAAGTGTCGAGGAGGGGGGAGGTGGAATTAAAGACTATCTCAGGGTCATTCATACTGCAGGGGCCAAAATAAATATTATTAAATCTAGTGTTATTTGAATATGTAAATAAACATGGCTGAGCCACTCCTCAAAAGGAATCTGAACTGTCCCTGAAATCAAATAAATGGACATACTATAGAACTTTAAACAGATTACTAGAAAAATCAGCCGCGTTGCCTAAGGTTTGGACCATCTTGTCATGAAGACTGGAACTGGGCCTCACTGTGAACTCGAGGAGAAACAAAAAGAGACAAAGTCTACCCAGAACTTCGGAATCCATCTGCCCTCTTTTAAGTCAAATTGAAGTGAAGATAATAAAGCAGCTTTCAGAGGCCTCTAATGAAAAACTTCGTAAATACCTCTGTCTAGCTGAGTAAAACAAATGACTGAGCAGTCCACAACTGGACGCACAGCAACGAAGCGATGGGCTGGCTGGTGGCAAAGATTTCTCCTCTCTCTCAGTCCAAAGTTGCTGGGAGAATGTATCTACCTCTTTCCTAAGACGTCAGGAAACAAGTCAGATAATGCGGATGCAAAAGAAAAGGTCGCTATAGGAAAACTGTTTTAAAATCCATTCTCTTCTAGGTTCTTGAGTTTTCCTAACAAACACACGAAGAACAAGATACTGCTTTTAGTTAGGCAACGGTCACCCCTGCAGCATGTACAAGTCTGTTTTCGCTCGGCCGCATGGATCCTTATATTAGCTTAATTACAGACATGAAGTGCTTGGGTTTGGAAGTAGCTAACAATTTCTACTTCTTCCACTCGTACTCCCAAAGAAGCACTATAAACTCAGGCCAAAAATGCTAGGCCTCAAAACCGAGGACTTGATCTTACTTTGTCTCAAGTTTGCAAGTTGGCAAATTGCAGTAATAGGCCGGGGGGGGGAGGGGAAGGGGGGATATCGGGTGGATGCTGGAGTAGAGTACAGGGTGGCAGGAGAAAGCACCCCGCCAGCCGCAAACTACAGCTCTTGGGTGGTCAAGGAGCACGGCCCCGGCACCCCTTCTCCTCCCTGCTTTCAGGTCCTAAGACTGACAAGGGCAGCAGAAGCACTGGGGGAACCGCCTGCGGAGGGAAGGTCTCAGGGCTCGCCCGCGCCGCCCTGCTGCTCGGGGGCCCGCACCGAGGCCGCCGGGAGCCCCGCTCGTCCCCGCGGACTGCAGGCGGGCAGGCGCGCCCCCGCTGGAGCCGCGCGCTCGGGACCTGTAGAGGCCGCTCGCGCCCACGCCTCCCGGGGCAACGACGCGGCAGGCCCGGCCGCCCTCCACCCAGCAGCCGCGGCCTCCCGGCGAGCGGAGCGCGCAGGCCGCCCGCCCGCGCCCCACGACGCCTCGCGGGAGGCAAAGTTTGGCCACGGCCCCAGGGCCCGAACTTTCCCGCCCGCCCGCCCGGGCAGCTCTCCGCCCGTTCCCCCTCGGCCGACCCCAGGCGCCGGCCTTCCGCGCTCCTAGACTACTTACTCTGGCTGTTCCCGCAGCGACTGAGCCTCCGCGGCGGCCATCTTGAACTTCCTGACTCCTGGGCGGCGGTGGCGGTGGCTGCCCGGACGGTGGAAGCCACTGGAGGAGGAGGAAGAGGGAGCAGGGCCGTCGCGCATGTGCCGACAGCGTCGGGAACCGTGGAACTCAGAATTGCTCGGAGAATCCGGATATAAAATGCATCCGGGGACAGGGCGCACTAGCGTCATGACGCACTTCCGCGACGGGGCGGGGCTGCGGCGGCGAGGGCTGGGGCTTTAAAGGCACGCGTTGATTGGGTTAGAACCGACGTTACGTTCTAGGACCCCGGTGGAAAAAGGGGGTGTCCGCCTTGCGGGCGCGGTTCCGAGAACTGGTTACATTGTGGGGCCCACAGTTGGGTTAAAATTCTCAAACTGGGGCAAACAAGATGACTTTGCTTTTAAATGCCTTTTACTGTCTAGATAAGTCAATGTGAAGCGGCATTAAAGGAAACTTGTAGAAAGGCAGGAGTACTGGAAACCTAGGACTGTGCCTAGAACATAGGGAAAGATTTTTATTGATACACTTCTTTGAAACTTTTGAACTTTGTTTAGCTTTTGCTAAGTACAGGGGTAACGATTCAGGAATCCGTTACTCCAGTTTAGTTTCGCTGGTTCTGTAATTGGTCCGAATAACTTTGTAACTTTGTTTTTCTATAATGAATTTACAGTAACGAGATTAAATGAAATATTGTGTGAGAAAACATTTACTGTCTCTTGGAGAGCTTTCAATACCATGGAAGTTTTTACATTCTCTGTCTCTCAAAAGAGACATATCTTTCTCCATACTCTGGAACCTGAAAGCAGGGTGATGATCACTTTGATTCTTATAATCCACTGAGTTTGGGTTTGACCTAGAAATTTGAGTTCGGAATATCTGAGCTTCTTATATATCTCTTGATTTTCAGAGAGGAAGAGTTACAAATACTCTTACAAAGTAAGTCCTTCGTTGGCTGGAATTCCAAATGTGTTAAAATGTTAAGCATTTTCCCCTCATAGACTTTATTAACATGGAACACTAAATCAATCCCTGGATATTTATTGATTTTTGTGGGTTCCCCCCCACATACCTATTGTTGCATTTCTTTATATGGTCCTTAATTATATTGTTTTCCTTATGAAGGATTTCTCTTTCTCCTTAATAATCAAATCCAGGTATAATAACTTAGAAGGCTTCTTTCAAAGGAAATAGTTTTCAGAAATATGTTAAGAATGGTTTATATTTTCAACCATATATTTATCTATGTACGAATAGTGTGTAGGTTGGGATTTCAGAGTTCCACTAATTGTTCCTACCTCTAGATTCTCATCCCTGTATATCTTTTCAAAGGTACTTTGTATATGGCAGCCTTGTATTTACAGTTTATTATATTCTCTGTCCCACGAAGGCAAGGCCATGTGTCATTGTGTTAAGAATAGCTCAAATATGTTATTAAAATAACAGAAAATTAGTACATTATTTTTAAATAAATAATTTTAAAATGAAAATAAACAGAGTGTAACAGACTTATTACAGATCTCTTCTTGGAATTGAGGGCAAGCCTGTAAGAGATCTCACCTTGGATATACAGTAGAATAATATACTTTAAGGCAAAGAAGCCTAGCAAACTGGCACTCAGAGGTAAGGTGACTTGCTTGTGATGACTCAGTTCCTGGGTGCCAAGACACGGTTTGAACTGAAATTTCTCGTCTGTGCTCTTCCTTCTTACTGTGCTGCTTCCCACAGAAATGTCATTGGTTTAGCATCCCCTTATTGAGCACCTACCCACACAGCTCTTTGGTTTTCAAACTCCTTTCGAATAAAGGTAACGGAAAGAGCACTGGATTGGCACCTAGAAATTCCTTATTTTCTCTGTGTCCGTAAGCTGTAGTCTCTTCCTTGTTGCTGATTCGTGGAACTCTCATAAACCAATCTTTCCTCAGTCATAACGTGATCTCCCTGACCTCCCTCGCCCCCCCCCCCCGCTCCGCGTTTCTTTGCAGCAGCTTTCATGTGGACATTAAACTAAGCACACCGAGTGTGGCGAAGGATAGGTGGGGAACACAGGAAGTAAGGTTCAGGCTTGAAGCCTGATTATGACTGGCTCAAGTTTAGACTTGGACAAACCATTCAAGTTTTTCAACAAAAGCATAGTAAAAATCAAGTTTCAGAAAATGATGCTGGCAAACACTTTTCTCTCGCTCGGTACTACTCGCGGAGGGTGCACTAGGACAGGATTTGTCAAGGACTCAGTCCGAACTATACTGCCGTTGAAGTTTTGGGAAAAACGGGGTTCTCTGAAGGCGAAGTTAAAGCAAACATCCACTTATTACTTTAATCATTCAGCAAACGTTTACTAGGCGACAAACTTAAGCCCAACTTTTCATTTTTAAACTTGAAGCCCATCCTCTCAGCCTCGCTACTTTTTCCTGTCCTAGTTCGGGAACCTTTGCACCGGAAAGCAGCCGCTACTGGGTCGATCCCGCGCCGGGAACGAGCTCAGGGGCTGACCCCGCCCACCGGAAGTCCCTGGAGGGGCGGGGCCTCGGCGAGCGCGCGTTTCTCGGCCCAGGGAGGCGCGTGCGTGCGTCCTTGCGTGCGTGCGCCTGGGAAAGGATGGGCGGGGCTGAGGAGAGCGGCAGCCCCGCCCCGCCCCGCCCGTCGGAGTCCAGCCAGCCTTGCGCCTGCGAGCGGGCCCGTGAGGGTTGCTCGGAGCTGCTGACGGATCTCGGGGACCGCAGCGCCCGGACGCCGGACACACTCTCCGGCCCGAGGACAAGGTTTGGGGGACAAGCATGCATTTTCGCACACTGGACTTTTTCTTACCGTTTTGCAAGTATTAGTGGTTTCCTGCAAGACGCACCTTCCCGAAATAGTGCGGTGCTTTAGCGTGACGTTCCTCCCGTGCCAAGCGATGTATTAAACTTGGACCTTCTAAGCTACCCCGTTCTTGATCGCGCCAAGCTCTTCATAGGCTCGTTATACCGTGGCTCGTTAGCAGACAAACAAACAGCTATCCTAATTCCTTTAAGGAAAACTGGCCCGCGCAGACTCCCCAGATGTCAATTCGAAGAATGTCGACCACCTTTTAGGTAACACGTAAGGTTTGACTCAGTTTAGATCTAGACTTGGGATTTGTAGATGCTTGGGAAGACACTGGGTTGAGTTTTTCCTTTATTACAAAACAAAAACTTTTCCCTTTGTTCCATGAAAATAGTTTTTTGTTCTTTGTTTTAAAGCAGCTCCAATGCATTCACGAATATCTGGAAAATACAAGAGAGCAAAAGAAAACGAAACGAAAACCACCCAGAGTTCCATTACCCAAACTGAACCAAAAATCATCTATGGGCCTATTGGGGCCTATTTCCACGTGAAATATTTCTTGTACTCCTGTATGGAATGTGATAGTTTGCTTTTCCACGTAACATGCCTATATATTTTTTTTTTTTTGCGGTACGCGGGCCTCTCACTGTTGTGGCCTCTCCCGTCGCGGAGCACAGGCTCCGGACGCACAGGCTCTGCGGCCATGGCTCACGGGCCCAGCTGCTCCACGGCATGTGGGATCTTCCCGGCCCGGGGCACGAACCCGTGTCCTCTGCATCGGCAGGCGGACTCTCAACCACTGCGCCACCAGGGAAGCCCCATGCCTATCAATTTTTACATAATTCTAGCTTTAGTAAATGTCTTCGTAACTACACGATGGCCCTTTCCTTAGTTACTGGGTGTCCAGTAGGGTCAGTGTTGCTCTGTTGTGTGTGACTCTGATGAGGCAGTGTCTCCAATGGTGTTCAGAACGTGACCATTCCGGTCAGGAAGACCTGGGCTTCACCACGTGTTTAATCTTTGGAGCCTCACTTTACACCTCAGTAAGGTGAGCGTAATCATTCCCATCATGTCGGATTATTACAAGAATTAAATGAAATAATGAGTGAAAGTCCCTGGAGCATGTATTGATAAATACTAGCTATTTCTATAGGCAAGGTTTTTTTTTTTTAGTTTGTTTCTTTTGTTCTGATTTTTTTGTTTAGTTCCAGATTTTGTATGTAGTTACATACAATTGCTACACTGGGTGTAAGGGGTTTTATACACAGCTTTTCATAATTTTATTACATAACACATAAATAATACATAAATTAGAAGCACTTTTTGCAGTAAGAAAAAATGAAAATTGTAATCCTACTCCCTGTAGATAATTATTATTCACATTTTATAATAGGGCTAGCTAGCCTTTCTCACTTTTTTATACTTGTATTCGTATATTAATGACATGTTAAAAACTGCAATTGCATTATGAACGCAGTCTCATAACGGGCCAAGGATAGCGAAGAGGCCAGTGTGGAGAGAGTGCAGTGATTACAGGAGTAGGAAGTAAAGCTGGAAAGGGAGTTTGTAGGATTTGGATTTCACTTAAAATTTATTGGACGGAGTAAGTGCAGGGTTGAAGAATGGCATAATTTATTTTAGAATGTTTTCTTGGCTGCTCCAAGGAGCTAGACAGCCGGGGACCTGGGGAGGAAAGGTGGAATCCAGTTAAGAGTGTAACTCAGTAATCCTGGTGAGTGGAGGTGGTGGCTTAGAACAGGGTGAAAGTGGGAAAAAGTGGTTGGATCCTGGATATATTTTGAAAGGACAAGCTGTAGAATTCCCTGATCGATTGGATGTGGGGTGTGAGAGACGGTGACTTAAAGGTATTTTGGCTTGAGCAGATATAATGCAATTGCCACTTAGAGCAGATTTAATTGGTGGGGATTGGGGGCAAATGAAGAGTTCTGTTTCAGTCATATTATGATTTCAGAGTCTATTAGATGTCTAATTGTAAGTGGGGTCTTAAAGACTTCAATTATTGTTGTCCATTTTCCCCTTCATTTCTATCAGTTTCTGCTACATGTATTTTGGTTCTTTGTTATTAGGTTCACGCATGTTTATAAACATTATATCCTATTGGATTGACACTTTCATCATTACAAAATGTCCCTCTTTTTCTGTAGTACTTTGTCTGACATTAGCACAGTCATTCCCACTTTCGGTGGTTGCTGCTTGCGTGATTTTTACTATGAAATCAAGTATATCTCTGTAGACAGCATGTAGTTGGGTCTTGTTTTTTAAAATCTATTCTAATCTCTGCCTTTTGATTAGAGATTGTTTAATCCACTCACATTCAATGTTATTGACATAGTTGGATTTATGTCTATGATTTTACTTTTCTGTATGTCTCATGTCTTATTGTGCCTTTGTGCCTCCTTTACTGTTTTCTTTTGAATCAAGTGAATATTTTCTAATGTAGCAGTTTAATCTCTAAGTGATTTTTCTCCCACTATTTTAGTTATTTCCTTTGTGGTTGCTCTAGGGCTTACCACATACATCTTAACTTACCAGAATTAGCTCCAAATTTGTACTAACGTAATTCCAATGAGATTAAAAACCTTACTCCAGTATAGGTTTGTTCTATTTGCCTATTTTTTGTGGTATAATTATTATATATATATTGTATCTATAAATGTTACAAACCCAACAGTACATTGTTATGCTGATTACTTTATATCTTTTAAGGAAACTGAGAGAAGAAAGGAAAGCAATACACATTTACAGTTGACCTTGAACAACACTGTGGGTCCACTTATACGTGGATTGTTTTCAATGAATACTGCAGTACTACGTGATCCGTGCTTGGTTGAATTCATGGGTGCAGAACCTTGGATATGGAGGGCCAACTGTAAAGTTATAACACGTTTTCAACTGCGAGGGGGGTCAGTGCCCTTAATACTACATTGCTCAAGGGTCGACTGTATAGCTTTTACTATGTATGACCTTCTTAGTTATCATTTCTGGTTCTCTTTATTTCTTGTTTTTATGGATCCAAGTCACCATCTGGAGTAATTTCTTTAGCTCAGTACAGCCTTGCTTCTACCCACCTCCTTTGTACTGCTGTGAGCAAATGTTACATTTCTATTCTATATGTTATAGACCCAACAATACATTTTATTATTTATACACATAAAATGTATTGTTTTATACAATTGCTTTTTTTCATGTGTGCATCTTTAAAACAACTTTATGGAGGTATGATTTGCATATCATAAAATCACCCATTTTAAGTGCACACTTCAGTGATTCTTAGCAAATTTCCATAATTGTGAACCATCACCATAATCCAGTTTCAGAACATTTTCATCACCCCTGTGGTATTTCCTCATGCCCACTGGCAGTCACTCGCCATTCCCACCCCTGCTCCCAAGCGACCATTAATATACTTTCTTTCTCTATGGATTTGTCTTTTCTCGGCAATCATTGTATTTTTCTTTTTCAATTTTATAGTACATTCTCAATTTTGTACAACTACTACCTCTGTCTAGTCCCAAATATTTTCATCACTCCAGAATAAAGCCTGTACCCACTAAGCTGTTTGTCCCCATTCCCCTATCCACCCAGCCCCTGGCAACCACTGGTCCGTATCCTGTTGCTATGGAGTCATCTATTTTGGATATTTTATCTATATGGAATAATATATTATGTGACCAGTTGAATCTGTCTTCTTTTACTTGTTTTAGAGGTTGATTCACATTGTAGTATGTATCAGTACTTCACTTCTTTCTATGGAGGAATAATATTCGATTGTATGAATATATACAATTGTTTTTTAAATCTCTTAAGAGAAGAAACAAAAAGGCATTTATGCTGTCTTTTGTAATTACCTAATTACCAGTGCTGTTTGTTTTTATGTGTTGATTCAGATTACTGTCTGTGGTCACTTTCTTTTAGCCTAAAGAACTTCCTTTAGTATTTCTTGTAGGGTGGGACTTCCAGCAGCAAATTCTCAGTTCTTGTTTATCTGGAAGTTTCTTTATTTCATCTTCATTTTTGAAAGATAACTTTTTAGATATACTATTATTGGTTGACAGGTTTTTATTTGACCCTTTTTTTTTAAATTTGTTTATTTTATTTTTGGCTGTGTTGGGTCTTCGTTGCTGCGTACAGGCTTTCTCTAGTTGTGGTGAAGGGGGGCTACTCTTCATTGCAGTGCGCAGGCTTCTCACCGTGGTGGCCTCTCGCGTTGCGGAACACGGGCTCTAGGCGCACGGGTCTCAATAGCTGTGGCACTTGGGCTCAGTAGTTGTGGCACGTGGGCTCCGTAGTTGTGGCTCACAGGCTCAGTAGTTGGGGCTCGTGGGCCCTAGAGCGCAGGCTCAGTAGTTGTGACGCACAGGCCCAGTTGCTCCGCGGCATGTGGGATCTTCCCGGACCAGGCCTTGAACCCGTGTCCCCTGCATTGGCAGGCGGATTCTTAACCACTGCACCACCAGGGAAGCCTGTTTGACCCTTTTGAATATGTTATTACTCTGCCTCCTGCCTTCCATTGTTTCTGCTGAGAAACCTGCTGTTAATCTCATTGAGGTTAACTTTTTTTGGGCCACATCGCATCTTAGTTCCCCAACCAGGGATCAAACCCGTGCCCCCTGCAATGGAAGCTTGGAGTCCTAACCACTGAACCACCAGGGAAGTCCCAGTGTCCCCTTTAAATGATGAATTGTTTTTCTCTTGCTGCTTTGAAGATTTTCTCCTTGTGTTTGGCTTTCAGCAATTTTACTGTGATGTGTTTATATGTGGATTTCTTTTGCGTTTATTCTACTTGGAGTTCTTTGTTCTATGGCTTTTCAATAAATTTGGGAAGCTTCCAGCCATTATTTCTTCAAATATTTTTCTGCTCCTTTTCTTCTCTCTCTGGCAATCTCATTACACGTATGTTGGTGTGCTTTAGAGTGTCGCACAATCCTAAGGCTCTGTTCATTCTTTCAAAAATTCTTTTTTCTCTCTGTTTTCTGATTGCATAATTTCTATTGATCTATTGTCAAGTTTACTAATTTTTTTTTCTGCCAGTTCCAATCTACTGTTGAGCCCCTCTAATGAGGTTTTCATTTCAATTATTGTATTTTTCAACTCCGGAATTCCCGCTTGTTTTTTAAAAATAATTTCTCTTTATTGATATTCTGTATTCGATGTGACATTGTCATCAGACCTTACTTCTTTAACCATGTTTCCTTTAGTTCTTTGAACATGTTTACAGTGGCAACTTTGAAAGTCGCTGGTAAGTCCAGCATCTAGTTACTCTCACAGGCGGTTTCTATTGCCTGCTTTTTTCCCATGGTGTGGGGTCATACTTTCCTGTTTCTCTGCATGCCTTGTAACCTTTTGCTGGAAGTTGGCATGTTTTAGCAACTCTGGTTACTGGTTTCCACCCTTCTCCAGTCTTGTTATTATTATATGCTTGTTCATTTGTTTAGTGACTCAGTTATTCTAGTGAAGTCTGTTCCTTCCTCCCCCCATGCTGTGTGAAGTCTCTGGTGTTGCTCCTGAGGGAGTGCAGCCTTGCGGATTCCTACAGTCGCTCTGGGATGACAGTGGTTTTGGAAAGGTTCCCTTTGCCTGTTTCTTATACTGGCCTTAACCCGGTGTGTTAAGCTCCACTAGGTGCTGGCTGACTGCTGTATTGTTTTCAACATTACCCTGGGGCATAAATTGGTCCACAGACTAAACCAATCAAATTCAGGGACGTTTAACAGGATACTTTCTAAGGTCACTGTCTGAGATTTGACTGAGATCTGACTCAAGGTGGGTTCCTACCACCAGTCTCTATCCCTGGTTCTCTGTTACAAACGGCTGGCCTACAGTTTAACCTCCATATGCAATGATTCTACCAGTCTCCTCCGGGTTGTGTTTCCCCACATCCTCCACTGTTCTGAGAGCATCTGGAAGCTCGAACTTCCTCTCCTCTGTTGCAGATGAAGCCAGTTCTTTTGGGAGGAGATGAGAGGCTGTCTGTTATACAGCCTCCTGTAGCCTCCTGGCAAAGTCTCTGATCCAGGACTCTGGAGCTGGGAGTCGGGCAGTGACACGCCTGTCTCTGAGTGACACTGTGTTAGGGGCTGGGCGCTCGGCGGAAGGGGACAACGGTAGCCACAGGTCCTCTCCTTCTCCCAGTGCCTCTGCCTTGGGACCATGGCAAAGGCAGTCAGGGCCCCAGTATTCTCAGTCGTGCCACACTTGAGGTGTAAAGCCTTCAGTCCACAAACGGGAGCTGGGCAGAAGAAAGTCCTCTCCTCTTGGCTGCATCTCCTGGAACTTAGCCTGAGGAACAGGGAGCTGGGGGCAGAATGAGAAAGGCTGACAGCTCCAGAAGATGGCCCTCTGCCTGGGAGCTGGGGGACAGGGAGCCCCGTGTTTTGGGTGACACCAGGCTGGGGTGGAGTTTCTGTCTCTCTGATTTGGGAGGGTGTGAAGGAGGGAGCAGGTGTTGGTTCAAATACCACAAACTCTCGCTGATTTTACCAAATTATAGTAGATTTTCTTTTTTTTTTTAAAAGATGTTGGGGGTAGGAGTTTATTTATTTATTTTTGCTGTGTTAGGTCTTTGTTTCTGTGCGAGGGCTTTCTCTAGTTGCGGCGCGCGGGCTTCTCACTATCGCGGCCTCTCTTGTTGTGGAGCACAGGCTCCAGACGCGCAGGCTCAGTAGTTGTGGCTCACGGGCCCAGCCGCTCCGCGGCCTGTGGGATCTTCCCGGACTGGGGCACGAACCCGTGTCCCCTGCATTAGCAGGCAGATTCTCAACCACAGCGCCACCAGGGAAGCCCCTAGTAGATTTTCTTGAATGAGTGTTTCTTCATTTGCTGCATGCCCTTAGGATAATTTCCAGAGACTATAAGTGATTGTTTTAAATACCTTTTATCAGGTTTGCTGGGGAGTGGGTTCATGGAACTCCTCACACTGCAATGCCAGTTAAATGTCTAATTGTAGATGTGAAGTACGCAGTGGATAGACAGGTCTGGAGTTCAAGGGTGAAAGTAGAGCCGGAGATAGACGTTCTGGAGACGTGGCGTGTGCATGCATTTTAAGAATGAGATTGACCAAGCTCACTTAGGTTCTGGGCAAGAAGGTAGATGGAGAAGAGTGTCGGCAAGGTTTTAAAGGCCATGCTTATTTAGGGTGATTGGCAGTAAGCGTTATCACTTAGGTGCCATTAGAGAAAAAACGTTAAGTTCACATAAAGAGTTAGGAGACATTTAACAATTTCCTTAACTGCTCTGCAGCTAAGTAATAGCGTGTGGCCTTGAGTGAGTTGTATAATCTCAGTTTCCTCGACTAAAATGAAGGAGTGGAGCTAGGTGATGACGAGAGCCTCATTGGACCTTCCAACTGCAGCCTATTATTCTTTAAAATTGCATAACTACACATTCTTGCTTTCTCCAATTCCAGGTACTTATATAAATTCCTGTACTCAGTGCTGGCAAGAGTTTGGTAAAATGGGCTTGCTTACACACTGCTGGTAGGAATGAATTTAGTAATGTGCTTCAAGATCCTTACAAATGTCAATGCCATTTGCCCCAGTAACTCCTCTTTCAGGGCTTCCCTGGTGGTCCAGTGGCTAAGACTCCACGCTCCCAATGCAGGGGGCCCAGGTTCGATCCCTGGTCAGAGAATTAGATCCCACGTGCCACAACTAAGAGTTCACATGCCGCAACTAAAAAAAAAAAAAAAAAAAGATGCCACATGTTGCAGTTAAGACCCGGCATAGCCAAATAAATAAATAAATACCAGGCCAAAAAAATCTCCCTCAACTTTACATTTTGTTACAAAGTACTCCATCAGATGCACTCCAGACTTTTTAATATTCACTGTAGGTCTTTCCGTGACTGATCAAACTAGAATTTTGATGTATATGTCACTTCTCAGTGACTTCAGAACCTTTTTGAAGTTTAGGGAAAGATGATTTAATTTTTCAGATAAAATTACCCTCTAAGATCTAGGTAAGATCTGCCTAGAAGTCAAAACATTTTGTATTAAAAATTTTTTGTTATGTTGCAGTTGCAAGCACAGCAATTTGTGCAGTAGATCTCTGTATGCTATGTTCTTCAGTAAGTGAATGGATAAACAAACCGTTGTACATCAGTACAATAGAATACTATTCCAGGATAGTGAGAAATGAACTATCGTGCCACAAAAAGACATGGAGGGTTCTTAAATGCACGTAGCTAAGTAAAAGAAGTCTGAAAAGGCTGAATAGTGTATGATTCCAACTATATGACGTTCTGTAAAAGGCAAAACTATGGAGACAGTGGTTGCCAGGGACCCAAGGGGAGGGAGAGATGAACAGGCTGAACACAGAGGATTTTACGAGAGTGATACTATAATGGTGGATACGTGTCATTGTACATCTGTCCGAACCCATAGAACACACAACACCAAAAGGAACCCTAAAGTAAACTGTGCACTTTAGTTAATAATGTATCAACATTGGTCCATTAATTGTAATGAATGTAGCACACCTATTTAGGACGTTAATAGTAGGGGAAACTGAGATGGGGAGAGAGGGTGTATACGATAACATTCTGTACTCTCTGCTCCGTTGTGTGTAAACCTAAAACTCTAATAAAGTCTAGTTTTTAAAAAGCTCAGCTGTCAATTTGTGAGGTAGACCTCTGTATGTTTTGAGTGTGTGGGGGAGGTGTCTTTGTGTACGGGGTGGAGTCACAGATAACTAGATGTCCTTTCAGCAACATTTTACCCTCCACATTTACAATAGATTGGTTTTTTTTTTTTTTTTTTTTGCAGTACGCGGGCCTCTCACTGTTGTGGCCTCTCCCGTTGTGGAGCACAGGCTCCGGACGTGCAGGCTCAGCGGCCATGGCTCACGGGCCCAGCTGCTCCACGGCATGTGGGATCTTCCCGGACCGGGGCATGAACCCGTGTCCCCTGCATCGGCAGGCGGACTCTCAACCGCTGCGCCACCAGGGAAGCCCTACAATAGATTGTTTTTAAAATTGTGTGCCTTGTAGTTTGAAAATTTAACACCCAACTGTATGTCAGTCATATCTCAATAAAACTGGGGAAAAAAAGGATTTAACACCAGCCTTTTAAAATGCCTTCTTATACGTTCTTTTCTCTTTTTTTTTTCTATTCATAGGTAGGTCTGTGTTGTTAAATTAATGAATCTGAATTTACATTCCAGTACGTTTCCTGTGATCCTGACATTTACCAGAGGAAAGCATTATGTCCAAATCCTTTTTCCTAGGGTTCCTAGGGGAAGACTTTGAAGCTCAAGTTGCAAGCTTGGGAGAAATACTTTCCTTAGAGACGTGTGGGTGCAAGCTTTGCCAGGTCACGAGCAACACAAAGGACGCCTCCGGAGCCACGTCTTAATTTCCTGTTGAATGATAGGTGCCAGTACGGTTTTGAACCAGAAATGAAAATCGACTCAGATGAAAACTTCAAGTTTTAGAATGCAGATTAGTCAGAAAACAAACAGAATCTGGAAACGATGCCTCTTCTGTTACCAACGTACGTGCTCCCAGACCTAAATTCTGTGTCAGGTCCTAACCCCGGGTGGTCACAGCGACAGTCGTCGTGGGCCCGTGAATCAAGCGCACTGAAGAAGCTGGACAGTTCCTGCTCATGGGCCTTTCTCTCCTGTGGCTAATGTCCTCTGAGCTAAAATCAGGTAGGTAAGATAGAAAGACCCGGCCTGAGTGCTTTATATTATGCTGAATTATGCTGAATTTCTACTATACAATCTCAGAACCTGGGGAGAATTCAGTGTCCAAAGTTGTTTCAAAATGAGAACTGATAAAAGTCAGAAAAGAAGGAAGAAACGGCAATCGAGCTTACCTCTTAAAATGCTGTGATGAAAGAAGCCTTCTGTGTAGCCTGTTTTAGACCACAGTTGTACTAACTTATGTTGTAAATGTCAATAGAGACCTTTCGGATTTACACGTTTCCATTGTAACTGAGATCTAAGTAGAACTTAATGGGAAGACAATTTTCACAGTTTTTCACATGCTACGAAAAGTAATCATCAGCGCTTGATAGGGAAAAAGTTTTCTTGACACAAAGTGATTGGGGGAAACATAGGAATCAGTCATCACAGAAAGGAGTCAGTCATCAGTGTTTTTTAAATTGTCCATAGTGTTTGGCTTTCTGTGAAGCTGAACATGTTAGAAATCTCAGGAGACTTCTCGTTATGATAACTTAAGTCTCTGAACAGTCATTTTTCTGGAAAGTTTAGAGCATTTCTTTTTGGCTGTTGCTGTTCTTATTCACTCAGATGAAATTCAGAAAATCGTATTTTGGATGTGAACAGTCACGGCGCCTGTGTTTCCTAGTGCAGCTGGTTACTATTAGCCCTTTGCAGCTTGCAAAATTTCAGGCAGTTTGATATAATTCAGTATAATCAAAGAGTGTTGGAATAGAAAATGGTTTTCTAGTATATGCATTATATTGTCTCCTCTTAATGTCTGTTTGAATATATGTCCATAATTTTGAAGAGTTAAAAACTTTTCTACGTATCTTGACAAGCCTGCAGTCTATTAGCCATGAGGGCACAGTGGTGAAGAATACAGTTTGGTGCCACTGCCTGGATGGGTACTAGGGTGCCAGCAGTTTTACCAGCTTTGATTTTGTACCATCAGTACAGCATCGACACAGCCAAAAACGCAGACGGCATCTCAGTGTCGTTATGAAAGTAGTTTTGACGTTGTAGACCCTCTGAAAGGCGTCTGGAAACCCCCAATGATTGTGGACCACACTTGGAGAACTGCGACGGTAGTTAGAAAAGTTAGTTAAATAGACAGAATAGGGAGGGATGACACCGTGCATTGGCTGACACTGCCAGGGGAGGGTTCCAGCCCCCGGAGGGCAGCGAAACTCATCACTGGTATCAGAGTCGCCAAGGAAAACACAGCGCGGTGTAGCGCTGGATGGACCAACACTGTTACTCGTGTAGAGAAGAGACAGAGGAAGATCAGCTCCAGTAAACAGTGTGTGTTGCTCTCCCACGGCCAGCAGTTCCCCACCCCAGCCGAGGCAGGACAAACGGCCTGCACGCATCTCTCTTGTGCTGCAGCGGAAGGACCCGATCCCTCCCCGAGGAGTCTGAAATACTGAAAGTCTGCGGGTTATCCAGACACCCACTGGAGCGGAGCAAAGGAGCCCACAGTGAGCCTGAAACAGGGAACTACATCCCACACAAGGCCGTAAAAGACCAGGCTGTGTGGGCTCTTTCCCTTGGTGAGGAAGTATCCAGGGAGCGAGCGAGGTCGAAGGGCCTTGCTTGGGCAGGAGATTGCCTTTCCCGGCAATTACGTGTGATCTGTTCCCACTCCAGTCTTACCTACTGCTTCTCTTTATCTAACCTCATCCAATTGCTTTCCTTCCTTTTTTTGGTCAAATTATTTTGCCTTCATGTGTTCTGTAATGTTTTCTCGTTGAAAATTATTATAAAATTTAATCGTGGGGTTCCCTGGTGGCACAGTGGTTGAGAGTCCGCCTGCCGATGCAGGGGACACGGGTTCGTGCCCCGGTCCGGGAAGATCCCACATGCCGCGGAGCGGCTGGGCCCGTGAGCCATGGCCGCTGATCCTGCGCGTCCGGAGCCTGTGCTCTGCAACGGGAGAGGCCGCAACAGTGAGAGACCCGCGTACCGAAAAAAAAAAAAAATTTAATCGTATAGATGTTTGCTTTTAAAAATTAATAGTGGAGGAAATGAGGCCTCATTTAAAAATTATAACCAACTAGCAGTCAATCCAAAGTAGTAAGTAAGTGCTGGATAGCTACCTATTACAAGTGTCCTCAAGACTGAAGAAAGGATAAAATCAAAACTTCCGGGACTCATGCCATCTTCATATGTGGGGGGCATGTCGTCGCTTCCAGTCACTGCCCCCTCCTCTTATTTTCTGCCTACTTAGAGCCTTTCGCCACTTTCACAAACTATTTGGCATAAACAATGCTGAATCCTGCCTACTTTGGGTGCTTGTTAAACTGATGACCGACTTCCTGTTGTCGATAGGATTATCAATAGAGAATGTAAAAGGCAGAGACATCCGCTACAGAATTGGATTATTTCTCCACTATTTCAACATGGGGAGTATTCCTGTGTTTTTCTCATTCTTGAAAGAGACAACGGCTACTAGACTCGCCCTTTTCACTTCACTGGAGGGACGGACGTTCTCACCTCTCTTGAGGGTACCTCTGGTGTACCCTGCTAGAAGGAAGTCACCTGTTTCCTCTGGTCAGTGGGCACTGCCTCAAGTTATAAGTTCTAGGTAGTATTCTGGGGAGAATTTGAATTGCTTTGGATTAACTGTCCTGATGTGTAAGAATGGCTTGTAAACTCTGAAATGGTATACACTGGAGAGGGGCCAGCGAGACGATTTCTAATTTTTGACTACACGTAAGTTCATTCATCTTGCCAGGGACGAAACTTACAGATGTCAGATTATAAATATTGCGCGACAAGAAACCATCTATATACTATCTGAAACATTCTGCTGCCTTACTCATCTTATTTGGATAACATGAGTGGTTTCCCTAAATACTCAAGTCATGTGAAAAGTACTTTGCAATCTGTAAGTGTATGTACAAATAATAGCTACTGGAAGGTAATAAAGTAAGAGGAAGACATGAGAACAAGGGTGAAACACTTGCAAGAAAGAGGAGGCTGCCTAACACACAGACATGAGGGTGATGTGACTATGCAAGGGGACTTTGATCTTCAAGACAGGATTTCCATCTTTCAGTGTTGCTCCCTTTTATAAACTGTAACTTGGTTCTTGTGCTTTTTTCATCCATACAGGACTTAGTTTTGATAGGATATATATGAATCTGTAAATATATAGGTACAGATTTATATTGTATCTGTACTAACTACAATTCATAGAGTTAAAATGAGTATTTCTGATTGGTCTTCATTATCATTTTGAAGATTACAGATCATCTAAATGTACTATATATATTCCTGAGCGCTTTTTTTTTGACAGATAAAAATTTGCCTGAGATTCCCAAGCATCTCAATGCCCATACCCACAATTCCTACTCACATTTGTCCAATGAATGTGAAGAAAACAAAACAAAATAACGACAGCAACAAGATTGCATCAATATGCGAGTGACTTGCTGTTAATAGGTAAACTAGAAACCATGGAAAACTATAAAGTGAAAAATAAGTTATCTATGATCCTACCACCAAGAAATAGTCCCTATATTAACATTTTGATATTTCCTTCCAG
Organism: Globicephala melas; assembly: GCF_963455315.2. Taxonomy (NCBI): domain Eukaryota; kingdom Metazoa; phylum Chordata; class Mammalia; order Artiodactyla; family Delphinidae; genus Globicephala; species Globicephala melas. The sequence continues at coordinate 100,127,518 of NC_083324.2, forward strand.
TCCCTCTTTTTCTGGCTTTTTCCTTAAAAACAGTTTTTTGGGTTTTTTTAGATCTAAAGTGACACGTAGGTTATTTTTAGTCAGTTAAGATTTAGGTAGAACCAGTGAAGGAGGGCAAAACTTAATGGATGAAATAAAAAAGCTTTAAAACTTTTTAATTAAAATATTCTGTATTACTATTTAAAAAACAGACCTTGAATTTAGACGTAGAAGTACAGAACCACACTCCCCCCAACCGTATACTTTCTTGCCTTTTAATCAGTGTATTTTATGAATATACCAACAACATCCTGAGGTGTATGAAAATACAGAAACTCAGACCCTGCTACAGTTGATCCTCTGTGTCTGCAGGTTCTGCATCCATGAAGATTCAACAATATTTGGGGGGGAAATTCCAGAATGTTCCAAAAAGCCATACTCGAATTTGCTGCACATTGGCAACTATTTACAAAGCCTTTACATTGTGTTAGGTATTATAAGTAATTTAGAGATGATTTAAAGTATACTGGAGGATGTGCATAGGTTATATGCAAATACCACGCCATTTTATATAAGTTACTTGAGCTTCCATGGATTTTGGTATCTGAGGGGGCCCTGGAACCAATCCCCTGCAGATACCAAGGGACGGTTATAATTATTTTTCACTTTATTGCTACTAACATATTTTAGAAGGTTTTGAAATACTATAATAGTTGTTTTTCAGGTATTCATAAACATATTTTACACAATAATATGTGTCTTTCACAGAAGCTTTCAGTTTACTTCTTGGTGTTCTCATAACATTCTTCAACCCTTTCTATATAATTTTTTGTTTGGATTAGCTCCTCTCTTTGGAAAACCTTGCAACAGAAGGAGGATGGACCCCACCCAGAAACTGGTTCTGATGTTGAGACGGATGACACCACCATCACGCCAAGTGAGTATGGAAAAGCTTATTTACTGAAACTGTCTATAAAACAGAAAATCAGGGACATAGAAAATAGACTGGTGGTTGCCAAGGGGGAGGGGGTGGGGGAGGGTAGGAGTGGGAGTTTAGGATTAGCAGATGCAAACTGGTATATATAGAATGGATAAACAAGGTCCTACTGTATAGCACAAGCAACTATATTCAATATCCTGCGATAAACCATAATGGACAAGACTATGAGAAAAAATGTACATATATATATATATATGCATCACTGAGTCACTTTGCTATACAGCAGTAATTAACACAACATTGTAACTATACTTCAGTAAAAAATAAATTAAAAAAAAAGTTTATTTACATAGTCAGGTTTTCTGGGGCGAGCAGCCGCTGGCTCCCAGCCTGGTTTGAAAGTGGCTCAAGAGAGCAGGGGAGGGCGACTGCCTTAGTTTGGCGTAGGGTCCCCACGACCCAGCCTGGGCTTGTGTGGTTTGAACTTGCACCAAAGTAGGAGCATTCGATGCTCTCATCAGCTTGCTCAGATGTGGGGCACAGGGGAGGGATATGGGAGGGGGGCTTGGACACTGTCTGTAGTCAAACATGGAAATTGGAATCAGACTGTGTATGCCAAATCTACCTTCCTGACCATTTGTGTAAATAGTTTTGAGGAATCTGTTTTCTGTAGCATAGTTTAGGAGAATGGTAACAATGTAATAGTGATGGTAGCTGACATGTATACTTACTGTGTGCCAGACACTGTAATCACTGCTTTACACATATTAGTTCATTTAATCTTATAATCAGTCTATGCAGTAGGCAATAGTATCTTCATTCTACAGATGAAAAATCTGCAAACAGAGAGGTGAGGTAATTTTCCTAAGCTCACATAGCTAGTGAGTGGCAGAGACGGGATTTGAAAACAAGTAAAGACAAATTACCTTTAATTCTTTTTTCTTTCTGATTGTTTGCACTGGCCTCCAATATTCCATGTTAATTAAAAAGATTTTAAGAATAATGAACTTTGAATCACTTCCAATTTGTCTGTGTGAATTCGAGCAAATTTTGGGTCCTGGGAAATGCTCTTCCAAGGGAACATGTATTTCTGCTTCTTTAATTTAACAACTTAGCAACATACCATTCCTACTGAATGATCCCGCACAGTTATAATTTTGTCCCTTTTTCATTGTGTTAGGATATAATATACATCTCTCTATTTTTTTAATAAAGTTAGATTTCAGAAAACATGAAAGAGGGAATACAACTGCCCACATCTTTAATTAATTTGTACTGTCCCTGAGTTGGTAATTTATGGAGGAAGAAACTGGTACAGACTTTTATCTTCTTAGTGATGTGACTTTTTCTCACTAATCTCCTTAACGATTTTTTTTCTGCTCTTTTAAATGTTTAGCTAATTGCTATCTAAATATCACTTGTGGGAAGTTTGTTACTTTTAGCTCTGTGACTTAAGATACAATATTTGGTTAGAAAGGTGGTTGATAATAGTTTTTAGGTAAATACATATCTAGTAGAGACTTTTAAAATAATAATTTAACTTTTCTAAACTTTGTATAAAAATAAATCTAATCATGAAGTGCTTTGAGAACTTAAAAAGCATTACTGAATACAGCTGACTGCTTTTAGGAGAGCATCTTATTTTAACTGTTCAGGCTACTTTGAGACATTTTTTATTTCAATGCCCTTCTAAAGTCAATATTAACTATATGCGACTAATTGCATTTTTCTTGAAATCTGTTATAAAACAATTTCTTGCATAGGAAATGTACTTTCAGTAAAGGGAACAGTTTTTTTCTTTGATGTTTTGTTTTAGACATTGAGTGGTTTTAGCTTGTCCAGGGGATTTTTTTCATTATGGTGTGAGATAAGAGTCAAGAGTCTTTTTTTTTTAAAGTCTATCACATGGATTTCCAGTTGTTCCAACACCATTAAGTTACCTTTGTCTTTGTGCTGAGAAATCAAATGGCCGTATATGCATGGGTATAGTTTTGAACTGCCTGTTCTTTTCCATCGGTCAACATTTCTATTCCTACACCAATTCTGCACTGCCTTAATTACTGTATCTTTGCAGCAAGTTTTGACATTAGGTGGTATAAGATGTCCAACTTTGTTATTTTTCAAAATTGCTTGGCTATTCTAGGTCCTTTCCATTTCCACTCCCACATAAATTTTAGAATCTGTCAATTTTTACTTGTCTGAGAAACTGTTTACTTCTCCTTCCCTTTTTTAAAAGAGTTTTTAAAAATTGTGGTAAAATATACATACCTTTTATCATCTTAACTGTTCATAAGTGTAACTTCAGTGGCATCACTTACATCCACAGTCCTGTGTACTCATCCCCACTATCTGCACCCAACATAGACTCTGTCATCATCCCCAACATAGACTCTGTTCCCAGGAAATACCAACTCCTCCTTTTCTCCTCCCCACCCCCCTGGCAACCTCTTTTCTGATCTGTGTCTGTGAATTGCCTATTCTAGCTACCTCGTCTCAATGGAATCATACAGTATCTGTCCTTCTGTGTCTGGCTTATATCACTTAGTGAGACCTCATGGATATCTTCAAGGTCCATCCATGTTGTAGCATATATAAGCATTTAATTCCTTTTTATGGCTGAATAGTATCCCTTTGTGTAATATATACACCACACTTTGTTTATCCATTCATTTATTGATGGACACGGTTGTTTCCACCATTGAGAATAGTGCTGCTGTGAACATGGGTGTGGAGATGCCTGTTTGAATCCCTGCTTTCAATCGTTTTGGATATACAGTTGACCCTTGAATGCAGGAGTTAGGGGTGCTGACCCTCCTACAGTTGAAAATCAGCATCTGACTTTTATTTTTTTTTAAATAGGTGCAAAGTTTATATTTTTCAATATATTATTTTTTTTAATATTTTATTTTATATTGGAGTATAGCCGATTAACAATGTTGTGATAGTTTCAGGTGCACAGCAAAGGGACTCAGCCATAAATATACATGTATCCATTCTCTCCCTAACTCCCCTCCCATCTATTTTTTAAAAAATATTTATTTATTTATTTGGCTGCGTTGGGTCTTAGTTGCAACATGCGGGCTCTTTGTTGGGGCGTGCGGGCTTCTCTCTAGTTGTGGCTCCCGGGCTCTAGCGCGCATGGGCTTAGTTGCCCAGCGGCACGTGGGATCTTAGTTCCCCAACCAGGGAGCAAACCTGCGTCCCCTGCATTGGAAGGCGGATTCTTAACCACTGGACCACCAGGGAAGTCCCAGCTTCTAACTTTATAGTCAGCTCTCCATATCAGTGATTCTATATCCTTGAATTCGACCAACGATGGATCATGTAGTACTGTAGTATGTATGTATCGAAAAAAATAAATTTCAATTTGTTATACTCCACACATAAGTGGACCCTTGCAGTTCAAACCTGTGTTGTTCAAGGGTCAACTGTATACCTAGGAGCAGAATTCCTGGGTCATATGGTAATTCTAGATTTAATTTTTTGTGGAACTGCCAAGCAATTTTCACAATGACTGCACCTTTTTCCTTCATTTTTTTTTTTTTTTTGGTAGCACCGCGTCTTAGTTGCAACAGGCAGACTCCTTAGTTGCAGCACGTCCTTCACTTTTTTTTTCTTAAAGCTAGATTTATTCTATTTTAAATACTATCCTTTATTATATTCCGTACTTCTTATTTTATTTTTTTTACATCTTTATTGGAGTATATTTGCTTTACAATGGTGTGTTAGTTTCTGCTTTATAACAAAGAGAATCAGTTATACATATACATATGTTCCCATATCTCTTCCCTCTTGCGTCTTCCTCCCTCCCACCCTCCCTATCCCACCCCTCTAGGTGGTCACAAAGCACCGAGCTGATCTCCCTGTGCTTTGCGGCTGCTTCCCACTAGCTATCTGTTTTACGTTTGGTAGTGTATTGCATGTCTTTCTTTCTCTCTCCCACCCTCCCTCCCTCCCTTCCTTTCTCCCTCTGAGGCTTGCGGGATCTTAGTTCCCCGACTATCTGGGATCGAACCCGCCACGCCTGCAGTGGAAGCTCGGAGTCCTAACCACTGGACCTCCAGGGAATTCCCTTGCATGTCTTTCTTGTTTAAACCTAGCAAACTCCACTTAGTTGTAGGATAACTTTTCATATTAAGCCAAATTAAATTCTAGCATAAAAGTAAATAGAACAGAGAAAAGTCAGACTATTTTAGGTTTGAAAGGGTGGGTAATTACAGTGGACATAAGAAGCTAGTTTAATTTGTCTAACTATTCCTTTAAAGAAATTTGGAAGAAAGAAGAAAGGGAAAATAAAACAAAACAAAGTCTTGTCACCCCAAATTCTAACCTTAATGCTCTGTCTTCTCCCGTGTCTTTTTACTTACTTAGCTTGGCAACCACACCCAAGGGCACGCACTGGACCCGCTTCTCTCCCAAACTCAGTAATTCAAACACCCTCTCCCAACCACAACCGCTATGAGCATTTTCAGTCTCAGTGTGATCAGTGGGAGAAACCGCTGACTTCTCCGTTTCCTCTTTTCTTTCTGCTCCTCTCCTGCCTGGTGTAGATTCCATGTTACATTATTTCATTTGCTCTTTCTTGATTATGTGGGCCACTCCCTTTTCTCTCTGTCTTTCCCAGCTCCCGTCTCCTAAAATCCTCACCCAGAAGAAACTTTGTAATTACCATCCCTGGTAGTTACATTCTGGGTTGGTGCTTTTTTTTCCTGCAACACTTAAAATATTTCATTCCACTGTTTTCATGCTTGCATGGTTTCTGGTGAGAAATCTGATATAATTCATATCCTTATTTTGCTATGGGTAAAGTGTTCTTTTTCTCTGGCTTCTTTCAAGATGTTTTCTTTGTCTTTGATCTTCTGCAGTTTGAATATGATATGCCGAGGTGTTTTGGTATTTATCCTGCCTCCTGTTGTCTGCGATTCCTGGATCTGTGGTTTGGTGTATGTCATTGATTTTGGAAAAGTGTCAGCTGTTATGACTTTGAATATTTCTTCTGTTCCTTCTTCTCTTTCTTTTCTTCCTGGCAGTTCCGTTACACTACGTTATACCTTTTGCAGTGGTCTCATATTTTGTGGATATTCTATTTCATTTTTTTCCATTCTTTTTTCTCCTTGCATTTTAGTTTTTTAAGTTTCTATTGATTGGTTTTCAACCTCTGATTCTTTCCTTGTCCATTCTGTCTACAGGCCCATCCATTCTTCACTTCTGTTACAGTGGTTTTGATTTCTAGACTTTCTTTTTGATTCTTTCTTAGTGTTTCCGTTTTCCTACATACACTACCTATCCTTACATGTTGTCTACTTTTCTCATTATTAGCGTATTAATCATAGTTATTTAAAATTCTTTTTTTTGTTGTTGTACGCGGGCCTCTCACTGCTGTGGCCTCTCCCGTTGCGGAGCACAGGCTCCGGACACAGGCTCAGCGGCCATGGCTCACGGGCCTAGCTGCTCCGCGGCATGTGGGATCTTCCGGGACCGGGGCATGAACCGGCGTGCCCTGCATCGGCAGGCGGGCTCTCAACCACTGCGCCACCAGGGAAGCCCTATTTAAAATTCTTGATCTAATAATTCCAAATTTCCTGCCGTATCTGAGTTGGCTTCTGATGCGTGCTTTACCTCCTCACACTGCTTTTTTTCCTTTCAGCATGCCTTAAAATTTTTTGTTGAAAGCTGTATATGATAAAATGAGATAGATATGCCTTTAATGAGATTTTATGTTTATCTGGCTTAGAGTTAGGCTGTGTTTACTGTTGGCTGCAGCTGTGGTGTCAGGGGTTAAAATCTCCTCTAGTGCCCTTGTTTTTGTGTCCCCTATTGTCTCCGGTATTCCTAGAGACTCCTTAAAGAAGTTCTGACACTTGCTGTTAATTTAGCTGTAATCCCCTGTGATTATAGAGGAGCTCTATTGATTTTGTGGTAAGGTATGTGGGGGGAGAAGCAATCTATTGTCCGTATTTGCCTTTGCCCACTTTGAAGGCTACAGGAGGACGGAGCTGTTTCCCTGCCCTTTGGCCAGTTAGGCGAAGGTAAAACCCCAGCCAGTAGGCTCTGGTAAAACAGTTTCCCTTGTTAACAAGAATAAAATACTCTGGGTGCACTTTTATGTGGTTCATTTCCCAATCCCCTCCTGGAAGCACAAAAGGATTTTTGTCTGACCTTTTCAGTGGTAGGATTCCAGGAGGTAAAACTCATGTAAGTATGGGATCCCCCCGCCCCAAGAATGGGCTCTCTTAGGATATTTTAACTCTCAAGCTTCTCCGCACTAAGCCTCCAGCAATTTATCAATTACAGTTTAAAGTGTTCTTTCCAATACTGGCACCAGCTGCCAGCTTCTGCTCCTAGGTATTTGTTCCCAGTAAGCTGTGATCCTTTGTATCTTAGATTCTTTATATCCTGTCTGTTTCCCCAGCTTTGGGGGCAGCAGTTTTCCCTGTGACCTCAATTCTCTGATGTATCAAAGAAGAATTAGTGATTTTCAGTTTGTTTAGACTTTTTCTTGTAAGAATGGAAGTGACAATGTAAAACCATTTTACATGTCAGCCCAGAAACCACAGAAGTGTGCTTGTTGATTTTTCAAAAGATCCTGCTATGATATTGATTGGAATTTGTGCTGAATCTGTAGTTCAGTTTAGAAAGAATTAACATGTTAACAATATTGAGTCTTTTGATCCATGGACATTGTATACATCTCCATTTATTTAGATATTTAAAAATTTCTCTGAGCAGCATTTTCTAGTTTTCAGTATATAGGTCTTAACACATATTTTGTTAAATTTATCCTTACATGTTTCACATTTCTTGGTGCCATGGTATCTGTTCAATGTCAATTGTCATTTGTTTACTGCTTTATATAGAATATAAATAATTTTTGTATATTGACTGTGTATCTCACAACTTTGTTAAACTCGTTATTTCTAGTGGTTTTTGTGCAGATCTGTTAGGATTTCTTATATATACATATACATATATTTTTTTGCGGTACGCGGTCCTCTCACTGCCGTGGCCTGTCCCGTTGCAGAGCACAGTCTCCGGACGCGCAGACTCAGTGGCCATGGTTCACGGGCCCAGCCGCTCCGCGGCATGTGGGATCTTCCCAGACCGGGGCACGAACCCGTGTCCCCTGCATCGGCAGGCGGACTCTCAATCACTGCGCCATCAAGGAAGCCCAGGATTTCTTATGTATTAATCACTTGTTTGCAAATAAAGACACTTTAACATCTTCCTTTCCAAGTCATATGATTTCTTAAAATTAATAGATGTTATTTTCCCTTAGCTTTGTTTTTTTCCTTTTCTTTTGGCTGCATGGCATGCATGATCTTAGTTCACTGACCGGGGATCAAACCCACGCCCCTGCAGTGGAAGCATGGCGTCTTAACCATTGGACCACCAGGGAAATCCAATAGATGTTAATTTTTAGAACAGTTTTAAATTTACAGAAAAATTGAATAGGCAGTACAAAGGGTTTCTATATTCTTCTCCTACCTCCACCCCTGCAATTTCTGCTGTTAACATCTTGCATTAGTGTGGTACATTTGTTATAATTAATAAATCAATATCGATACATTATGATTAACTGAGGTCCATAGTTCAATTAAGGTTCACTCTTTAAAATACACTTTTGTTTTTGGCTGCACCACAAATCATGTGGGATCTTAGCCCCCCAACCAGGGATTGAATCCATGCCCCCTGCATTGGAAGTCTTAACCACTGGACCACCAGGGAAGTCCCAAGATTCACTATTTGCATCTTACAGTTCTATGGGTTTTGACAAATGTATAATATAATGTCATGTATCCACTATTACAGTATCATACAGAATAGTTTCATTGCCCTAAAAGTCTCCCGTGCTCCACCCATTCATCCCTCCTTTCCTCCCCCTGAATCCCTGACAACCACTGATCTTTTTACTGTTTCCATAATTTTGTCTTTTCTGAATATCATATACCTGGAATCATACCGTATGCAGTCTTTTCAGATTTGCTTCTTTTGTTTAGCAATATGTATTTACATTTCCTATGTGTCTTTTTAGGGGGAGGGGGTGCTTGATAATTCATTTATTTTTGTTGCTGAATAAAATTCCTTTGTCTGAATATACCACAGTTTACCCATTCACTTATTGAGCTAGGCTTCCTCATTAGGAGAAGAGTGATATTGCCAAGTGTGGCCTAAGGGAAGAGAGTAGCAGTGCAGCATGAAAGCTCAGTGTGTCCTCAGGACTAGAAGAAAGATAAGACACCAACAACGGACTCAGAATTCTAGAATACATATTGCTTTTATCTGATGCAGGTCTATCTTTAATATTATATTTTCCAAGCCATGAATAGCAGGGATTCCCTAGGCTAACTGGAAAATTATTATATATTTCTTTTCTTTATTCCCCACATTTGTGGAGTCCCTACTGTGTTTTAAGCACTATTCTAGGCATTGGGGAAATGATGGTGAACTCAGGATGTATAAGGCCCTCGCTCTTGCATTCTTGTAGGTAGGAAACATATAATAGTAAGTGCAGTGAAAAAATAAAGCAGAATGACAGGGTAGAAGAAAACTACTTAGGGGATGGTCATCAAAGCTTCTCTGAGGAAGTGACATTTGAACTGAGACTTGAATAATATGAAAGGGGAGCCATTGGGGGAAGAGTGTTCCAAACACCAGCAAGTGTGAAGACCCTGAGATAGGAATACATTTGATGTGTTCAAAATACAGGAAGGAGGCCCACGTTCCCACTGAAAACCATTTACCCCATTTTATGATGCGATCACAATGCTAGGGGGTGAACTTCTACAATATGCTGGTTTTGAGCGTTTAATTCTTCTATAAGACCTTTGTAAGCAATTGGTCAAATTGGACTTCCCTCGTGGTGCAGTGGTTAAGAATCCGATTGCTAATGAAGGGGACACGGGTTCGAGCTCTGGTCTGGGAAGATCCCACATGCCGCTGGGCAACTAAGCCCATGTGCCACAACTACTGAGCCTGCGCTTTAGAGCCCACAAGCCACAACTACTGAGCCCATGTGCCACAACTACTGAAGCCCGCGCGCCTAGAGCCTGCGTTCCACAACCAGAAAAGCCACTGCAATGAGAAGTCTGCGCACCGTGACGGAGAGCAGACCCCGCTCGCGGCAACTAGAGAAAGCCCGCGTGCAGCAACGAAGACCCAACACAGCCAAAAATAAATAAATCAAATAAACAAATTTATTTTTAAAAAAGAAATTGGTCAAATGGACTAACCTGCTATTCATATGTTCTTTTAACAGCTCCAATTACTAAACTTAAAGTTAGGTGGCATCGCATTCTCCAGACTTTCCTCCTCTCTGGGTCTTTGGGGCGCTTCCTCTTTATCCTCCCCTATGGCTTAGTCTTGAGTCTCGTTGCTTCTCACCCTGCTATCTGCTTAAGTGAGCTCATCCATTTCCATTATTTGTCAGTTATGGACTGGCTACTTGACAGATTTACTTGGATATCTCTCAGAAATCTCCCCCCACCTGCCTCAACTGGCTCCTTGGTCTTCCTTACCTCAATATATGAGATACCTCCATTCAAACCAGTCTACATCTAGTCCATCATCAAGTTCTATTAATTTTACCTTAAAACATCTATGAAATTCTCTGTGTTCTTTCTAATTCTGTTGTCACCACCGTAGTCCAAGCTTCCATCTTGTTGGAACTCCTGCAGTTGCCTCCTTTATTTCTCTATGATTTCTCCACTCTTGCCTTTGCTGTGCTCCAAACCATCTTCTAACCAGAAACTGGAGTAAGCTTTTAAAAGCGTGAATTAGGTTCTCATTGCTTTCCTGCTCCAAACCATTCAATAGTACTGTGGTTCTTTGAATGAAATCAAACTCCTTCAATGGCCTGTAAAGCCTTGATAATTTAGGCTCTATTTTCCAGTCTCATCTCTGAGCCTCACTGGCCTTATGTTAATCCTAAGGCATGCCGTGCTCTTTCTTATCTTAAGGCTTAGGGTTTTTGCTATTTCTTCTGCCTGGATTTCTCCTTTCTCACTCTTCACCTAGACTACTACAGCTTATCCTTCAGGTGTTGGCTTAAATGTCAATTCCATAGAGGGCTCTTCTCCAAATGACATTAAAGTGGTGCAGCCACTCTGGAAAACAGTATGGAGTTTCCTCGAAAAGCTAAAAATAGAACTACCGTGATTCACATGATTCAGCATTTCACTCCAGGTTATTTATCTGAAGAAAGCAAAAACACTAATTCAAAAAGATACATGCACCCCAATGCTCATAGCAGCATGATTTACAATTGCAGAGATATGGAAGCAACCTAAGTGTCCATCAACAGACAAATGGATAAAGAAGATTTGGTACATATATACAATGGAATATTACTCAGCCATAAAAAATAATGAAATTCTGTCGTTTGCAAAAACATGGATGGACCTAGAGAGTATTACGCTTAGTGAAATAAGTCAGACAAAGACAAATGTTCTATATCATCACTTATATGTGGAATCTAAAAAATAAAACAAACAAATGTATGTAGCAAAAACAGAAACAGACTCACAGATATAAGAACAAACTAGTGGTTACCAGTGGGGAGAGGAAAGGGAGGAGGGGCAAGTTAGGAGCAGGGGATTAAGAGAAAAAATACTACATATAAAATAGACAAGCAACAAGGATGTATTATACAGAACAGGGAATATAGCCATTGTTTTATAATAACTTTAAATGGGGTATGATCTATAAAAATATTGAATCACTGTGTTTTACAACTGAAACTAAAATTAATAATGTAAATCAAATATACTTCAATTTTAAGAAAGGAAGCAAAGGTGCTTGAAACATATTTTTAGATTATGATTTTATTTTGTAAATTTTATGATTTTATTTATTTATTGTGAATAAATTGGCTACATGATGCAATTTTATAATTTTAAATAAACATAATATATGCCAGTCTGTATACCATAAAGATTATATTGGAAGGTGTTTAGTCTTAAAACTAAATAAATAATTTATCATAGGATTCTTATAAAATCTAACTCCTAGTACATATCAGAGATTCAGTGGATAAAACTTTCAGTTCAATTCCACAAATATTCATCGGGTACCTCTTATGTACTAGTTGCATCGTACTAGAAACTCATCTATCATTTAAAGCTGGGTACACCTGAAATAATTTAGTTATGACAAAGTGACACTGCAGTTACTGGCTGGGGATTTTTGTGTGTCTGTGGACATCTTCCATGAGGGGGCAGCAAAGGACCATTCTCATTTTGTTCTTATGTATGAAGTCTTAGACCTTACACATTGAAAACTGAAATATCAGGAATCTTCCAAGAGTAAGGGAAAACAGAGGGCATGGTTATAGCTTCACTTTGTTTCTAGGTTATCTTCTATATGGTCTCATGTGGTTTTTATACTGCAGAGTGGATTATCACACGCGGCCTGTGGTTTCAGTGACAGCTTTGTAATTGAATGCTGGCCGTGGGGTCAGCCCCTGGGGTCTGAATGCTGGAAGCGTGGCTTCCTAGCTGTGTGGCCTGCAGAGACTACTTCACCTTTCCGAGCCTGTTTCCCCATCTAATAAAAAAAGGGGGTGGGTAGAATGGCAATGCCTCCTTCGCATGGTTTTAATAAACACAAGAGAATTTCTATATCCTGGAGAGGCTGAGAACAATTAAAAGATAGAGCTCGAGAAGACTAACCCAATAGCCTACTGTCTTGGCAGTACCTGTTAAGGGTCTGAAAAAGGAAAGTATAGGCCATTACAGAGGTAGCTATATTTTTAAATTAATGAACATAATATTTATGTAACTTGTAAAGCCAATTAAATGCATGTGAATATTATGTTAAAATCTTTCACTATCGCAAATGGCTTATCTTTTTTTTTTTCTGGCCGCTCCATGAAACTTGCAGGGATCTTAGTTCCCTGATCAGGGATCAAACCTGGGCCCCAGCAGTGAAATTCCTCAAATGGCCTATCTTAATTTGGTAACTCCAGTTTTTTATCTTCTAAGTAAGTAAATAAAATAAGATTTGAGGCACCGAGCTTGTTTCATCCTCACTTAATTCTCACAAATTTATTGTAATAATTATGTTTCTTCTTATTTCTGACATTTTTAACGGCTTTCATTTGTTAAGATTTCCTGATTATTTCTTTTTTCTCCTTTGCCTGTAAAACTTCATTGATGATGGTTTTGTTTTTTTATCTCTTGTGTTTAAATTTTTACTAGCTGTATTTGAAATATCTTTCTATCAATGTTGAGAATTAATCAGTATCTAACCTCCAACTTTCAAATAAAAGACATTTAGCCTGATTTCTTTTTCCATTTCTCCCTTGTGACATGCCTATATTTTGAGAAATAATCTAAAGTTTTAATCTGAGAATATTATTATTTTGGTTGTTTCATTTTGTGTCTTTTCAAATGGACCTCAAATGGTGCACAGAAATAGATGAATAATAATTTCTGGTTCATGACATGTTCTTACTACTGATCCATGCAAGGTCCTCATTTATTTTTTCCTTATTTTTAATATTGATTAAGCATCCATGAAGTTGCCATCCAATTCAACAGCCAGAGCCTTGATATTAACCTACAACTAGCTCTGTAGTACACGCCCCTCTTGTTCCGGGTCTCCCTGCATTTAAGGTATCCATCATTCCCTTGTCTTTTTGCCCGTTAGTCCTTTGCTTTACATGGCTTTATCTATATATTTCCTTAAAATATTATCTAATACACTTGTTTTTAACTAAAAAAAATTATATCCATACTATATGGAATTTTTCAAAATTATATGGAGTCTTCTGACACCATCCCACTATATGTATATACCAGAGCTTGTTTTCCATTCTTCTATTGATAGACAGTTAGGTTGTCTCAAGGTTTTTCCTACTTTTTATTGTACTTAAGCAATAACTTCTTTGGGGCTTAAACCAAAGGGTAGAATTTCTGTTAATGTTTAGCTCAACAAATAGCACCGAGCGCTTTCCAAAGTGGTTGTATGCAATAGACCGAACGTTTGCGTCCCCCTGAAATTCATATGTTGAGATCCTAACCTCCAGTGTGACGGTCTTAGGAGGTGGGGCCGTTAAGAGGTGATTAGGTCCTCTTTTGTGTGGAATTTGTGTGGAATTTGTGTCCTTGTCGAAGGGATTCTAGAGCGCTCTCTCGTCTCTCTGCCTTGTGAGGATACACTCGCCTTCTGCAACCTGGAAGAGGGTTCTCGCCAGAAGTCGGGCATGCTGACACCCTGATCTTAGGGTCCCCAGCCTCCAGAACCAGAAGAAATAAATTTCCATTGTTGATAGCCACCCAGTCTATGGTATTCTGCTACAGCAGCCTGAACAGACTAAGATGTACCAATTTAGAGTCCCATGGAATGGATATGAGCCTAATCAGCCTCTTCTCTAACACTTCTCTATTTCTTCCTTTTTTTTTTTAAGATTTTTTTGATGTGGACTGTTTTTAAGGTCTTTATTGCATTTGTTACAATATTGCTTCTGTTTTATGTTTTTTGCCCCCCGAGGCATGTGGGATCTTACCTCCCAGAGGAGGGATTGAACCCACACCCCCTGCACTGAAGTCTTAACCCTTGGACCGCCAGGGAAGTCCCAGGACTTCTCAGTTCAAAGGAAGATGGGAGACTTGGTGCCCTGCGTTGCCCAGCAGCACCTCTGCTTCCAGCGTGTCAGCATCCTGGAAGCCGGTTGTTTTCAGCTTCTCTGCCTGCCTTTATGGTGCTCCTCAGAGGTGGCAGGGATTTCACCTCTTCTGTTTATTTGCGTACTTTCAGGGCCTCGAAGGGTACATAAAAATGGTTAGTTCTTTAAACCATCATAACCATAAAAAGGTCATAACTATAAAACAAGTTACAGTCTATAACTAAAAAAACTAACCCTCCAAATTATAGTCTATTTTAATTTTATAGTGATATTAAGAATACATTACAATTGCAATTTTAAAGAGGTTTGCAGATTAAGAACTCTTTTGTTGTAACTTCTATGTTTGATAAATGAGGGGTTTTTTTGTTTGTTTTTGCGGTACGCGGGCCTCTCACTGTTGTGGCCTCTCCCGTTGCGGAGCACAGGCTCTGGACGCACAAGCTCAGTGGCCATGGCTCACGGGCCCAGCCACTCCGCGGCATGTGGGATCTTCCCGGACCGGGGCACGAACCCGTGTCCCCTGCATCGGCAGGCGGACTCTCAACCACTGCACCACCAGGGAGCCCCCAAATGAGGTTTTTTAAATAGCCAGTGGTTTCTGGATTTTGATTACTTGTACAAAAATGATTATGCAAACTGGTGGTCACAGAGTTTCTCCCCAGGGATCTCCACTCGTGTGTTTACCAGCACATTGAACATACCAGAAGTTGTCAAGCTCTGTTGTCTCAAACTCAGTTTAAATTTGGCTGTCGATTTGAAATTTAGAGACAGAACTTTTCATTCGATTACTCTCAATGCTGTAATCCATACTTCAAACAAACTGGATCTAGCATATCTTTCTTTGCCTTCAGGCTTTCCAAAGGGGAAAAGTACACGGAAGAGCCATTAACCATTACAGATGGCCACTTCAGTTATGATGGTTATTTCTTTGTATTCTAAAACATCTGTTTATTTTATATTTGTAAGGTGGTAAAATCAGTTGATTCAACTAGCTCTCTCAAGAACAGGAAGTAATAAAATAAGAAGAAAAGATGCTTTTCCTCTGATCATTTTTGTGTTCTTTGTGGCTCATGGAATAGATCTGTTGCCTTCCTTTGTGTCTGCCACGTATGCTGGGCAGGAAAGAAAAAGTAGGGGGAGGGAGGGAGAGAGAGGGAGGGAGAAATGAACTCTCCATTTTCTGCACTTTTCTGAGCAGCTTTTTTGTTTTTATTTGTGTAATTGCGTCTCAGCGCTGCCACCAGCCCCACCCCATTCCAAGGATGTCCTGAAACAGATATGAAGCTCATCTCCAAATGCATTGACTATAAGTAGTTACTTATTTCCTTTTGCTTTTCAAAAATATGAGTCAGCATTGGATAAGTAGGAAAACTACCTTCTTTTCATTGGAAAGAAAGAAAGAGAGGGTCTGTGTGGTCAGGATCTATTTCTTCACAGGGGAAAAGGTCTGAATTAATAATAGTGGTTACTGTGTCCTAGGCACTGTTCAAAGTGATTTATGTACATTTAGTCCTCAAAACGGTCTAGGAAGTGGGTATTATTATTGCCCTCATTTTATAGTTGAGAGCCGACTGCCCATGGCCACATGGTTGGTGACTAGCAGAGCTGCAGGTTTCATGCTCTGATCCAATGTGCTCTTATCAAAGGCACCACCTAAGGTTAGTCCACAAAATACAGATCATGAGGTAGCCTCAGAGCTTCCCAGATGTCAAAGAAAAAAGGAAGCCAGGTTATTTGCAAGACTTCCGGCTATGATAAACGCAAAGCAATTGCTCAGAGGAAGCGCAGCTTTCCCAGGTAGTGGGGCCTGGGAAAGAGTTCTTCTTTGGATATTTATGAAGTTGATGCCATAGGATGTTGTGAACAAGATTTGTTGTAACACTCCCACAGCAATAGTGTGAGGCTTTTTTTTTGTCATGACAAATCAAGGAGGAACCATTATCTTATGATTCTGATGTGTGACTCTTCCGTCGTGTGGCATGATCCGAGGAGGTATGACACACTGATTAGGTGAACAGATGGATCCCACGTCTTCTGAGCAACCCTCCAGAAATGTGTGTTTCGAGGCTAAACTTTTGATAAACATAGAATAGCAAAGAATTTGATTTTATCCTTTCCTTCAGGAACCTAGAGTGGATATATTATGTTGTCAAGGTACATCCTTGGATTTTAACCAACCCAGCAGAGAGTAGGATTAATATGTTTCCAAGTCTGCCCGACCTCAACACAGAGGATGTGATCTTCTAAGGATACTTTTTGCTATAAAATCCCATGATTCTATGGAAGTGAAATAAAGCTTCAGGTAAATAGAATTCCAGTTTTCAGATCCTAGAGTCTTAATCAATTGATTTAAGAGTACAGTGCTAGGGCTTCCCTGGTGGCGCAGTGGTTGAGAGTCCGCCTGCCGATGCAGGGGACACGGGTTCGTGCCCCGGTCCGGGAAGATCCCACATGCCGCAGAGCAGCTGTGCTGTGAGCCATGGCCGCTGAGCCTGCGCGTCCGGAGCCTGTTGCTCCGCAACGGGAGAGGCCACAACAGTGAGAGGCCCGCGTACCCCCCCAAAAAAACCCCAAAAAAACAAAAAAAAAAAAAAGGAAAAAAGAGTACAGTGCTATATTTCTAATATAGTGTTTTTTTCTAATACCGTGTTATTCTTTTTTTTTTAATTGAAGTATAGTTGATTTACAATGTTGTGTTAGTTTCAGGTGTACAGCAAAGTGATTCAGTTATTTTTATATATATATATATAAAAATTCTTTTTCAGATTCTTTTCCATTATAGGTTATCACAAGATATTTTAAATTTTTAATTAATTTATTTATTTAGTTTTGGTTGTGTTGGATCTTCGTTGCCGCATGCCGGCTTTCTCTAGTTGCGGCAAGCGGGGGCTACTCTTCGTTGCGGTGTGCGGGCTTCTCACTGCGGTGGCTTCTCTCGTTGTGGAGCACAGGCTCTAGGCGCGTGGGCTTCAGTAGTTGTAGCACGAGGGCTCAGTAGTTGTGGCTCGCGGGCTCTAGAGCGCAGGCTCAGTAGTTGTGGTGCTCGGGCTTAGTTGCTCCGTGGCACGTGGGATCTTCCCGGACCAGGGCTTGAACCCATGTCTGCTGCATTGGCAGGTGGATTCTTAACCACTGCACCACCAGCGAAACCCTATCACAAGATATTGACCATAGTTCCCTGTGCTATACAGTAGGTCCTTGTTGTTTATTTTATGTATAAGACGGTGTCATTCTTGGTAATAGTAAAAGGAAGAAATAGGGAGAACAATTGTAGATTGCAGCTTTCTTTGGTTGGATCAGAGCTTCTTCACTCATACATACTCTGCCTTTCCACTTTTCTTTACCAATCATTATAACTTTCAAAATAGTGTAATTTTATATTCTAAGCATACTATTTTAACTTGTATTTATTTTTATCATAGGACATTTACAAAATAAGAATAAGCATGAAGAAAAAAATCACCCACAGTCCTACTTGAGTCTATAAATCTTTTTGGTCCTGTCTGTCCATCCCCACACACGCATGCCCACTTACATGAAGGGTCAGAACACGCTCACTGTGTGTAACCTTCCTTATTCATGTAGTAAGGCATCATGGCATGGCTCTCAATGTCATGAAATATTGATGTGTGGAGTGGCTGCAGAGGACAGTGTTATGTAGACTGCTCAGGAATGATGCTCTACTGGTACTTACCTCACAGCAGGGACAGCCATACTGGTTGTTAAAATATGAAAAGACCTCCTTACTGGTGGGTAAGGGGTGCTTCCCTGAGTCCTCAGTGTGGCTTCCCACTGAATCTCTCCAGCAGCGAGAGGGCAAATGGATGGCCCATTAGGGGCCTCTTGGGTCCTGCTCTGGTGCTCGGCCAGCCCGATTTCTGAATAGTAAATGCCCACACCAGTGGTTTTGGGTATCCTTGAATGTATCATGATGTACCCTATTGTTGGTAATATTTAATCTGTTTTTAGGAAAGTATTTTTCCCTTAAATATATATTTTTAAAGTCTTCTGACAGATTTCATTGAAATGTTATGATATCTTGAGGAATCCATGGGTTTTCATGGGAAATGGGTGTCTAAAATTATCACAATTATTATTATTACAATTAATGTAATAATATATAACTGATTGGAACAGAGGTTTGGGCATATAAAAATCCAATTTACACACAGAGTATACCTGAGCCTAGACTTTATTTCCTTCTCTATAGAGCAGAAACCACGACATCTGAGTGGAATTCATTGTTTTTACGTTACTTTAAATTCACACCTTCAATGCATTTCTCTTTGGAGTATGATTTTTTTTTTTTTTTTTGCGTTACGCGGGCCTCTCACTGTTGTGGCCTCTCCCGCCGCGGAGCACAGGCTCCGGACGCGCAGGCCCAGCGGCCATGGCCCACGGGCCCAGCCGCTCCGCGGCATATGGGATCCTCCCAGACCGGGGCACGAACCCGCGCCCCCTGCATCGGCAGGCGGACTCCCAACCACCGCGCCACCAGGGAAGCCCCTGGAGTATGATTTTTTTTACTGTGATAATATATTACACTTCAGCGTCCTCCAATACTGTTCTAGCTTATTCTTCTTTATTTTCTTTCCTCACTTATTCATTCTTAACACACTCATACATATTTTTTTCAGATACCTTTTATATTTTCCCAGTCTTGATTAGAATTTCACATTTCATATTATTTGGTTAATTTTTTATAATCTGACCTCTGCATTTGTCCTCATACTGGTAACAGTAAGTTACCAGCTTTTATCTGTTTTAAATAAGCAACTTTGTTATCAGGCTTATTTTAAAAAAGAAAGAAACTTGCAAATTTTTATTTACCCAAATCTTCAGAATGTGTTTTTGATTTTTTTGTTTTTGTTTTTTAAGCCATTTATGAAATGGCTATAACTTTTCATGGCAAATTTCCAAGTTGTCTCTTTTTGACCCTAGGAGGAGAATTTTTCTTTAATTCTCAGATGATGAGACCTGTTTGAGGTCAGCCCACACCTGCTCCTGCAATGACATTCTTTTCCTTGATTAATTAATTTAGGTAAGGGGAAGGCAAGTCCCTGCCCATTGGCCTTACTGTGAAAGACGTTGCAAGATTTTTGTCTTGTCTTCATCTCCATTTCTGTCACCCTCATCTAAGCCACTGAAGTGTCTCACCTGGTCTCTGCTTCTATTCCTTCTTCCCCGAAGCAGCAGAGTGATGTTTCAGAACATTAATCAGAGCAAAAATCCATCAGTGTTTTCTCCTTGTGCATCAAATAAAATTCATTCTGCTCACCATGGTCTGTAAGCCCCTATGCGTTCGGCCCTCCCTAAAGTTCCCCTTGAGCTCTTTAAGCTCCAGGCACACCTTCTTTTCCTCTATTTTAACTCTCTGAGCTTTTTCCGGGTGTCGTTCCTCTGCTGAGACCGCTTTTCCTCTTCCTCTGGACGTGTTCACTCTTCCTGGCTTCTCAGTCTTGGCTGCAAGGTCATGTTTTCAATATTTCTCGGTCTCAAGTAGCCTCTCACGCTAACTCACCACTTTTATTTCCTTCTCACGATTTAAGACTATGTGCCGTTGTCCCTTCTACTTTATTCAATAATTGTTCGCTAAGTGAGATGTAAGTTCTGTCAGACTCGGGACCCTGTCTGTTTTGTCGGCAGTTGTTTGCCCAGCACAGACAGTGTTTACCGTACAATAGACGTATGACAAATACGTATTAGTAGTCCATGCTCTAGCCTCCTTGGCAAAAGAGGGTTTATTACCTTTATATGAATTTGTCCAAGGTTTAGTTGTTTCCAGTTAAGTTTATACCAAGAGGGATCCATGTGCCCCCAAGTACTACCTCATTTCAACCAGTACATGAGGAATATCCAGCCTTACTTTAGGATCTAAATGCCACACCACAATTATCTATAGAAAGTGGCCGAATCTAGCTACTGAATAATGGTCCTTCTTAGGAAAAAATTTTAGACACGTACTTTATTTCTGTAGTTGCTGACAAGTGTTTTATTTTACAGAATAAAAGGCATCTTGCCTAGGGTAAAAGCAAAGGGCCCCTTCTTTGTAGGACTTTCCTTTCTGTTGTGGAAAGGATTTTCTTAGTTTCTCTGTGTCATGGTAATGTTGAATTCTCTGTTGGAAGGCCAGGGCTTTTGGTTTCCTTGATGTTCCTAGGCTCTGGGCTTTTGTTTAAGATTTGTATTTTAGGAGGGAACATTTCCATGGTTACACCCGTTCCTTTACCATCCTTGAAAAAAAAACGGTGACAAGTAGAGTGATCTGATTCCTGGATTACTACACAGATGTCTTTTGTATCTGCCTACATATGAAGCTCTTGGGCAACTTCCATTTCCGTGCATTCATTCCCTTGAACGCTTTTTTTAAATGAAGCGTGTTTTAAGATTAGGAATAAATGGCTTGGATTGGCAAATTAAACAAGGATGGCCTATGTTATGTTAATGGTCTAAACTCAATGTAAGATGAATTTAAAGGTAAGTATATGAAGGGAGAGATTGTTTCAGAGGCAAAACTAAAGAGCAGCGTCAGGCAGTATCACACACGTGTGAAGAATCAATGCCGCATTCAGAAAGACTTTGTGTTCAGAAAGAGTGTTCAGTTTTTTTAAATATAATGTTTCATGTCAAAATACTATAAGAAACCTCTGCACTTTTACTGACATGGAGCAGTAAAACTCACTTTTCCTCAGGGCAGTCTGTATGCTTGTTGTTATTCCGCTCAAGCCTGGTCCAGCTGCACACAATCCAGCACTTTTCCGAGCATTGAAAGCGTTTGTTTGCACAGATGCGTTTGAATCTACACTCATGAGATAATTTCAAGTGAGATGAGGGAGCCAGAGAAAGACCTTCTCAGAATTAATGCAAAATCTAAATTGTGGAAAAGCAGTGCAGCTTTTTTTCATGTTAAAGTGGTGGTTAACT
The DNA here is from genome assembly GCF_963455315.2 of Globicephala melas. Lineage (NCBI taxonomy): Eukaryota > Metazoa > Chordata > Mammalia > Artiodactyla > Delphinidae > Globicephala > Globicephala melas. The sequence continues at coordinate 100,148,985 of NC_083324.2, forward strand.
TATACTGTATTTCTCAATGAATAGATGAGAAATTTAATTTGAATATTAACTGTTGTGTGCAGACTGCTTGGCTGGTGGTTCATTATGAAGCATTTAGTGACTTTTACCATCTGGTGTCGCCCCCATTTTGCCTGACCCTTGGAGCCTATCTTTCCCTCCTGAGAGACTTCCTCTTATACTTTGGTGTCTACTCTCCTCCCGTGACCTATTTCAATTATAAATTATTACTAATATATAATTATTATTAATTTATAAATGCTTGTGGTTTAAACATAAACATAACACTAAAAGGGAAAACTCTATTGTCTTAACCTCTGGAGATATTTTATGAGTATATTAACATATATGTTATAATTTCTTTTTTTCTTACTAAATGGGGATCATGCTATATGAATTATTGTATAATTTTTTGTATACATCTTGAATTTACAGTGCTAGTATTTATAGATATTCTTCATTATTTGTAGTTGTTTTTGTAGATAACGTATGTTTCGCTTCCTTGAATAAGTGTTTCAGTAGCTAAATTCCTGGAAGTGGGACTGTGAGAGGGCAAACAGGTATGAATATTTAAATTCAATAAACACCAACGAATTACCTTAAAAAATACACCAATTTATACTCCCAATAAAACGTAAGAGAGTGATTTTTTTTTTTTTTTACTACATTCTTACTAGCTCAGGACATTATCTTTTTTAAAAAAAAAAATCTCTGCTAGTCTGATATGTACTGATGGGGTTCAGGACATACTACCCCATGGTATGGTATCTTGGCATATTGAATATTTTAAGCTGAAGGAGTTTGAGAAAATGACAGACCTTTTGTCCCAACACCTTTTTAAAAAAATTTTTGTATTGAAGTGTAGTTGATTTACAATGTTGTGTTAATTTTTGCTGTACAGCAAAGTGACTCAGTTATACATACATATATGTTTTTTCATATTCTTTTCCATTATGGTTTCTCACAGGATATTGAATATAGTTAATCACTGTGCTGTACAGTAGGACCTTGTTGTTTATCCGCTCTCTATATAATAGTTTCAATCTGCTAACCCCAAACTCCCAGTCCAGCCCTCTCCCCGCCCTCCCCCTTGGCAACCACAAGGCTGTTCTCTATGTCTGTGAGTCTGTTTCTGTTTCATAGCTACGTTCATTTGTGTCCTATTTTAGATTCCACATATAAGTGATATCAAATGGTATTTGTCTTTCTCTTTCCCAGCACCTTTATTGACTAATCTTTCCCCCATGATCCCCCATAATCTTTCCCCCATGGTTCACTTTTATCATAGACAACATGGCCTATATATCTGAGTCTGTATCTGGACCCTCTCTTCTGGTATAAAGAAGTGCGGTCGACTTTTGTATGAAAATTTTACACCTGTCCGCCTCATTAAGCTATCTTACTATTTCTAACACCGTGTCTGTTGAGTCTTTGTGATTTTCTTTTGAAATTATCATGTCATTCTGTAAGATCATCTTCAATCCTTTTCAATCTTCCTAATCCTTTGATTCAATTTATCTTTCTTATGAGCTATTAGGTCCTTCAAGTCAATGTTGTTTACTTTTTAATTTTTTTAAAAAAAATTTAAAACATACACACAAAATAAATAAATATAAAAACACCCAAAACCAAAAAGAATCCTCTTCTATGTTTTAACCCTAAGACTAAAGTAGCTGAAAACTAAACTCAAAATTTGAAACTTAGGGCTGCTGAATTACTCTATCAGTCAAAGTCACCGTTCATGCAAGTAAAAGTTAGAACACAGAGTTAGAGAAAATCAAGACTCCGTGAACTTGAACGGGGATGCTTGAACGGTTTAGAGAACTCCATGGAGAACTCATACAGCTGACTAACAATAACAACAAACATTTGATTAAAAGATGGGCGAAGGAACTAAACAGACGTTTTTGCAAAGAACAAGTTTCACTTCATCTGAATCAATCAGCGAAGGAAAACACGACTGCTTTTCCTAAAGACACGAGGGATAAAGCTATTGGCTAAAGGAGGGCATTGTTCAGCGTCTCACTTGCAGACTGTCTCCAGGTTAGATTACTGGCACATTAGGGACGATTACGGGTATATAACATGTTCTGATTTTTATGTGTTAACGTTCCAGCTGGTAGGTAATAATCCCTTGATGAAGTTGTTAAATTATGTCAGGTTCGAAGCTGGATGCAACTAAAACATGTTTGCTTCATGACTAACTTCTACGTCCATGGACATTATCCAGTGAGTGAGCGACAGGGCCCTTCTTTCGTGCTCCTGCTTCCTCTTTTCCAGTACATCTATCCTGTTATTTTGTTCTCGTATAGCCTACTTCTTTTAGGCTCAGGAAAGAATCTCTATGCAGGGCTGAACCCAACAAAGCGTGGCCCCAGCAGGGCTGGCACAAAATCAAGGGGAAGTTTGTAAAAGAGAGCTGCCTGGATTAACTGTTTAGTGCTTTCCTCACTGACCACACTTGGGTTGTACAGAGTGGGACGACCCTGCTGAACTATGTGCCTTGTCCACTCGCGGGCAATTTCCTTACTGTATAAGCTGAATGCTGCACCTAACGTCGTGCTGTCTTTCCTTTAGAACCAAAAGACGAGGGACATATGCCCTTTAAATTTATCTGTATTCACATTTTCTAAAAGTATCAGTCTACTTTTTAAATGAATGTAATAACGTTTATATACCTGGAAGGAATCTTCTGCCTCAGGAAGACATTGGCCAACATATTAATACTAAAAAAATGCCGACTGGAAATTAACTTTTTTAAAAAACATTCTGAAATTTCTGAAACATTTAGTGCTTCTTTTTTAAGAATTGCCTTCAGAACTTTAAGCATATTTTTACAAATATTGTCAATGGTGATAGATCTTCATCCACCAACATGGGATGTGATTATTGCGAATAGTCAAAAAGTCGTTCAGAGTGAACGCTGATGTATAATGCACGTGATTAAGCTAGGTAATGCCAACTTTTTATCTTTAAGAAAGAGATGTGTCTATAACATAAGTGACTAGATTTTGGTTTGTGGTGGATAAATTCACTTGTAATCTGCTCCGGCGGATTACTTTACATAAAAGCATTGTCATCATAAGGATTATTGAACAATGAATGTAATATGTTCTGCTGTTGTGTGTGTTTATAAATTTTTTGAAAATTTCTTTACCTCATTGACCCCTTTTGTAGATACTGTGTAGCAAATATAATATTTATGGTTATTATTTTATTATCAGCAGTAGGATTTACTTAGGAACATTGTCTTTTTCCCAGGAATGCTGATTCTAAATTAAATTACGTAAACTTCAAGCAACATGATACTGAACATTAGAATAGTGAGAGGCGAAGGATGTAAATATAAACAAATTTTAAAATTCTTATATTTTAGTCAAATTATAGAGAAATAATCATTTTAAAATAAAATAAAAGAAAAATGGGACTTCCCTGGTGGTACAGTGGTTAAGAATCCACCTGCCAGTGCAGGGGACACAGGTTCAAACCCTGGTCGGGAAGATGCCACATGCTGCGGAGCAACTAAACCCGTGCGCCACAACTACTGAGCCTGCACTCTAGAGCCCATGAGCCACAACTACTGAGCCCATGTGCCACAACTATTGAAGCCTGCATGCCACAACTACTGAACCTGTGCTCTAGAGCTCACAAGCCACAACTACTGAGCCCATGTGCCACAACTATGGAAGCCTATGTGCCACAACTACTGAACCTGTGCTCTAGAGCCCATGAGCCACAACGACTGAGCCCATGCACAACTACTGAGCCCGCGTGCCACAACTACTGAAGCCTGCGTGCCACAACTACTGAACCTGTGCGCCTACAGCCCATGCTCCGCAACAAGAGAAGCCACCACAATGAGAAGCCACGCACCGCAACAAAGAGTAGCCCCCACTTGCTGCAACTAGAGAAAGCCTGCATGCAGCAATGAAGACCCAACGCAGCCATAAATAAATAAATAAACAAATAAATAAAAGAAAAAAGAAAAAAAGAAAAATGCCCCAAATTACCTTTTTAATAAACTTTATTTTTTTAAATCTGTTTAATGCTTTTATGGTATATGGTATTTGTCATATCTTTTTTTATAACAATAAGATAGATATCACTAAACCCATTTAAAGAGGAGAGTTTCATAGAGGTAAATCACCTTGCTCAAGATCATACAGCAATAAGTGTTAAAATTGGGGAAAGAACGTAGGTTCTCTGACTCGAAACCCTATGTTTCAAAGGGTAGTTTACATGGGAACACCTTGCAGGGGGAAAATGGAGTGTAAGTGAAGGGCATTAGATAGTCCTGCCTGTGTCCTTAACTAGCTGTGTGATTTAAGGTCAGTTTATTTCACCTCTTTGGGACTTAGTGTAGTCATTTGTCAAATGAGGGTGTTTCTTTTCCCCCCTGAATTATCGGCTAACTTCAGAGACTCTGTAAGGGCATACCGTCAATGTTATTTAAAAGGGCAGAGTGGGGAGAGGGTTACAAATATTACAAAGTCAGTCAGCTTTACGAAGCCAACTTCATATGATAACCACTAAGGATTAACACAAGTTCCATTGAATAGCAATGAATGTTTAAAAACACATGAACCACTATAGAATCACAAAAGCTGATAAAAAATTTTGTGATTGTTTTATTAACTTAGTCAAATTCAACAAACTCCCTGTGGGTGTTTGCTTATTACGAGACTAGCTCAGAGAATATACAGAGGTGACAATATCTTTAATTTAAGGGGAGAACACAGATGCATCTGAGGAGGGAAACAGAGTTGCTGTAACTGTACCCCAGCCCCCATTTCTAGGATTCACATCTGTATAGTTTGAGGCCTCAGTTTACCTTTTAACACCCTCATTGCTCTAGCTGCAAATATACCATGATTATGCTGAGCTTACAGTTTCCTGGGGCCACCATAACAGAGTGCCACAATTGGGTGACTTAGAACAACAGGAACTTATTGTCTCACAGTTCTGGAGGCTGGAAGTCCAAAACCAAGGTGTCTGCAGGGCCGTGTTTCCTCTGAAAGCTGTAGGGGAAGAGTACTTTCTTGACTCTTCCAGCTTCCTGTAGTCCTACGTGTTCTTTGACTTGTGGTAGTTTATCTCCAATCTTCACATGGAGTTCTCCTTGAGTCTCTTAACATAGTCTTCCTTCTGTGCATGTCTATCTGTGTTTCCAAATTTCCCCTTTTCCTAAGGACACACGTCCTTTTGGATTAGGGCCCACCCAAATCCTCATTTTAACTTGACTACCTCTGTAAATACCCTATTTTCAAATAAAGTCACATCCTGAGCTACTAAGAGTTCAGACTTCAGCATATCTTTTTTTGGAGGACATGAGGCAACCCATAACACTAAGAATACTCTGAGAATAGTGTTCTACTAGACGAATATTTCAATTATAAAACTTGGAGTTGTTTAATTTATTTTTTGTTGTTTTTAATATCCTTAGAACTGATGGACGGTTCTTTATTATTATTCCCCTGATACAGACCTGTTCTTAAAAGTGACTATAGCTACCTGGGGGCACATACAGCCCCTGTTACTGTGTGGATCATTCATCTCTCTTCCTTTTTGTATTTTATCTCATATTCATTTGTTTGTTTATTTATTTTAAAATAGTTATTAGCTACCTATTATGTGCCAGACATTGTGCTGGGCATTGGATTCTATTAGCTTTATTTCCATCTGACTTTGGGGAAAATTTCTGATAGAAGGTGTACTAACCCTGGAACATTAGAACACTATTCAATAATTTTTGTTACTCAGCTTGCTAAATTCTATTCTTAATATAATGAAACATTTTTATTATGGCTTTCTGAGCTTTCTGACCTAGAAGTATGGAGGGATGCCTTTAGATGTGTCCCTTCCAATGCAGAGACCATATTTTTCACCCATGATTTTTGTTCAACGCTTATCATTTGGGCACTTTCTTCAACTCCTCAAAAAGTCAAAGAAAGAAAATTTACAGAAAAACTGTAGAAATTTACAGAAAAACATGCAGAAGATGATCTGTGAGTCCATATGTAAAACTCATACAGGAATGTGAAATAGTTTATATTTGACACTGAGATTGAGAGACAAACAAACAAAATGGATCTAATAACAATTCTTAGCCCTTAAGGAATGGAGTAGGCATTCCAGAACTTCTGCTCAAAAAGATTTCAAACAGTGTTTCAGCTCCCAGACCACAGCCTGGTGCTCAAGCTCCAGCTTAGTTTTCTTTCTGCAAGTGACCAAGGGGCCGTTAGTTTTGAGGGGTAGCAAGGAATTGCAACACCAAGAAATGAAATAAAGTGAGTCAACAGGAAGCTGTGATGTGTGGGAAAGTCTTCCTTGTTCTTCAGTTAACCTTGATTTCTATTTATAAAATCCAGGGGAAGAGTTTCAAATGTGGAATTTCTTTTGAAAAGTTGGGAATATATTTGTTAAGATGTGAGCGATGATTTCCACTGTAGGACACTTGGGGGTGGCCTCTGATGCCTGCACACACGTGCAATCCCTCTGGTCATGCTGGCAGCACCTCCCCTACTCCCAGCCATCTGCCTCTCTCCCTCTACTGCCCAGGAAAGGACAGGACTTCATGGCTGTCACAGCCAAGCCAGCTGTGACAGCAAGCCACTTGCTTGCCCCCCCATCTTTCCCTCCCTTTTTTTAAAAAATTAATTAATTTATTTTTTTGGCTGCGTTGTGTCTTTGTTGCTGCCGTGGGCTTTCTCTAGTTGCGGCGAGCGGGGGCTACTCTTCGTTGTGGTGCACGGGCTTCTCATTGTGGTGGCTTCTCTTGTTGAGGAGCACAGGCTCTAGGCACTCAGGCTTCAGTAGTTGTGGCACGCGGGCTCAGTAGTTGTGGCGCGCGGGCTTAGTTGCTCCGCGGCATGTGGGATCTTCCCGGACCAGGGATCAAACCTGCATCCTCTGCATTGGCAGGCAGCTTCTTAACCACCTCGCCACCAGGGAAGTCCTCCCTGTTTTTATGAAATAATATTGTGGAGAAATTGAAAGAGTACAGAAAAGTAAGGGATTAATTTGATAACTTTGCCCCCCTCTGCCTCCTTACAGGCCGGTGTGCTGCAGGAGAGGGGTGATTCAGGCCACACGGAGAACAGGGCTGACTGTTCTAGTTTATGGAACTGTGCCACATTCAGTCTGACTAGCCTTATCCGTTTTCTTCTACTTCAGGATGACCTTGCACTTTCTTGGAACAGCTGCCACGATTCCAGTGGACAACTAACCCTGCCTGTTTGTTAGTCTCCAATTACATTGGTAGACACACTGCTTACTTCTGCTGTAGTTCCTGGGAAAGATCTCAGTTGCCCGCACTTGGGTATGCTTTCCTGTGTTTGGGTTTATTAGTTTTGTGATCTTTTTTTTTTTTAATACTTATTTTATTGTTTATTTATTTATTTTTGGCGGTGGCGGGTCTTAGTTGCTGCACTTGGAATCTTTCGTTGAGGTGCGCAGGCTTCTCTCTAGTTGTGGTGTGCGGGTTTTCTCTCTCTAGTGGCGCACAGGTTCCAGAGCGCGTGGGCTCTGTAGTTTGCCACACGCGGGCTCTTTAGTTGAGCTGTGATAGCTCACTAGTTGTGGAGCGCGGGCTTGGTTGCCCCGTGGCATGTGGGATCTTAGTTCCCTGACCAGGGATCGAACCTGCATCCCCTGCATCGTAAGGCGGATTCTTTACCACTGGACCACAGGGAAGTCCCTGTGATCTTTTTTTTAAGGAGAAGTTGTGAAGTAAACTATTTAGATACCCAAAGACGGTACAAGTCATGCTCAGCCAAGAGTTCTTTGGAATTAACATCTGTCTTAATATGTCTTAATAATGTGTCACACAGATGACCTCAGCTCTTCCCTTCTCTTCTTGTGGAAGCTTAACACTGAAACCCTGGGGAAATATTACACCTGTCAGGGCTTGACATTTGTATTGAAATAGTTTCCAACAGTGTTCTCCCAGTCTGTTCTTATAAAGTTATGGAACCAAAAGAAAATAGGATTGGGCTTCCCTGGTGGCGCAGTGGTTGAGAGTCCGCCTGCCGATGCAGGGGCACGGGTTCGTGCCCTGGTCCAGAAAGATCCCACATGCCGCGGAGCGGCTGGGCCCATGAGCCATGGCCACTGAGCCTGTGCGTCCGGAGCCTGTGCTCCGCAAGGGGAGAGGCCACAACAGTGAGAGGCCCGCGTACAGCAAAAAAGAAAGAAAGAAAGAAAGAAAATAGGATTAACGCAAAACATCAACAACTAAGCAAAGGGAACAGTCCTCCACTGACATGTAGAAGCCCGGTCCCACCTTTGGAACTGAATCCCTCTACCCGAGGGGTGGAGGGTCGCCTGAATGACCCAGAGAAATGGGTCTCACTTTCTTGGTTCATTTACAGCCCCGCCACCACCTCCCTTCCCTCCTGGCCACACCCCAACCTGAACGGTATCTCAGAATGGCTAGAGGCTCTGCTGTCCAGGATCGAAGCCTAAACGTCCCTCCTGACGCTGAAGCCATGGGCAGTCTGAACAGAACAAATTTGCAGTTTAACTTTTCCCACCTGAGCTTTCAAATGCCAAGTCTGTGTCACTTTTATGTTAATGGTCTCTCTTTCATCTGTCTGATGTGGCCTGGTCGGTATTAATAGGTTACATTTGTTCAGAGGTAAGTTTTATCCATTAAAAAAACAACCAGAGAATGTTCTTTTGTTTGAGATAATGAGGGCTCCTTGGAGATTACTTTACTAGTCAATTTTACATGAATGTTCTTTGAAGAGAGCCTCATTCTCTGCCACAGCTTTTCCCCTCAATTAACTCAAAAATGTCCCAAACTGAACTCGTCATCTTTGCTTCCTGAAGGCAGACCCCCCTTGACCCCCATTTCCAGGAGCGCCTCCCTCTGTTGGGTGACAGGCTCAAAGAGCTTTGACTCTTGTAACATTCTGCGTTCACCAAGAAGTATCCGCTGTTTTTGCCTTTCAAACTTCCTCTTGGACTTTTCCAATCCTGCCCGTTTTTATGGCTGCCACCCTGTTCAGCTCTTCATCCTTTCACACATGTATTTATTGTTATTTAACGTCCTAAGTATGTCCACGGACTTAACGGTCAGCAAACACGAACTGTCCACAGTGTGCTAAGACTTCCTCCTCCAAATCCATCGTACGGACCTTTCCAGACTATCTTTCCTCACGTGAGCTTTTATTATTCTGCCAGAGACTGTCATTGTCCCCAGCGTTCACTCTTCCCTTCACATGTAGAAACACAACCTTTAGCTGGGCACCTGGTCAGCCGGTCACCCAGGTAAAGGCGATTTTACCTTTCTTTCTGCATTTTCTCACTTCTCTGATTAAGTTATTCTTTGACTAAAGTTTTTCTACAGACAAAAGGCAGGCAGGGGACATGGCGGGGTTCTGTTCTGGGAAGGTCTCGTAGGGGGTTGCTCGTCACAGTGCCACAGCTGTGTATTTTGGGGTGGTACACTCTGATCCCCTTCATCTCACATTCAGGTCCCCACAAAGAAAGGATGCGATGGCTTCAGATAGTTACTCTCCTTCCTACTGGGCAGAGCCCTCGCCCCAGTCCACCTCCTAAGACGGAGGTCATCCTATAAGTTAGCTGCCCGTGGGCCCAGCACCTCCCCTGTGAGCCAGAGTGGTGGGAAGGCATGGCTGCTTCCTCAGAAGGCCTGTGGGCATGCGACGCTCCTCTCTGAGGCCACAGAGGCAGCGCTGACACCTGGAAGGTTAGGTGATCGTTCCAAGGAGCGTCCTTTCAAAGCCCCTGCGGTCCAGGTCTCTGGAGCACATCACCTCCCCAGTTTTGAGAAGACTTGCCTACTTGGATACCAAATGACCTAGTACCATTAATTTTTCACAAACCTACAGTACTTCCTTTGTCATAGAGCACATGCCTGCCTATGTGTGGGTCAGTTTGGGGGCTCTGCTCTTTTCAGTTGGTTTGGATCTATTCTGGTTTCAGTGTTAGTCTTAATTCCTGTAGATTTCTATTGTCTTTGTGTCTATAGAGTAGTTTCTTTTATCTTGTTGTTCTACTTAAAGGATGTCTTGGATTTTCTTGGCCTTTTGCCTCTCATACAAATTTTAGAATCAGATTGTCAGTTTGCATTTTTAAGTCCCTGCTGGGATTTTGATTTATTTCGTGTTAATTTTAAACTAGATTTTCTTTATTTTCAGAATGGTCTTTTTCTCTGTTTCTGATTTTTTAAATTATAATTATATTAGTATGATGTTTTACGGTGATGATGCAGGATTGGTAACTATCAGAAAGCAGGGACAGTATTTTGTATAATCTTTTAAGTGTTAAACGTGTCCTACAAGAAGAAAGTCCTTTCAGATAACGTTTGTAACTGGTCATTACAATAGATTTGTTAGGCTAACCATCCAATCAAGATTGGTGGGTCAATCTGACATTTTACGGGAATCTCCAAACCCTGGGAGGGAGGGATGGAGCTCCCAATTATTTCCACTGAAACAATGATAGCAGGATTCTCAAACTCCCAGAGGCCTGTAGACATGTTCTCAATGAGCCCAGGTTCCTCAAAAATACTTTTAAATGTCTTATTTTAGATGATAATCTAAACAAATTGAGATGTATATATTCTGGATCTTTTAGGTGACCTTTATTTTCATAACCAAGTCATGTAATTTCTATGCCCAAAATTATAACAAGGAAATCCAGAAATCCATATGTAAAGGTTTTGATGTTTCCTTATCAAGAGTCACAGATTCACCAAAATCCTGTGAACCTCACTCCACCTGGCTGACCTGAGATAACTACTGGATGGGGGCTTCAAGTCTCCCAGTGTTTTCTGTCTCAGTGAGCTGCAGAATCACCTACCAGACTTTAATAGTGGTTGACATTGTCATTATTTTAAATACGAGGGTAGATTACCGCAATATAAGAGTAAAATATGGCTTCCAGTCTCACAAATGTACAAGTGTGACAAATATTTTAATTTCTTCATAATAAATGTGTTTCCTGAGACCACCACAACCGTCTACCAGAGCAGGCGTGAAGCTGCCCACACACTGCACTCGGCCACCAAACTGTCTTCCAAAGTGGCTGTACACTTTTGCATTCTCACCTGCAATAAATGAGAATTCCTGTTGTTCCACACGCTTGCTAGGGTGTTTAGGACTTCGGCCATTCTAATAGAAGTGTACCTGTATCTCATTGTTATTTTAATTTGCATTTCTCTGATGGCATATGATATAGTGCATCTTTTCATGTGCCTATTTGCCATCTGTATGTCTTCTTTGGTGAGGTGTCAAGATCTTTGGCCCATTTTTTAATCAGCTTTTTGTTTCCTTGTTGTTGAATTTTAAGAGCTCTTTGTATATTTTGGATAACGGTCCTTTATTAGATATGTGTTTGGCAAATATTTCCTCCCAGTCTGTGGTTTTGTCTTCTCATCCTCTTGACAGTGTCTCCTGCAGAGCAGAAGTTTTTAATTTTAATGAAGTCCAACTTATCAATTTTTTCTTTCATGGTTCATGCCTTTGGTGTTGAATGGAAAAAGTCATCACCATACCAAAGGTCACCTAGATTTTCTCCTATATTATCTTTTAGGAGTTTTGTTATTTTGTGTTTTACATGTTGGTCCATGATCTGTTTTGAATTAATTTTTGTGAAGGGTGTGTGGTCTGTCTAGATTCATTTCTTTGCATGTGAGTGTTCAGTTGTTCAAGCACCGTTTGTTAAAAAAGCTATCTTTGTTCCATTGTGTTACCTTTGCTCCTTTGTCAAAGACCAGTTGACTGTATTTATGTGGTGTATTTCTGGGTTCTCTATTCTGTTCCATTGATCTGATCTATTTGTCTAGTCTTTAACCAATATCACACTACCTTGGTTACTGTAGCTTTATAGTAAGTCTTGAAGTCAGGTAATATCAGGCCTCTGACTTTGTTCTTCTTCAATGTTGTGTTGGCTAGTCTAGGTCTTTTGCCTGTCACATAAACTTTAGAATCGGTTTTCTAGGATTTTGACTGGGATTGTATTGAATTTGTATATTCTATTATATTATATTGGGAAGAACTGACATCTTGACAGTATTGAATCTTGCTGCTCATGAACATGGAATAGCTCTCCATTTATTTAGTTCTTTGATTTCATTCATCAGAGTTTGGTAGTTTTCTTCATGTAGATCTTGTACGCTTTTTTCTTTTTTTTTGGCTGAGTTGGGTCTTCATTGCTGTGTGTGGGCTTTCTCTAGTTGCATCGAGCAGGGGCTACTCTTCGTTGCGGTGTGTGGGCTTCTCATTGCGGTGGCTCCTCTTGTTGCGGAGCACGGGCTCTAGGCGCGTGGGCTTCAATAGCTGTGGCGCGCAGGCTCAGCAGTTGTGGCTCGCAGGCTCTAGAGCACAGGCTCAGTAGTCATGGCGCACGGGATTTGTTGCTCTGTGGCATGTGGGATCTTCCTGGACCAGGGCTCGAACCCATGTCCCCTGCATTGGCAGGCGGATTCTTAACCACTGTGCCACCAGGGAAGTCCCACGTATTTTGTTAAATTTATAACTAAGTATTTCATTTTGGGGGTGCTAATGTAAATGGTATTGTGCTCTTAATTTCAGACTCCACTTGTTCATTGCTAATATAAAGGAAAGCAATTGACTTTTGTATATTAACACAATATATCCTGCAGCCTTACTATAATCAATTAGCTCCAGGAGGTTTTTTGTCAATTCTTTTAGATTTTCTACATAGTCATCATATCACCTGTCAACAAAGACAGGTTTATGTCTTCCTTCCCAATCTGTAAACTTTTTATTTCCTTTTCTTGTCTTAGTGCATTAGGAAAGACTTCCACTCTTTGAAAAGGAGTGGTGAGAGGGGATGTCCTTGCCTTGTAACTTATATAAGTGGGAAAGCTTCACGTTAAACATTAAGTATGTCAGTTTTTTGGTAATCTTTATCAAGTTGACAAAGCTTCTCTCTATTCCTAGTTTACTGAGAGTTTCTATCATGGGTGGCTGTTGGATTTTATCAAATGCTTTTTGTGCATCTGTTGACATAATCATGTAACTTATTTTTTAGTTAGTTGATGTGATCGATTATATTTATTGATTTTCTAATGTTGAACTAGCCTTGCATGCCTGGAACAAATCCCACTTGGTCATGGTGTATAATTCATTTTATACATTGCTAATATTTTGTTGAGAATTTTTTGTATCTATGTTCATGAGAGATATTGGTCTGTAGATTTCCTTACTTCCCATGTCTTTGTCTGATTTTGGTATAATACTTGCCTCATAGAATGAGTTAGGAAGTATTCTCTCCACTTCTGTCTTCTGAAAGAGGCTGTAGAGAATTGATATCATTTCTTCTTTCAATGTTTGGTAGAATTCACAAGTGAACCCATCTGGGTCTGGTGCTTTCTGTTTTGAAAGGTTATTAATTATTGACTCAAGATGTTTAATAGATACGGGCCTGTTTAGATAGTCTATTTCTTCTTGTGTGAGTTTCGGCAGATTGTATCTTTTAAGGAATTGGTCCATTTCACCTAGGTTTATCAAATTTGTGGGCACAGAGTTTTTCATACTGGAATATGCAAATGATATCCCTCTTTCATTTCTGGTATCAGTAATTTGTATTCTCTCTCTTTTTTCTTAGTTAGCCTGGCTAGAGGTTTGTCAATTTTATTGATCTTTTTAAAGAACCGCCTTTTGGTTTCGTTGATTTTCTGTGCTGATTTCCTATTTTAAATTTCATTGATTTCTGCTCTAATTCATGTTCTTTTCTTCTGCTTACTGTGGATTTTATTTGCTCTTCTTTTTCTAGTTTCCTAAGGTGAAAGTTATATTGCTGATTTTAGACCTTTCTTCTTTTTTTTTAATTTTATTTTTTATTTTTTGGCTGCGTTGGGTCTTAGTTGTGGCATGCAGGATCTTCATCGAGGCATGCAGGATCTTTCGTTGCAGCGCACGGGCTTCTCTCTAGTTGTGGTGTGCAGATTTTTTTTTTCTCTTTCTAGTTGTGGCCCTCGGGGTCCAGGGCACGTGGGCTCTCTCATTGAGGTGCCCGGGCGTCTCATTGCGGTTCTCTTGTTGCAGAGCACAGGCTCTAGGCACGTGGGCTTCAGTAGTTGTGGTGCATAGGCTTAGTTGCTCACGGCATATGGGATCTTCCTGGACCAGGGCTCAAACCCATGTCCCCTGCATTGGCAGGTGGATTCTTTTTTTTTTTTTTTGCGATATGCGGGCCTCTCACTGTTGTGGCCTCTCCCGTTGCGGAGCACAGGCTCAGGACGCGCAGGCTCAGCGGCCATGGCTCACGGGCCCAGCCGCTCCGCGGCATGTGGGATCTTCCCGGACCGGGGCATGAACCCGCGTCCCCTGCATCGGCAGGCGGCCTCTCAACCACTGCGCCACCAGGGAAGTCCTGGCACATACTCTTTAAGAACTGTTATGTCTTCCTGGAGAATCAGCCCCTTTATCCAAATGTAATGCCCTTCGTTATCCCTGAAACTTTTCTTACTTTGAAGTCTGTTTTGCCTGAAATTGATGTAGCTGTTCCTGCTTTCTTTTGATTAGGTTAGCATGGTATACTTTTCTCCATCCATTTACTTTTAATCTGTATGTGACTTTATATTTAAAGTGGATTTCTTGTAGACAACATACAGTTTGATCCACCTTGATAATCTCTGTCTGTTAATTGGTACATTTAGACCATTGACATGGGCCTGTGATTTTGATGAAGCCCTGGCAGGTCTCAATAGCAAACAGATCTGCTTGGATATATTTTAATGGTAGTTGAGATAAGGCAAATGATGTACTTAGTACAGTGCCGAGGACATCATGAGTGTTCAATAGACCTTAGGCATCATAGTTAGGCTTATGACTTTTAGCCATCAACTTTAAAATTCACCCCTTGTATCTCTTCGTGCTGCCTCAGTGTGACTGAGACACTGCTGTTTATTACCCCGTCTTGTTCATTCACAGCTTGTCACTTCCAACATTCTGTTTCGAGTCACATCGGAGTAAGAATTCATTGAGCTGACAACCTATCACAGGGCATCTTTGCACATAAAATGAACCAATTTATAGTCATTGCTGACAGCTGTTTTTTGAAGGAACGGCCATTTTCCTTAGCTGATTGCAAAGAACAGTGATTAATTCAGCTCATCAGCCTGCAGCAGCACATGCTAAAAAGGGTCTCATTGTGTGAAGCCTGCTGGTATCTTAAACCTGCATTTCTGAGTTTGTCAGAATTTCCTGAGCCTAGCCTGGAGTTCCGGAGGTCACTTCATCCACCTTCCTGTCTCCAGAGACCCCTAAATGAAAATAGAGCCTGCTTTTCCTCGGCAGTGGGCCCTGAGGAGAGGTGAATTTAGCAGCATCTGTGTTTCAGGATCCTGTGGACATTAGACAGGCCGCCCTCCTAGCCAGGTGACTTGTCAGGACCTGAAAGGGACAGAGTCTGATGCTACAATTACTGGAAATATTTAAGGAGCAGAGGCAGGACTGGCTCCCCTTCCCCCTCCCTGGTCTAGAGTGAGAGGAGGTGTGTGGTGAGATGAAGCGGACTTTTGTTTGTATGAAACCCGAAGGAGGCATCCGTGCAGCTTACAACCATCCGAGCTCTTCTTCCCAATGTCCTTCTGCGATGGAAGGACTTGAGCGCCATGTTCGACATGACCTCCAGGACCTTGCTGTGGACCCCCTGGTGGAGCCAGGACCCTCCAGGAGAGCTGAGGGGTAGAAGAGACCCAGGAGAGTGTAGCGTAAGGACGGGGAGAGAGTGACAGCAGAGGGGGAGGAATCTCCAAACAGCAGTCTCGTGAAGTGGGCTTCAGCTAGATGGGCCGGGACTCCACGGTCAGCCGACCCTGAGTCATTTTCTTTCTAGTGACAGCAGCCCAGCTCGGTGGACCAGACATTGGCCAGCGGCTGCCAGGACTTTCCTCTTCCCTCTACAGGGTGAACTTGGACGGAAGCATCTGCACCAATCCATAGAGTGGGGACCACCCTGCCAGCCGTGGGCTCAGGCGCCAGGCCCCAGCCATGAAAGTTCTTGCCTCCAAGCACCTGTCATCCAGGTGGGGAGGGAAAGTGGAGACGGATGACTGATCTTCTCCTCTGGGCCAGACGGGAATCCAGGAAGCGACTTCCTTCCTGTCCTCCACCGCCCGGCTCCTTCTTCTAGTCCGAGTTGTGCTTACTCTTTTTGTCACCCTCTTATGTGTGTCTTAAGCACATATATCTCCATTTTTTCCTCTTTAAATTTTTTATGTTAACACAAATGTTGCCACCTCCTTCCCCCAGTTCTCTGCCCAGCCAGTCAATGGTTTTGAATCCCTGATGCGTCCATTTCTGCTCGCTAGTTATTCTTCATGGAAACGGTATGAACAGATCAGTAAAAGTCACAGCAGCGTTTTGTTCAATTCATCATAACAAGTTACACTGGCCATGTTTCATAGCTTAGTGATAGAACATTTTGGTTGTGGAGTTTCTCCGGAGCTCTCCCATACCTTTTTTCATATATTTAAAATTCCTAATCAACTATACCTCAATAAAATTAAAAAAAAATAAAAAATGTAAGATTCCTTGACTTCTGTGAAGGAGGCGTATTTAGGACCCCCATTTTGCAGACACGGAAGCGACGGCTCAGGGCATCGCCAGCACGTTCGTCGCGAGGCTGGGCTGGGAGCTGGGGCTTCGGACTCCTTGTCTCCTGCCCACGTGTATTCAGCGCGCTCGGAAGGACGGAAGAGGCTGCTGCCTTGGGGAGCCGTGTTCAACTCACGTGCGTATTCCAGACACAGCTGTCGCTTCTGCAAAAATGGTCGAGAGGTTGACTCTTGAGCTGCCGGCCACCCACCGTGGTGGGAGGATGCGATTTGAGCCGGGCTGCTCGCCTTCGGGAAGCCACGTCTACATCCGCATCACCGCGGGGCGAGGCAGGAGGTAGGGTTTCCAGGACGGTTGGCAAGAATCGTGCCTTGTATCTCCCAGAGAACGCATACTGCTGTAAAGGAAGAACTAGTTGGTTTTTCTCCAGCTGCTGAGCTGTGAAGAAGCGAGAAGCTCTGTCTCCAGGGCAGGACAGTCCTCGTAGAAAACAGGGGGGCCCTGCCTCAGCACAGATGAGAAAACTGGGCGAGTGCACCTGCCCTGCGTCACGGGCTGCTCTTCCGCTGGTCCTTCTGGGGCCTCGCTGCCTAGAGAGGCCGCAGGCTGCAAGCCAGAGATGGCATCTCACCACGTTCTGCCATACATAGAGCAAAGCGTCATCTTCCTGCGGCCGTTCCGTGTAACGGGAGTGTGCTGGGAAGCAGCAGTCTCACAACTTCCCCTTGGTTCCTAACAACATTAAAAAGAAAAACGCTGGTGTGTCTGGAAGCAATTTCGGAGGCCTCTGGATGCGGCAGGTGTCCGTGATTGGCTGTCAGGTTGTCATTTACAAGACAGTTCACTGAGTAAGTGATTCCAAGGGGCTCAGGAACCAGACCCAGGACGGCACATGAGGCCCCATCCTGCAGTTGGAGCTGAACCTTGAGTCATTTGCTTGATGGATTTCTTTTCTTTCCCTAGAAACAGGAAATAGAGTCTCAGTTTTCTCCCTAAGCCTCAGGCAACAGGGCTCGTGCAGAAAGTCCCCTTCTCTCCTCATCCGGCAAACAAAGGTGCACCCACGTCCCCGAGCTCTGCAGACGCAGCTCTGCTTTCCGCCGCCGGGTCCCTGGATCCCTGTCCCCTCCTCTGGGCTGGTCCCAGCATAAATCTCCACATCTCGGGGTCACTCCCCCTCTGCACACAGGCTGCTTTGCAAGTGGGAGAAAGGGTCCACAGAACTGGATATAAATTTCCGTGCGAACAGATGGGTGGTGTGTTTGCACACAAACCTGTACGTATCACAAACCAACCCAGAGAGACGGGGACCTAGGCGATGCATAAAACATCTTGCCAGCAACGCTGTCAGCTTCATAAAGCTTCAGTTCGCTACCCTGACAGCCTGAAATGTCTCCCTTATTCCTGGAGGGAGCACAGGGTCCCAGGTGAGATCACAGCGCAGCTGCACCAGCCCCTTCCATAGGGTGGACGGATGGCACCCTGAAATGCTTTCCTGAGCCACCTGTCCTGCCCAGGACCCCTCTGAGCACTGAAGCAGTCAACCAGTAAGAGATTCACAGCGCAGGGCAGGGTAGACACCTCGGGCGCCCGTGGCAGCCCAGCCCTTGCACTTGCAGGGGAGGCCCAAGGCCAGGGAAAAGCCACCAGTTATCTCTGGAAATGGCCAGCCTGTTTTTCAGTTCTCCCTTTGAGTGCTTGCTAGAACAGCATCTTAGAAGTGTGTTAAGGCCGCTGCCATCCTAGCAGCGTAGACAGGGGCATGAATGCTGCTTTCAAATGAAGCCCAGCTGGGAATCAGTATTGTCGTCCCCGGAGATCTGATTCCCAGCAGCTCCAACTGGTCCCATTATGCCAATCACCTCATCTCCTTTCTGTTTTCCTCACTGCCTTCCTCTCTTTATGAGTTTGTTCCCCTTTGGGAGTAATCTCCAAAATCCTCAGTTGTTTTCAGAATACTTTAAAATTTTTTTATTTTATATTGGGGCATGGTTGATTGGAACGATGTTGTTAGTTTCAGGTGTACAGCAAAGTGATTCAGTTATACAGTTATACGTACAGAATACTTTTGATTTACCTTTTTAAAGTAAACCTTTTAGTTGAGCATAATTCATACAGAGAAGTGCACAATGTCTGAGCTCCAAGAATGCCCACGAAATGAACACGCTAATGTAGCAAAGCAAACAGATATGGAAACAGAATCAGCCGCGTACCAGGAGCCCCCTAGGAGCCCCTTCCATCCCTGCCCCCCCACAGGGGAGCCCTCTGCTTCGTCCCTGGGAGCTGTCTTGGCTTATTTTGAACTTCACTTAAGGAGACTCGTGCGACAGTACGTCTCTGAGGTTCACCTGTGTCGTCGGGTGTGGAGTTGCTGAAGAGTCCTCGAACTCGTTTGCTCTGAAAGAACGCTTAACCAATAACAAGTGGAAGAAAATGACTTCGGACAGGAATTTTAAAGCCAGCTTGAGTGTGGATGGGAGATCCCAGAGAACTTGGCCTTCAGAGTGTCTGAGCTGGAGGTGGAAGGTGAGCTAAGAGCCCGTGCCCCCCCCAGCCCCCTGCTCTGCTCTGAGATGTGCTCCAGCTACCTCCCTCTTCATCCCAGATTGATGATCAAAATGAGGACAAATTGAGTGTCTCTTGTTTGCCTAAGTGAGTTTGTGTACCAAGCTGTGTGTACCTCCTGGAAAGACTGCCCACCTGAGCTTGGGATTCAGAGCCAAGTGGATCAACTGAGAATCTAGACTAATTTCCAGGAATGTGGAGTCAGACACAGCCACCGATGAATAAATCGACAAGCGTCCGTAAGTGCCGCTGCGCTTTTCCTTCACTCACCTACATCCACAGGCTCTGAACTAAGTCCTTCATTTCTTTTTTCATTGGTGAATGAGATTCCTATATCACAGAGCTGAAGATGCAAGCCATGATGTCATAGAGCAGCATATTCTACACCACTAAGAAATAAAAAGTGCCCGAGCTGGAGAGTCTAGTGGAGAGCCGTGTGCAAAGCTGAGACACTAAAATCATTCACTGTGCGGGGAAAAGAGAAATGACTCAGCCAGGCAGACACGTGAGTGAGGAAGCACACCTGCCTCCACCTGGGCACGCGGGGAAGCAAGGAAATAAAAGTCGCATGAAGATTTGGAGCCAAAGCCTATCGTGATCCGTCAGTGGACTGAATTCGCACCGGCGAGCGCAGCATCCGTTTTAAAGTGGCCTCTGTGTTGCTCCCTGATTCTGGCAGAAGCAAAGGCGGATCTTCCCTGGAGAAGGCAGACTTCCTCCAGGGAACTGCAGTGGTGAGATGCCATCAATCTCACATTTCAGGATCTTAGAATGGGAATACATGACGTTTGCTAATAACACCTACTTCTCCGACTTGTGGTGGAGATTGATGTGGAAACATACACACTGCTTAGTATATAATAAGTTCAATAAACGGTAGTCACCACTGGGTATCGTGTCCCACCTCTCTGTGTTTATGAGTAGGTACCCTGGAGTCCCAGTAACTGGCCAGAGAGCACAATGAAAGTAACAGCGGGACGCCTGGGCGGGCAGGGGAGGCTTCGTGCAGGAGAGGTCTTGAGCCTGGTTGTGAAGGATTGAACAAGTCAAGAGGGGAGAATATTCCAGGCTGTGGAAAGGGTATGAGCAAAGGCTGGAAGGCGGACGCAAACATGGCCTACGGAGAAGGAAGGGGATGAGTGCGAAGGGCACGGGTGTGAGAAGGGATGGGGAGGGGGCGCGGTTTGGAGTCCTGTCTGGAACTGATGGACGGTCCTGGTAAAGGAACGGTGTGCTGTCCCCGTCACCTGAGCTAACCAGGATGAGCTCTGATGGTGCAGCCACTGGAGAAGGGTGAAGCTGGGGACAGTCCTGAGCCGTGACCGGCTTTATGGCTGCAGCAGGACGGTGTGCTGGGGGGGTGGGAGGGGATGGGCCACTGCACTGACACCCCAGGTGAACGCAGACAGTGTGAGTTGCAATAACATCACGTTGGAAGGAAAAATAAAGAGCAAAAAGATATAAGAGGTTATCACTTATGTATATTTCAAAGACACACAAAAAACAGTAGATGTTTATGGGAACACGTGATATGCAGTAAAAAAATGAAGAATCACATAGCCACCAACATGTGGGTGTGTGTGGGTAGATGGAATCCCAGGTGTGTGTGGGTGGATGGAATCCCAGGTGTGTGTGGGTGGATGGAATCCCAGGCACCTTTGCTGTATCTGTCATCCTTTATCTATTTAAAAGAGAGGGATACAGTGATTGCATGTATACAATTACATAGTAAAATGCTAGCAGGTTTTTAATTTTAGTGGTCAGCACGGAGGTGCCAATTATATTATTTTCTGTATGTTTGCAAGTTTTTATAATTTTCAAAAAAATTAAACAATGAAAAACTGCAAAGAAATATATCAGAATGTTCCTAGAAATATATTACTGCGCTCACGTGGCTTGTGCCAGCGTGGGAGAAGCGTGTGATTCTTTTCTCCCCTTGGTTTTCCAAGTTCTGTGACTATAGTATTTTTTATAAGGAAACACTTACAGATGATTCTTTTAATTTGTTTAAAAAGTAACTATATGGAAAGGAAAAATGAATAGCAGACTCTGTATCAACCTCTTTGTATCAACCTCTCAGCAGACAGGGCTCCTTTGTAAGGTGTGATTAATAAAATCCGCTGGGGACGGTATTAGCGGGCCCTCTATTACCGGGCTCATGTCATACAAAGGGGGCAGTGTTGCTGATTCTGACACCAATATTTCCGCAGGCCTGAATTGACAGAATCTTTCTGAATGTGTCATTTATGGTACCAAATGAAAAAGGTCTTGTTCACCAGCCAGACTCTAGGCCCGAAAGGGACAGACAGATCTGTATGCGGGCTCTTTTGCCCAATTTAAAACCAGCATCTTCATAGTAACCAAAATTAATTCAGCACGAATTTTG
This sequence comes from Globicephala melas, assembly GCF_963455315.2. NCBI lineage: Eukaryota > Metazoa > Chordata > Mammalia > Artiodactyla > Delphinidae > Globicephala > Globicephala melas. Next base: position 100,170,489 of record NC_083324.2, read on the forward strand.
CTGAATCGGATCCTGGGCCTGCAGGAGGGGGGTGCATCGATGGTCAGCTGCGTAGATGGGCCCAGTCCTCTCGCCGCCGGGGTCACTACACAGAAGTGTAGAAATGTGAATAAAGTTCCTCAAACCCCCAGTTCACAAACGCTGGGACAACCAGCATCCTCCCCGTGTTTGCAGGGAGGTGGGGGAGTTTCCAGGTTCTCGCAGTCGCCTCTAGCCTCTTGTTCTGAAATCCTTTCCCCAGATTGTTCCTCTTGAACCTGCAGCCCCCCACTGGGGCTCCCTCTCCCCCCAGGTTTGAGGAGGTGGGGTGCACGAGGGGGTGATGGAGGGGCTGAGCTACTGCCCCACAAAACTTCCTCCAAGTGAACACCCCCCCACCCCATAAAGCCCCCTGCTGATAAAGCCCTTCTGCTCTCTGCTGTTTCCTACTCCTCTATCTACTGTTTTTGTTTGGGTTTTGTTTTCTGGTCTAGGGTCTCCTAGGCATTCAGTCTTGCGCTGCCCTGAGTAAATATATTAACCAGAACAATTTTGTTCTTATAGTTTTATTCCCATCCATCTTGGCTTTGCCCCAAGGGCTGTTCCCCCCCACCCCCACCCCCCCCCACCCCCTGCAACAAAATAGTACCTCAAAGGGTTTTGTCAAAAAAGAATTCTCCACGCAAGGTGAAATGCTGCCTGCAGAGGTTAAATGGTCACCATTCCGCCCCACAGTCCTGCTACGCGGGGCTCACCCCTTCACGACGTAGCTCGAGAATCAGAATGTATCTGGAGCCAAGCTGACCATATAGTTCTAAGTGTCAAACAAATGGTGAAAGCAGAAAGTTTTGTAGCTGCGGGTGTGGCATGGGGGAGAAAGCTAAGGCATTAGATGACCTGTAAGAGGTTGTCTGAATTACTGAAATGATGGAAGCAGAGGCAGAACTTTCTATAACGGCTCTGAGACCGGCTTCTTGTGCCCTCGGGCTGTTTTGCAGGCTGGGGGCGGTTCCCTCTGTCCAGAAGATGCCCTGGGCCCCGAGCTATCAGCCACTTCCTGGGGGGAGGGGCGGATGGGGTCTCTGCTCTGGTCTGATTGCCAAGCACGAGAGAGGCCTGCATTTTCCCGCCTGAAGTTGGGAGTAAAAGAACAGTGCAACTAGGACAAGCCCTGGAGTCCTGGTCCAGCTGGGCAGGGAGCTCATTTCTGAAAGTGGAGCTATAACAAGAGCCACCTGTGCCGTAATGACCTCCTAGATTAAGAAAAAGTTGAAAAACCAGACCTGAAGGAAGCAGAGTCCTTCCCACGAGGGCAGTGCAGCCCTAAGTCTGTTTTGGAAATGAACCAGCTGTGAGCGGACACGGCCCCACGCAGTGACTGGGGGTTGGTGTGGAGAAACAGGAGCCAGGCCCAGCAATCGAGAGAACAAAGCACGACACAGTCAACTGCAGCTCTGAGCTCCTCGCTTCACCCACGGCTGAGGTGGCGCTTGGTCATCACTTGCAAGTCCTCAGAATCTGTCCTGCCCGAGAGAGACCCCAAGACCCGAGTGCACACGTGGCCACTGCACAGCAGCTTTCCGTGAAAATGGCAGCAGTGGGGGCGGACGCCTCACAGCTGGGCTGCGCATCGTTGCAAGCACTGATCGCCCGGTAGCTGGAAGGGTAGTGAGTGCTTGAGAAGAGAACGCTGGTTCAAGGACACGGAGTGTCCACTTATTTTTACTTCTGAAAACGCTTCACCTTGCGTTTCCACTGCCGCCTCTTCTACGGCTGTTGCCTCAGCTCCTACTTGCATCCTCTGCCCATAAAACAAGGTGAAGTGGATGTGGGACTTGACAGAATGAACCATTTGGCGTTGGGCACGTGGTTTTTCAGTAAAGGTGCCAGTACCAGCGTACGTGATGCTGGCACGATTGCGCTTGGGGACAGCGCCTCCCACTGTCTTTCCTGTGAGGTGTCTGCGTCCCTTTCACTTGTGCTAACCCCTCAAGGAGACAGAGGGCTGCTGAATAACTACGGATGCACCCCAGGAACAAGACGTGCGGTCCAGCATCCCAGCTGGAGGAATCATTTTCTAGTCAATCTGCAGTGAACTTTAACCTAAAACAAGCCTGCTTTCAGAATTAACTAGACCGTTAGGGGGAGTATGACAGGGAAGATGCCCGATGTGCTCAGAAGAGCTTCTCGCAACCTGGTTATGATGCAGAGGGTGTGTGTCACCCCCGAGTGATGGAGGTGGCCCCCGCTTGGTATTCTTGATGTCACGTGGGTGAATATCCCCACTTACATGTACGCACACCTCTTGTCTCTTGCCTATAAACTGGGTGGTAAGATACTAGTGGTCAAAAATTGCTTGTTACACATCTTTCATGCTTAATGGCGTACTGAATTGAAATTGCTTATTTTGTGGACCTTTGCCACACCTGCCCCAGCAGGAGCCGGTAAATCACTGACCCAGGATTGGAAACTGAGTCCAGACAGTTTGGCTAGCCCTACGTACATCATTGATACAGGTTTGCACTAAATAAAATATTTACTGGGTGGAATATATACATTAATTATCCTAGAGATAAAAATTGGGGGAGATACAATTTATTATGGAAAATTTCATAAAATTTTCATAAATATTGAGAAGAAAAATAGTATAATAAATCTTCATGTATTCAGCACCCAGCTTACCAATTATCAACTCAAAAAAAAAACAAAACCCAATTATCAACACATACCCAACCTTTTTACATATATATACTCCCTGCGGATTATTTTGAAGCAAATCTCAGCTATCACATTTTGTCTATAAGCACTTCACTATGGCCCTCTAAAATAGTAAAACTCTTAAAAAAAATAACCAGTATAACAACACCACCCCTAAAATAATTAACAATTACTTAGCATCATCAAATATCCATTCATTTAAAATATTTTTCAGATTGTCTCATATTTTTTATAGTTCTTTCAAATCAGGATCCAAAGAAGGTCAAATCACTGTAATTGACTGATATGCCGCTTAAGTCTCTTTTAAGCTAATCTCTGATTTCTCCCTTTCTCTCCCCACCCTTTGTATTTGTTGAAGAAACCAAATTATTTGTCCTGTAGGTCTGGGTTTTGCTAATTGCATTCCCATGGTATCTTTTAGCCTGTAGCTCTCAATGGTGAAAAACTGAAAGCATTTCCTCTAAGATCAGGAACAAGACAAGGATGTCCACTCTCGCCACTATTATTCAACATAGTTTTGGAAGTCCTAGCCACGGCAATCAGAGAAGAACAAGAAATAAAAGGAATACAAATTGGAAAAGAAGAAGTAAAACTGTTACTGTTTGCAGATGACATGACCCTATACATAGAGAATCCTAAAGATGCCACCAGAAAACTACTAGAGCTAATCAATGAATTTGGTAAAGTTGCAGGATACAAAATTATGCACAGAAATCTCTCGCATTCCTATACACTAACAATGAAAGATCAGAAAAAGAAATTAAGGAAATAATCACATTCACCATTGCAACAAAAAGAATAAAATACCTAGGAATAAATCTACCTAAGGAGGTAAAAGACCTGTACTCAGAAAACTATAAGACACTGATGAAAGAAATCAAAGATGACACAGACGGAGAGATATACCATGTTCTTGGACTGGAAGAATCAATATTGTGAAAGTGACAATACTACCCAAAGCAATCTACAGATTCAGTGCAATCCCTATCAAATTACCAATGACATTTTCCACAGAACTAGAACAAAAACCTTAAAATTTGTATGGAGACACAAAAGACCCAGAATAGCCAAAGCGGTCTTGAGGGGAAAAAATGGAGCTGGAGGAATCAGGCTCCCTGACTTCAGACTATACTACAAAGCTACAGTAACCAAGACAGTATGGTACTGGCACAAAAACAGAAACATAGATCAATGGAACAGGATAGAAAGCCCAGAGATAAACCCATGCACATATGGTCAACTAATCTATGACAAAGGAGGCAAGGATATACAGTGGAGAAAACACAGTCTCTTCAATAAGTGGTGCTGGGAAAACTGGACAGCTACATGTAGAAGAATGAAATTAGAACACTCCCTAACACCACACACAAAAATAAACTCAAAATGCATTAAAGACCTAAATGTAAGACCAGAGACTATAAAACTCTTAGAGGAAAACATAAGCAAAACACTCTATGACATAAATCACAGCAAGATCCTTTTTGACCCACCTCCTAGAGAAATGGAAATAAAAACAAAAATAAACAAATGGGACCTAATGAAACTTCAAAGCTTTTGCACAGCAAAGGAAACCATAAACAAGACAAAAAGACAGCCCTCAGAATGGGAGAAAATACTTGCAAACGAAGCAACTGACAAAGGATTAATCTCCTAAATATACAAGCAGCTCATGCTGCTCAGTACCAAAGAAACAAACAACCCAATCCAAAAATGGGCAGAAGACCTAAATAGGCATTTCTCCAAAGAAGACACACAGATGGCCAAGAGACACATGAAAGGATGCTCAACATCACTAATTATTAGAAAAATGCAAATCAAAACTATAATGAGGTTATCACCTCACACCGGTTAGAATGGGCATCATCAGAAAATCTACAAACAACAAATGCTGGAGAGGGTGTGGAGAAAAGGGAACCCTCTTGCACTGCTGGTGGGAATGTAAATTGATACAGCCACTATGGAGAACAGTATGGAGGTTCCTTAAAAAACTAAAAATAGAATTACCGTACAACCCAGCAATCCCACTACTGAGCATATACCCAGAGAAAACTGAAAAAGACATATGCACCCCAATGTTCATTGCAGCACTCTTTACAATAGCCAGGTCATGGAAGCAACGTAAATGCCCATCGACAGATGAATGGTTAAAGAAGATGTGGTACATATATACAATGGAATATTACTCAGCCATAAAAAGGAACGGAATTGGGTCATCTGTAGAGACGTGGATGGACCTAGAGTTTGTCATACAGAGTGAAGTAAGTCAGAAAGAGAAAAACAAATATCGTATGTTAATGTATATATGTAGAATCTATAAAAATGGTACAGATGAACTGGTTTGCAAGGCAGAAATAGAGACATATATGTAGAGAACAAACGTATGGACACCAAGGGGGGAAAGCGGCGGGGGGGGGGGGTGGTGGTGGTGATGGTGATGGGATGAACTGGAAGATTGGGATTGACACGTATACACTGATATGTATAAAATGGATAACTAATAAGAACCTGCTGTATAAAAAATAAATTTAATTTAATTTAAAAATTCAAAAAAAGAAAGAAAAAAAAAGACATCAGGGAGCTAAGAGGACATTGAAGCCAGGAGCCAGAAGCTGGGGAGGTGGCCTGGAGGCAGAGGCGCTGCTCCAACTAGAGGTGCTGACTCAGCAAGGGGCACCAAGGGGCCTCTGGGCGGAGGTAATGGTCTATTTGTTGACCTGCTGCTGGTTACACAGTGTGTTTACTTGGTGGAGATCCACTGAGATGGACTCATGATTTGAGTACTTTTCTCTTTATATGTTTTGTCTTAAAAAAAAAAGTCATTTAAAGGCTTTGGCAATTAACAAACTAGGGTTTGAGGCCCAGCTCTGCTGCTTGGAAACGTGCCCTCGAGAGAGTTCATCTTTTTCAAAACCCAATCTCTTTAGGTGTAAAATGTGGAGTGTAAGTGACAGCCTCATGGGAGTGTTCTGAGGTGCAAATGAGAACTTGTCAAGTGGCCTGTCAGGTGCCTGGAAGCTGGTGGGGCTCAGAGAACAGCACCTCTGATGATGTGTTGCCTTTTTCTGAGAACCTGCTATGCCGGGTGCTGCATTTCTATCTCACCCTCTGCGGTCTGTGCCGTTTCACAGAGAAGGAAGCCAAGGCTCAGCGTGGTGAAGGCCTTGCTCTGGATGGTAAACAGCAAACAGCAGGGCTGAGATTCAGACTCAGGCCTTGTCCAGGACCAGGGCTGGGAACCCTTGTCTATATGGCTGGCGGATTAGTCATTACATGGAGAATCCACTTCCAGATCTGGCCTCTGTTTCTGCTAAGTGAATACAATCTCAAGATTAACTTCTAGATTCAGCCTTGTTTCACAGTATTTCCAGTTTGCCCAGATTAAACGTACTTGTCCCAATGAACTCTGTAGAAAAGGGAGGCATTTAATCTCATCTCAAGGTGAAATTGAGAAATGCGGTAAATTAGATTGCAGATTCTATTCCAGAGTAACCAAAGTAAATCTTTGCCAAGCTCAGAGGTAACTCAAGTGTTCATTAGTCTTTTTTTTTTTTTTACATTTTAATACTTGAATAATTGGAATTCATTTTTTGCAGCAAATATACGTTATATTTTTGTATTATTTATTCTCATGACTATGAAATCACACTTGTTTATGCATCCTCCATGTTCCATACCCAAACGCTTATGATCAGTGAATTCGTATTTTTACTTTATGTAAATGTTCATTAGTCTTAAAGAAGAAGGGGGAGGGGGAGGGGAGGAGGAAAGGGCTTCCGTTTTCCAGGGCCAGGCTGGAGGGGGCTGCAGTGGAGGCTGGGAACGTGATGCCATGAGCCCATCCCAGAGCAGAGTTTAGGAAGCAGCTTCTGGAATGTGCTGCAGATCCCAGCCACGTGAGCCACGTTCTGCCTTGCTGGCCTTGCAGCCTGGAGAGGCCGACGGGCTTGTGCGCTGAGGCTCGTGCTCTCTAGTCAGGTGCGCCTTTGCGGGAGTTTAGGTGTCTGTCCCGTCGGGATGAGGCATCTACCCTCAGCAAGCTAGTACTTCATGTTTTTGTTTTTGTTTTTCCCTTGAGTTGCCTAGTAAACACTTCTACTGGAATATTCCAACCTTGCCTTGGATGAACTAAGAGGAAAAGCAATGTGTCCACACCCAGGCCAGCCCAGCCAGGCAGGGCAGAGGCCCTGGGGACCAGCTTCGTCGACGTGGCCACAGCTGCAGCTCCAGCTGGAACTCGGGGGCGTCTGGACAGCGGCACGGAGCGAGGTGGATCCCGGGGGGCGTTGACATTGGCCCCAGGCCCTCCCCTCTGCTCTCTCCAGCCCTTTCATACTTGTTGCTCTTTGTACACAGTCCCGGCACTTATCACTTAACACATCTGTACTCCCGACTCAGAGCCAGAGGCCAGCCCTGTTCACTGGGCATCTCGGGGGCCTACGTGGCATTTATATGTAATCAGTGCTCCTTGCATGAAACCAAATGGTGTGAGATTGACGTGGGGGACGGTCGGCACGAACCAGAACCGGGGGGAGTGTCCCAGTGTGACCTCCCTGGAGAGCGGGTAGGCACACAGTACCTGGGGGGCCCTCGCAGGCGAAATTAGAGTTATTTGCTTTTAAATGATTATTCTTTTGAACAAATTGAAAGAATGTTGTCAAATATACGCTCCGATACACTCGAATCAGATGATGGCGAAGGTTGGTGAGTTTGGCAGACGCGGGCTGGGAAGGGGTGCAGGGTGGGTGCCAGGAGGATCCTCGGGTCTGTCCACAAGGTGGCGCTCACCTCTCGTTCTCAGTTCCCATCCACCAATAGTCTGTCCTTAAATCGCTGCAGGACAATTAGGATGACACTGCTGTGTCCGTGTCTGGTTTCAGGCCCCACCCCCTGCCTGCTCTAGAAGATTTCAGACACTCACGTGTGGTCTCGTGTCCCCAGGAGCCTGGCCCAGAACCGGCCCGGGTTAGCTCACGCACAGGTGTTTGGGTGGTGACAGGGTGTCTGCTTTGAGTAACTTGCTGTATTGGAACCTGTGGCCTTAGCTAGTGGGACCGTTGTCCTTAGTCTGTACTGCCGCTGAGGTGACCTGTCACACTGACCCGGTCACTGCAAACATGCCTGGGCTTTTTCCGTGCAAAAGTGTCAATTTACAAGAGAAAGAGTCTTGGTCTCTGAATTACATGAGAGGAGTTTTTAAAATGCAGACTGAACGACCCAGTATAAACAATGAGGAAAATCCTCCTTCTTTGCCTTAAACTTTCATACCATCCCTGTGGACACAAGGGGTGCGCCTATACAATTGTTCCATTGTCAGAGAGAACGAGCTTCATCAAGTTTCTTCCCTTCAAACGATCTTTCAAACTGCCCCGCAAGAACGTTGACCAGGCATCTCACGGAACAATGAGACAAATTCCCCAGATGCTAACTCGGCCTCTTGACGAATCTCCAGATTCTTCGGGTTGAACCCAGTTTTCACTAGTTTTGAGAAAATTTGCAGTGACCATCCTTCCCCACGTCGTGTGACAGGGCCGAGCATTGTGTGTCCTACTTGGTGTAGGAATCTCCATAAAAGGGGAAACAATTCCCAGCCTGAAAACATTTAAAACAGTGCGCCTGTGGGCAATCTTCTGAAATGTCACCAGCTAACAAAAATAATCTGTCACGTTTCTGCCCTGCCTTACAGTCCATGCACCCTTACACCCCGAGTAATCCTGTGGCACCCTGTGAGGGGTCCCGCAGATAGATTACTGTCCCACCGCGGACAGGAGGAAATGAAGAGTCAGGAGGTCAAGTGACATGTATAACGTCACCGAATAGGTGAGTCTCAGAATCCGGACTAAGATCCACCTTGCCCCAGTCCCGGCCCCTCTTGCTTCACGTCCTTTGCTGTTTCCAAGAGCCAGGCACCTTCCTAGGTGTCAGGGACACAGCCGTGAACAAGATGCACAAAATCTCTGCTTTTGTGGACATCTTAGTGGGGAAATGTGGATGCACAAATGAGTCACAGCGTAGGTGTTTTATTAAACGGTGATGGGGGCTTTGGAGGAAAAGAAAGCAAGGCAGTGGGGCACCCGGAGGGGGAGGGGGTCTGGTGCAGTTTTAAGGGGGCTCAGGCGACCTTTGAACAGAAGCCTGAAAGTGGGAGGGAGTGGGTCACACGGAACCTGCGGGAAACACTCCCAGGCCGGGGAACGGTGCTCACCCGGGCAGGGCCGGGGGCAGCGCAGGCGGGCTGTGAGGTCAGAGGGGGGATGGAAGCGGCCTGAGGAGGGCGCGGGTCGGGGGCCACCGTCCTGGTCTTGGCTTGGAGGTGAAGCCCTTACAGGGTTTCAAGCCGACGTGTGATATATTGCTTCCGTTCTAACAGGGTCACTCTGGAAGTTTCCCTCACAACGTAAATTTCCAATGAAATCCAAGGAAGCAGTGGTCCAGGTAAATGTGGCTAGGCTCACTTTCATTGTAGTCCTCCTAAACGGGACAAGGATGGGTGCCTGCTCTGGGGTCCCTGTTAAGGGGCTCTCTTCACCCACCTGGTCTCATTGTACCCTTACAATCAGCCACACGATGTAATGGCTATTACACCATTTTACAGATGAAGAGACTGGGGCTCAGAGAGGCTGAGTGACCCGAGTTTGCAGGTGACCAGCGACATCCCTTGAGCTCAGACTAGACTCAGTTGTCCCTCTTGTGAACACGTGCTCATTAGTGGCTGAAATGATCTTTGCAGTGGAAGAAAAGGTGATCCTTGCCCAAGTGCCTCCTAAGAAATACACTTACGGGCTTCCCTGGTGGCGCAGTGGTTGAGAGTCCGCCTGCCAATGCAGGGGACACGGGTTCGAGCCCTGGTCTGGGAGGATCCCACATGCCGCGGAGCAACTGGGCCCGTGAGCCACAATTACTGAGCCTGCGCGTCTGGAGCCTGTGCTCCGCAACAAGAGAGGCCGCGATAGTGAGAGGCCCGCGCACCGCGATGAAGAGTGGCCCCCGCTTGCTGCAACTAGAGAAAAGCCCTCGCACAGAAACGAAGACCCAACACAGCCATAATTAATTAATTAATTAATTAAAAAAAGAAATCACAAGAGGCTTTATTAAAAAAAAAAGAAATACACTTACAATAAAAACTGGCGAATATTTTAAGTGTCTTATTAACACAATGGCAGTGTCCCTTCATGACATTTGTATGTGCCATTCAACCTCCAAATCTTACTTTCAACAGTGAATCTAGTAATATGTAATAATTTTTAACAGAGGGCCTCTGATTAATCTTTGGTCCTATTAAGAAAACCAAAAACATTTAAACAGCATTTGCAAATATAATAATTTGATTTTCTTAATTATCTGATTAACAAGCAAATCATGCTAAGCACTTAAGTAATTATCCCTGGAAAAATAACAAACAGAATCTGAACACATGATGAATTTTACATTTTCTTAAAATGTGAACGTAAAATGAGAATCTGAGACAACTATTTAACTGCACGCTTTAAATTAGAATTTCAGGATTGACCTGGCACTCCAGCACAGAGTTCTCTGAAACAACAGATCGGAAAAAAACCAAATATTCACAGGCTTTTTCTTAACCCCAGTATTTCAAAGATAGGTTTGATTTATCTTCATCATTTTTACACCTAATTCTGTATCTTTTCAAGACGAAATGTCACGTGCTCACTAAGGAAATGATGATATCATTCCAAATGAACTTGGGGTTGAATTCCCAAGTGAATTCTGGAGACCCCTTACCACTGGCTGAGGTCACATGATGTGCAGGAGAATTAGTCAGGAAGTGTGGGCCAGAGGTAGGACGTCTAGGGAGAGTCTTCTTGACGGCCAAGCTGCACCTGGTTCCATACTTGCTGTGTCTGGTTCTGTACTCGCTGTGCTGGTTCCGTACTTACTGTGTCTGGTTCTGTACTCGCTGTGCTGGTTCCGTACTTACTGTGTCTGGTTCCGTACTTACTGTGTCTGGTTCTGTACTCGCTGTGCTGGTTCCGTACTTACTGTGTCTGGTTCTGTACTCGCTGTGCTGGTTCCGTACTTACTGTGTCTGGTTCTGTACTCGCTGTGCTGGTTCCGTACTTACTGTGTCTGGTTCCGTACTTACTGTGTCTGGTTCTGTACTCGCTGTGCTGGTTCCGTACTTACTGTGTCTGGTTCTGTACTTACTGTGTCTGGTTCCGTACTTACTGTGTCTGGTTCTGTACTCGCTGTGCTGGTTCCGTACTTACTGTGTCTGGTTCTGTACTTGCTGTGTCTGGTTCCGTACTTACTGTGTCTGGTTCCGTACTTGCTGTGCTGGTTCCGTACTTACTGTGTCTGGTTCTGTACTTATTGTGTCTGGTTCTGTACTTGCTGTGTCTAGTTCTGTACTTACTGTGTCTGGTTCTGTACTTGCTGTGCTGGTTCCGTACTTACTGTGTCTGGTTCTGTACTTATTGTGTCTGGTTCTGTACTTGCTATGTCTGGTTCTGTACTTACTGTGTCTGGTTCTGTACTTGCTGTGCTGGTTCCGTACTTACTGTGTCTGGTTCTGTACTTATTGTGTCTGGTTCTGTACTTGCTGTGTCTGGTTCTGTACTTGCTGTGTCTGGTTCCGTACTTACTGTGTCTGGTTCCGTACTTGCTGTGCTGGTTCCGTACTTACTGTGTCTGGTTCTGTACTTATTGTGTCTGGTTCTGTACTTGCTGTGTCTAGTTCTGTACTTACTGTGTCTGGTTCTGTACTTGCTGTGCTGGTTCCGTACTTACTGTGTCTGGTTCTGTACTTATTGTGTCTGGTTCTGTACTTGCTATGTCTGGTTCTGTACTTACTGTGTCTGGTTCTGTACTTGCTGTGCTGGTTCCGTACTTACTGTGTCTGGTTCTGTACTTATTGTGTCTGGTTCTGTACTTGCTGTGTCTGGTTCTGTACTTGCTGTGTCTGGTTCTGTACTTGCCATGTCCATATCTTGCGAACAGCTTGGTTTACCCTCTTGTCCCCTACATTCCGTTGTATGTCATCTCCTTCCTGCCCACGTGAATGGACTTCACAATGTTACTTCTGGCTGAATTCTAGCTTCTTTTCATCTTTTGCACGTTTGCTGCAGCCATAATGTACAGGCATTTAGATGATGCTGGACGGGGCTCTCTCTCTCTCCAAGGCTTGGTGTGACTGTGACCACAGTTTGGCATCAGGCCAATGGGGAGACCAGGGCGTGTGTGGCAGACAGTGACAATGAGGAAGGAGAAAGCAAATCTGAGTGACCCTGAGTGACCTTGAGGCAGGCAGAGGAGCGGGACGTGGGGAAGGTCTGTGAGGTATGTACTGGCTGGGCTGGGGCTGCAGAGAGCCGGGGCCGGGCCCGCAGGTTCCTGAGATGACGGGAGGACACAGGAGCCAGCAGGGTGGCTGCGTGCGCGTCTCTGAGCCAAGGTCCTGGGACCCCCGGGGGGAGGGAGGAGTGAGGGCGCAGCCAGGGAACGGGGAAGAAAACAGTGACCAGAGGCAACGGTGGGAGAGTGAGAGGTCAGGCGCTGAGCACACGAGGGGCTGCGAGGGACGAGGATGGGGCTCAGCGCCCTCAGTGAGGCAGGCTGGGCCGGACGGTGCTGCAGAAGCGGTCATGTGTGTACATGTGAGTATGCGTGTGTGAGAGTGTGTGTGTGCGTGTACATGTGTGTGTGAGTGCATGTACATGTGTGTGTGTGCGTGTCTGTGTGTGGGTTATGTGTGTGCGTCTATGCGTGTACGTGTGTGTGCATGTGTGTGTCTGTGTGTATCTGAGTGTGTGCGCGCACCTATGTGTGTGTGTGTCTGTACATGTGTGTGTGTGTGCGTGTCTGTGTTTGGGTTATGCGTGTGTGTGTGTCTGTGCGTATGTGTGTGTGCGTGTTGTGTGTGTGAGTGTGCATATCTCTGTGTGTGTGTTGTGTGCGTGTGTGCATGTGTGTCTGTGTGTGAGTGTGCATATCTGTGTGTGTGAGTGTGCATATCTGTGTGTGTGTGTGTGTGTGAGTGTGCATATCTGTGTGTGTTGTGTGTGTGTGTGCATGTGTGTCTGTGTGTGAGTGTGCACGTACTCCCATTCCTGGGTTGGGCACAGCTTTTGCTGAAGCTGCCGTGGCTCGTCCTCCTACTTGCCTTTGGGACACAGAGGAAATGGTCTGACCAGGATGTGTGTCCATCTGAATGGCCGCGTCCTCAGAAAGATTTGGCCACAACGCAGTGACATCATGACACTGGAATTCCTTTCACTCTGGAAGACGTGGAAACAGCTGCACACGATTCTTTAGGGCCTGGTAGCTGTAATTCTCCATGTTTATAGAATTTTCTTTTACCTTAAAGTACATTAAAAATACTGACGTGGCAATATAAATAACCTCTATTCTTGTTTTTTTTTTTTTTATATTCTTGTTTTTAAAGCAAGAAGTCTCTTGAATTTGTATTTCTATTTAAAACCAAACCCCCAAGGAAAGCCCAAGCACACACAAGTTCCTCAGTGCTCCACGCACCTCTGTGGTCCCCAGCAGAGACAGCGGCTTCCCCGGGGTCCCCCAGGGTACAGGCAGCCCCCTGGACCCCTCCCCTCAGCTCTGCAGACAGTGGGGAACAGAGCTGGTGCCGCAGCCCTGCAGTGTGTCCAGATGGGCAGCCCATATTCTGCCGTGTTGCCGTGTCCTGCACCCCCCGGCCGGGCTCACCACATGCACGATGGGCTTGTGGACGCAGGGATATTTCGAAAGCAGAAGCCTTTGGCACAATGACTCTTACTCTGTTTGCAGAAGAGAGTTGCCATCCACACAGAAAATTATAGTTTCTATGCATGTGGGTTTGGAATTTGAACAAGAAGTGGCTTTGTCCTGGAAACGCTTTATCATAGCTGAAAATTACGACTTCTTTCTTTGCCACATCACCAGATGCACAGAAGGCTCAGAGAGAGGAAAGCTCTGTGTTCGCTGCTTGCAAAATGCAAAAGCCACATCAGGGACGTGGCCATCATCTGAACCAGCATCTTGTCTGGAAATAATTATGCCTCACGAAGAAAGCTAAGGAAATCTGCAGTGCACAAAATACGACATCCAGACCCCAACGAAGGCGACAACATTCCCTTACGCTTTGGACCAGCTGGGCCCAAGACCCTCGGGGTGGAAAAAGCAGGTTTTGCCCACAGCTTCAATTAGAAACAGAATCAGATAAAATTAAAAAAAAAAAAGAAACAGAATCAAAGTCACGTTCATTACCCTGTTAAATAATGATGTATACATGAGGAGGGAAGCTTCCAATAAACTGAAAAATCATTTTTATTGCTCAGTGTGAGACCGGGATTCTCGTAGCACTAAAACCATTCCAGATTCTTCTAGTATGTTCCTTCTGTCTACACAAGGGGCATGTGCTTAAAACATATGTAGACTTTGCAGACCCCATTCACCAGTTGGGAAACTGAGACACAAAAGAGGCATGAGTTTCCTCATTCGGTCTGGACTCAGTTCCTTTCCCAAATCGAAGAAACTGTGCCGTCCTGCTGACCACGTGGGCAGGTTTGTGGCTAATGCACGCTGCGTCTGGGGCTGTGGGAAACGTGGGATGGGGCAGCGTGTCCTGCTTCCATGCCCTGACACGTCTCTTCCTCTGTATTCTGCCCACAAAGGAACAATGGGGTTCACAGTCCCAGCCCAGGGGGTGAGCTACGAGTCCAATAAAGAACAAGCCAGACGCGCATCCAGCGTCGAGTCACACAACAAACTAGGCTCTGATAAGATGGCGCCCTTGGAAGGGAGATGGGAAACCGAGTCGGTGTACCCAGCTCCTGCCGCTGCCTCAGCTGTGTCTGAGAACACAGGTGCGTGGGGAGAGGGGGTGGGGAAGCCAGGGGTTGAGGGGAGGGGGCTGGGGAGTTACTGTCTGATCTGCACAGTTTCTGTTTTGAAGGATGGAAAGAGTTCTGGGGATGGAGGGTGGTGATGGGAGCCCAACAACGTGGAGGTCCCTAACGCCACTGAACTCACGGCACACTTATAAATGGTTTAAGATGATACATTTTATGTTCTGTGTGTTTTACCGTAATTAAATAATACATTTAAAAAGAAGCTAGTGGGGGGACTTCCCTGGCGGTCCAGTGGTTAAGACTCCATGCTTCCACTGCAGTGGGCACAGGTTCAGTCCTTGGTCAGGGAACTAAGACCCTGCATGCCGCATGGCCCAGCCAAAAAACTAAATAAATAAAAATTAAAAAGAAATAAAAAAATAAAACCGCTAGATGACATAAAAAAAAAAAAAAGCTAGGGTGTAAGTCTAACTCAAGGAATCAGGATTCCTTCTCCTGCCCCACGCACAGTTCTGGCCTGGCAGCCAGACTTGTGAATACAAGGGAATTTCACTCCTGTCTTTAAGTTGCTTATACGGTAAAGATAAAGGGGTTTTATGGATATAATTCAGGTCCCTAATCAGTTGACTTTGAGGTCATTAAAAGGAAGATCTTCCTGGGTGGGCCTGACCTAACCAGGGGAGCCCTTTAACAGAGGACTTCCTGAGCAGAGAGATGTGAAGCAGCGGCTCTCTTGTCTGCTGAGCGGCAGGGAAGGGGGGTCCTGTAGGAGCTCTAGAGCCACACCCATACAGTCACAGGGACCTGAGTGCCACCAACTTGGCCCTCAAGTTGAGCGCTTGGAAGGGGACCCTCTCTTCCAGCCAGAGGAGACCCTGCAGGGGCCCCGCTGCCTTGCGTGTGGACTCCTGACCACAGGACCTGTGGGTTACCGTGTTTGTGCTGTGAGTGGCTGGGTCTGCGGTGCCCTGGCAGCAGCAGCAGGAGATGAATGTGACCTTGCGGTCGCCTCACCGGGCCTCTGCTGTGGTACACTCGCCGGGTACGGCCTCTCCCTGGAATCCCACGGCCAAAGGTGCCCACCCAGCAAGAGGGAAGCATTGCGTGGGAGACAGGTGCAGACGACCTTGCTTTATTTTGATTAAGTAAATGTGGAGCTGAAAGAACCCAGAGGAAGAGCGCAGCCAAGCTCGTGTCCTACAAACACATCAGCCTCTCAGACGAGACAAAGGCGTGGGTCTTAAACACACTTCAATACTTTACATCCGCTCTCCCAAGTGTGGATCTGACCTTGGGGATAGCGCTCTTCTCGTGTGACCGTGCCCAGGATGAGGAGAGAGCTGAGCTGTGCGTGCCTGGAGCTCGGAAGCATTGAAAGGGAAGGTGGAAACAGTAGCAAGAGGACGTGGACGCCGTCTGTGGCCACAGGCAAGTCACCTGGTTCCTCATCTCTGCATCCACACAGTGGTATAATCAGAGTGGCGCATCAGCGGGTCTCGTCCAGGCTGCGGGGAAGCGATGCACCCGGGGAGCCGAGGTCCTCGCATCAGCACTTCTATCCCGTGGACTTCGCGCCAGCTCCAAGCTGTTCCTGACGAAGCAAGCACGTACTGGACCAGGAGCCGGCAGGAGGATGCTGGACCCGCAACCCCTGCGAAGTCAAGGCCATTGAGTCCTAGCGGCCTCTTGTGTGGGGCAGAAGCTGAGTGAGTGAATGAACAAACGAGTGTAAGTTTAACGAGGCATCCTGGTCTCTGGAGCTGGAAGGCAGCCTTGAAATCAAGGTGCGCGGCAGCTGCTCCAGGACCACCGGGCCCACACGCGGTGCCCGCCCCCCCCCCCGCCCCCCGCCCAGTCTGCTTCCACGCCGGTCCTCCCACGGTCTGCCCCCATGGGAGCCCGAGCGCTGTCTTGGACATCAAATCAGACCATGTCACACCCCTACTTAAAATCCTCCAAGGCCTGCCCACCTCCCCAGCGTAACCCACGCACCCCTTACCTGTGTGTGTCGCCGGCAACCGCCCGCCTCTCCGCGTGGGGTCCCAGGCGATCTGAGCCTGCTCCTGCGGCGTGGCTCTCGCATCCCTCCGCTGGAACCCTTTCCCACCCTCTCTTGTCATCCGGGCTTATCCTCAGAGAGCCCTTCCCCGGCCAAACTAAGTGCCCCTCCCGCCCCCCAGGGTTCTCCATCACGTACAGCTGAGCAGGGTTTACCAACCAGGGGAGAAGGAAAGCTGGAAAGAACCTCGAGGGGTTGGACTGAAACTAGAAATATCGGTGTGAACTCATGCAGAGTGAGTGTGTGTGTGTGTGTGTGTGTGTGTGCGCACAGAATTAGACATGGAAATTTTTACAGACGTCTGTGTGTGTGAACGTGGTATATATATCTATGTGTGTATGTGTGCATATATCTGTTTTCACACACGTGTGTATGTACACACGTACATATACCTACACATAGTTCCAACCTCTGTCAGCTGGAAGGGCCTAGAAGCAATGACACCCCACTAGAAACAGGCACATTGACGCTCAGATCTTAGTGGGAGCTAGGGCTGCTTCCAGGGCTGGGGTAGGAAAACCACAGGATAAGCCTGAAACATCTTTTCGTGCCAAAAAGTAAGGAAGCGCGCAAGAACGATGGGAACGTGTCAAAAGGACACAAGAACCAGCTTGAAGGGGCTCCCACTGGCTGATTTTTAGAATAGTTTAAGCATCAAAAGAAATAATCGGATTACAACCCCTGTATGAGATAGTAATCTGTGAGTCGTGAGTCCATACTGATAAAAATAAGTAAGTAAATAAATAAACACATGAAGAGAAGGGAAAGCTGGTCTTTTTTTTTTTTTTTTTTTTTTTTTTGTGGCGTTACGATATGCGGGCCTCTCATTGTTGTGGCCTGTGGGATTCTCCCAGACCGGGGCACGAACCTGTGTCCCCTGCACCGGCAGGCGGACTCCCAACCACTGCGCCACCAGGGAAGCCCAGGAAAGCTGTTCTTATAGCAGAATGCCAACCAATAGATGTAGAAGGAACAATGGAAATAAATAAGTACTACTAGGCAACAATAAGAGTAATGGTTGACACATGTGTATGTCACTGGTGGGTGGAGGTGTGATGAGAAACAGGATATTGTAAAAATATTGGACCATCTCCCCACAAAATGATTAATCAGATGCAAGGAGGGAAGGGGCAGACACAGCCTAACTTGGTGATCAAGGTCACAGCACCACGGCTGGGACAGGAGGGCGCCAGTGAACACAGCATCCCTGCAGTGGTGTTCCTGCTGGTGGAGGGGCCTGTGCCCTTGACGACAGTCAAGGATCTTAGAGGCGGGAAGGCTGGGAACTGGTCCAGGTGGAAAGAGCCTAGTGGGGCCGAAGATCCACTGCAGTGTGTGCTCCATGTAGGAGCCTCTGTGGGGAAGGGAAAGAGAGCCTGCTGAGCCAACCGGTGAGACGTGGGCAAGGCCTGCAGGTGGGATGGCTGTGCTGTGTGGACTTTCTGCCTTGGAGACTCATGTGTGGCAGTGGAGGGGAGGGCCCTTGTTGCTAGGAGGTACCAGGGAGAATATTTAGGGGTGATGGGACATGAGGTCAGGAAGACTATCAATCTACATATCATCTATCTTTCTATCTATCTATCTATCTATCATCTATCCATCCATCAATCATCTCCCTATCATCTATCTATCATCTATCCATCCATCAATCATCTCCCTATCATCTGTCTATCTATCATCTATCCATCCATCAATCATCTCCCTATCATCTATCTATCTATCATCTATCCATCTATCTATCCATCCATCATCTATCTATCCATCAATCATCTCCCTATCATCTGTCTATCTATCATCTATCCATCCATCATCTATCTATCCATCAATCATCTCCCTATTATCTATCTATCGTCTATCCATCCATCTATCTATCCATCTATCATCTATCCATCCATCATCTATCTATCCATCAATCATCTCCCTATCATCTATCTATCGTCTATCCATCCATCTATCTATCCATCCATCTATCCATCCATCATCTATCTATCCATCTATTATCTCCCTATCTATCATCTATTTATCTATCTATCTATCTATCCATCTGCCTATCCATCTATCATCTATCCATCTATCAGAGAGAGAAGGTGATGAAACAGTGCAGTAACATTAATGATAATTAACAACTAATTACATAATTGATAACCATATTAAAAATTTGGAAATCTAGGTGAAGGTAATTCTTCGTACTATTCTTACTTTTCTGTGCATTGGAAACTACTTCAAAATAATACTAAAACTGGATATGGTAATGCCTTCTCTATCCACCTGCCAGGGTTTTTGAAAAGACCAGACGAAATCATGTTAAATCTCTATTAAAAGGTGTTTTAATGCAAAAATATGTAATTATCTTGATAATATATCTGCCTATTTGTTTATTACCCATTTTCCTGAACAGAATGTCTGCTCCACATGAGATCAAGGCCCTTGTCCTCTTATTTCCTGTTGTTTCCCCTCCATGCCTAAAACACAATAAATATCTGTAGAACACATAAGCGAATCACAGAAATTAGCTCAAATTTTCACTCGTCATCATGACAGTACCATGGTGTATATGTTAATAAAGAGAAAATGTAATCGATCTTCTCTTAGAAACCTTTATAATCTAATAGTCTATTGACCTCCTACTCAAATAATTACTGGTACGTGACTATGTAGATACTGGTGTGTAATTAGGTATATTCATTTGTGTGACAGAGTTTGATCTCCCTTAACACAGGGGTTGAAGATAACTCCCAGTTAAACAGAGCGGATAAAACCTGAGGAGTAAGTGTGCATTTTCTACTATAGACACCCACCCCCCGAAGGGACACTGACAAGGCCCGAGGATGCCAGGGTATCGCCCTGCTCAGAACTAGGCCTTGGGTTTTGTGCCGTTGCACGAGCCACCACTGTGAGCCTCAGAGTAAGGAAGTGATCTACGGAGACCATTTTCTAGCAGACAGATCCTCTCGTTGTATGAGAGTTTGGTTGAATTTTCAAGGTTGGTGCAAAGTCACAGCTGGACCAGTGAGGGAGGGAAGAGGAACAAAGAAACATTGGTTCCTCTCGAAGCCAAATCAACGTGAAGGATTTTCCAGTTTGTTACTCCAACTGCTAGAACGTTCCAGGGAGTTGGAATTTGCCCCATTGCTCAACTGGGAGAATCCGGTCCTTTTAAAAGGACAACTTCAGCCCCTAAAGTCCTAAGATGTAGTCTGAAGACATAAGAGTGTCTGATACAAGAGCACTGTATAGCTCTTTCACTCTCTCTTATTAAAAATACACACTACAGGGCTTCCCTGGTGGCACAGTGGTGGAGGGTCCTACTGCCGATGCAGGGGACGCGGGTTTGTGCCCCGGTCCGGGAAGATCCCACATGCCGCGGAGCGGCTGGGCCCGTGAGCCATGGCCGTTGAGCCTGCGCGTCCGGAGCCTGTGCTCTGCGACGGGAGAGGCCACAACAGTGAGAGGCCCGTGTACCGGAAAAAAAAAAAAAAAAAACTACAGAAATAATTCTTTCGTTTTTCCTCTACTCCTCTTCAGGGTACCTTCCTAAACCTCCATAACCCACAAGTCAAAGTCACTCCCAAGATTCCCTATTTTCTTTTCCTCTAACTAGGGAAATGCCTTACTCCACCACTTTCCGCTCCTGCCTTCCACTTTAAAACTGTTGCTTTAATCTAGGAATATGGATTTAAAATAATCTTAGAAACTGAGAAAGGCTGTACAGGGACATAAAACCTGGAGAACACCCTCAGTATTTCAAGATTAAATAGAATCATGGGTTCAGGTAGAGAAACTCCTGGGCCATGAAAACTCTAACATGTGGAGGAGTAATGTGACTAAAATATCTTTATTTATGTATCTGGCTCCATTTTGTTTCTATGTGTATTTGGCCTTTTCCTTCTCACCTACATCTAATTTGTGTCATTTTATTGAAGTTCGCATATCTCTTTAGTTCACCTTACCTTCTGTTTGTTTATGTAATACCCACGTTTCCAACCAACTTGTGAGCAATCTTCAGTTACATTTTATTTACTGCAGAATCATCAACAGAGGCACTGTAATATCAAAATCACTTTCATAAGCCATCTGTTGACAATATTCTAGATCTTCTTGGAAGTCATATCTTGTTACAAGAGTGATTCATACGAACCAGATGTCCAACGATATGGAAATAGCTTAGTAAACGGCAGTACTTCAAGATCATGGAATACTACGCGGCCATTAAAGTTATAGGTATATGATCTATTTTGAAACATAGAACCATATAATAGCTTATGGAAAAAATAATACATAAAGTTTATGTACACTTTGATTATACTTATGTTAAATATTTATATATCAGAGAAAGCGTTAAAGATAATATGCAGAAATGGTGCCTGGCTCATTCTAGGGCCTAAGTGGTTTTCTTATTCGTCTTTCTTTCCTTTTCGTTCTGTTCCCTCAAATAAATACTCCATGATCTGTTGGCTGGTAGATCTCTAGAACCAAACCAAGGAATAAGAATCTACAGTTCTTTGCTCCCTAGTTTTCAGTTTTCTCTCCCCTAATAAATTTCTAGGAAAATCATTGTTAGGACATTGATATTTCTAGAACTGGATAACTGGATTTAGTTACTCTAAAATCAGCAGACAATTTTGCTAATGGAATAATATACATGTTCATTGCCTGTAGTAAAAAATGGAATGATATATATCTGTTGACAATAGAAAAAGGTGGAATAATATTGATACATTTCTGTTGACTGTATTAAAAACTAAAGCTGAATAATGCTTTCAAGCCCATTGTAGCTAAAAGAGGGAAACATAGGGGATTTAATTCGTTGTCAAATGATAATAGTACGTAAAACACACAACAAAAACAAAACCCCCAAGCTACCTTGCCACAATCTCAGGGCAAACAGATCTTCAAACCAGAGCAACGGGACTGGTAAGGGCAGGGACCTCAGATTCGCTGTCCAGGGACTCACACATTTGATTTCCTACCTGCGGGAGCAGTGCATTCACCTGTTTAGGAACGACACATAGATCTGGTCTGTTTAACGGTGAGGGATATTCACGTCCTCCATAAGCCGTGGAGGTAGGTTAGACCCAGGTACAATCAGTCTGAATTAGCATAATTCATGGGGCGTCATTACTCCTGAGTTCACTCGGTGACCCGAGGCTGAGCCAGGGACTGAGACCCGCACGTGCATTATTAATTCTTCTACAGACCTCTGGCTCCCATGAGGTTTGCCATCAGTTTTTGGCCAGGCCTACAGTCATCCAGTGGCTTGAGTCAACCACTCTCCAGGTGGCTCCCCCCAATGGATGGCAAGATGGTACCGGCTGTTGGCCGGGGGGCCTCAGCTCCTCCCCACGTGCTCCTCTCTGCAGGGCTGCTCTCACAACACCTGGTGACCCGTTCCCCCCAGAGCTGGCAGGGCAAGAGTCTAGGTCAATGGCCCTCAACTGGGGGCCATTTTGCCCCCTCACCCCAGGGACATTCAGCAATGTCTGGAGACATCTCTGATTTTTACAACCGAGTAGGAGGTGCTACTGGAATCTAATGGGTAGAGGCTAGGGATGCTACCAAACATCTTATAATGCACAGAACATCTCCCCACAATAAAGAATTATGTGGTCCAAAGTGTTCATGGTGCCACTGTTGAGAAATCCGGGTTATAGGTGGAAGCGGCAACGTCTTTCACGGCCTGGCCTCAGAAGCCCTACACTGTCACTTCCCTGTATTCTCTTGGGCACACAGGGCCGGCCCTGATGCCGTGTGGGAGGGGTCACACAGGGGTGCAGATACTGGCAGACAAGGATTATCGCGGGTTCATCTTGGAGGCTTGTTAACACAGCACCAAGTCTTGAGAGTGGTCGTCTTTCTGCAGTGGGACTTATTTCCCTCTCTCTGCTTGTCTATATTTTCTGAATGTATGGAATAAGAATGTAATTTTATATAATAACATATACCTGTAACATTACATAATGCAAAATAAACATCAAAAACACTGCATTAAATCCCTGTAACACTACCTAGTGCTTTGTGAGATGTTATCCGCTGAGAATCATGGGGTCATGGGCCGCACGTACATGATAATCTGACATTACAGGCTGTTTTTAATAAGAAGGTCAGACAGTAGCCAGGAGGGGTGGTTGGGATTCCTATTGTCCCCTTTTGGTGAGAAGACAGAGCCATTGTTCCTGAGAGGCCACTGCTTCCTGGAAGCCTAGTACCATCTGGGCTCTGACGAGAGCTTTCCTTGGTGTCCATTTTCTCTCTAAATCCTATTTTCCTGTTTCAAAACTTCAAGTAAAGCCAAAGAACCAAGCAACACTGTTACAGAAACTTTAGCTGACACTGTCCTTCCCTTTTCTCTTATCTGAACGAGTTATTATTCAGATTGCCTCTGACTCAAAGGGTAAACTCCCTTCCTCCTCTGCAAGGCTAGTTGGTGGTCCAGCGGGGTGCGCTGGGTTTAATCCTTCTTCCCTCATCTGGGGCCCTGCTCCATCGGTCACTCCCATTCTCGGGTTATCATCAACTTCTCCCTCACTATTGGCCAGTTCTTCTCAGCACATAAATGCACTTAAATCTTTCCATTCATTAAAATAATAATGATAAAATGGTACACGTCTTCCTTCTCTCCCACATCCGCCGCTGGCTAGTGTCCAATTTCTTCTCTTCCCCAACTTCCTACAGAGATGTCTATACTCCCTGCTTTTACTTCTTCACCCCCAGACCTTTCTTGTCCTCCCCAAGGTCAACACGGAGTCAAGGCAGAGACTTTTTGCTTGTATTTGCCCGTGTTTCTCAAAGACCGGCCCCACTCACTTGCAGTAGAGTCACCTGGAGGTCAACTGAGCTGAACCTCTTGGGTAGGGGTTGGGCTGGACTTTGCAGTTTTGAGGAGCTCTCGGGACTCACGGTCCCCAAAGTCTAAGAACCACCATCTGGCCTCATAGGTGAGAGACCTTCTTCCCACAAACTGTTATGTCGATGCTGCTTTCAAAGGCAGAACTGGGTCTGACTTGCAGCAGAAATTCTTGTGATGTGAAATCACATATAACGAGAAGGAAAAACACAGCCTACAAACACACATTTTGGTCCTGAAGAACATTTTTAGAGTTTGATCTCACTTCCGTTTTCTTTTTTCAATACCTACTTACCATAGAAATTGAGATTAGTCTTGGTGTTTCGGTGTGAAGGCGGAGGTGGAGGAGATTTGCATCTCTACCCAGCAGCACATCTCAGAATGACCCATCTTATCCACCAGGGAGGGAATGACTGTGTAAATGTGGAAGTGGGTTTGGAAGATCAAAGTGTTTACCTTGAACTCTGTCACCTCATCCCCTACAGCATCAGATTTTATCCGTGACTTTAGGTGGGTGATAGGGTTAGCAATGTGCTGTCTTGAAAACCCTAACTTCTTTAAAAAGACAAAACTAAACTAACGTGTCAAACCAAACCAATGCCCTAATCTACTGGTTAAATATTTGCATTTCTGAAACCTGGAGGTCGCGGACTGGTGGAGCCCTGGGACGCAGGTGTGGTGGAGACTTGCAGGAGATGGCAAAGGGCCGCCAACATCAGGAGGAAAGCGCAGGCTCCTGGGGTCCCTGTTCCCCAGGGAGGAATTCCTGGTAACCCTGCCAGGACAGCCCCTCCACGTCCGCCTGCTTCCGAGCAGACAGGGTCCTGCGAGCACAAGGTGGCGGTTCGGGGCCCCTGCCACTGCCTGCGAAGAGCTTGCCTCAGCTCATCCCCTTCTCAGCTCAATGCCCCAGCCCTGACCCCACAGCCCGGTCCTCTGGTGACAGGAGACAGGAAAGTCTCCATCTGGCAGTCCCGTCAGATCAGAACATCCTTTCTGGGGAGGACACTGCTTTGCGCTGGCTTTTTCCAAGGCAGTCCCGGGTCTCAGTTCCTGGGCACCCATGGAAACACAGAAGGAAATGACCCATGTCCCCTTAGCTCACCAGGTAACAGCCCCGAAGCAGCCCGCCGACTGCCCTGTTGAACACACTCGTTCAAGGCCACCCAGAGGTCCAGTGTGAGCGGCATGCTGGTGTGACAGGAGCCGGATGTGGCTCAGAGGACCTTAGCGTCCTTATTTCCTCTTTCTCTCAGGCAGCCTTGAGTGGGAGAGGCCGGGCTAAAGCCAGCATCTAGGCATTCAGAGGCATTAAAGGTGGCTGGAGTGATGAAGAGAAGGAGGGAGGTTATAAAGGAGAAGTTGGCAGGTGATTATGTCACCAACAGCGGGAAATGAGGGATGCAGTTTCTGAGCAGGGAAGGGCTCTGTCCTTGGCAGGTAGACTGGGACCAGGTCTTGGCCGGGGTTCTAATGGGCTCTTGGAAAAAGCAAAGGAGGTGTGGTTGGGTGAGCTGGGCGGGGTAGAGGGGGCAGTTTTACAATTTTCAAAAAGTTTTCTCCCTCCTCCTGCTTCCCACCCCCAAACTGAAATGAAACCAGTTGAGTCCAGAAGGATTCACAGTTAGGAGGGAGGCAGGTTGCAGAACCTCCATTTGCAGGTTTGGAAGGCAGTGCCTCGGTTCGGTGCCGTGACAGACCGTGTCCCATTGGTCCGAGGGAGAAACTTAACCCCACAATTACCTGATTTGAAAAGAGGCTTTGCTATCTTCTAAAACATTCTGTGTTTAGTTAGTAGACTTTCAACATTTTAAAAACAGGAAAAGATTCTAGGCGTGTTTCCCAGGATATACCAATGCACATGTAAATTACCACAAAGAACGCATAGGAGATGCTGCCACTGTAGAGAGAAAGCCTAGCTTGAAAGCAAGTGTGGAAAAATAGAAGTGAGGCCTGTGTTCTCTTTACTTTGGCCTGTCGTTACTGCGGACAACAATTCAAAAAATCTAGAACACTGAAAATTGCATCTTCTAAATCGGTACATTTTGAAGACATATATGGAGTATACATATATTTTTTAAAAGCATGAAAAGGGATAAATGGAGATGAAAATATTTTGTGGGGTGTTTTTGAAGACAACGTGGGGAAAATGCTTCAAAATGCTTTAAGAAGCAAAAAGAAAATGCTTCTTAAAATGGTAAATTTTAAGAGCATATTACAAAATTGCATATAAATAAATGTTTCTCTTTGTCCCGTGTGGGATAGCTGGTCCCTGACCTTCTTGAAGCTCTCCACACTCCATACACCCACAGCTGAGGAACTGCACAGATGTCAGACACGGTCCATTAGGAGGAGTGAGACGGAGCCACAACAATCCAGCCCAGGGAGGAAGAAAGAGCGGAAAAGCCACGTGCTTCTCTGGGATAACGGAGAACATCTGTCGCAGACTCACAGGGCTGGGAGGACAGCTCTAAGACCTTGCCACCCTCCTGGAGCTTACTTGCTGCTTCTGGCCGGAATCCCTTTCCAGGGCTGGGGTGGGACCCTGTTTCCACCTCCCCATCTCTGGATGGACATCTCTGTAGTGGTCCACGTGCCAGCTCTGGGTGTCTGGTGGTGAGGCCATCTAGACTCTGGGAAGCCGGCCTTCTTGAGAAAGTCAGAGGGTTCAAGGCAGAGGTATGACCAGAGGTGGGGGGCCAGGTATGGGGATACGAGGGTCCTGGGGCACCGCTCTGGGTCCTCGAAACAAGCCACTGCCTGAAAACCCTGCGTTGGGCACTTATTGGAAGGGAGACCCGTCTGAGAGGACGTGGTCTTTCCTCTGCTGTTCGTTCTTTCCATCTGGACAATTGAGGATCCCTGCGCTCTGTCTCTTCCTCTGCAAGCCTGTGTCTCTACTGGCTGGTCCAGGAGGCAACTCTGCTCCGCAGAGAGTGTTTTCAGGCCTCCCTCCTTTTTATAACATCTCAGAGAGGAGACGCAAAGAGGCTTGGCTACTGAGTGTCTTTCACACGGTGGCCTGAGACACACTAGTGCGACGAGAAATCCATGTCATGAGTTGGAGGCGGTATGAAAAACAAACAAACGAAACAAAACAGAAGGAGACACAGAAGGAAACAGGAATGAACTGAATTGAACCGGAACCACCAGAGTACCCGGCACAGAGTCAGGGTGAGTGTCATTTCCTGGAGTCTGTGTGAACCTTTTGTTCACGGTAACATCCACACACGCGCATCTGTGTGCGTCGTGTTTGTGTTCTTGGTTAGGATGGGAGACTTGTGTCCGGGCCGTGGTCCAACGGGTTTGGAAGCCACCGGTTCAGGGAGGTGTTGCCTCCGTGGGGCTGCGCAGAGGAACCTGTATTTGGTCTTCGCCCCTGCTTCCAGGCACAGACCTCCCAGCAGCCCTGGAATTTCCGGAGTGATGAGAGTGTGTTAGTCACGACCTGAGCTTACGTTAATGAGGTGCCTCTTGGTGGCCCCTGGGCAGCTGTGGGAGGACGGAGACGGGCAGCCAGAGGCGCCAGCGGGTGGTCAGAGGGTTGGCACTTGCAGCCCCAGCTCTGGCCTTTGGGGAGGGGAGAGGGCTGCAGATTTCTAATCACCCATGGCCAGTGATGTCGGCAGTCATGCCTATACAACAAGTGGCCCACAAAACCCCTGAACAGTGGGGTTCAGGGAGCTTCAGGTTGGGGAGCACACTGAGGTCCTGAGGGGCACGCGCCCCCCAGAAGGCGCGGGGGCTCTGCATCCCTCCCCACCTGTTGCCCTGTGCCTCTCTTCCATTGGGTTGTTCCTGAATTGTACCCTTTGTAACAAACCAATATATGTAAGTAACATGCTTTTCCGGGTTCTGGGAGTCACTCTAGTGAATCATCAAACCTGAGGGGGGTGGGTCACAGGAGGCCCCAGGCTTGTAGTCGGCCGGACAAAAGGGGGTGGTGGCCTGGGCCCCTCATTTGTGGTTTGAGCCTGAAGTGAGGACAGTCTTGTGGGGTCTGCGTTCACCCCGGGTGACAGTGTCAGAACTGAATTGAGTTGCAGGACACCCAGTGGGTGTTGGAGAGCTGGGCGTGGTGTGAAGAACCCCACGCATTTGAGGTCAGAAAAAGGACCACACGGGGGCTCAGAGGAGGAACGCGGTTCCACTGTGATCTGCTCCGTGTCGCCCGCAGCAGGTGGGCAGCAACCAGGCGCCTGTCCCCGATGGCGACCGACTTTACTCTCCCGCCCCCTCAGGGGCAAAGTCCAGGCGTTTTCCTGCTCGACCTGCTGTGGAGTCTGTCTCCTCTGGCTCAGGTAAGGCACATGTTGTCTATTGTTTGTTTAGCAATTGATGAGACACTGCCATAAAACTCGTTGCTGCTTTCTCGGTGGACTTCTCAACTCCTGAATAATGGGAGATGTTAGCAAAATGAGGCAAACGCTGTCCTGCCTGTCCTGATTTTCTCTACCACTGTCCCACAGAAAGCCACAGAGGTAACGTTACATTTTCTAATGACCACTATGAAAACGCAAAAAGAAATGAGCAGAAACTAATTCTAATAATTTATTTTAGCCAATCCAATAGATCCAAAATATTATCATTTCAACAAGTAACACAAAAAGATTATTGCTGAGATACTTCACATTCCTCTGTGCTGCTCCCTTTATTTTTTATTTTTTATTTTTTGCGATACGCGGGCCTCTCACTGCTGTGGCCTCTCCCGTTGCGGAGCACAGGTTCTGGACGCGCAGGTTCAGCGGCCACGGCTCACGGGCCCAGCCGCTCCGCGGCATGTAGGATCTTCCCGGACCGGGGCACGAACCCGCGTCCCCTGCATCGGCAGGCGGACTCTCAACCACTGCGCCACCAGGGAAGCCCGCTGCTCCCTTTTTGATTCTTGTGTATATTTCACACTCACAGCACACCTCAGTTCAGAATTGGCCGTATTTCAGGTACTCACTGGCTAAATGTGGTGAGTGGCTATCCAGATAGTGCAGCTCTACGTTGTCTAGCACACAGAGAGGTTAAACCACTGTCCCAAGGCTACCCAGCTGATAAGAGGCAGAGCCACGATTCATATCTAGACAGCCTTGACCTGGGCCTGGGCCCGCGGTCACTTTGCTGCGCTGCCCCTCTGTGCATGGCCACCACGGGCATGGCATTTCTGATGCAAAGGGAAGGGCTCCTTGGATGGTGGAGGGGGGACCGTGGAGTGGTGACCTAAGATGCCCAGACTGCATGGAAGAGGAAACACAGCAAGGAGAGGCTGACGTGGCACAGGCCACCCTGAGTGTGAAGGGAGCGGTTCTGCAGAAGTTCAACGAAGGGCAACGTGAGAAGGTCATCGGTGGCTCGGAGCCAGAGGTCCTGAAAGAAGGACAATACCAGTGATGCTGACCTCTGGACGTGCTGTGAAACGGCTGAAGGGAGAGGACAGAAAAGTCATCGGAGTTAGGAGGTCAAGGAAGGCAGTGAGGGTAGGGTGAGAGCTGGAGGTGGTCAATGACTCAGGCAGGGCGCAGATGGAGAGAGACCACGTGAGGCTAACGTCCTCACCTGAAGCCTAACGCAGAGACAAAACACGCTTGAAAAGAGCTGACGAGCACAGACCGAGGAACCCACCAGCAAAGGCAAATTATGTAAGGAAATATGTGGCTGGGATACTGCGTAAAAGTCTACGAGGTGGGGCTGCAACAAAAGCATTAAATGATGGATGGATTTTATCTGCATAAAAATGAAAAACTCCTGTACCTAGAAAAAGTTATAAACACGTTAAACATAGATGAAACACAGGACAAAATATTGCCATATGAAAGAACAAAGGTAATAAACAAGTTGTAAAGAATTCAAAACAGAATAGAAAGGAAAGCAAATCGTAAAAGGGCAGCTTGCAGAAAAACTACATGTGACTAAGGAAAACAAGGAGAAAGACAGTCTCACTAGCAGCTAAAGAAATTCAAGTCAACATTGAAATGCAATCTTCACCTATCACATTGCAAAGGTGAAAAAAAATACCAGGTTTGGATATGGGTTTGGGGAAAGAGGCACTTATATAAACTACTGATGAGAACGTACGTACATCGGGGCAGTCTTTTTGGAGGGGATTTCAGTTCTATTGCTATGTAACAAAAGACCGCCAAACTGGGTGGCTTCACAGATATTTTATTACCTCAAGGGGTTCTGTGGATCTCCTGGGCTTAGCTGGGTGGTCCTGATGCTGGACCTAGAGTCACCTGGGGGCTCCTGCTGGGCTGGAGCATGCCAGGGTGCTCCGTACACGGCTGGCCATGGAGCTGGCTGGAAGCTCGGTTTGGGATGCCAACGGAAGCACCTCCACGTGCCTCTGTGGGGAGACCGGCAGTTAGGTTTTAAGAGAGGGTGTCTCAGAAGCAAGTGTTTATGAGAGGCGGGAAGGGAAGCCACCGGGCCAGCTAAAAGCCCTGTCTACGGGCCCAGTATCACTTCTACCATATTGCATTAGTCAAAGCAGGCCCAGGGCCCAGCCACGGTGGTGGAGGAATAAACTGCACCTTTTGGTGGGGGAGGTACGTTACAGAAGAGCGTGTAGCGTGAGAGATGCTGCCACTATCTCTGGAAAATTCAGTATCCCACAGAAGGCAATTAGACAATATTTATTATAAGTCCCTAGTGTCCGTAAATCCTTTGTCCCAACAAATTCTGCTTCTGAAAATTAGTTTGAAATGCATAGTTGTAGATATTCCTGAAGACTTGGCTATTTAAAAATTGTTCCTCATAACATCAAGTTGAAAGGTATTCTCGTGGCTTCAAATAGGAAATTGAGTGAGTAAATGCATGTGCAGATCTAAGCAAAGCAGCGTCCTGAGGTGGGGTCTGGGGGTTGGAAAGGAGGGGTAATGCCGTTGGGTGCTGTTTTCCCCTTCCCGGCTTGGAGCCTCTCAGACACTCCTGAGCAGGGGTTTGGGGGCAGCCGGGAGGTCGGCAGATGGGGTCCTTTGCCTGCTGAGCAGCAGAAGGAACTAGGGATTTTGAGCTGCTCGAGAGGGGCTGAGCGTGAAAATGATCTCCCCAAATTCTGAATTCTGATTTGTGGCAGTTGGAGCAGAGATTCTGCTTCACAGAAGCCAGAGCTAGCACGGCAGGTGGAGACAAAGGCGAGGCCACTTCTACTTCCCTGGAAGGGAGGACTTTCGACGACCTGAACGGGGACCCGAGGCACACGGTGGCCGAGCCCCTCTGCGCACCGGGAGTGGGCACGGTGACAGCCAGCCCGGTTCAGGCTGTGTGTCGGCCCGAACTTGGGGGACGTGCCCCTCCTCTGTGGCCCCTGGTGGTCCATTAGAACAGCGAGGGGTGAAGTCCAGGACCCCCGGCACGGGGAGACCCAGGGCCCTGAGCCTCGTCCGCAGGAGCGGAGTCCCCTGCCTGCTTCTCCGCCCGACTTTCCTGTGTCAGGCAGTCCGTCTCCACGTAGGGCCTCTGGGCGCAGGGGACACACATCGCCCTGTATGCCGTGGCCCCAGAGGAGAGCTATTGCCCGTCACTCCCGCGACTGTGCCGGGGGCATCCGCTCCTCCTGGCCCGGGTCGTTCTCAGCCCTGAACCAACCGCAGTGGCCAGAAGATGTCAAAGCAGACCGCTGGGCCCGGGGGACGGTACAGCTCTACCTGAGCCACACGGGGTCAGAGCAGGGGTGACACTGTGGTCCCCCAAAAGGACCCTGAGGGAATATACGCCTGGTGGGAAAACAGTATGTCCACTCCAGAAAGTTACCCAGGGTCACCAAGGTGGCTGGACCACAGCCAAGTCCAGGCCTTTGCAAAAGATGACACCAGCGCAGTGTAGCACTTCGAGCCCCAGCTCCGCCCTCACGGCTCTGTAACTGTAGCCCCTCTGCCCCTCGTCTGTAAAATGGGAAAAACAGAGCCGGCCTCACAGGGTCCTCTTAAGGGTTAGATTAGTTAAAGCAGCAGAAGTGCTTCGTCAGTTCCCGGCACTGACTGAATGTTGGCCCTCACTGTGGATGGTCCTTTACGAGGTCTGCAAAGCCCAGAATGGGCAGCTGGCCGATGGAAACGGTCCAGTAGGAGGGCGTGCTGAGCGGCGGCGCTTCGCTCAGAACAGACTTCACCCTAGAGGCCACGCAGTGTCGACTGCGTCCCTGGGGTCTCCACTGAGGGTCAGGAGCGGGGTGGGAGGGGGGTGGGCTGTGTCTTGCCCTCTGTGGCACCATCAGTACCACCGGGGGAGGCAGCAGCTCCCCGCACACACCCCCACCCCACCCCCGCCGAATTCATTTGGACGGGAGCCTCTGAAACAGTGGCCCAGGCATCCCGTCTGTTTCAGGCTTGAATTCCACCCAGAAAGCTTTGGGGCCGGCTGAGGTCTGGGCACGTACACTTGGTGCTGTGTTTGGGATATCCCGGAGTAAACACCATCTTCATCCAAGGCAGTTAAACCAAGAGTTCTGTGGTCCAGGCAGTCTGGGGAGACAGGAATCGTACAGCCTTGACTCCTGGGCGTAAGGACTTCAACACGCAGACGTGAGGAAAAGCTTCACAGAACACAGAAAGTAAGACAAGTGCACAGCGCTGGGAAGGGACTAGGAAATCAGATGACGAGGCCGAGGAGGGCTTCTCCCTCTGAGAAGAGGCCTCTTCGATGGAGTCCCGGACAGGTGGACAGAGCAGCCTGGACACACAAAGGAAGGGGCGGTGAGAGGTCAGGGGAAGCTGCTGTCAGCCTCTGCTCGCTGGAGGGTCTGGGATGCTCTTCCCAGCTCTGATGCGACCCCTCCTACACACGAGTTTCTGCTCAATGTACTAAGTGGAATAGTCAAGAAAACAAACTACGAGACGACGGAGCAATGCCTTTGACGTCTTGACAGACAGCGATTTCCATCTGCCACACTTCCGGTCGCGTAAAATGAAGAAGTTTTAGATATTCAAGCTCTAAAAACAAATACTTCTCAGAAACCCTTGATCGTAAAGCCAAGGAGGATGTGCTCCATCAAAAAGAGGAAGCAACTCAGGAAGAAGGAAACCCGAGACCCAGGAAGCATGGAGTGGAACCTACGAGGCAGGTGGAGGGGATTCGCGGGGCGTCAGCCACGCGCGACAGCGAGACACCAAGCCCGACCTGGGCAGGTCGGTGGCTGCAGGACGTGTGCATTCAAGAGGCTGGAATTATTAGAACGCTTCTGAACATTGGGATGTGTGTTCTGGCTTCTGGTTTAGGCACGTAAGGAGCTTGGAAGTCACCACTCCACGCTAACAACAAGTAAAAGGTCAAACAAACTGAAAAAATCAACAGCTCTTCTTAGAACGGCCAGAGAAGTAAGGTCATAGCGCAAACTGCTGCCCCCCAAACTGGAGAGACAGACAGCTAGATACAGAGCATCACAACTTACTGCAGAAACCGGACACCTGGGCTGTAATTAGTGAACGACTTCAGCTCAGTGTGGGCCATTCCAGGGGACTCAGTCATTGGCGGGTGGTTGGGGGCGCACACTTTTGTGAGTTTTACCTCCACGAGCTCAATCAGGTTCCCACTGTAAATATCAAAGAAAAATCCCTTCCCGCTTCCAGCAGGGGGAGGGGAAAGGAGACCATCTCGAATACACCAGAGCACTCTGCTCCTCTCAACAAGGTCTGCTCTCGGAAGACACTAGTTAACCAGAGCCCAACCTGCTGGGCTGTTATCAGAGCGAAGCTGACCCGAGGGAAGGGACACCCCAACTCCAGCCCCCTCTAGCCATCCAGTCCCACGTAAGCGGGGAGGGAAAAAAACCTGAGAAGCACCTCTGCAGCTCTCAGCCCAGGGGCAGAGGTTCTAAAAGACTTTTACCTGGTGTATCACGGCCAGCTATCGAGAAAAATATTATAGGGCAGAGCAAAAGGCAAAAAACACAATTTGAAGAGACAGCGAAAACATCGGAACCAGACATGGCAGGGATGTTAGAACAACCATTAGATAGTTCATTAGACTAGGAACTAAATATGCTAAGGGCTTAACGGGTAAAGTAAACAGCATGTGAGAACAGATGGGCAACGTAAGCAGAGAGACAGAAATCCTAAGAAAGACCCAAAACGAAATGCTGGAGATCAAAAACTCTGTACCCGACATGAAGAATGCCTTTGATGGGCTTCTTGGTAGACTGGCCCCGGCTGAGGAAAGATGTGAGCAAAGTGCAAAAGCCATATGGAGCTTGGGGCCAAAGGAAAAACAGTCATCCTAAACCCTCCACCACACACACACACACACACACACGCGCGCGCGCGCACACGCACGCGCGCACACACACGCACCAACTTTCTGTTCCCCTGACCCCTGGGGCTAAACGGCCCAGCTGAGGAACACCCAGGGCAGGGCTGCTCCCCTGATACCGGGAAAAAGTGATGGGCAGGTCCGCCTTTGCCCTCAGATGGTTCTGAAATGGGCCATATAAACTGCTTCAAATAAATTAACCAAGAACAGAAGAATAAGAGAGGTATTTATTGAGGTCTAAGTGTTTGACAAATACAGACTCATTTCATCCTCGCTTTGATCTCCAGTGCTATGGTTACCCCTATTTATAGGAGAGGGAACTGACGCACAGGGTTTCCATCAGTTTGCCTCAAATCACACAGCAAGTAAGAAGCCGGGCTGGGACCCGAACCCCGACAGTCTGGGGGCTTGGGGACCAAGTCCACGACCACGACTCCTGGCCACAACGCTGTGACCCGGGTCAGAGCAGCCTTGACCCTCACTGCCGTCCACCGCGCGCCCGGCGAGGCTTCCATCCAGCCCAGCAGAGCCAGGCAACCTTAGAAGCACTCCGAAACCCACCCAACGACGGAGAAGAACGCCAGCCACAGAAGGACCACATCCGCACAGCGCCAAGCCTCGGTCGGTCTTGACTGAATTCCAGGGCAGAGGCCAAGGCCACCGGAGCGCGCTGGCGGGGGAGCGGACTTGGCGTCGCCGGACGGTGCAGCCGTCCCAGCGCTTCTCGGGCTCGTAGGGCTCCCGGCGGCGGGCGGGGAAGAGGCGCTGGCTCTTCCCGCGCCTGCTGCGCGGCGCCGCCTTGTCCGCGGGCGACTCGTTCTTCTCCAGCGGCGTCGCTGCGCAGCCGCACGTCGTCGTGCACGTCTAAGGTGAAGCGCGGCCCGCTCTTGCCGCGCGTCGGCGCCACCCTCAGGTCGTAGAAGGGGTGGTCGTGCGGCCGGATCCGGGCCTCCGCGGCCTACAGCGGCCGCTCCGCGCCGGCCGCGCGCAGCTCGCGGAAGGCGGGGCGCCGCGCCATCAGCGCCTCGCTGAGGACCTGCCCCACGGGCCGCCCCTGTGGATGCGCGCGGCGCGCCGGTGCCCGCAGCCGGCTCAGGAGCTGGACGTCGCCTCTACCTCCTCGCGCTCGCGGTGCGGCAGGAAGCTCGTGTCCACGGCCGCGTCCTTGCCCTCGGGGTCGCCCCCCTCGGGGTCCTCGTCGCCGTCGTCGGGCGAGAAGGACAGACCGCAGATCCGGCGCCGCTGCTCCCGCTGGCGCTCCCGCCCGCGCCGCGCGTCCAGCTGCCGGCGCCGCCGCCGCTCCCGCCGTTCGCGCTGCGCCCGCTGCATCTCGCGCTGGCGCGCCAGGGCCTCCAGCCGCGCCTTCACGTCTTGCAGGGTCAGCAGCCCCGCGGTGCTCCGCTTCAGCTCGGCCTCCATCGCGTCGCAGTGGGCGCGAACTTCCGGCCCACCTTGGGCTTGCTGATGGTCTCCTCGGCTATGCGCCGCTTCAGGACCCCCGTGTGCGCCTTCTGCTTCTCGCGCTGGTTGAGCGGGTGCAGGGCCCGGCCGGCCCGCGCATATGGTGCCCTTGTACCGAGCCGTGCCGCCCGCCGGCTCCCCCGGGCCACGCGCGCCGCGTGCTCTCGGCCCCGGCCTGGGAGCTCGGAGCCACCGCGTGGACTCTATAGCGGGGAACAGAGGCAGGGAGTTCCGGAGGGACCAGAGTGACAGCTCGGCGAACGGTCTAGATGGACGCGTTCCAACAGAATGGAACGTTCTGTAGCTGCGCTGACCCAGGTGCAGCCGTATGGGGCTTACTGAGCACGAGGCGCTGGATTTTCACTTTATTTCAATTAATCTAAATTTCAGTAACCACATGTGACTGTGGCTCCCGTACTGGACGGTGCAAGCCTGGGAGCTGCACATGGACAGGGTTGGTCTGCCCAGCAAACTCTTACCTGTCCAGGTACCCACTCAAGCACGGACATGCAAGAGTCAGAGCCGCCAGAGAGCCGACCTGCACTGGACCTGAGCCTGGCTTCGTGTGTGCTGACCGCAGGAAAACAGTGTGAGCGAAAAGCACCTCTCTCCTCAGTCAGGTACATGGCTCCTCTCGGGCACACAAGCCAGTGAGGGGAGAAGGGTCAGACAGAAGCATCTTCCCGTACCTCCGTGGAGGGTGTTAATGTCAGCTGAGTTCCCGTCAGTATGTTAGGGGCGGGGCAGGACCGTGCTAGTTGCTGTCCCTACCCCTCCCTTAAGAGCCATTCCTGCAGTATGTCTGTCCCCCTGGTGCCCAGCGCGCAAGTTCCCAGAAGCAGTGTGGGCACAGCCCTTGCTGGGGGAGCCGTAGGGGACAGAGGGGATCTGAGCCCAAAACTGACTTCTTGGCGTTCTAACCAAAGCAGAGTGAGGGCCCCCTAATTCATTGATTTCAACCTGAGCCAACCGTCTTCCCTTGGGACCAGACCTGTCCTGCCTCGGGCCCCACAGCTCCACCCCTATAAGCTCTGGACGTTGACTCATCCAGCCATCCTCCTGCACTGTGACCCCGTGGAATGCAGCAGCTCGTCAGGCAGAGACTCCTGAACCCTCGGCTGCCTCCGGGAAGCCTCCCATTGCCTTCCTTCAGCCTCAACGAGAACCTTTATCACAGGAGGGTAGAACATGGCACCTACGTGCCCAGAAGCAAGTAGGGTGGTGGTACCGCCCACCAAATTGGCCAAACAAGAAATCTGGGTGATTTCCCGGACTGCTATCCTCCACACGTAGCCAGTGACCGCACCCCCCCAGATCGTTGATAGGTTTTCCTTTTCTCTCCCTTCCCACCACTTGCCTTAACCCAGGAGCTCTGCTTTTTCCCCACCTAAAGCCCACAGGTGCCCTGTCGGCATGTTCTCAATCTCGTCCATCTTGTGTACACTGTCCAGGGATCCTCGTAAGAAGGGAACCTGGTAATGTCGCTCTGCTCCTTGAAAATCTCCTCCAACTCTCCCTTTAAGATCACATGGGAATCCTTCCTTCTCCTCCCAGGTCTCTAATAACGCCCCCCCCCACCCTCCATCTCCCAGCGCCCCACACCACCCGGCGTCCAGCAGCCACCCGGAACTTTGCACTGTTCCTGAACAGAGCTGTCCCTTTGGGGACACTCTTCCTACAAGTCCTGCTCCCGCCGGGGGTCCCTCAGGACCTCCCACAGAAAACCTGCAGCTTGCAGCACAGCCCCTCCCAGATGTACAAAGCTACCAACTCCCTCCTGTCTCCAGGCTCCCCAAATCATAACCTTTCTTAGACATAATACAAATCGGACTACTTGGCGGCCCCCATTCTCAATTAGATACGCCAACCAGTCACACTTTAATCCAATCAACTCCAGTATGGCCACAGCCACTGACTGCCCTTCCTCCCATCTAATCACAGTCTGAATGTCAGTGTCGTCCCCAAACCTCATCATCCCGGCTTCCGATTAGCCGGCATCCGTCCTCTCAACTCAATCACAGTCTCCGTACAGCATAGCCAGCCAGCCCCCAGAATGAACAAGGTTACTCTCAAACTCCTCGAAAAGGTTGGCAGGAGGAGGCAGACCTATCTTAAGAGTCTCAAATCCTGATTTTACGAATATTCCCCACACGTTCCCAGATGCTAACCGCTTGTGACCTCAATCCTCAATGAAAAGCAAAACGCTACTGCCTTAAACTCTTTTCAACTTTATCTGCAGATAACAGTGACAGAAGAGAGGCTGGAGCAGCAGTCTGCTTCAGTGAATCTGAAATGCCGATTAAATAAGCACATTTTAATTTAGAGAAAATGTAATCGACTCCAGGCTTAGTTACAAGGTGAAACAAACATGCAAATGAACAGCAGCAAATTTTTTATTTTATTTTTTTAAATTTTTACATATGTTCCCATATCTCCTCCCTCTTGCGTCTCCCTCCACCCTCCCTATCCCACCCCTCCAGGCGGTCACAAAGCACTGAGCTGATCTCCCTGTGCTATGCAGCTGCTTCCCACTAGCTATTTTACATTTGGTAGTGGATATATGTCCATGCCACTCTCTCACTTCGTCCCAGCTTACCCTTCCCCCTCCCCGTGTCCTTAAGTCCATTCTCTACATCTGCGTCTTTATTCCTGTCCTGCCCTTAGGTTCATCAGAACCTTTTTTTTTTCTTAAATTCCATATATATGTGTTAGCATACGATATTTGTCTCTCTCTTTCTGACTTACTTCACTCTGTATGACAGACTCTAGGTCTATCCACCTCATTACAAATAGCTCAGTTTCGTTTCTTTTTATGGCTGAGTAAAATTCCATTGTATATATGTGCCACATCTTCTTTATCCATTCATCCGATGATGGGCACCTAGGTTGTTTCCATCTCCAGGCTATTGTAAATAGAGCTGCAACGATTATTTAGTTTTCCTTTTAGTTTTGTGGAATTCTCCACACTTCAGTTTTCTCATATGAAAAATTACAAACTGGATTATCGGGTCCTTTTGAGTTGTACAGGTGTAGGGTTCAATCAAGAGAACTTGCTCGTAGCTCATCTAATTTGATCACAGCCATGGCTCAGGGAGCCTGGAGCTTCTTTGCTTGGATAATTCCTACTGGCTGCTGGTTATCTAGAAATCCAGATTTCTCTGGGGGGGTGGGGAGATGCCAGCTCAACCAAAGGCATTAGCTCATAGACCATATCAGACTTCGGTTGGCCACAGCTGGGCTGACGTGTTATCAAATTAGTCCAAAGGTAAATCCAAAGGGCTGGGAAAGGAGTGGATTAAGTCCAAGAAACTACTGATTTGGTGGCAGAGGAGTTGGGGCAGCCTCTGGCCTTCATGGCCAGAGCCTGGCAAATGGGTGCTTCTCAGACTTTCCAAGGACCCAGTTGTGAACATCTTCACTAGTAGCTTAGTCTAGGGGAATGAACGTAAGGAACCAGATCCCTTTCGTTCCCTTGGAGCTGATTGATTGTGAGATTTTTCCATTCCTAGTTTCCTGGTTGGGGAAGTTCTTCACTTCCCTGAGAAGCCCTTCCCTATGCCCTTGCCAACCCTGCAAACTCACTCCATGCACTACTTTGAGAGGGTGGAGTGTGTAGGTCTCACTCGGCCCCTTCTCCTTTCTTCCATCCTTCCCAGACGTAACAGTACTGTCACCTGCCACATGCTTCATCAGTGCTCAGAAGCCGGGGACAAGAGGGATGAATTGCACTGTCAAGGTGGCCCCAGATTACCCAACCCAGATTGCTGTCTGATTTCTGTTCATTTAATTTTTTGAAACAAAAATGTTTTTATACTACATGAATTTTGTAAAAACTTTATATAAAATGGTCTTTATGTAACCCAAGCCTGAGAGAGAATAATTATTCGTAGTTGGCATTTACTTCCAGACTTCAAATGCATATGTAAATATGTATTTTAATATAAATGAGATCATTGTGTACATTGATAACTTCAAATGATATGTCATACTTCTTTCCATTCTAACACTTAAAGGCCTATCAGATACTTTTCAGTGGCCCCAGTGTAGTTCAATACAGGAAAGTATTACAGTTTACCAATTTTCTATTGCTTGACATTTAAATTTTTTTAACTCTACAATGATCATTCTTAAAGCTACATATCTGTGAGAGAACTCTTATAGTGCCTGGCATTTAATATCTATTGTTATTATAATTATTAGTAATCCTTTTTAATCTGATAGCCCTTGACTTTCTTTGATTTTAAGTTGAGCATCTTGTGCTCTTTAAATTTCATGACAAAATTCTTAATCTACTTTTCTATTGAGGAAATTTCTTCTTTTCTTATTGATTTATAAGAACTCTTTATATATTGAGAATACCAACCCTTTATCTGTCATATAAGTTCCAAACATTTCTACCAGTTTGTTCTTTGCATTTTAACTTTGTTTAGGGTTTTGTTTTTGTTTTTTTCTTGCCACATAGCATTGTTTTGTATTTTCATTTTTATGTAGCCAAAAGTCAGTCTTTTTTTTTTTGACTTGTAAGTTTAATATATGTTTTAAAACTCAGTCAGTTTTGTAACATTGTTTTATGATCTGGGATCTTATTTCTGAACATACTGTAAGGCAGTGATTTAGATTTTTTCCCAAAAGGTACTAAATTAAAATGAAAACTTAGGAATATTTCTCAACCTGCTCCATGGACCATAGGTATTTTTTCTTACTAGTAGTAAGAAAAACAATAAAAGTGAATTTTTTTGTAGGGATTTGCCATGTAAAAAGCTTGTTTACATACTGTATCAGCTAGGAACCTTTCTGTTCCAGGTAAGAGAAGCCTGACTCAAACTGGCTTAAATAAGAGATTCAATGACCCACTTATCGGGAAAGACCAGGCATCGTGTGGGCTTTGGATGTAGCTGGATTCAGAAGGTCAGTAAGCTCACCCTCCTTTCTGCTTCATTCTTACGCTGACACTTGTTAGGGTCATAAGATGATGTCCAGCAATTTCCAGGAATTACCTGCTGTCTCACCCATATCCAGGGCAGAGAGAGATTGTTCTTTTGATCGTTCTCGGAAGAGTGAGGGAGTTTCTTTCCCGGGTCCCATAATAAATTTCTCTTTGTCCAGCCATGGAGTCCAGGAAAACGATAAATGGTCTCTTTCGATTTAATCAGTCAGAGCCTTCTCTAGAGCAGGGGGCGGGGTGGTGGGGGGCAGCGGTGGGATGTGCTGGGGAAAGGTGACGATCCATCCAAGCAAAAATTGGGGTCACATCACTGAGAGGCTGGGAGGATGGAAGCTGAGCGCTCAAATTAGCAAACCCTTACCATGCATACACCAGCCTGTTTGTTACTTATAGGAACCCTGTGCAGGCAGGTGGTTACTAACTTCCCTGTTTTATGGATGAGAATACCAAAGGCTAGAAGAGTGACATGATTTGCCTTGATCGCTCACCTAGATGGTGGCAAAGCTCAAATCATATGACTCTAGACTCTCCGCTCAAATCATATGACCCTCAACTCTCCGCTCTGCCTAGTACTCAAATGACCTCCCTTCAAGCTTAACATCGCCATTTAGTACGTGGGACTGCATCCGTTCTACAAATGAGTTTAAAGAATTAAAAGGTCAAAAGGAGATATTAGCTGTTGGCTGAGTCGATGCTCCTAATAGGGGTAGAGCATTATGTGAGGTTCCACCATGGTGGCTTCAGAAGAACTGGACATGAGGATCCTGGTCTGCCTCAGCTGGGTTCCCCCAAAGAGGAGCATATGGTACAAAGGCTTATGCGTGGGTGGTTTATTTGTCAATGTGGCCACAGGGGACAGGAGGGAGAGTCCGGGTGAGACGGGAGGCTGAGGAGGACAGCCAGGACAGTCAAGGCAGCCACCTCTGTAGGGGACTTCCTGACCCCACAGGAACTTTTGGAAGCTCTAGAAATGGGTCATCACGGGGTGGGGAGAAAAGGGGAAGCATTTATCCTACAGCTCACGTCCCCAGTCGTCCCTGGTTTTTCTCAGGGTGTCAAAAGCCCTGCATTTCTGAGCTGTGCATAAGTGAGTGCCCAGTGGGTTGGTTGGACATCCCAGCCGGTCACTGCAGTGGCCAGAAGAAGATGGGACAAGAGGATTTTAAGTGGGGCACCAGGGGTCTTCAACACGTCATCCATTATAAGCCGATAAAACAAAGCTTGAGTTAACGAGATGATACACAAACAAGCCTGAGTTCCTGTTTCCCTAGCTAGCATCTGGTAAGTTCATGCCTGGAGTATTACAACTGAAAAGGTCTTCCTGGTTTTTCTCTGTTCGACTACTGCAGTAATCTTCCTAAAACACACTAAAAATTTCCATTTTGTCACTACTTTACTGAAAGGGTTCATTCCTCTGCACTGCTTGCAGGATTATGTACAAATGTTTTTGCTTGGCATTCAGTATTCTTCACCATCGGTTTTACCATCATTAAACAGCTGTACTCCCCCCGTCACTACCCAAGCTGGCCTCAAGCCAGTCTAATTTCCTTACCGTTTGGTAAGCAGGCCAAGATTATTCCTTCTCTGTGCCTTCGTTAATATTGTTCCCTCTAACGGACAGGGATGACATGCAAAACATTTACCAACCGCCAAGGCAGGCACTGGCCAATTGGCATGAGGTCTGAGCCAGTCAGAACTGATGGCAGGTGTAACTGACAAACGGGTCGACCAGTTGGCTCAGCTGCCATTCTCCTTGTGTCTCTTGGACCCCATCTCTCCCTGTCCTCCATGAAAGTTTCCTGGATTGCTGTTACTTATGTTGTTCTTTCCTTCTTCCTGCCTTGTGTCCTGAGTATTCTTAAAGCTGTTCATGTGATGACATAACAGCCTAAAACACCTGCACTTGTGGGCAACACTTTACTGCCTTTTCATATGGGGACAATTTCATGATATTTTCTGTAGCGAGAATAGAAAGATATAATTCAGTCTTTCCTATAACATAGCTGATCAAAAATAGTTATTGATATTTTAGAAAAGTTTCAGCTTCAAAAATTTATGACTGATGACACACACTCTTAGAATTTTTGTCATATGTGAGGAAACCTCTACTAAGGTTCCTTCATCTCTGAGCTGTAAAATTTCAGGAGATTTAGATGTCTGTGGGATGCCCTTTGAATTGCCTTTGGATGAATTCCTGAAAGCCATTCCAGCACCAGGATAGCCAACGATATTGTATCTGTGTGATGGCGTCAAGACGTGGCCCCCAAATTCTTAGACACTTCTCTCATTGAGAGATGGATCTATGTCTCCTCCCCCTTGAATCTAGGTAGACTTGTGATTTGGTTGTAGCCAACAGATAGCTAGACCAGGAAAAGCAACACAGATGCTACTTTGTTCTCTGGGATTCTCGCCTTTGGAGCCCCGATCCATCATGTAAGAAGTTGAGTTCCTCCAAGGCTGCCATCCTTGGGAAGGAAGCCTGGGCCACATTAGGAGCTGAGGTCCCAGCTGACAGCCAGCATCAACCAGCAGACGTGATTCTGGCCCCAGCGATGGAGTCACCCCTTCCACGGGGTCTTCCAGCCGAGGGCCTGGACGTTGTGGGGCAGAGACATGCTGTGCCCTGTCCGAATTTCGGTCC
Source organism: Globicephala melas (assembly GCF_963455315.2). NCBI lineage: Eukaryota > Metazoa > Chordata > Mammalia > Artiodactyla > Delphinidae > Globicephala > Globicephala melas. The sequence goes on from NC_083324.2 coordinate 100,213,170, forward strand.
CAGAGAATCCATGAGAGCAATAAGACGGTTGTTTGTAGCACTAGGTAACACAGTGCTAGTGACCAAAATAACCGTGGACAAAAGTAGCTGTGACCTAGGTACACTCCTAAGGTTGTGGGGTGCCAGGCTTGAGCACAAATGGAGGTCTGTATATCACACGTGTAAATATCTGAAGTTTCTAGATTGAATATTATAAATCATGCTAATGAACTATTAAATAAAGGTGCTGTCTCCTCCTTCACTGAAAAGTATCCTTCATGGTGACCGGGAAGGCCAGGTTTGGATTTAGAATTCCCATCAGAGCCCCCTCCCCTTCTTCAGATCCCCCCCACTCCACCCAGCACCTGTGGCGTACGCACCCCACGCTCCACCCATACCCCCTGAAAACAGCCCCATCGTAGCCTTTCTTGGCCCTGCAGGGGCACAGCCAGCAGTGGGGCTTGTCATCCACATGAGGGTGGCTTCAGATGAGACCACATCTGGGCAGGATGAACATCAGGGCAGGATGTTGCAGGATCCCAGGTCTGGTGTAGAGTCTGGGTGGTGGGCTCTGGTGTGCATCCAACAACGTGGACCCGCAAACTTCTCACCAGTGGTCGGGGCGGAGTCAGTCTTGTACAGCCCAAAGGCATTGCTTGTGCCAACTACAAAAATGAATCTCTCTCAACTCAGACCTCAATTTTCAGTTCGACTTCCCCTTTGCCATTTCCCAAGAATATCCCCGGCCAGTTCAGTGCCACCTGAGAGGAGGGGAAGTATGACGGAGGGCAAGTCATTGTGGAAAGAGACAGCCATACTGTCACTTGTGGTCGGAGCTTCTCACTTTGGGAAACACTCCAGGAGCATGGGGCGCAGAGAAGAGGCCCAGGCAAGCAAGGGGCTGGGAAGCTATAGCTCCATTCGCTTCATGGAAACCCACCTCCATCCCATTTCTTGGCTTGCTCATGCCCTCTTGAAAGACGCCCTGCGGAAAGCAAGATATACGCCAGATTTGGCCTCTGAGACCCGGTAAAGAATTTCAGCTGGAGCAGAGGTTGACGTTAGTGGCCCCCGGGCTACATTTGACCTGCAAATGTGTTTTTATTTGGCCTGTACAGTGTTTTAAATGTTTTTCTTAATAAGGGGTTAGCCTTTAAAAACTGGAAGATATCACACGAAATTCTCGATTTCTTGCTTTTCCTAGAAATTAGGATGATCTGGAACACGGGGCCTGCATTCCCCCAGAGCAACAAGCAGCCACCCCTTAGATAGGACACAGGCTCCTGGGGTCTCCAGGCCTCACCACCACACTGGTCTCTGTCTGGGTCTACTTCCTGGGGCGTTTGCGTGTCCAGTGCGTGGGTTAGAGAAGCTGGACACAGACACCTGCAGAAGATGGTACCTGCTGATGGACGGCCCTGCAGATGGCAAAGGGCTTAACGTCTGCTGAATGAGTAAACGTCTGGAAAAGTGAAAGGTTAGTAAACACATTCAGGAGGAAAGAGAGCAAAACAAGAATCTTAACTGTGGGCTTCCCTGGTGGCGCAGTGGTTGAGAGTCCGCCTGCCGATGCAGGGGACACGGGTTCGTGCCCCGGTCCGGGAAGATCCCACATGCCGCAGAGCGGCTGGGCCCGTGAGCCATGGCCGCTGAGCCTGCACGTCCAGAGCCTGTGCTCTGCAACGGGAGAGGCCGCAGCAGTGAGAGGCCCGCGTACTGCAAAAAAAAAAAAACAAAAAAAAATCTTAACTGTGTCAGTCCCCTTTAATGGGTAAATCTAGTAGCGCTAGGGTTATTGATTTTATGTTATAACACTGACTATATGTTACTAATAATAGATTCTAATTCAATCCCATCCTTAAAGAGAAGGAAGCGTGTAACACTTCTCAAAGTGGATAAACCGAAACAAAAGGCTACATTGCAGCCCCATCAGTGAACTGCTTCAAATCTGTCGTGAAACCTAAGTTTATCATGCGCTTTCTTTAAAAAAATTTAATTAAAAAAAATTACTTGCCCATCTTATGTAACCCTTTAAAAAAAAAACACAACAGTATGGCAGTTCCTCAAAAGACTGACATAGAATTACCATATAATCTAGCAACCTCACTTCTGCATATGCACCCAAAAGACGTGAAAATAGTCTTGAAGAGATATCCGTGCACCCATGTTCACAGCAGCATCACTTACAACAGCCAAGAGGTGGAAGCAGCCCAAGTGTCCATCAAAGAATAAGTGGGTCAGCGAAGTGTGGTCCATGCATAAAGTGGAATACGAGTCAGCCTTAAAAAGGAAGGAATTCCGACACATGCTGTAATATGGATGAACCTGGAAGACATTATACTCAGTGGAAAAAGCCAGTGACTAGAAGCCATATACCGTGTGATTCTAAAGAGGTTCCTAGACTCGTCAGGATCAGAGACAGAAAGTAGGACGATGGTCTCAAGGGGCTGAAGGGGGGCACAAGGAGTTAGTGTTTAATGGGGACAGAGTTTCTGTTTGGGAAGATGAAAAAGTTCTGTGGATGGATGGGGGTCACACAGCAATGTGAATGTACTTAATGTCACCGATTGTAAATTTAAATACCATTGACATGGTAAACGCAAAAGATACACTTGCGATCGTCAGCTTCTCTTCTGAAGCTTGCTTCCCCCGAGAGGGTGCAGAACAGCTGTCAGAGAGTGGCCAGAGCAGAGGATGGAGCAGGTCTCACGAGCCCGATGGGCCAGTGGAGGGGCCTCGTGGTCCTGGGTTAAAGGAGGTCACCGTCCGAACCCCACAGCTTCCTGGCCGGCAAACACCTCGTTAGACAAGTGCTGGGGGGATCAGAGCTCAACAGTCACAGCTACTTTTCAAAATAACTGTTATCCAAAGAAGATGCAGGAAAGCCAATTAAATGTGGACAAGCCCAGCCTAAGGTCTCCAGAAAAAGGTTATCACCCGGTCAAAGTAGCCTTGCAGCCCAAGAGGACCCACATTTGGAATCAAACCAGGGATACAGGACCTCGCCTGCTCCCCACGTGCAGCCCCGGTGGCTGCAGAGGTGCCTGTGGAACCAGCCAGGCAGGACACAGACCTGAGGCTGGGACGCACAGGCTCCCGAGTGTCCGATAATATTGCTGTTCCCCCTGTGCGTGTACGAGATTGTATGTTTTCGCCCCACAGCAACGTGTCTCAGTAAATATGAACGTCACATCTCATTACACCAAATGTATTACACTAAAATATACCTGGAGTTTCTGAAATGGGTACGTGAGTTTTACAAACTGAGATTCTCAGCTGTAATAGTATACTCACGTCACACAGCACCCACATGCCCACAGGCACTCAGAATCCTCCCCATCTCCCCAGGCTTGGACACTCGCCAGCCCTGCGACCTTAGCCAAGGTGCCTCCCTGCTCTCAGCTTCCTCATCTGTAAAATGGGGACAACAGTTAGTATTTACCTCAGAGGGTCGGGCAGTAAGTGCCTGATCGGTCCAGCAGTGGGTGTTTGTGAGGTAAGGTAAGCTCACCTTCCAGGTAGCGGAGCATCTGGGTAACTCCTGCCTCTGACCCTGAGACCCTCCTCGTATGTATGGGTCATTGATGTTTTAGTTTCAAACTCACCAGTTGAAATTTTTTTCTTTTTTTTAATTTATTTTATTGCAGTGTAGTTGATTTACAATGTTGTGTTAATGTCTGCTGTGCAGCAAAGTGACTCAGTTATGCATATATATACATTCTTTTTAGTGTTCTTGTCCATTATGGTTTATCCCAGGACATTGAATATAGTTCCCTGTTCTGTACAGTAGACCTTGTTTCACTTTTCTGTCAACACTGTTCCCCGAGGGCAGAGATGTGAGATGCAGAGGGAGAGACACTGGGGAAACGTCGAGGGGGAGGGGGAGACGTGATCTCTAAACACAATCACAGCCTGCATCTGAGTGCCTCAGAGTCTGGAACACTCGACTGGGTTCACTGTTATGACCCCCGTAGTGTGCCCGCCCCTCGAGAGCCAAGACGGGATGCGCCCAAGGGCCCTGCTGCCACTTTGGCTGGGACCCTGCCTGCCTCTGCCCTGGGAGTCTCCAGCTTTTCGGATGAGATCACCACCGTCTGAAACCGGGAGCAGAGCGCTTGGCCAGAATGTTCCAAATTAAGCCAGACACTGTGCTTTTTTTTTTTTTTTTTTTTTTTTTTGAGGCGGGAGAACATGTGTTCGAGCTTTGTAAGAAAAAAACTACTCAGGCTTCGTGTTTTGATGACACTTGGCTCCCACCTCCTATAAGTCCAAACGTCTGTGGAACAGGGAAGTGAGCCCTGAGTCGAATGATAAAGCTGATATGATTCATGCGTTTGTCGGGAGGAAAGGAACAGGAAACGGAGGGGCTGGTGCCAGGGCTGTGACATCATCACTTTGGCATCCAGGCCCGTCCTGGAAAAATGCAGCCTGCACCGCCCTGACGATTTCGAGACACAGGAGACAGAAGCTATTTGGTTGCTTGGCCAACTCCTGAGAGCAAGGAACTGGATTTTGGAAGTCTTATCCCCCAGAGTGCGTGAAGGGTGAAATGTCAGTATGTGGACGGCCGCCAAGAACTCCAGGAGAAACCAAAGAAGAAACAAAACCCTTCACTTAAAACACCAGTGGAATACACACATATATACACATATATCTGCACATACACATATACATATGTATCTAATCCTATGTGTATATACAGATGTACCAACACACACACGCACACAGACACGTATATATTTAATCCTACGTCCTCTAAGAGACTTCTTAGTGAGGAGGGAAGGCCAGTGCGGGGGAGGTGGTGATGGGAGGAGGAGATGGGATTTTCATCTCCTTTCACCGAGGAGGACCAAGGGTACAGGGTCCGAGCCGTCCCACACGGTGACTATACCTAAGGCTCTTCCACCTGGTCCACAAAGGGACAGTATTTCACCTTCACAGAACAAGTTAATGACCCCCTGATCCAAAGCAAGAGAACTGCAGGAAAGGGAGGGCCCCTCTGGCCTCCCAGAACCAGATGTACGAGCCCTCCCCCCACACACACTGCCGACCTTGCTGCCTCGGGGCCGGCTGGCTAAGTGAAGCACTGGCTGCGCCGCCTCTGTTCCGGATTCTCCCGCAGACTTTGCTGGTCGTTCGGCCGGGCTGGACCTCACTTCAGCCCTGCAGTCCCTCCCACGCCCGTGATGTGGTTCCCTTCTCTCTCTCCGTGCTCTGTGAGGGCAGGCGAGGCTCACTCATTTTGCATTCTCAGTACCTACGGTATAATAGGTGTTCAATACACTGATTTTAATTAATAAGTGCGCAAACAATGGATGAAAATTTTAAATTAAGAAATGAGTTGAGGCCCTTATCGCATGCAGACAGCCTCCATCCAGCAGGAAGGGACCCAGACATGACAGTTTCTGGGCAGCTACAAATGTAGCCCCACTTGAAGCCAGTATTCTTTTGCCACGTAGTCCACATTTATTTAGTGAGAAGAGATAAATTTTCTTTTGGTGAAAATTGTATATGTCTTCCACCTAGGGGTTTATTAGAGACATTGAATATAACGTAGCATCGAAACTGACTGTATTTGGAGTTGTCTTTCATTTCACTCTTCCCATCACTTGTGACTAGATTACAATGAGTCACTCATATACACAAAGAATTGAAATAACACAGAGCCTTATTCAAAATGGATTTTAAGTTTATTTTTCTTGGCTTTCATTACCCCAAAAACATTTTCCATTTTTCTGGAGTCTTTATTATCTCTTGAGTTTTCTTTTGCAATTTTCTGAATACAACTTCTTGTTTACACGCTAAACAGTCTGAAATTTGTGCAATAAAACAAACCACTCAGTCCCGGGAAGCACCCTCTTCAGTGTGTTATCTGGTGTCAGAACCTCGCTTGACGTGGGATGAGCCTCAGCTGATGGAGACCAGTGGCTGCGCCTTCAGTCTTCACTCAGCTGGGAAGATGAGCGAATCCAAGGGGCTTCGTCTCACTCTCCACTTGGGGGAATGGACCGTGTGGGTGGGGAGAGGACCAATTTATATCAAGCCATTTATCTAAAGAGTCAACCATGGAAACCCGCACTAACCAAGGCCCCATTTGTGACTGGCTCCAGTAAGGCCTGAGCCCATGGGGGGCCTGGGTCCCAGAAAAGGTGCCTGGTATCTCACACCAGGTACCTTAATTCCAACCTGGGCCCGTCTCTCACTTCCATCAGAAGGCAAAATCAACATCCAGCCTTATGGTGACTGATGGCCGTGAAATAATAAGGATAATAACGACAGCTCCCCCCAAGGTGTGAGCCCCACCCAGGTGGGTGTGTTTGCCGCGTGGCTGGTTCCCGGGCCGTGGAAGCAAGGTCCAGTGAGGCAGCACGTTGGGTGCAAGAAACAGGTGCTCATTGAATAGCTGCAACCGGGTGAATTTGCTGAAACATGGCTCTGGGTAAAGTTCCCTCTGTGTCCTTTTACTGAACCCTTACGATGTAACTGTGGGTGGAGCACTGCTGTGTCCATTTGACAGGTGAGAAAACTGAGACGCAGAGGCAGACTGGTCCCCATACTTACAGCCGGTGCAAGGGACAGCTGATCTGAGCTCAGACCTGTTTGACCTCAGGATCTGTGCTCCTTCCGCAATCTCACGTGGTCCCTGGAGCCCCGGAGCCGGTTCTTTCAGAGAACTCATTGTTGTGTGCTGCCTGGCAAGGCACAAAGAATACCCACTGGAGTATCCACTGCCCACAAAATCACCAGGCAGCAGAGGTTCAAGGCCGTTTGCAGGGCAGCAGAGCCTTATCTACTGCCAACTGCAGATAAAGCCCAGCCGGAGCTTCCAGCGTGTCACTGCCACGAGGTGTGGCTTTATTTGATTCTATGTGGGCAGATTTTGTGAGGTAGAGAGGGGTCGAAGTCCGGGACTGCAGAAAGCAGCCCGCAAGCATGTTCTCGCAGGAGGTGCTGGGTTTGTGAGGGATGGGCCACGGGTCGGGGCTCCGTGGGCAGGCTGGGAGCGCTGCACACAGTCTGTGGTGTGGTCCTGCCTCTTTGTGTGTGTGTGTGTGTTCTGTGCGTGTTTTCCACGTCACATAGCACGCTTATGTGTTGTATGCGTGTGTGTGCATCGGTGAAGGAGGGGCACATGCCTGTGACCAGCCCCAGCACCTGGGCCTGGGGCAGAATCCCAGGCAGCGGGTGCGGCAGCTGGCTGAGCGGGGAGCTTCTCAGACCCGCTCCAGACCCGGTAAATCACCTGCTCTGGGGCTGGGTCCCGGCTATACTTGCTTTTTAACATGTTTCCTAGGCAGTTCTTATACTGAAAGATGAGAAACCCTGTTGGAGGGATTGGGCAGAAAGATGGATGTCCACTTTCTCCTCTTAGACGTGTGCAGTATTTGATACTTTTGTAATTTAAAAAAAATACAGGTTTGAGGGAAGAAAGAAAAGGAAGGAGAACAGAAAAAAGGCAGCATAGTTTGGGGTGGGGCTTGAATGTAGGAACCCCATTTCCCAGACACTGGATTCTGGACCGCGCCGTTTACAATCTGCCGTCACACTGTCCCCTCTTCTCTGCTTTTCCTTCTCTCTCTCTCTCTCTCTGTCTCTCTCCCTCTCAGACACTGTCACTCCCCACCAAGCAAATACCACTACAACACCCCCTCCCAGAAAGCCCCCAAACAGCCCCAAACTAGTATCTGCAAGGTGGCGGCTGCTGGAATTGCTTGTCCTGCCCAAGGGACCAGCGTTACTATTTCCCGAGCTGTACAGCACAGACAAGCCGCCCAAGAACTGCTTACAAAGTTGCCTTCTCATCATGAGCAAACACACCCACCATCTCCTGGCTTCCCGTCGACGTGGGGTTTATTCCACACACCTCGGTTACAAAATGAAGGTTGTTTGAGTTCAGTTTTTGAAAATGAGTTTCTTTCACTTGAAAATGCAGAAAAAGTCCTTTCCAAAGAGCACCTTCAATTCTAAAATTTTTAGTTTTTCACTGTTGGAGTCTTTAAAGGGAAGCCATTCAGGGCCTGGCTCCCCGGCAGGTCCTGGCAGCTGTAAGTCCTACGCTGCACCAAGGGCAGGCAGTGCAAAGGGCCTGCGCTCACCGCAGGGGCCTTCCAGCCTGGGTGCCGCACGCTGGCAAACACTGACCTGAACTCTCAGCCCCTCGAGTCCTCTGCCGCTGGCTGTGCAGGCCTCTTGCCACTGTGCTTGTGAATAAGAGCAACCAGTTACCGGGTCTCTCACCGAACCGGGTACTTGACATAAGCTGCCCCCGATTGGCCTGCCAACCCGCAGGGTGGCGTGAGACCCGCTGCGTGGGGGAGGGGAGGGTGAGAGCCGCCTGGGGCTCCGACCCAGGTCCACAGCTGCCGGCACGTCTGTGCATGAACCCTGCTCTCTGCTACACTTGGCGGTGCCCGAGGCCTCACAGCAGCCCTCGCCCTGGCTCCAACCATGCGGAAGGAAGCGGTAATGGGGCTCTTTATGGGGGTGAGGCCAGGTCTTCACCAGGTGGGCAGGAGCCTGCGGCGTGGGTGGAAGAGCCACAGCCAGTGGACCAGTCCGCTCATGCAGGGCATCCTCGACCCAGGCCACACGTTGGAATCACTGACGAACTGAGGTCAGGAGATCCCATCCCAGGCTACACCCAGACCAAGGAGATCAGAATTTCTGGAACTATCTGTGAAGTTCCACAGGGATGCACAGCTGAGGTGGAGACCCCTGGGCTCCAGGCCGGTCAGCCTGGCTCCCCTACTGCTCCCTCGCATGGTTGGTTGTGGGCCTGCAGCCCTGGGTCACCCGGGGCGTCAGACAGGCCCAGCCTGGACCTCTCAGTAGGAACCTGCGTTTTAACAAGGCCCCTGGGTGATTCGCTTGTGTGTTACAGTCCCAGAAGTTCGGCTTCAGATGACTACCTCAGATGCCCCAGCATTTGAGAACCTCGGCAGACACCCCGGCAGCCAGACCTGGGGAGGGGTCTCGCCTTGAGCTCCCATCAGCAGCACGGTGGGAGCTGGTGACTCCCTCGAGGAGCCTTGGGGTCTGACAGCCATAGCGCAGGAGCGGGTGTCAGTGAGATCGTCCCCACTGACAGCTGCATCGTGGTTCAGTGCAGTTTTGGAAAATAGATCACCACTGCGATGATAATGGGTTATTTTCTTGTGTCTTAATGACCTTTATCGTGAAACAAAGCATCCTGTAACTTAGTAGCTTAAAACAGCAACTATTTGCTCAAATAACAACTGCTGCTCAAATAAATAACTGTTTATTTGTTCAAATTCAACTGTTTATTTGGTTCAGCAATGTGGGCTGAGGCAGCTGGGAGGTTCCGCTGCCGACCTCGCCTGGGGTCACCCTCGCAGCTGTGGCCACCTGGTGCATCAACGAGCCGGGGATGTTCTGAGACAGACGCAGTGGGCTGTGAGCCGCACTGCTGCCTGGGGGCCTTGGTCCTCCTGCACCTGGCCAGGTGAGCCTGGGCTTGTGACACGGTGGCGGCAGCAGTAGGAGAGCAGGACGTGGACGCCGAAAGATCTCTGCTGGCCTCGCTCAGAATTCGCACGTCACTTCCAGCACATTCTATCAGTTAAAGCAGGTTGCAAGGCCAGCCCAGATCCCAGGAATAGGGAAAGAAGCCACATCTCCTGACGGGGACAACTGCAGAGATTTTGCAGCTATTTTTAATCCACCCCATCTTATCCTTTGGCCACAATTATTTCCATCATTCCCATGTGCAAAGTGCACTCCCCCAGCCCGAGGCCCCCTGCAGTCGCATCCCACCGGGAGGAGCACAGCAGACACTAGGTGGCTCCTTGTTGGTTTGTGTTTGAGCAGAGCCTCGCTGCCTGCGTGCTGGGATCAGGGAGGCTGGGCCCAGCACGAGGCCCTCAGAGCTGGGTGTTTGGGCAAGTTCCCAAGGTCAGAGCTGGAGGCGAAGACAGGCCGGAAAATTACCTCTGTCTCTCCCCTCTCTTTCTCTCTCTGTGTCTCCCATTTTCTTTTGTTCATCCCCTGCCCTCTTCTCCGCACTGCAGTTTGTACCTACCTTCCATCCATCCATCCATCCATCAATATCTGTCTATTATATCTACTATCTATCTATCTGTAATCTATCTAAGGGATAGCATTTGAGTGCGTGCTATAGTCCAGGGATTATCTCTTCAACCCTCATACCAGCCCTGGAAGGTAGACATCTGTTATAGACTGAATGTTTATATCCTCCCCGGATTTCTGTGTTGAAGCCCTAACCCCCCATGGTGTTCGCAGATGGGGCCTTTGGGAGGTAATCGGGGTGACATGAGGTCATGAGGGTGGACCCTCACGATGGGCAAAGTGCTCTCTCACTATTTCTTTCTCTCCCTCTCTCTCTCTCCCTCCCTCCCCACACAAGGGCACCCAGAGGAAAGGCCACGTGAGGATGCACTGGGAAGGGGCTGTCCGCAAGCTGAGAGCAGAGCTCGCATGGGAACCGGCCTGGCTGGACCCCTGAGCTCAGACTTCCCGCCTCCAGGACTGTGCAAAGATACATTTCTGCTGTTGAAGCCCCCGGGTCGCGGTGCTTGTCACAGCAGCTGAGCAGACGTCTGCAAACCCTTCCTCCGTGTTACAGATGGGGGTGTGGAGGGTCCCAGGAGCTCAGCCACTGGACTAAGGTCAAACCCTGGGGAGGGTGGAGCCAGTCTCAGTCGGGGTCTGTGTCCCACCCACCGGGGCCCTGCCACTCGGCTGCCTGCCTCGTGGTCACCTTGAATTCTGGACTGTTCCTCAGTGATGCCACGTTGCAAATGGTTCTGAAAGTAAGGGCACAGATTGAGGCGTGGGGAGGGCAGGGCAGCCTTTGCCGGCCCTGGACTCTGCTCGGATGCCCCTGTTTGCACCCAACCCCCGCTCCAGGCCACAGGAGCCTCTCCGTCGTTCACCAGCCCTGCAGGGACCCCCGGGTCCCCTTTGTGCTCCTGTCTGTCCTTCAGGCCTTGAGAGATTGGTTTCTGCCTAAGCCGTCCCGGTTAAGGGAGAGGAGGAAGGGTGTGTGTAGATTCCCGGGGATGGGAGCCGCGATGGAGCCGCCGTCAGCACGCCCTCGGCAGGTGTACCTGAAGGGAGGTGCTCACCAGCGAGGAAGGAAAGCACAGGGCCTCCGTGTGCAACGGCCCAAAGCTGCTCGTGGAGAATCTCACTGTGAATCCGGGCTCGGCGGGGAAGTATTTCGGAAATGCATTAATGTGCCGGCTGTACCCCCAGTCCCGGAGGCCCCTCGCACACCGCCTGCCGCAGTGGGCGAAGAGGCGGGGGTGGGGGGGGGGCGGGCTGAGCGCCGGTAAGGCAAGGGGACCAGGTTCTCAGAAGGCCTTACTGTTCACGCTGCTGTGGCCCCAAGAGGGTGTGTGACCAGCAGGACCGCGTCTCGAGAGCCAGGCTGTGCTGAGACAAGCGATCTCACGAGGCACGTCTGGCCCTTTTCCCTCGGGGGGTGGGGGTTGGGTTTGTCACGTGGCTGACTTTGTACGGATATTACTCCAGGATGAACGAATATACGAACACTTAATCCCCCTTACAGCCCTAGGAAGTAAGCATCGCTGGTATTTTTATTTTAAAGATAAAGAAACCCAAAGAAACCAAGTGCCCTGAGGGACAGAGCGGTTCAGCAGAAGCCCCGCCCCAGGCAGTGACTCAGCCTGGCTGGGAGCAGAGCGTCATGTGAGCAGTGCTCAGCCTGGCGGGGTGGGCGTGGGGCGGGGGCCTGGGCAGAGCAGATCTCCTTGGCGGGCGGATGCACTGGACGGTCGAGGGAGGCTGGGCAGAGGGGCTTCCGCTCACCTGCCAGCTCCAGCCCAAGCTTGAAGGAGCCTGCCCGGCCGAGCGCCCATGCCACCAGCGAGGGCCGGGCACCCGGCCTGGCAGAAGTTACTGCCTCACTGTCCCCTTAGGCTCCTGCCACATCCTCAGGTCCCGAACTGGCCTGCGGGGGACCCAGACGGAGCCAAGTTGAGGACCAGCCCCCTTGGTGCGGACGGTGTTGCCTGCGACAGAGGCTGCGGTGCGGACAGCCCTAGCCCGGGGCCACCGGGAGGGTGTGATGAGTCTGGTCCCCGTGGACGGTGGCTGACCCAAGGGGGCGGATGGTGAGAATTCAGGAGAACAGGCAGCCCCACAGGCCATAAGAGAGAGCCAGGGCCGGGGACAAGTGGAGGCAGCAGGGGGCTGGAGGGACCCGGGAAAGCCTGGCCCTGGCGAAGCCGGTCCCGGGAAGGCTGCTCAGGGGGGGCCGGACGAGCAGAGGGGAACACTTTCCACCCTGGGGCCGCAGAGAGGGGCAAACGTCATCAGGGCTCAGTCAATAGAACCGGTGTAAGAACCGGGCAGGACTCAGCTACGCACATCGGGGCCCAGGTTCTGAAAGGGCCCAACCTCAGGGCTGCCCTGTCCTGAGTCACTGAGCTCCTGACCTACGGCTCCTGCAGTCCCCCAGCCTGAGGTCAGACCTCAGGCTCAGACCTGCAGGGGATGTCAAGGGCAGCTCTAAGGGCCTGTGGAGGCCCTTAGAGTCAGGCCAAGGAGGCCCTCCCCGGCCCACTCCCTGCCCTAGACTCTGACCTCCAGCCACCCCTCCTGCCGTGACACGTTTGCAGACAGCTTTGCTCCACCTGTCTCGCACCTGCCTGGCTTCCGCGTGGCTGCCCTCTGGAAACGTTTTCCTTTCACTAATACATCCCTCAGAGGTGCTGCTGTTTCCAGACTTTCTTATTATTGTAAACAATTGGAGGAATTCTTTTTTCTTTTCTTTTCTTTTTTTTTATGGAACAGTTAAAAGCAACAGTGTAGATTATAGATGACAGAGACTTGGAAGCTTCTCCAGGACATCTTGTGAGATGAAAATTCAAGTTGCAGGAAAATATTTTTATCTAGCATGATTTCAATGCTATTATTTTTATGTTTGTCCGTGTAAAGATGTATTTCTTTTTTGTTCGACATTTGTATGTATTTGGTATTTGTATATATTGCGAAACGATAAGTCTAGTTAGCGTTCTTCACCTTACTTAGTCACACATTTTTTTTCTTGGGATGAGAAGCTTTCAAAGGTGCCAGGAGTGTTATTTACTAGCCATAGTCACCCTGCTGTACATCATCGTTTGGGCAAACTTTAGGGGTAATCTCCGTGGTGATTTCTTCCAAGAAGAAAGATCTGCTCTCACAAAAATGTATCTGAACGAGAAGAAAAATTCATGTTTTTCTTCCTTGTGAAAAGTGTCCCGTCATGGGGGCGGCGGGGAGGGGAGCAGGTGAGAGGAGGGGCGCCTGTGAGCTGGGCACTGAGGGGCAGGAGGAAGGGTCCTGCCCACCGGGTCTCAGGGACCCTGAAACACCGCTGCTAAAATGTCCACATGTCCTGGTGGATTGTGTTTAAAACTTTGTGAGGAATAGTGTGGAACTGGGAAAGCATTTTTCTGTGGAAACAGTACCATCAGTGGACGATTCACTTTTCAAACACATCCACGCAAATGCGTTTAATGCACGTGGGCCTCGCTGGCTGTGTCCCGTAGGGCGTTGGAGGCGTCTGCCCATCTGCGAAGCCAGGGGTCCTGTCTCAGAGGGTCGCTGGGAGGAGTCCACGGGTTTCTAGCTGTAAGGTACTTGGAACAGTGACTGGCACATAACTAGGTATAGGTGTATATGTACCTTATGTGGGTACATGTATACCTATGTGTAGGTATATATATACCCCTGGGGGGGCTCAGGGCCCAGGGCGGAGCCCTCAGAGGTGAGGGCTGGGGGCTGCACTCCCACCTGGGGCCCCACGGCGGCGCTGGGGAGGAGCCGCAGCTGAGAGGATGCGGTGGAGGCAGCTTCTCTGCCAGGGCCAGTGGTTGGCTGCGTCCCCGGCCCTGGGCCTGGAACTAGCAACGTCGAGGACAGGATGCTCTATGACAGGAGGGTGCAGGGGTGTGGGTGAGAGCTGGTAGCAGGATGGGCTCTGAGCACAGGTGTGAGTCTGGGAGCCACTGGGGCACCTGGAAGGGGACTGTCCCCCAAGTTGGCCCAGGAGCCCTGTCCTGCCTTACGAGACCCTCGACTAAGATGCCCCCGACCCATCTGTGGAAGAGTCTTCATCTCTGCGGGTCGCCCTTTGTGGCAAACGCCTCTGCCCAAGGCCACCAAGTGGCTGATACAGAGGCCAGGCTTCCGGGTTCCTGAGCCCCTGGTCCCCTGAGCATCCCTTCCAGGGCCTCTGAGTCACAGAGCACCAAGGACTCGCGTGGGGATGGGATGGGGGGCCCTGGCATCCCGGGGGGCGAGGCATCTCAGGACCAGGGCCCGAGGGGCCGGGGGGCAGGGCTGCGCCCCACGGGGGCTGGAAGGGGGGCTGGAAGGGGGGTCAGGAGCACGTCACCAGGCCCCCAGTGAGGGGGTCCAGCTCGGGCTCCTGCACCTGGTCTTGCCTCCCAAGTGGTCTTCCTCCGACCCCATCTCAGCCCTCAGCCCCGGCTGAAGGTTTCAGCAAAGCTCTGCTGTCTCATGCGGTTTACAGAGCTCAGCCTCACGTCCTCATCTGTGCAGATTTATACGTCCTAATACTTTGTATTATTTCGCACATGCACGCACTTCTACCCTACCGTCTGCACACATAGCAATTCACACTCATAAACACTATTTCCACGACGTTCCGGAAATGGGGTTGGCGTCATTTCGAAGGGTTTTGAGTGATAATGGGCGAGGCCTCTGAGGTGAGGCTCTTTCTCAAAGCTCCTCCCTGCAACACTAATTATTTCGCCCACGGGTATGTATGAAGCATCCACTGGGTCATCCCCAGTTTCACGGAACCTGGCCTCATTCCAGGTGACGTGGCATTTCCAGAATCACTCAACTTGCTGTTGTACCTTTTCTTTGCGTCGGCTCCCAGCACTGTTAGTTTTTTTGTTTGTGTGTGGTACGCGGGCCTCTCACTGCTGTGGCCTCTCCCGTCGCGGAGCACAGGCTCCGGACGCGCAGGCTCAGCGGCCATGGCTCACGGGCCCAGCCGCTCCGCGGCATGTGGGATCTTCCCGGACCGGGGCACGAACCCGTGTCCCCTGCATCGGCAGGTGGACTCTCAACCACTGCGCCACCAGGGAAGCCCACTGTTAGTTTTTGTTTGTGGCAGGTGTTCATTCGTAGAGGTGAGTGATCGATTGTCATGACTTAGAACAGATGTCTCTCACTTCCTGTGACACCCAGCTTTCACCCCCTCCCTGAAGTCAAACGAACTTGCCTCGAGCCCCATCCACTATGGAGGTAAAGATCCAGGTGTCTGATGTGGGGGGACGGCAGGATGGAAGTCTGCGGGAGGTGCTGTGGGTACCACTGGGTCCCCCGAAAACCTAGGCTGAAGCCTCACCACGTGGGATGTTTGTTTTAGACCAGACGACACACCTCTCTCGCGGGTGCTGTCCTGCGCCTTGTGGGGTGTCTAGCAGCATTCCTGGCCTCTGCCCACTGGGTGCCCGGAGCACCACCCACAGTCATGACAACCAAAGGTGTCTCCCGATTTTCCCCCTAAGGGGAACCGAGGGTTTACATAATCCATCAGGAGGTTGACGCTTGTGTGTGTTTATAATAAAGATTTTGGCTGTGAACACAAAATATGAAATTTGTGTTGAATTGCATCCCCAGAAAGGTGGGTTGGCGTCCTAATCTGGCTACCTGCGAGTGTGAGCTCATTTGGAAACAGGGTTTCTGCAGGTGTGATTAAGATAAGGTCACACAGAAGTAGGCGGGGCCCCAGGTCCAGACGATGTCCTTACAAACTGGATCTGGGAGAGGAGACAGCACAGCCCTGGAGCGGCTCACCTGAGGGCGGACATTCACAGGTGTAAACCCCCAGGTTACTCATCCTGGGTGGCGAGGTCCCTGGATTCAAAGCCCGGCCTGGGGTCGGAGCCCCGGTGCTGAGTCGTGATGAGAGCTGGTCGCGAATCCTTCCCCACGGAGCTGAGGATGGGGGTCAGAGCAGTTACGTGAATAAACAGAGAGCCCACAGGCACATAAAGAAATCGCAGGACTCTGGTGTCCAGGATGCGAGCACGAGGCTGTGTGGGGCTTCTCTCCCCCGACGAGAGCTGCTCTTCGCCGGCTGTCTGGTGCAGCTGCACACTCGGCCTGTTGCCCGTTCAGAGCAGCGCCGGAGCCCCTCCTTCTGAAGCCGCCCCTACGAACAGCTGAGGGGACTTTCTAGAGGTCTGGTCGTTTTACTCCGTTGACTTTCCACAGCATGCCTGTCTCCTCATTCCTGACAGGTGGCTCAATCTGGGTTTCAATTCCTTAAAAATAAAATCTACCTGCCCAGGTTGATGACTTGTATCCACGATAATGGCTAATCAAAAGAATATGCCCCTGGGTAGGTGTCACAAGTGCTAAAAAGGGTTCAGACCCTTTCACCAAACACGCCACTGAGGGGATGTCACGGATCCTCGTAAGGGCACTGACACAGCAGAGGATTATTTATGATCAGAAACGAGCGGAAACTACACATTCCCCCGAAATGGGGACTGTTCAGTAACTTTTGGTACATCCGTACGATGAAATACTCCTGAGGCGTTAAAATTTAAGTTTTGAACACAGGTTATGAAACACTGCCAGTGTAATCCCAAATCTATTACAACAAACACCGAAAGGATGTGCTTCAATACAATGCGTGAGTCTAAAGTTCTCCGTTGGGCTTTTCTGTATTATTCATGTTTTCTACAATGAATATCTATATCCTTTTGTAATAAAAGATAGAACGAATGAGGTTGACTACGGCCTACGCAAACAACGTAGCCCACTTTAAGTGTGCAGCTCTTGGAGTTCTGATACATGTAGACGTAGTGTAACCACACTCACAGGCAAGAAGTAGGACCTTCCCACCCCCAGCAAGCTCCCTCTGGCTCCTTTGCAGTCAAGCCCCGTCCCAGCTCTTGGAAACTGCCTCTCTGTCTTCTGTTGCCATAGTTCTGCCTTTCCTAGAATGTCGCCCACGTGGGATTACACGGAGCGTAATCTTTTGGACGCGGCTTCTGTTCTCTTAGCAGTTTCTTGAGATTCATGCATTGGCCTCCGTACTTCACGTGAGATAATGAACCGTCTTTAATGCTTCAGCTGCTGTCACTTGGGTTTTCCAGGCCTTGGGGTTGGTATTGCTTTTAACTGATAACAGTATTGGACACCACTTTGGAAATTCCACTCATTGTTTGAGGTCCTCCTTAACACGACTTCCTCCCCGGGGAGACGTTCACGATACTTCTGCTCCCAAACAGTTACGATTCCTCTGTTTTGAATCCTTATGGCATTTTATGTCCCACCCCACCCCCCAGAGACAGCCTTCTTCTCTGTAATACAGTTAACTGTGCTCTGGTTTAATCGATCCCGGTATTCCCAATCCATTAGACGTTGGGCTTCTTAAAGCCAGGAGCTATCTTACTTGACGGCAATACCTTCCGATCTACACACATCACTCTCTGCCGGCCTGATGTGTGAGAGCATTGCCCTCTCTGCTCTGGTCATTCCGGCCTCCTCGCTGCCCCGCGCGTGCCGTGCTCACTCCCGCTCGTGTCCTCAGGGGGGAGAGCGGGCCGCAGTGTCCTCAGTGCCACCATCCTGGTGGCATGTTCGTGACGGGTCAGAAGGCCAGGTGTCTGAGTCTGGGGACGGTCTCTGCCCAGCACGTCGCAGGACAGGCTGGCTCACAACGTGCTTCTCAGCAGAGGTGGCCACGGACCCTTTCGAATTCTCTTCTCCAGCAGTGGCCTCTCCGAGCTTTGTTTTGGACCCCTTAAGAAAACCGACAACTCAACCCATGTCCTGTGTGGCTATGCCATATGGAAGTGGGTCCCAAGCCGCCCCAGGCCCCCCGAATGACTCTTGCTCCTCTGCTGCGGGACTTCTCAGAACCTTCAGAAAACCATGAGTTTGGTGCACTCCCAACAGAAGGATGGCGTAGCCAGCCTTTCCCAAGTGCATTTAACCACAGACCCTGGCCCATTTCAAAAATCTTCACTTGGAAATGATTTCAGGCTCTCAGCAAGCTGCAGAAATAGTCCAGAGAGGGCCTGGCTTTGCTCCCAGCTTTTATGTTTTGTTGCAGCCGTCTGTCGGACTCCGAGACTTTTGGAAACTGCCTTTAAGAATTATGCGTTGCTTGTAACCTAAGGTCTCCCGTCAACAAAGACAGAGAGAATTACTGAGCTCCTGCAAGAAACCTGAGGGGTTTTCACATTTAGCCATGAACATTTGTTTATTTGTGAACCGCACACACAACTGCTCTCTTCAAGCTTAGCTTCTAGATTCCAAGGGCCAGACCCATAACATGTACGTTTCAATTGTTAGCAGAAGCTACAGGCAGATTAAAACCCGACCAAAATGCTGTGTTTTCCGAGTAGAATGTGTGTCAGGTGGCTTATTCCTTCCCGAGAGTTCGTGGCTGGCACTGGTCATTGGCAGAGGAGAGCAAGCCCTAATCACAGAGGGGCCAGGACGTGAGCCGTCGCAATGAGAGCCAGAGTCCAGCCACGCGCAGCCCCCCGCTGCCACTTGCTTGGGAGTAACTCCTACTCAAGGGCAGGCTAAAAGGATGGCACTCCTGACCCGGGTTTTAGGAACGCCTCTCCTGTGAGCATTCCAGGCTCATCACAGATGCTCTGGCCTCACCCTGCCTTCGAGTGTTTCTCTTTCCCTGGTCCTCTCCGGCCCTCCCCACACCTCCCATCACATCAGACCTGGGCCTCCCCCGGGCCAGCCCCGGCCGGCCGTACCTCTGCACGGGCCAGGCTGCCGCCTGGCCTGGCCCCCACCTCTGCCGGGAGACACCCTGCTACGTCTTCAGCCTCAGCTGGACGCCCGACCGGGAAGGCCTCCCTGATGCCCCAGGGAGAACCAGCCCCCTCTCTCCCCTGCTTCCTTGGCCACATTTTTATCAGTCTGAATTGTCCTGCTAGGCCCGGAAACCCAACCCCGACTGACTTATGCAAAAGGAGGCAATTTACCGACCTTGAAGCCAAACTGCGGGAAGGACTGGGGTGCCAGGAAGCAGAGCCTGGGCCGAGGTCGAAGCTCTCCTGGCCTCTCTCTGAGTGTCCCAGACCCCGTCCACGGGAGACCCCATGGCGGCCGTGTTCCGACCCAAGCCCACAGCCTCACACCCAGGAAGGAAAGGCTTTGTCCTCTCAGCAGCAGCTCAGCAAGTCCCGGGGAGGACCCTGGGATCCTCACTGGGGCTGGGGGCAGGAGGCATCCGGATGGGGCCAGGGCAGGTCGGGGGTGTCAGCGTCCACTCAAACCACTGACAGGGTTGGCGGGGGCAGGATGCTCACAGTATTGGCAGAAGAACCGGGAAAGTGATAGAAGACGGAACAGTAGCCACCGGTAACAGGACGGTTCTGCTTCTATTAAGAGCAGCTCGCATCTGAAACAGTCTCACAGACATAGAGAACAGACGGGTGGTTGCCAAGGGGGCGGTGGGGGAGGGCTGGAGGGGGAGTTTGGGATGAGCAGATGCAAACTAGTCTATACAGGATGGCTAAACAACAAGGTCCTACTGCAGAGCACAGGGAACTGTATCAATATCCTGTGATAAACCATCAAGGAGAAGAATATGAAAAAGAATCTATGTATGTATAACTGAGTCACTTTGCTGTACAGCAGACATTAACACAACATTGTAAATCAACTATACTTTGGTAAAAAAAAAAAAAAGAATAGATCGCATCAGATACATCTGGACACACAGGGAACCTCTGTGCTTTCACTCTGGTCTGAGAGCTCTTTGAGGGAAAACACCTGATCTCTTCCTGATCCTTCTGTCCCCTGAGAGCAGCACAGTGCCATGCCTTACACTGAGGAGGCCCCAATAATGTCTGCGGAGTTGAATAGTCATTAATAAGGTTATTTTGCAGGGATGGACTTAATGTAACAGGATTCATGAAGCTTGTAAGATTTAGGATCTCTGAATATTTTCATTGAACCATGGGGGTCAAGGAGGAGGCTGAATGAACAGTTCCTCAAGGTCATCTTTCCCCCATAGCACACTTATATACTGGCCCAGAACTCGTCCTTAATTCTCTCATTAAGATTAAAAAAATAAAGCAAAGTTCCACTGTCGAGCGGCTACTTTGTGAAATTATTATCTGTTAAAGATTGCATTGTCTGATAGGGATTTATTCTGGGTTAGTTCAGTCATGATAAGGATTAAGAAAAACACTTTCATAGATTTTAACTTGCCAAGTTCAATATTGCTATATTTTATGTAAGTGTCTGGCCCCCTTTTGAGCCCTATGGCAGCATTAGATAAAGTAGTTAATATTCCAATAAACTAGTAACGCAAAAAAGAGGTGTTCATTTTAGACATATTGTCCCAGGCTCTCCAGGACAAAAGGCCACTCACATTCATGCAGGGGTGTTTTGGAAAAACATATGGTTTGCCTATTAGGTCCAGGAAATGCTAGGCCTGGTGTGTACATAAGGGAGCTCGAGGTGGGAAAGATGTCCCTCCCTCCCTCTCCGGAGAGATATCTTGGGTCTTATGCCCTGTCTTTCTCCCTTTCTCTGTCCCCATTCTGCCCTGTAGATCCCACCCCCTCAACTTCACCAGGCTCCGTGTCCTTGTCTTTATCCTGATATGAGTGCCATGGTCTAGGTCTGCATTCTCTCCTCCGAGGCCAGGGATTGGCAACCTTTTTCTGTAGAGAGCCGGATGATAGACACGTAGGCCTTGTGGGTGTACAGTTTCCGTCCCAGCTTCTTAGTTCTGTCGCGGTAGAAACGGCCATAGACAGCGTGTCTGTGAATGGAGGTGGCCCTGGTCCAGTAAACCCCAGGCTGCGGGCTGCGTGTGGCCCTCAGGCTGTAGTTTGCCAAGCCCCGGAAAGCATTCTCTAGCCACTTCATTCCGACGTCAGTGGCCTGTGTGTTTTTCGTCTTTATATCTCCAGGCTCTTACAGGGTGTCTGGTACCTAAGAGACATGCAATAAAAGTTTGTAGGGAGAGTGCCGAGTGCCCCAGCCCAAGCATACACGTCGAGGATGTCGGTCTGTTACCAAGCTGTTAGATATTATTTCAGTTTCAGTAACTTAAAGGACTTGGAGCTCTTTTTAGATTTACTAAAAATTAGAAATCCATTCCCCTTCTAACAACAGAATTCCATGTTTATTGTTTTATGAACAGTTGTTCAGCAACATGGCATCCAGCACCTCTAATTATAAGCCTTTTAAAACGCATTCCTCTTGGTGGTAAGTTTGACCAAGGCTTAGACAAGAGGCGTTTTGTTTTTTGTTTAAACAAGAGCATCTCAGACACAGGTGAAGGATGAGATCTGCTCGCTGCCAGGAAGAATGTCGGATCCTTAAACTCCTTGTTAGCTCAGGCGTGTTTTGCTTATCTTTAGGGTTAATCATTCTTGGAAGAAATTCCTCACCGTGTTCCTCTAAGTCACAGCAAAAAAGCTTTGCTCTAAGTGTTTGCTCTTAGGAGGAGGGGTTGCCAGGGGTCACACAGCCTCTCTCTGCCCAAACACAGCTCCATGCTGGGTGTGGGCGCGCCCCTGGGTAGGCACGAAGCCATGTGTCCTGTGCTAGGCAGGCGCAGTCACCAGCAGAAGGAAACCCTGTGTCAGAATGAGATTTGGGTAAATTATCCACCAAACCCATCACCAATCTCCTCCAAGGCATTGTGCTTTTGAGAAACTATTAGAGGATCACAGAGCAGCCAAAGTACCTCCCAAACAAAGCAGCTTTGGGGCTATAGACACCCTGTGATCTGCCCAGGCGCCAGGGAGGTGCTGCAGTCCCTTCCACAGCCCTTGAGAGCCAACGGCACCCATCTCCCCGCTATGCCTTCACACTGGCCACTTGAAAGCAGCCGGGGGTGGTGGTGGTGGTGGGAAGCACCCATATGATGGAAATAGGCAAACACGACGAATCAGGTCCAGTGCACCACTCGATCCCGTGTCAAGTCAAGCCTTCTCATCCTCCCACACTGGGATGTATTTAAAGACAGAGCAACTGACCAGCCCAACACATTATTTCTAAAACCATGAGTTTTAGAAAGATTGATATTATTTTGTTCCTGCCTTCAAGGGGTCTGTCTGGGAGATAAAACGTGGACGTATGAAAAGATGACTAATAATGTCAACCTCTCAAAATGACCTCTGTGAGTTTCTTAACCACCCTGCCTCTCTGTCTTCCCATCTGTGAAATATCTGTAAAATATCTCTCAGGAAACATAGGAGGTTAGATTAGATAATATATATAAAGCATCTAGCGTGTAGCATGGCTGATAGTGTGTGCTTAATTAAAAGTGGCCGGGCTTCCCTAGTGGCGCAGTGGTTGGGAGTCCGCCTGCCCATGCAGGGGACGCAGGTTCGTGCCCCGGTCCGGGAAGATCCCACATGCCACAGAGCGGCTGGGCCCGTGAGCCATGGCCGCTGAGCCTGCGCGTCCGGAGCCTGTGCTCCACAACGGGAGAGGCCACAACAGTAGGAGGCCCACGTACCACAAAAAACAACAAACAAAAAGTGGCCATTATTATTATTATCATTATTATTATTTATTAAGGAAGAAAGAAGTTGGAAATGAGGAGGTGGCAAAAAATTAAGATTTGAAACAAGTGAGCCGGTGGCGGTAGTTTCCGTCTACAGACCACTCAACAGTTAAAAGGTCCGTGTCAGGTATCTGGTCTACCGTCGAGGCCCACGTAGCGTTAGAACCTGAAAAGGGAGAAGCTCTTGGCTCTCACACCGATTCTGCTGGTGGCTTCAGGCTTCTCTCAGAGCCTCATCGATCACAGAACTCCAAACAGGACCAAGAGAGAAACAGCTGTTACCCAAACCTACTCAGCTGGCCCTACACCAAGGTCTCAGGAACCTCGGCAACGACACACAGAGCTCACAGCGAAGCTGATGTCCACGGGAGCAGAAGGAATCACATGCCCATCGGGACACGTTCTGAATGGCTGCGTCTCTGCTGTGCTTTGAAAAGGAAGCTCTTGCCATGGTAACTGGGTCACCCTGGACCCTCTGAGCAACCACAAAGGCAAGAGGAACCAATCTTGTGTTTCCTTCCAGGAAGTAGAAAATAATATTTCATGTGTTTTTTAGGATTCTCTTAACGATTTACTTGAATTTTACACCTCCCTCACCTTGGAAATCCAAACGTATAAATGGAAAATGTTTTGATTTTGTATGCACTAGGACTCAGAGATGCGTCTACGTTATATGCTCAAAAGAGGTGGCACGTGGGCAATTTGCTAACAGAGGGCTTCTCGTGGGCAGTATCGTCCATAGCTACCACTGCCTGTGGGTTATTGTGTCGGTCAGTGTCCTTAGATGTAAGCGACAGAAGCCGATTTTGCTATTTTAAGCAAAATGGGAATTGATTAAAAAGGTATTGAGAAGCTCAAAACTCTCTGGGAAGGATGGAGAGGCAGCTCGGACGCTATGCAGACAGGAATGGCCTTCTCCACCCACAACAAAAAAGCCACCGCTGGGATAGGGTGGGGAGGATAAATTAGGAGTTTGGGAATGAGATATACACACAACTATATATAAAGTAAGCAAACAAAAAGGACCTACTGTAGAGAACAGGGAACTCTACTCAATGTCTTGTAATAAACTATAATGGAAAAGAATCTGAAAAGAATTTACATATATATATATACACATAACTGAATCACTTTGCTGTACACTTGAAACTAACACAGCATTGTAAATTAACTACACTCCAATCAAAAAAGGCCACTGCGGGCTTCCCTGGTGGCGCAGTGGTTGAGAGTCCTCCTGCCGATGCAGGGGACACGGGTTCGTGCCCCGGTCCGGGAGGATCCCGCTTGCCACGGAGCGGCTGGGCCCGTAAGCCATGGCCGCTGAGCCTGCGCATCCGGAGCCTGTGCTCTGCAACGGGAGAGGCCACAGCAGTGAGAGAGCCGCGTACAGGAAAAATAAAAAAGGCCACTGCTGCACCAGAAGTACTCTTGTCACGGGCCTAGTTCCTGCTGCGGCCAGAGCCACGGCCCTGGCCACCGGGGACACTGGACGCAGCCTCTTGTCCCCTCCACTGCATGAACTCTGCACCACCTCTGTTCCTTCACACACTGGATTCTGACACAAGGTCTGGCCTGGGCGCATGGTCGGTGGGGCCCAGGCAGTGTGTCCGTTCTGAACTGCACAGGAAGCTGGGAAAGTGACCAGTCAGCACAGTCAGCTTCTGTACCGGGGGCTGTGCTCTGCCATTTAAGGCAGGAGATGCCGCAAACCCAGGGGAAGGGTTCAGATCAGGAAGAACGCTTTTGGCTATAGCACTAGCTTATCCAACTGTAAGCGGCTTACACAAGGACTTACTGTCTCGTAAGGAGGAGTCCAGAAGTGAGTGGTTCCAAATATGTTAAATTCAGCCACCAAGCAGGTTATTACAGACCCGGGTGTGTCCGTCTCTCTGTCCCACTGTCCACAGAGCAGTGGTCTTCACTTCCGGGCTTGGCGCCTCGTGGTTACAAGACGATGGTCACAGCTCTGGAAGTTACATCTTCAGGTAAGCAAGTTCCAAGCACAAAGAGTGGGGTTTCTCTCTGCAGATCTCTTTTTACCAGGAAGGAAAACTTCCACCAGAGCTTTTACAGGCAGAATACAAATCCTTGGCCAGGGTTAGGACACATACCTATGTCCTTGCTGCAGAGAAGCCTCCGAAACCAAGTACCTGATACCTTCAGCCTCCGAAATGAGCTGTGGATCCTGACGAGAAAGAGAAAGCCGGAAGAGCAGTTAGGCCACCGACGGGCTCTGCCATCGCCACCCTCCTTAGAGATGCTGGGTGGCTCCTGGGCTGATGTTAGAGTGGGATTTCCACTGGGCTTCACCCTGCATGAAAACTCCATCTTTCAGCAACACATGCCTGATGGGCTTTGCTGGGAAGGGCGGTGAAGCTCTGCCCGGGCTCAGCGGGAAGGAGTGATGTCATCTCAGGGCCGCCTGTCTGCTGTCGGGAGAACCGAGGAAGCGTGGGTGCACGAGCCACCATGTGCCACATCCGATCTGGAGAGAGGTCGCCTGTCCTGGGGACTCCCTTCACGTCCTTGCAACGCTGCTCATCCTGCTTTTGGAGAGCTCGGCACACCACGGTTAGTTCCAGCGGGGCGGCCGTGGGCCCGGCGCTCCTAGGCCATTTCAGCCATCCAACGGCATCGCTGCCCTCCTGAGAGCCAGGCTATTCCTTTGCTTGTCATGCCTTTCCGGATGAAATGACTGGGACGAATCCTAAAGGCTGGCAGCCACCAGTACTGGCTGGGGGAGATCGACTGTGTTAGGCCCGGGAGCCAGGGCTAGTTCTTCAAATGTTTATTTCACCCATCATGGCCACTCTGGGTGAATGTTAGCAAGGGTGTTAACAAGCAAAAAGGGGGAAACAAACTCACCCCTGGGTAAGTGAGAACAAAAAGACACAGAACCATCCTGCCACTGCCCAGGGGAAGCGACAGGCACATTGAAATCACGCCCACTCGGGCAATTATACAGAACTTCCCTCTCATACCACATTTTCCAGAACTGTGCCGGGGGGTTACCCAACTGACCAAAATTCTACATGGATTACTCTCTCTCCTTTGCCCATGAACTCAGTCTGAGGCGTGGGTAATAGGGGAGATAGGAAACGTTTTATAGACTTAATTTAGGGAGACTGTTCATTCCACGCGCCTTTGCAGAGGAAGGCACTGTCAGGGGACCACTGCCGCCACTGCGGGGGGACCACGGGGCATGTGGGCTGCCTCTTCCCAAGGTTCTTTATCAAAGCCCCCAGGCTGGCCTGCGCAGAGGGGAGGGAAAGACCCCAACGGTCCCCAAATCCTGCTTCTGCACCTGGTGACGCAGGAATGGAGCCACACGGCCGGCCCTGGTCCCACCCCAAACTCCATCCGCGGAGCTAAGATGGGGCAGCGCAGAAAAAAGCTCCCATCATCGAAGTATTGTTTTGATAAAATACTTGTATTTTGGAAAAACCGAGACTTAGGAGCATTTCCAAGGGAAAGCGTTCACTTCACACTGATTTGCCAGGAGAGGAGAGAACCGCATAATTTCCACAGTGACAAGAGAAGGGTCCTGCTGGGAGGGGCCATTTGATCAATCCTACTTAGGGAGATAATCCGGGGAAAACTCAGACGAAGAAACTAGAACCTCTGTTCCTAAATGCTCAGCAACATCCCGATTTGGAATATTTAGTAATAGAACCTACGTCTGAGAGCGAACGGATGTGAGGTCATGGTCAGGGGACAGACCCAGTGCCGTGGAGGTCTCTGGACCTCTCCTCACTGCAGAGCTGGCCAGACCGGAGCAGCCCTGCCCACACAGCTGACCCCCATCCCTGGGAGGAAGTGGGTCTCGAGATAATCCAGTCCAGGGCTTCCCACTCTTCTATGAGGAGCAGCAAAGCACCGCAGTGAAGAGGGTGGACTCTGGACTCGGGCTGCCGGGGTCACATCTTGGCTGGGCCGTCACCACCCGGGAGTCGACCGAGAACCTTGAGCCATGTGATTTGGAAGCAACAATGCAATAGAAGCTGTTCACAGCACGGCTTAGACCCAAGCAAGAGGGGCCCTGCCTTGGCCCCAGGCTTCACGGGTCCCCGATCTAGCCCCACGCCCGTTGGGGTGAGGATGTGTCCACCTGGAGCCCATGACTCTCTCTGGACTACGTTCCAGGTCCTTGCGAGCCCGAATTTCCTGCCCAAACTGCCTGTTCCCCCCTTCAGGGCCGACATGGACCCGTTCCCCGGGTCTCTCCTCCCGGGGTACCACACCCCAGGCCCTCGGGGTGAAGCAGGGCAGCTGCTGGCGGGCTGTGGATGGGGCTGGGAGGCCTCTCGGGCGTTGGGGAGGAGACGAGGCAGGTCGCAGGCTGACGGCAGGCTGGTCCTGCATCCCTGCGTGTTATTAACCTCAAAGTGCCAGAAGTCCTAAATCTGAACCTGCTCCTCAGGTCATGATGAAGGTATACTTGCAAAGGCAGGAGGACAAGAGCTTATTCTGTTCGACCATCTGATGAGTAACTTTTAAATATTTAGGCCGACAGGGTGAGGACCTGTGCTCGTGCTGGGCCTTGGGACCCACGAGTGTCAGGGCAGAATGACTCCCACAATCCATTGCGTGTCCATCACTAGCCACTGTACCAAAGGGCCCTGATGCTCCCCTGCCGCACACAGAAGAGTCCACTGTGTCCTGGAAGCACACGTTTAGGGCTTCATTATTACACGTACGCTTTAAGGGAAGACCAGCCACTGTACCAAAGGGCCCTGATGCTCCCCTGCCGCGCACGGAAGAGTCCACTCTGTCCTGGAAGCCACGTTTAGGGCTTCATTATTACACGTATGCTTTAAGGGAAGCTTGAACCAAACGCTGAAGAAACAACAGCACGAACAGGCCGCAGTCCTCAGGGAATGGCCATCTCTGCCCCCAGAAGGGGAGTCGGGGGCCCCGGCTCCAGAGCTACTCCCTTAGCGAGGCTCAGCTCCTCCCGCCCCAGCTTCTCTCTCTGTGTCTCTGACACAGTCATTCCCCTTCTAGAAACGTATGCTACGGAAACAAGCAGGATGAGACTGGGAGCCCCAAGCCCAGGGCAGTGACGCCTTCCTAACCCCAGGAGGGTGCCTGGTGCGTCGTGGGCGCACAGTGCACGGTTACCGAATGTGTGAAGGGGTGGCCAAGGGTCTGGGAAGAACGACACTTACTGAGACATTATTTGTAACAGTGAAAATACGGAAACAATCTAATACCCAAAATTAGAAATATGAGGAAATGAAATATTGAACATCTAAATGATGGATTGTTGAGCAGTCATTAAAAGTTACCTCTTAGTCATGTACCAATATGTTCATTGCAGCTCTATTTACAATAGCCAGGACATGGAAGCAACCTAAGTGTCCATCGACAGAAGAATGAATGGATAAAGAAGATGTGGCACATATATACAATGGAATATTACTCAGCCATAAAAAGAAACGAAATTGAGTTATTCGTAGTGAGGTGGATGGACCTAGAGTGTGTCATACAGAGTGAAGTAAGTCAGAAAGAGAAAAACAAATACCGTATGCTAACACATATATATGGAATCTAAGAAAAAAAAAAGGTCATGAAGAACCTAGGGGTAAGATGGGAATAAAGACACAGACCTACTAGAGAATGGACTTGAGGATATGGGGAGGGGGAAGGGTAAGCTGTGACAAAGTGAGAGAGGCATGGACATATATACACTACCAAACGTAAAATAGCTAGCTAGTGGGAAGCAGCCGGATAGCACAGGGAGATCAGCTCAGTGCTTTGTGACAGCCTGGAGGGGTGGGATAGGGAGGGTGGGAGGGAGGGAGACGCAAGAGGGAAGAGATATGGGAACATATGTATATGTATAACTGATTCACTTTGTTATAAAGCAGAAACTAACACACCATTGTAAAGCAATTATACTCCAATAAAGATGTTAAAAAAAAAGTTATCTCTTAAATTCCAGTGGGATGGGAGAATTCTCACAGTAGAATTTTAAGCAAAAAAGTAGGATTCAAAACTATATATAGAATATAAAGCATAAATCTAATTGTGTGTGAAGAAACACACATACACATATACACAAACAAATACACACACATCAACTAAATCAAGGTGTTAACAGAGTTGTTATCTATAGTTGTGGAATTCTGAGCAATTTTTAATTCATTCTTTTGGTTATTTTCAAAATTTTCTACAACGTTCATATGTGCATATATTACTAAATTAATTTTTAAAATAGAAACCCCATAAACACAATTAAAAGTGAAAAAGGGCACCAAAGAAAAATTTTGCAATATATGTGTCATAAAATTCCTATCATTAATTTATAAAGAACTCACATGCATCGAACAGCAAAAGATGAACACTCTCATAGAAAAATGGGGTAAAGTCTATTGTGGCAGAGATTAGCTTTCCACCTACATCCCTCACCCACACCCCGAGGTCCTGGTTTCAGTCTGGGTGCCTGCCCAGCTGCACTGCATGTCCCGGCATCTCTTGGAGGAAGGTGTGTGGTCTCGAGACCAGGTTCTCTCCAGAAGAGAATGATGAAAGTGGCATGTACCGATTTTATGACTGGCCCCCAAACCCTGGGGGTAGTTTATGAAACAATAGAACCCCATTTCTAAACTTAACGTTTACTGAGCTATTAACGAGAGCTCAGCACTTCACACACATGATCTCATTTAATCCTATCAACAACCCCCTGGAGAAGTATTATTATTCTCCACACTTTAGAGATGAGAAAACTGACACCAGAGACTGTTTACACTGTGGCATGTGGTATATGTATGTACAGAAATGGCCTGAAGAGTATATTCAAACATTTTAGTGGTTATTTCTGGATGTTCCGATTGTAAGTACCATATGTTCAAATTTCCTCAACAAACATATATTACTTGTATAATTTTTAAATGGTAGAAAACTTTTAAGTGACAATAATTCATTAGAATTTTATGAACAATAGATGACACAGCTAAGACATTAGCCAAAGAACTTTCAGAGGAGTATAACTTATCCTTCCTCTCGCTCTTTATTTTTTTTTTTAGTACATTCTCTGCACAAAAAACAATTTTCACTTCCACAATTGTAAACCAAATCTGAACGGTTCAAAAGGAGGTCAGACGATCTAACAATTACTGCGACTTAAAAATGTACCTTGCCCCTCTGAGGGAGGGAGACCCTCTGAGTCACCATCATCTTATAACGATCATGACCTACAGCCTGGATCATTGAGTTCATAACAGATATACCAGCATTAATTAGCATGCTTTAAACCAGGGGTGGGCATGTTTTTTCTGTAGACAGCCAGCCAGTAGATATTTTAGGCTTTCAGGTAATACGGTCTGTTATAACTACCCAGCTGGGCATGGCTGTGCCCCAGTAAAACTGTTTACAAAATTAGGCATCTGAGGGACTTCCCTGGTGGTCCCTCAGATGGTAAAGTGGTAAAGAACCTGCCTCACAATGCAGGGGACGCGTGGGTTCGATCCCTCGTCAGGGAACTAAGATCCCACATGCGGTGGGGCAACTAAGCCCGTGAGCCTCAACGAGAGAGCCCGGGTGCTGCAAATCACAGAGCCCACGTGCCCTGGAGCCTGCGCGCCACAACTAGAGAGAAAAAACCTGCACGCCACAGCTAGAGAGAAGCCCGCGCGCCATTACAAAAAATCCCGTGGACCGCAAGGAAGATCCCACGTGCCACAACAAAGACCTGATGCAGCCAAAAAAAATTTTTTTTTAAAAAGCATCTGGGGCTTCCCTGGTGGCGCAGTGGTTGAGAGTCCGCCTGCCGATGCAGGGGACATGGGTTCATGCCCCGTTCTGGGAAGATCCCACATGCCGCGGAGCGGCTGGGCCCATGAGCCATGGCCGCTGAGCCTGCGCGTCCGGAGCCTGTGCTCTGCGACGGGAGAGGCCACAGCAGTGAGAGGCCCGCGTACCGCCAAAAAAAAATAATAATAATAATAATAAAGCATCTGGCCTCTGAGCCACGCTTTGCCAAGCCCTGTTTCAGACTCGCTATTCAAAGTGTGGACCAGCAGAATTGCGTCACTGGAGAGCAGGTCAGAAATGCAGGATCTCAGGCCCCTCACAGACCTGCTCTTCAGAATTT
Source organism: Globicephala melas (assembly GCF_963455315.2). Classification (NCBI taxonomy): domain Eukaryota; kingdom Metazoa; phylum Chordata; class Mammalia; order Artiodactyla; family Delphinidae; genus Globicephala; species Globicephala melas. The sequence goes on from NC_083324.2 coordinate 100,243,784, forward strand.
GCATCTTTAGTAGGATGCCCTGGTGATTTGCATGTTCATTCAAGTTTAGAAGCTGATTCTCAAGCATGTCTGCTCGCTGGTGTCACCTGGGGAGTTTCTGTAAAAAGCACCAATGCCCAGAGATTCGGATTTCTTTGGTCGGGGCTAGAGCCCAGGCATGGGATCGTTAGAGGCTCCAAGGTGATTCTAATGTGCAGCCACCACTGCAGACCTATAGACCTGGTCATCTGAGCAGATCCCTAATCGTGACTCAAACCCAGAGGACACCGCCCATGAGAAAGACAGAACATTCAGCACCCCTGGCTCAGCTATTGAGAACGAAATGCACCTTGTTTGCCCCCAACCCTGAGGATGAGCCCTGTGAGGACCCTTCCACCGAAAGGCGGAACTGCCACTGCTGGTTTTCGTTATCTTTAGCAGGTTCCTGCGTGGCTTTCACAGACTTGGCCACGGAGTATGCCGGGCCCTGGGAGCTGGGCCAGCCACACACAGCAAGAATCCAGCCGCCATGATTCAGCTCCAGGAGAACATGGAAATGCCTACATGTCACTAAACCAGAAAGGACGGATGCCCGCGGGAGTCGGGAAGGATCACGGGATCAGAAAGCCTAACCTTCATTTCACTGCAGAACATATTTACAAGAAGAACAAACGTAAAGATGCTGAACGGCAGATGGAGTCCTTCGGAAGTTTCTTGGGGGGTCGGGAGGGGGGACGTGATAGCATGAGTTGCACCGCTCAGATCTGTTGGGGACCACCCAAGGCAAGGTACCAGTGAGAGTTTACAGTTTATTAGAAAATTGGAAGCTGCTTGTGCAGAAACTCCAACCGGGTCAAGAACAGCAGTGCTACCCGGCAGTGATGCTCCAGGCTGGTCCACGGGACCTGAGATGCATCCCTGTTTGGAACAAACCCACAGGCCAAGGTTCAAAGTCTCAGAACGACGCCTGCTGAGGTGTTCAGGGGCCAGGTGTCACAGGGGCTGCGACCTGTGCTCAATCATTGAGTCTGGGCGCTGCAGCTACTCTTTCTTCTGCGTGCTAGTAAATTAATAAAGAAAATGGGCGAAGTTTCAAAGTCTCCGTACTAGTTATCAGGAAAATGCAAATCAAAGCCGCAACGAGATACCACCTCATACCTGTTGGGATGTCCACAGTCACAAACCAGAAAATAGCTTGTGTTGGTGAGGATTTGGAGAAATCGTGACCCTTGTGCACTGCTGGCTGGGACACTAAAGGGTGCAGCCACTTGGGATAACGGTATATGGAGGTTATATGGAGGATAACGGTATACGGAGGTTCCTTAAAAAATAAGCAAAGAATTCCCGTATGATCCAGCAATTCCACTTCCAGGCATATGTCCCAAAGAAGTGGAAGCAGGGTCTTGAGTAGGTATTTGTGCACCAGTGTTCACAGCAGCATCATTCTCAACAGCTATAAAACACGACCCAACGACCTTGGCCCCCAGTCAGGTCGTGCTGTGTGAGTGAGGGCTGCCCCTCCACTTACCTGTGCGTGCAGGTGAGGGCGTGTTCATTCATATTTGCACCTTCTATGTCTGTGCGGAGCTCCTGGATCAACTCAGTTGCTTGGAAGACATCTTAGACGGGAAGGGGTCAGGGAGTGAAGGGGACAGAAGCTGGGTTAACATCCGTGCTGAAGTTCCCCACCGCGTTCCAGGAAGGCCACAGAGACTGTTATGCATTGCAAAGCTTCCAGACTGGCGGGTAATTAGCCGTGGGCCCCCTTGGTGCCCTGGCCTCCCTGGTCCCTCCCCTAGCACCCCCAGATCTCTCCATGAGCTGCATCTAAAGGGTCACCCGGCACCGCTGAGAGCCTCTGGAACCCCTCAGCCAACGCCCAAGCTGACTCTTGGGCGCCCCTGCCTTGCATGTTGTGGTATATTTTGCAGTAAAAGTTCCGTTTGTGTTGATGGTTTCAGGTAAGAACAGACAGCAGAGAAAATGATGACAGCTAGGAGATCCACAGGTGCAGAGTATGCTGGCCTGAGCCTCTCAGGGCCCTTCCACCATGACCCAGCGGAGCCCTGGGCCCCGGCAGACGAGTTTCAGATGCTCATGCGCCGTGCAGAGGTGAGACCACCCTGGCGATAAGCAAACGGGGGGCGGCAGCCTCCTGGCACGAAAGTGCTCTTGGCTCTGTACCAGTGGGGTGAATCACACAGGACTTTGGAAAGCTTCCTGGCGAACACGCACCTGGGACGGACGGTTCGTGACAAGTGCCGGCTGGAACCGGAACAGCCAAGCGTTGGAGGGAGCTCACCGCTCGGCCAAGGGCAGGCTTGTCCCACCTGAGCGGACCCTGCAGAGCGGCAGCTCTGTCGCCGCAGTGCACTTCAGGTCATACCAAAGTGGTGAGCACAAAATGATGCCTACTTCGCATTTGAAGGAGGAGAGCCGTCGCTGTTTACCGTCAAATGCAGACTCCCGGGGTAACCTCAGGCTGGTCTGGACATGCAGGATGGGAGGCAAGAACCGTAAAGGTGGTTTATAGGATGAATTCAGACACAAATTAGTGCAGGTTGTCAGATACCACAATACTGCCTCGCACAGCACGTTTTCCAGGTCAGAGGCCATTAGGGGCTGGAAACCATGGCTAATGGGGTGAGGGGAACGTCGTACTGAGGATCCACTCCACACCCACCGGGGGATGCAGTCCTGGGCCTCGTGCTGGTACCCAAAGCTCAGCTCATCCAGCAGGACGAGGCTGCTGGCGTCCAGAGGGGTGGGCAGTGTGAGAGATAAAGTGTCTCACACACACTCACACACACACCTAGACACACACACACACTCACATACTTGCATACACACACTCACTGTGAGGCCACGGGAGGCTCATGCCTGGATGGCGTATAGAAATAATGAGTTAACGTGAGTGTGGTTTCGAGCATAGACACCGATTTCAGTTCTGAGTAAGGGATGAAAGTCGCTGAACTGGGTTAACTCTGACTCAGACAGCCTTTCTGGTAAAGAAAGGCTCTATTTTCATGCCAAGAGGCGGCCTGGGCAGGACGAGCTTCCTGAGGCTTTGGCGGCTCCCCCTACCGCTCCCGCCCCCACGTCTGGCAGCGTCGAGCTGCGTGTACTCACACGTCTTGCTGACTCCACCTCGTTCTGTTCTCTTAGAAGGAACTTCAAGCTGCTGCATGAAAATTCCATGTTGATGACGGGAAAACGGAGCAAAGCCCCAAAGCCGCTTTCCCGACCGGCTTTCCGTGGTCGGGGGGCGGGGGTCCTACGGGAGGCTGGGAGGCTGGGGAAGCCTTCTTCCTGCCCTGCTGGCTATCACCACTTACTGATCTCTTTACTTGGAGGAGAAAAGAGCTGACAAAAGAGACTGTCTCCCGAATTCTGTGTTGAATAAATCAGCAGAGCGCACCCCTCCGGAGAAGAGGGGCGGCCCTCAGGGCATCAGGACCATCACCCCCAGGCCCTTGAGGGAAGCTGCTGCTGGGGGGGTGGGCGCACCTCGAGGGCCCGGATGTGGGTCCCCTGGAGGCATAGAGCCGGAGAAACCCCAGCAGGACCCGCAGGCGCTGACCCGCAGCCCCTGCTGTGCTGGGGTCTTCAGGGCAGCTCGGCAGCTCTGCATCTTCCCTGACTTTCTCCACCGGTTCAGGGTCCTGACCGCTCCCTCCATCACATCCAAAGGACAGTGAGCTGGCCCGACGGGGCCCCAGAGCCGGGCCCATTGCCCTGGGCAGCCACCCCTCAGGCCCCTCCTGTCCCTCGCATTTTCCTCCCCGTCCTGTCCTCTCTCTTAGACGATGTCTTAACTAGTGTCTGGAGCTCCAATTTCCCTTGAGTTCGGCATCTCAGACTCAACCAAGCCCCAGCTGAGCTCAGGGGCTCTCCCATCCCCTCGGGTGCCCCTCCCCCATCAGAGGTACCATCAGGCAGGAGCACAGCTCACAGCCCTGCTACCCTCCCCCAGGCCCCGCATCTGGTTGGTACCAAATCTGACATCAGTCCCTTTTCCACGGTCCCTCTCCTGCCCCTTTCCTTCTGTTTCCAAGGGAACTTTCTGACTCAACGGACTCCTACCTGCCCACCCTGCCCCACCAGAGACTGTCCCCCAATAGTGTAGAGCACAGCTGCTACCAGGGGTCCCCCAGGATAGGTCTGCTCATGTCACACATGCTCTCCAACACACGTGCCTGGGCATGCACACACACACACCACACGCCACTCACCCACACGACATACACCCAACACAAACATACACAACCACCCTCCCCCAACGCACGTGTACACACACGCGCGCACACACAGCTCTTCATAACGTTCAGAATAACACCTCTAGACAATGCCCAGCCTGGCATGCAGAGCTCCCACGTCAGCTCCAACCCACTTACCCAGCCTCTTCTCCCACAAGCCCCTGATCCAAAGATGACACGTTTAGGCACTATTTGAAATGAGCCCATTACTTGCAGTGGAAGGAAGTTTCCCATGGAATACTTTGCGGTTGCTCGTCTGTTCTGTAAACAACAACAAAAGCTGTATATATACACACCCACACAGGTACATACACACAGACACGTGCGAACTAGATATTTTAATGCATTCTATAGGTTTCTATATAATATATCTGAATGTACAAAGAAGGTGAAATTGCTCAAATGCTGGCTCCCCACCCATGTCACCTTTGGGACGGTGGCAGCGGTGAGGATGCTGCCGGCACCCCCGTCTCGGCTCTCAGCACAGTGGCTGTAACCCCTGATCTGCTCATCTGTCCCCGACTGGATGGAGGTTCTTGGGGCAGGGCCACAGCTTCATCTGCATGTTGTCAGGGGTCAGTGTGAGGCCGGGCACAGAGCCAGCGCTCGGGAACGTGTGTGGGTGGAGCTGGCATCTCCTACAAGACACTGTCCTCAAGCGGGACCTGGGGAGCACCCTGTACTGGCGGGGGTGGTGGTGACAGCGTGCTCAGTGATGTGGGCGTGGCCTCCAAAACCTGCATGTGCAAAGGTGTCATCTTTAACAGTGACTTGCAGGCAAGTTTCAAAATCCTTCAGGCAGAATGCTTTTTTGGGTGTGTGTGCTTTCCTCAAGGCGCTGTGGACTCCTTGAAGACACGGAGCATCGGGGAGAAGGCCAGGATCCTGATGGGGTTTCAGGCCTTAGGCCTAATTGCCCCCAAACTCCTTCCACCGCTAAGCCTGTCACAGTGTCCGATTCATCCCCTTGGGCTGCTGGCTCACAGCCACACATTGGAATCACCTGCGGAGACTGGTCCTGACACTGGAAGCTTCCACCAAAGAGTCTGGTTAATGGGCTGCGCTGGGCCTGGGCACCCATCTTTTAAAAGTTGCCCCGATGACTCTGATGGGCGGTTGGGACTGAGAACCTCGCTGAGGTACCAGGAGCCGCAGAGCCTCCCGACCCCTTCCCGGGTCCCCAGGAGCGTCTCTGAACCTGTTCCAGAGGGTCAAGTCATGAAGGTGCTGACAGCACCTGCTGCTACTTTCGTTTTAAAATCATAAATGAACAAAATAGCTATTCAGAGATTTCCCCTTTACTACTGGACAGCTTGCAGCTCTGAGAACTCAGGAGGGAGGCCCCGTGGCGGCCGTGGAGGAGGGATGGGACTTTATCACCCGGTTCGCTGAGAACAGCAGGCCGCGCTGCCTCTCCTGACAGCATTTACGTGATTTTTCATCTTAGTTTTACACTGTGTAATTCATGCCCGCAATGGGCCATTGGTTAAATCAACAAAGCATTTGGAATACGGACATTTAAATCCAAGTTTATGAAGAAAATAACAATCATTCCTCACATAAGCTTCCAAAATTTTACCAGTTACGTTCAATACATTGAAATTCTTACAGGATGTCAGTTCAGGATATCCAGACCATTGTCTAAAAGAGAAAAAACAGTAATCATTGTATCCAATTGCTTTTCCATTTATTGAAATTAAAATCTAACAAAAGAAACACCCTCTCCCTTATCTTATCATTTTGAAACAAAATATGAAAATTCTTTAAAAATTAAGTCCATGGTCCACTTTTTTTTTTTTTTTTTTTTTTGCGGTACGCGGGCCTCTCACTGTCGTGGCCTCTCCCGTTGCGGAGCACAGGCTCTGGACACGCAGGCTCAGCGGCCATGGCTCACGGGCCCAGCCGCTCCACCGCATGTGGGATCTTCCCGGCCCGGGGCACGAACCCGCGTCCCCTGCATCGGCAGACGGACTCTCAACCACTGCGCCACCAGGGAAGCCCCATGGTCCACTTTTGATGCCCTTAACATGGTTAAATTTCAAGCTGCATTGTAATATTTGTTGTTTGCCCAAACCAAACACAATATAAAAATCATTTAAAAATTGGTTTGCCAAAAAACTGTGTGTTCGTTTTTGTATAAAATTAAAGTATGTTACATATCACAAGTCACTCGTGAAGGGAGGAAAAGTAAAAATGCATCTTACAAATTATGATCATCATTAATATTACATTAGAAATACTTTCTGACATCCTTTGATATCATATTGATCTGAAATAAGATACTAAAATTAAAATGACTTTTAGCGAACATCATATAAATTTTTTTTTAATATTGAAGGAGTTTTTTTACTTTTGAAGGAGTTTTCAGATTATATATTACATGAAGGGGGTGCATGGGTCAAAAACTTTGGGGAAATGACATCTCTTCCCCAACTTGATTATTTATCAGAATTACACAAAGAAACTTGTGGGTCCCTGCCCACCCCCAGCTCCATGAATCGGAGTCTCCAAGAGATGCTGGGGCACCTCTATTTTTTGTGGGGGCCCTTCTATTTTTAATAAGCACCCCAGATGATTCTGGTGATGAGCCTGGTGTAGAAAACGCCCATCTTGTCAGAAAGCGGGTCCCGAGGTAAAAAAAAAAGCCATAAGAGGAAGTGTCAGCTGGCAAAGCACATAGTTGGCAGAAGGAGGTTTGACGTGAGTGTGGTCTTGCCCTGGAAGGTCTTAGAAAACCGGCCTGAAGACACTGAAGGGATAGACCCAGGATTGGGTGACAGTTGAACCTGCACATTACTGCAAACCCACAGACCCAGTGACTCGACTCTGATCCCTCCCTTACCGTGGAACCTAGAGAAAGTCACTTGCTTCCGGCTCCTCAACTGTATAATGAGGATTAAAAAAAAAAAAAATCAACCTCCAAGGATTGTGCTAAGGGTTAAACGAAATCATTTGGGCAAAGCAATTGGCCCCAAAGCAGCTAACCCTAAGTGAGAACGCAAAGAAATGGAAATGACTTGGAAGAGTGATTCTGACTCTGCCTTTGACCTACCTCAGCGAAATTCTGATTGTAGTTTTTGCAACTGCAGCCTGTCTGTTGTCCTGTTCTTTTAGGGATGGACAGTTTCTTCATCGATCCCAGCTATCTGGGGTCCCACGCCGTTTCCATCGGCTGGTGCTTCAATCACTGAACTCTGTCTCCAAGGCTGCGAAATGGTTATTCTCTGGGCAGATCAAATGAAAGCATCTCAGTGAAGGGGGCCAAACAGTGCTGTATTAAGAGCGTAGTTCCCGCAAGGTTCTCTGGGTGAAGATGAATGTTCGAGAGAAAGGGGAGTTTATGCTCCAGCCTCCACTGAGCAAGCAGAGACGTTGGGCTGGGGGTCGGGGGCCACTCATGCTGAGATCTTCAATTTATTCTCCCCACAAAGCATGCTTTCATTTAACATCTTTCAGAGATGAAAATGTAATCGTTAGCTCAGCTTACAAATTGGAGGTGCGGTTCTAAAGCCTGGAGAATAACTCAGTGGAAGTACACAGGCTGGTGATGAGATTAGAGCTGCAACGTTCAGACATCGCACAGAATAAAATGCATATTCAGGAAGCTGGAGCTCGGGTCCCATGCGGACCAAAACTATGTTATGCAAATACAGTGTGTCTGTATTAGTCAGGGAAGTGATGCAAAACAGAAAGAAAGCAACCTCGAGGTCTTTGTGCTCCTTAAAGAAAAGATGCGAGTGCTCCAGAGCTGTCCCCTGAGAGGATGCC